>NC_143216.1:14933112-16433000 GCF_030267445.1 Bombyx mandarina | reverse complement strand
CTTGCGTGCGTACTCTGCAAACGCGTTTGCTGTACTTAGTTCGTTGTAGAGCGCGCAACGGCCAGCGTGAACCAACAACACAAATCGAAACCGCCGACAGAAAGTAGGCGACGATCAGTTATGATGGCCCTCGTGCACAATACAGCAGATTCTTGTTAGCATAAATCACAAGAATTTTTTTTTTTTCAAACTATTTTAAATCATTTTACGAACTGTGTTCTTGTTACAGACAAATATGGTTAAGATTGTGGGGCAGTGAATTCGCGAAACTGTGCAGTATATGCACCATTGCACCGCGTAATGGAGGGGTTTGATACTTTTAAATTTGACGACACGATTTGTATACATTATAAATAAATATATTAAGTACTAAAATTTTGCTTATGTCCAGCAGTGGATATCTGTGGGCTGAAACATAGAAATAATAGTGTGGGTAAGACCGTAGGTTATGAGGTTTTTTTTCACTACCTGATTGCCAGAATAGCCTATTCAAGCCTAATAGAGAGGCTATTCTGGCTTCGCTGTCGTTTGGCGAGCCTGAGTTGCTAACATCTGCCCTAGCAAGAGTAAGTAGTATTTTGCTGAATATTCCCGATCCATTAATGGTGCTTTTCGGTACCACAAGCACCAGTTACCGTCCTCGTCGAACCCGTCGTTTGCGACGAAGGGCTCGACGAGCGAATTAACCCATAGACACAGCCCACTGAGTTTCTCGCCGGATCTTCTCAGTGGGTCGCTTTTCTGATCCGGTGGTAGATTATGCGAAGCACTGCCCTTGTTAGGGCCAGTGTTCGCAACACTTCCGGTTTGAGCCCTGTGAGCTCACCTACATGTATCAGCATAGGTAGATTGTATCTGTGGATTAAGTTGCACATCGAATTCTTATATTAAGTTGCGTTTGAGAAAGGCGACAATGATGAGATTTATCTTGGATATATTTTGGATGCGAGGAGCTCTTAATTGTAAACATTATTAAGCTGCTGTGATACGCAGAGCAGAGAACATGCGTCAGATAATAAGTGCAACAATAACGACACGATTTTATCGTATCGTAAAGAATAAAAGTTTTGTTTTAGGCGCGTGAGGTTTTGCAATGAGCTGCCAGTATAGGCTAACATAGTTGCACCCATGAACGTACTTACTTTAAAATGTGTAAATGAAACATGTATGTACGACGTGGAATTATTCTATATTTAAAATTCGGATTTTATTGATTCCACTTAAATATTAATCCAATTGATGATTTGTAGATACTGAGATTCGGATTGTGAGTTAATCATATATTTTTTTTAAAAATCATTCGTTGCGGTGGAGGAATTGTTTGAAGCGATCCCATCATTTTGTTGTTATTATCTCAACCCCCGATCCCCAAACAGAATTCATCCACATTATGTAGAAACACAGGTTCATCAGGGTGTTCCCAGATATATTTTTCCACGTATGTACCATGCGGCTTTAGAATAAAATTCCATTCACTATGTTTTTTTTTTTCTTTTATTGCCTAGGTGTGTGTACGAGCTCGCAGCCCACCTGGTTTTAAGTGGTTACTGGAACCCATAGACATCTACAACGTAAATGCGCTACACATCTTGAGATATAAGTTCTAAGGTCTCAGTATAGTTACAACGGCTGCCCCACCGTTCAAACCGAAAAGCATTACCGCTTCACGGCAGAAATAGGCTAGGCGGTGGTACCTACCCGTGCGAACTCACAAGAGATCCTACCACCAGTAGTTACGCAAATTATAATTTTGCGGGTTTGATTTTTATTACACGATGTTTTCCGAGCGCTATGACATATCCGACTTCAAACGAGGCTTGCGAAAATTACTCAGTGCTCGGTAGCGGCGCGGCTGTGTCCCTGGTTTTACTGACATTCGTGAGCGATTGTAGTAACCACTCACTACCAAGTATGTTAGCCTACCTAGAAAGGCTATAAACGAAACGGCACCATTATTAGTTGAAGTACGACTGTGTTCTTTAGTATTAATACTACTCATGATAATAGGTTGGGGAAGAAGTTTCTTCGCTTTTTTTTAAGAAAATTCACAACATTTTTTAATATAGTTTATTTATATTTAACTAAAGTATGTAGGTACCATTTTGTTCGATAACTTTTTGCCATCTTGTAGGTAGGGATATGATCCCGTTGCTATATAAATTTTGGAGCTTCTGATCAAAATACCGCGACAATTGGTTTTGGCTGTCCTCTCGTGATGTTAACCTGACACTGCCTAAATAATTCTGAAGAGACCGAAACAGGTGGAAATCTGAAGGTGCAAGGTCAGGACTATACGGCTATATGCATTAACACCTTCCAGCCAAGCTCTCTTAATTTTTGCTCAGTGGTTAAAGATGTGTGAGGTCTAGCGTTATCGTGTTGAAAAACCACACCCCTTCTGTTGATTAATTCCGGACTACAAACTTTTAATGATACCAAACCAGCCAGATACAAATAGTATAGCCAAAGAGATTTTATTGCAAGTTCATACATACTATAATGCGAAAAGAGTTTTTCCCCAACCTTATTATAAGCATAATTGACCCGTGCGTTTATTGTCAAGAACTACCAGCATTGTACTACGAACGTTTTGCCCATTACGTCAAAATTGAGGTACTTGGCATCATATTAAACGCTATCGTGCTGTGCTGTAGGTCAGAGTAAGAGGAGTTTAGAGTATCTTATGTATATGATGTTAATATATCCGATTTCTAGTCAGAAGATACGTGTCTTAAGAAGGGGTCGCCTTTGAGATACTAGTAGTATCAGCTCCCTGTCATTTATCCAGTAATTTTAGGTTATTATAAAGGTGAGTGATATTCATTGATCTTTTGTTGATATAGTCATAACAGGTATGTAGACAAGTAGGGTAACCTATAGGTACTAAAGCAGCAATTTGGTACTGCGTATTTTATATTATTTTAATATTTTCATAATAATAATATAACAGAGTTTCAAATTGCCACCTAAAATCGAAATTTAAAAATCTTTTAAAAGAAACAACGTAATATTTATTTATTGGAAGCATAGGTACGATACTTTTCTAAGTGTCGTCTCAAGAAAATATCATAAATATTTTAATGTAAGTAAAAAAAGCAATTAAAGTATTATAAATCATGTTTGACTTTACAACAAGGAAGTGTTGTTAATAAACCTTCTTATAACTCGTATTAAATAGTAGTGTCAGTATCAACAATTAGATTTGTTATTAACTAATTGTGATTCAGTGTCACTTCGTTCGCGTGTTCTCTTAGTTTAATGATAGGTAGTTATGACTTAGTGCATTCAGTTCAACAGACCATAATACCGCAATAGTTTAGTAGGCTTTCGTATACATATCCTGTGTCAGTAATTGAAGTGTCAATGTAATTCCTATTTTATTTTAACTACGTAAAATTATGTATCTATATATTAATACGTGAACCAAAAACTTTGTACCTCTTTTTACGAAAATTGCGCGGACGGAGAAGTATATGTTTCCCAGACTTATAGAGAATATAGAGAAGGAGTGCAGAATGCTATTATTTTTTTAAATTTTGCAATAGAAATACATTAAATCAATAAACAAAACATTACACACACTACCGTGTATTTGAAACACACACGCATATATAACTCTACTCTTTGTTTATTGTCGAACTTAAGTTTATAGGTTATTATCACTGAACTATGAGTTATTATCGTTTATCTTTTATATTATTTATCTATAGTGTAGTCTTGACGAAATCTGTGATTATAGAAATATAATAGTCTTTGACAATAGAATCATAATAGTGTACAAACTTATAATTTACTATAGTCGAGTTTCGACTACCAGGGAACTACGAGGTACTTAATAATAATGAAACCAAATAAATAAAAACTGAGCTGGTAATGTTGTAAATATATGAATTTAATGTAAAATGCTGATTAATATGGTAAAAAACTAGATGATGTACAAAATTTGAGGTTGCTTTTGAGAAAAGTAGCTTAGATTTGTATTTTTGTTATTTGAAGATAGCCTTTGATGTAGGTTTTATTAAAGTTTTGATTCTAGTTGTTTTCAGAACCCATACCAGCAAGACATATTGTTCTATACAAACCAAGTTACTGAAAAACAACAGGTAGATTTCTTATTCTTTGGCTTAACTTTGAGACAACATGCTCTAGAACAGCCTTTCCCAAAGTGGGCGATAACGCCCCCTTGTGGGCGCTGCAGACTTAAAGAGGGGTGGCAAGAGACCCAGAAAAAAAGGGGGCGTTGTGTAGAGGCTTGGGAGACGATTTGTAATTTCATCTAGGATTCGAGAGGACTCTTAGACACCGACTGAGCTCTCAGTATAGTGGTTTTTAAGTAGGTGAAGAAATGGGGGCCCTAAAAATATTATTATTTATTCTCAAAGTGGGCAGTAGACAAAATAAGTTTGGGAGGCCCTGCTCTAGAAGATGGAGAGAGTGAATGATTAAAATGAGTTAGGGATTCCTAGATTCGTTTGGGCATCTAAGACGTCTTTTAAAAGTACTACAAGTTGGAGTACTGCAAGCTATACAGCTTAGTAATGTTGGAAACATCTTCTGGGAAATTCGGATAAAACTTCAATGTTTGTTTTGTGATTGTTTGTGTCGGCGTTGATAACGTAATTGCGACAGTGTTTATTAGCATAACAGCTTTTCTAATTGAAAACTGCCACTCTCGGAAAAGTTATCACCACAAATTCTCATATCTAAAACTTAAACGATAGACAAAACGGGTATAATAATAAAATACCCGTTTATAATAAAGGTTTATAGCTTTATAATGCAATTCGTTCACGATTGACTTCCACGGTGAAGGAATAACATCGTGTAATAAAAATGAAACCCGCAAAATTATAATTTGCGTAATTACTGGTGGTAGGACCTCTTGTGAGTCCGCGCGGGTGGGTACCACCACCCTGCCTATTTCTGCCGTGAAGCAGTAATGCGTTTCGGTTTGAAGGGTGGGGCAGCCGTTGTAACTATACTTGAGACCTTAGAACTGATATCTCAAGGTGGGTGGCGCATTTACGTTGTGGATGTCTATGGGCTCCAGTAACCACTTAACACCAGGTGGGCTGTGAGCTCGTCCACCCATCTAAGCAACAAAAAAATAAAAAATAAATAAAGCTTCATAGACCGTTTTAATTTTTCTAAAAATGTCTTGAAAAAAAGAATAACCTAAAATAATCGTATGTATTCGTTGTACGGGTGATGGTGGTAAGCTTTTTTGTACATTCAACTTACAATAAAAATATTGTAATTTAGACCGTACATAATTAAGTGGCCACACTTTTAGCTTTGATATCTAAATGTTGCTTTTTTCTGTGATTTATTTATTTATTAAATGGGGCGACAAAAGAATAATACCTAATTGATTTAGGTAATGTAGTTTGCTCGTACAGTGTACCAATGTCGGGAGTTATTTTCAGTTGTAACCTGAGCCCGAAGAACGGTCATGTGCATGGCGCGAAACTATGTTACCCCACCGAAAGACATAGCTGGCGGTCTCCTATTTTTGCCAGAGGGTTCTATGCATATGTCTATAAATTTTACAATGTACACGAGAAGGATACTTAATTCTCAACAGCAGCGTCTTAGGCTATGCAGAGCTTCATAGTTGACCACTGTCCAGGACAATTTAGATGACACGAAATGTTCCGTGACCATCAATTCAACATAACTAGAACAATAACGTCAATTATTTTAGAAAGTTTTGGGCTTTTTCTTTGCTTCAAAGACATCTATTAGCAGCTTGCGACGATTATTTTGTTCAAGTCTATAGTGCCATCTAACGGTAAATTTTTAATTAGAATAAGGCCAACAATGGTTTCATGGATTTACCATTAGATGGCACTGCATAATAGTTGTTGGGCTATTAAAACAAAATAAGAAATCATATTATTTTGATTGTTTACTGAAATGATAATAAATAAATCTAAATTTAATTTTAGAAGCTATGAGCAAATTTTTTTGACTAATCTGCTGTTATTAAATTTGCATAAGCTCTTGCTTTCAAAATTAAGTAATCTATTCAACAATAGATGTCACTATGAATGTGTTCAACAGCATCTAGTTTAAAATTCATTCAAAACGACATAATGTAAGTTGATATCAGTAATGTTTTCGAGCGTGCTAATAAAGAGGTTATCAGATCATGAAGACTTTGTCTTAATAGTTAAAAAAACTCAGTGAAACTTTTAGCAAATTAAGTAGAGATTTCATAATTTCAAAAGTTTCTTATAGACAAAATATATTTTTTTAAAAGTGAACTTTAATTTAAAGACACAGAGAGAGAGATAAAATACACTTTATTGCACACCAAAACACAATTTACATTCAAAAACAGTAAAAAAGTAGATAGATTTGTACCTACAGCAGGCGGTGTTATCGCTAAAAGCTATCTCTTCTAGACAACCGTTTAATCTAGAGATATTCTGGAAAATATAAAACTATAGTAGGTAGGTATGTTGCGGTATACCATTGACAATACATTATATAGAAAATATATACACATAGGTACAATAAATACAATAATTTAAGTATGTACTTTTTTGTAATATTATGATAATTATAAGCCGGCGAGGTTACAAACCACCTATGCTAAGGTTACTGGTGGATATCGAATACAACAACGCGAATTCTACAACCCATCACGTTACACGAGATAAAATTCTAAATTATAAACCATATTAATGTTATTAACGTGATGACTTCTGCGAAGCACTGCTCTTGCTAGGGCCAGTGTTAGCAACACTTCCGGTTTGGGCCCCGTGAGCTCACCTACACGTTAGGGTTAAGCTGAAGTAGCCTCTCAAGGCTATCAGCATAGGTAGGATTTTTTAAAATTTAATAATGTGTTTAGGTATTTATTTGTTTGTCCTTCTTTCATGTCACAACGAAGCAACAGATTGAAATTTTTATGTGGTAGTTTTAGATCAGAAGTGTAACAATAACCCTTTTTTTAATCCGAAAAAAGAAAGAAAAAACATTATATTTCCATAGGAAATGGGTTTATTATCATAATAAAAATTATTGATTTCATCCTTCTTTCACGTCAAATGGAAGCAATGGCTTGAGCAATTAAGCCCAATCCGTTGACCGTATTTGGTTAAAATATTAAAATGTTATCTTGGGCAAGTTACTTTTCAAGTCGCAAAGTCGCGGTCAGAAGTTAGTTGTAATAACAAAAGTAAGGCTCTCCTGCCCTAAGAACAGTAATGTATTAGAACAAGCTATACCACCACTAGAAATAGGAAAAAGATTAAAGCAAATACATTAAAGTAAAAAGAAAAATAGAAAAGAATAAAAATCAGTTAATGACAAAAAGCAAGTTTGCCGTGCGCGCGTTTCCTCGCGAGTCGCGACATGTTACAATAAATCACGAGGGGGCGCCACCCTCGGTCGCCCCTACTCCGGGTAAAGATGATCTTTTCCCTAGATCCTACATTTTTATAACGGTCCACATTCACATCACTTTTTTGTGTGTAATATTGCGAGCAATATTAGCAGTTGTTCGCTGCCTGTATTTTTTAGTATTAAAGCTATTACAGAGATATGTGTTAGGTATGTGTCGAATTATACATGATAGGATTTGTAGTGTTAGCAATCAGCATTATTCTGAATGGTAACAATGACTTTAGCATCTGGAATAATGCTATTTCGGATAATGATAAACAAATACTTGTACATTTATTTTCTTGATTTTAATTTATTTTTACACAAGGTGAAGTAACGCCATCTGTTGACACTAAGCAATTCGTTTTGCAAATCTCTTCGTTTAATTTACGTTGTGGACACGGCGTCATTTCGGATCCTCCTGATCCACTATTGGTGCTTTTAAGTACCGCAAGCACTGGTCACCGTTCTCGTCGAAACCTCGAGCCTCGGCGAGTAAATTAACCCACAAACACAGCCCATTGAGTTTCTCGCCGGATCTTCTAAGTGGGTCGCGTTTCCGATCCGGTGGTAGATTCTGCGAAGCCATCCCGTTCCTAGGGCTAGTGTTAGCAACACCTCTTTGAATCCCTGTCGGTTAAAAAAGATAATGAACTGTAATAACTATGAACAGTAAATATTTAAGCTGCCACTATTGGTCCGGTCATTTTGGCGTAAAGTATTCTTGCGTTTTAAGACTGAGCTACTATACTACACAATGATCTAATATAACCATAACATCGATATAGCAATATAGTTGTTAAGGGTCATTCACGATGTAGTTTTTGTATTAGTCGATTGTAGGGATTCCACTTCGACAATCACATCAGTGTGCTTAGTTCGAGTTTTTTAACGTTCTCGATAGCGTTAAAGTTAACCCTATTTTGTATGCAGTTGAAACAGCGCCCCTGGCGGCAAACGTAGGCAAACGATTGCATTCCATACAAATATGAGCTAACTTTTACGCTATCGAGTACGTTAAAAAACTCGCACTAAGCACACAGATCAGCTTGTCTTTAATACCTTGTTCAAATCGATGTTGTGTTTCTAATTATTACCATTAATTTCACGTTAAATATTTGCCAAATCGCGATAATACAAATTAAAATACTCCTGATTCGTCTCACAAAAGTTCACAAGCTTTGTTATACCGCTCGACGGTTTTGTTAACTTATTAGGTAGACAAATAACTTCACTCCATTGCCCCTACCATTGTCGCACTGCAGATGAACACGATAAATTAATATAATTTTCTACTTATATTGACGGGGATATTCGACTAATAGCTAGGCCTAGCCTAAATATTAGTTTATTTTTTATTGCTTCGATGGGTGGACGAGCTCACAGCCCACCTGGTGTTAAGTGGTTACTGGAGCCCATAGACATCTACAACGTAAATGCGCCACCCATCTTGAGATATAAGTTCTAAGGTCTCAAGTATAGTCACAACGGCTGCCCCGCCCTTCAAACCGAAACGCATTACTGCTTCACGGCAGAAATAGGTCCGGTCACCGTTCCCGTCGAACCCGTCGCTTGCGACGAAGGGCTCGACGAGTAAATTAACTCTCAGACACAGCCCACTGAGTTTCTCGCCGGATCTTCGCAGTGGGTCGCGTTTCCGATCCGGTGGTAGATTCTGCGAAGCACGGCTCTTGCTAGGGTTCGTGTTAGCATCGTCGTTAGGTTTGAGTCCCGGGAGCTCACCTACTAGTTACGGTTACGCTGGAATAGCCTCTCAAGGCTACTAGCTTAGGTAGGAAAAAAAAGCAGAAATAGGCAGGATGGTGGTGCCTACCCGCGCAGACTCACAAGAGGTCCTACCACCAGTAAAAACCACTGTAGTTTATATAAGGAAACTAGCTGTACCCGCCCCCTTCGCTGGGCATTTAAAATTAACATTATCATTTCTTACCCCCACAAAGATTCTCATCATTAACGCCTCCGCAACTGGTGTAGGGAGTCCAAGACTCATATAAATATTAGTCTATCCATTAAGTACACAGTACAGAAAGACATCTAACGGTAGGCAGCAGCTTGGCTCTGCTCCTGGCATTGCTGAAGTCTATGGGCGACGGTAACCAGTTACCATCAGGCGGGCCGTATGCACGTCTGCCTACAAGGGCAAAAAAATAAAAATAAAAAACAAGGGCAATAAAGAAATAAAAAAAACATGTATACCAAGTTTCTAGTTAATTGGATGCACGGTTCAGTTGTTATAACGGAACATCCGTAAAAACCAGTGTAGATATATTAATATAGAAAAATAAAAATCAATACTTTATTTAATTCGTTAAGTACTTCATTTCATTGGTTAAAATCACAACGTGTTCAATTATTTATAAGAGAAGACGAATGGTAGGGGTCCGTTTGACGAATATGCGTGCCTGAATCTTCGGCGTACCCTACGCGGCGATCCAGCCCTAAGTACCTGAAAAGGTGCCAATAAACAATCCGCACCAAACAGGTGTAAGACCAAAAGTCTTCAATGCAATATGAGCGTTATACTGTTCACACAAGAGCTAGATTTGTGTAATTGTTTCATGGAGTTGTTATGTTATTTGTGTGGTTGGGCGGAAGTTCTCCAAGAAACAACGGGTTTTCCTTTGGGTCGCTCTGGGGAGTGAGGGCGCTTTTCCATCTAAATCTCCCGAACGAGGGATCCTGAGGAGAATTACAGGAAATATGTTTAGGTGATACGAGTAGCTCCATGTTTTCCGCGTATTTTTGTACACACTAATTAATTGAAACGAGAAATACAGAGAATAATGTTATTGTGTAAACGTCGAATGATGTAATCAATTAATTAGATCAACATTCAGCTGAATAATCTTGTTGAAACCATATAAGAAAGTCATTTGTTTTTTTCATGAAAATCCTTCATAAGCAAGAACACAACACAGAATGAAAAAAAAAACATAATCATCAGCTAAAAGCACTCGCGTATGATCTAAAAACGTGAATACTAAATAAGAGAAAAACAAAATATGTTCCAACAGTATCAAGATAGTAACTCTGTACTCATCGTTTTGTACTTTTACGCGCCTTTTTTTCGCGCCAAACTTTTTCAATATGGCGGCCGGCGAGAGCCACGCGCTGCCACCATTAACCACCGACACTTCACCATTGCTATAAACTCACAAATCATGAAACGTGCCGTCGACGTTACTTCATTTTAGTATCAGCTTAAAGCTTAAAGCAATAAAGCTGATTTTTGTTTATCGGGCTTTATCCGATCACCGGTAACAAAATGTTTCGCCCGACAATTTATTTTGAACCTTGCGACCGCAATGAGGAAAAGTTGTTTTCAATTAATCCTCTCGGGAAATCGTGAAACGAACAAAGAGAGCGAGAAACGAGGCCAACATTCGTTAATAATGTAATGTATATTTATTCGTCTACATTATTTTGCCGCCGATGTCGGCTTACGTCAAATAAGATCGTTTTCACATTAATTACGATGAAAAAAAATGACAATACCAGTTGTTGAGTAAAGCTTCTATCCAAAAAACAACTGATTAAAATGACTGACTGACTGAGGTGCCGTAGCTATAGCCCCTGACTGGAGTGCCGAGGGTCGTGGGTTCGATTCCCATATCGGCAAAGATTCGTGCGATGAACAAGTTTGTTTCTTTTTTTTCTGAATTTTTATTATCTGCCATATACGTGTATACATATATTTAAACGTATATATGTCTCTAGTTCCCATAGAACAAGGAATCCTAACTTAGGACCAAATGACCGTGCGTGATTTGTTACCAGTTATTATTATCAAAATAAAGCTTGATCTTTTATTATCCTTGGGTAATTTTATCGCACATGTTCCTGGGTTTTTATAACGTATACCTACGTTGGTAATGCGTATATCCATATATAGTGTTAAATGGTCATCGATTAGATCCAGTTTTATTCGAAGTATTTTAAAACAAAACGCTGTGAAACATTATCAATTATATGATTTTCTTCTAAACATTCGCGTTGCTTAATGAAACACTCAAGTCTGTTTTTCTGGGCGGCCTAATTTATATTATTATGGCATCGGGCGTTCCGCATCTAATCAATACAGAGAGTCGGCGCGGCGCTTCGTTCGCTCGGCAAACCTCGGCTTATATCGGCGATCATCGAGAGAGACAGAGAGCGTATGTATAGATCCTCTCGCTCCAATCGTAATTCCATTTTCCGCCCGCCTTGGCAAATTGAAATGTCGTAACTCTTGAGGGAATATCAGCTTTATGCCTAAGAAAAATCTTCTGCTAAGGAATTATAACAGCCCTTCGGTTATTATGGAATATTTCCAGTCCATCATACAGCGGGGAGCGTCCTATGAAATGGATGTAATCGTGAATGTGCCCGCCACTTGCCTGCTTGTATAACTTCGGTTGGAGGTATCGCGTCCCCTTCACTTTCGATGTCAACTCTATATTTTTACTTTTATGAGGGGCTTCGTTTTATTTACGTGTAGCAGGATTCGAGTTTCACGAACTGATCGCTTGGCTTCCGTTAAGTAGGCCGGTAATTACGGTAGGTCGGGAAAAGTTCAATCTTCAACCATGTGTTAATTATGTTAATTAGCACGTACAAGTTATGTTTTTCCTAAAAATAATAATAATTGTATAATTATCTATTTAAATTCATACATTTAAGATCCTATTTAATTTAAGAAGGTTTTTACTACTAAATAATAACACAATTCTTAAGAAAAGAAAAAATGTTTCACAAATCAAACTCGAAGAACGGAAGATTATTTCCAGGCTTTCCACAATATCACCAAGATAATAAATACAATGAGCAAAAAACATTCATCCTAATATGTATTAAAAAGAAATAGCTAAAAAAAGCCCGCCAAAATGGGCACAGGCAATTCCGTGCGTAATATTAGTGGGAGGCCCAGTAGGTCAGATAAATTGAACCCTCCGCGTTGTGTTCACACGTAAATAACATGTAGAGTCGGAGGCAAGGGTGGCACACACCCCGGTCTCATACCACTTACCAAAATACCGTTTAAACTGAAGCGAATTGATAATTGCAAATTCAACCTTATATCTGCAGAACAAAGATGTAGCTTTTAAGGTACACAGCACATGAAACATTGTAAAGGCAGTACCCAAACAAAAACGTATTTCGTAATCTTTTAAATACTTCCGTGTGAAAATTGAACCTTACCGTACATTAATAAGGTTCATTGAGGTTTGTGATTAAGGTAAAACTAAAGGTATTATAAGAATGGATTTCGTCGAACACGCAACATGAGTAAACTTTTGTCACGGTTTGTTAATCTTAATATTTAAGTTTTGGTTAATTTGTCAAGAGATTACCTAATTTATTTTTGATTTGTTGCTTATCGCAGTTTTTGTTAAGGGTTTAAGTTATTATTAACCTCCAAACGAAATAAAAAAAAAATATTTCTACCGGCTTCTAAAAAGAGTATTAAAGAATATTAAACAGGCTATAACTTGATTTAAAATTTCAATGTTTCAGTATTCATAAAATACATTTGAATAATGTGTTTAAGTTTCCGATTTTACTACTTAACAGTGATAAAACTTCAGTTTTTTTCTTTTATATTTACTAATTTCTGATCAATCGTAACATTCGTAATATTTCTCGGTTTTTATTACAAAAATACCATAACAATTTCAGCAAGGAATAACTAGAAATAATAAATATTACTTTCCTTTGTAAAGTTGAGGTTCAGGTTTTACGGATCCCGTCCTCTTTCAAGTAAGAAGATGCTGGGTCGGGTAAGGGTCACGGGGTGGCGGGCGCAACGTAAAAGGGTGAGTGAGTTTTGCATAAATAATGTTGATATCGGCCAGCTTACGATTAATTTGATTAGTTGACTTATTTAGTGATCTCGTAGTGTTAATCGTTTATACAGATTACAACATAAAGATTACATAGAAGAGACTAAAGTGTATACTTTATACATCCATTGTTAGCGAAATAGTACTTTTTAAACTAATTAATTAAATTAAGAATAATTGAACTTTACATAAAGGCCATGATAACAGAATAAAATGTTACAATTTTAGTGAGCACTGTATTTGAATCGATGATACTACATACTTTTAGTAGTATTAAATATAAAGAGGTAGGTACTTATTATTGCGAATTTCAGCAGAGTTTGGTACTGTATTGTTTGCAAATTGAGTAGATTGTAGAAAGCAATAGATGTCATTTAATAATTAGAATCGACAAGTCGTTATTAATAGGGGTAGGCAAATTTTACGGGGCAAGTCATAAGCGAATAGCGTATGGATCATCCAGGTATTTTTAAAGCAAATTAGACAGAAGACCTTGTATTGATTTTGTGTTGCCTATGTAAATAAGTTTTACGATTATATTTTATTTGAAAGGTTTTTTTAAGCAAACTTTTTTTGCTGTTCCTATTATTTTCGTAAATAACATTATGTATATTTCGTAAATAGCATTATGTGTTATTATGGTAGTTTTCATTTAATACCCATACGAGAAATCGTATTGTACTTTATAGTTTGTACCTATAAATACCTGCAGGTTATTAAACCGGTATGTTGCTAAAAATTAGGTAGGTTTTAGGTAAAAATTAGGTAAATTAGCGTTAGGCAGCGGCTTGGCTCTGCCCCTGGCATTGCTGAAGTCCATGGGCGACGGTAACCACTCACCATCAGGTGGGCCGTATGCTCGTCTGCCCACAAGGGCAATAAAAAAAAATTGAATTTGTAAGAGATCGCTTATAAATTGTACTGCAACTTGCCTCGTGGAGTACAGTTGAATATTTTACTTGTAACAAACCCTAACGGACAAATATTAAGCTTAATGGCTTATGTTATGTACAGAACCAACATAATCGGCATTTTAATGGTTTTTTTTTATATATCTTCCAATCGCAACATGAAAATTTGTAATTTTACAATGTGTACGAATTAGCATTAAATGTTATCAAATCAATTTGCCTATATGCTTGGAATACTTTAACTTACTTTGAAAACACATAGCGGAAGTTAGTATTTTCAATTTAAGACGAAGCCTTATTCTAAAAATACGATTTTTTTTTATTAATAACATACCGTCTTTTAGGGCGTTTAACAAAAAAAAAACCTTTATAACAAATTCATCTCCGAGCTAAAAATATATGATAATCGTAATGAATAAAAATAGACTAATAGAAAAAAAAAGCACCGTAGAGAGTGAGATGAGGACTGCCAACGTGACCTGGAGTGATGTCAAGGAGCAAGCGCAAGACAGGGTAAAGTGGAGACAACTTGTGAGGGCCCTATGTACCAGCGGGATACCCTAGGACTACAACAACAACAACAACAATAGAAAAAAAGGAAAGAAATCGTCAAAAAAGAATTAATTAAAACTCAACGATTGGTAGATAATAAAGTTGCATTAAGCGATACTTTGGGAAAATTCGGGAATGCCGAGCGGGCGGTGGGCGGCTCCTAACCTTTCCTTAACTTCTACAAGTGAGATTGAGTACGTAAGTATATAGAGTAACTTTAATTAAGACGCCTCGCTCTTCTGCTGGCCTGCATTGTTTATGAGCAACGAATAATTAAGTATAATTTAGGATTTGTTTTCAAAATAACGATTTTTTTTCCTATCTATGCTGATAGCCTTGAGAGGCTATTACAGCTTCACCCTAATATATAGGTGAGCTCACGGGGCTCAAACCGGAGTGTTGCTAACACGAACCCTAGCAAGAGCCGTGCTTCACAGGATCTACCACCGGATCGGAAACACGACCCACTGAGAAGATCCGGCGAGAAACTCAGTAGGCTGTGTCTGTGGGTTAATTTGCTCGTCGAGCCCTTCGTCGCAAGCGACGGATTCGACGAGAACGACGACCGGTCAACGATTTTA
The DNA here is from genome assembly GCF_030267445.1 of Bombyx mandarina. NCBI lineage: Eukaryota > Metazoa > Arthropoda > Insecta > Lepidoptera > Bombycidae > Bombyx > Bombyx mandarina. The sequence continues at coordinate 16,417,724 of NC_143216.1, read as the reverse complement.
TGTGTGTTTGAGAGATGGAATGTATCGTGGTAAGAATCCTGTCCGCACTGGAGTGTTAAACTTTTGTGGCGTTGTTAGCTATAGTGGTTTCACTTGCGCAATTAATTTGCTGTTCAGAATGAAAAAATGAAGCACATTCTATGTTTCCGGAAGAAGTTCTAGTGTAGTTAATTCTCTGATCTATAAGCTATCGGTGTTTTTTTTAGATCTGTTGGTAGATAAAATTACGAACCACATTAAACTGTGTTATTTATTAGACTAGGAGTACCCGGCGTAACTCAAGTCAAGTCATTTATTATGGTAAAAGTATATATGTACAATACGATAGGTTATAGGCTAACTTGTGCGACATTTTATTCAAATCGGTCAACTAGCTTTGTGTGATTGAGTGACAAATATTCAAACATACAAACTCTCATATTTTTAAAATGAATATATATGTATGTATGTACATTTTTATAGCTTGTTGTATAGTATTTGATTTCCATACATATTGGTTACTTGGTATTTTGACAATGCAATTGGGTAGAGTAATTTTATAGTTAGGTAGATTATTATTTTTAAAGAAAAACGGTTCATCAACATCACGCATCTTTGTTATGTTTACATAATAACAGTTGGATAATTCTTACAAGTTTTAAAAGATTCGTTTCTGAATAAAATTTTGTAACGTTAAAACACACTTAAATGATAGGTGTCACACCGGTGTAGCACCACCTTAAGGTTCGAGATCCCAAGCTCGATCTAAGTTTGACTGCGGAAAGGAAAGTTTCGACCGGCGAGGATATACACAAAGCGTCTACCTATCTGGCGCGCAGCCTTTATTAGAAATCGCTTTTGTGTGTGTGTGTGTGAGCTTCGATTAATTGACATTAAATCAGTTTAGACTATTCTGAATTCTGTGCTGTTTTGGATATTAGGGATTAAATTTAGTCTATGGAAATTTACCGAGTAAGTTCTACGTTGAACTTGTGGTAGGTACAGATGAAAGACTTATCCCTCAATTACAAGAAAAGTGCATAAATTGTTTTAAAGATTATTAGTCAGTTTGGAATATTTTAAATGTTTCCAAAACACAGGCAGTGGGGTGTCATGTGAGTACGCACTTTTAGGCACGACCACCCTGCCTATTTATGTCGTGAAGCAGTAATGCGTTTCGGTTAGATAAGCGGGGAAGTCGTTGTACTCTAAAACTGAGATTTAGAACTCATGTCTCAAGGTGGGTGGCGGTATTGATATTTTTGATGTAACCACTCAACACCAGGTGGGCCGTGAGTTCGTCCACCCATCATGATAATTAAAGAAAAACCTTATTCGTCAAGTATAATAGATGAATCTATTCACTTATTAAAATTATCGATGATCGCAAGTAAATCACTTTATTGAAAGCCAATTAAACTGTCGTCAAACCTATCCATTTAAAGTTATTCAAATGTGTATAATGTTTTATTTACGAGATTTCCACAAGTAAAATTATGTAAATAATAAATAACAAGAAATCAGAGCTCGCGACGATTACGTCGCGACACTCTGGTACCTCCTTCGAGTCTTGAGACGTCTCTTAGCTGCTGTGCCGTGAATAAATTATAATGATAAGACTCATGCCTTCGCAATATTGAAGGCGTTTTGATCATTAAGCGGCCCTCCCCGCTCGGGCTGTTTGGGCCATTTTTCCGGGATGGGTACAAAGGAGTCCCCTTTCATCTCTCCCTCCAAGGACGTGGCCTTTACGAGAACACTTGAACTTCTTTCATCTTGTGGCTTGTCGAGTGATGCAAAACGAAAAATGATAGTCGGCTGTCGCGATTGAAGTTCGCAAGTGGACTTCTTTATGCGTTTTCGAGTTCGTGTGTCGAATTAAGTTTTGATGTTCGATGTTTTGGTCGTGTTTTATATTTATTTCGATGATTGGTAGGCTGGCACACAGTAGAGTTATTTTCAAGTCGTTACCTGAACTCGATGTCTTGGTCTAGAGATATGAGATGTCTTGTAACAGCAGAAGGTAATAAATACTAAATAATAAATAAGGTATAAATAAGGTAATAATTGCTTGAGATGATACCATTGTAGATATATACGACAAAGAGAAGATCTTCCACCGAGCGGGTGATATTGCTCGGTAGACCGACGGTCCGAATGTTGTTGTTCGGAACTTGTATATTAGCAAGCTTATTTTGAAAATGTCGTAAGCGAGATTCACGCATTTGTCAAATATCTTGTGTTGTATGATGTCCACCGCCATAACCATTATCCCCTCTCTAAGCAGACCTGCAGTAGAACTATTATTTACGCACCCATTTGATAAGGTTTGTTTTTGGATAGAAATATTAAATAAACATGTCAACACTTCTTACATCTACGGCTTAGAATGTTACTAAAGAACAGTCAACGTACCAAGGTATTGAAGCTTCAATCACATGTCTGGCAGTGGGAAGAAACTATCATACTCTGGCGTTAAAGGACGTTGATAATTGCTTCATATCAGGTAGAATGTATCGAATGTTCACTGTGTGCTTTATGAAGTGTGTATGTATCTCCGAGAATTGGAAGTTCTTGCTTAACCTGTAAAATAATGGGAGTTGATATTGCTCAGGGATCAGAGAAACGTATGCTATGCAAAGTGCATAGGCTCTGGGCTGGCATGTATCAAGCACCTACCTCTGTTGGTCTACGTTAATAAGAGGAACTTGTTAGTTCAAGTAGAGGACTTTGCTAGTTGAGTTTTGTGCATAGTAAGGTGTCTTTCTATGCACTAGTCTAGTCTTTTGATGATTACTTTGAGATATTTTCGTCATACCTTTTGAAATATTGAACCATACCGAACACTATGGAGGAAAGTCGTGTGGTCGTGTGGACATGTGGTCGTGATCCGCAGCAGTAAGAGAACGGTGAAGAAGAAGAATTTTGAAAAGCGCATCGGCCACTAGTTGAGTGGAATTCCTTAATGGAATTTACTCTGTCGTCTACAGTGCGTTTCTATAAGTTTTTTTTTTCCATACTATCGGAGAAGAGTTCATAGCGTTAAACTTGATTGGGGTAACCAGGATCTGGTCGTATGTCTTGATGGCAAAACAAATGGTTTGGACACACGGCTTTGCTACCTTCTTATCTGAAGTCCTTAGTTCGCGTCAAAAAAACACATTCAAATTTCAATGGCAGATGTCAAAGTGTTCACTGTTCAATTATATTGAAATCACTTATATCATCCATGGGCGTTTAACAAATTGTAGATACCTGAAAACTTTAACTAGGCTATGTACTTTTATAAGATTTTGATAAAACAATATTTCACTTGCCAATCATAACTTCTTTCATAGCTTCCACGTTGTAAAATCATCCAAGTAATTTTCAAAGTGACTTCTGAAGCAATTCACCTCTCGGGTATTCACATTTTTGTTATTATAATGTCACCTTGAATTGACCACTCGCAGACTTGCGAGCAGTCGAAGAACATTGATCGATAATACGACGCATCAATTGGATGTGACATGAAACAAAACAAAAAATTGATTTGATTCTCAAAAATAAAACCAACTCGTACTGAAGCAAGAAAAACGCTGTCATTATAAAATATGTTATAACAATATTTAGAATGAAAAATGCAATGTACGTTTTCAAATCAAGTGCAATCTGCCCAAAATAATTCAATTTCATTTAACTTTGTAGTTCTTATTGTTATTCTAGTTTTTTTTTTGTTTTTCAGAAATATATTCGAAAACGTAATTTACCGTATCCATAATTTTATTAGATACTTATTGTAATCCGGCCGGCGCCGTCGTATACCGTCTGCCAGGGGTGGGTGTACTCGAATAGGTACATAGCCCGGGACAGAAAGAACGCGACCCGCAACCGATATCATTCTCTGTATTTTAAACATAAACCGAGTTAAGTTGGGAAGGCGAACTTTTTGAATATAACGAGAAAATCGATGCTGCTACGGAAATTTTGTTTCAATATTGAATACATATTCAGAATGAAATTGATACGAAGATAGCATTGATTTATTTAAGTATATTTTATTCATTATTGCATTATTTCAAAAAAAAGTTATTGCTTTTTTGAGTGGACGAGCTCACAGCACACCTGGTGTTAAGTGGTTACCGGAGCCCATAGACATCTACAACGTAAATGCGCCACACACCTTGAGATATAAGTTCTAAGGTCTCAGTATAGTTACAACGGCTGCCCCACCCTTCAAACCGAAACACATTACTGCTTCACGGCAGAAGTAGGCTGGGTGGTGGTGCCTACCCGTGCGTGCGGACTCACAAGAGGTCCTACCACCAGGAATTAACTTTACACCGCCATTTAAATAAATTAAATCGATGAGTTATCGTATTTTTCGCGGGTCGCATTTAGCATTTATGAAATTTGTTTTTCAAATTTCTGTTTTCAACAAGATGGACTTTGTTGAATCTTATTTCAGAATTATCCTGAACTTGAAATTCTTCCACTATTTGTGTCTAGACGCGAGCCTGCAGCGGTCCGATGACGCTGTAATGCTTCATGAAATTTAAACCAAATCTTTTGTCGCTTCTGTACACACCGAGTAGCTGTTAACAACAATTACCTCATCGGTTGTGTAACGTCACCCGCCCACGAGTCGGAAAATAAACTGAAGGCGCGACCTTCTCCATTGTTGGTAATAAGTGGTCAATAAATTGTCGCAATAACTTTACATGGGAGTTATTTACGTCTATTCAATCTTAATAAGAAAAGGCGTAGGTGCTCGTAAATTTTGTGTTATCTCGTATCGATTTACTATGAAACTTGATTAGACGCATTCCTCTGTGTAATTTGTCACAATATTTTTGTTTTTTTTCCTTTCGGAGCTCCATATTAAAATCATTGTTTTCGTGGATTTTTTTATCAATAGCATCAAAACTGAAAAGTTAATCGAATAAATTTCGAATTCAAATCGATAGAGATTATCATTAAGCTGATTACGGAACGTGTTGAAATTTCAAATATCCGTTTGCCACTAAAAGTCATCATGCCGTTGATCAAGTAGTAACTAGATTGTCTCTGGCGGATACCATTGGCACCGCATCCATCGATGGATCGGCAGATGCAGTCCGCGCCACTATTAGCGTTCAAATGTGTGGTCACAGGATTTGCAGGTGACGTTCGTTGTGTGCGTTGAAACGCGTGTGTGTGTGTGAGACTGCGCATATGGCGAACTTGTGGGCTGGGGAAGGGGGCAGGTTATACTGAAGTAACTGCTCAGGTTTGTAGCTAGCTCGGTACATTTTATTGTAGCTCGCTTCTCTGGATACTACTGAATCCGAGTCGAGTCTCATTTTATCGATGTCGATATAACGCGCATAATGATGTTGTTATTTTACTGGTCGTGTATGTATGTACGTACAGTGCTCTGGATTGGATAGCCGAGCTTAATGTTTACAACTAAAAGTTACGGTTGCGCTTTAAAGAATCGCTTCTGCTACTTTCTTTGGCGTTCTCTTTTAGTAGCGTTAAATGTTTATGAACCAATTGCTCAACACGCAAACATAAACATGACATTTATTTCGAAAGCCTCCTTAAAACACAATCGTACGAAAGAGAACGGCGAGCGATATACTCATATTTTTGTTTGTTTCTTAAATATCGATATTAGTACCAGCGTTCGTTTAAGTAATACGATATTCCATCGATGTCGATCGAGTAAATTTTCCTGCACTAAAAAAGGTTAACTCGTCGCTGGGGCGTTGCCTGCCCCGTGTGTGGCCAATAATTTTATTACAAGTTCATTAAGACGCCCGTAGCGGTCGTCAACTCTTCATTTCTCGTTTGCTTTGTTAGTTTTTGTACGTGATTAACAATTATTGTACAAAAATATTTATACCCTGTGACGTATCACAAGCGACGAATCTTTCAGGTTTTTCAATTAATGCTTAGGTGTCAAATATTAATTTTATTGCTCGCAACTAGTCCTACGACATTGCGAGGCGCATTAACAAAATTTTATATACTTAAAAATATTATTTAGCTTATTATAGGGAATAGAAAACAGTTGTCGGGCGTCAAGTTGGATCTGTACCCCAATTACATCATAAAGTGAAGCTTAGTAATTTGATTACTGATGACTGATGTTAATTACTAATGGTATACTGATGTGATGCTTAACAGGAATATGATGTCAGGAGTAGTGGATCTTGATGCATCTGCACGAGTAGATCCATTACCATAGAGCTGATTATCGCGGAGCAAATAACGTGTTCCCATTTAAACCCAAGACAGTCTATATCAGTCAACAGTTGGCAGCGGCTTGGCCGTGAAGTTACTGATATCGATGAGCGACGTTGACTACTGCGATCGACTGTCTATACGACAATTAAAAAAAACAGTCGAAACCAAGTTAAAAACTACAACCACCAACCTTGTGTATTGTTAATTTTTATTTTTTTTGTTTTTAATTGGGTGGTTGATCTCACGGCCCGCCTGAAGTTAAGTGCTCATCGGAGATCATAGACGTTTGCAACGCTACCTACCTGGCAGAGACATGATTTCTAAGGTCTCGGTATTTACAATACAACGGCTGTCCCACCTTTCAAACTGAAACGCATTACTGCTACACGTTTTTTTTAAACCTATATTGATAGCCTTGAGAGGCTATATAAGCGTTACTCTAGCGTGTAGGTGAGCTCTCGGAGCTCAAAACAGGAGATGTTGCTAACAGTGGCCCTAGCAAGAGCAGTGCTTCGCAGAAACTACCGCCGGATCGGAGACGCGACCCACTGAGAAGATCCGGCGAGCCACTAATTGAGGTTTGATTTCAGTACTAGTGCTATCAACGTACAAATATGACACGCGAAAAGAGTAAACTAAAAGAAGATAGACATCGAAGAAGATTTCAAAAATTTACAAGCTTAATTCAATTTTAAAGCCGCGTACTTAATAGAATGTACATAAATGAATGCAGTGTAATGGTTAAACATTTTGAACCTAATAGTAGAACTCTTTTTTTTCTCTCATAACGAAAACAAATGTACATAAACAAACGTGCTCTTCCCCTAAATTACAACCCATTTTGTCTTACTTGATTACAAAAAAATGGCGCCGTTAAAAGTGCTGAAACCCTGGCGGGCAATTAAAATTCGCAATAACTCGAAAGCAAAGTCAACATAAGTTATACAAAGCGACAAAAATAATTAATCGCCCAACACGCCCCGGCCATAAAACGCGGTCCGGTGAGTTAGACTCGCGAAATTGTTTAAAATTAACTAAAAGCACAACGGGTGTATCGCTACCTGAATAAATGATAACATCGCGGTGAATTTGATGTCAATATGTGTTAACACTAAGCTATTTAGTTCACGACTCCGACCCCCTTTTGCCCCCCATCTCCCCACTCACACAAGCTTAGTTCCACCCTGTGCCCACCCGCGGGACTCGTCTGTGTGAGCCGCACACAGCAACAAAAGCCATTTTTCACAGCACACACGAACGCACACAATCACGAATAGATGAATGTAGTAAGTCTCTTGCCCCACGAAAAGTTTTGTAGTACAGAAATTTGTTCTTTAGTTGTGTCTAGACACGCCATGCTTTTAAGTTAGAGGCGAATCCTTGGAGATTAGTTTCGTGAACTTGATACAAATAAATATTGAATTTTAACCGAGTCATTTTCATGCGTTGATACATATAGTTGTATTCAAGTTTTTGAGAGCTTTTGTGGATTTAGCTCCTTTAAGGCCTTTTTGTTTTTTTTTTTTCATAACACTCAATTAAGAAGCATTCATATCAATTAATAAGGTTACTATTATAAATAACAATTAAACTATTGTGTCAAATTATATTTCGGCACTTACAATATTACTTGAGGTAAGAACTTCAATTTGTTTCTTACTTGTTTACTTGTGATCTTAGTTATCACTTAGTTAAGTTCATAAAAAAAATACTATAATGATATTTCAATAGAGTCTATGTAAAATTGTAACGTACTTCTGATAAGTGTCGCGGGAAAATCATGGCAAGGGAATGCACTGAAAATGATTATGGAATGTGCACGAAGGAGACGGGACTATTGCACTCAGATGGCGCTCAGTCTGTTAGACAGAGATCAAATATTGAATATTTTATCCATTCACAAAACGCCTTAAGTCCCCGTGTTATTGAGATGGAAAATGTGGCATTTGCACGTCTTCTAAGGTGGGAAATTCCCTCGCAACGTTCAGAACATAAGTTTTATGGACGCCCAGAAGTTGTGTAGGGGCGGCGGGGGTGTTCGGTGGCTCTCAACTGTGGCAGATAATCAATATCCGCTTGGCTTGTGGACAGTATAATAATATACGTTATTTTATATCCACCTCTTTCACTCGAGGTACTTTTTCGCTGACGTCGTCCTTCTCGCACCATTATCTAAAATGGACAGTGGCGTAGATTTGGTAAATGATAACTGTGAGAAAGTATTTATCACGACAATGAAGCGTGATATGTAATTATATAACCTATTTAGGGTGTTGTGGCGATACGTATGGGTTTCGAGTGGGGCGGACAGGGGGGAATCGCAGGTTGTTTAGTGATATATTTGTTTTTATTGACGGTATCGAGGTTGGTGTTTAGACGGTGGCACGCGATACGGGCGCTACTTCTTCATTACTCGCACAGAGCGCGCTCGCTATGTGCCACTCAATTGACTAATATAATTGAGAGCGCCCTAGTTGTTTCTCAATAAGTGGGACGCAGACTTGAGCTGGCGAGATAAATTCATACACACATCATATTTCACACATAAAAATCATGAATAGTCAAAACTCCAGGAAGATATGTATCCAGATCATAAGATTGCTCCAGAATTAGCTGCACGAAACTTACAAATTGTCGAGAAGTTTTCTTAAAGACAGTGTTTTTATAAAGGGATTTTTTTCCTCTACCTAATCGTTGACAGCCTAAGGGCTTACTCCAAAAACACACGGCTTGGTTGATGAGGTCGCGGGGTTCAGCCTTGAAGGACTTTGTAAATCTGGCCCGGCCAAAGCAGTGATCGCTGAATTTACCACCGGATCGGAATCGCGACCCACTGAGAAGATCGGGCGAGAAACTCAGTGGGCTAACGCATGGGTTACGTTGCACGTCGAACTCTTTGCCGAGTTCGACGAGTATGATTATCAGATTCCTTAAGCCTGCTCCTAATGTTAGAGCTGAAGGCGTCTAATGCAACAGTTATGGGATCTGATGGATCCGTAAGGACGTGTCTAGAGCGTTGACGGTGACTGGCTCCTGCGTGAGGAGGATTGGGGGAGTAGTCAGCGGCGGCAACAATAAGGCGGCGGCACAGATCAAGGCCAGATTTATCTTTTAACGCTTAATTTGATGTCAGGTACCGTGGATTTCAAACTCGATTCATATCTCAAGATGGATTAGTATTTAATTATTGTACGCATTGATTTTTTTGTAATCCATGGGATCGGGTTGCAGTTTAAAAAATGAATACAGCAAAATGCAACCAATCTACAAATCAATGTGTAAACCATTCGCAGATTCGGCTACACATGTCACCCCTGTTATGGCGTTGCAAACCATCCCCAAATAATAATGGGGACATAATTCGATTGGCCCCCGTCTGTCGTAGAACTGTTGAACTACGGATGGAAGTTGCGCGTCTGGATGTGGCTCAGACACTTATTATGTAGGCCGTACTCTTGTTAGTTAAAAGACACGGTGTTAATTGCAGACGAAAACTTGACTGTAATCTCTATACAGCACTAGAGGAAAAATTTATTAAATTACCTTATTTTTAATAAATTCCTTTTTGGAACGAAGTTCCTTATGGAACGATGCGGAGGGGTACCCTAACCGGCAAAAAACCTCCGTAACGTAAGATTTTTTCTAGTTAGTTTGTTATCAACAGATGTCGCTGCACGTAAATTCAATAATTCCTGAATCGTGGTGGCGACATGTTACACAGTTGATAGATGTTCTCGTATTTCTATTGCTAAATCATACTTACTTGGCGTAGGTGATACCGTGATCATGCTGCCGGTCCCCTAGGGCGAGGCTGCTCCATTGCACTGCGGCGTGGTTGACACTTGCAATTATTTTTCTTTTTATCAATAAAAATATCATAATAAAAAATGTATACCCGAATAATTATTTTCTTTATACCTCGAATAGAACTTAAAATTAATAATTTTATATTAAGGAACTTCGTTCTTATCCGGTGTCTTACGACACCACACATCTTTTTTATTTGCTATTTGCATCAGAGAATGAAATATTTCTGTTTATTTTGCGTATACATACTTTTATGGATTTTTTTAATTTCCTTAATATTTATTTGTTTATTTAGAATTTAAATTGGGTTGAATTGGTGTAAGTACATTAATTATTAATATAATTATAGCAATGTGAATATTCATGTTGGGTTTATATTATATCAATAGAGTTGTGTATTTTTATTAACATGTTCCCTGAATAGCTTATACATACGTTCATTCAGAATTTATATTTTTGAGTCTGAGAGCAAAATTTATTAAAACATCAATGGACGTCGAAACATCTAAATAAAAAAGCTTAAATGGTTTTATTTAAATGAAATAATTGGACGACTATTCTTTAATTGGTGCTGCAGTTTGACGAGAGCATACGATCGATCTGTTGATGAGAGGTGACCATCTCTCATGAATAGGAGTGAAGCAAGAGGCACAATCCAGCTCCCATCTATCGCTTAATCGGTAAATTCAAATTTATGATCCCGTAATCAAAACTGGTAAGCGCAGCGTTGGGCGTCCCTCTGCCCGTTGGGCCGATGACTTGTGGCGATATGCTGGGAGAGATTGGATGCGGAAGTTGGAGATTCGTTAATTGTGGCGGACTATGGGAGAGGCCTACATCCAGCAGTGGAGGGATACAGGCTGATGATGATGAATCAAAACCGAGAGTGGCGGAGTGTTTTCACACGTACTCATTATCTATTCGTATACAACAAGTACTACTAGTGCTACTACCAATATTTTGGAGACAGCTTTCTTACATTCTTTTTTTTTTGCTTAGATGGGTGGACGAGATCACAGCCCACCTGGTGTTAAATGGTTACTGGAGCCCATAGACATCTACAACGTAAATGCGCCACCCATCTTGAGATTCTAAGGCCTCAGTATAGTTAAAACGGCTACCCTACCCTTCCAACCGAAATGCATTACTGCTTCATGGCAGAATTAAGCAAGGAGGTGGTGCCTACCCGTGCGGACTCACAAGAGGTCCTACCACCAGTAAAAGAGGCCCTACCACCAGTAAAGAGGTCCTACCAACAGTAAGGAGGTCCTACCACCAGTAACGTATTCGGGACAAAGAAAACCCACAAGAAATTGTAGACGCAGCGTGGATTCTTTTGGAAAAGAAAAATAGCTGTACTAAATACAGGCCATACTCGATAAAGGCAATTTTTTATTTTATCCTACCTAAGCTGATGTCCTTGAGAGGCTATGTCAGCGTAACCTAACAAGTAGGTGAACTCACGCGGCTCGAACCTGATGACGCTGCTAACACTAACCCTAGCAAGGGCAGTGCTTCGCAGAATCTACCGCCGGATCGGAAAAACGACCCACTGAGAAGATCTGGTATGGTATGGTAAAGCTCAGTGGGCTGTGTCTGTGGGTTAATTTACCAAATTGGGTTTTTTAGTTTCCTTTGTCAATTGAAAAACATGTTAATAAGTAGAGACGCTAGGGTATAACTAGTCAGGTCATAAATATTGTCACACAGTAAAACTTTTCTTTTAGAATGCTGGCCACAAAAAAGTTTATTGAATTCGAATTTCGAATTGTTCATGAATATAAAAATGTATACTGTACACGACCCGGTCTGTATGGCTGTTTCCGAGTCGTGTAATAATATTTTCTGCTGTCTGTTTGTGCGCTGGTAGAAGACGGCTGTTTCTTTCGATGGGTTTCGGCTTCTGTAGCGAGGTTTCACAGGTAACTGTCTGGTTCACTGGTAGCTGATTCACTGGTGGTTTTCTGATAACTGTACTATTGGAGAACTGCTGGTAACTGTTTCTGTCTTGCTGATGTTTCTTTGTCCGAGAGCTTCTGAGAACTGTTTCTGTCTTGATTATCTGCTGAGAACTGTTTCTGTCGAAGATCCACTGAGAACTGTTTTTGCCTATAAATGGCCATCCTTTTATATTTATTTCAGTACCCCATCTCGCGACGCGCTATCGACGCGCCACTTTCGGGGGTCCCTTGATCTGTATGTTACCGTAGTGAAAGCGCTCCACAAATCGTTCCTATTGGTCTATTTACATTATCTGATCTGATACACTAACATATTGACTATAAAATAACTTAAGATTATACATTTATTACGTAATCACTTATTAACGGTTAAATTAAATCTATTTGTTTCTTAAACTATAAAAAACCCTATTTCGTCCTGCACATTACTCCCGCCGTGCGAGTCAGTCGCATTCTTCTCGGTGCAGGATGGTCTTCTTCGATGGGCAGGATCAGTAGCTTTCGTACTGGTCTCCGTAGAACTCCACCCTTGGTTCTGATGTCTACGGTGCGCCCCACGTTGTCGGGACCTGGATATGTCGCTATCACTTTTCCCTCGCATGTGTGTATTTCGTGACTGGCACTTCCACTTTTCATGGCGTGCCTCGGCCATAAGGCTCTCGCCGGTGCTGCAGCTGCTATATTTACTTTATCCATTGGTTTTGTTGTTTCTGACGCCGATTCCGTCGGCCAGGAGTCCTCTCGTTGGCGTAGGAATTCTGTCCCTCTGAACCATCTATGTTCATTTTGGTACGACATTGGGACGTCTCGGGTCACGTCGTCGGCTACGTTGTGCTTCGTGGGTAACCATCGCCTCCCGTTTATTGTTGAACTGTGTTCTATAGCTGTGAGGCGTTGGGCGACGTATGGTTTGTACGAGCGTGATCCCGTTCTTGTCCATCTTAACACTATCTCACTGTCGGTCCAGAAGGTCTTCGAGGTCGGCTTTCTTTCGTGTTTTCGACGAAAGTCTGTTGTTATGTGCACTGCATCTTTTAAAGTTTTGAAGTTATCCAAGTAGTCATCTACGTAGTGTCTGTTCTGTATTGCGACTGCCACCTCCGGGTGCGTGGCTTCTTGTTTCTGGGCGGTCAAGTTCTTTACATATATTGCTGTGGAAGGAGAACTTGACGCCCCGAAGATCAACGAGGTCATTCTGTTTTCTTCTGGGGGCTTGTCATCACGCTGATCTTTGCGCCAGAGATAACGGAGCGCGTCTCTGTCTTCATGTCTCAATTTCACTTGCATGAACATCTCCTTGATGTCTGCTGTTACTGCTATATTATGCTGTCTGAATCGCATTATCACTCCTGAAAGTGATTGGAGTAGGTCCGGTCCCTTAAGCAGCATATCATTTAAAGCTACCCCTCTTGTTCTGGCGGCGGCGTCGTGGACGACTCGGAGTTTTTCCGGCTTCAGGGGGTTCACGACGGCGAAGTGAGGTAGATACCACGTTTTGTTCTCGGTTTTTGTTTTTGGAGCGGGCTCGGCGTAGCATTTCGCGACGAGTGCTTCCATCTGTTCTGTGTATTTCTGTTTCAGTTCCGGATTACGATCGAGTTTGTTTTCTATATTTATCAGTCGCTTTAACGAGTTATTGTAGTTGTCTGGTAGACTGACATTATCTGTTTTCCAGAGCAGAGCAGTTTCGTATCTTCCATCTGTTGTGTGGACTGTATTGCTGTTGAGGATGCGAAGCGCCTGTTCCTCTGGGTCTGTTTTTGGTTTTCTTGGTGTGATGCATAGCGCATCCATAGCGAAATACTGTTTTACCAGATTTTCTATTTTATCATCTTCCTGGGTTTCGCTAGCATGATTTATGTAGTTTATGTGGTGGCCTAGGGTACGAGTGCGACCTCCATGCAATACCCAGCCTAGAGGTGTCAGTGACGCTATTGGCTGATTCCTGTTGCCTCGTCTAACTTTCGAAGCTAGTAGCATATGCCAGTTGTCTTGGCCAATCAGGATTCCAGGTTTCGCGTTCTCGTACGTGATGATGTCACTGATGTCTCGTAGGTGCGAGTACTCGTCTATCTGTTCCTTTGGTATTTTTTGTGCTGTTACTTGTAGGTCGTTAACTGTTCTCGCTTGTATTATTTCTTTTCGACTGTTGAGGCCTCTGAGCGTGAGGTTGACTCTTCTTGACCTTGTTTCCGTTGATTTTATGTTGTTAATCGCCTGTATGTGTAACGGATCGATTGGTCCTGTTATTCCAGTCTTCTTGCAGATGATTTCGTCTATGAGTGTCACCGTTGATCCATCGTCGAGCAGCGCGTATGTATCAACCGTACCTATCGGTCCTTGTACTTGGACTGGTATTATTTTCAAATAGGACTGTTTCTGTTTTCCGGTCCAAGCGGAATTAATGTTTTCTGTTATTTCCTTGTTACTGTTTTCTGTTATTTCAATTTTTCTGTCGAAGTGTAACATCTTGTTGTGAGTATATTTGCAATCATTGATGCCACACGTCTTCGGTTTACAGTTGTGGGTTTTATTCTTATACTGTAGACATCGGAAGCACAGGTGTTTATTCTTAGCGATGTCCCATCTTGTGTTTGAGTCTGCCTTCTTGAATATGTAGCAGTCTGTTGTGGTGTGTTCAGTGTTGCTACATACCGGACATTTAGCTCGTGATGGCTTCTCACTGACTAAGTGCACGTTCTGTGTGCGTCTGTTGTGTTGTGCGGGCTGCGAGTAGTGCCCCGCCTGTTCGGGCTGTGCATAAGGGCTGCACAGTTCGGCTTCTCTTTTCATGAATTTTTCAAATTTAATTAGATCCGGATCCTCCTTCGGTTGTACCGCGGTGAAGTCGTAGTATCGGTAACGTAGTGTTGGTGTGAGTTTTTCTAACATTGTTTTGGTAGTTTCCGGATTATATAAGTAATGTGTGCAATTTAATGCACGAAGCGTAGCTACGGCGTTGGTCACCTTACTGGAGAATATACAAATGTCTCTTGGTGTTTCTGTTAGTCTTGGCAGAGCTCGTAGCGTGTTTAACTCCATTATGGCTATCGTTTCCGGTCTTCCGAATCGCGCTTCTAGACTTCTTATGACGTCGGACGGATCAGCATTTGTTATAAGTAATCCGTCAACGGCTTCCTTTGCCCTTCCTTTCAGGTTCCTTCTGAGTCTGTTTATATTTTCTGTTTTTGTAAATGAATTCATCGTCTCGTGATAGGCTGCACGAAAGGATAGCCAGTCTTGGTGATTTCCATTAAATAATGGCAATTCTGTGTATCTTGGTTCGCGGGCGGCTTTGACGGCGAGTGTTATTGCTGCGGTTAGATCTGAGAAGTCTTGTTTGTCGCAGGCTCCCGCCGGTGTTTCCTTATGTCGGTCGTGATTTTCCGTTTTTGTGGGTTGGGTTTCCAACCACGTGCCCACTCTTTCGTCGAGTTCTGACTTACTGTATTCTGATTCGCTGTTTTCGTCATCAGATCCAGCTTCGAGCGTGGCCAATCGGGCGGCTGCTAACTCCACCTGTAGGCGGGCGAGCTCTTCTCTAGCTTTGGCTATCTTCTGTTCTTTTCTGTTTCGCGACCGGTCAGTTTTGACTGTACCGGCGCGCTGTTTTGTTGGCACGTCATTCTGTTTGACTATATACTGTTTGACGGCCTCTGTTTTTGAGTTCCCAGGTTTCTCTGCGAGTTTCGTCGTGGCTTCCGTGTTGGCTGTTGCGCACGATGATTCTGTTGTGGGGGCTACCAGACTCATGACGGTATTCGCGGTTGTTTCTGTCCACATGCTCTGTGTTGTAGCTGTGGTTTCTGAGGGCGGCGACTGTTTTGTTTCGATCCGTCCTCTTCCTGTTGACCGCGTTATCGGCATTGTTCCAGTTTCCTTTTCAAAACGTATCCTCTACCCGGCTCGAGAGAATAATGAAATGTGTCCTCTATCCGGCTCGAATGGACCATGAAATGTGTCCTCTATCCGGCTCGAAGGACCATGAAATGTACACGACCCGGTCTGTATGGCTGTTTCCGAGTCGTGTGATAATATTTTCTGCTGTCTGTTTGTG
Source organism: Bombyx mandarina (assembly GCF_030267445.1). Taxonomy (NCBI): domain Eukaryota; kingdom Metazoa; phylum Arthropoda; class Insecta; order Lepidoptera; family Bombycidae; genus Bombyx; species Bombyx mandarina. Next base: position 16,401,710 of record NC_143216.1, on the reverse strand, counting down.
CGCTGGTAGAAGACGGCTGTTTCTTTCGATGGGTTTCGGCTTCTGTAGCGAGGTTTCACAGGTAACTGTCTGGTTCACTGGTAGCTGATTCACTGGTGGTTTTCTGATAACTGTACTATTGGAGAACTGCTGGTAACTGTTTCTGTCTTGCTGATGTTTCTTTGTCCGAGAGCTTCTGAGAACTGTTTCTGTCTTGATTATCTGCTGAGAACTGTTTCTGTCGAAGATCCACTGAGAACTGTTTTTGCCTATAAATGGCCATCCTTTTATATTTATTTCAGTACCCCATCTCGCGACGCGCTATCGACGCGCCACTTTCGGGGGTCCCTTGATCTGTATGTTACCGTAGTGAAAGCGCTCCACAAATCGTTCCTATTGGTCTATTTACATTATCTGATCTGATACACTAACATATTGACTATAAAATAACTTAAGATTATACATTTATTACGTAATCACTTATTAACGGTTAAATTAAATCTATTTGTTTCTTAAACTATAAAAAACCCTATTTCGTCCTGCACATATACTTTTAGAATTTTACTCATTTTTAAATATGGAGTGGACGCTTAAAGAAGACCGTGTTGCAGTTATTGCGTTGCATCGTTGCGGTTACGCGCCAATTCAAATTATTAACATACTGAAAAATTTTAATATAACCAAAAGATTCGTTTATCGTACCATCAAACGATACAATGAAGACTCTAGTGTAGATGACAGGTCAAGAAGTGGTCGCCCTCGGTCTGTTAGGACTCCAGCAGTGATAAAAGCTACGTAAGCAGAAACTGTTGGCCCTTCAGATGGGGTTAAGCAGAACCACGGTAAAAAGGGTGTTAAATGAAGACTTAGGGCTTCGAGCATATCGAAGAAAAACAGGACATCGTTTGAATGCTCGTCTAATGGACCTGAGACTGAAGAGATGCCGCGGTTTGTTGAAGCGGTACGCGGGAAAAAAATATCGGGAAATTCTTTTTTCGGATGAAAAAATTTTTACCGTAGAAGAGAGCTACAACAAACAAAATGATAAGGTGTACGCACACAGTAGTGAAGAAGCGAGCAACCGTATTCCGCGTGTCCAACGAGGTCATTTTCCATCCTCGCTCATGGTATGGTTGGGAGTTTCTTATTGGGGCTTAACAGAGGTAAATTTTTGTGAGAAAGGTGTAAAAACGAATGCAGTTGTGTATCAAAATACAGTCCTGACGAACCTTGTGGAACCTGTTTCTCATACCATGTTCAATAACAGGCACTGGGTATTCCAACAAGATTCGGCGCCAGCTCATAGAGCGAAGAGCACACAAGACTGGCTGGCGGCGCGTGAAATCAACTTCATCCGGCACGAAGACTGGCCCTTCTCCAGTCCAGATTTGAATCCGTTAGATTACAAGATATGGCAACACTTGGAGGAAAAGGCGTGCTCAAAGCCTCATCCCAATTTGGAGTCACTCAAGACATCCTTGATTAAGGCAGCCGCCGATATTGACATGGACCTCGTTCGTGCTGCGATAGACGACTGGCCGCGCAGATTGAAGGCCTGTATTCAAAACACGGAGGTCATTTTGAATAAACTTTAGTGTCATAAGAATCTATGTTTTATTAAGTCCATTTTGGTATATTAATGGTTACATAATGAATAAACTTGTTTCAATTATTTTACATTAAACATGTGACAGAATTTATGACCTGACTAGGTATATCTATATCTGAAACAAATATGCAGACACCAAGGGGAGAGATTTATCAATAAATTAGTGAGAGCGTTAGGTGAGTAAAAACAGTTTATTTTGTGTTTTAATTATGATAAAATCAAATCACACATTCATAGGCAGCTTTGAGGCCTTATTGATCGAGATTTGGTAACAATGTTAGGATCCAATCCACGTAAATCTGAAATGGACGTTATATTGTAGTGGATCGATTCTGATTTGCTTAATGCTGTTTGGGTATCGGTTAGTACAGTACAATGCAACTATCGGAACTAATTATTCTGGAATGTTCGACGTATATTAATTACGGCAATTATGTACGCAAATCTGTGAACCAAGTGCTATTGGGAAATCGGCTGTTAGTTTCGCGTTTGTGTAAGCATGATTAAATACATAGTATATTTTTATTTATATACTAGCTTTTTCCCGCGACTCCGTCCGCGTGAAATAGTTACTTTGGCATAACGCTAAATTTTACATCCCACTTCATTTACGTAGAATATGAAAATATTTTTGAATTATAGAATGTTAAGGAGCTATTTAAACCCCTATTTTGAAACATTCTTTATTGGTGCTCCACTTGTATTGGTCTTACTGTGATGTTACATAGCCTATAGCCTTCCTCAATAAATGGGTTATCGAACACTGTAAGAATTTTTCAAATCGTACCAGTAGTTCTTGAGTTAGCGCGTTCAAACAAACAAACTCTTCAGCTTTATGATATTAGTATAGATATGCATGGAGGGCAAGCGCGCCGTGGATAGAACACCAGCCAGATGATCAGATCTGGTAAAGAAAGCGGTTCGTGGTAGTCTATACCATGCGGTCCGTGCCACCCATGATCGAACAATGTGGAGGAACGTCACACGTGGTCGCGATCCTCAGCTGTGAGGGAACGGTGAAGAAGAAGATATTTTGATTTTTAGTGTGCTCATATTGATACTCAAATCGTAATAATTGAAGACTACAATGAACTTTTGGAACGAAGTTCCTTATGGGACGATGCGCAGGGGTACACAACCGGGAAAAAACGTCCGTAACGTAAGATTTTTTATTAGTAATGGACACAGTGTACGACTTAGCTTTGTAATAAGGTACAAAAAATAACATATTTTTTATCATTCATTGACCACGATCTCAGAGCGTTCGTTTGCGCAATACACTAACTCTTATGCAAACAACCGTGAATGAAATGTACCACAATAAGTTCGCACGTTACCGAATGGCCGTGGATTGTTGCGAAACCTCCAGTTTTATTTTCTTTATACCTCGAATAGAACTTAAAATTAATATTTTTATAATAAGGAACTTCGCTCCTGTCCGGTGTTCCACGACACCACACATCTTTTTTTAAATTTTGCATTATGAGAATTGAATTCGTCAATCAAACAATGGAGTGTTAGGGTGTTCGGTGCTTGCATTGCTTTTGCAACACCCCTAACTATACTCCGCCATAAGTGCTTATATGTGGCATCTTTTCAATCTAAGTTTTTTCAATTAAGTTGGACACACGACAGTGTATTTTTTCGTGGGATTATGACCCTTCGACACGTGGGCGCACCCTTGCGAGACATATTGCATCCTACCCTCGTACCGGAGTACTGACCTCCGGGGGACGCATTGTCGATCAATTTGTGAATCATTCCGACACTTTTACTGAATAGCTTCTGTTTAAGTTCAGCTTCATATGAGATGAAAACTTTTTAAGTTATTTTAGATTTTATTTACTTGTTAACATTCTATAGAAGGACAATGGCTTAGTCTATTGAACGTAATTAAGGCGAGGTTTTTTAATTTAAAATTTAAAAGGCAAGTTTACGAATAGTTATTTTCAAACTGTTCTTTTGGTTCTTGGAAAATTTGTGTAAGAATTTGTATATGTTTCAAACGGAACGTGCAAATGTAACTATGATACTGCTAGTATAAATCCCGATTCAAATTAATCAACCTTCCTGCGTTATTTGAATTAAGCCCTACAAAATTGACATTTCGAAATCTAATTATCACTGAGATGAATATTCTCGTAATCACTTTCGTTCCCCTGTGCGTGGGCGTTGAATTTACTAAATTATTTATAATAACTGCTTACCCTTTCCAGTCCGTGTTAAACGTATGTAATATTACAATACGGTATGTAAGTGGTGTGTGGCGCATTTACGCTGTAGATGTCTATGGGCTCCAGTAACCACTTAACACCAGGTGGGCTGTGAGCTCGTCCACACATCTAGGCAATAAATAAAAAAAGGTAGATATTATCTTGTTTCAGCTATTTTTTTATTAAAAAAAGTTTTGTGATTTCATTTTATGATGATGCTTTTACTAATTTTTCATGTCAAGATATTATTTTATTGACAACGTGTGTAGACGAGCACATGGCCCCCGTGAAGATAGGCAGTTTCAGTCGCTTATAGACGACAGCAATACCAGAGGTACCGACAAGACTAGAATCTTGCGATCTTGATTTTGAACGAAATTTTATAGTATTGCCCGGAATAGTTACAAAAATTAATAAATAAAGTGTGTGTGTGGGTGTGTGTGTGTGCAAGTCACACACGGTAGAAGTGAAACTTATAAATAAGATATAGATATACTAACTATCCCACTACACAGAATATATGGACAATGTTTAGTAGACGATAGTGGGGATGTTACGAAGAGTCGCACAAAGAGGAGACCGAGAACGTCTAATGTGTCCTATCTCATTCTCTCGCCGGCTGAATCTTATACATTTATGTGTTTGTGTCTCTATGGACTTATTTTTTCGTTTCATCGAGCTTGAAATCACAACGATTCTAAAGAAGTTTCACTTCAAAAATCATTTAATGCATTCCACTTGTAATTTTAATTCTAATTTTACCGTCAAAAGCCTGGCAGAGGCTGTTCAGTAGCAAACGTTTTTGCAAAAAACCGCTTAGAGAGATTAAACGACAAAGAAGAAGAAGAATACACAGTTAAAAAAAATACAATTCAAGTAATATCACAGCGACAGTGAAAATGAAAAACGTCACAAATAAAATATGTTTGAACTATTGCAGTCTAGAGGTTACTGGTAGGGACGGATTCAGGGGTTAGTACACTTTTCTTTTTCTCTGTTTTTTTTTTCTATTTCTATTCTGTTGTAAATACAAGGGAATCTAAGCAATAAAAAAAAAGAATTATGAAAAAGATCGCCAATTATAACACCTATTTTATATGTTGCTGTGACTGTTATTCAAAAATTTATTGCTCAAATCTATAACTTGTGGTATTTTAATAATGATCTTTTTACTTATTACCGAAATTGTGTAATTGGAAATATAGTTATGTGTTGTAGTTTTAATTCACGGGCTTACTACGGAAGAATTATAGTTCTTTCGGTGTTTTGTATAGTTTGTTACATTGTTACCTACGCTGCGCTATATCATGTGCTTCTAAAGACGTTTGAAAATTGTCTTAATCTTAAATAGTCAGTGGCTCATCTTGGCAGTGCTGATGTTCATGAGCTTCTATAGCTACTCATCATCAGATGGGCTGCATGCATTGGCCTACGAAGATAGTAAAAAAATAAAAAATGATAATTTATATATTTTATGCTTTAATTAAGTCAATTATTAAATAAAAAATGAGAAATTGAACCTAAAAAAAAATCCCAATTTTTTATCGGTTTATTGGTATGGTAGTTTGTATGCATATGACAGGCTATATCTCCGAATATAGTTGATAGCATAGATAGGAACTGGTGGATTTCTTGACTTATAAAAAAAAGAAGGCTTTTTTTAATAAGTCAAGAAATCCACCAGTTCTTTTTTTAAGTTCTGCTCGAGTCCGTCCCTGTGGACCATTGCTTTGCGATGCTCATCCAACTGCACAGTATTGACGTCGGAGGGGGATGAAAGTTGATTCATAGTTGATTTACAGTAATTGATCGCCTCAGGGCACGCTACTGTGACGCATTAGTGTGAACAGATTAAATTATTGGGTTTTCTTCAATTCCAGTTTTTAATATTTAGAGGAAGTGTGATGAATGTATGGTAATATTATTTTTATTTTCAGGAGAGGGATTAGGCGATTAAGTTCTTTACTGGTGGTAGGACCTCTTGTGAGTCCGCGCGGGTGGGTACCACCACCCTGCCTATTTCTGCCATGAAGCAGTAATGCGTTTCGGTTTGAAGGGTGGGGCAGCCGATGTAACTATACTGGAGACCTTAGAACTTATATCTCAAGGTGGGTGGCGCATTTACGTTGTAGATGTCTATGGGCTCCAGTAACCACTTAACACGAGGTGGGCTGTGAGCTCGTCCACCCTACTAAGCAGTAAAAAATAAAGAAAAAAAGCTTTTAAGTTTTAATATTTTTATTTTTATTGTAGTAGAAATAGGTCTGGATTATAGCAGCTATTACTTGAGCTGACCGTGCACTGTACCACCGGTAGTCGTGTGACTTATTTTAACACTAAACATATCATAACGGGTCAAATGACCCATTTTGAACTTTTTCATTGATAAATGCACGTATCATCTTGTTGCTTTTGCAAGTTTTACTTCAAGACTTATTCTTACCAATACATTATTGTTTTGTTTTGTTTTGTTTATTTTGAGTAATACCTACCTGTCGTATATCGTTATCTACCCGCTATGGTAGAAATAGGTACCAGTAAGTGTTGGTATTATTAGTGTTAATACCACGGTTCGATAAGATAGTAATAATAACTATTAGCTAAGTAATGGTATTTGTTTATGAGGGTAAGACGTAATGCAAATTGGGCACAAAAAATATGGTCCTGAAAATCACCGAAAATTTTTCAGGCTCACAATTCTGTTCCAAGTGATATTCTTGACTTCTGGTCATCATCCAATGACATTCACGATAATGCGTGTCGAATATAAGCGCGTCTAGATTGCCTTCATGTAATTAAATTTAGAAATGAGTAAGACAATAAGCGTCACGCAAACTTCAGAGCTCAATTAAAAAAGTGGCGCGTACTCAAATTAATCTATACTCCGTAACGTATAGAAGTGGCGTGTAAATGCTAGCTTAGCTGCAGTCACAATCTGGGTTGAACAGAAGTGTCAAACTTTTAATATTTCGAAAGTGGTATGTATTGTTGAGCAGTTTTATTTGACTATATCGGTCATCGTTTTCGTCGAACCCGTCGCTTGCGACGAAGGGCTCGACGAGTAAATTAACCCTCAGACACAGACAGCCCTCTGAGTTTCTCGCCGAATCTTTTCGGTGGGTCGCGTTTCCGATCCGGTGGTAGATTCTGCGAAGCACGGCTCTTGCTAGGGTTCGTGTTGGCAACGTCGTCAGGTTTGAGCCCCATGAGCTCAACTACTAGTTAAGGTTACGCTGATATAGCCTCTCAAGGCTCTCATCTTAGGTAGGAAAAAAAATTGACAATGGATTTACAAAACCCTGACCGATGATTTTGTTGAATTAAAAAATATTTTATTTTATTGCGTTGACCGGTGTCTTAGCACACGATGCACTTGGTGTTACAAATAAAAGTGATAAAAGTACACTGTGTCTTAAGTTACGATGACTACAAAACCTTCTGTATATCTACCGGCTTGTGGTAGTTTCAGTGGCTCGGCGGGCGTGGAAATTTACATATTATTAATTTACATAGCAACACAGCCCCCGCCGTTCGCAATCTGTGTAATTTGGGTGTTTAGTAGTTGTCTCGACAGTGGCAGATCGTTGTCGACCTACGCCGCTGTAACTACTCTATTTGTTGACAAGGAGTCGCTTGTTAATTATATTATCGGATGATAAGACACCTTAGTTTTTGTTTTGTATTCTCGATTTGTTATATAAAAGTAAAATGCATCAACCGATACTATTGGTGTTAGTAAAATCGTACCCAATACATTTCACGAATGATTTCTACGATTCATTCATTTTTATTACTTATACCGAGCTCACAGGTCACCAGGTATTGAGTGGTTATTGGAACCCATGGACATCAACAACGTAAATGCCGTCACCTATCTTGAAACATGAGTTTTAAAGAACAACTGCTGCTCCATCTTTCACATTGAAACGCATTACTGCTTCGGGGTAGGATTCGAGCTCACAAGTACTTATTTATTTCACTTTCATAATCTTTGCTCAGGAGCATTCTTGCGTGCCTTTTTGAAGGGTAGGATTAGCCGTACTTCGACTCAAGATGGATCTGTTAACAATAAATCTATCGTGAGATAGCTAGTGAAGCTAAATTACCGTCTCAATGAAGACCCTACTCTAACGCGTTTGCATTGAGAAGCAATTTCTTTGAAAACGTCTAAAGCTCCTATCCAGTCATTACCTTTAACACTCGAAATTATAGATGGAACAGATTTGAGCGAATTTCTCCATTGTACAACAGTCGCGAAAATGACCGTGAACAGCGACTTGATTACGTAAACAAACAAACAAAACAATGCGCCGCGGGACCCTATCGTTGCTCAGTCCATATTTTTGACAGCGTCATCGCGGCAAGGGTGGCTACTGTTTTGCATTCCCATTGATCCGTATTCCATCGAGCCGGAATGAAAAGTAGTGGGTAATATCTTACATTTGCATATTTTAATTGTTATATCGAGGGCGTCCCCGGGAGTGCGAATGTGGCATAAGCAAACGATTTGCATACAAAGTCTCTTCGGATCCGCTACAAATTGTACTCTATGCGTAAATAAATTCGAGTAATTGAAATTATATTGAACGAACTGGAACCTTTGATTACATTTATAGATGCAAGTTCGAAAGAAATGGATCGGGTTTTGAACGCGAGCCCGTGAATTCGATGTCTAGGATCGATTGGATAATGGTGGAAAGTGTATTCTGTATTTTGATGATTTAAGCGTATTTTTATCACGCTTTTATTGGCTGGTGGCTTATTTACTACTGGTGGTAGGACGACTTGTGAGTCCACCGCACGGGTAGGTAACACCAGCCTGCCTATTTCTGTCGTGAAGCAGTAAAGCGTTTCGGTTAGATGGACGGGGCATCCGATGTGCTGTAAAAACTGAGATCTTAGAACTGATGTCTCAACGTAGGTGGCGGCATTTACGTTGTAGATCACCCATCTAAGCAATAAAAAATTATAATAATAAGCTTAGGATGTATGTCTGTGTGTAACAGAATCATCGACCATTCCGATAGAGGCACCCGTCACGTGCGGACGTGCTCATCGACCACTCGATTGCCCGGCCTTTGTTCGCCCGGCTTTTGTTAGCCCGGCCATTGTTCGCGCGGCCTGTGTTCGTGGTACATCTGCCGACCAAGTGTTTTTTCTGGAAGTTTTTAATTGTTTTGTTTCCTTTTGTTATTTCTGTGTTCGTGGTACATCTGCCGACGAACTGTCTTCCTGGAAGTGTTTAATTGTTTTGTTTCTTTTTGTTATTTCCGTTTTGTTGTGTTTTTTTATTTGTCCTGTAGTAATCGTGCCGCATCGCCACCTGTGTTCAATAGAACCGCTCAGGTCCGAGAAGTTGGGGCCTCGAGTGTTTTCTAAGACCCAGGGTAGCCCCACCTGGGCACGTAGCCATCATGGACGCTGTATTTGCGGAATTTCTCCGGCTTCGCTACCCAAAGCTCACTTCCGAGTTTCAGGCCTTCAAGGCCGATCACACCGCGAGCCCTCTCGTGGACTCCGCCGAGCTCGCTGCTCCTGCGTCGCCTGTACCTGCGTGCAAAGCTTCTGCATCGAGCACCGCAGCCTCCGTCGTGCCTGCCGTTCCCGCGTCGCCTATACTGGCGAGTAAAACTGCTGCGTCGTCCGCCGTGGTCACCGTTCCAGCAGCGCGATTATCCGCGGCCTCCGTCGCACCCTCCAAAACACCTACTCGTAGGTCACCTGCGCCCGCCTCCTCGTCCTCCGACTCTGACTCGGAGATGGAGGTCGACCTCGCCCCCGCCTCATCGACGGATGGATTCACCCTGGTGCAAAAGGATAAGAAGCGTGCCGCGGAGTCTCGAGCTCCCGCGGCCGCTAAAATTAGCAAAGCCACGAACGCGTCGCGCCCCCGCCCTCAGACTCCCGTTGCGCCTCCAGCCCGTGCCACTCCGTCGCCGCGTCCGGTGGCACAAAATAAAACCCAGACCCCTCCCCCGGTAATCCTTCAAGAGAAGGCAGCTTGGGAACGAGTTTCCCTGGCCCTTAAGGCCAAAAATATCAATTTCACGAATGTCCGTAACCTCGCGAACGGCATTCAAATTAAGGTTCGAACACCCGACGACCATAGGGCCCTCTCTTCTTACCTCCGTAAGGAGCGTATAAGTTTCCACACGTATACGCTCCAGGAGGAGCGCGAACTCCGTGCCGTTATACGTGGCATCCCTAAAGAGTTGGATGCCGAGCTCGTTAAGGCCGACCTTCTCGAACAAGGCCTACTGGTTAACTCCGTACACCGCATGCATACAGGCCGCGGAAGGGAGCCATATAATATGGTTCTCGTCGCCCTCCAGCCTACCCCCGAGGGTAAGCAAATATTCAACATCCGAACGGTCTGTAGCCTTTCCGGAATCGCAGTCGAAACCCCACACAAGAAAGGCACACCTAGCCAGTGCCATAACTGCCAATTATACGGGCATTCTTCCCGTAACTGTCACGCGCGCCCCCGATGCGTCAAGTGCTTAGGCGATCACGCCACGGCCCTATGCACTCGCGCCTAGCTGCGTCCTGTGTCGAACACAGGGTCACCCCGCAAATTACCGCGGATGCCCCCGAGCCCCTAAAATAAATCGACGCGTCGCCCGCCAAAACCGCCTCCGAGCTTCCGGCGCAGACATCAAAGCCTCGGCACCCTCTGTGTCGCAGGCTAAGCCAGCGTTCGTTCCGGCGCCGGTGCCCAGTGTCTCGGCCTGGGCGAAACCGCTGCCGTACACGAACACGGCTACAACTCCCTCCTCCGCAATTCGTCCCGCCCCCGCGACTCGTCCCTCTCCCGCGACTTGCCCTCCGACCGCGTCCGACAATCTCGCTTTAGCGATCGACTTCTTTCAGTCGATCAACTTTGAGCGCGTTAACGCTTTGGGCGACGCCATTCGCGCTGCCTCCACTGCACAACACTTTATCGCCGTTGTGCAAGAATACGCCGACGTATACGCGTCATTAAATACGTACGTCCTCCCCTCACTCCGCCGGTAATCAATGGCGTATATAAGTAGAATAAAGCCCCTATCCGTAACGATAGGATTTTTTAACGCTTACGGTCTCGCAAATCAACGTGATCAGGTTTCTGAATTTTTGCGTGACCATCAAATTGATATCTTTTTAGTGCAGGAGACCCTACTTAAGCCCGCGCGCCGTGACCCTAAAATCGCGAACTATAACATGGTCAGGAACGACAGGCTCTCTGCTCGTGGTGGTGGTACCGTCATTTACTATAGAAGAGCCCTGCATTGCGTTCCGCTCGATCCTCCCGCGCTCGCTAATATCGAAGCATCAGTGTGCCGAATCTCACTGACGGGACACGCGCCGATCGTTATCGCGTCCGTTTATCTTCCACCGGATAAGATCGTTCTAAGCAGTGATATCGAGGCGCTGCTCGGCATGGGGAGCTCTGTCATTCTGGCGGGCGACCTAAATTGTAAACACATCAGGTGGAACTCACACACTACAACCCCGAATGGCAGGCGGCTTGACGCGTTAGTCGATGATCTCGCCTTCGATATCGTCGCTCCGCTAACCTCGACTCACTACCCGCTAAATATCGCGCATCGCCCGGATATACTCGACATAGCGTTATTAAAAAACGTAACTCTGCGCTTACACTCGATCGAAGTAGTTTCAGAGTTAGATTCAGACCACCGTCCCGTCGTTATGAAGCTCGGTCGCGCTCCCGATTCCGTTCCCGTCACGAGGACTGTGGTGGATTGGCACAAGCTGGGCATCAGCCTAGCTGAATCTGATCCACCATCGCTCCCGTTTAGCCCGGACTCTACCCCGTCTCCTCAGGATACCGCTGAAGCCATAGACATCTTAACGTCACACATCACCTCGACATTAGATAGGTCATCGAAACAAGTTGTAGCGGAGGACTTCCTTCACCGCTTCAAATTGTCCGACGATATTAGGGAACTCCTTAGAGCTAAAAACGCCTCGATACGTGCCTACTACAGGTATCCTACCGCGGAAAATCGAATTCGAATGCGTGCCGAAATTCGAAAGTCCGAGATGCCAGATGGTCTGATTTCTTAGAAAGACTCGCGCCCTCTCAAAGGTCTTACTACCGCTTAGCTCGTACTCTCAAATCGGATACGGTAGTAACTATGCCCCCCCTCGTAGGCCCCTCAGGCCGACTCGCGGCGTTCGTTGATGATGAAAAAGCAGAGCTGCTGGCCGATACATTGCAAACCCAGTGCACGCCCAGCACTCAATCCGTGGACCCTGTTCATGTAGAATTAGTAGACAGTGAGGTAGAACGCAGAGTCTCCTTGCCACCCTCGGACGCGTTACCACCCGTCACCCCGATGGAAGTTAAAGACTTGATCAAAGACCTACGTCCTCGCAAGGCTCCCGGTTCCGACGGTATATCCAACCGCGTTATTAAACTTCTACCCGTCCAACTCATCGTGATGTTGGCATCTATTTTCAATGCCGCTATGTATCTTTCCCGCGGTGTGGAAAGAAGCGGACGTTATCGGCATACATAAACCCGGTAAACCAAAAAATCATCCGACGAGCTACCGCCCGATTAGCCTCCTCATGTCTTTAGGCAAACTGTATGAGCGTCTGCTCTACAAACGCCTCAGAGACTTCGTTTCATCCAAGGGCATTCTCATCGATGAACAATTCGGATTCCGTACAAATCACTCATGCGTTCAACAGGTGCACCGCCTCACGGAGCACATTCTTGTGGGGCTTAATCGACCAAAACCGTTATACACGGGAGCTCTCTTCTTCGACGTCGCAAAAGCGTTCGACAAAGTCTGGCACAACGGTTTGATTTTCAAACTATTCAACATGGGCGTGCCGGATAGTCTCGTGCTCATCATACGGGACTTCTTGTCGAACCGCTCTTTTCGATATCGAGTCGAGGGAACCCGCTCCTCCCCACGACCTCTCACAGCTGGAGTCCCGCAAGGCTCTGTCCTCTCACCCCTCCTATTTAGCTTATTCGTTAACGATATTCCCCGGTCGCCGCCGACCCATTTAGCTTTATTCGCCGACGACACGACTGTTTACTATTCCAGTAGAAACAAGTCCCTAATCGCGAAGAAGCTTCAGAGCGCAGCCCTAGCCCTAGGACAGTGGTTCCGAAAATGGCGCATAGACATCAACCCAGCGAAAAGTACTGCGGTGCTATTTCAGAGGGGAAACTCCACACGGATTTCCTCCCGTATTAGGAGGAGGAATCTCACACCCCCGATTACTCTCTTTAGTCAATCCATACCCTGGGCTAGGAAGGTCAAGTACCTGGGCGTTACCCTGGATGCATCGATGACATTCCGCTCGCATATAAAATCAGTCCGTGACCGTGCCGCGTTTATTCTCGGTAGACTCTACCCCATGATCTGTAAGCGGAGTAAAATGTCCCTTTGGAACAAGGTGACACTTTACAAAACTTGCATAAGGCCCGTCATGACTTACGCGAGTGTGGTGTTCGCTCACGCGGCCCGCACACACATAGACACCCTTCAATCTCTACAATCCCGCTTTTGCAGGTTAGCCGTCGGAGCTCCGTGGTTCGTGAGGAACGTTGACCTACACGACGACCTGGGCCTCGAATCTATCCAGAAATACATGAAGTCAGCGTCGGAACGGTACTTCGATAAGGCTATGCGTCATGATAATCGCCTTATCGTAGCCGCCGCTGACTACTCCCCGAATCCTGATCATGCAGGAGCCAGTCACCGTCGACGCCCTAGACACGTCCTTACGGATCCCTCAGATCCAATAACGTTTGCACTAGACGCCTTCAGCTCTAGGAGCAGGCTTAGGGACCTCGGTAACCGTACTCGTCGAACTCGACAAAGAGTTCGCCGTGCAACCTAACCCATGAATCAGCTCGCTGAGTTTCTCGCCGGATCTTCTCAGCGGGTCGCGATTCCGATCCGGTAGTAGATTCATTCGCGAAGCAGCTACTCTTGAGTTGTTAGGTCTCCTTCGGAGGCGCTCGGGTAGCTGTTAGCAAATCCCACCCCTCCTGGCTGAGCCTTTGCTCGCCCACCTGTCCTGGTGAAACTGGAAAGGCCTCCGGGCCACCAGTAATCCTTCAATCATAAAAAAAAAAAAAGAATCATCGAAGGTCATTTTCACAGACTTCAAGATGTCCGATTAACTTGAAAATTGGCACACGTATCGAGGATCGATGAAAATACTATAATATAATTTTTAAAACTTCACTTTAATATCGTGAGCAACAACAGAATAAAAATGAATAAATTTTTTTCTTAGTTAGGTTTGGTATTTAAGCGTATTTTTTTATGTTCTTTAACAACATATTTCAATATTAAAATTACACATTTCACGTGGGAATAAATATTTCATACTTCAATTTATCAAATTAGTAACTGTTGTATGATTTCATTTGCCCGTTTAATTGACAATAAACTTATAAATAGTATAGAGGATTACACATCGATCTAAACCATACAGGAGATATAACGCAGACAAGAGATATAAATAAAGAATCGTAGTTACAATACGGTATTTTCGATAGCGGAGATGACGCGAGGGTGTGAGACGTGATACTACTATTAGAATTATTTTAGGGTTGTGTGGCTGTGAGGAAATTGTTTACTGTAATGTTTTTATATTAAAACAAAGTCATGTTCCGAACTGATTATTGCTAATACGAAATATAAATTATACTTCATTTATAATTATTATATTTATAATTATAATATTATTATTATTATTATTATTTTTATTGCCCTTGTAGGCAGACGAGCATACGGCCCACCTGATGGTGAGTGGTTACCGTCGCCCATGGACTTCAGCAATGCCAGGGGCAGAGCCAAGCCGCTGCCTACCGCTTAATACTCTCCACAAGCCTCGTTTGAAGAAGGACATATCATCATTTTATTATACTTTATTTATATGTCGTCGCAACGTGAGTATTTGGTTAACTAAGATTGCTGCTGCTTAAGACGGTATTCATGAGAATTCATGACTAAGCTACCCTCACTATTCTACTATAAATACGATTGACTATTGTCGCACAAAACACTAGCCCTATGGCTAGCACTATGGAAGGCAATGATAATGATGAAAAGAATGGTGTCAGCAACGCTGATGTATCATTTTAAAAACACCATGGAACCAGCGTCTCCGTCATATTTATTATATACTCGCGCACCATTAATCGTATGTCGATCATACTGTGTTATATCCTATTCCGATAAATTAGCCAATACATTGCGAATATTCTCGAAAATCTTTCCAGTAGTTCATGCGTGTAAGAGTAACAAACATAGTTCTTGGCGTTCTTAGTACGTAATTTTTCTTAGAGCCAACCGGCCTATGTTTTATATTGTTTTTACAGTTTACTGCCTAGGATGATCATGGTTCTACTGATAGATTGATATAGTCGGAAGATGGATGGAATTTACGTGCTCGAAAACCGCTCCACGTCATGTACACCGTGAGTTTGTTTCTATATACCTATTTTTACCGTAGCCGCGACATTATTTACGTTACATAAGTTCTACGCAGCGTCTTCTTGTCTATTGAATAAACATCCATCATACACATTTCCGATGTAACAGTTAACCCATAAAATAAATATAAGATTGACGTTACACATTTAAATAACAAAAAAAAATACGCTGCTGACAACCCTACGTACACTTAGAATAACAAGAGCAGTTTGTGAGATAGTTGACGTCACTAGCATTTGTTTCAGGAACACTCGGAGTTCGTTTCACGGAAAAATGTTAATTACGTAATGAACTAATAAACACTACATAGTCGATCGGCGCGTTTACGTCATGTTATCAAAATGAAATTCATAGACTTTAAATGGGTTTTTTTTTAAATATTAATGTATTCTGCATTAGTTCAGAATCGTCAAGTAAATAATTGAGCTAAACTTTACAGACGTATGATAAACTCAAATATGAATTAGGGCGTCGAGTAGCAGAAAGTTACTACAAACGTGCGTGTGGTTTTTTTTTTTTTTTTTTTTTTTTTTTTTTTTTTTTTTTTTTTTTTTTTTTCCTACCTAAGCTGAGAGCCTTGAGAGGCTATATCAGCGTAACCCTAACTTTAGTAGGTGAGCTCACGGGGCTCAAACCTGACGATGTTGCTAACACGAACCCTAGCAAGAGTCGTGCTTCGCAGAATCTACCACCGGATCGGAAACGCGACCCACTGAGAAGATCCGGCGAGAAACTCAGTGGGCTGTGTCTGAGAGTTAATTTACTCGTCGAGCCCTTCGTCGCAAGCGACGGGTTCGACGAGAACGGTGACCGGTGCTTGAAGTACCTAAAAGCACCGTTAGTGGATCGGGAGGATCCGAGATAACGTGTTTTGGGCGACGTCGACTGCTTTCCATTCTGTCCGCAGGATCGGGAATGTAGTTACCGGCGGCCACGATGAGAGGGTTCTCGTGTCGTGCCGCTTTATCGAAGTGGGTGCGTGTGGTAATGAGGTGGCAAGATCCTTTTGCGACAGAATTATATCTAATATTAATAATAATAATTTCTAGTAACTGGTGATGAAAGAAATCGTTGCCTCTCTTGTCTACGATTTATGAATTTAATCTCGCTTCTGAAATGATTTAAATATATCGATTAAATGTTCGTGTATAATTATTCAAGTTATTCGAGTTATAATATGGTATTTAATGCTTGAAGATGACATTATTTACACTAGGTTGCAACACTAGTATTTCGTTTTTGTACTTATTCACTAGATGGCATTAGTTTACTCTTTGAAATAAGAGCGGAGTTCAAACTGTCATAATATTCAAATTCAAAAGACAAACGTTTAATTATATTTGGAGGATAATAGTATTTTTTTACTGTTACTTACTAATAACTACTGCCATTCACCACTATAACTTTAAGATATGAGATTGAAGTCTCATTTATATTGTTTGACCGCTCTTTCAGCCTTTATAGCGCCATGTACCTACGACTGCTTCGCGGCCGTAACAGGCAGAATGTTGAAACCTAACTGTTCAAGCGTAGAATACACCTCACGAGTATTTGCGCAAATTTTGCAAATTTGATTTTTATTGCCCTATGCTATTCCTTTAACACGGCAGTCGTTTATGGATTACGTATTTCCATAGAAAAAAACTTGGTATGACTTCAGTAATTATATCTGATCTTCTCACTCATACGAAAATATGCTGTTATTGAAAAGAAATATTGTGGTGTACTCAATGTCAGCAACGAGTCACTCTTTTATGTCGTAAATAAAGTAGTTTAGTGTTTCATTCATATTATCATTCTTTATTTTTTGGAGTCAAATTCTACTTCTACTGAGTTTTGTATGGTTTAATTTTTGTTGTATTATTATGACTAGCGAAAGAAGAAAGAATCTAAAAAAGTTCGTGACGCGTTACGCCATCTATTAGCGGGTGGCGGAAATCACGTTCAGTTAATAATAAATTACAACTTATATATGACATGTAGCACGAATTCCGCCACCTAGTCAACTTCTGGGTGAACCCGGTGACCTTACGAACGCTACCGGACTTTTGTAATAATTTATGAACAACAAAAGTGTGTCGTTTAATGAAAATTAACGATGGAATTCAGTTTCAAATTATTAAGTTCTTTGTTATTAAATATTTTTTTTGTAAAGAACTAGCGATATGCGTAAGGTAGGTAGGTTTTAGGTATCAAACTTGCGTTTATTTGACAAGTTTTACAAATTTCGACATCTCAAATACATAAAAATTTTCGCTAACACTGGGGGCGTATGTTCGTTTTGAAAAATGTATATTTAAATTTCTGTTGACTGACGCCGGTTAAATTACTTTTACATTTTTTTATTTACACAAAAAAGGAAACAGCAGGAGAAGTACAATGACGAAATCTCTAATTTTTGTTGAATTATAAATAAACATTTTCACAGACTAACGACTAACCTAGAATTGAATTTGACGTAGTCAGGGCTAAATATTACATTACGATGGACGCTGGATGAATATATCGTTAAGGGACTAAAGAGGATCCCGAAAGGTCTATGGGTCAGCAAGTTCGACCTACCTACAAGAAGACTGCCCGTGCCTTAGGGAACATTTCAGCATTCTATAAAGTAGCGGATAACTATTTAATGGAAAACCTTGAACTAATAATTTCACATTACGGTCGATGACATTTTTTTAGTCGACCTTCTAACAAGAGAAGGCCTTAGATGTACGAGTGTTTTTTATTTATGTTCAAAGATTTCTCCGTTATTCGTGAACTAATTATAACGATTCGGTATACTGTCGAGTAGTCATTAATTGTCCCATTATTAATTTTAATCAATGTATTTTGTTCGTGAATTTGGTTTTTAATAAAATAAATTATCTGTTGTCTAATATGCAGGGTGTGTCCCCACCGTTTACGAAAAACAAGACGGGCTACTGAGTCTCTATTTGTTGGCACGATAACAGAAAAAACACGTTCGAAAAACTGTATTTTACGATGTTTAATTGTATCACATGCGAATTAATAAAAACAGTGTGCTTAGTGTGAGTTTTGTTACTTTCTCGATAACTCTTGTATGGAGTAGGAACGTTTGCCTACGTTGGCCGCTAGGGGCGCTGTTCCAACTGCATACAAATTTGAGTTAACTTTTACGCTTTCGAGAACGTTAAAAAATTCGCACTAAGCACACAGTCGAGCATCAACTGACGCGCGCAATTCTCGCTCTCTAAGGAACTGCGGGTGCACGGAAAACAAACTTGCGGAACTATTGTTTATACTCATTTTAGGAAAAGATTATGAAGCGTTTTAAGAATTAGGTACTTCGGTGTAGTAATTTTGGGAATGTTCTCTATAGACCTTTCGTTCATGCTTCTTATCACTCAATAAGAAGATACTACTGAAGCCCAGTCACGCATCGGTCTGAATATCGGATATTGCTCAAAGAATATTTTTTTTAAAACATATCCGCGTTATCTATCTTTATATGTTATCTTATTGTGTTATAGCCTGTAGTATTGATGTATAAGCTATAACATTGTGATTTCTCATCGAAATTTGTCCTATAGTTTTTGTGTATAAGAACAACACACACCTATTCATCCTCAAAAACTTTCGCATTTATAATGTTAATTATTTTTTTATTGCTTACATGTGTGAGCGAGCTCACAGCCCACCTGGTGCTAAGTGGTTACTGGAGCCCATATACATCTACAACGTAAATGCGCCACACACCTTGAGATATAAGTTCTAAGGTCTCAGTATAGTTACAACGGCTACCCCACCCTTCAAACCGAAACGCATTACTGCTTCACGGCAGAAATAGGCGGGGCGGTGGTACCTACCCGTCCGGACTCACAAGAGGTCCTACCACCAGTAATAGGGGTAAATTAATGGTTTCAATGCGGTTGTCAAGTCTGCATGTCTAGAGCTAAAAAAAATTTAAGCTTCGTCTGCCTATAGTACCCAGCGATAGATATTGCAAATATTTGGGAAGATACAATTACAGGACTGCACACTACCGCACTTGTATAACGACTGATAAACGTCAGATAGTGTGCGATAAAGATAACGCCCTAAGAAGCCGAACTCAGACGATTGTCTTTTTCTAAAAGCCGATATGCAATGTTTATCGACAGGTACTGTACCACTACTAGCTGATAGTAACAGTTCCTAGGAATTCCATTTCGATAATTACCTCCTCTCTTCTAATCTTACTGGGAAATTCCATGCAGATTGGCCATCGAACGATGAAACTATGGACCCAAGTGCATAGACAAACAGACAGAAAATCCGCTAATAATTCTGTTAATAATTATTTCTTGATATACATCACCCTTAAAAGGCCTTTTTTTCTGTGTATCTCCCGAATATACTTATAGTTCACGACATTTCTTCGATTACTGATTACAATACGTCCAGTACAATGTTGCGTTATTTATGTCAAAACAAGGTGGAAACGCAGACTTTTGTCTCGACGAAAGAAAATAAAAGACACGAAACACGCAATACGTATAGGTAGACATTTACCGACGTATATTTCCATTAAGCAAAGTTAATAATCCTAGAACCAGGGTTCCGTTAACCTAGTAGAGATCTGGCACAACAGTATCGAGACTAGAGGCGTAAGTGGGTCGACAGTGGCCAGTTTATTCAGATCTCACGTAAATCCCTGACTTTCCTGTGGCAGTGATAATACTTGCAACAGAGCGAGCGGGTAGGCAGGCCACGGTGAGCTGGTCAGGGAAAACTTGTGCGCGCTTATAATTTATTCACACCACAATGCCTGAGGTGTGTTTTACAATTTTTCAATGCTCCCTCGGCGGTTCGACATCGGAACTGTCTGTATTTGGGAATCTAAGCGAATAATGTGAACACGACATCACGTGAAATTGTTTTTCAGCTTCACTGCCTAAAAATGTTTTGTTGAAAAAATAAAAAATCATCAACTTCAACAAAGTAATTCATATCGGAGAGGTTTGTTAATGGTAAAATATTCAGTAGATTGTATTTTAATTCAGCTCGGAGCGATCTTATATCGAAATTGTCTGCTCTGTTATTGATCTCATGTACCTACGTCAGTTCTGCTAATCGCTATTGGCATCGGTGGCAGTAACTTTGTCTGCAGATGGTCCGACACTGACGTCGCCATAAATGTAATAATTTTATTATATTTCATTCAATAAACAATCCGAAACCCTCACAAGTCTCGACAACAAAGAAACGTAACAAGAGCGACTAAGACGCATAGTTACGCGCAGACGTCTGTCGCAATGTTCTATGTATAAAGAAGCAACTAAAATATTACGAACGATTCCTGTTTCATTTGAACAATCTCATCGCAGACCACCCAAATGGCCCAGATAGTCCGAAACTATGATCGGACCGCGCAACGATCTGTCGTACGTAAGATTTTATGTGTACTATAATAAATCTCCGCGGAATATCGAAAAACAGTAACGAAATGTCGATCTAGGTCGGCGGGCGTGCTCCTATTCGCTGTAATAATAAAATCACTCCTCACCTCAATTCCTTTACTGCATATACATACTTACGTTTTTCGGAATTTCGACTAGTGGGTGGCGCGATTACTTCATCTACGAATCATTTTGATGTACGTTTTGTTTTTATCGATTATCATGAATACAAATTGATTGAGAACTCTAATAACCTAATTACTTCGTTTTTTTTTTCAATTAATTAACACGTACAAACAAAAGCATTGTATGCCATTTGGATCTTTATGGAGTTTTTCTTTTGCTTACATAGATGATTCACCTGGTGCCAAGTGGCTACCGAAGTCCATAGACATCACGACTCGAAAGCTGCAACTCAGTTTGAGACATGAGGCGTAGTCTCAATTGGATTGAACAATGGCTGTTCCACCCTTCAAAATGGAACGCTTGACTGCTTCGTAGCAGTAACACTAAATTTCGGTGACTACTCAAGCAAGTTTTTTTACGTTCTGGATAGCGTAAAAGTTAACTCAAATTTGTATGGAGTGGAACGTTTGCCCACGTTTGCCGCTAGGGGCGCTGTTCCAACTGCATACAAATTTGAGTTAACTTATACCTATGCTATCGAAAACGTTAAAAGCTCGCACTAAGCCTCGTAATACACAGAGTTTTGCTGCCAATTCTTATTGCCCTTAGTTGTATTTTAGGTCGACACTACGTCTGAACGTAACATATCCTTTGTGGTTGTTATCATCAAAACATGTTAAATGCATGAGTGAACAAGCGATCTACAATCACATTCAATTAATAGGCCGTACAGATAATTACGTTTTAATCCCAAAAAAAAAAAGTGGTATTATTATTTGTTACGGATAAAGTTTTGGGTGGGCTAGTGAAATTAATTATAAGCACGTCGAGTACGTGACGCTCTGAGGCAAACAGATACAAAACCGTTATCTTGTGTAAAGATCGAGATAAGTGAAGATAATTAGCTTATAACTTGCAATCAGCGTACGTGACTACTAAATAATAATATTTTTTATTTGATTCGAAGCGTGTATCTTTCCTAAATGAAGACATCGCTTGTGTTCGATAATATAATGTTTTTGTTCCGTAAGGTGATAAAGTCTTCTGTATTGTAAATTTGAATTTGTTACTATGCGACATATGAATTGACCTGGTCACAGTCCTCGTCGAACACGTTGCTATCAGCATAGGTAGGAAAAAAAAAATGAATTGCTTACTGCACATCTATGTTAGTGCAAGTAGGTGTTATTTTTATTTAAACAATAAGAATTGGATTTAAGTATTTTACTGATATCATGATCGCGTATAGGTTTTTTTTTGTTTCGAGCAATAGGTTTTATTTAAACATAGTCTTATACATACATACAAGTTGTTTATTTTCAAATAAAGACAATAATGTTAAATGTGAATTAATTTTACGCAATCACAAGCAAAGAAAGTATCGCCTCTTTAACTTTACTTCACAAAACAAGCTTCTTGATAAATAAACCCTTTTTTCATATAAAATTTGACTAAAACTACAACTAAATATGTACATGTACAAATTAAATAATCGTTTTGACATTAATTATGATAATATTTTTAATTTAACGACCATGTTTTGATACGAAAAGTTAAAGTAGTTCAATATTATGAATATAGATGGCACTAACAGTCTGTTCAATGTTGTGCTAACGTAGTGCATACTTGTATTTTTTTTGCTTTGTATGTGGCTACTTGCGAATCAAACATACAAATGAAGTAATTAGACTAACTATTATTTTGTAATTCTCCGAACAATGTCCGTAACATTCAATTAAATTAAATTTGTTAGATCTAGTAAATTCCAGCTTATCAACAGATGCAATACATTAACTTTTAATTAAACGTGTTTGTAGAACAAACAAAAATATTCTCTTGATTAAAAAAGAAAACAAACACAGAGCCAACTCTGCGTGTGTTTCATACGATTAAAATTCTAATAGAACATCATTCGTATATAGTATTACTGAAATTAAAGAAAGCAAATCGGATACTCGAATAACACGAGTTAACGCTTGCCATAAGATAAACATCGCCTCTCCAGAAATAACGCTTGGTGAAGGAATTTAGAATGCACACACCTTGCTCACTATTTACGATTACTGTTGTTTATATTATATAAAAAATAGCGCTTCGAATAAAAGTTAAATTTTATTTACACTACCAGTATAACCAAATCGACAATTGTAGCTTCACAATATTTTTTGATACTTTACACATTTTATTACCGTTCTTATATTTTGCTATTTCGAACTTGCCAAAAATATTTGAATTAGGTAGTGCTACTCGGTACGAGATGTCGCTAGTTGTCTCAAAATGTTTGAGCATTCATATTTCATTAGCTATTTCGGTAACCTAATAATGTTTTCATACTCTATTCGTTTGGCAGACTGCCTCAAACTGGTTTGGGGATGTAGGGTGTTTCATGGATGCAATAACACCAGAATTTCTAGTAACTAGCTGTCTGCTTTTATATTAGTAGATGTTTTGAACTGAAAGATTTCGTGATTCGATATAAAAATTATTGTTGTAAATTGATTAATGCGTAACAAACGTTGATAAATTAAAGTATTATATACAATTATGAAAATAATTGATAGTGTTTTAATAAAAATTGGATAATGCATATAAAACTTTCAAATGCTGAAATTTGAACTTTCAACAGATGTTAAATATTTATACATTTTTTCGATGACAGTAGTACAAAAGAGCCTGTTTATGGTTCGAATTAAAAATAAATTACAGGCAGCTGTAGAAAACAAATAAAAATACAAAAGTCAGTATGACATTAATTTACTTCGTCACTAGTGTACTACGTCACAGTTGTAATTAATTTAAGAACGGTTGGCAGAATCATCCGTCCGCAATATTCAACAACATTCAACTTGCCGCTATAAAAAGCCAATATAAACCTAAATGCCGCCGAGATCGCCCGCATTATCTCGTGATTATCGCGTGTCAAAACATCGCCACGCTCGCGATACTTCGCATGTAATCTGATAAACGATGTGTTCTGCACGCTTCGCGCTTCGCCGTTGTCTCGCCCACTCAACCGATAAACGTATAAAGCTGTCTTCGTCTCGCGGTCATCCATTTCATTCATGCGCGGTACACCTCGACGGCTCGCTGTTTACAGACACAAACAAACAGTACACAAAACCGCTTAGCTTTAAGTACGAGACCATGAAAGTGATATTGTCAAATGCATCTATCTCGCTCTGATGCCCGAACTTTTAGTTCCTTGGCCACAACTAGATGTCGCTACATGTTCCGATTCGTGAAATCTGTGAACTGAATGTCACTATTATTCGGGTGCGACGTTGCCGGACTTCGCCACCCGATGAGGTGGCGGGAGCTCGCTATAAACCAACAACATTATGAATATGGCTTCGGAAACTTTATCCTCCAGTGTTAAGGGTTAGTTTCGATTGCATTCGTAGCATGTGTTACATTGTATTAGTGTGTAAGCGTCACGTAAACGTAACGAGCGTGGTATACACACGTACGCGAGCTGTCAGTAGCTAATGCGATGCGCCGTGATCGTTGGCAGTGTCTGTGTGCGGCCGCGCGTCTCACGGCCCGTACCGTTTCATTTTAATTCAATTTAGTAATTGATACGTTTTCCGGTTGACGATAATATCGATTTTATTATTAAAACTCTATTTTTAATGGTCAGATTTTTTTCTTACCTTTGAATTTTAGTTATACCTCTTTACGAAAAATCATAATGGTTTTAAATGAAGACTACGGCTGAAATAATTATTTACAAATCAATTTAAATTAAGATCTAGATCTACAAAATTATAAATGATAATTAACATTTTTATGCTAAACTAAAATAATATAATATGTACATAAAAAAAAAACTGTCAAAGTGACCGCTCAAACATGATAATTCACGGTTCGCATTTTTCAATACTTCGCTTGAGTGCACACACACTCGTACCTCGAATGATACAGATGGCCTTTAAGTTATTCACATTAAAGTCTCTAATCGCTTGACATGTATAGATCTCTCACGGATTAGATTCACACACACGTAACATTTATGACGACGATAGTAGACATGTGTACATCTACAACAATATGATATTGTGTACACCACCATGAAACATAGCTTTCACAGTGCACACAAGCGTACTGAGTTTCATGTGAAGCATTTAGACTATTTTGTATCTTGACGCAGTACGTTTAGAGTCTATGATTGTTTTTTTTATCGGAATAGAGTTACGTGGTTTCTGTTTTGTTGTAAGGAAACGCGTGACCTGTTATTGTGTGTATTAGGTTAGTTTAATCACAATTTGGAGTGGGTCGCGATATGGCTTTCCGACCGGTGACTGACGGGCCAGTAATACCGCCTAATTGTTTTTTACTCTGGAATTAATTATTTGATTGCACATTCTTTTGTTGTTTGTATTCAAATAGCAGCTAGACATAAGATTGTTGTAGTGAAGATACTTAATTTAAAATTTTCGATTTAATGATTAAAATTTTTATCTAGTTCCAAATTTGGTTTATAGGAGTGTTTTGTTTTTGAGATTTATAATAAATAAATAATGGTTTAAAAACTAACAAAATACGATTTTATACAAAATCCAATTAAAAAATTGAAAATAAATTTGAATTAAAAATTGTGTGAGAAAAAATGATTTTATTGCATGGTATCAGTAGTTATAAATATTTTATGAACAGATATGAGTAGAAGGGTTATTTTGATAATATCCTGAAAAGCAACCCGTGCTTTTTTTTTACAATAAAATCATTTTTTCTCACACTATTTTTAATTCAAATTTATTAAAATTATTTTTTTAATATTGAACTGTCATCAGTCCTTAATAAGTATACCAAATTTCGAATGAATCCGACGTTTTGAAGGGAGTCAAAATCATGATCAAAGATTCCGTTACATACTAACATACATACGTCTGAAGCTAATCAAAACGTATTAAAAAAGACGCATCTAGAAAACTGAACGAAACGCGCTGACAAAATCGAAAAGTTCGGAAAATTTCTTAAGCGTTCGTCAGTTCGTTGACCTTGCAGAATATTCTTCGATATTTATTATTGTGAGGCGTAAAGTGAATACGATGTAAAGTGTGCACCGTTGAACGTTGTTATTGTGGATCGGGGTCCAGGGCGGCGGCCAAGTAAATTAGAGAGCGGCCGGACTATAACTAAGAGAGTTGAACTGGCGCACGCTCGTACGTATACTGTGGATAGCCTTTAATAAATAAATTCAAATAATTGTTTATTTTAAACTAATGTGGATTAATGATTATGATTTCAATAAATTGTATTATGGGAACAATTATTTTGCCAGAATCAGTGTGATAGTTCAGAATAACGAGAAATAAAGTTTAAAAATTTAAATTTGAAAAATAATTGTTTTTGGAACGAAGTTCCTTATGGGACGATGCGGAGGGATACCCTAATCGGGGAAAAACGTCCGTAACGTAAGATTTTTTCTATTTGATTTGTTATCAACAGATGTCGATGCACGTAAATTCAACAATTCCGGAATCGTGGTGACGAGATGTTACACAGTTGATAGAGGTTCTCCTATTTCTCTTGCTAAATCATATTTACCTGGCGTAGAGGGGTACCGTGATCATGCAGGCGGTTTCCCCGGGGCGAGGCT
Source organism: Bombyx mandarina (assembly GCF_030267445.1). NCBI lineage: Eukaryota > Metazoa > Arthropoda > Insecta > Lepidoptera > Bombycidae > Bombyx > Bombyx mandarina. Next base: position 16,375,311 of record NC_143216.1, on the reverse strand, counting down.
GCTCCATTGCACTGCGGAGTGGTTGACCCTTGCGATTATTTTTATTTTTATCAATTAAAAAAATCATAATAAAAAATGTATGCCAGAATACTTATTTCCTTTATACCTCGAATAGAACTTAAAATTAATATTTTTATAATATGGATCTTCGTTCCTATCCGGTGTCCCACGATACCATACATATTTTTTTATGTTGTTTCACATTAAATTATAGTTGTTATACAAGTTAACTACTAAAAAAATCTAACTCACAAAATATCAAGATCGTAATTTGAATAACACTTCTTGACAGTCTTCTGATAGTGGACCAATAAAGCTTCGAAAACACATGAATAAGACCGAACTTATTTAACAGAATAGTAATGCAATAACAAACGGTATACCTGCTAATATAAATCAAATAACAGCTCTAATTAAAGGTTCGATTAAGTATGAAACAACTGGTTCTACTAAATTTAAACCAATGAAAATCTACACTAAGCAAACCATCCTAAGAGTGCACACATAGAGCAGCTATAATGAGTTAATGTTTTCAGGAATTCTACCTAAAATATTCCGCAACTATTCACTGCTCAGATGCATCAAATGGTAAGTGCATATAAGCACTTTACAAATCTTACGGATGGAAATACCTTATTCTAGATCATATCGATACTAATATTATAAATGTGTTAGTTTTTATGTTTGTTATTCAATCGCGCAAAGATACTAGGTTACTTATTGTCATAGAGAATACATGAACTAGTCAACGCCGACTATATTATAGTATACATATTCATTTTTCATTATTATTATTTTTTCTTTTAATTGTATATTTTGACTTGTTTTTTTCCTTTATTGTAAATATTTTTATTTATTTAAAAAAAAAGAAAATATTTGAGAAAAAACAAAAAAAAAGCCAGCTGTGTTTGTTTCGCCGGTTCTTCTCAGGACTGTGGCTTTTTTTGGAACCGGTGGTAGAGTTAACATTGTTATTTATATTTTGACATTCAACAAGTGTGTCATACTGACATCTAAGGTGAAATAAATGATTTTGAATCTTCAATTTTGAATATATATAAATCAGAGGCATTGAGCAACTCTGTATTTCGGGAAAACTATTAACCGTGTTTCGTTCTTTCTGGATTAATTTAAAGCTGATAAAACCGTCTTAATAAATGAATTAGGATAATAGCAGTTTTATTCATAGATGCTTTTAGATAGATGTTGTTAATTCATAGTAATATAATAAGTATGACAGTGGGTTTGTTTGTTTATTTGTCCTTCTTTCATCTCGAAGAGAAGCAACATGACTCAGCAACTGATAAGACTATTTTTTAAAGTGATAGCTTTAGGTCAGATGTCTGATATATTATGCTTCCTTTTATCCCGAAAAACATATCAATCCCACGCGAAATCGTTTCATGTTTGTAGAAAGATTACATGACACTTTCGAAAAGTTAATCGAAAATTTCCCTTGACCTGGCGGAGATGCGGGCTACTAAAAATAATTTAAAGTCCTATCCATATTAAGTCCTCGTTCGCCATCACAAGGAATGCAGCTCCGCGACTGCAGTGATGCATATCGTTGTACGTATGGTGCATACGTCCCCCCTCCCCAGATCGTCCCCCACGACTACCTGCCTTTGTCTTTGTTCATTACGTCTAAGTAGAAAATTTAAGTACCTCGATATGCCTTGAGTTGAAAAGTTAATTAGGAAAACTTTCTATTGTGGCGAAACCTAAAGCTTCTTTAGAAAGCATTTGTAAGATCGCATTTGTACATTTCATTCGATTCAAAAGCTCGGTTATTGTGAAAGAAGCTAAACTTTGCTCAATAATGTCACGAGGATCTCGAGACACGTGCTTTTTTATTTATTGCCCTTTTAGGCGGACGGGCATACGTTCCAGCTGATGGTGAGTGATGAGTACTTGACTTTTCACTCTCAACAAAATGTGTGGCAACTTTTTATTTACTTCGAACTCAGAAGCCAATCTTCCGCAGAAACTATTTTATATGTATCATAATTTTAATAAATATTAATAAATAAATATTAATTAATATTAAAATTAACATTGCGTGTTAACAGAAGAGTTTAATTTCGTTACGAAGAGTTAATTTACAAGCACTAACGCTTTGCGATTTGAACGACATGTTTTTAATATGAGTTTGTCGATGTTTTTATTATTATTGCATAGATAGATGGACGTGCTCACGGCCCACCTGGTCTTAAGTGGTTACCGGGCTCATAAATGCCGTCACCCACCTTGAGACATGAGTTGTAAGGTTTCCCTTTTAACAGTACAACGGCTGCCTCGTCCTTCAAACCGAAACGCATTACTGTTTCTCGGCAGAAAGAAGTAGGGTGATGGTACCTACCCGTGCGGACTCCCAAGATGTCCTTCCACCTGTAATTACGCAAATTATAATTTTGCGGATTTGATTTTTATTACACTATGTTATTCCTTCATCGTGGAAGTCAATCGTGAACATTTGTTAAGTACGTATTTCATTAGAAAAACTGGTACCCGCCGGCGGGATTCGAACACCGGTGCATCGCTACATACGAATGTACCGGACGCCTTATCCTTTAGGCCATGATGACAGCCTACTGTGTATTTTTGCTGTGGCGTTTCTACTCGAGGTTTTTTTCTGATATTCGGTTTTAATATTAATGAAAATAAATTTTTACTGGCCAACACAGAGTAAATTGAAATTACAAAAAAATTACAGTTAATATTTTGAAAATCTTATCAAAATAAATAAAATTATTTAAGAGAAGTATTTTCTATAAGTTTGATGTCACAGATTCGGATCAGATATTATTACAATTGTCAAATTAGCGATAACTCAAAATATATATATATATTTATTATTTACGCTACCTACTCTATTATTGGTATCCGAAATTTTGTTAATGTCCATTATGTTGGGCACTAATTTTGGACCTTAATAAAATCTATTAGAACATATCACATCGTAGTATACTAGTATACTTAATGAGCTAGAAGCTAAAATATAGTTAGAATAATTAGATGGGCTTCAAGTATTTCCAGAGTGCAATCTTATGTACAGTTTTCAATGATTGTTCAATAATTAAATAATACAATAACTTGTAATCGATATCATTCGATATCAAATAAATAACGCTTCTGTGCACTGGAAGAAATATAATTCAGGCAGAACTCCCAAAAAATTACCAAAGATAGCAATGTTATTCGTAACAAAAACGATCTTGGACGAAGCATAATAGTTGTGAAAATACATCAAAGGGCTCGATTAGACTTCTGTGAAGTCCTTTGCACTGCGCTTATAAATATAATGAATAATTTATTTTATACCTGTACGTAGGAAAGATTTCAACGCGCGAACTAATTTGAAATATTCACACATCCTTCTTTGTTTCGCGCACGCATGAAATTCGATCACTAAAATATTTATAATATAAGTATTACACATTAAGTAAATAACTACTAAAAACAAATTACTATGCCGTCGAAAAAAATATGAGCAAAAATATAAGTGTATATTCAATTGTCATGTTATCTAATAATTTGATTCATTTTCAAATCTTTAGCGTGTACTTCGCTTAGAATTATATTTATAGTAATAAATATTTGTAAATGTGTAGTTTTAACGTTGAATTTTTTATGTTTGTCATTTTTGTACTACAAGCATGTATGAATAATCAGAGGAGGGAATAAAAGGGAAGACTGTGTATGGTCTGCATTGAATTTTCAAAGCAATGTCTTCTCAAGTACCGAGTACATATCACGCTTTTTCCGTAAGCTGCATTTGAAATTATCTTTTAAAGTTAGAGAAGTAAGATTCAAAGTTGTTTGAATACTTTGGTTCTAAGGACGTTTCAGATTTAGAGCTAGCTGTTGTGTGAGTAAAATTAAGGGGTGTTTTTCTATTCGAGGGAAAATGTATCAGGTAATAATATAGCTCGGTTAGATGAACATTCCAAGGAAGATAGGATTTGTGTTTACGTTGCTCCTATACGTACGTTTTCATGTGATCTGCTAATGCATCCCATTGTCTGCAAACAACGCACTTCAGTTCATAAGTATTAAGCGGAATAAAGATAAACTCTTTCCATTTTAAATACAAAGTAGTGGTCCCCCACTAGTCGAAATTCGATTATAATTAATTGAAATTATAAGTTTGTACACTGTTATGATTCTATTGTCAAAGGCAAATACAATTAAGAAGATTAATTAATGAAGCCAAACAATATTTAATTTATTCTCAATTTGACCACAGCCAAGCAATAAGAAAAGTTTGATAATAAACAAATAGTATGCATGCGTGTGTCAAATACATGGTAGTGTGTGTAATGTTTTTTAATTGATTAAATTTTATTGATTTCATGTATTTTTTATCCATAATTTAAAAAAAATTAACACTGCACTCCTTCTATAAATTTCCTCTGTGTGAGGGAAATTTCATACTCCTGCATCCGCGCAATTTTCCTAAAAAGGGGTACAAAATTTTTGCTTCACGTATTAATATATAGATAGATTCACATATGTAACACCGTCTAACATCTTATGTGAACCTGTCAATCCAAACTAGTCTCTATTGATACGATTTAGATCTAGGAAACTGATAGGGTAAAATTGAGACCAAAAATTTTTTTTTCTCGAGCTTTCGTTCAACCAGTGCAAGGAGCTAAGCCACTGCTTACCATCAACTATGATCACGCCTTTGAAAAGATAAAACACGCTCACATGTCAAAATCTAGACATGTAACATGTGCGAACTTCAAACAAATGTCACAAAAATTTCCAGGACGGAAATTCTTAAGTTTACATTGTGGTTCCGGAAAATTAAAAAGGAACGGCTAAGTCCAGCACAAAAGAAGCTTGATTACACGTCACTAGCCTTAAGAGGCCTTTGTTTCTTGGTCTTACCCCCTATTTTTAATAAATAAACATGTTGTGTTGCACCGTTGATTTTAAAAGAACTTTGAAAAGCTTTTGTGTCGGTTCGAAGATTATAATTTGTGATATTTTAAAATAGATTTTTAGAGCTTCTGTGTATGAGTATGTGCGAAATGATTGGTTCATTTACGACATCTCTATAGCATATAGAGGGATGTGAATGGCTACTGTACGATATAATCAACCCGTGAGCCTGTGAGCCTTCACGGCTTGGTGAGACTTTCCTGTTTATTAATGCCGCGAGGTATTCGTGTGTTCTGGAACGGAGGATAGACTAGCCCTTAAGTAAAAAAAAAGGTCATCAAAATTTAGACTTGTGTTTGAAGGTGGGTGTCGGCATTTACGTTGTGATGGGTTCCAATAGCAGCTTAACCCCAGGAGGGAGGGGGGAATATATCGTTAATGGCCCACTCATCTGTAAAAAAGAGTTCCCTTACTATTCGCTGTTGGCCTAAGGGGCTAAGGGGCTATAGCAGCTTCTCGCGCATGGGTAGGTGAGCTCACGGGTTCAACCTCAGAAGCAGCCCTAGCAAGAGCAGTTCTACGCAGAGATCAGAATCGCGATCCAGTGAGAAGGCTCGAAGTCATTGTGGCCTAAAAGATAAAACGTCCGGTGCGTTCGTGTCGAGCGATATGACTGTGTCGGTGGTCGATTCTCGCAGGCGGGTACCAATTTTCTAATGAAATACGTTCGTAACAAATGTTCACGATTGACTTCCACGGTGAAGGAATAACATCGTGTAATAAGCAGTCAAACCCGTATAATTATAATTTGCGCAATTACTGGTGGTAGGACCTCTTGTGAGTCCGCACGGGTAGAAACCACCACCCCGCCTCTTTCTGCCGTACAGCAGTAATGTGTTTCTCTTGGAGGGGTGGGGCAGCCGTTATAACTATACTAGACCTTAGAACTCATATCTCAAGTGGGTCGTAGATGTCTATCGGCTCCGGTAGCCACTTAACACCAGGTGGGTGGGCCGTGAGCGTCCACTCGTCTAAGCAATAAATAAAAAAAAGATCTGGCCACAAACTCAGTGAGGTTGTGTCTGTGTTAGTTTGATCGAAGAACTCTCCTCATCTCTCTGCGTATGTTTGAAGCCTTTAAGAAGTCTAGGAACAAAGTTATAGAAAGGTTTGTTGCAGTAGAATATTCAAACACAGCGAAGATCACGACGTTGATGAATTCAAAAGAAAGAAATCTGAAAGAAATATTAAAATAGTAGCATTAACAAGAATATTCTTTTACGTATTATACAAGGATAACTTCAAAACCGAACGATACCATGAAAGTGTATTCAGGTCGAGAATAACCGTAGAGGAATCATTGATCCGGAGTCCCCGGGTGGCGGCCTGTAGCGGGAACCTTCGGACAGATTTATTAGGGTGAGGGAAACCTGTCACGGGGCGCCGCTTACCTATCTCCTGCCAATACAAAGTACCCTTACACTTATGCTACACGAATTTGTATTAATTTCATTTTATAACTTTAAAAAAATATCACAATATATCGGTATACGATAGATTTAGATGGACAAAGAAATTTTCTAATAAAACACTTTAACTTTTGCGAGCGAGGATGGAAAATGACCTCGTTGGACACGCGGAATACGGTTGCTCGCTTCTTCACTACTGTGTGCGTACACCTTATCATTTTGTTTGTTGTAGCTCTCTTCTACGGTAAAAATTTTTTCATCCGAAAAAAGAATTTCCCGATATTTTTTTACCGCGTACCGCTTCAACAAAGCGCGGCATCTCTTCAGTCTCAGGTCCATTAGACGAGCATTCAAACGATGTCCTGTTTTTCTTCGATATGCCCGAAGCCCTAAGTCTTCATTTAACACCCTTTTCACCGTGGTTCTGCTTAACCCCATCTGAAGGGCCAACAGTTTCTGCTTACGTTTGGGATTTCTTTGAATTCGCGCCTTCACAGCTTTTATCACTGCTGGAGTCCTAACAGACCGAGGGCGACCACTTCTTGACCTGTCATCTACACTAGAGTCTTCATTGTATCGTTTGATGGTACGATAAACGAATCTTTTGGTTATATTCAAAATTTTCAGTATGTTAAAAATTTGAATTGGCGCGTAACCGCAACGATGCAACGCAATAACTGCAACACGGTCTTCTTTAAACGTCCACTCCATATTTAAAAATGAGTAAAATTCTAAAAGTATACATTTTTATTTTCATGAACAATTCGAAATTCGAATTCAATAAACTTTTTTGTGGCCAGCATTCTAAAAGAAAAGTTTTTATTGTGTGACAATACTTATGACCTGACTAGTTAGATTTAAAACAACAGTTATATTTGTGAAAAATTAGACTTACTTTCTTATAGGTTCCAGGTAACTGTACGAAGGTGAGTCACTCGAAAAAATACTGTATTTTTAAACACAGAAGAATAAGGTAATTGCTGCAAAATCCAAAACAAGTATGAGATAATAAATGTTTGTTTGAAATAAAGATAAAATACATTACCTAAATTTGGTGTAATAGGTTATAGGTTCAATTGCATGTCTATTTTTTTCTTAATAGCCATAAATATCGTATTATTATTGGTCGCCAAAGTTTTTTTAATAACTCAAGCAGGCAGCAATGTAATGCATCCGAAGATATGGATGACTTGCCTTCTTTGTTTGCACGGTGGCCAGCAGAATACGTCTGATAGTCTTATCACTAGATTGTAGCTGACTCGTGATCATTATAAGTTCTTAGAAGATTCAAAACATGAATAGCAAGTTTAGATATTTTCTAGTAACTAAGGAACTGAAAGTGGCATTTTAACTGTAGAATTCGATCTTTGTGGCGACAATACAATAGGTTAAGCTCGGAAACTATGCAGCGCTTTAACCAAAAGCCTTCTTGCGAGTGCACAGTTAAATACTTTGTTTGGAAACGACTTTTCGTATTTACATTTAGTTCCCTTAAATGTTATCGAAATGATTTAAGTACACGCGTACATAAGCCGGTGATATAATGTAATCGAATTACCTTTATCTTATCTTATCTTATCATCTATATATATAATAATGAATTGCTGTTCGTTAGTCTCGCTAAAACTCGAGAACGGCTGGACCGATTTGGCTAATTTTGGTCTTGAATTATTTGTCGAAGTCCAAATAAGGTTTAAAAGGTAGATAAATATGAAAATTCTAGGAATCAAATAAAGTTTAGATCTTTTATTTATCGATTGAGGCACTACGAAGTCTGCCGGGTCGGCCAGTATCTAATATATATTGTCTATCGTACTTACTAAGAACTGTATGCGTCAAATTTTATGCACTTATATTAGAAAGCGTGATGTAGGTCTTCTATGGTAAAAGTAGCGTCTAATTTGGGGGTCACTGAGAAATTGTACTTAGGTCACAGATTTGTTGAGATTATGTTTGTTTTCGATAAAGAACATGACATTGTTTTCTTTACCAAAAACTGTTTCGTTCATTGTACAAACCTACTTATTCTTAACATTAGATGTCACAATTTTTGGTGTCCTTTTCATTGCTGTATATTATCAATCTTACAATTTTCAATATATATCACCTTAGGGATTAACACTTATCACTAGAGACGGAAATTCAGAAACGGATTTCTTACAAACTACTGGTTAAACTGCTGATGGAAGTAGTATTTTCATCGTCTTTTGAATATCGGATCACTGGTCAGCAAAGTATTCATCAGATTTCAAAAGGCTTACAAAGTGCGTTTTGAATTATCCTTCTACGTACCTCAAAACTCTGCTATGAATTTTTAGCCCACTGAGCTTCTCACCGGATCTTCTCAGTGGGTCGCGTTTCCGATCCGGTGGTAGATTCTGCGAAGCACTGCTCTTGTTAGGGCCAGTGTTAGCAACGCTTCTGGTTTGAGCCCTGTGAGCTCACTTCCATGTTAGGGTAAAGCTGAAATAGCCTCTCAAGGCTATCAGCATAGGTAGGAAAAAAAAAGAATTCTTCTCTATGGTACGCTCGGATTTCAACGACATTTCTTCATTGAAACTAGGTGATTGGACTGTGTTTTACTTATTAATGTTACGGCCTACGAATAGATTCACGGCTGACTTAGTAATGCCGTTAGTGGAGCCTACAGACTTCACAATGTGAATCCCACTCTCATTGAGTCGTGAGATCTAAATCTTAATTGTATTGAATAATGATAGTTCCATCGAAGTGTGCGTATTAATGCAATACGGCAGAAATAGGTAGTATGGTGATTTAAGTATGGTGGTCTATCAATTCCAGTATAATGCACCCCTACAATCTACCGGTTATTACGAAGATGCTTATTTCTCCTGCTTGAAATCCTGTTAAGCGATGTCACATCAACGTACGTACCCTTTGGGCGTTCCAGAATACAATAAGGGTTACAGGAAAAGTTCGAGGGGGTGTTGAAGTTTTGTTGGATGACGTGTGACCGCGAACTTTTATTGAAACTTTTTTATTTGCATACTTAAGAGAACGAGAACTCAGCGCGATATGAAGCGAGGACCGTCGTATCAACAATATTATATTGTTATCTGTAATATATACCAGAGTGACTTAATAATAAAAAATAATCGATCCGGCTATTGTTCAAACTATTGTGGGTGTGTGTGCCTATTCATTATTGTTTAAAGAAGGACATGTCATTTCTGTAGCGATGGAATTAAGGTTTCCAGATTGAATGAAAGGAGAGTCGTTGAATCGATATAACTGAAGTTTGAAGACACTCAGGACTCAGGATGGGCAGGGCAATTCAGTCTTACAGCCTTCTAGTCTAACACACGTTGGTTGAAGCGTGATTTTCCGTGCACTGCTCCAGCAGTAAATGAAACTGTTTTGTAAAACTTACTTTTAAATATATAATATATCACATAATTATTAATGTCAGAATAATACATTTCTTTATTTTTAAAACGCATTTAGTCGCCTGTATCTACATATTAGGAACTATTTTATTTTTACCATAATAACTATTAGCTCGCGTCCCGAGATTCTTTCATCTTTCACCCCTTTTGGCTACATACAATCTACATAACTGGTTCGCGAGAGTCGTACAAAAATATTATGGCGGGACATAGCGATAATAAACCGGATAATATAGTATAGTAGTAGTAGTATTTTTTTTGTTTGTTTATTACCTGGTGTTAAATGGTCACTGGAGCCCATAGACATCTACGACGTAAATGCGCCATCCACCTTGAGATATAAGTTCTAAGGTCTCAGTATAGTTACAACGGCTATCCACCCTTCAAACCGAAACGCATTACTGTTTCACGGCAGAAATAGGCGGGGTGGTGGTACCTACCCGTGCGGACTCACAAGAGGTCCTACCACCAGCACATTATTCGTTTTATGTTCGTTCCCAATTATTTACACGCCAATTATTAATTTTTAAACTAGTTTGGTAAATATAATGTTTTATGAAGGATTTATGTTTTTTTTTAACTGGAATATCTGTGCATTACATACGCACACGACTAAGGATAACATTATGAACGTAGCCTACATTAAAATACTAGCCCTAAACCTAGTTTGAACGGAAATTAATTTACAGCATAGGGTGAACATCAAAGATAGTTTTGTTCATTCTTTTTTTTAGTTATCAGTAGTTGTTGCATCGAAAATCAAAAAGTACCGAACACATCCATCATAATTTACTGAGGATTGCATTTTTTTATTATGGAGATTAATATCATAATAACTAAAATGCAACGAGATGAAAGAGATGGCTACATATTTCTACTTTGTCTACAATCTTTACTAGACCCGTATTGAAAAAAAAAATAGGCATGTCATCTTTTAATTGATTTTGATACTGTTCTGTTTATTTTGCGGCTCCGTAAAAAAATAACCTATGGAAAACAGAAAATATAATTATCACAAATCTCATATCTGCATTGTGGTTTCTGGAATGTTAAAATATTACTATATACACAAAATTGTCTGTTTATATTTATTCCTCCACATCACAATAAAAGAAGCAACAGGAGAGACAGAAAAAAAATAAACAAATCTACACACCAAGAAAATTCCACGAAGAATCCTTAACAGAAAATCTAATCTTATTATCCTATAACAATATAACACATAATAAACATGAATGTAACAACTACAATCAGAAAGTGCGTATCACGAGAATGATGTAAATCCAAAAGACGAAAGGAGGGTGACGTTTTTTCAGCAAATTACACGCGCGCCAAATCATTACACACCCAAACAGAGCCAAAGAGGCAAACCGAAACACTCCTGAAACTTCCGAAGGCTTTCCGCCCGACAGACAAGGACGGAGGAATGTCCGTACTCTTGAAACTCGAACTTATCTATATATATAAAAATGAATTGCTGTTCGTTAGTCTCGCTAAAACTCGAGAACGGCTGGACCAATTTGGCTAATATTGGTCTTGAATTATTTGTGGAAGTCCAGGGAAGGTTTAAAAGGTAGATAAATATGAAAATGTTCGGAATTAAATAAAAATAACAATTTTGTTTTTCTTTTGATGCGTCCCCCGTCGGACGGATTCCTTTTGTTTGTTTCAAGTTAATTTTATACAAAAGTTTAGGTCTTTTATTTATCGATTGAGGCACTACGAAGTTTCCCGGATCAGCCAGTATTCAATTTAAATTACATTAAAATGTACCGAGTATAGGTTTTGTTTGAGTTGAGTTTTATAGGTGAGATTTTTATGGTAAACACTTTACGTTTGATCTTTTGTTATTTCAAGTCATAGTTTTATTTAAAAGTATTATTTTCCTACTAGGTGGAATAATATGTTTTAATAGCTCGCACAGCACATATAATAAAAAATCTTAATAATTCCGACGTTTATTATACCGATAAAATGAAGTCAAATTCAAAATTTTGAACTTGTAAAAATCTATGATAAAAATTACATTATTTACAGTTTGTGAATACCGTGTTGGTGCGTTAATCGTGTTAGATAAAACGTTTGAATCGAGAAAATAACCATAAGTAGCTCACGTAGTGGAATGGGAGTGGGGAGGGGGTTGAGTGGAATGGGGCGCGGGACTGAGAAAGTTATTAATTCTGGAAGCGAAAGGCGCCACAGCCTACGTCCCGACTGCAACGCTGGAAGCTTACCTTGGACTTGCTTAATGTTCCACCGATGTTATTAGCTTCTATGAAATATTCAGTCTCGTATTAATCATACTTCTCGGAAATATCTATTAATATTTTCCAAAAATATACGTTTAATCTACTTGTTAAATGTTATCACATCATTCAGGTAGAAGTCGTCGTGGCCTAAAGGATAAGACGTCCGGTGCATTCGTGTGTACCGATGCACCGGTGTTCGAATCCCGCAGGCGGGTACCAATTTTTCTAATGAAATACTTACTCAACAAACGTTTACGATTGACTTCCACGGTGAAGGAATAACATCGTGTAATAAAAATCAAACCCGAAAAATTATAATTTGCGTAATTACTGGTGGTAGGACCTATTGTGAGTCCGCGCGGGTAGGTACTACCACCCTACCTATTTCTGCCGTGAAGCAGTAATGCGTTTCGGTTTTAAGGGTGAGACAGCTGTCGTAACTACTTATATTTGAGACCTTAGAACTTATATCTCAAGGTGGGTGGCGCATTTACGTCGTAGATGTCTATAGGCTCCAGTAACCACTTAACACCAGGTGGGCTGTGAGCTTGTCCACCCATCAAAGAAATAAAAAAAATAAAAAGGTGTAAATGAGGTTGCAACCTTCTTGATAAATGTTTACCGAATCTATGGTAATTGTAACTGGTCTGCCTATTTATTTATTACCTATATCTTATATGTTAAGGGGTTCATTAAACTCAAAATGTTATTATTTCAGTGATGCTCATGTATTGTTTTTTTATTATGACGCTATTAATTTAAGCTCAAGGGCTCACTGGAATAACTTTGGTATCCATGCGATTTCGCTGCTGACAGTACCTATGAAAGCGTACGATGAGGAAATGATGGGAGTGACGTCATATGAGATGAGATAATGCGGGCTACCAACGCATTCACGATAAAATTGCAGGCGGAGTTAGGTCTGCAAACTACGCGAGTATTGCAACTACTGTGGATAAATAACGAGAAAGCCTTGCCATACATAGTAAGTAGCTGAAGGGAATCAAGGTCGGATATTCGTTTCTGTCCAATTGTTGCAATACTATCATATAGAATCCTCCAATTTTGTTTTCCTGATAGCATGTCGCATTATATAAAGGAATATTTTAAAGTTCACATAATTGAGATACGAATATTTTAAGATGGTTAAATAAATCAGTGTCAATCGTAAAAATAGGCTTAATTAAATTAAAAAAAAAAAAATCAATTAAGCTTAAAGATTAACTACACTTCTATAAAAAGCATTACGAGTATGTTTGAGAATTTTTATTACATGTCATTCATGTATTTTTGGAAATTTATATTATCTAAATATAATGAAGGCAATATTGAAAGAATCAAGCCTTTTACTGGTGGTAGGACCTCTTGTGAGTCCGCGCGGGTAGGTACCACCGCCCTGCCTATTTCTGCCGTGAAGCAGTAATGCGTTTCGGTTTGAAGGGAAGGGCAGCCGTTGTAACTATACTGAGATCTTAGAACTTATATCTGAAGGTGGGTGGCGCATTTACCTTGTAAGTGTCTATGGGCTCCAGTAACCACTTAACACCAGGTGGGCTGTGAGCTCGTCCACCCACCTAAGCAATATAAAAAAAATATTTACCAATAACATAATTAATCCTCTGAATACAAAGTCAAGGACACATTCTATTACATAAAGATCATTTGGTCATCATTAGTTGGTGTTCCGTCGAATAATGTGATTAGTTTGATTGCTAAATAACCAATCGGTGTGCGGAGTTCAGCCAGACGTCAATACATGCCACGATATGAGTGTAACCTTTAACATTAGCCATGTTAGATCGGCCGGCGTACAATATCAAGTTGGAATTACGTTTGTAATACTATACAGCTCGACCTCGGGAGCCAAGCAGGCGCATGCTGCTAGTCATATCGATCTTGGTATGAATATTTGAAGCCGCCCCGTCCTTGCACGTTCGTAGTGAACTGCGAAACTGTAGACAGAACAAAAACACGAACAGTTTTAGAACAACAATTGTAGACAAATTCTTAACAATGTGCTAGTTTTTTTTTTATTGCCCTATATCCAGATGGTGAGTGGTTACCGTCGCTCATGGTCGTCAGCAATGCCAGGGGTACAGCCAAGCCGCTGCCTACCGTATAATACTCTCCACAAGCCTCGTTTGAAGAAAGACATGTCATAGCGCTCGAGAAACACCGTGGAGGGGAGCTTTTTCCAAAGCCGGATGGTACGTGGCAAAACAGATTTATTTTTTTATTTTTTATTGCATAGATGGGTGGACGAGCTCACAGCCCACCTGGTGTCAAGTGGTTACTGGAGCCCATAGACTTCTACAACGTAAATGCGCCACCCACCTTGAGATATAAGTTCTAAGGTCTCAGTATAGTTGCAACGGCTGCCCCACCCTTTAAACTGAAACGCATTACTGCTTCACGGCAGATCAGAATATATATCTGGAAACGCACTGTGGATGAACGCAGTGGCTCCCGGTAGTATGGATGAACTATATTCCGGTGGTGGGAGGTGCCATGGTAAAAACAAGATGATGGAATCATCTCAAACAATTCCTCAGAGCACTCCTGCGATATATGTATGTATTTGTTTCTGGGTGGTCATGGATTTTCAATTTTACTATCAGTTTAAAATATGCATTTTTAAAAGTATCCTTATGTTGTCATATCTTTTTATCTCGTTTAATAGTATTATTATATTTTATAGCCAATAGTAAAAACTCAAGACGCGGAGCTTTTAAAATGCGGTTTGCATAAATTAAGATTGCGATATTTTTATCGTTTTTTAATTAATTCATTTAGAAGTCTGTTGTTAGCCTGCTAACAAATTAATACCATGCTTATATTTTGCCAGCTCTGTATTTTATGTGGTCTACGTGTCTCGGGTCTATAGATGCAGTACAACAGAGACGTGAAGCAAGCGACTTAGCCACATTTTCTTGGTCGTAAACTAAACTGTTGTTAAGAGTCATTTACGTGCTTCGATTAAGGAGTCGATTGAATATTGTATTTGTGACCAATCACGGATTTCAAAGTTTTATTTAAAAGATAGATCAAAATCGCATGTCTCAGTCAATCAATCAATCGCATGTCTTTGAATACTGATTCAAAGGTACATTATTGTTCTAATGATAAGACTCAGTAAATCTGCCAATATACAACATTCATGTCGAGTTTCAATGATTCTCGAGGGTAATTATCAATAAAGTTGAGATTACGAGCCAACGACTTAGAATGGGGTAGCATTTTTCATGCTTTACTATTTATGGGTTTCTGCAACTGTTTTATGGAAAATCTAGCTCTTCTTAGTTTGATAACTCAAAATTTAAGCAGAACAGAAGAACGACTTCTATAAAATAAAATGAGGAGAATATCTTCAATCTAGTCAAAGTAGTATACGTCGTGCACCCACCGGGACATATGAGGTCGATGTCTCAATCGTATTATATATCAGTTGTCTCATTATGCAAACCGAAATTCGTGACTTCTTCGCAGAGCGGAATGATTTTCTTATACTAGAGTAATAGTCATATTATAAATGTGAAAGTGTTTGTTTGTTCGTGTCACAACGAAGCGATGGATTGCTGTGATTTTTTTAATTAATATATTTAGGACAGGAGAGTGACTACCTTTTACCCTGAAGATATATCTCATTCGCACAGGAAACTATTGTATTATTTTTAAAAAACATACATAGCCTCAAAAAAAATTTATTAATAAAATTGCTTGAGCACGCTTGTGAAGCCGCGTGTAGCAGCTATGTAAAATAAACTCCTTGCCGCCAGTTATTTTTTTTACAGTAATTACCAGGTAAGGTCCGTCATAAATTTCATATTTTTAAATTCTACTCAACAAAATATTCACCCAATCCCATTTCGCGAAAAGGGCAAATGGAAAACTCCGAGCTATAAAAAAAAAAAAAACGAAAAACAAAAACGTAGCAACGGAGATTAAAATGAAAAATCATTCAAACAACCGCTTCCCTGTACAAAGTGTGTGTATATAATGTACACGAACACACTCTGCATTCGTGATAATTGGATTACCCTCCGAGTATTTAGGTCGGCGTCAGTCGGCCTTTTTGTGGATGTTTCACCTCGAGAACTGCTTATTGAACTCCGTTGAAGTTACGTTGAGTTGACCATTTACTGAGCTATTATACATAGTATATCCTAATGTCTTCGACATAGAAAAATTGTATATTTAATGCCGCGATTCAAAATCATTGCAGTGTCGGTTTGAAACTTGTAAAATATTAAGTTGATTCTCAATAGATTTTCATTCGACGCAATTTAAAATTTAAGAAGGAACAAATAAAAATTTACATGTTGACTATATTGATTGTATTGTATTATTTTCTTCTTAAAATATAATGCAACCATATAATATATTACTTTTGGATCGTTTATCTTATCGCATTGTTGATCTGATTATATTATTGTAATTTTTTTTGGAAGGTTTTTACTTATTAGAGTAAGTACTATGTACTAGATCTTATAAAATATAGATCACCGAGTATCTTAGTATAATAGGATCTAGATGAACAGTACCAGGCCGCCTCCTTGTATGCAAGTAATTGGATTGATTTGAATTGGTACAATGGCCGCAGTTTATTTGGGTCACAGCGACGGTTGCCTTGTTGCCGACATTTGACCTTTGCGCATAGTGTTTTATGACTCTCTACCTACGTCGTTAAAAATGGAATTCCTATAGCAATTCCAAAGATTTTCACGGATAATGCGTAGTAAAACATTTTGTCGTTAATTTTGAAAATGGATTCGAATTGTAGCTGCGTTTTGACTTTGGTTATTATGTCGGATATATGATTAAAAGATAAACGATTATTTTTTATATTAATTTGAAATTTATTTATGCGTCAATATGCGGCAGTAACGTCTATATAAATTTATAAATAGGTAAATTCAACACAGTTAAATACCGTTTATTATCATTGTTTTTTTTTCAGAATGTCGATAGCGATAGAAGAGAGAAAATTAATTTAAATTTTCCGGAGTCGGTGATTGTGGTCGAATTTCGAACATTGGACAAGCCTTAGGCAATAGAAGCAGTTCACATTATTTTCACTAACAAAACTACTTTTAACTATTTAATCTCTCGTTTATATTGTCACTACACTGGAGACTGATCAAGGGAAAATCCTTTCCAAAATCCCGCTTAATGAGTGTGTTCGCGAACTATGGATAACAGCTGTCAAGGCTTTAATAAACAAGAATTCCGCATGACCACGGCTGCTCTGCCAAGATTTTTTTTTATTGCTTAGAGGGGTAGACACGCTCACAGCCCGCCTGGTGTTAAGTGGTTACTGAAGCCCATAGACATTTACAACGTAAATGCGCCACCCACCTTGAGATATCAGTTCTAAGGTGTCAGTATAGTTACAACGGCTCCCCGCCCTTCAAACCGAAACGCCACTGTGATGATGATGATGATGATGATTATGATGATGATGATGATGATACTGATCAGAGGTATCAGAGGTATCGGGATCATGAAGGCGACACACGCAAATAATCTTGTAAAGTGGTTGAATATTAAAATAAATCATATTAAAATAAAAGTGATCGTTCATACTTCCATGTGTCCACACAGTCTAAATACGAACAGCACCACGTAAACAAGTCACGTTTTCGTTTCGTACTATTCCCCCGTTACTGTGGACACGTTTCGTACTTAACTTCTAATTAGTGCCGCAATTAGTTAATGTTTTTCCTGTAACCCTTTCAAAATTACTGATAAGCTGCCAACAAATGGCACATGACGCGTAGTTAATATTGTATTTTTATTTTCAAGTGACAGTTTTTGATTCGGTGTTTAATTGCGAGGTATTACGATTTGTTTTCGTTGAGATTCTGGGTGTGGGCATTAGATGCCCCCCAAATGTCGTAAGAGCGTTCACTCGTTTTTTTTTTAATTGTCTTCTATAGACAGACTAGTATACAGTTCACTTGAGACTTAAACTTTCACTTTTTACTGGTGGTAGGACCTCTTGAGTCCGCGCGGGTAGGTACCACCACCTTGCTTATTTCTACCGTGAAGCAGTAATGCGTTTCGGTTTGAAGGATGGGGCAGCCGTTGTAACTATATTTGAGAACTTTGAACTTATATCTCAAGGTGGGTGGCGCAATTACGTTGTAGATGTCTATAGGCTCGAGTAACCACTTAACACTAGGTGGACTGTGAACTCGTCCACCCATCTAAGCCATAAAAAAAAAAAGTTATCTACCTCGTGGCGATCAGTAATACCAAGAGGTTACTTTAAAAGTCAGCTACGCCATTACAATATTTAAGATTATCGTGGCGTGCTCACATCCAGCAATGCGACTATGCTGGAGCTTCAATCCTGTAAATAAGAGTCGTGTATTCCAAAAACTAACAATAATTGTCAATCGTTACTGGTGATAGGGCGAATAGCAAGCCCACTACAGCACGTACTAACATCTTGCCTGTTTATTTAAATAGATGGTTGAGCATGAGAATTTCGGTTTGAACCGTGGGGCAGTCGTTGTTTAATGCTTTTGAAACTCAACCTCATGTCTTGGCCTTATTTCAGGCTGAATATACCTTGAGCTAATTTGCTCGTGTAGAGCATAATCGTTAAGTGCGTTTTGCGTTTCATGCTATTAAGGGCGGTTGAACAAAAAAATTATTCATTTGTCAGCTTCAACCATAATTCCGAGTTGTCCTCGCAAGTTGTTCTCACCACTTGATCCTGTCTTGCGCTTGCTCCAGAATGTCACTCCAGGTTTTATTTTATTGCTAAGATGGATGGACGAGTTTACAGTCCGCCTGGTGTTAAGTGGTTACTGGAGCCCATAGACATCTACAACGTAAATGCGCCACCCACCTTGAGATATAAGTTCTAAGATCTCAGTATAGTTACAACGGCTGTCCTACCCTTCAGACCAAAAAGCATTACTGCTTCACGGCAGAAATAGGCAGGGCGGTGGTACCTACCCGCACGGACAAGAGGTCCTGCCACCAGTAATTACGCAAATTATAATTTTTGTGGGTTTGATTTTTATTACACGATGCTATTCCTTCACCGTGGAAGTCAATCGTGAACATTTGTTGAGTACGTATTTCATTAGAAAAATTGGTACCCGCCCGGGAGTTCGAACACCGGTGCATCGCTCAATACGAACGCACCGGACGTCTTATCCTTTAGGCCACGACGACTCAAGGTCGAGCCAAGGTCATAATATAAGCAACTGATAACGATTTGAGGTTTAATAGTTTCTTCAGCATGAGATTTTTCATCTTAAGATAAAATAGGTTTTTTTTTCTAAGATAAAATAGGTTAAGAGACGTAATTAGCTATCAAAAATTATGTTAATAAATTATAATAATTTAAAATACGTTTTCGTGAGTTGCTAACTTTTTATGTGAACCAATTCACAAGATTCAAAATGTTTTCATGTTTGGATCGTTAGCATAGTTTTATCAGGGGATCAACACGAGTTTGGAAGTCTCCATGTACCCGGGTCTAACAATAGAACCGCTTATATTCAATTCATTTAAAACGCTTCGTGTACGTAATTGTCCGGGAATGTGTTATCGATGTCTTATCATTTCTGTTAACCAATAACATCAGTTCATTCAAATAAATTCCTTTTTTCAAGTTGCCATATACATACTAATTTATAGAATAGTACTTCATTTTGTTTATTAAGAGCTGCAATTAGTATGTATGAAAACAAAAATATTTTTGTCAGCTTTCTATAGAGAACCACTTAATGTAATTGTGGTTAAACAACATCATGGGTGATTATCAAGGTTGTAGGTTTGTAACATGTTTCAAATGTTTATCAGTTCTATTTTTTTTACCTAAAAGGGTGTACTGTAAGACAGTACTGCTGACGTTGTCATTTTGCTGGCATTTTTTGTTTAATTATATCGTCAAATTGATGCTACGACAGTTGCAATCAACCCACTGTGTTTGCAGGTGTGAGTGAATTAAAAGGCATAAAGGTTTATTGAAGTGATAATGTTTTAAGGCAGAAGTTATTATATCTATTTGTAATTACATACTATTAAACATGCTCATTAAAAAATGGGCAAAATTTGAAACTAAACGAAATTTGAACGTAATATGATTGTTTTGTGGCTGAAATAGGCAGTGTTGTGGAGCCTTCCCGTGATGGCGCATAAGACACTACCACCAGTATACATTAATATTATTTGTTATGCGCTTGATTTTTTTTGGTTTATATTAAAAAGAAAAATACTTGCCTGCGGGATTTAAACACCGGCACAGTCATATCGCACGATACGAGTGCACCAGGCATCTCTGACATTAAATTTCTGTGTCAACTCTATGTATTGTGTACTCTATGACAATATTGAAGTAACTACTTCGTTCATATCGTCAAAGGCACGCCTGAAACGGTCATTTAATTTATTTAAAAGCTTTTAATACTTCCAAGTACAAAATTAGGCTAATCTGCGTAGGCCTAGCCCTATTCTATACTGACATAAAAATCAATAAAATAATGATTATGTACGTAGGTCACGTTTTGGTTTGAGTATAGAGACTATTGACGATTGGTTTTGTGTGTTTTAGTTAGAATTCCTAAACGGCTATTGTGACCTCAAATGACGTCACATATAATCTAATTTTGTAATAATATAAACGACTATTTAATATAGCTTGAATTGTTGTTTGCATTAGAAACGTAAAATGTCATTAAAAAATGTAGTAAAAAATGTTTTTTAATAAAGCACATGTAGTATTGAATCTATATATGAATACAAGAAGCTTTGTACCCCTTTTTACGAAAATTGCGCGGACGGAGGAGTATGAAATTTCCCACACTTATAGAGAATACAGAGGAGGAGTGCACAATGCTAATATATTTTTTTTTAATTATGCATAAAACTTACAGTAAATCAATAAAAAAAACATTACACACACTACCATGTATTTGACACACACACACACACACACACACACACACATACATATAATTATACTCTTTGATTATTGTCAATTGGCAAACTTTTGTTAATGTTTAAAGTCTGTGGTCAAATTCCGAATAGATTAATATTGTTTATCTTTAATGTTATTTATCTATAGTTTAAGTTTTGGCGAAATCTGTTATTATATATAGTAGAAATATAATAGTATTTGACAATAGAACCATAATAATGTTTAAACATACAATATCAATAAACATTATAGTCGAATTTCGACTACTGCGGGACTACTAGTATTTGTAAATGCATAATTAAAAAATAAAATTTCTCAATTAATGATTGAACATTCTCCACACGCAGTACAGGTCGTGAGTCGATAATCTGTATGACATTTTGTTCTTGAAACGTCTGCAGGTCGTCAAAGGGCATACGAATTTATTGAATGCAATATAAAAATCTGTTACTCTCTCTCTATTTTCAAAATAAGAAAGGCAATCAGGTCCCGTAAGTTTGATTATAATTTATCGCGCCACAGTTGTTGATTAGAATTATTTTGTATTTTATTTGTTGTTTTTCGTGTATTAACTGATACATTTTTTTTATAGCTAATCACTACATAGTATAAAACAAAGTCGCTTTCTCTGTCCCTATATCTGTCTGTCCCTATGTATGCTTAAATCTTTAAAACTACGCAACGGATTTTGATGCGGTTTTTTTTAAAAGATAGAGTAGTTGAAGAGAAAGGTTTATATGTATAATAACATCCATTAAATAGTGGAAAAATCAATAATAAATTACAGTTTCCGAAGCGAAGTGAGGGCAGGTCGCTAGTTAATTTATAAGTTAAAGATTGCACTATAGAATAAAGAATATATTGATGCATTACAAGTGGTTCTCATACAACTAACAGATAAAATACTTTTTTATTATGTACACACATATATCGCTTGCTAAAATATAATTTCAGCATTACTCTCTATGTTAGATGAATTAGGCGCTCCTATTCTTTCTTAGCCGAAAGATATCATCGCTACATTTGTAATAAAAAAAACAATTTGCTGTAATTTACGTTCCAGACAATCCTATTCTTTACCAGAACGTCTTGGCCGGTAAATAGCCGGGACAAATAACTGTATACATCATTCATCACTTAATAGGTACGCCTACTGTGGACGGTGACGTAAAGTCGCCAAACTGTCGTCATTCCATCCCTTACTTAGTAAATACGGAATTAAATTGAGTTTTTGTTTTAGGTTTCATGCTATGTATTTCTATTTTTATTAATATAATAAATATTATCTAACAATCACGCCGCGTTAACTGGTCCCGTGATAAGTTCGTAAAGAACTTGTTATAGGTACCAAATAACGGAAATAAATGTATGATTTTTATAATACACGTAATATATATATTTAATATACATCCATAACCCTGGAAAAAAACATTTATGATTATCATACAAATATCTTCCCTTGGCGGGATTCGAACCCGCGACCCCCTTGTGTAGTGACCATATCACTTACCACTACACCAGACGGCCGTTAAATACTACGGTTTGTTAATTAGCGCCACGCCTTGAGCTGCTTTTCCGACTGACAATATGACAGCTAATATTTTGTTGTTAAACTTTGACTATAACGATTATGACAGAGCAGTTGACAACACGAAGACATGTAGACATACGTTTTATTTTAAACTAACACGAAACATTATTCAATTGGTTTCAATTTAGTAAACCGAATTATAAGTGAATAGAGTCTTAGTTCTGACATTGAATAATCTAGAGTTAGAATGAACTTGGGAGGTGAAGGAGCTATTTTCGAGTAGGGTTCGTCTAAATAAACATTGAACCTGTAGTAGGGTTGCGATCGCTCAACGTGAATTGTCGAACGGTGGGAGGGGGTTCCCCTCGTCTTACGTGATTCTATGAGAAATTATTTAAAGAATCTGATTTTTAAATAATCGTCTTTAAACAATTTGCATATATACATATTTGATGACATTTTGTCTACACAATAATAACTTTAGATATGATACTTTTAGGGCAACGTTTTTTAAAATTTATTTATTAAAATTTTTGTGTTGACAATTTAATTTTTATTACGCTTGTAGGCAGATGAGCATACGGTCCAACTGATGGTGAGTGGTTGTTATTGCCGATGGACTTCAGGAACGCGAAGGGGTAGAGTCATACCGCTGTCTACTGTTATTCATATATAAAAATCAAAGGAAATAGGAAACCGTACGAATAATTTGAAATACATGATTTTAATACTCGTAATAACCATGTTTTGGTTCGAAAGACGCTAATGGGTAATACTTTTGTTTAATTAAAAATAATGTTCGAGGCTGTATTTCCCCGACAATAACTGAGCCCGGACGAGATAGCTTGTTATATAAATTTCTGCAGACTCCTGGGGGACGCGCTGGGAGAATAAGACGAGGATGCGGCGGTAGTGTGAGTATATTATACCCATTTTCTGGGTCGTCCTTCCTACAAATACGTTTTATGCGGAAGCTAGTCAGTTGCCTTCCCCGCATTGTAAATTAAGCCTTAAAACAATACGGCATGCTCCACTTTAGGCCACAAGATAACCGGGCCCGGTAAAAGGTACTTATTTGATTAGGGTGTCAGGCATATCACCGCGAGAGTGTGAGCGGCAAACTCGAGGTTTGGGATCAAATTTGCGTATTTCGATTTTTTTCGTTAATATCGTGCCCAATAAGTTCGAAATTGTTGATGTTACATGCCTTTAAGATAAAAATCTTGTTTTTTATGTACGTACACTGGCTTCCCATGAGGAAAAATCTTGTTCCTGAACAATAGTTGTTATCGCAAAGCCGTATTAGAATTCATATCGAGTCCCCTGGAAGCCCCTTCATCTCTTTCACGGGAAAGGACCTCTATAAATCATCAGGAAAGACGTTAATATTTGGAATCTGTACAAAAAGTGTGTGAGCTTGTATTGGAGCGGGTATGGATGCCGATGAAAAGCGGTTCATATCATTTTCTGATGTTGCTACAGACAAACGTCGTATGCAAACTAGCTGGACGTCTGGTCAATATGAAATAAATAAAAAAATGTCATTGAAACGAACGGTCGACGGATTTCCGGCGACGCGCACCCGGATTTTCCATTGGGAAATGAATTAGCCGAGAGCCGAAGCGTGGAATTTACATTTTTATTGACAAGCAATCTATTTTCGAAGCAGATGGCAATGGGATCAAGCAGTCTTTTATATTGCAGAAAACGAATCAAGATTATTTTGGGCCGCTGAAGAAACTTTCATAAGGAGAAAACATTCGATGACTATTCGGTGGGTATTCTTCGCGTTGTGAAACTGAAATAATAGTTTCTTTATATAGCCTATGTATAATAAGTACTATTTGTATGATATTTTATTATAAGTAAGCTTAAGTACAATTCTTTTTTTCTTTTTTTTATTGCTTTTGTAGGCAGACGAGCATATGGCCCATCTGATGGGAAGTGGTCACCGTCGTTCATGGACGTCAGCAATGCCAGGGGCAGAGCCAAGCCGCTGCCTACCATTAATACTCTCCGCAAGCCTCGTTTGAAGAAGGACATGTCATAGCGCTCGGAAAACTTACTTTTAATTTTAATCATCAAGATGTCATTTAATACATCGGCGGCCATTTATATTCACAGTGATCGCAATGATATAAAGTGATATAAAGTAAATAAGATATAAGTAAGATATAAAGTGATATAAACCGCAGAAAAACATATTTTTAATTGAATACAAAACGCAAATAATAGGAAAATCATAGTGCGTATCTCTGTTTACTTAAAGGTCACAGTCACATTATTTTCTAGCACTATATAAACGGCCTACGGCCCATCTGACGTTAAGTCGATACTAGAGTCTATGGACATCATCACGTGAGCCTCTCGGTAATGTCTCAAGAGGAGTGACAACGACGGCAATGTCCATAGACTCTGAAAATCGTTTAAGTGATGATGTGCCGCCAAATAATCCGCCTAGCGTTTTTGCAATGTGTTTTTCTCAATCCAAATATATTAGTATTTTTAATATTACTAGTGGTCCCCCGGTATTCGAAATTCAATTAGAATTATTTGAAATTTATAAGTTTGTACACTATTATAACTGTATTGTCATAGACTATTATTTTATTTCTATAATCACAGATTTCGCCATGACTACACTATAGACAAATAATATTAAAGACAAACAGTATGTACATATTAATCTATTCTCAATTTGATCCCAGACTTTCAAAAATAACAAAAGTTTGTCAATAAATAGAGAGTATATGTGTGTGTAAATGCGTTGTGTCAAATACATAGTAGTATGTGTAACATTTTCTTTATTGATTTAATGTTTTTTTTTATGCATAATTAAAAAAAAATATTATCTTTGTGCACTCCCTTCACTATATTCTCTATAAGTGTGAGAAATTTCATACTCCTCCGCCCGCGCAATTTTCGTAAAAAGGGGTACAAAGTTTCTGCTTCACGTATTAATATATAGATGTCAATATTATGATCGCGTGTTCTTAATTCAAATGAGGATTTAATAAAACGTCACTTGACTGCAGCAGACGCCTTTCTGCGAAAGTACCAGCGAATAAATGTCAACGGTACGAAAAGGGCGGGCTCATCTACAAATTGAGCCGAAAACGCGTAGTAATTATTTAAACCGTCATATAAATTACTGCTCAAACTTTTCACGCCGGAAATCGCGCCTGTGTGCGTTAAACGAGGTGAACGGTTTGTATGTGTGCGGGCATTTCTCGCCGTAGACTGAAAATGGTTCCATCATTTCATTCCTCCATCCTTTTTCAGCATTGTATAACTTTTATACTGAATACAGTATACTTAGTACGCAGATTAATTACATATTTTTTTTACGATTGGTAGTAAACGATTTCAATAACAATGAAAAAAAACTAATATGAGTTTAGTCAATTATATCACATAAAAATGAAAAAAAAAACTTTTTGATTTTTATCAATGTATACTTTATTTATAATGTAATGTTCATATATAAGAGCTTAATTCGATCAAGGTACACTTACTTATTAATATAATCACTATTACACCAGCTTATTAATTTTCTTTGCCATTTTAAAGCACCGGCCATCTGATTTGCATTTCTTTTCTATCAGTAATTAGCATCTGCAAATTTTGCAGTTACTACAATCGGGTAAGTATCAGCTTGAAACATATTTAGCTTTGTTCCCTTCACTACGGTTAATCTGTCCCGTTTCCTCCCGTGTCAAGTGCAGATAGACTTTTTGGGTCGGGCGACGGGGTGGGCGCGAAGGCAGGAGAGTTCTCGAGTAAGGGTGCGACTCCACCACCCTTCCTGATGATGAAATATTGTACACGTGGTCTGATTTTGAATGACAACGTTTCTTCGGCCGCACGGGAACACATACTCTTTATAGCGAATTGAGGATTTTCTCTGCGTAACGATCAAGATTCTTTAATGTGTTTTTACTGTCTCGTTTTTTTGTGTAATACAGTAAGGTGTAGGTGTTTATAATTGGTTATAGCTTGTAAGGGTGCATTGATATGTTCGTGAACTATACGTTTTACGTTAATTATATAGTTAACAATCAGAAGGACGATGTGTATAATGTACACAATATATGTCGCTTCGTCCGCGCCCAGGCCAGTTTTGTTTATTAATTTGTGCCCGCTGCCCTCCCGAAAAGCAACCCGCCACCCCTAACCCTAATGGGCGGGAAACAACGTAGCTTTTAAATTTCGGGTTTCCCTATTTAATCAAGTGTTTTTTCGCTTTACGGCTTGCGTAAATTAGCTTTATAATTTACTTCTACGCGTAGGTACCGAGATAAGTGTTGTTTCAGTATTCGAACCAATTCGCTTCTCATTTACATTACATTGGTGATCCCGAACTGGCGAACACTTTAATCTCCTCGGAGTGTATCCGAGCCGGTCCTAATATTTATTTGCACCTTGCGTTCGGTAAATAAAAACGAAGCCTCAATCTAATGTGGACCTCTTTCTTTTGCACGCTTGAGTTCACATTTGCTTAAGCCGTGGATCTGTCGATTGACGAGTCTTCGAAGTAGTCATGTGATTAATTCGCCCCTTATACCTCGAGAAGAGATTTATTGGTTCCGGTCGTACGCAAAACTGCGGGTAGGTAAAAAAATCTCTATCGAAAATTGAATAGAAAAGCCATTCCGGGTGCCGCCATGAGCGAAATCTGTTGATACTGTACTCATTCGTTTTCACGGCTATCTTCATTTTATTTACCTGAACGATGGTAAAACACCAGGTTTAATACGAGAATCTTTACGAGAATTGCACAGTTGCGTGATTTTATGTAGTCGCACGGCATGATTATGTATGCCTTACGGATTTGCTTGTAAATCATGATTGATAACTTTTAGTAATTTGGAAATAATTTCGAAAATCTTAGTGTTTTACTAAAACGTAGCAGTCAAATTAAAAGTATCGTTAAACTTCTTTCACGATGACGAGTGTATAATCTCCATTATGTATTTGTGATGTACAGAAAACTTTCGCATGACTTTTGTTTAATATTTGTGAACGACAACGAATTAAAATAAAATAAAACAATTTGAGGACCGATATCGGCAGCGGACTATCGCAAAAAAAAAATCGTAAGGTCCGGAACCTCGACCTACCGACATTCCCGTAATATGTTTGGGGATGAAGCACCCCCTCCGAGGGAGTTTTTATTTTCGATCTCCTTCGTGCTCCACCCCGCGTGGACATACGTGCCGCAGCTTAGGTGCGTTGCGACAAAGATTATTTGAAATAGACGTGCCTATGAAAATAATGAAATTTGAAATACAAGTAGTTTAATCGTGGAAGCATGGATTTCAATGTAAAATTCTAATTGGTGTCGGTTTTATGTTTATTTTTATTATTTATATATGTTATGTAAGTTATGTGGTTACCGAAGTCGATAGACATCCACAACGTAAATGCCGCCACCCACCTTGAGATATGAGTTCCAAGGTATAGTTACAACGGTTGCCCCACCTTTCGAACCGAAACGCATTGCTGCTTCACGGCAGAAATAGGCAAGACGGTAGTACCTATCCGTACGGACTCACAAGAGGTGTCCTACCAGCAAAAATTATATACCACTTTAATATTAATAGTAATTGTAAGTATTATTGTAAGTATTGTATAGTACGATAAGTTTATTATTGTAAGGCATTTTCATTTTACGATCTAACCGCAAATTCAACCAATCTGTTCCTTTTTTATTCTTTGGGCATGTGAATGAGGAAGTAGGCATATCTCTTTGTTCCGGCGAGGCTGGAATAGCGCACTCCCACAACACGACCGTGTTTAGCTACGAACGTCCATATCCGGTTTGATTTTGTTCAAATATCGGATTCGAAGTTTCCGATTCACCTTTCTGTTGTTATTAGACAAGATAGGGTTTAATGAGATTAGACGAGAAAAAGAGATATTTGTGATTGTTGATTGTTAAGGTTTTTAGACTGGTACGTACTTTAAGGTTACGTTTGAAGTAAGGTTTTGGCAAACTGGTGGTAGGACCTCTTGTGAGTCCGCGCGGGTGGGTACCACCGCCCTGCCTATTTCTGCCGTGAAGCAGTAATGCGTTTCGGTTTGAAGGGTAGGGCAGCCGTTGTAACTATACTGAGATCTTAGAACTTATATCTCAAGGTGGGTGGCCCATTTACATAGTAGATGTCCATGGGCTCCAGTAACCACTTTACATCAGGTGGGCTGTGAGCTCGTCCACCCATCTAGGCAATAAAAAAAACTGAAATGTTTCTATATAATCTTGTTAAATTTTCTTACCTTCATAGCTAGGTATTATTCGGACCGATCTTGTAGTTAATGGTGGTTGGATATGAATACGCATTTCAATCGAAATCGTAATTTTTGTTAAGTATTTGTATCGGTCCTGATGACCTTATTTCCCCCACCCATAATCTAGGATGAATGCTAAATCCCAAGCTTAATGTCGTTGAAAGTGGAATTGTTTTAGATTTAAGTGTACTTGTCGTTCCATTTTTTAAACAAATTCCTGTAGTCTAACAGGCACTGACAGTAACATTTACTACCTAATATAACTTTTATTAACGCTTATGTATAGTTTAGA
Organism: Bombyx mandarina; assembly: GCF_030267445.1. Classification (NCBI taxonomy): domain Eukaryota; kingdom Metazoa; phylum Arthropoda; class Insecta; order Lepidoptera; family Bombycidae; genus Bombyx; species Bombyx mandarina. The sequence continues at coordinate 16,346,247 of NC_143216.1, read as the reverse complement.
CCACAGACCATCTTTCTTTAATTTTTTTTATTGCTTAGATGGGTGGACGAGCTCACAGTCCACCTGGTGTTAAGTGGTTACTGGAACCCATCTACAACGCAAATGCGCCACCCACCTTGAGATATAAGTTCTAAAGTCTCAGTATAGTTACAACGGCTGCCCCACCCTTCAAACCGAAACGCATTACTGCTTCATGGCAGAAATACGCAGGGTGGTGGTACCTACCCGTCACAAGAGGTCCTACCACCAGTAAAAAGTACCATCTAATATTAAGTGGCTAAAGAAGTGGATATGACAAAAAAATTACTACCAATTTTGTGTCTCTAGTATTCAAAGCAGAACGCATCATTGTTTTTCTCACAGCTGTCTACCACTGAGCATCTTGTTATACAAATAAATTCCCACAATGACCAATTATATTTACTGACTATATAGTAATATTAATAAGAAAAGATAGCCATCAATATTCATTTCAAAGTTATACGTAAAGAAAAACCCAACTCTTTCCATTGCTTGTTTGCAGGGGGACATGTCATAGCGCTTGGGAAACGTCGAGTCGGGGGGTTTATTTCAAGGCCGGGGGGCACGTGGCAAAAATGAGCTCTTGAAACGCACTGCGGATGAATGTAGTAGTCACAGAAAGGTTGTGAATAATTTATACGATGATCAAATTGATATTTTTAAGTCTACTTTAAAACGCTTTCAATATCTTCCTATGTACGTATGTTTTTTGCATGTAATGAAATATTTGAACGCCATTTTCATCGACTTCAAAACGTTCGATTAACTTGAAAATTTGCACACGCATTTAGAATGGATGACAACACAATAATTTTACAACTTCTTTCATAGTTAATAGACATAAATTAGTTATAGATAAGCAATTCAAGCACTCAACAAAAATGCTTACGGGCGTCGGCCACTAGATGGCTTATTTGCTTAGATTAGTTTCTCATTGCTCCTGTAGATGGGAGTAATATATTATTACCTATCCTATATTATATTTTTAATGAAGGACTTTGTAAATTTTCAGAAACCACAAATTGATACAATGTAATCAATTTGTCTATAACAAATAAAGACTTGTATCATTTTTATTTCTTTATTTTCTGTGGTTAGTCATATAATAATTAAATGCCTTATAACATATAAGTTTAGGGGCATCCGCTACAAAATGTCGCGAGTTTCCATACAAAAAAATATTTGTCTTAAAATATCGCAGTTTCAGGGCCCTGACTTCGTTCTAATATCCTTAGTGTCGCCAGGATAAAAAAAAATGGTGAGTTGCTGTGTTAGTTAGAGTTAGTTAGTTAGAGTTAGCCTACGTATATTTTATACATAAATGAAAATCAATGTTTTTCTTATGCGTTTCTATGACTACTCAAGGGAAGTTTTTTTGTTAAAATATACCATTAATACGCAATAGATGGCGCGCTAAGATTTTTTGGTACAATTAATAATTACCATAGCAGATCATGGCCGAGTTTCAATAGTTGAATAATATCAACATAATAATATGTATATCATGTTTTATTTATTAACATACAACAATGGTACCTAAGGATCAACTATAATTCATATGTTTCCGGTAAACTTTAACTTGTAAAAAATTGATTGGATTTTAATGGAATTTATTCTGGTTACACGTGTAAGGTTTTGTTGTTAAAAGCCGTGACAAATTAAGTGACAATAAAATTGAATGACATTACCGGCCAACCTTCAGAGTGACTCGTGAACTATTACGTAAACAGTAATTACGATTGTTGAATGTAGGTACTTAGACATCACGTTGTGGGTAAATTATTGTTCGTTAAATAAAAAAGGGGATTTTTTTTGGCATCCACTTTTTTGTTTTTTATACGAATAAGAAAAAAGGGTTGGTTTTATTAATATTGTTTGTAGTATTATATTGTAGTATAGTATAGTATATAGCATAGTATAGGTAGTATTATATTATTATTCCTTCGCCATGAAAATATATTAGCTTGTGGACACGTGTAAAGTGTGTATTAATTGAGATAAATTAATGTAATGAACGAACAGTTTGCTTGACCCCGCCCTAGAGTTATGTCTCCTTTATTCTCGTTTTAAAAAAACATTCACATGTAATAGCTGTTACTGTCAGTGCCTATACAGTAAGCGTCGGCTTGGCTGTGTTCTTGACGGCATTCACGTTAGGATGTCTATGCACCATGGTCAGCACTTACCAACAAGTAGGTCGTATACTCGCCTACATATTATGACAATTAAAAAAAAAAAAACATGCGGCAGATGAGATGACACCCCGGCTTGTTCGAGGCTTGTCTTTGTGTTCCAAGTGACTCTAATGAGAAGCTTGGTGTAACGCCGCACAGATCAATTCTCCGTCAAGCCCATTTTCAATCATGCTGAATTCCAAGTTCCGGTTTGATTGACAGAGTATTCTGTCCCACTCCAGCTTAGACAGCTTTGCTGGTGGTAGGACCTCTTGTTAGTCAGCGCGGGTAGGTACCACCTATTTCTGCCGTGAAGCAGTAATGCGTTTCGATTTGAAGGGTGGAGCAGCCGTTGTAACTATACTGAGACCTTAGAACTTATATCTCAAGGTGGTGGCGCATTTATGTTGTAGTTTTCTATGGGCTGTAACTACTTAACACCAGGTGGGCTGTGAGCTCGTCCACCCACGTAAGCAATAAAAAAAAACCTTCGGCTGTTTAGGCTTCCAAATATGACTGGTGAACCAACACGAAAATGACCGCGAGTTCCCACTCAAACACTCTATTAATAAAAAAATATATCAAGTAGAGATAGATGTCTCTAGTGGAATGAAAAGGTCAAGTTAGGTCGGGTCACAGGCAAATGTTAAATATAGTATCGCATGTCAACTGCCAATGACGTCGCAATGCAAACTACGTTTCCTTTTAAACGTCAGTAGATGGATTCGTTTGATGTGGCTTAACCGACCCGAGCAATATTTTGGTACCCTTATAGTTCGTGATTCATATTAGGCGCACACCTTCATATTAATAAAAGGGGTTACTGACTTAGTGTGTATCGTAGATGTTCTAATTTAGCATTGAAATCTACACGAAGGACGATAAGTTTATAAGAATACTAGCTGTACTTGTCCGCTTCGCTGGGCAATTAAAATAAACATTATTATTTCTCACCCCCACAAAGATTCTCATCATTAACGCCCCCGCAACTGGTGTAGGGAGTCCAACACACTTAAAAATATTAGCTTATCCATTAAGTGCATGTATTTTCTACATGGATACCAAGTTTCAAGTCAATCGAAAGCGTGGTTCAGTAGTTATAACGGAGCATCCGTAAAAACCACTATAGATTTATATATTAGTATAAATGACTTTAAAGTCATGTATTAAGAAGATCTTCTTTACGTTTCAAGTATTTAGTTAAGGCACGTCAGCTGTGTACATAATATTATAATAGTTACTAAGACTAATTAAAAAAAAACTTCGTTCTTTTTTCTCATATGTGCACAAAATTAAGACGAACACAGCCGTAATATTTATGATACAGGTAATATTGGAATCCTCCTTCGTCGTGTTCCATGCCTGGGGATGTCAGGGACGTGATGACGTAACTGATGATTTGTGACCTTTCATACTCGGTTTGTTGTCTTCTCAAACTGTATCTGCCTTCTCGAACCGCAACATAAACGATGGATTCAATTGTGTTGTGGATCTGGAAATGTGTGACATACGGAATACAGGAATAGGCTGATGTACTTTTACTGCCTTTTTAGGCAGAAGATCGTACGGCCCAACTGATGGTAAATGACTACGGTCGCGCATGGACGTCAGCAATACCAGGGGTACAACCAAGCCGATGCCTACCATGAAGTACATGTAAAATAGTGGAGAAAGAAAAGCTAGCCCTGTCCCAGTACAACTGAAGATTTTTGAAGATTTTACAATTGTTTTCGTGTAATAATAGTAAAGAATTCCAGAAAATGAAAACCATGTCAGATGCAAATTTTTTATTGCTTAGAGATGTGGACGAACTCAAGACTCACCTGTTGTTAAGTGGTTATCAAGTCCGTTGTTATCACGATACGAATGACGTCACCTACTTTAAGATATCAGATCTAAATCTCAATAGTATTATGTATAGGCGTTTACTATAAAACCATTTCGATGAGTAGGTTAGGTGATTACATAAAACCAATTTTAATAAAAAAAAATTTCTTCTACATTTATTACCAATCAAATATGTTAGACCTTTATTTGTCCTCAAAAAGCGACATCATTGGCTTTATTCAACACAAACTTTATCTTATATTATTATATACTCTGTGTAATGTCAGTTTTGTTTTGATTTATTTTATGACCTCAAAATACTTTTCTAATTTCAACTCAAAAGGTGAAGGTGGCCATTACTTTAACACTTAAAACTTCTCTATCAATGCGATGTAAAATAATCCGAGCATGTTTTAAAATATATTGTACTTAATAATAATAAAGAAATAATTTATTTATTGAAATGGTGATGTTTATTGAAATTTTTTTTGTGGCAACGGCTCCGCTTTCGTTATGCTAGGTACTGATGATGCCAGGAACCTTGGAAAACGAAGCTATTTTCATTTTTTTTTAAATTAAGTAATTCTAGTGATTATTGAAAAATTGTTTCAATAAATGTCTTATGTTGCTCTCCGTCATTTCAATAAAAAATTTAAATCACAATTAATTATTATAACTAAATTATTATATTTGAATTTTTATACAATACCAATTAAGTCAATGAGAATGGCGGGCGATCGATTATTATGTAATGAAAAAGGTTAGGTCCGTGCCCAGCATTGGGTATCAAAGGGCTGAAGAACATGATGGCCCATTGAGTGCGTCAATTGTATAAGATGTCAAAGCTTTTAAACCAGATTACGGCTTCTTGGTAGAAATAGACAGGGTAGTAGTAATGTACCCTACCACCTTTACAATTAAATACAGTGGTACAGCTACCACTTTTACAATTAAATTGGTTTAGTACACTTTTTTGGATAGGTTTGTTTAATAGTTAGGTTAGATAGGTTAATTTGTTTCCCTGTGTTGAGTAATCTTATGCTAAATTCCTCAAATACAGACCCCTTAATGACTTCGCTCAGCTCGCGCCCGGATATCGAAATTTAAAGAGCACGGAAACGATAGCTGTCTCAACCTTTAAACTGAAACGTATTATTGCTTTGTTGAAGAAATAGATCCGACAGTGTTCCTACAATAGGTGTTTAATTGAGTATTTAAGACAGCTCAGGGATTTGCCGGAGAGAGATGTCATTTTCTGAGTATTATTACACCGGGAGGCTGCTTGAACTATGAACGTGTTATCAGAACAAATATAAATGAATGTGAAATATAATAATTGAACATATGAATTTATTATAATAAAAAACTGAAATTCAAATTCAAAATAATTTTAATACAGATTTTTTATATTAGTTTAGTGCGGTTGTCCCCCTTAATTATCAAATTGCCTCCTTGTGGAGCGCGAGCCCCTCGTTGGGAAACACCGTTGTAATGACCGGCTCATTTTTTTTACGCATTTCTGCTTGACGGTAGAAATAGGCAAGGTGGTGGTGCCTACCCGTGCGGAGATGTTCTACGATCAAGTTAATAATTATGCAAATTATAATTTTCCGGGTTTGATTTTTTTATACGATGTTACTCCTTCACTATCAATGTCAACCGTATGTGTAGGTACCACAGTTCAGCCGCAAAGTAGTCTTGCATTCCGGTACGAAGGGTGAAACATTGTCTACGGACTTCAGTGGACAATTAACGCCAGGTGGGCCATGAACTCTTCTACCTGTCTACAGTAATAAAATGCGAGATGCTAAGGCAGGAAAGCATGTTTTTTTATTGCCTACATGGGTAACGAACTTACTGCTCGTCTGATGTTAAGTTGTTACCGGACCCTTAGAGATCACAAAGTGAATCGTGCCATTGAGATAGACCATTCATTTGCATAGTAATTGGGTAAATTATAATATTTGCGAGTTTGATCTTGATCATACGATGTTGTTCCTTCATCGTGGAAATAATTGGTGAACATGACCTCAAGTTATATCTCATGTCTTATATCTCAAGTTAGGTGGCGCATTTTCGTTGTAGATGTAACCACTTAACACCAGGCGACCTGTGAGTTCGTCCACCCATCTAAGCAATAAATAAAAAGGGAAGTAAGTACGTATTTCATTAGAAACATTTGTAACTTTATGCGGGATTTGTAAACCGACATTATATATATTGTCATTATTGACGAATTCATGAATGCACCATTATGTATAGCTGAAATTAAATATTGTGTATAAAATTTTCAATAATGATAACCTCGTTTCGCTTCATTAAGCTAAGAACGTTTTATTACGAAACTGAAAAAGAGAGCGTGGCGTTTTAAATAAAATCACAACATATTGCCATAAGAGTGGGAATGAAATATTTACTGAGATCTATCACTGGCCCACATGACGGCAAAATATGGCATTGTTCGAATAGGCGTTGCTTTTCTCACGTATTCGGCCTTTCACTTAACTATTACCAAACGCCGTACTGATGGATGCTAACTAAATTTGTATTTAGTTTCGCATTGTTTTCGACTCTATTCCCCCTGCATAAGGTAGTTTCGATTGCAGGTGACGTACCGCATTTGTAAAACATTAGAATTATTGTTGTTGTCCATGCGTGGAAGTCATTTGTATGTATGTAGATTAGAGGTCATCATACCGTTCTATGGAGAGTTCTTACATTATTTTTAGTACCCAGTTGACAGATGACGTTGTACCACTTTCAAATTTCGAAGCTGTTCTTTAAAGCTTCCGCTTTTGAGCGAACGTTGAAAAATATACTGCATAATCCATTTATATATTAGCTAGTTTATTACTTAGTACTAGAGCTCCCGTAGTAGTCGAAATTCGACTATAATTAATTGGAATTGTAAGTTTGTACACCGTTATGATTGTATTTTATACTTCTATAATCACAAATTTCGCCAAGACTACACTATAAAAAATATTTACAAAGACAAACAATATTTTATCTATGCTGAATTTGACAACTGACGTCAAGAACAAAAGTTTGACAATAAATAGTATGCATGCGTGTGTGCGTCAAATACATGGTATGTAGTGTGTGTAATGTTTTCTTTATTGATTTAATGTATCTTTTATGCATTCTTTTTAAAAAATATTAGCATTGTGCACTTCTTCTCTATATTCTCTATAAGTGTGGAAAATTTCATACTCCTCCGTCCGCGCAATTTTCGTAAAAAGGGATACAAAGTTTTTGCTTCACGTATTAATATATTATTATAGATATTATTCTAGGTATACTAGTTTACACTACATGTCCAAATCAACCTCATTCGATCGATTGAATTCCATTACCGACACGTCAAGATTTATAATTATTTTGAGTAAAAATTAGTAAAACAAAGATAGTAAGCAGTGCTTGCTGGTGGTTTCTGATATGATAGCATTTTGCCCGCAATATATTAAATCAGATGATGTTCAGGGTCAACGACCTCGTGTATTCCACCTACCTTCACTTTCCATATGCGTAATATGAACATATCATTTGTGCATATTAGTTTTCGTTTATTTTAAGGTAGTAGTAGATTATTGTTTTTCAACTAAAGGGTGAATACCTTACACTCTATATAAACTACGATAATGTAATATAAGAAAAACTGATTCTACTCCATTAAGAGTTTTTAAGTTAGCCTAAATAGGTGTTAAGTTTATATAATATAAACTTAAACTGTAAATATTAATACCGTTTCCTTGTATAAGAATAGTATCATTCGTCTTCAAACTTCAATTTTAGTGACCTACAAATTTTGACATTGCGGTTCTGGGTCACTAAGCCGATCGGAATAAACACGTCCTGATATTATTTCCGTAGCGATATCGTTTTGTTATATTCTCGCGTATTCTACTTATAGTTACCTGTGTGCTTAGTGCGAGTTTTTTAACGTTCTCGATATCGTAAAAGTTAGCTCACATTTGTATGGAATGGGATCTTTTGCGTACGTTTGTCGCTAGGGGCGCTGTTCCAACTGCATACAAAATTGGGTTAACTTTTACGCTATCGAGAACGTTATGAAACTCGCACTAATATTCTCGCGTATTCTACTTACGGTTACCTGGTGGCCCGGTGGGCCGACATTAACAAATGATCGTTTTTATTCCGCGCCCGCGGACCGGATACGCAGTGGTTCCTGTGAGAATGTCGAACTCAAAGTTTTTTTTTTTATTTCGACCAAAAAGCGGATGTCCTTCATACGACCGGTTTATGAAAGGTGTTGAACATATGTCTGCATTGTTTTCGAAACCAGTATAATGTCGATTAGAGTTTTTATCCGTAAATTGGATTAAATACGTTTAAGATCGCTTAGAAGACACCGATGATGTATTTTATTGATACCTTAGTACCGCTACCGTAGTATTGCTATTATTATTATTATTATTATTTATTGCCTAGATGTGTGGACGAGCTCACAGCCCACCTGGTGTTAAGTGGTTACTGGAACCCATAGACATCTACAACGTAAATGCGCCACACACCTTGAGATATAATATGTTCTAAGGTCTTAGTATAGTTACAACGGCTGCTCCACCCTTCAAACCGAAACGCATTACTGCTTCACGGCAGAAATAGGCGGGGCGGTGGTACCTACCCGTGCGGACTCACAAGAGGTCCTACCACCAGTAAAGTAGTAATTAGTAGTTTATCTAAAGAGCTTCATTTAATTTTATTTTATTTTAATTCAGTTCTTTATTATCGTCAGATATAGCATCAGCGTCTTTCGCCTTAATTTATAAAATAGCCAACGCGCGTCTAAATACAGGCGTAATTAAAGATGCTTAAGTGCCACATTTTCGAGCAAAACATTCGTTTCTTAAGCAATGGTATGACTGGTGCTATGACTATGCTGATTACTGGTGGTAGGACCTCTTGTGATTCCGCACGGGTAGGTACCACCGCCCCTCCTTTATCTGCCGTGAAGCAGTAATGCGTTTCGGTTTGAAGGGTGGGGCAGCCGTTGTAACTATACTGAGACCTTAGAACTTATATCTCAAGGTGTGTGGCGCATTTACGTTGTAGAGGTCTATGGGCTCCAGTAACCACTTAACACAGGTGGGCTGTGAGCTCGTCCACACATCTAAGCAATAAATAAAAAAACATGTCCTTCTTCAAACGAGGCTTGTGGAGAGTATTAAGCGGTAGGCAGCGGCTTGGCTCTGCCCCTGGCATTGCTGAAGTCCATGGGCGACGGTAACCACTTACCATCAGGTGGGCCGTATGCTCGTCTGCCTACAAGGGCAAAAAAAGTCGGGTTGTATATTGCGTTGCATATTGCAGTTTTAAGGTTATAATTTTGTTTAGAACACCTGTCTGCCTCATGATCACCTGTCGAGCAATCGCTAACACGACGGCACGAATGCACTCGTTTGTTTGACATTCTTTTTTAGTTTCACTGCAATTGTTTAAACTTATAAAACAGACATATGTATTTTTTTTTTATTGCTTAGATGTTTGGACGAGCTCACAGCCCACCTGGTGTTAAGTGGTTACTGGAGCCCATAGACATCTAGACCGTAAATGCGCCACCCACCTTGAGATATAAGTTCTAAGGTCTCAAGTATAGTTACCAAGTATAGTATGTAGTTTGTCCTACATCGTTTATTATGTTGTTTTGTGCATCGAAACTAATTTTAATTTAGATTTGTTGCGCTCAACTTTGTAAATATTTTATGCTGCAATATAATTTGTAATCTTTTGTGATATTTGCAAGCAAATGTTTTTTTTTTTTTTGTGTTACGACAATAAGTTGTGCTTGTCATGAATGCTATTATTATTTATTATTAAAAAAATATGATATATTTAATGTTAGGATTGAGTGAATAAGCAAGAGGATGAGGAGAGGAAAATGGGAAATCATAAGTCTATTAAGCACAATAGAATAATTGATTAGAAACTTGTGAAAAAAGTTACGCTATGCGTGAAGTTGTCGTGGCTTTAAGGATAAGACGTCCGGTGCATTCGTATCTACCGATGCAACGGTGTTCGAATCTCGCAGGCGGATGCCAATTTTTCTAATGAAATACGTACTCAACAAATGTTCACGATTGACTTCTACGGTGAAGGAATAACATCGTGTAATAAAAATCAAACCCGCAAAAGTATAATTTGCGTAATTACTGGTGGTAGGACCTCTTGTAAGTCCACACGGGTAGGTACCACTACCCTGCCTATTTCTGCCGTGAAGCAGTAATGCGTTTCGGTTTGAAGGGTAGGGCAGCCGTTGTAGCCATACTGACACCTTAGAACGTATATTTTTTGTTTTTTTGAAGTCGTCGTGGCCTAACGGATAAGACGTCCGGTGCATTCGTATTGAGCGATGCACCGATGTTCGAATCTCAGGCGGGTACCAATTTTTCTAATGAAATACGTACTCAACAAATGTTCACGATTGATTTCCACGGTGAAGGAATAACATCGTGTAATAAAAATGAAACCCGCAAAATTATAATTTGCGTAATTACTGGTGGTAGGACCTCTTGTAAGTCCGCGCGGGTGGGTACCACCACCCTGTCTATTTCTGCCGTGCAGCAGTAATGCGTTTCGGTTTGAAGGGTGGGGCAGCCGTTGTAACTATACGTGAGACCTTAGAACTTATATATCTCAAGGTGGGTGGCGCATTTACGTTGTGGATGTCTATGGGGTCCAGTAACCACTTCACACCAGGTGGGCTGTGAGCTCGTCCACCCATCTAAGTAATAAAAAAATAAAAAAAACAATGATTGTAAATAAACATGAAATCGTCCGAGAAATTTGTTTCGAGTTTAGTTACATATTTGTAAAAAGCGGGAAAAAACTTTTGTTCCCGCGATCACAACAAACGCATCTCAAATTTTAGAAAATTATACCCAAAATTCATAGTTACCTACCTCGAGAAATGGTAAAATAGTCTTATAGAACTTAAAGTATTTTGATGAAACCGTCATCTGTTTGAACAGCTGTGCTATCTTACACTGAATCATTTACATGTGCATAATATGCAAGATATTGATGGACATTTGGAGGTCACATTTACATTTTGAAAAACTTGTATACTTATATAACAAGCAGATCACGTGATAGTAATGCGTTAAATTGTTGTTAGGTACAATGATGATATTGTAGAGAATTCATATTATGAAGGTATATCTGAGTTAAAGCTTATGGGAGAATGATGTATTAAGTGCCTAGGCACCAGTATATTCGCTCAATATCAATTAGCGGTTGAGGCTGTAAAATGAGAACCAAGTTCTATATATAATAATAATATACTAGAAGTATCAAGTAATTTACAGTCCATTACTGTGTACTTTACCTTTTTGTTAACCGATTATCATTTAGGTCACCATATAAGGGCATAAAGTCAGCCCGTAGCAAAGTAGGATTAAATATAGGACTATGTCAGTCTATAAATACTTTTATTAATAACAATAAAAACTGTTTGAGCAGGCCGGTAGACAAAAGGTGTTCGAGCCACGTGCTTCGGCAGATGTCGTGTTATTAACGCGGCGCGCCGGTGTGACTTGGGTTTGGGAAACGGACTTCAACCCTGTCCGTGTCTGTTGGAGCGACTAATTGAATTGCGTAAATTTCTAATTTTCATTAGCCGCACTGCCATACATCACTAAGTGTAATGTAACATTTATTCTTAAAAAGCGTAATAGTTGACATGTCAAAATAATGCTCGCAATCCGTGGTATTAGATATTTACATTAGAAATACAATCTTAACTTATCGAAATAGATTTCAAAATAATCAGAGCGGAGTGTTGTAATACACGTGACACGCCGCGCCACAGTTTGTGTTGTGGGGAACGGCTTGGCAACATCGCGTTGTTGCCGCACTCGCTCTAACTCACACATTTATCTCGTTCTAACAGACACGCCGTTGTGTGAAGGCGAAAGAACTATGTAGCGTTCGGTGTTCGGGATTCATATTCAGTTGTGTTGTGTTGCGTAGAAGCGTGGAGCTTCATATTGTTTGTCGACCGTTTAACCTCTCGCTTGCAGATGTATTTTGGTGTGAGTTTAAAACTTTTATCTTATATTTAATTTGCGAGACTTAATTATTGAGAATGAAATTCGAAGAAGCAAATAATATGTGACGTCACCATGCTGAAGAGCGCGTTGCGTGGTACAATTGCTGTCGATGTCACGAGCGAAGTGCGTTCGCGTTTCGCTGCGGCTTAGCTGTGCCCTTGGCATTGCTGACGTCCACGGGCGACGATAACAACTCACAATCATGTGAGTCGTATGGCCATTTGTCAATAAGGGCAATAAAAAAGCGGCAAGCGATTTTTTTTATGGTATTGAATTGTTGAAGTGTTATCTGGAAAGATCAAGTGCTTTTTTTTCTATGAATAATATTTTAGAATTAATATTGTAATGACTATTTTTAGGACGCGTCTGCAGATGATAAGACAGACAATTGTTTATGTATTGTATAATACATGCATAAATAAGTAAAAACATTCTTCGAAGCTATATACTATGTAATAGAATTTTTATTGGTTTAGATCCAGCGGCTCTCAACCTTCTACTCACCGTAGGTAGGTCACTGAATGAAAAAGGTATAGGATACTCTTTACAAATTTACGACATATTTACGTATTTACTTAAAATTATAATATATAACTATTATACACCCTATTATATATGTACATACTTACTTGTACTAAAATTTTTCATAGCTGAAGTGAAGGTAGGTATAGATAAATTTATTGAAGCTTACATCACCAATGTATTAGACGTATTTGTACAGTTAACATTTAGTAAGCTCTGGTACGTTAACCTCGTGTAATCCAGACATACAATTCCGCCGGATCACCTTAGATTAAAAATGTCGTATTTGCGCATCTCGCGTCACACTTGACAGGAGTTTGCTAGGTTCAAATGTGTCGAGATACAGTGGTTGAGAGCCGCCGGTCTAGATGGACGGATGTGCTCACGGAACACTTATTCTATTCAGTGTGCTTTGTGCGCCTTTTTTAATGTTCTCCGGTCATCGTTCTCGTCGAACCCGTCGCTTGCGACGAAGGGCTCGGCGAGTAAATTAACCCACAGACACAGCCCACTGAGTTTCTCGCCGGATCTTCTCAGTGGGTCGCGTTTCCGATCCGGTGGTAGTTTCTGCGGAGCACGGCTCTTGCTAGGGTTCGTGTAAACAACGTCGTTAGGTTTGAGCCCCGTGAGCTCACCTACTAGCTCGTCGAATCTAGAATAACTCCTAGAGGTCACTAGAATAGGAACACAAAAAAAGAATAAGGTTCTCGATAGCGTAAAAGTTAACTCAAGCTTGTATGCAATTGGAACAGCGCCCCTAGCGGCAAACATTCAAACTCCATACAAATATGAGTTAACTTTTACGCTATCGAGAACGTAAAAAAACTCACACTAAGCACAGTGCAGTCAATGAAAGATCGCAGCGTGAATGTCGTCACCTGACCCGACACACGAGATCGAAAACTAAATCAATTCGTCACGGCTGTCCAAAACTTTTAAAACGATTAGATGCAGAAATACACACCAACCAGTGGCTAATGAAATATTCTACCACCACTAATTGTCAATATAATTAATAAATTTACGGGTTTTATTTTTATTATACGATTTTAACTTTACCGGAATAGAAGTCGTTCGTTGTTGTTGAATTCTCGTAGGATTAGAACCCAGGTACAGTTGCATCACTAGATAATAGAGCAATTAGCGTCGAACCCATTGACCTAAGGACGTTTCTATACTTTGAAAACGATTTATAACAACAAACAAACATTTGAAAAATTTTTTTGGCTTTCGTTTAAAATATTTACTTATTAATTGGAACCACTTATTTTTAGAAGCATGTTTATGAACCTAAAGGACGATAAAAAATTAATGAAGAAGTTTGTGAAGCTGGTTGAAAAGTATCCAGATATATACGACCGCTCTAAGGACGGATACAGAACTCACAGTGTTGAAAAATCATGGCAAGAAATTCGTGAACACGTGAGAACAGAACTGAATGAGGAATGTACTGGTAATAAACAAGTTAATATTTAAGTACCAAATAATAATAATAAGAAAGATGGACCGATTAAGTACCAAATACATAGTGTATTCTGAAAAAAAAAAACAAATTTAGCCCTTTCTTTCATAAATGAAAAACACTTTAACCCTAAATAGAGAAGACGGTTGATGTTTATTTAACACTTCTGATCCTCTCATCGTGAAGATGAAACCGCAAGTCAAATCATCTACAACGTAAATGGTGCCACCTATCTTGATATATAATTTCTTCCACACGGATTTCCTCCCGAATTAGGAGGAGGAATCTCACGCCCCCGATTACACCAGACCTTAAGATAATAGTAGTTCTTTCTGAATTAAAAGAAATGAAAGAAAGAAAATCAAGAATTCTTTGTTTTTTAAAAAAAGAGACGTTACTTAGTACAGTATTCGAATGTCAACGAATAATTCTTTAGTAGCCCGTGATCACGAAAAACGTAGTGTTAAAAAATATTTATATGAAAATACTAAACGCGAAATTAAACCGTAAAACTAGTTTCAATTATGACCCTCCTCAAATTAGTCTTCAATAATAAAAATCCGTTTCTATTCCTACATACAATAAAAATTAAATTGAAGAAACTAGTGGCCACTTTAATATTTTTAATTTATACCGTACTCAAATAAAGTAACTTACTAATGCATATAAGAATCTTGTTTCTTGATATGATTTTAAACACAAGAATAATTTCATCTTCTTTGGTTCTATTATTACAGTTGAGGAGCTAAAATTGAAATGGAAAGGAATCCGGTCTTCTTACAATCGATACAAAAATAAAATTCAAACAAGCGACACATGCAAAAAATATTATTTAAGTGCCTACCTACAATTCTTGGATCCGTTTATAAGAAGAAGAGGGTATTTTTTATTTATTTACATTTTGACCGTTATAAGCTATAATTAGCAATCAATGAATATACATTAAAAAGACATACATGCTGTTTAAAATATAAGTTTTGTTATATTCTAGATCGCAGTTAGATAAATCAGAAACGGACTGTTCGTATTTCATTGACGTTCACGATAATGATACGTCGAATGATTCAAACATAGAAGCCGAAGAGATAGATATAAAATCTGAAGTAATAGAAGATTCACAAATAGGCGAAAAAACACAACACTACATGCCAATTGGAATAATTAATAGTACTGAGGAAGTTAAGCAAGAAAAAGAAGAAAGGCCTACTGACGAGGAGAGCGAGGATTTACAATTCTTCAAGAGTATTCTTTCCGATATCAAAGATTTTACATCGAAAGAAAAAAGAAAATTTAAAATGGGCATTTTACAATTGATTGATGATATTGAAAACGAACGTAAAGACAATTATTGAATAAAATATTTGTTATGATTGCTCAGTGATATTAGTTATAAAATATAGTGGTATAGTGAAATACGTTTAATTTAATTAGATTTCCTAATTAGATTTAGCTTTCTGTAAATAATTGTTCATCCAACCGTGGTTTAGATAATCTAAAAATATTTATAGCACCACTTCGCAAACAGTTAAGATACTGTTAAAATTAAAACGCATCACCTGGTTTCTTTCTTACATGTTAAGTTTTAAAATCAGTGAAACCTATTCTCGATTCCTTTAGATTATCAGGAAGAAAAGTGAATAACACATTTGTTAAAATTAATCGTATGACATCAAAGTTAATAGTACGGTCAAAACCCACCCTTGAATACAATAACCATATAAAAGTTTCGATTAAATAGGATAACGCGTGAACTCTTACATTATGAACTAGTAAACAAAGTTACAATTGCTTAGTTGTGTATAGTACAAAATCCTTTTACAATGTTAAAACGATCGTTAATCACATAGAAGTTATTGCGTCTATCTACAGGCTTCAGTATAACAAGTATACCTTCATTTGCATGGAAATGAGGTCTGAGAACATTCTCAGCGCAACCCTCCGTCTTCTGACGCCTTCTTTGCTTAATTATAAAGGCGACATACTGAAATTTAGTTCACACCATGTTTTCAAATTGAAGCGTGAACAATAGAAAAAAAAAACTTCTGGCTTCAAATCTTTTTCAAATGCTTTTTCTTTTAAAATAACACCACGATGTAAATGTTAAGGTAAGTGTTAATTACAATATAAAACATCAGTAACGTTCTTTGTTGTCTGTGTTGTTTCTATATATGCTCTAAAGTTATCATACATTGTTTACTCTAACACTAATGTTCACATCGGTGTTTCAGAGCACGTGAAGCCACCATCCCACAATACCGCGTCCAGGCTAATTCGATTACACTAATGAAGATATGCTCAGGCATAATCAATGCGGTCATATACTGTTTTTTTATTAAGGTCTAAAAATATGGAAAGTTCTTGTATTAAGAGCGTAACAGTATCATGTCAGATTATTTATTATTGTGCAGTGACCCAAAGCAGGGATTTTCAACTATGCTATAGGTGTTGGAAATGCATACAAATATGACAAGACAAAATCATCTAGACCGCGAGTGCCAAATAAAGAAATAACGTTCTACAGGATTCAGAGTTACTGATCACTAAACCAACGAGACCATAAACCAGCCATTATTGCCAGAAGAACTTAGAATTAGTACCACCAGAAACAGAAGTGCTTAATTAAATCCAACGCTTCGTTTGTTTTTTGGCGTGAACTCTAACATCTCACTTGGATTAAAATGGTTAGCGGACCTCATAGATATAACAACATAAATGCTACCATCCGCCTTGAAACATAAGGTTGAAGTATTAATAAAATTGTAGTTGTTCAAACCGGAACGCACGACTGCTTTATGGTACAAAGAGATAACACGACGATAGTGCCTGACTTCTTCAGACCAACGGCTCGAGGTAGGTTTTTTTTTTTATTGCTTAGATGTGTGGACGATTTCACAGCCCACCTGGTGTTAAGTGGTTACTGGAGCCCATAGACATCTACAACGTAAATGCGCCACACGCTTTGAGATATAAGTTCTAAGGTCTCAGTATAGTTACAACGGCTGCCCCACCCTTCAATCCGAAACGCCTTACTGCTTCACGGCAAAACTAGACAGGGCGGTAATACCTACCCGTGCGGACTCACAAGAGGTCCTACCACCAGTTAACCACCAGGTAGGTGCGGCAAAGCCTAACATTCGATATAGTGATCACGCAAATGTGCTTAGCTCTCGTTTATATGGAAAGTAGGTATTAGCGAACGGAGTGGTATCGGTCAGCAAAACAACCCGGCGGGAGGTTAAAACCTAACGCTTGTATGCGACGATACTTGCCCTATTTAACGAGCGATGGGACAAAATCTCACATAATATAATAACAATTTTGGAATTTCGTGTAAAAGTGAAATATTTATACGAACCGTAAGTATATATTGTAATTAATATTCTGCGTTTGTATACAATTCGAATGCTGGCATTATGTTATTTTAAATATTATTTTACTCACCATTAAATAAATAGTTTTCTGATAAATACTCAAAGATAATCAAAATGAGTTTGAAAATGGTGATTGATATTTTAAAGATAGGTAGAAGAAGGAATATGTAGTAGGATGGTCTCATTATCGACCAACCTTAGCACTATGAAAGCGAGAGGTCAAAAGCCTCAATGTGCATTATTTCATGTTAATCATTCACAACCCCTAACATAAATTATTAAAAATTATATACTCATTTCTATTTTTGGTAGGATGGTAGGAATTCTTGTGAGTCCGCACAAGTAAGTTTGAAGTCGTCGTGGCCTAAAGGATAAGACGTCCGGTACATTCATGTTGAGCGATGCACCGGTGTTCGAATCTCAGGCGGGTACCAATTTTTATAATAAAATACATACGTACATAAGATATCTTCACGATTGACTTCCACGGTGAAGGAGATGAACCCCGTGTAATAAAAATCAAACCTGGAAAATTATAATTTGCGTAATTACCGGTAGTAGGACCTGTTGTGAGTCCACACGGGTAGGTACCACCGCCCTGCCTATTTCTGCCGTGAAACTGTAATGCGTTTCGGTTTGAAGGGTGGGGCAGCCGTTGTAACTATACTGAGACTAGAAATTATATCTCAAGATAGGTGGCGACATTTACGTTGTAGATGTCTATGGGCTCCGGTAACCACTTATCACCAGGCGGGCCGTGAGCTCGTCCACACCCTCCTAAGCAATAAATAAGAAACAAAGGACAATATGTAGTCGAACAGGTAACATCATTTTGAAAACGTTGTTCGGAGTTCGGAGCGTTTGTAACCGCGCTTATCTTTTAATTGGCGTTAGTGCGATTTAAGTTTAATATATGCATTTTATTGCATGGGTCAGTGAACGAGCTTAAGGCTATCTGTTCATTGATTATTAAAGCCCACAGACATCATCAGATGACGTGAAAGATGCCACCCACTCATAAGACCCTAGTCTCAATAGTAGTAGGGCGGTGATATCTTTCTGTAAGAGCTCAAAGGGTCCACCACCGGTTAATATATCATTAGATTCATATAAATACACCAAGATACGGCCTGGATTAATCTAAGCACGATCTAGTGCACACATCGATAAAGGTAATTAACATAATATGTAGTTGCATCGCATCTGAATCTAGTAGGCACCGTTAAATCAATTATCAGTACCGCAGGCGTTCCTTACTAGACTACATAATTCACACACGCAAACCACAATAGTCAACTCCGAAGATCAATACCAGTTAATTTACGGGGGTTGCATTAACTTCACGTTCACCTGTGTAGAGTGGGCGGCGGTGTGTCAAATGTTATTCTTTGTTAGGCTGAACTTAAATTTTCTTTTGCTTACAAGTTTTTTTTGTTTGTTTCTGTTCAGTTTATATTTGTTTAATGTTTGAATAGAAGGAGTATTGTCGTGTTTGTGAGTGCAATGATTGCCTTAATTAAAAAAGCACACAACTTAAAACTTACATATATTTTTTTAAAATTTTTTTTTTTTTACTTAGTGTATTGTTTATCTGTTATATTGTTATTTTGTCTATTAATAAGAATATCTAAAAAAATATACTTTTAATAGTAAAATATTTATAGCCGGTTATATTAAACGCATTTTTGTACTTACTAGAGGTCCCGCAGTAGTCAAAATTCGACTATAATTAATTGGAATTGTAAGTTTGTGCACTATTATGATTGTATTTTATACTTCTATAATCACAAATTTCACCAAGGCTACATTATAAAAAAATATTAATAAAGACAAACAATATTTAATCTATTCTCAATTTGACAACAGACGTCCAGAACAAAAGTTAGACAATAAATAGTATGCATGCGTGTGTGCGTCAAATACATGTGTAATGTTTTCTTTATTGATTTAATGTATCTTTTATGCATTATTTTAAAAAAATATTAGCACTGTGCACTTCTTCTCTACATTCTCTATAAGTGTGGAAAATTTCATATTCCTCCGTCCACGCAATTTTCGTAAAAAGGGATACAAAGTTTTTGCTTCACGTATTAATATATTGTACTTATACTATTTGGTCTAACGAAACGAACTAAGCTAGAAACGTTAAAATACTAAAATCTTTACAAAGATTATGAATCGTCATTAGCGGTACAGCACTTCCATTCATTAACGCACTTGCAAACGTCAAAGATAATCACGCGGCAAAAACACTTGTCATTCCTGAACAACTGAGCCACATTTATCGCATCAATTGAACAGGATAATGGTACTCATTGTATATACTTACTGTTTAGCAGCTTATACGAAACTGGAGATGCGAAGTCGGGAACCGGTCTCAGGACGATGTCCCGACATTCTTGGATGCCCGCACGCAGTGATATGCACTATTTTGAGTTGACTTTTTGGTTACGCTTTAGCAATTTGAATGCGGATTTTATTTGATATTAGGTGGCATAGCTTAAGGATCTGATACCACGATGCTATGTGGTAATCGACATCAATATTTTACTGCCTGTGACCAACGTTGGCTTATATGATAGGTTAAGACTTCAATATCAAATGTAAAACAAATAAAGTAAGTATTTCAGTATTATGGCTAAATGTTTATTAGACGACAAGCGACCCGATCCGGATCCGCTTGGATCTTTAAGAAAAATTTTAACGATATTTGACATTGTTTTATTTTTAAAAATAAAAGAACACTTATTGCGGGATAACTATAATAGTTAGACATATGCTGTTGCGACACTTTTTGTAATTAATAATGTGTTCTATAAAGTCGCAGTACATTATTTTATTCTATCATCAATAATTTTCGCAGGGCATGCGATGTAAAGAATATTTTAGGTAATTTTTTATAGCTTGGGTTACTTTATTGGAGTTTTAGTAAGGATCCCTATTTTTTTTCAAAAAAGATTATAACTCTGGAGTAGAGTAACTTCCAAGCAGTGAAAGAATTTTTCAAATCGGCTCAGTAGTTTCGAAGCCTATTCAATACAAACAAACAAACAAATCTTTCCTCTTTATAATATAAAGTATAGAAGTATAAATAACAGAAATGTGTATATTCCCTGAAGGATGTAAGATTTGCTTACACTTTTCTTAGATGAGATCTCCTAAAAAAATGAACCCTAAGATTCAAAAATATGCGTATCGCTAAGTAAATCTGCGATCTAAAAGACATAATTAATAAGTTAGCACATTTTCGCAGTCGTGGTGAAGTAATCGCTTTACTTGCTCCAGATGATTTTAGATACACCAGGGCCACAGCGGACCGAAAACAGAGATAGAGGACTTTAACTGCAACTGGTTCGAAAAAGACAACATTTTGCTCCCGCACACTTAAATGGCCTTAAATCGTATAGAACTCTGCGAAATTTGAGATTTATTTGAACAGGATAAGGACGCGTTTGGTGTGAAACAAGAAAATGGATATTGCAATTTCTATCTGAACGTTGAGGTGGCTTCACATTTTTATTTGTGGCCAGAGAAAGATGAAAAGCGTCAGTTAGTCTAAGTATGAGAGAGATGGTGATATACAACATTTATATTCCGGGTACGTGTAAGTTTCAGGCAACGGTCGCCGTGAAACTCGTAAATGGGAAAAAAGCAACAACGGAAAACTCAACGTTCTAGTGATGGGAAATCAGATAGATTTAAATCGATCAATTTCACGAAAAGAGCACAGGGGTTTGCTGATATTTATTATATGTTAAGGTGAGCAGTGGAATTCACTTTTTAGTGTCCTAAGGCTTTAGGGTTAAGTTAGCCTATTTATTGGGTGGATCGTAAGTTCGTCTGCCATTTTAGTATGTAAAAATAAAATCATCAGACTGATGAAATCATTTTTAAACTTTAAACCAAATTCATATATAAGCTGATGATCATTGTGTTTCTTGTAATTTGTATGTGCAAAGGCTATATCACGGGCGTTGTATCAAACTAATAAATCAGATCACGTCGACTCAGTCACACGAATAAGGTAACATACTTATATATCTATATAATGATGATATAGTTTCTCAAGTATATTTTAAGTCGATCAATTACAATACGAGTTCTATCATAGAGATCGTTAATACAGTGTTGTTTCTTTGTATTGAAGCAATTAGCTAGCTAGTCTTACAATGTTGATTAGCGATGTCTAGACAATAACTAAAATAGATTAAGCTACGAAAATGATGTTATAACACGCAACTAAGAAGCCCGATGTCATCTATAAAGATATTACTAGTGCTCACTAACTGATTGATTATCGTGTCTAATCGTTCTTCATAGACTTTCGAATTTGTTTTATGATCATTTTTGTGGGATGTTGGCTTTGCTTGTGGCTTGGAGGCAGCTTCACTGGGTCTGTTGGGAGAGGTGGGGTTTGCTATTAAATGCCCCAGCGCTAACTTTCAGATCGGATTCATGTCGCACGGAGATCAAGCGAGATACGGCCGTTTCTGTGGGGTAGGTGTCAGTCATCGAACAGTGCTACTAGAAACACTAGAAGGATCCGGAAGATGTCTAGGGAGGCTGTGTTTTAGTTAATAAGCAATTTATACACAAAGTAATCAGAACATACGTATGGCAGAACCATAGAAATCGAATTAGTACCGTAATTGTTGAGTAGCAATCAATAGTTTTTGATAAATCTTTATCAGTTTTAAAACATCGACCCTGACAAAACACATTGATATCGACTGTTTCAATAACCACAGCTCACCCCTAGGCACTCGTCATCAGAGCACGAGCCGCGTTGATATTTCCACGTAGATTTCACTCCGTAAAACCTTTGCCGTTTATTTTTGTATACATTTTGGTTGCCGAGTCTCTTTTTACTTACGACCACTTCGGTGTTTCGCTTTAAGATTTCAAGACATCCTCCTATACGTAAATGGTTTGAATTTTCGGTACGTTTCTCTTACTTCATACATCTAAGTTTTATGTAAAGCTCTCAAGGAAATACTTTCGTTGCTCGCACCGGATTTAATTTATTCGTTCACGAGACGGAAGAATCGATACAATTTCTTTTTGTTATTTCGAACAATAGAGCGAGGTTTGACTTGATATTACACGATTGCTTTTTTTTAAAGATTCTATGGCCTGGTATAAGAGTGCCCTTAGTACTTATCAGTTTCTTTTATATATATGTCGTGGATAACGACTTTTAGTTGTCGTGGATAACGACTTTTAGTAATATTAAGACGGTGGTTTTGATTATTATTTTAAATGATGAAATGTTGTTTTGATAAATATCACAAAATGAAGGGTAGACTCCGTAACGCCACCGTATAAAATGGCGGTACGTGGACCCCGTGGTTCGTCAGGAACGTCGACCTCCATGACGACCTGGACTTAGAGTCCATCAGTAAGTATCTACAGTCGGCGTCGATGCGCCACTTCGATAAAGCGGCACGACACGAGAACCCTCTCATCGTGGCCGCCGGTAACTACATTCCCGATCCTGCGGACAGAATGGAAAGCAGTCGACGTCGCCCAAAACACGTCATCTCGGATCCTCCCGATCCACTAACGGTGCTTTTAGGTACTTCAAGCACCGGTCACCGTTCTCGTCGAACCCGTCGCTTGCGACGAAGGGCTCGACGAGTAAATTAACTCTCAGACACAGCCCACTGAGTTTCTCGCCGGATCTTCTCAGTGGGTCGCGTTTCCGATCCGGTGGTAGATTCTGCGAAGCACGGCTCTTGCTAGGGTTCGTGCTAGCAACGTCATCAGGTTTGAGCCCCGTGAGCTCACCTACTAAAGTTAGGGTTACGCTGAAATAGCCCCTAGGGCTATCAGCTTAGGTAGGAAAAAAAAAAAAAAGAGTCGTGGCATTCCGTGTCAGACAGTCATTCCGTCCGTCTCAGTCAGTGAGTCTCTGTCAGTCAGTCAGTCAGTCAGTCAGTCGGTCTGTCGGTATGTGCAACGAAACTTTCGGTTTATCCTGTCATTGTAACATGTTGTGTGTGTTAAGTTTCAATAATTATTATTCAAAAGGTTTTATTGACTTTTTATAAACTGAGTTCAATCGAATACGAGTGATGACGGAAACAACCGCTCAGCCATCCCTGACGTGTGCCAACATATATATATATATGTATGTATAATATTCGCTTAACTATTTTGTTTTACTCGTATATTCAGCACCATTATTACTAGTTTTAAGATACTCCTGTAAAAAAACCCTCCACGAGACAGGCAGTGCCTAGTGTGGAGAGTTTTTAGCAAACTGTTATGTGTAAATGTTTTCAAGGTTAATAAATAAATTATTATTATTATTATTATATGCATTGAAAAATCTAGTGTGTAAGGGTAACGTCACTAATAATTTTAATGTGTTTTCTCAAATCATTGAACTGTTTTTTTTTTTAAAGTATAGACACAGAGATAATTCACAATACCTATGAATCTCAATATTGACTTTTCCATCTAAAAGGATCTTTTGCATCTAAAAGGAAATTTCGGTAAATACTAAAATGCAGTCTCAGGTAAGTTGTGAATAAAAATTTTAAAGTAATATTTTTACATTTTGATAATACATTGGACTTATGTATGTTGAACATTACACATACGTTTGTACTGTAAAATTTACAAGAACGGTTTTGTAATGTATCCACTTTCCACACGTACCTACATATGCATTGAGCAAGCAATGTTAGTTACGCAATGAAAAGGCTGCGTCTGTGGACTGCACTGATTTCGTCAACGCGACCGATGCCCAACTCATTATGTAAAGAGAAAGTTTTAGTTTTAATAAAAACTATTACATTTCTATTTTATATATACAGTTTATGTACACGTCTATACATTAAAAAGAACTATAGTCGAATAGGTAAATTTAAAAACCATTTTTGAAGTTATACTTCTTTAGGCGCGTTATGAAAAATTGACGAGAGTGAAATTTTACGATGCGCGCGCACCGTGACACAAAATTAACAGAATGAAGTTGCCCACTAAATCGCTCATTACAATACGACCGACGTAACTTGGCGAGTCTGAATATAGCCGCAGATGAACTTTCCGAACCGTACCGAGAATTACCGAATTTATACGATGTCAAAAAAAGGGATGTCCAATATGCGTATTTGAGGATGTTGTTTAAACGTTTTTTTTCTTTCAAATTGATTAAAATTTAAATAAATAAAAAATAACTAAAAATAAAGTATAACTTCTTACGCGCGTACATAAGTACACGCACCCTTTTTTTGCATTGAGCTGGTCTTCTTTGTACAAGGTATTTGACTTTCTCTAGGGGCGTGCTTACGGCAGCTTTGGAGAAGTTAATGGTTTCTGGCAAGGTGGACGGTAAAAGACCACGAGGAAGAAGTCCGACACGTTGGACTGACCAGATCCGCACTACCCTCAACATCACAGTTCACGATGCTCTACACTCGGCGGCAGATAGAAGCAAATGGCGTGGAATGATCTGGAATGATTTTGTTGCGAGGAGGTGGTCACGACCCTCAGTATTGAGGAAACCGAAGCAAGAAGAAGAAGGGGTGTGCTGTTAACATTATTAGGAATTCCAGTGTTTTAGCAAAACCGTCACAGCATGCTCTGATACCGTCATCAACGTGGTCTATTTAACTCGGTATACCTCGTGATCGTTATGAAGTTCATCGTTATCACTTACTTGAACACTGCGATTTTAAATATCATTGATTCCCGTTCTATTAATATCAGTAATGAAACTTACTGGTGGTAGCACCTCTTTATTGGTGGTAGGACCTCTTCGGAGTCCGCACGGGTAGGTACCACGACCTTGCCTGTTTCTGCCATGAAGCAGTAATGCGTTTCGGTTTGAAGGGTGGGGCAGCCGTTGTGACTATACTTGAGACCTTAGAACTTATATCTCAAGGTGGGTGGCGCATTTACGTTGTAGATGTCTATGGGCTCCAGTAACCACTTAACGCTAGATGGGCAGTGAGCTCGATCACCCATCTAAGCAATAAAAAAAAACATCTTTAAACGAGGCTTATCAAAGATAGTCTATGGTCGAAGCCTAGCCGTGATGTTGATAACAAGCGGAGGAAGACACTTATAATCAGGTGAGCTCATATATCTTCCATAACAGAACAAAGGCATGACCTTCAATCAACAAGTTTCAATCATAAGAGTTTGGGCAATGAAGAAGAATTTTACTCGGTAGACCCACGGTCCGATATTGTTGTTGAGAAATATGATAAATGCAAACCTTCAAAAATGATAATTCAATTTAGGGTTATGCTAAATATCTTCTATAGTATGATAGCTATCACAACTATTACTAATACTCCGGCAGACGAGGAAGCAAGTTGAAATGGCAACGAAAAATAATAACTAAAATGCTAACTGAATGTCAAGTGCGACAGCATTTCTTATAACGAGCATACAATTTACATAAAAAGCATAATACCAAACAGATTCCGTATCTCGAGAAGCAAACGATTTAAATTATAAACACGCATCGACACGACACTCGGCCATCGATAAAAAGAAAAGACCAAAATGAAGAGTTTAATAAAAACATAAGTCCTCAGAGCGGCGATATAAAGTAGATTGTCCAAGTAATTCACTCGAGTAGATTAGAACGAACGTATAAATATGTAAGGAGCGACGCATATTGGAGCGGGTGAGTGGGGCGGTGCGTTTATCGACGCAGCCGCGGTTGCCTCGGTGTTTACGCCGATTAACTGATATTTATACAGAGCTAAGCCGTAATCATTCGTTGTTATTTTGTATCGGTTACAAATTTAATCAATTATCTGTGATTTTTCGTATCGATTTATTTTGAATTTAGACGCGCGAAAGATGGCTACGTTAATTTGTTGCAGTTGTTTTAAATCTCCTTGCATGTAAGTCTAAAGTTTATCTGCTCTTAAGTGGAAGCCCGCAGTCTCAATAGCTGCAAGTCTCAGCAACAGCACCGGTTTTACTGGTGGTAGGACCTCTTGTGTGTCCGCACGGGTAGGTACCACCACCCTGCCTATTTCTGCGTTGAAGCAGTAATGCGTTTTGACTTGGAGGGTGGGGCAGCCGTTGTAACTATACTTGAGACCTTAGAACTTATATCTCAAGGTGGGTGGGCATTTACGTTGTAGATGTCTATGTGCTCCACTAACCACTTAACACTAGGCGGGCTGTGAGCTCATCCACCCATCTAAGCAATAAAAAGAGCTAAATGTTTAATTGTGATTAATATGAGCATATTGAGGGGTGAAAGGCTATTTGGCTTAGGCGACATTTTACAACTTCACAAGGTAGCCATTTAAAGTTTAAAATTTAGAATAAAAATTTAAAAAAAAAGAACTATTTCAGCAATTTGAATGGAATAAACTTAATTGAAGTTCAATAAAAAACATCGAACTGTTTATGTTAATAACAAATCAAACACACCTTTAATTACAAATATACAATAACGCATTACATGTTATACGCGACATGTTAAATATTTATTAAAGTATTTTTTTTAAATACAAATCATTGCTTCGATTTGTAATATCAGACTATTTTATTTATTTATTTTTATTTATTTCATTTACTTCAGATTTTGCATCCATATTACATTCATTAATATCATATAGGTAGTATACCAGAAATAAATAAAAACCATAACTACAATCTCGGAATAGAACAAAAGCAATAATATTAAGAATAAATTAAAAAATTTATTAAGAGCAATAATATTAATAATAAGACTATAATTATTCGGTCATACGTATCTCAACTCCGAAGCTATACTCATACTAAGGGTATGTGGACAGATCAGAGTCCGATAGCGGGCAAGCTGTTGACTGCATAGTCGGAGTCTCTAACCCTTCTCCCGCCACGAGTGTCATTGAACGTCTTCGGAGCGCTCATAGCAATCTTAACGAACGCAAAACAATGTGAAACGAAGGACATGAACAGCTTTATATCCATTACATTTAACATGTTTTCTTGAAATAACCTATTGCTGAACAAGGTTCTTAATAAAGGTATTGATTGATGAATGTAATGAATTTAATGTCGGTCAGTAGTCAGTTATTATGGCAGGTGAGTTGTCAGGTGTGTGTCCGACACATCAGAGACGACGGATAACAAGTTTTTTTTTTTTTTGTAAAGCTACTTATTCTCGTTTTCATATAAATAATATAACAGTGCGAAGATCTGTAAAAGGCTTGAATTTTTTTTTTGTAAATACTAAACCTCGTAGATTGATAGTATATTATGTAATATTAGAGGTAAAACAAAAAACAAAAACAAAAAACACATTTTTAGAAGACCTCGTCCTTATCTTTCATTTTTTAGGTCTCTGTGTCAAACTCGAGAGCTAAATTAAAAAAAATAGTTGACAACATTGTAAGTCATCTTTTTTTAAATTTAGAATGTTTTATGTTTAAGAGCTCAAATATTCGGTAGCCAGCGGCTTGGCTCGGTAGGCAACGGCTTGGCTCTACCCTTGGCATTGCTGAAGTCCATGGGCGACGATAACCACTCATCATCAGGTGGGTCGCATGCTCATCTGCCTACAAGGATAATAAAAAAGAAAAAAAATATTCACCTAGCTTTGTACGTACCTACATGTTCAATACTCAAAGTGGTTTGTCATAAACTCCAATAAAACTTACTTCTATAAAATAAAAAAGCGAAAAGTAAATATTCATTTAAATAACCAAAGCGTACAGTGCAAGTAAATTAAGAAAATTTTAAAAACCGTTCTCTACCACAACAGTCACCCAGTTGATCCCGAAATATTCGAGCATCAGTGGTGAAGATAAAACATCCGGCTATTGTGATTCTGATGTCGCGTAAGGCGCACCGTACGAGATAATTTCACCTGACCTCTGCCAGTTCATTGACTGCAGCCTGCATAGATGTACGCATGTCTAGTATAGCCAGTGGTCCAAATTACAAACTTTCGTACCGTTTACAATTTACTTAAATTACATGTTTTGTAGCGTGCAACATTCGGTTGCACTCGGGCGTCATCGGTCACGATCGGAGTTCCCGAACGCGCAGGTTTCCCGTGACGTCATGCGACGAGATTCGCGCGCGTCTTTTTAAGTTTATTGTAAAAACGTAATTTTAGTTTCAATTCGTATCTTGTAGTGCCTAGCGTTGTTTACACTTTTTACTTTATATTATAACATTGTACACATTATAGATATTGTTCAAATGGTGTGTTTGTCTTTTATATGTTCGGAGTAAAATATCCCGCGAATGCGAAGGACAAATAACAAGCCATAGTTTCAAAAATATTAGTTTCAAACATGTCAGAGGATTTCATGATAATCTGTTAATATTTAAAAGATACAGGTAAACGCAATCCCATACGACTAACTACCACCGACTTGCTTTTTTGTACTGCGGAGAAATCATCGGTTTCAGTTTGAAGTTAGAAAGAACACTCTTCTCAAGTAGGGCGATATTATTTTCGTTGCAGTCTGTAGCGCGTCTTCACACTTAAGTAAATAAAATAAAGACAAATCGCAGAAAATATTGAGAGCAGTGAGATCTTCTAGCATGGATGTGGCAAGCTGTCTTCTGTAATAAAAACTATCAATCTATATAAATAAAGATCAATGTTTGCATGTTTGATTCGTATGCGTTCTTAAGCCATTTATACGATTGTGGTGAAACTTGGACAATTGCTGTTGCCACTCTCAGAAATGTTTTTGTCAATATTACTGAAAACATATAGCACAAACGAGCAAATGCGCAAGTAAATCTTAAAACAACTGTTCAAATAAGTTCAAATGACAGCTTTTTCGGTTAGAATGATCTCTTGATA
This sequence comes from Bombyx mandarina, assembly GCF_030267445.1. Classification (NCBI taxonomy): domain Eukaryota; kingdom Metazoa; phylum Arthropoda; class Insecta; order Lepidoptera; family Bombycidae; genus Bombyx; species Bombyx mandarina. Next base: position 16,317,013 of record NC_143216.1, on the reverse strand, counting down.
TATGACAAGCAAAATTATATATATTTTTCCAAAATATGTAGAAAATCTAAAGTTTATATAAATTTTTTTACATTTTAACATTCGGGATAAGCTGTTTATGTTCAACAGATGGAATAACGCGCTTTCGCTTGTGCCTTGTGACGAGTCGACTCTTTCCCCACAGTCAGCCTACTGCGTAGATAATGTCTTAAAGTAAAAAGGACATGTATGGAAGATGATGGTTTCTAAGCGACCAGCATAATGCGATCGCTAACTGGTATTTAGATAATATTGAAAATCCTCACGAATAGGTAGGTAGGTATCTACTGCTAACCTGCTGATTTTTATTATGAAACAATGCATTCCGATTTCAATGGTGAAATTCATAGAATATCAACTTCATGTACCGAGATCACTGGCAGTATTTTATTTATCAGGCTTCAGTATTTTTTTTTTTATATTCATGACTATTTGTATTTGTATTCATGAAGCGGTTTTAAAAATAGAACCTAAAATTTTATATAGTGTTTTTACAGTCTATGACTACTTACTATACAGACCACTGGTGTTAAGTAATTACACAGCCTAATCCAAATCTACACAGTGATCTCTGTGATTGTGAATGACCGTCTTTAATGGCATCAATTCAATTCAACCAATCAATTGATCTACATAATCTTACAAAAAATATATTAAAATCCTTTATACTTTTGACATCTCTAGTAAATAGTTTCTAGCCTAAAAAACTAAACAGCTAAAAGCCATATCCATGATACCGTAACAATATGAAATTCCGTAATGCTATTCGTAGAAAACTTAATTTTTATTCTAAATCAATAGTTATCGATTTAAGTGGTCGTATAATGCTTTCCTGCGAGTACATCTAGTTAAATCGTGTTATGAGGCGATTAAGTTACCTGTTGATTATTTCTAACTCGACAACTAACGGGGAATCGGCCCTTAAATCGAACAGATACACATTAAACTCAACAGAAAGCCTTTCTATATGTATATTTTAGTGAAGCCGCACCGCCAACCGGCCAGTGCCAGCTTAGGTGACCGAAGCGGGCTGCGTACCACAGATCTAGCAATCACTATACCTACCTTTTCTGTTAAATTATTATTTTTTGTTTACACATTCATTATTTGAATACAAGAATGGGCAAGATAAAGAATGAGTATATCAGAGAAAGTGTGAAAGTAGCCCCGGTGAGCAACAAATTAAAGAGCGGAGTGTTAGAGTAGGATGGACATGTGATGCGTAGAGAGAAGATGCATGTGACTAGGAGATGTATGGAAATGGTAGTGCAAGATAGAGGGAGAAGAGGTCGAAGAAGACATGGATGGAGTATGCGAATGACGATATGAGAGAGAGAGAGGAGTGAGTGTTGAGATGACGGCTGATAGAAGAGAATGGAAGAGAAAAATTAACTGTGCCGACTCCAACGAGTGGGATAAGGTGGAGAAAAAAAAGAGGAGTTTACACATTCATTATTTCTTGAAGATTATAAAAATTCTAATTGCATTCTTCTGTCATTAATTAATACGGTGCTTTTAGGTACCCCAAGCACCGGTCCTCGTTTTCGTGGAACCCGTCGCTTACGACGAAGGGCTCGGCGAGTTAATTAACCCCGCAGACACAGTCCACTGAGTTTCTCGCCGGATCTTCTCAGTGGGTCGCGTTTCCGATCCGGTGGTAGATTCTGCGAAGCACTGCTCTTGCTATTTTTTTTTTAATGCTTAGATGGGTCGACGAGCTCACAGCCCACCTGGTGTTAAGTGGTTACTGGAGCCCATAGACATCTACAACGTAAATGCGCCACCCACCTTGAGATATAAGTTCCAAGGTCTCAAGTATAGTTAGTACCTAGGGTTAGTGTTAGTAACGACGACAGGTTTGAGCCCCGTGAGCTTTTTTTTTTTTTTTTCCACAGGAGAAAGTCGCCGGATCCCCACCCGCGCGGCAGGTGGGGTATGTGGAAGTTGAACCTCACTAAAAACTCCTGCCGCTCACAACCGGCGCCCTACCTCGGACCGGGCCGGAGCCCAGTCGGGGCTATTGAAACGGCGGGACAGGGTTGACGCAGAGCACATTACATCCATCCCACCGTCCCACGGACGCCGGACCGGTGGCCGCCAGCGACACGACCACCGGTTCCCTCGTTCAGCGAGCCCCGTGAGCTTACCTACTTGTTAAGATTACGCTGAAATGGCCTTTCAAGACCATCAACTTAATGGTAAGACAACTTTTTTTTTATTGAATAATAAAACCATCAAAATCCTATCTTACAAATAAAAAAGAGATTAATAAGTGTATTGTTATTTTTATGTAACCAAATATCTCGAGTCTACCTGCCTGGCATTAAGCAGTTATTGGTGAAAATAGATGACGTGATACTAGTACCATTCTGGAGTCTAAATGATCGTACACCAGCTGTCCCGTGCCACCCTTCATACCCAAGCCCAGAATAACTAGTCCGCGGTAGGAGTGAGCACGAACCGTGCCCCCGGGAGGCGATACGAGGATCCAGAAGCGAGTAAGTAGAATGCTGTTACTTACCCATGCGCTTTTTTAACTCACCTTGTTTACCAGTACCAAAGTTGAGGTATGTGATATTGAGTTGTAGGCGTATGCCCATTTTGTTGATCCATGAACCGCTGGATCAACAAAATGGGCCATTGTCACAGAGGTAGATGCAACTTTCTGTCGCACAGCCATCATGCATTCCAGCTTGAAGATTGGGATGGATGAACTCGTTTTGCAAGGTTTGTGGCGGCATTCACGTTGTGATGTATATGGGCCCCTAACCTAACTAGTCTGGCCATATGTTACATAAACACTTTTCTTTTTTTCAACTTTTTAATTATTTTGAATTAGGAACACGTATATATTTAAAAAAATTCTTTCGATTTTGCGTCATCTATACTAATATTATAAAGAGGAAATATTTGTTTGTTTGTTTGTTTGTTTCGAATAGGATCCGAAACTACTGGACCGATTTGAAAAATTCTTTTTCCATTAGAAGCCGACATTGTACCTGATGAACATAGGCTACTTTTTTTAATTTTTTTTTTAATTTTTTTTTTTTTGGTTTCATGTTTGTTTTAATGTTTCCGAAGCGAAGCGAGGGCGGGTCGCTAGTTTCACATATTTGTACGTGTTCATTATCAAATTACAACATGGAATGGGGTGTTAAAGAAAATAGGATTGCAGTAATCGCCTTGCACAAAGTGGGTATGGAGCCGTCGGTCATATTCCAGAAACTTCAAAAACTTGGTATCGGCCGTATGTTTGTATATCGTACTATGAACAGATACAACAACACTTCGTCTGTCGAAAACCACAAAAGATTGGGGCAGCCGCGTGCTGTTAGGACTACAAAGGCTGTTAATGCTATTAAAGCCAGAATTCGTCGAAGCTCCATTAGGAAACAAAAAATTTTATGGCGAGAAATGAAGATTCCCAATGAAAAAATGTTCACGATTGAAGAGCACTACAATAAGCAAAATGACAATGTGTAAGCCTACGAATAAATAGACTTATTATTTACTCGTAGGTGTAAGCTTACCGTTCTAAAGAAGCTGCTCAAGTGGTCGGAAAGGTACAACGCGGTCAGCATCCTGCGTCAGTGACGGTTGGGTGGGGCGTGTCTCATCAAAGAGTCACAAAACTACATTTCTGAGAAAAAAGAGTGAAAGCTTCAACCAAACCGCATCAAGATACAGTCTTGGATCATGTAGTGAAACCTCTCAGCAATACACTTTTTTAAAATATACCGTGGTGAACACTGATAGCACCACTTTTTTTTTATTACTTAGATGGGTGGACGAGCAAGTTGAAGTCGTCGTGGCCTAACGGATAAGACGTTCGGTGCATTCGTGTTAAGCGATGCACCGGTGTTCAAATCCCAGGCGGGTACCAATTTTTCTAATGAAATACGTACTTAACAAATGTTCTCGATCGACTTCCACGGTGAAGGAATAACATCGTGCAATATAAATCAAACCCGAAAAATTATAATTTGCGTAATTACTGGTCGTAGGACCTCATGTGATTCCGCACGGGTAGGTACCACCCAGGGAATTCTTAAACTAGGATGGGGCCCTTGGGCACACAAGAATTTGAGGCCCTTTTGGAAAGTAAAAAAGCGAATTATAATAACATTTTTTTACTGAGAGAGCAATAAAAGAAATAAAAAAAAACTTACATAACAACTACAACTTACACAACGACGACTTATAGGCATGCTTACATCTGAAACACTTCGGAGTGCCGAAGCTAGAGACACTTGGAGAGGTGATGTGCAACGGGTCAATAGAAAACGGTCATCAAACTAAACACGACCTTCAGAAATGAAGATGCTGACAGACGACTTACCAGTACGTTTTGAAATTGGGTCAGGTAGGCAGCGGCTTGGCTCTGCCCCTGGCATTGCTGAAGTCCATGGGCAACGGTAACTACTCACCATCAGGTGGGCCGTATGCTCGTATACCTACAAGGGCAATAAAAAAACAAAGAAGGTATTCTTTTTTTATAAAAAAAAATAAAAACATCAAATATTAAATTATATTATATCAAATCTAATAGCTTCTTAGTACACTGTGAATCATTTGTGCGCTGTGTCTCTGCAAGTCTGCGCAGTTTACGAGCAATGTCGTATCGTGCGCTCCGCAACGAAGATTCTAGATTCACTGGATATTTCCTACTCGCCTCTCGCTCTGTCCGCGAACTACTTTATAATCTGGCTGGCCGTGAGTTCCTTAGTAATAAAACACCGCTATCTCATACGAGTATAAATATAATGCATTAGCATCTTTGTTTGTTGTTATATTTTCTTGACTTAAGTTTCTATATGGAGAGGCTTCCTTTTTTTCTTTGTTTTGCTAACCTGTGTGGACGCTAATGTTTATTCCTGGAGCCTGTAACACAACATGAATACTCTTTTCTAACATCACACTGCGGCGCCCAAGAATATAACATAATTATAAATAATCAACGGGTTCCTACTACGAATTTTAGTTTTAATGAGCGTTTTATTTTACTTAGATGGGTGAACGAGCTCACGGCCCACCTGGTGTTAAGCGGCTACCGGAGCCCGTAGACATCGGTCAACAACGCAAATGCCGTCACCCACCTCGAGACACGAGGTATAAGTCTCAGTTTTACAGTACAATAGCTAGCCCACCCCATCCTTCAAACCGAAACACATTACTGCTTCACGTCAGAAATAGGCAGAATGTGTTACAATGCTACCTCCCCGTACAAGACGCTCTACCAACTCTAAAACTCAGTCTATCTATAGATACCCACTTATCACCAAGTTGTGAGTACACGTAACACAACGGACTCACTAACCTGTTACTGAAATAATATATTATGTCGTTTATTAATAAAACAAACTTAAATTACAAACTAAACAAAAAACGATTTTTTTATCTGTTGATACTGGTTTGGTTACTGGAGCGATATTATAACTATCGAGTCATAGGTCATTGATGCGTGTGCAAATTTTCAAGTTAATCTGACGTCTTGTAGTCGGTAAAAATAACATTCAATTCATACTATTCAAAGATTACAGTACATCTAATAAGTATATACACCGAGCTAATGAGCGCGTGTAAATAAACAAATATATTTAGTGGACTTTGGGGCTTATCTACCCGTCTATACTGCGGTGTAGCAACACGCTGCGCTGTTTACCTCATTATTTCTGCAAACAAAAACTAGATGGCGCTAGCGGTTAACAAAATGAGTTAAATAATGTTTTCTAAGCGCCAGTTGTAAATTCTAAGAATAGAATTTAATTCTGACGTGAATAATCTAAAACGCTTGTAACTTTGAGATATTTTCACCATTCGCTATAATATAAAATTAAACTAAAAGCATCATTTAAACTTAAAACATTCGTGTCTAAAATTGTTACGATAAAATTTATCATATATTATGATAATTTAATAGCCAGCTAATACCCTAAAGAGCATCTTCGCAGCTTGTTTAGTGTTAACAAAATTAATGTTCCGAATTTGCAACAATTTGAATAAAACTGATTTATTTATTGCCCATAATAAAGACATCAATTATTCCGAGTTTAATTTATTACGCCTATTGCTTTATTGCTTGTTTATTTATTTTTTATTTGTTGTCACATTTACGTAAATAGTGGAAATGAAAACGAATTCTTTGACTACAATCAATTTAAGATCGTTATTGTTTTTTTTATTATTTATATTTATACAAATTCGCGTGGGATTTCCCGTCTTTTTCACACATTTTAAATTTGTTTGAATGTAACGTATACTGTCAATGTTTGGTTACCTTCGTTTTTTTTTTCAATACGCTGTTACAACCCGTGGAAGTCCCCTATAATGCTTTACAATGAGGAACTGAGTATGTCTTAATTAGTTTCTATATTTCGTGAGTTTTGTTTAGTGTAACTCTGATGACCTAATTCGTTACTGGAGGCCGAACGTAGGAGTCACTATAAACGATATGCATAATTTTACGCGACCATTAACCGCTCGACCTGTCACCTATCTCACTTGTTTCATTTCGGACTATACAACGATAACGTGATTTAGTTAAAAGCGATTTTAAATTATGAATAAATCAATTTTATTAATTTCAATAATGTATTCATATAGTTGTCATGCTTCGGAATGACAAAATAAACGTTCGTCTTAAATACGAATCCGCTCAGTCGGTTCCAATTAACGGTTGCATACGACCTTTTACCATAAACGCAGTGCTGTTAACAGAATAATAATTCATAAGTTGACAGCACGTGAATAATTCGCGACGCGAGGCTGTTATCAGCCGCACTTGCGCAGTATGAGCGGTCTCTTGTTCGCGCGTGCCAACCCTAACTCGCGCCTGCCTCCTCACTCGAGCCACGGTCTGACGCCGCGCCGGCAGCCCACATCGACGGACGCGATTTACATTGAAGCTTTACGTTTTCGTCTCTCGATACTGAATATAAATTACTCATTATTACAAAAACGATGTGATTTATGCGACATTGTTATCTTTCTAAACGTTTGCGAAGGACAAAAAAATTGCGATATCGATGAATTTTTTATTGAATAATTTTTCGTAATCGGGAACATTCAAGGGAACCGTATTCGATTTTAGTAAGCGATCGCCAACAAAAAGAGCTAATATTAATTTAACAAAGCCACGAGTCAATGTACTCGAAACGAGATTCTCACTCGCTACATGATTTGACGTGGGCCACAACTAATTGCCCGATAAGTCGTCGATTCGCGTCTCGTTTTAATAAGGTGCGCTGTTTACATGTATGTGTGGATACCGATGGAATGCCACGGTCATGTTGCGCTGTGCGAGTGCTATGTGAATGTGTGCGAGTGACGTCTGCCGCACGCTTTTATAACCAGTATAAATTGAGCCTCTTCGCCGCCCGTAACATCCCGCAAGCGAGATGCTCGAAGAGGTTACGGCCGCAATATGAAAGATCACGTGTAATCGGCCTATTTGTGGGGTAGCTATGTGTTCGTTGTTGCCACGTGAAGGCATACTGTGGCTTGTGATACATTTGTGTGTAACCCCGATTCGGACACACAGCGGTACAGAGCATTATGATTATAAACACTGGGTAATTCGCGAAACATCATTATCCTAATGAATATTCTCGTGACCAACGGTAAATACGATTTCGTATCAAGATATCAAGATTGTTTTGACAATAGTGATCTCTATTCCGATTAATAAATCATAATTGCTGGAAATGCTTGTGGATGCGACGATAAGAATAAGCGTCGTTAAATACAAGAACAGATTCGAATATTCTCAATTCCGATATAATATGTAATAGCACAAAAGCTGAAATCAATTCCGATATTATCGGTTTAAAAATATTATTTAATTAACTGAATAAACCAAAGATAGAAAGAAATAATTCGCATTGAAATAACGAATGAATGTTTTATGTAATATAGTTCGAACCGTATACGCAGAGGGTTTTCCCACGCTTAGCTGACTGCCCGTACACACACTCGCCTCTACGGATTTGCCTGTGTTTGTTACTCTAGTACGGGCTTAGCATTCAAAGCTGTCTCATGTTCCCCCGACATTACATTTTCACAACAATATATCAAAAAAAAAGACAACAATTCTCACTTATCATTCAATATTTAATAGGAATACTTATTCAATAAAATTTGAGATTTAGTTAGACTTCTCCTCAGAATTCCGTGGACCGCGCACCGTACTAACATTTCGATCCTGAAAGAGCTCAACATCAAGGAGAGACTATCGTCAACAGTCCAAATGCGAATCTTCAAGTTCTTCGGGCACATCACTCGTAATGAGGACTCCATTGAGCGGTTGGTGGTGCAAGGGAAAGTCGAGGGCAAAAGATCTCGCGGACGATCTCCAACACGATGGACCGACCCCATAAAATCTGTGACTCACTCCAACATAAATAATTGCTCTCACTCTGCGAAACATCGTGCCACATGGCGTCGCATCGCGAGAGCATCGGTATCGCAGGATCCGACTGATGCATGTCCACGACCACTCTGTCAAGAGTAGGAAGAAGAAGGAAGAAGACTTATTCAATAAAATTTGAGATTTAGTTTATAAAAGTTTTCGATTTTTAAAATCTGTGGGTAGATGAATGTTAAACGTAAGACATTAGTTATTACAGTAGGATTAGAACTTAATGAGGTTAAAGTTGTTCGGCTTGGAGGCGGCTATCATTATCAGTGTGCTTAGTGCGAGTTTTTTAACGTTTTCGATAGCGTAAAAGTGAACTCAAATTCCTATGGAATTAGAACAGCGCCCCTAGCGGCAAAAGTAGGTAAACGTTCCAACTCCATACAAGTTTGAGTTAACTTTTAGGCAATCGAAAACGTTAAAAAACTCGCACTAAGCACACTGTTTCCCACCAAAATGTAATCCCATCGATCGATATCACAAACAAAAAGAAATAGCTTACAGTTGATTTGGATGATCAATGCGAAATACCTGACATATTCAGCGACATCACAATATTAATAAAATCAGGTAATAAATAGGTAGGATAAGTTCAATGTCATCAAAGGTGCATTGCTTCGACGATTTACTTGAAGCATTTAAAATTCAATACACAATCACAAGTACATTCACGTACAAGTACAATCGTTTATTGTACCCATTCAGTGAGTCCGTTAAATAAAGAGATCAACCGAGGTGACACAGGAGCGCGCGGGCCAATCCATCAATATATAAATAAAATTAATTTGTAGCCGTGAGTGGGGGAAGACTGTGCGTCTCTCCCGTTATTTCTGTCTCCACCTTACCAGTCAACAATTATTCGGGAATTTCGAAAGATCACCCTGGAACAGCGGTCGTTGCCATCTCTGATTCATTCTTTTGTTTTTACTTATTTGCGCAGATTAATGTTATTTAAAACTAAATACGTTTGTTTTCCTGGTAGCCTAAATGCGACTCTTAAGATTTTAATCGATTAATTTAATCAATATAAAATTTAATAATGAATTAGCTATTCGTATATAAAGTGCTTTAGTTCATATTGCATCCGTGTTCAATATAATAACGCGTTTAGGGTGCTGGTGGTGCTGCCCCGCTTTTGTAGCGCATCAGGGATGTTTGCAGACGCGCACATAGATTGTTTTTACGCTACCATGCGTAAGAGGTGTGCATCTCTGGTAAGCAGAGTGAGGGCCAGCTCCAACAGTATCCTGAGCATGATCGCAAGCAGGCTGGACTGTGTATACATGGGTCGCTGTGGTGCCATCTCCCATGAGATGTTACGACAGTAATTCATAGTGATGTAAATATAACTACTAACATAGGTCTAAGTCTTATTAACAATTTATATGAGTCATGGTTACTTGCAATAAAAACATTATTATTATTAATACAGAAAGATCAGAACAACAAACAAAAAACGATTTAATTTTAGAATAACAATTTACGAATTTCAATAATAAAAAGAGGATCGCTTAGGGGAAATCGATTTTCGATCGAAAACGCAACTCCGAATCGAGTAGCACGTAACATCGATCTCCCGCAACACGTACACGCCACGAGTAATTTGGTTGTTGCTAATTATAGGTGCTATTGCGGTTATAATAAGATCCTCCCAACTTCCCAGAAACGAGGCCGGCTCCGCTTTATTAATATTTATCCGATACACGCCGAATACTTCGGTCGCAACTCCGGAGCTAACTGACGCGGTCAAAGAAAACACGCCGGCCCGAAATAAAGTCGTAAAGTACCGAAACGATTTCAATCGATGTTCTCAGCGTATATATCGGTTATAAATGCGCAGAAAGTACCCATGAAGTACCGATTGAGGAAAACGTTAGCCGTTTATCGGTCCGTACCGATAGTGGCCGCGGCGAATTTTTATGGCCGCGCGCGTGGTACATGACATCATAACAAATACACAATTAAACCTCAGTTATTAATAATTGCTGTTGAATTTTAACATCTAGTGATCGTAGTTGAGGATCTCAGTGAAACCAGTCAATGAAATACAGATCAGTGACAGGATACATATAGGGAAAAACAACTCGATGTTCAGACTTAATAAATAGCCTGAGGAATTATTTACCTAGACGACTGGGCTAATTCCATTCTTGAGAGTAACATACAAACCAATCAGTCGATAGGGCACGTATTTTCATTGAAGTGGTATTTACAGAACATTGCCTGTCTGCGTTGGGAATTTCGAGATTTCAGCTTTATTAACGCTGTTAATTTATTTCAACAACCGACTAAAGGACAACTATACAATGAGTAGCTTTTGTGAAACTTGACCTATTTTTTTTGTTTGACCTCCTAGTCATAACTTGCTAGTGACGATGTAATTTTTATTTTTTATTTTTTTTATGGCTTAGATGGGTGGACGAGCTCACAGCCCACCTGGTGTTAAGTGGTTACTGGAGCCCATGGACATCTACAATGTAAATGCGCCACCCACCTTGAGATATAAGTTCTAAGATCTCAGTATAGTTACAACGGCTACCCCACCCTTCAAACCGAAACGCACTACTGCTTCACGGCAGAAATAGGCAGGGCGGTAGTACCTACCCGAGCGGACTCACAAGAGGTCCTACCACCAGTAAAATTATTCTGCATTGCATGTTACTTCTGCATTAACATCTCTTTCGTTTTGAAAATGATAGAAATTATAGTTTTGACTGCTGAGTCTATGCAACAGGGTTAGACCTAATCGTGAACTACATGAAAACAAAAACGAGTTGTCGTGTTATTATGTTAAAATGACGCTATAATTCACAAACTTTATCCCTCACTAAGATTTAAAATTGAGAATCCGTTGGAAAATTTGTTCACACAAAAAAAAAAAAAAAACCACTTTAAGAAGCTCAGAAACATTTATGGAATAGGTAGGTAGCATTTTTTCCCACATTTCAAAATCACAAGGTAAAATTTACAACTTTGAATTCTGAATTTTGATTTTGTTCTGATTAAAACGAACTAATTCGACGCCGTCGGCTTCCGAAGTAGTCGAATGCTGACACGCATACATCACCGTTGCATGCGTTTAGAACATTTTCAAAAGAGTAAAGTGATACGCCTTGCGGCCTAACAAAAACCTTATATACAATAATACCGAACCTTATATCTCAAGGTGGGTGGTGCATTTACGTCATAGATGTCTATGGTCTCCAGTAACCACTTAAAACCAGGTGGGCTGTGAGCTCGTCCACCCATCTAGGCAATAAAAAATATGCATTAATAATAATAGATATATTTTTTTACAAAATCGTTTTCGATGCAGTAAATAATAAATTACAATCAATTAGCCAAGCAGAGCTCCGTATTGTGTCTTTTAGTAAAGTCATGTTTCGTGAAACCGCAGTGTATTTATTACTACACGAATATTTAGGAATTACAATCGCCCTTAAAATCTAAGTCGCAATATAACAACAGACGTATCTCGAGATAATGAAAGAACGTCAGCTCATTTTTGTAAAAGGTACATTGCGTTATTTTCTAAATTACAAATAATGTTTAACTAAATAAATTAATTAAATACTAAATTAATAATATTAATATTAATAAATAATAAGAATAATAATTTAATAACTAAAATATATTATTAAAAGGAGTCCCTTTAGGCAAGGTTCCGAAGATACTGGCAGCGTTTCCCCTTTGAATAGCTAAAATAAAATAAAATAGCTAATTAACTAAAATTAATTAGCTATTTTAACTAAATTAATTTGAATCTGGAACGCACAATTCTCATCTTCCGACATGTAAAAATGAATGTTCGAGTTATTATTCGTGTGTCATATATGCGCTTGCGCGTCCATTTTCCGATACTATGTACAGTTGCTATTCGGATTTTTCATATTATCGTCAAGGTGTGTTGTGGTGATGGGTATAAAATGAATTTTCTTTTTGCATTTTTAAACATATTATAGTACGAAAGAGAATCACAAAAGAGCGTCATCGAATTTCATTAGCTTTTAATAAAAACAATTAAATTCAATAAAACATGCATATTCAAAATAATTTTTTTTTGTATCATCTAACATACCTAATCACGTGCAATAAATTTTATTGTTTGATATAAAATGCAGTCGACGACAAATATGTCAAGATCGTGTTTGATAATAAATTATACATGTGTATCACCGATGATACCGTATCGTGTAATATGTTAATTTGATTAAAATGAATTGATATTAGAAACCGGTGGTGACATTGCTAGTGAGACGACTTGAAAAGAACGTAGCTACCATAGACAAATTAAACATACAAGTGGAAGTTTTCAGCTTCAAACTTTCATACAAGATGAGTTCCGTGGTTGGAATGTTCAACCAAAAAAAAATAAGACCACGTGTGGCACTCGGGGACTGCCGCGGTAAAGCTATTGCATACCATTTTTTATCAACTTATGCAATTGTAATTAGACAATAATAATTTAATATTAAAACAATAATAAAATAAGACCACGCTATATTTATAAATATTAACAAAAGCAAAACATTAACTGTCCCCTTCACACCCATAAGCTAGACCGCGCAAGAGAGAGATGGGCAGACTTTTCATGATGCGCATACATACAGTGCGAAGTCACGCCGCGCGTTTATTCACAAACACTACACAAGCGCAACGTGCGAATGTGTTGAACGCGAGCCACATGGTAGGCAGAGTGGGAGGTGTTAGCTTTTATTTTCGTTACGGAATTTCTTGATTCGGTCGCCGCGCTCAAAGCCCGCGATAAAAGCTATGCAATAGCTTAAAAACGTCGTACAAATGAAAATATAATCCATTTGATATATGCACAGTGGTAAAAAAGCGGCTTAAAGTATATGGGAAATAGGATTTAATTAGTAAGTTAGGCATATCCAATTCTAGTTTTAACCATTGACACCGCGCGTCAGCTTATTTTAAATTGTAGTACACTGCGTACTCTAACAACATTACGAATGCAAATTTTAAAATGTGATTTTTAGTGCTGTTCTTTCAACAAGCACCAACTCTTATTACATTTTATATGGACCCAAACGTTATACGGTTATATGTTATACGGAGCCCCAAAAGCAGATGGAAATTCGTGATTTAAAGTGTGTGAAAATTTAGAACTATTAATTAAAACCAAATAAAAATGTTTTAAAATATGTTCGTAATAATAGCTTGCATTATGCATAATACGATGAGGGTTGCCAGTTGCTATAACTGTTAAACAGTTCATGTAGTTTGGCTATTAGTAGATTTGAATGCATATGATTGATGCACGTATGTACGTATATCATAAAAAGTATATTATGCAGGTTTGTGGTAGCTGGACAACGGATGCCGCTGGCCGCCCGCCAATATTCTGGCCTCAAATTGATTTTGCCACTGCTGTACTAAAACTCTTTGCTCTCCTTGCATGTATTAGCTGTGTTAATTAATTTTCGGTTGCAAATCAGAAATGTTTATTTCATGTCAGGACGTAAATTTTACATTTATGAAAAACCATTTTGCCTTTGTAATGCGACAACGAATAGAATTACTCTTTAAATGTTTATTTATGTATTTGTTTTGCTTACTTATCGAGCAGTAGCCTCTAAGGGCTATTCTGGCCTCGTATTGGATGATGAGCGAACCCATCCACTTCGATAAAGCGGCACGACACGAGAACCCTCTCATCGTGGCCACCTGTAACTACATTCCCGATCCTGCGGAAAGAATGGAAAGCAGTCGACGTCGCCCCAAGCACGTCATTTCGGATACTCCCGATCCACTAACGATGCTTTTAGATACCTCAAGCAGCGGTCACCGTTCTCGTCGAACCCGTCGCTTGCGACGAAGGGCTCGACGAGTAAATTAACCCTCAGACACAGCCCACTGAGTTTCTCGCTGGATCTTCTGTCGGTGGGTCGTGTTTCCAATCCGGTGGTAGTTTTTTTTTTCCAATGCTTAGATTTGTGGACGAGCTCACAGCCCACCTGGTGTTAAGTGGTTACTGGAGCCCATATACATCTACAACGTAAATGCGCCACACACCCTGAGATATAGTTCTAAGGTCTCAGTATAGTCACAACGGCTGCCCCACCCTTCAAACCGAAACGCATTACTGCTTCACGGCAGAAATAGGCGGAGTGGTGGTACCTACCCCTGCGGACTCACAAGAGGTACTACCACCAGTAATTACGCAAATTATAATTTTGCGGGTTTGATTTTTATTGCACGATGTTATTCCTTCACCGTGGAAGTCAATCGTGAACATTCGTTAAGTACGTATTTCATTAGAAAAATTGGTACCCGCTTGCGGGATTCGAACACCGGTGCATCGTTCGATACGAATGCACCGAACGTCTTATCCTTTAGGCCACGATGATTCTTCGAAGCATGGCTCTTGCTAAGGTTCGTGTTAGCAACGTCGTCAGGTTTGAGCCCCGTGAGCTCACCTACTAGTTAAGGTTCCGCTGAAATAGCCTCTAGATGATAGCCAATAGGCTATCAGCATAGGTAGGAAAAAAAGGGAACCCACGGGGTACAACCAAGCAAGAGCAGCATTTCGCCAAATTTACCACCGACCCCCTGAAAGTATCTGATGTGAAACTCACTGTATTAAGTTGCACGTCGAACTCTTCGCGCTCGACGAATTCGAGGAGAAAGGTGACTGTTCTTTTTTTTATGATTGAAGCATTACTGGTGGCCCGTAGGCCTTTTCAGTTTCACCAGGACCGGTGTGCGAGCAAAGGCTCAGCCAGGAGAGGTGCCCGAGCGCCTCCAAAGGAGACCTAACAACTCAAGAGCAACTGCTTCGCGAATGAATCAACTACCGCATCGGAATCGTGACCCGCTGAGAAGATCCGGCGAGAAACTCAGCGGTTGACGGTTCTCTATAATGCCTTAAAATACTAAGAGTGGATCAGATTGATCCGAAAGGACATTGTTTATACAGGTACTTTAAGAATAAGCCCACTCTTATAGATGAATCTGCAATAAACAGTTGGTTCGGAACTAATAAATTGATCTAAGATTGAACGGAAGAGAATGTTCAGACTTACGAGATCATATAGTCGGACTCTTATCTACGATGCCTAGCGTTGTCGCAACCAAGACCCGTTGGACGTCTGGCTTGTCGCCAACTCACTTTGGTTTAAATTGCTTCCATCCCCTACCGACACACGCGCTCTGTAAGGGACTTTGAAAATACAGAGAAGTCATACAGTGGTTTGATTTACTTTTACGTCAATCTTTATTATAATGGCATACGCGTGACAGTTGGGCCTTATGCTCGTCTGTCTACAAGGGAAATAAAAATATTTATATACCTACTGAGACTCAAATCCCACAGACAGGTAATAATTTTTCTAAGGAGCTACGTATGGGCAAATTGTGTTACGTCGCAAAATCATCATGCGTTTAAGTTTGATGGGTGGGATGTATGGACTACCGTTACCATACAATTGAAACATCTACCAAATTTCTCTAGCTTGGTGGTGGCATTCACGCTTTGGTCTCCATGGACCCAGACTGCTCGCCGAACCAACTCATCCATTTTCGAAGAGCTCCACATAACAACTACTGACACTGAAAGTAATTAATAGCATCACATACTGACATGTCTATGGCCGAAGCATTTCGCATTATCGAAGATAGAGAAACGTGGAGAGAAAATGTGCAGCGGGTAATGAGAGAACAGTCTTCAAACTAGACACGAACTTCAGAAAATGAAGAGGCCGTCTCAGAAGAAGAAGAATACAACATGAGACAGACCGCATGATTCCTCCACCAATGTTGCTCAATAAAATAGTTTAAAAATAACTTAAATTTTTGTTGCCATAATTGAGCAGACGCACTCAAAATATGGCGTCCCATTTCTTATTCTACGCAGCAGAAATAATTAAGATGGCAGTATCATCCATCAACTCCCACTAAAGACTATTTAGAACTTAAACGATTATAAAGAAATACAAATAGATCAGAAGGTTTTTTCGAATCCAACGAATTTCAGAATTTGATTATTGAAATTTGAATAACTTAGTGGGAGATACAATATATGGTATGTATCTATTGGTCCTGGAGTGTCGTAGCAAGCTTATTTCTACTGGCCACTTGCCAACACCCCGCATAAAATTGCTTTAACCGTAAAGTAATGATATCGTAGCGATATATGTATTTTTGACATATATACGTATACAAAGATCCACGAAATATTATTAAAGGAAATAGTAAATATCTTTCGCGATAAATAACTGTTAATAATTAATTTAGAAATACAAATACTTTCTGCTATGGAGATTGCATCGACAAAAATCTGATATTTTTCACTTTTTCGCCCAAAGAGTCAGATAAGATCATTCTGACATTTTTCTTATTATAATGTGTGATTAATGCTGGTTGATACAACACTTTTTGTGTGTGGACAATTTATAAAACTCGACTGAATGCGACTTCTTTACGTGTAACGTCATTTGAGGTCAAATTAACCAGAAAACCACAGATTATATACTAATATTATTATTAGTTACAATGGATATCATTAAGGATCGATTAATATTTAAGTTTCGCATTAGTAAGCATTGTTTTATACTGGAAACATTGTTACAAAACCATCCAGCACCAGAATAACGAATAAACCGGTGCCTCTTTACCGAAACATTGATTTGTTTGTCCAAATAAAAGAAGTATACGACTGCCAAGTATATGAATATGAAGTTAAATGAAAACTCATATTATTATTTTTATATCTTTATTTAAGGTGATTATTCACCCAGTGAATATGTCACTCCATTGTGCAACAAAAGAGTGTAACAAAATAATTATATAAAAAAATAAAGCAAACTGTTATCGTCTCTGAAGGCCCACCAACAATATTTTATAAAGTGACTTAGCCATTTCGGATTCCGGAAAGGCTAATACGTAATTTACACCTCCAACTTGTCGAAAATCTGTATTTTTTGTAATGAATTGTTGTCTCAAATCATCATTCCGCGCACACTTCAGCATAATGTGAAAAGCATCTTCCACTACATCACAAACTGACTTACACTTGGGATCAGGAGCATTCCCCATTAAATGAGTAAAATTGAGTGGGATGTGCCCGAAATGAATCCTGATAAATTTTTTAAATCAAACTTTAAATTCAACCGTCAAAATGTTTAAGCGCCGAGAAAACTTTCCAATAAGATCAAAACTTCAAGGATATCGAACGAATACGTTGATGATGACTGCCTGGGATCATTTAATATACCTGAACATTTTTAAGCAACTAAACATAACAAACAAAAGTTGAGAACGGCGTCCGATCATTACCGACTCGAATTCTAATGATCCATTTGATTCGAGTTGTTTTTTGCCTCGGATTTAATCAAATTATAGGTTGAAACGCTTTATAATATTTCAATGCATCAGCCGTTTGTGGAATTTCGTGTTTTATTGATTCTTTCGTTTTTGGTGTTGATGTAATTTGTCTAGACGGATGCTGAATCGCTTTTTTTTTTATTTAACAAAAAAAGAAGTTCCTCCTGCGCCACGTTTTAGTGATATGTTTAAATTCATGACGTCATCATATACTCAGTAGATTCCTTCTACATTTAAACCTCAATGATATACCTACTGTGGATTAAAGAAAATACATTTTTATTCGAAGTCAAGTAACTTCTGACGCCGCGTGCCAGCTACTATATAATCTAAGGTAACTGTGAGTCTAATTCTCCACAGACACAGCCCATTGAGTTTCTCGCCGGATCTTCTCAGTGGGTCGCAGTTTCCGATCCGGTGGTAGATTCTGCGAAGCACCGCTTGGGTCTGCTAGGGTCAGTGTTAGCAACTCTCCGGTTTGAGCCCCGTGAGCTCACCCACAAACGTTAGGGCGAAGCTGAAATAGCCTCTCAAGGCTATCAGCATAGGTAGGAAAGAAAAAAAAAGTTTAATGATGACAAAATAATTATTTCCATTTGCTAAAATTTAAGCTAATAATTGTTACAATTTGAAAATTCAGTTTTGAATAGTAAGTAATAAGCATAGATTCTTACTTAAATAGATTCTTAAAGCTTAAATATATTTATTTACTCATTTATGCTGAGCATAATTAAATGAACTTATTTTCCCAAATATTTTTATGTACTTAAATAATTAAATCACGCTATTTATGCATTTAATTTGATTTTTTTTAAATCAAGTTAGTTATTATACATATTCAAATATTTTGTTTCTCCTCGCAGTCCTGGGAATTACTAAGTTGAAGCTTAAGTCAGTAAACGAAGCTACAATTACAAAATTACTTAGAAATAAATAATTCAGTTTTCAAATAAGCAGCCACGGTTCACGATACTATGATCTTAATAAATTTGAAAGTCGTTACAGCAACTAATGGAATCGTCTGGACTTTTGAAGGTGAAGAAAAAATCTTTTTGGGTTCGTACGAAAGATCATGTGCCAAGAGTTTCTGTACCAAACAAAGCAAAGTATCGCGATACGAACACTTCACAATGACTTTATGTAATGTATACAACGCTCTCTCTATTTAATCTCAAACGAGAAAACAGGGCAGATTTTCATGGCATTTTCATCTCCCAGTATAGACGTGATGGAACAAACACATGAATATAGTACTAAAAATCTAGAATACATTATTGTATCTCATCAGTAAAAACGACTTAAACGTTTCTAGAATAGAGTGCAAAGTATGTTGGAAGTGTAATTCTTTTTTGAATTCCAAAGGTAAAAAATTCAGTGTGCAATCCAATTGAGACCTAATTTATTTGTAAGTAAAAGCCACTAGTGTCGAGGAGGTGGTTGCCGTAAAGCCTTTTGGAAGTGAATAAAGACTATGTGTCCTCTTCGCTTGCGTTAGAGTAGAGCGAGAGAGGCGAGGGGTGATCCTCCACCTCCGGCCGATGCGGGAGGTAAAAGATTAACCCAGTTTTGTTATTTGTCCACTGTCAGTTGAGTACCTATTCACAATGCGGCGGGAGTCTGCTCTACTGGATCCTTGGGCCGTTTATCGTAATTGTAAATGATTAATGTGTCTGTACCTCAATGTAATAGCAACAAGAGATTGGAAACGATTATGCTGCTTTGATTTATGACCTTCTGTTTCGTAACTAAGCACCCATACGTTTCATATCCTCATATTCGTTGATCGTTGAAGTCGTCGTAGCCTAAAGGATAAGACGTCCGGTGCACTCGTATCTACTAGCGATGCAACGGTGTTCGAATCCCGCAGGCGAGTACAAATTTTTCTAATAAAATACGTACTTAACAACGTGTAATAAAAAGTAAAGGAATAACATCGTGTAATAAAAATCAAACCCGCAAAATTATTTTGCGTAATTACTGGTGGTAGGACCTCTTGTGAGTCCCTACGGGTAGATATCACCACTCTGCCTATTTGTGCCGTGAAGCAGTAATGCGTTTCGGTTTAAAGGATGGAGCAGCCGCTGTAACCATACTGAGACCTTAGAACGTATATCTCAAGATGGGTTGCGCATTTACGTTGTAGATGTCTTGTGGACTCCCGTAACCACTTAACACTAAGTGAGCCGTGAGCTTGTCCATCCATCTTATTCGATATCGATTATATCGATTATTTGTTCGTTATAATAATATAAAGAACTCTTATAACATTTTGCATTCTATAGACACTTCGACCTCGTTAGACTTACCATTTTTATGGAACGTGGTGAAATTCATGCAAGTGGATTACAGCTGCAATAACATTCGTTTATTGCTTAGACGGGTGCACGAACTCACAGCAGACCTGGTGTTAATTGGTTACCGGAGCCCATAGACTTTAATAAGTCAATTCCGGCACCCACCTTGCGTCATGAAGTGGGAGTTTCAACTGCATGGGATAACCACCGCCCCTTCCTTCAAACCAGAACGCATAACTGCTTCGTGGCTACTTATGATAGCTCATAAGGACCCCCACCACCAGTAATTTTTTTACTGGTGGTAGGACCTCTTGTGAGTCCGCGCGGGCAGGTACCACCGCCCTGCCTATTTCTGCCGTGAAGCAGTAATGCGTTTCGGTTTGAAAGGCGGGGCAGCCGCTGTAACTATACTTGAGACCTTAGAACTTATATCTCAAGGTGGGTGGCGCATTTACGTTGTAGATGTCTATGGGCTCCAGTAACCACTTAACACCAGGTGGGCTGTGATCACGTCCACCCATCTAAGCAATAAGAATAAAAAAAATAAAAAAAATGTGAAAATAAATTTCATGACATGTGGAATCACATTAATTAATAAAAAGGTTCAGAGTTACCAATATTTTTAAAGGTTTCAATGAGTACTACACGAAGGACATGCACCGACAATAATTACCACACTGCATCGCACATTCTGGTAAATATTTAATACGGTATACGCTCCGTTATCGGTGAATCATACCGAAAATCAATAGTAAAACGTGTAGGACGGTAATGATAATAAATTCATGAAGATAACTAGCCATTACTTGGGTCTCAATGGAAATTAACAAGGTCGGTTTGAACATCGATACAGGATTGTGTATTGTATTAGCAAGAGCTTACACCGCACTGCACTGATTACTAGAACATTCCGTTACCATGCACTTGAAATTTAACATAGCTACCATGGAAATTTAATAAAGAAAGATTTCTTGGCTTTTTTTAAACAATCAACTATTTATAATTGTAGATATCCAAATAGACAAAAAATAGGCGGACCGTGTTGAGTTCTGTGTAAAATACTTTAGCAACAATCAACTATAATGTCTTACGATACTAGAAGTCGGCGTTGTAATTAACAAAATCATACAAAGTTATGTTTCCCAAAGATAAATCCCTTTTAAGAAGTATCCTGGAAAGGTCAGGGAGAGCTCTAAAATAGCGCCCATAAGCCAGGTTATAATTAATAGTTATAATTTAACCCGGACTTATGCCATTTGCTATAGTAATAATAACAATAATATACCTACTTTATATAAAGGAAGACTACAAAAATATTATAAGGAAAAGAAGTTTGTCAATCGTAGGCCCTCACAATCTTTCACATTTATTGTATTGGCAGGATTCACTACTTATTCTCGTACTGGTCAATCCCGGCCACTTCATTAACGAATTCGTAAAAATGAGCAAAGAAATGAACAAGTTTGACGAACCTCTTCACGCCTCAAAGAAGTTTAATGGATATAACACGAAAAGAAACTCGTAAACATAATTATATGACCATTTAAACATTTTAGTGATTTTGTAGCTGCGAAATTATAAACGAATGGGGAAGTCCGTCATTGTACTTTGAAGTATAATTTTATGATCAGTTTTTGTTATTTAAGGGGGGAGACTTTTTTATTACTCCAGATGGGCAATGAGACCCGGATACATACTTGCAAATAAGAATTGGGACTAAGTGACGGATATATTCACAGCTTAAGACGGTGAATCTAGAAATTAGAAAATTTCAGAAATGTTGCTTGTATGCAGTGTGTGATTTGATCTAAAATATTTAACTCAATGAAAAGGAAACGACACTCGATAAACGACATTAAAAATAGATCTTTAGGATTTAGCCTCCTCGAGAATCATTATCAGGCATTGCGATCACGGGTGTGCCTTATTCTGGTTCCATAAAAATTTTCAGTCCGATTTTTTTTTTACTTTCGTTCTTCAATTTATCACTTCTAAGTTCTTGCTGTTCTGTTTGATGCCGTCCAATCATCTGAGCTGGGATCTCCTTTTACTTCTACGTTCCTCCAGCCAGCCTTCCAGACATTTGGGTACCATTGGCTCCCCGTACACTGCCGATCGAAGGCATCCAATCTTTATGGTCTTAATGACGTGTGGCTCATCGTACATCTGGTATGTACAGCTCATGGTTATAAAGCGTTTGCCACGTCTCTTCTTCCATCACAGCTCCGAAGGTGCGGCATTTAAATATTTTACTTTCAAAACTAAGCAAGGAATTTTGACTCAGCACTGTCGTCAGGATCGTAGGTGAGTATGGCCTTTATAGGTGAGTATGGCTTTAGGAAGTTTTTGTACTGGAGAATGAGAAAAACTAAAAAATAAGAAAAAATATTTCTGAAGGTTTAAGGCATTTCTTCTTCTAGGTTCTGTGTAGGAACTACACACAAAACTCTTTTTTTTATCTTGGTTCACGAAACTGTTTAATATTGGAGTCACCCTTTAACTTTGAACACGATTTTCTTTAAGATAAACAATAAAATCGTGAAGACCAATAGACTAAGCCCAAACGGAATCCTAAAACTAGCTAGAGTTTATTAAGAAGCCCTGAAAATAATATTTGTATGATAAATACTGTACATATAAACTAGTTTCAGTCAATCACAATAATGAACAGGAAAATGTTAAGCCTATAAAATCTTGTGATTAGCTTTCATTTTAAATCAACTGCGTCTCTTGTCTTATAATATTTAAAAGTATATGACTGTGTGGAACATAATGTCATTAATATAAAACAAATTTGATTTAAAAATAGTGTAAGAAAAAATGATTTTATTGTAAAAAAAAGCGTGGGGTGCATGGTATCAGTAGTTATAAATATTTTATGAACAGATATGAGTAGAAGGGTTATTTTGATAATATCCTGAAAAGCATCCCAAGCTTTTTTATAATAAAATCATTTTTTCTTACACTTTTTTTTAATTCAAATTTATTTTCTATTTTTAATTGGATTTTCAATAAAAGCGTATTTTGTTATTTTTAAACTATTATTTATTTTTAATTTGTTAGTTGAATTTTAAATTTTTACAATTTTTTTTTTAAATTTTTTTTAAATATTTAATTGTCATCGGTTCTTAATAATTATACCAAATTTCGAGTTAATCCGACGTCTTGAAGGGGGTCAAAATCATGTTCAAAGATTCCGTTACATACTAACATCTGACGCGATTCCGATCCGGTAGTAGATTCATTCGCGAAGCAGCTACTCTTGAGCTGTTAGGTCTCCTTCGGAGGCGCTCGGGTACCTATTAGCAAATCCCACCCCTCCTGGCTGAGCCTTTGCTCGCCCACCTGTCCTGGTGAAACTGGAAAGGCCTCCGGGCCACCAGTAATCCTTCAATCATAAAAAAAAACATACATCTGAAGCTAATAAAAGCGTATTAAAAAATAAAAACCTTTTCATTAAAATATACGTTTTTAAATCGAATAATTTTACTCATCAATGAATAAGGAAAAAGTAATGAAGAAGCGGGGGAAAGCTTTCCGCGTTGCTCCCGCGACTTAACCCGTCTGCGATTTTTAAAATCAGAAGGAGGGGGCGGACAGGGGTGACCTGTGCCCGCCTGAGGGTTGGCTGTCGAGGGGACAAATCTGAAGAAAACTGTTATTAAAACACAAGAGATTAGTTACGAGGTTTCTGTTTAACAAATTATCTGGCTTCCATAAGCTTTCGTGTTTCTATATGGAACTAAATGTTTTAAAGCTTTTAATTCTATGCTTTTTTCTTTAAAGACCAATATACAATCAAAGGGAGATTTAAAAAAAAATCGTGATCTGATAACGTTGGTGCTTTATCAAATTAATTTGGTGTTTTAATGTGAAATTATACCAAATAAAAACAAGGAATTTCCACCAACATATTTTCCACCTTCTAACTTCAGATAGTTGATTGAAACCAAATCTTAGACTAAAATCTCGATGGCGAAGTGACCATCCAAATCAGTTTGAAACCGAAGCGCGGAAACAAATGGAAGTGCTAATATTCCTCCCGGCCAATACGGCAGGCGTAATTTAATCCCGGCGCGGCGGGGCATCCAGGGAAAATCTATAAATCTGCCGCCATTAGAGCCGACGACTCCCCGGGACTCTTATTTACTTCGGGCACAAATTCAGATGACAATGTTTTAGGGGAAGGCGCTGTGTAACTTCCCTGCGTAGTGTCGTAGGGTTGCCAGACATACCTATCTAAATCATATCCCGAGGACGGTAAATTACATTTATTGCTACTTCGCTTTGAAATAGTTAATAAACGAATACATGAGTATAGAACGGGTCGTCTTGTAAATTATAATACATTTCTGACTTTATCATACCATATTTGAATCATTTTCGTTTGATTAGCTAAATAGAATTATTAAACCGTTATCATAACTCTACAATGAATTTAGTGAAAATAATTTGGTCGAAGTTTTGATGATTTTAATGAAATAACAAGAATGCCTTTTAATTAGCTAAGTCAAAATATGCATGTTTTAGAGTTATATGCTTTGGACATCCATTTCATATGCGTCTTGAATGCTACTTTCCACCCAGTATATTCTGTTTGAAAAAGATAGGACAATTATTCAGAAACACAGTTTTAAATAAACGCTAGCACCTTTATTAAAAAAATACATCAATTTACCGATTTGAAATCCAACAAAACAACTTTGTATTTTTAAAATGAAGGGTTTTCTTCGCGTGGTAACCCTAAGGACGCGAGTACTCTGCCACCCTCAATTACGGTCCCTGACCGATCCGAGGCGAGACTTATTGACGGACTGTTCGTTTTAAATCGTTGTCCTTTTGTATCTCGACTACGTTGCTAACCAAGCGGTGATACTTTAGTTGTTTTGGGAGTCTGTATAAAATAATATCATCCAAATTCTTATTATGGTTACAGAATCTTAACAATAATAGCTGGTTAATAACTAATCCGAAAATATGACTTTCTATCTATACTAATAATATTATAAAGCTGAAGAGTTTGTTTGTTTGAACGCGCTAATCTCAGGAACTACTGGTCCGATTTTGAAAATTCTTTCAGTGTTAGATAGCCCATTTATTGAGGAAAGCTATAGGCTATATAACATCATAAGACCCATATAAGTAGAGCACCAATAAAGAATGTTTCAAAATACTTTCACAAGTTTTTGGAACTTCACGCTATAATGTCTTTTGATAGTCATTTTCCTTTTCAATTGAAGATATCAGTCTAATTTTCTGAGGACTTTAAAAAACATTCTACTGGTGGTAGGACCTATTGTGAGTCCACACGGGTAGGCACCACCACGATGCCTATTTCTGCCGTGAAGCAGTAATGCCGTTGTAATTAAACTGATACCTTAGAACTTATATCTCTAGGTGGGTGGCGCATTTACGTTGTATATGTCTATGGACATCAGCAACAATTTAACTCCAGGTGAGCTGTGATCTCGTTCATCCATCTAAGCAATGAAAAAAAATAACCGGGTTTAAATAGTAAACTTAAATTTCGATTACGCACTCCAATGCTACAATGAACCGTCAACCTGACGTAACAAAAAAGCACAATCATTTTACATTTTACTGGTGGTAGGACCTCTTGAGAGTCCGCGTGGGTAGGTACCACCACCCTGCCTATTTCTGCCGTGAAGCAGTAATGCGTTTCGGTTTGAAGGGTGGGGCAGCCGTTGTAACTATACTGAGATCTTAGAACATATATCTCAAGGTGGGTGGCGCATTTACGTTGTAGATGTCCATGGGCTCCAGTAACCACTTTACACCAGGTGGGCTGTGAGCTCGTCCACCCATCTAAGCAATAACAAAAAAAACATCTCACTCCAAAATTATAGTATCAACCGAACAAAACAAAGTGCGTTTCGTTGTTGGCATATAATTTCAAAGCATCTCCAAGGCAACGCAACTGGAGAGCCGTAAACATACGTGTAAAGACTACAGTTGTCTCCCCACGGTTAGCGCCCGACGGCGGAGGGACGTACAAGAGAATCATTCCGCGAATGATACGCCAAAAGCTCAATCGAAACGATATATTACAACGGTACGCGCAATAGCGGTCGCTAATCTAGTTACTAAAGACATAGATTAAAAGGTTTATTTGGACGTCTACACAAAGTTCTTTTTTGTATCGTTCAATGTGTTCTTAGGATTAACTAGCGGCCCGCCCTCGCATCGCTTCGGAAACATTAAATTTTCTTATTGATAGGCGAAGCCCGCCATGTTGCGCGCGGTACGACAATAGCTGCAGGTGACGCCGTGGGGTGAAGCTAGTCTAAAAAAAGTAGCCTAAGTTACTCCTTATATCATCAGCTACCTATTAGTGAAAGTCTCATCAAAATCTGTCCAGCCGTTCCAGACATTAGCCGGAACAAACAGACAGGCAGACAAAAATTGTAAAAAATGTTATTTGGTGTATGTACAGTATATAGTAAATAATATGCATGTAGTAAAAAAGACTGCATTTGATTACAAACTTTTTTTTCTATATTTTCAAATTTTCTTGTCCATTCTTGTTTAGATCACATAGTTCGAAAATTTTTGTATTTAAAAATATTAACTTCAGAAAACCGAATAATCTTGTTTTCTTTTGCAAAAACATTTGAAAACTTTCACAAGTAATTTTTTTAACTACTTTACGTGCAAACAAAAACATGAAAATATATTTTGTCCCTTCTGCAATAATAAAATCTTTGCATGCATCGTTTCTATATTTCATTCCCGAGAGCAGTATTGGCGTTTCGGAGCTGCACCGACATCCGAATGAAATATGTATCCACACACCGAATAGATGACACCGTTCGTTTTAATTAATTTAAAATTCAATATTTCCATAATTTATTCCACAATTTACACACGTGACATTTACACATAATCAATGTAATGTAAGATCATTTTTTGTTTTACAAATATTTTTATATGAATCACCATTACAATGCCCTGGGGATGGCGTCGATTTAAAAATGTCAAAGCTAAAAACTAATGAAAATATTTTCACTTCAATGATCCAAAACGTTCTTCAAAAATAATGGAACGCACTATTCAACTTTCTTTAAGGAGTTTTAGTTTCTTTTCACTTAGTTTTCTTTTTTTAAGGCTTAGATGGGTGGACGAGCTCACAGCTCACCTGGTGTTAAGTGGTTACTGGCGCCCATGAACATCTATAACGTAAATATACAACCCACCTTGAGATATAAGTTCGAAGGTCTCAGTATAGTTACAACGGCTGCCCCATCCTTCAAACCAAAACGCATTACTGCTTTACGGCAGAAATAGACGGGGCGGTGGTACCTAGCCGTGCGGAGTCACAAGTAGTCCTACCACCAGTAAAAATATATGAAGCAAGTTCGCGCCAAAATTGTTTCTGAAAATTTCTCCTAGATGGCGTTACTGATTCGATGTAGTGGCTCAACAAGGAACATTATTCATTAGATTCAACTATTAAAGTATTTTCATAACTCATTTATTTTAAAATACTTACCAAATTCCTGACCATCAACTTGTGTCTATAAAGGTATTTCCATGAATCTCTGAATCCAATATCGAAATGAATAAACACAGGAAACATTGATCGGTATAAAACTACTCAATATTTCATAGGGGCGCTTATGTTGGCGGTTTAAGCCGGCCGAGTGTATTGCACATGTGAGCGTTATGGAGATTCACCCCCGTTACATAAATTCCGCGTAGTGCACCGGTTTATGGATAGGTAAAATGTGTTTCAATACAACGTATTGATTTTATAGATCCGAAATAGCCGTGATTTAACACTCCTAACATTCGTGCAGTTATAATCAAAGAAACATTTGGTTTTTGGTATTCATTTATCTATAATGAAAATTATGAAAATTAAAATATATTATTACTGACATTTACGTGCCCTTTTTTATATCTAAAGCTCAGGTTAGGTAAACCCAAGCAATGCGAGCGCTATACCCAAACTGCTATTGACTGCTTTTTAAAGCATCAAGGAAGATTTGATAAACATCATGTCTTGGCACTACGATAACTCTGCGAGAGGGAATTCCGTCCAGAGTCTGTGGGTATTACCAAACAATGACTCAGAGGTTTTTTTTTATTGCTTAGATGGGTGGACGAGCTCACAGCCCACCTGGTGTTAAATGGTTACTGGAGCCCATAGACATCTACAACGTAAATGCACCATCCATCTTGAGATATAAGTTCTAAAGTCTCAGTATAGTTACTCGAGTACTCGACATGCCTTTGATGTCCCTTGAAATGAAGCAGCAGCACCGCAATTTCCTCTTTACATATCGCTTCTTATTTGAGTACGTTCTTCTCCTCATCTCACAAAATATCCGCCCAGCACGTATCAACGTTGGCCTGCAGCCCTATCAATCACGAAACCTTAGAAACGACAGTACCAATCATGACAAAACCAAATGGGAATTAATGGGAGCGCTAATTTTGATGGATCATGAGGAAAAGCCGTCAACTCGAGACGGACAGTCACACGTATGAACAAATTATTTCTAACGTAAAACATGAAATTGGTGTCTATATTAGTCGCGGAACACTGAAAATTACGTTTACTTCACAACGATATTACTAATAAAACGAAAGTCTAATATATGCGCCTTTATTTTGAACTCGTCAAGACAGTAATATTCGCATAGTTATGTAACTGGTATATTTCGCAAGCCATTCTGCACGCACTGTTGTGTAGGGTCGTCAGAATCTTCTCTCGTCCATAACAACGACCCCTTTCAATCTTCGGGGTAATAAATAAAAGGGGCAATAAAAATGC
Source organism: Bombyx mandarina (assembly GCF_030267445.1). Taxonomy (NCBI): domain Eukaryota; kingdom Metazoa; phylum Arthropoda; class Insecta; order Lepidoptera; family Bombycidae; genus Bombyx; species Bombyx mandarina. The sequence continues at coordinate 16,288,146 of NC_143216.1, read as the reverse complement.
GAAGAGCCGACAGTGGCGCCCTCCCAATTCTAACCTATAATCAACGTCATTGTGGAATACGCTTTATTTTCGTTGCCTATTTTAAATATTTTTTCGTGTCGTATTTCGGAAAAATTCAGATTATCGCATTTGTATTGCAACTGTTCCTTTATCGTATTCTGGTAACGAAAATTGTTATTTATACCATAGAACTGCCGCGATATTACTCGTAGTTGATGGTGAATATTTACTAACGTAATATCGTAACACAAAAGATTATAAAACTACCTAAAAAGATAATTCGCGTAGACACGAAAATCACGAACGAAAGAATCAAGGTATTTTCATGTGCAAATTGAAGTGTATCAAAAAGTGCTAAGTATTCACAAAAAGTCACCGCTCTGCAAATATAAATTGTACCTAAGCTGCCATGTGAAACCACCCTCGACAGAAGACAGATATTATGTAAAAACCTAACGGTAGTCTCTTCAATCAATACGCGTTACTAGATAATATAAAAGCTTTCACGTTTTCATAAGCAAAAGTAAACCTTATTCTAACCAATTAAGCACCATTTTTTAAGCGACAGACGTATGATTTTTTTCTCTTCATGTTTTGAATAACACGTATCCTGTCAAACAATATTCGCTCTTAAATCCAAGTGAGACAATATACAATAGGCGTGTGAGAGTCCGGAGGGACGTGGAAGAGTTAGTTTTTTTTTTTTTGAATATCAAAAATATGAGCCCCCTTTACAATCCCATTGTATCCGATATTGATCCTCATAATAGTTTGAGTCGACTGGTCTGCACTGTCTTAATAAAAGGGAACATGATGAATGTTCGCTTCGTAGCATTCTTTGTGACGAAAATTCTTCCCTATTTTAGTAAAACGATTGTTTCTGACGACAATATTTCTGAAATGTATGAAGTAATAATTACACTAAATGACTTCATGACAGTTAGATTTCACGTCACTATGACCATAGATAATGTTTAAAACGAAAAAAGAGCAAACGAAAATCTCAATTCATGAAATTAAACAAATTAATTAATTAAAAAAAAATTTATAAATCAACACTTGTTGTAACGTTTTGTTTAGCACATTCAACACTTACACGAGCAAATTAGATCCGTATCACGTCCAAATTAATTGTTAGGCTAATTAAGTCAACGACTTAAGAACAAAGAGTGGCTGTAATAACTCATATAATCACACCGAACGATCTCTTGTGCCTAAACGTTGTGTGAAAAACGAAAATATTAAATGTTAAACATTGATGAATTACTCTTAATTTTTACACTGATTTATTCTGTAAAATTTATAACAAAACGGGGAACATCGACGTAAAGAGTTTTGCGTGCTTAACAAATCGCATATTTTGTAGTGCTTAGTACTGTGTATTATTTAGTTATTATAATCATATACATACAACTTATTTGACTACATTGTGTCGGTCTAGAATAGCTCTACCCCATCCCATATATTTCTCCTCTCCTTTTTCTCCACCTTATCCCACTAGGTGGGGTCGGAACAGCTAATTTTTCTCTTCCTTCCACGGTGAAGGAATAACATCGTGTAATAAAAAATCAAACCCACCCAAATTATAATTTGCGTAATTACTGGTGGTGGATACTCACTCGAGTGAGTCCGCACGAGTAGGTACCACTACTCCGCCTATTCCTGCCTTGAAGCAGCAATTCGTTCGGTTTGAAGGGTGGGGCAGCCGTTGTAACTATAATGAGACCTTAGAACACATATCTCAAGATGGGTGGCGGCATTTACGTTGTAGACGTAGTCTGCAGATGGGCTCCAGTAGCCACCAGTTAACACCAGGTGGTCTGTGAGCTCGTCCATCCCTCTAAGCAATAAAAATATATATGTATTTCAGCTACGACCGGAAACCCATCTTCACTATTAGTTACACTCGCAGCAAAATCTTAAAACTCTGAAGCTAGTACATATAAAGTGAAACACTATTTAGCATAAGATTAATGTCAAATAAATCAAATGAGGACAGCGGATTTCAGTTTCAGGATTACTGGTGTTAGGGAGTAATGAAAGCTCGCGCGGTTAGGTTCCACTATCCCGCCTATTTCTGCCACAATGCAATACTGCAATCAATGCAATTATTTCACTTTATATTCTAATAGAGATTTTTTTTGTCATACAATCCAATTGATCCTGGTCATCGTTGTCGTCGAACCCGTCGCTTGCGACAAAGAGCTCGACGAGTAAATTAACTATCAGACACAGCCCACTGAGTTTCTCGCTGGATCTTCTCAGTGGGTCGCGTTTCCGATCCGGTGGTAGATTCTGCAAAGCACGGCTCTTGCTAGGGTTCGTGTTAGCAACGTCGTCAGGTTTGAGCCCCGTGAGCTCACCTACTAGTTAAGGTTACGCTGATATAGCTTCTCAAGGCTATCAGCATAGGTAGGAAAAACAAGCACTTCATATTTCGACCACGAGTCTTAAGTTAAGTAAAAGCATTCGTTATGTGACATCTAGATAAAGCCCCTAGTGGTAACAACTTAACATCAGGTGCGGCGTCTGCTCTTCCAGTTCAATACAAAAAAATATACTATACCAATAAATAAATTAAATAATCATGATATTAAAATAATATAATATGAGCATTAATAAATTTTAGATAAGATTATTTAATTTGTTATTCGCAAGTCGAACTTATCGCGTTATACCGAACGTCCGCATCGTAGTAAAGCCCCGGAGGAGCGTAGCCTCCGCGGCTTTACTACGTTCCGTAAGCTACGTTGTTACGTAACCGCGTAACGGGCCGGTCGATGACCCGCGACCTGCGCGCGCGCCTGTCGTCGCCCTACTAGATCGACCATAGAATGTATAACTTTTAGATTGCTTACTACATAAATTTAGAAAATTTCCTTTGAATATTTTTGACAGTTACTATAGGTATAAAAAAATACTAGCTGTACCCGACCGCTTCGCTAGGCTTTTAAAATTAACACTATTATTTCTCACCCCCACAAAGATTCTCATCATTAACGCCCCCGCAACCAGTGTAGGGAGTCCAACACTTATATAAATATTAGCCTATCCATTAAGTATATGTATTGTCTACATGGATACCAAGTTTCAAGTCAATCGGATGCATGGTTCAGTAGTTATAACGGAACATCCGTAAAAACCACTGTAGATTAATATAACTATATTAGTATAGATAAATCTCCTAACAATCTTTACTATTTAATAGCTTATATCTTTTTACATTAAAAGTGTAAAAGTGTTAAATTATTATTGTTATGAAGTATTTGATTGAACAAAATGGAAATATTTCACATTTATGTATAAAGTGATGTTTTGATCGACAAAATATTACTGTATTTGCCTTGCAATTCAGTCAACGAAAAGCACAGCAATAATTAAAATCACATTATTTATACAAATAGGCAACTATGCAGCTAATATGCAACTAAGAGAAGCGAAATTTCATCTGTACATAGCAAATGGCGGGCTCAAGCTTGAAATTTTGTAGAGAAATTATTAAGGAAGATTCCGATTGGCACATTTTTTCTTAATCAACTTTGTCATACAAAACCGTCGCCAACGATCTGAATACTTTAATTACTAATCGGTACTCACGGCTTCTCACCGTGAGTGTTCTGGGACACAATTTAACACCCCCCTCCTGTGTGCTTGGTACGAGCTTGCGTTTTCGATAGCTTAAACACTGATCTGTCACATCTGATCTGATCACACTGATCTTGTGATATATTGGCTACCTTTCTAACTATATCGATCATAGTGAAAAAACGGTCTCTAATATCGCAAAAGTTTTCAAAGTACGTGAGTGTGATAATTTTGAATATTACCAATCTACAGTAAGCTTACTCTATGGTGGTATCACTAGGACGTGTTCTCGTTAACAGATCTGCCCCATGCTCCATGGGACGCCAAACAACGTGACGTTTATGGCTTTTATTATGGCCATTGTTGGGACACACCGGTGCCTTACACTTAATTGGCCGTTAATTTATTTGAGGTAAAACCGCGCCAAGACGATAACGCTTTAATATAGATTTTTTTATTGTAAATAAGTGTATACGTAACCTATCTAAATATTTGAAAACATGCTCATATACTAGAAGCGGTATCTTATATTTTTAAACGCCACCCATGACTTTGTACGTATTATTTTCGATATTTTGATTGAAGCTTGGAAAAATATTTTCAGTATCAAATCAGATGATAATCAAATGTCTACCAGTTTTGTTTTTCTGACTTGTATTTCACTTTATATTTCTGTATTGATTTAAAACGTATCTTTTAGCTGCAAACTCTTGCATAATAAAAAAAAAGATTTTTAAAAATATTTAAAAAGTAAAAAATTATTTAAATATCGGTACAGATATATATATATATATATAGTTTCAACGAAATTAATCATAGAAAATTAGATTTATAGATTTTTTTAATTTTTAGCTCCTAGGTTTTTTAGATTGTAGTCGTGTGAGTTTTTGAGATTTCGTCGTATTCCCTATTTTTACTCGAAGTGACGTCATTTTAGATTTAAATTAGATATTGTTATGTTCCGTAAGTCAGTTGTTATTCTTTTTAAATAGTAAATGACCTCGAAGCGTATAAAAAATATCAACTTTTCTGCCGAAATATTTATCTAAGAGAATCTCTCTATCTGTGAATAATTATATATTAAATATAATTTGACGTGCCTGTCTTGTTTCGAATGGGTACATGCTTACCACCGGCGATTGGTTAATACCTACGCATGTTTCCATAACTACGTAGATTTAACAATAAAACATACAATTCAAAGTGCAGTTTTTTATTCCCACTCTAAGGTGATTCAGTGATTAGCCGGTCGCTTACAAATGGTATGTGCGTGAAACGTTAATGCCGGTCATAGCTGACTGGCGCGGTCATTGTCGGAATCCAAAAATTGTCAGAGCTGTATCATAAAACCGAAGCATAAATTTCCTATTCTATTCTACATAATTTAATACAACATTATATACAGTATACGTTAGAGGAAGTCTGAAAGTGGCACCTGTGACAGAGAAGCTGAGAAGTGCGCGTTTGGGATGGTATGGACATGTGATGAGACGAAATGAAAATGAGGTTGGTAAGAGAGTGTTAACTGTGAATGTGGAAGGATATAGAGGAAGAGGTAGACCTAAGAAGAAATGGATGGCGTGAAAGACGATTTGGGTAAGAGGGGAGTGAGCGAAGAAATGGTATATGATAGAGGAGTATGGAAGGAGAAAATATGTTGCGCCGACCCCAGGTCACTGGAAGAAAGGCATGAGAATGATGATGATTTATACAACATTGGTGTGTGAGCAGAAAAACAAATAAATCCGAAACGAAATCAAGAACTCATCCACCTAAGGACACACCTAATAGAATTGACTCAACATTAAGCTAAGCGTTGAACTCTTGAAGAAAGACATGATATGACCATGTTAATCAGAGAAATGATGAAAATATCATAGGTAAATAATTACCGCAATCGTTTAAAAAAATTTTAAAACCATCACATATGTAGTTTTAAATCTGATTACGGAGTTTACGTGAGTAGCTTTTGCGCTGTTGGACTGAATTTTGATCGTGCTCATAAAATCGTCTAAAAATTATCTACTTCAATACTGTCCTGAAATCTATGATCAAAGTTATAGTAATCTCTTCGATTTTCATTTAAATCATAACAGTAATTTTAATTAAAATAGGTAATAAAATTTCTAAGTCAAATATCTGAATATCACTAACTAAATCTCTGACAAAACAAACAGTATGAAACAATGTGCATAAGGATAATGTATTTGGTAGAAGTGATTGGCACATTCTGTTCCGATCCGGTTAGTTACATTAAAGAGAACGTACAAATAATCTCACGGAGCATCGATATCTACTTAACGGTAACGAATAATTGATGGCGAACAACTAAAAGAAAAAAAATTGTAATAGTTACAATACCGCAGTTACAAAATTTGATTAGCGGAGTTCGACTATGATCGTCGATGATTTACTTCTCGCCTACAAAATGGATGTGGTAAACGACAATGCGCTTTCGGATATTCTTATTACGTTAACGTTGAAATTTAAAGTCGAGATAAAATCAAGTTTTTTCTTTCATTATTTAGATCCGTTAGCAGTTCATGCTCTGTGGTTCGCGATTCCGTTTTATACGTTTCGACCTTTTGTTGTATTATTTATGTTCTAAGACATACATAATATTATGTTTGTAAAATTTCTAATATATAAATCTATATGTTTCTTTTGATTTTATTTTTGGCTGAATAAATAAATGTTACAAGTTACTGTTCCGGATTCTAATATATTCGTACATCATAAATAATTTAATGACAAATTAGTTTTCATTTTTGGGATTCCTCAAAAGAGCGAAGGCATTTCATGTCTTGACAAATAAAATGTACTCTACAAAGCGCAGATACAGCCGTCACCCGCTACCGGAGAAAAAAAAAATTTATGGCTTGGATGGGTGGATTAGCTCCTCACGGCCCATGAAGTGTTAACTGGTTACCGAGCCCATACAACGGAAATGTCGCCACCCACCTTGAGACGAGAGTTCTAAGATCTCCGTTTTTGCATTACAACGGCTCCCCACCCTTCGAATCGAAACGCATTACTGCTTCACGGCAGAAATAGGCAGGGCGGTGGTACCTACCCGTGTGGACTCACAAGACGTGCTACACCAGTAATTAATTTCTACTTTTTGGAACCACAGAGCTCATCCACAGTGCGTTCCTAGAGATCACTCCCGGTATTGATAATACACAGGAATGACGGTAACCATTCACCATCAGATAGGCAGTATGGTCATCTGCCAGTGTCTAAGAATATTCGGCATACGTACGATATTCATCAGAGATCTTGTGGGAGCATCGTGGGAATGACGCATTCATAAGATATTGTTTATCAATTAAGCATTCCGTCATTTCTATTGTTTTTTGATAAGGAAACGAATACAAAAGCTAAATATAATAACATCTCAATGATTAATCTAATCAGTAACCGCAGCAGATTCACCACATCTCTTGCCACGTACCATCCGGCTTTGGAATGAGCTCCCCTCCACGGTGTTTCGAGCGCTATAACATGCCCTTCTTCAAACGAGGCTTGTGGAGAGTATTAAGCGGTAGGTAGCGGCTTGGCTCTGCCCCTGGCATTGCTGATGTCCATGAGAGACGGTAACCACTTACCATCAGGTGTGCTGTATGCTCGTCTGCCTGCTCGGGCAATAAAAAAAAGCCTGTATCTCGCCTAATCACTTATAAGTAAGCGGCCATCTTTTGACTTTGGCGCATCCGTTTCCCTTCCTGACCAGACACCGCACTCTGTCTCTTTCTCATTTCATATTAGTCGCGTATCCACCTCTAAAACATTTTAATGTTGGCATTTCTCTATCGAAATAAGTATTAAGCAATCTAACTTAAAATAACATATACAGGAAAAGAATAGTGTTCTTCGACATGATACCGGTGGTAGATACTTTTACTGAAGGTATTACCTCTTGTGAGTCCGCACGGGTAGTTACCACCACCCTGCCTATTTCTGCCGTGAAGCAGTAATGCGTTTCGGTTTGAAGGGTGGGACAGTCGTCGTAACTATACTTGAGACCTTAGAACCTTACATCTCAAGGTAGGTGGCGCATTTACGTTGTAGATGTCTATGGGCTTCAGTAACCACTTACCAGATGGGCTGTGAGCTCGTCCACCCATCTAAGCAATAAAAAAAATACTTCTTCTTCTTATTAGTCGAATGCTTCATTGCTGAAGGTCGTGTCCCTGAAAGCCCTTCGAGGCTCTTTGTACCATCAGCTTCCATTAAATTCGGTTTTCGGCTACTATAAAAAAAAAACTATCTACGTAAAAATCCAGTAAGTCATATCCAGTTGCCTAAGCGTCTTCTAACGTCGATGGCACTAGTTTCGTCGCTTCCAGGGGCAAGTGGAACGGTACAGCGGCCGACGACCCGAGATCACGCCGATAACTCATCGCTGTGTTTATTCACTATTATCGAATTGTACGGAGTCGATTTTGAATTAGTAAATATCATGCTATGCATATTTTCATGACGTGTAGAAATTATTTTATAATTCATTACAAAGGATATTTAAGGGAAGTATTTTTCAATACCTAGCATTCCGGTTGACTGCGGGCCGCTATGATTATTTACCATCAGATGCAACAGGATCTCGAGTTCGTCGTGGAAATAAATAAATGAAGTGTTTTCATATATCAGTGTAACGGTAGCTAACATTGAACAAGATTTTTAACAAATGATACAATCAAGTCAGCGATGTATTCAAGGATAGCTTTGCAGATATACAAGTTACGAACAACAACTACGGACCGTGGATATACCGAGGAATTTCTGCTGCTTAGTAGAAAAGATCTTCGTTTTGTAATTTCACCCAAATCAGCATCAGGTCAAGAATTTTTTTACGTAAACTTTAAGTAGACTTTACACAAACAAAAATATATTTTTCTTCATAAACTTTTTCTAAATTTATTTAGACGTTTCTGGATTAATGGTATTCTTAAAATTAAAGAGCATTTTAATTAACCTGTCAAATTGAATCCGAACAATTTCACTAACAATAAAACTCGTAAACTTAATGGGTCGTCGAGCACTCAGAATAACTATAGAATAACGGTCCCGTGGCAAGGTTATGGTCAAAGAGGCTGTAAGGTCAGAGCGCAGTCGTTTCCCGGCTGTGTGGGTTGATCTAAAATACTTCCAATTGACGACACATAAAGCAACGTTTAGAAGTGAACAGGTTTCGAAATGGAATTAAATGCTTAATAACTTCAACATTCCTTATATCGGTTCATCGTTGCGTTCGTTTCAGAGAGAGTTTAGGTAAAAGAAAACGCAGACAGAAGGTTCATTTATTGGTTTATAACTCTTTTTTTTGTCACACGTTTTAATAAGCCTCTGTTTACTAGATCTGTCACAGACCGACAGGGTTTTTTTTCATGGCGGAAGATGAGGTTGCAGCTCCCTTTCTACTACATTTTTTATTGCTTAGATTGGTGGATGAGCTCACAGCCCACCTAGTTACTGGAGCCCATAGATATCTACAACGTAAATGCGCCACCCACCTTGAGATATAAGTTCTAAGGTCTCAAGTATAGTTACAACTGCTGCCCCACCCTTCAAACCAAAACGCATTACTGCTTCACGGCAGAAATAGGCAGGGCGGTGGTACCTACCCGTGCGAATTCACAAGAGGTCTTACTACCAAATTGTGATGCAGTTGCTATCAGGAAACATCTTATCATTCAATTCGCTCATCGAGGTCGATGAAAACATCAAAAAGCTCAACAAACATAGAACGGTAGTGCCAGGAGAAAAAAAATCCACTAAGAGAAACAGAAGAGGCGGCTGTATTTGCGAAAACTGGCCCGTTTTCAAGTTCAAGTTCAAGATTCCACACATTATAGAATTGTCTGCGGTTATCGTAAGTCTTACTAATAATAAAAACTAATTTTATATCATAGCATTTAGTAGTCATTTTTATTGCCCTTGTAAGCAGACGAGCATACGGCCCACCTGATGGTGAGTGGTTACCGTCGCCCATGGACTTCAGCAATGCCAGGGGCAGAGCCAAGCCGCTGCCTACCGTTTAATACTCTCCACTAGCCTCTTTTAAAGAAGGACATGTCATAGCGCTCGGGAAACACCGTGGAGGGGAGCTCATTCCATAGCCGGATGGTGCGTGGCAAAAAAGACCTCTGGAAACGCACTGTCGATGAACGCAGCGGTTCCAGATGTTATTAATAAAAAATATATATTTAATAGTTATTCATAAAAATATATATACGGTATTAGGCACAATACACAAATGTTACGAACACCTCAGTCGTCCGACACCAAGAAAACTGTAATATCCGAAGCATCGGAAGTCGTAACTTTAAAATAATACGAAATTAACAGGAAAAGTAATTTTAATTTATCCACCAATTTTTTATTTTTCATAAACGATATCGTTAAACTCGCATTTTCTCGATTAAATATAACACCGTTTACAAATTAAGTTACTTGTACCTATTGCGCTTCTGTAGAAAGTTGATGCTGTGTACACAGCTAGCTCGAGTATAACCCACAAACATTCAATATTAATCGCCGACTGTTGGTACTGTTAATTAGTCGCTATCGGATTGATTCGAAAGCTCTCGTACCGAGGCTTAGATAACTGTATGAGAGTCGAATCGTGAATAGCTTCATTAAAACTGAACAAAAAAGAACTGACGCTATTGGTAAATACATTATTTAATCGCGTACGTTATTTGAATGCGATTCTTTAATGTTTTACTTAACTTGGATTAAAAAAAAAACATAAATAAACTTATTTCGCTCATTTATCACCTTCGTCCTTAATCTTATCAAACATGAGTATTCGTGAACACATTTCACGCTATATCAGTATTATCTTCACTGCTCATGACAATAGTAGTAGCGTTTTTGAGCACTGGCCCAGACTAAAATCTGCTATGCTTTATTGCGTAACTGGCTATAAGTTATACGTTTACGGCATATATGGCGTTACGTGATTACCGGAGTTACCATACATAACGACAGTGACCACTTATCGTTAGGTGGGCCGTGTGCTTGCCGGATGTCTACTCAGGCAATAAAAAGGATTTCACACTCTCTAGCGCCTAGCGCCAACGAAGCGCCTAACGCACCCGCGACGTCGTTCACGCCGATCTCGTCCGTCGCGTCGTCCATAATTGCCAACTCAGGTTCAGACTCCGATACCGGATCGGAGATGGACTTCGAGTCCGCGACGAGCCCGCAGCCCGGAACCTCGGATGGGTTCCATGGGGAATCCAAATCAAGGTCGCAACGCCGGGCGACCATAGGGCTCTACCGCATACCTCCGAAAGGAGAACATAGGTTTCCATACCTATGCTCTTCAGGAGGACCGCGAGCTCCGCGTAGTAATACGCGGAGTCCCGAAGGAACTCGACATAGAGTACGTCAAGGAGGATCTGACCGCTCAGTCCCTCCCGATAGTAAGTGTGCACCGGATGCACAACGGACGCGACAAAAAACCGTATAACATGGTTCTAGTCGCATTAGAACCAACTCCGGAGGCCAGGAAGAAGATCGCATGTCTCGCGACAGTATGCGGCCTATCCGGGGTTACCATCGAAGCCCCCCATAGACGTGGCACTCCCGGACAGTGCCACAGATGCCAACTCTATGGCCACTCGGCTCGGAATTGCCACGCGCGCCCCCGCTGCGTGAAGAGCCTCGGCGATCACGCCACGTTAGATTGCTCGCGAGTTAGGGAAACCGCGACCGAACCTCCAAGCTGTGTTCTATGTCTTAAGCAAGGGCACCCCGCGAATTACCGTGGATGTCCTAGGGCTCCGCGTAAACGTCCGACCCACCCAGCCCCCCGTACCGTCGGCCCAAAGACTTCGGTGCCTTCAACACCGAAACCCGCCTTCGTACCGGCTGCGGTTCCCACCGTTTCGGCGTGGAATAAACCACTGCCGTATACGAAGTCGGGAACACAAATCGCACCCCAGCCCCCGCTCGCGACACGTCCTGCGCCGCAGCCCCTGCTCGCACCTCCCCCCGTGCCCGCGTACCGTCCCCCGCCGCCTCAGCCGCCAGCGACTTCGCGCTCGTGCGCGACTTCGTCACCACGGTCAACTTCGACCGTCTGCGATCGTTCGCAGACGCGATGCGAAGGGCGATAAACCCCGAACAACGGCTCGCGGCCGCGTTTGAGCACATGGACGTTTACGAGTCCGTGGCCCGTACTTTCTAAAAATATACCGGTAATCAATGGCGCAAAACGCTAGAGAGAAACCATATTCCCTTACGTTAGCATTCTACAATGCTAACGGACTCGCGCGACAACGCGATCAAATTTACGAATTCCTCCGCGACAATCTTGTAGATATTCTGCTAGTGCAGGAGACCTGCCTGAAGCCGAAAGTCGCGAATTACGTCATGGTTAGGAATGACAGACTCACCGCCTTCAAAGGCGGGACTGCCATTTACTATAGGCGGGCCCTGCACGTTGTCCCTCTCGATACCCCCTCGCTCTCACATATCGAGGCGTCAGTGTGCCGTATCTCGCTGACGGGACACCAGCCGATCGTCATCGCATCCGTTTATCTCCCCCCGGACAAGCCCCTTCTGAGCAGTGACATCGAGTCACTGTTCGGCATGGGAGACTCCGTCATCCTGGCAGGCGATTTAAATTGCCACCACACTAGGTGGAACTGCCACAGTTCAAACATAAACGGTAGGCGTCTCGACGCGTTTATAGACGACCTTACCTTTGAAGTAGTCGGTCCCCCAACTCCAACATCTTATCCGTATAACATCGCGCTCCGTCCGAGCACTATAGACCTGGCACTGCTGAGGAACGTAACTCTGCGCTTGCGTTCCATCGAAGCAATGTCAGAGCTCGACTCAGACCACCGACCTGTCGTTATGCAGCTCGGTCGCTCCCACAACCCAGTCACAGCTACGAGGACCATGGTGGACTGGAAGAAGCTGGGCAAATGCTTAGCCGATGCCGCTCCACCAATCCTCCCCTGCGGCCCGGATTCAACTCCATCCCCCGAGGACACAGTCGAATCCATAAACATCATCACGGATCACATCTCTTCCGCGATCATAAGATCCTCAAAAGAAGTCGATGTGGAGGATAGCTTCCACCGCATCAGACTGTCCCCCGAACTTAGGAACCTCCTAAGAGTTAGAAACGCGGCAATCCGGGCCTACGATCAACTTCCCACGCACTCAAACCGGATTCGGATGCGTCGTCTACAGCGGGATGTTAAATCTCGCCTAAGCGACGCCCGAAATGAGAATTGGGATAGTTACTTAGAAGGACTCGCGCCCTCTCATCAAGCATACTGGCGACTAGCAAGGATTCTCAAGTCCGAAACTACCGCTACTATGCCTCCTCTCGTACGCCCTTCAGGCCAACCACCGGCTTTCGATGACGATGACAAGGCAGAGTTGCTGGCCGATGCACTGCAAGGGCAGTGCACCACCAGCACTCAATACGCGGACCCCGAACACACCGAGGCAGTCGACAGGGAGGTCGAGCGCAGAGCTTCCCTGCCACCCTCGGACGCGTTACCCCCCATTACCTCTGACGAAGTTAGAGAAGTAATAGATAACCTTCAACCTAAGAAGGCACCCGGCTCCGACGGCATCCGCAACCGCGTGTTAAAACTCTTACCAGTCCAACTGATAACAATGTTGGCTACCATCTTAAATGCCGCTATGACGCACTGCATCTTTCCGGCGGTATGGAAAGAAGCGGACGTTATCGGTATACACAAGCCGGGCAAACCGAATAATGAAACCGCTAGTTACCGTCCGATTAGTCTCCTCCCAGCGATAGGCAAAATTTACGAACGGCTCCTTCGGAATCGCCTCTGGGACTTCGTTACCGCGAATAAAATTCTAATAGACGAGCAGTTTGGATTCCGCGCCAAACACTCGTGCGTACAACAAGTGCACCGCCTCACGGAGCACATCTTAATAGGGCTAAATAGGCGTAAACAAATCCCGACTGGCGCCCTCTTCTTCGATGTAGCGAAGGCTTTCGACAAAGTCTGGCACAACGGTTTGATCTACAAACTGTACAACATGGGAGTGCCAGACAGACTCGTGCTCATCATACGAGACTTCTTGTCGAACCGTTCGTTTCGATATCGAGTAGAGGGAACTCGTTCTCGTCCCCGTCATCTGACTGCCGGAGTCCCGCAAGGCTCCGCACTCTCCCCGTTACTATTTAGTTTGTATGTCAACGATATACCCCGGTCTCCGGAGACCCATCTAGCGCTCTTCGCCGAAGAACGGCTATCTACTACTCGTGTAGGAAGATGTCGTTGCTTCATCGGCGACTCCAGACCGCAGTAACCACCATGGGACAGTGGTTCCGGAAGTGGCGAATAGACATTAACCCCACGAAAAGCACAGCGGTGCTATTCAAAAGGGGTCGCCCTCCGAATACCACTTCGAGCACCCCACTCCCCAATAGGCGCGTAAACACCTCCGCCGTTAGCCCCATCACTCTCTTTGACCAGCCCATACCGTGGGCCCCGAAGGTCAAATACCTAGGCGTCGCCCTCGACAGAGGGATGACATTCCGTCCCCACGTAAAAACGGTACGCGATCGCGCCGCGTTTATACTAGGACGACTCTACCCAATGCTTTGTAGACGAAGCAAACTGTCCCTCCGTAACAAGGTAACCCTCTACAAAACTTGCATACGCCCCGTCATGACGTATGCAAGCGTAGTGTTCGCTCACGCGGCCCGCACCAACTTGAAACCCCTCCAGGTTATACAATCCCGATTCTGCAGGATAGCCGTCGGAGCACCATGGTTCCAGAGGAACGTGGACCTCCACGATGACCTGGAGCTCGACCCCGTCAGTAAGTATCTACAGTCGGCATCGCTGCGCCACTTTGAGAAGACGGCACGACATGAGAACCCTCTTGTTGTGGCCGCCGGAAACTACATACCCGATCCTGTAGACCGTTTGGTAAACCGTCGACGTCGCCCAAAGCACGTCATCACGGATCCTCCTGATCCATTAACGGTGCTTTTAGGCAATACAAGCACCGGTCACCGTCCTCGTCGAACCCGTCGCTTGCGACGAAGGGCTCGACGAGCGAATTAACCCACAGACACAGCCCACTGAGTTTCTCGCCGGATCTTCTCAGTGGGTCGCGCTTCCGATCCGGTGGTAGATTCTGCGAAGCACTGCTCTTGCTAGGGCGGTGTTAGCAATTCTCCGGTTTGAGCCCCGCGAGCTCACCTACACAAGCTAGGGTACGCTGAAATAGCCTCTCAAGGCTATCAGCATAGGTAGGAAAAAAAAAAAAATAATCAAGCCATTATTGCTTCGTGGTAGAAATAGGCAAGACGGTACCTACCGAGGACATACAAACTCTATAAATTAGCTCATTGTTCTTCAAGAAGTTAAAACCATAGTTCAATCTTCTGTTTTCACTAATTATCTTCAAACTTCAGACTTCATCGATAGCTATGCAGTTAACACGATACTGAAATCGAGCATAAAAGTATTATCAATACAAAACAATGAAAAAATAAAATAAAAATTGTTTACTTTAATAAAATGAAAATTCAAGATTTCCTACACCGAAGTGTGATAAACCGGTGCTAACAAGAACTCAAATATATCTGTATCGGTGTTATATTGAAATGTTGGAACTGGTTTGCCTCCCGGCTTAGGGAACGCGGTGACCCTGCGGACTCCCTGAGAATACAGAATCGAGACTTAGGATCTTCGGCTCTACCAAGGGAATAAGTTACGATGAATAATAAAATAAAAGCCTTGCTACATTTAGTGGCTGTATACCTACGCGTGCTATGATAACATTTTCTTGTCATTATTTTAGATCTATTTATATTAATGACAGATTTATACAAGAAGATCTTCTAGAATACAAATAGTCGAGTGTATCCAGAAGAAAACTGTTTTCTCTGTAAAAAAATATTTATGAGCAATATTAAAATCATTAAATAAACTTAATGTTTTCAACTCTGCCAATGCCGATCCCAAGCCCGGATGAGAAAATAGGAGGGTTGAGTTGGAGTTCGATCTTTCCACCGTAAAACAGTCAAACGCCGAATGTCTAGGGGTGGTTAATTAGCCAGACCCAAATAAGGCTTCAGCGGCCTTGAAGCCAAAAGCCGTGGAAGGACGTGGGAACCCACCATGTGTATTTTTTCCAAGAAAGCCTCATGAGGCCACGACCCTCAGGATCAATCCTTTATCGACGCAAGGAGGAGGAATGTTTTCAAATATATATTTTCCCAACCTAATCGTTTCTAGCCTACGTGTTAGCTCACAAAGCTAAGTCTGAGAGAACTTGCTAAGACTAGACCTAGCAAGAGCAGTTTCGCTGAAACTACCAGCGGATCGGAATCGCGAACTACTGAGAATATCCGGCACGTCGAAATCTTAAATAAAGCATGTAAGATCTGGCTTGATTTAGAATGTACTTATCGCGTTTTCAGTATTTTCGAAGCCGAATTAGGAATAAAATTTCAACCTAACGTTAAGAAAAAACTTTATTAACTTACTAAGCTTTAAAAAAAAGCTCACTAAGTACATCGCCTGATACCGCAATGTAAAGCAAAGGCTGTGCCCTCGTCGCTCGACATCGCGAAACTAGCGCGTTTACTTATTTCTACAGTGTTCCATTGCGTGGAATGTATATAAAGACTCAATTAGTATATAAAGACATAACCATGAGTTATGTAAAAAATATTTTTTTCATTTATTAATATAATGATTTTCATTTTAGTGAGTTAGTATATCGCAAAGAAGCTATATAGTAGTAGAAGACTGACGCAATCATTGCCAGTCGCTCTTTGGACGTGTGACAGTGAGATTTGTCCGTGGTAGGGGTCGCGATTTGCAGAATGCGTCTTGCCGAGCATAACGAATTAGAGTTGGCGCCAAATGGAAGTATTTATTGTTTTCTTCGGTCAGCAACGTCATTAATAATTAAATCGCAGCTGTCTCGTATCGGAATGTTGGTAATAAGTAAAATGTTAATATTTATTATAAATTAAAGTTTAATGACCTTTGTGTGAGTTAGTGCTTTGCATTGTCTGTCTGAGAACTGTCTACTACGAATAATTTGATGAAAGCTTCAGTTAAGTTCTTACATTCTTAACAAAATAAAAAATAAAACTCTTTTGTTTAGTTTTTATAATTTACAATTACTTAAAATTGTTTACCATGTGATGCTTAAGTTTTATTTATGGTCGATGAACTGATTACGCAGTGATGTGTCACATACATGGATGTCTTCAAGGTTACACAAACGAACAATGCAGACCACAAAGATCAGTGTATTGAAATAAAACAAAAAAACAAATTGCAAAAAGACTTTAGACGCTAAACGACACTGTCCTCAAAAACGGATAAAAAATCTGACTGTCGCAAGGTTGGCGACGTGATGCGTGCTACCAATTTATTTCGTCGGTCGTCGTAACTATTCCAATGTGGTAATACGTCGCAGGCTTAGTATGGAGATACTATACGAAGTCTCTTTAATACGAGTCAATGTATACAGTGTCAAGCGATTAAAACATTTATCACCTGAACTCTTCCATCGACGCGTTTGCCATATGCCACACACGAAATTTTAAACTGAGACGTGTCATACGCTTTCATTAAATACTTCGGAGCGTGTAATTGAATTAAATTAAAAATGAAATCAAACACTTACATCGTGAAATTGCCCGTATACCGTAAAGGAGCTGTGTAAAATTGTTTTATAATGTTGTCAGTACAGTTTACATTCGCTTGAAACAGTTGCATTCGAATAAAATATAGCGCGTCGCGCATCAGGGCTGTCAACATTAGTGTTTTAATTTTTTTGTTTGCTGCTGTACATTAATTTATTGACTTTTTTCCTTCCTATTCCAGTAACCTTGAGGAGTCATACTCTAGATTCACAGAACTAGGATTGACATCCAAACGAGCCACCTTTAACGTACGTGATGTTGATACTGTTAACAATGAGAATGTGATGAAAAAGAGATGGGGTTATTTTTTTTTACCTTTGTAGGCAGACGAGCACATAGATAATACACATAAATTAGTTATAGATAATCAACTCAAGCTCTCAAAAATGTTTACGGGCGTCGGCCACTAGATGGCTTCGCTTCCAATAGTTTCTCATTGCTCCTGTAGGTGGAAGTAACCTATTACCTTTATTTTACCCAAAATGATAAAATTTAATCAATTTGTCTTTAACAAATAAAGACTCGTATGATTTATGATTTTTTTTATTTTCTGTATTTAGTTATACCATAATTAAATGCGTTAACTTTAACAACATAGAAGTTTAGGGGCAGCCGCTACAAGGTGTCGCTAGTTTCCATCAAAAAAAATATTTGTCTTATAATATCGCAGTTTTAGGGCCCTGGACGAGCATACGGTCCATATGGTGAATGGTTATCGTCACATGTGGACGTCAGCAAAGACCTCTGAATACTCTCCACAATTTGAAGAAGGGTTTTTATACCGCTTAGGAAACACCACGGAAGGAAGTTCATTCCAGAGGCGAATGGTACGTAAAGAAAGTTATCTAAAAACGCATTTCGCACTGCGAACACTTGCCAACAAACTCTATAAATTATTCTTATTGCACTGAAGATTCGAACGAGTCGAATTGGTGTTAAAAGATTTGAGAAAACTTTAAAAGTTTATTTTCTCGTTATGCTGTTCTACACACAGTGGAAAAAGGCATGCTTCCGAAAAGCTACTTACTACCTATTTCTAGAGCGAAATAAGCTTACATTCCGATTTCAAAGTAGTGACAGGTATAAAATAAAAGAATTGACACTTGAACCTCACGTCTCAAGGTCATTTACGTCGTGATGTCCATTGGCTCCAGTAACCTCATTACACTAAGTAGACTTGTTTGTCCGCTACATAAATCAATGAATGAAGGATACAGGATGAAGGAAGAAGTAATATATCTCAATTTTCTAATTAATAAATGAACTGGTTTCAATTACAATTTTTTACTGGTACTATACTTGAGACCTTAGAACTTATAACCCAAGGTGAGTGGCGCATTTACGTTGTAGATGTCTCTGAGCTCTAGTAGCCACCTAACATCAAGTGGGCTGCGAGCTCGACCACCCATCTAAACAATAAAAAAATAAAAAAAAATCCGAAAAGTTTAGAGAAATATAATTTCCAAGTTCCTATTTTCGTGGGTAGCTATTTTGAGTCATGGTAAACAAAAAATAATAACGTTGCTCCACACGCTTATTACCTTCAGGTATAAGGAAAATCTCGTTCTAATAAGACAAGGGCATTGTAAATATCAAGTAAACAGATGAAGTAAACAATAACATAGAGTACTGTAATACACGTTCTAAGGCCTTTGACAAGTGTATTGTGTTAAATCAATGTCAAATTGTTACAGTTCCGGAATTAGGTTTAACTTTTAATTTAGGAACGAAATACAAACGTAATGCGGAGAATGGAATATTATTTATCTATACTAATATTATAAAGCTGAAGAGTTTGTTTGAACGCGCTAATCTCAGGAACTACTGGTCTGATTTGAAAAATTATTTCAGTGTTAGATAGCCCATTTATCGAGGAAGGCTATAGGTTATATAACATAAATAAATAAATAAATAAAATAAAAGCGGCAATAAGAGCGGAGCACCAATAAAGAATGTTTCAAAATCGGGATTTTTTCCCTTTTGAGAGCTTCCGCTGCGTGCGCTACAGAAACGATTAAAGCTTCGCTAAAATAATGTATGACAGAATTGTTTCCCTTTAAAAGATCTAAAAAAAGTCCACATACAGTCCAAAGACAGCATATGTCTATATGTTAAGGTTGGCTCACTATAACGTTTTTTATGCTAACCAAATTTGTCCTAAAATAAAGCATTATTTGGAAACTATTCCACGCGGACGAAGTCGCGGGCGAAAGCTAGTCTATTATAAGAGTATTCCCGCGAGCTCAAGCGCGGAGAATATTTGATTGTTTCATTTTTATGTTAGCCAATGTAATTAATACAATTTTTTTTTATAAATTTCCGTAATACATGATTAAAAATCATTACCTAATTATGCCTTTGTAGGTTAATTTTCATGTCTCTGATACACTTTAAAGGATAAAAATTGTTATAATTTTCGTAATAACTGTTTGTGAGCTGCCATTTGCTTGAGACGCTTTATTTTCCTACATTCTTAATTGATATGCACAGCTCACCAGCTACAATCATATTCATAGTAGTAATAAATTAAATCCTTAAATACGTATGATAAATAGGTTCACCACAGACTCGGGATCCCAATTTAACTTATTTTTTTCCTGCCTTAACTCGTAACCTAGCAGGCCAGCGTAGCCGGGCGAGTAGGTGCTCTAACCTGAGCTAACACGTTGCTAACATTAGACCTAGGAAGAGCGGTGCTTCGCAGATCAACCTCCCAACTCAATTATTATTATTTATTTTTTTATTGCCTCTGTAGGCAGACGAGCATACGGCCTACCTGATGGTGAGTGGTTACCGTCGCCCATGGACTTCAGCAATGCCAAGGGCAGAGCCAAGCCGCTGCCTACTGCTTAATACTCTCCACAAGCCTCGTTTGAAGAAGGACATGTCATAGCGCTCGGGAAACACCGTGGAGGGGAGCTCATTCCATAGCCGGATGGTACGTGGCAAAAAAGATCTCTGGAAACGCACTGTGGATGACCGCAGTGGCTCCAGGTAGTATGGATGAACTCTACTCCGGTGGCGGGCGGTGCGATGGTACAATTACTGGTGGTAGGACCTCTTTTGAGTCCGCACGGGACCAACACCCGGCCTATTTCTGCCGTGAAGCAGTAATGCGTTTCGGTTTGAAGGGTGGGGCAGCCGTTGTAACTATACTTGAGACCTTAGAACTTATATCTCAAGGCGCATTTACGTTGTAGATGTCCATGGGTTCCAGTAACCACTTAACACCAGGTGGGCTGTGAGCTCGTCCACCTATCAAAGCAATAAAAAAAAGCACGATTTATTTGTATATATTTTAGGCAATACTTTAGTAGCCCTATCGAAAGATGCAACTGTGGGTGTGCGAATAAGTACGCGCTTGGCAGAATATGTCGGCGACACGCGCGTGTGTGTGGGACGACCACCGAACGATGTGCCGGTATTTATCCCACATTAGCATGCATCCGTACCATTGATCCGTCCTCTTTGTTCGCTAACCAAACCCTTTATTTGGTCGGATAACCGAAAAACGATTACTTCAATAACATTTTATGTTTATAATGACACTGGCGTGTATAGGGCTGTTAAGATGCGGTTCATTCTGAAGCAATAATGATTTTAGTCGCATTTACGTTAATAGTTAATTTGCGTAATTACTGGTGGTAGGACTTCTTGTGAGTCCGCATGGGTAGGTACAACCACTCTGCCTATTTCTGCCGCGAATCTCAAGGTGGGTGGCACATTTACGTTGTAGATGTCTATGGGCTCCAGTAACCACTTAACACCAGGTGGGCTGTGAGCTCGTCCACCAATCTAAGCCATAAATAAAAAATAGTACAGTCTAAACGTATGATAAATATTGATTTTTAATATCCTTTATTCAAATATAAGTAATTTTGTTATGTATTTTTTTTATACAGCTAATTTGAATACCAAAGATAGCAAACAGCAATGCCCCTGGCATAGGTGAAATTAATAGTGACCATCACAAAAAAAATCAAGCTAACTGTTGCATTATCTCTTTAGCCCGATTACAACTAAAAGCTAGATCATAAAATAAAAACCCAGTTAATTGATAAACAAGCATAGGTCAAGGAAATATATTCCACTATAATTTCTTTAGTAACTCAATTGCAGAGTTCAATCGTCGCGGCATACTTGATGTTATCTTGCTGAAGCAAGAGGTCGCAATGATACTCCTAGTTTGGTATTGTTACCTCAAATTTCATATTGGTCGGCTAATACCCGTTGGTCATCTTAGTGTGGGTTTATGACAATAATGTAACCTGTGCTGAGCCGCCGGCATCTGGCAATAAGTTATTTTTGTTTGTAAGCGCTTAAAACTATAGTATACGCAAAGTTTAAAGATAATCCATAAATGTTGCTCTAGACTAATTTTCATTATATTGAACGCTCTAAATAAATATGAAAAAAAATTGTGACTCCTAAGAAAGAGAAAGTGACATTTTTATTCGTTAAATAATACTTGAGGGTCGCTTGTAGTAAGTAAGACTTTCATTGTCATAATATTATGTAACCAATATCGAACTTCACAACGATCCAATAAAAAAATATTGAAAATTTTCAGATTTGCTGATATAAAATACGTCGAGGGCTTAATCCTCTTTGTAATTAAATATGTTTAATACCGACATTACCGACACGAATCAATCAATGTTAGGTATCAATGTTATCAATGTTAGGTATTGAATGCAGTTTAAATTCACTGTATTCGCTGTATATTCATAGCGACCAAAACGTTAACATTTCATATAGTAGGTACTCGTGAAACACATAATAAAGGCCTTAAAAAAACGCACACTACAATTTCACTGGTGATTAATTATTTCATTTTTAACCATCACTCCGCCTATTTTTGCCGTAAAGTAGTAATGTGTTTCGGTTTGAAGAGTGGAGCATGGACCATTGGAGTATAAAAACCGATACTTAGAAGACATGTCTCAAGATGGGTGGCAGCATTTATGTTACGTCACAACTTAGACCCAGACGGGTCGTGAGCTCGTCCACCAGTCTAGGCAATAAAAAGGTAGTGCACAGTTAAAACTATATCTGAAACTACAATTAAAAAGGTAATTAAGAGATTTTCATATTTATTTGAGTGAGAACAAAAAATCAACAACAGTACACTCTACTTATAGCATCAAAAGCAAAAATGAACACTTCAACACAACACACAAATATTTGCAATTATTATTAAACGAACTTGCAATTATTACAATAAAACCATTAATTACATCGAGGACGTATGCATAGCAAAATTTAAATATTTACATTTATAAATTTATGAAAAAAAAATAATAATAAAAAAAAAAATAAAGTATCTGAAAATATTGTGCATCTTATAAAACGAAGCGTGTAGCGATTAAATGAGGTGCTCGCATTTCTCCAGATAGCCAAGTATGTATTTTCGTCTTGCCCACACTTAGGCATTCTTCTATTTTTGTCTCTTTTCTTCCAGCCTGCGCAGCCTCATCTCCTCGGCACCTCGCCGTCGCCTTCAAGTCACATATTTTATTTGTGAAGCTTTCCTGCATCCAGAGGGGAATAAAGCTTCCCACGGACGCTACGACTCAGACCCGGAAATTTCCATTTGCCTGCCAGATACAAGTCCGTGTAACCAAATACGGAACGAGAAACGATCTTCTAGTGAATGGCTCGCCTATTTGTTTGCCGTGTCGGAGGCTTGCCAATAATATTCACCCACACATTTACCTGGATGTAATAATCGTAGTCAATTTTATGTTTATTCTTACCCACACGAATAGGTGTGAATACGAGGGACAACTAGCCGTATATTTCAAAGCAATGAAACCCTGGAATGCTATCACGGTTTGTTCATTGCAATCCGGGTAATATGGATGAGTATACAGAGCGAGCGTGTGCCTATCTATAACCAAATTACAGAAGTGATGACGTAGCACATATTTGATACTGTAATGTACAGTAAATATTCGGTTTCTAAGTAGAAATATAAATACGATGTATAATCATATAAATACAAATGCTCACGATTGACTTCCACGGTGAAGGAATAACATCGTGTAATAAAAATCAAACCCGGAAAATTATAATTTGCGTAATTACTTGTGGTAGGACCTCTTGTGAGTCCGCGCGGGTAGGTACCACCGCCCTGCTTATTTCTGCCGTGAAGTAGTAATGCGTTTCGGTTTGAAGGGTGGGGCAGCCGTTGTCTATACTTGAGACCTTAGAACTTATATCTCATATCCTACCTTATATCTCAGGGTCGGTGGCGCATTTACGTCGTAGATGTCTATGGGCCCCAGTAACCACTTAACACCAGGTGGGCTGTGAGCTTATCCAACCACCTAAGCACTAAAGAAAAAAAAAATGAATTAAACGCTTGAAGAAAATCATAAAATTGTGAAAAAGTTTCATTTTATTTACCAAGGAAACATTTGAAGCGGTGTTCATGTGAAGTACTGTTTATAGTATTGAATGCGACTAAAATCAAGGTTATCAACAACAGAGCTACTTCGCTAGCACAACAACTCAATGTGTCTTGACCTGCATGTCAGAATTTACTACGAATTTTTCAATTGAAATCGTAGAATTTAGATTGAATGTCATCAAAACCTGTTCAATATGAAAACATGTTATTTTTAATACTGGTCCCAAAAAAATCACAGTCCTCCGAAGAACCAGCACATCAATTAAAACATACACACTGTGATGTCTGTTATATATTCCTACTATATTGTTTTTTTCCCTACCTATGCTGATAGCCTTGAGAGGCTATATCAGCGTTATCCTGGCGTGTAGGCGAGCTCATGGACTCAACTTGAGACAATTGGCTAACACTAGCCCTAGTAAGAGCAGTTGCTTAGTAGAATCTACCACCGGATCGGGAACCACTGATGTTTTACTTTTTTTTCCTGCCTATGCCGATAGTCTTGAGAGGCTATTTCAGCTTCACCCTAACGTTTTTAGGTGAGCTCACGGGGCTCAAACCGGAGAATTGCTAACACTGACCCTAGCAAGAGCCGTGTTTCGCAGAATCTACCACCGGATCGGTAACGCGACCCACTGAGAAGATCCGGCGAGAAACTCAGTGGGCTAAACCACTGATAAGATCCGGCGAGAAACTCAGTGGACTGTATCCACGCTGTATCTATGGTTTAGTTGTCTCGTCAAATTTTTCGTCATAATGGATGAGTTCGACGAGAACGGTGACCGGTGCTGGAAGAGCCTAAAAGCACCGAAAGTGAATTCTATTCGCCTGTAAGATCATGGGCTATTTTTTTTGGGTCAACCAAGGGGTAGTAATAATCGAGTGCCTTAATCATGGAGCCACTGTTACGTGGACTTGGTACGCATGACAAATAACAAAGTTGCGTGAGGAAATACGCAAGCAACAGCGTGGCAATCTCGCTAAAATTTTTGAGTTGCGATGAGCTAAATTTTTGCGATGGCCGCCATTCAAGGAGCATGCTTGGAATTGATGGAACATCCTCCATATTCACCGTACCCAGCTCCTAATGATTCCTACCTATTTTTGCGGTTAAAGGAGCATCTTAGGAGCCATAAATTTGAAAATGACGCAGAAGTAAGCGCGGTACACGATTTTTTAAGGGCTCAGGAAGAAGATTTTCTTAAAAAGGGAATTTTAGCTTTAGAAAAGATATGTACAAAGCGATATACAAAATGTATAAAGCTGAAAAGTGACTACTACGTCGAAAAATAAAGTAACATTTAATAAAAGATAATTGCATCATACTCCTTATCGCTTTTTATTGAACACCCTTCGTATATGCTACTTTAATAATGTTAGGTATTCATCATTCGTTCGTTTAAGTAGGAGTCATGAATATCCCTGAAACATTAAATTAACTTTGAACCAATTTAACACGTTCAACCTAAATAAATTTTTAGTTCGATGAGTCAATATGCGTAGTCAATAATTTTTACGATGAGCAACCTTTGTTTTGATTTATTACCATACAGCATACTTCAGCGGTGACCACAACAATCACATCATTTTACCAATTCACGAAGCTCAATATTCATTAATTTACGCGACGCTTCCGAGGAAAGACTTTAACTGCACGTCTTCGACTTGAATATCGGTAAGAAAGTGCAAAATTACAAAGTTAACGATGCGCATTTCAAGTACGGACCTTAGTCAACTATGCGAACATTTAAAGGAATATGACCTTTATACATTCTAAATAAACATGCAACGGTGATTAAGACCGAACCGCAATATTATGTTTGTTAATTTGTTTCGGCTCATAACCATGGTCCTTTGGGCAGCGTCTTATTTTATTTCGAGCATGCAAAGTATTTTACGATTCGGCCGTGTGAGAGTTGCGTGTTTCTGTCATTTATTCGACGATAATTCCGTGAATACCATAATATAAAATCGGTATATTTGCCTTTGATTAACATAAGTATTCGCCCTAATTAGTGACGCAAGAAAAGGTCGATAGCACATTGCGTAAATAGTTTGTTGTCGAAAATCAAATGTATGGAGTTATAAAAATGATTTATGCCAAAACGAAAACGTAAGTATATGACCAGAAAGAGACCGACTATTGATTAGACGAGGTAACGAGACAGAGGAATTCTGACGAGCGATTCACACATATTTAAATAAACAAACTCAACTAACTACATCTAGAATTTGAAGCGCACGCGGCGATTACCGGAAGAAAAAACGAGTGGATACGTATGTCTCGTATTTTTAATACAAATTTTGATTATTTTCAGTGGGTCGCGTTTCCAATCCGGTGGTAGATTCTGCGAAGCACGGCTCTTGCTAGGGTTCGTGTCAGCAACGTCATGTTAGAGCCAACGTCAGGTTTGAGCCCCGTGAGCTCACTTAGTAGTTAAGGCGACGCTGATATAGCCTCTCAAGGCTATCAGCTTAGTTAGGAAAAAAAATGCTTTTTATCGGCTGCATGAGTGGTTATGTTCACACATCAGCAATATTACGAATAGTCACAACGTACATTGAGGCATAAAATTGAAGCCTCAACTGAAGCTGCAATTTTTAATAAACAAATATTTGCATTGCATTTACTTATCCGATCGCGACGGGGCTATGCAAAGCCTTCGTCACCCGAAACACGTCTTGTCGGATCCCCTGGATTCACGTTCGGTGCTTTTAGGATCCTCAAGCACCGATCCCCGTCGATTAGTTCAATGAGCGAACTAACTCATAGACACATCCCACTGAGTTTCTCGCCGGATCTTCTCAGTGGGTCGCGATTCCAATCCGGTGGTAGATTCTACGAAGCAATCACTGCTCTTGCTAGGGCTAGCAAATTTTCAAGGAAGCAAGGAAGCAAGGAAGATTGAGCCCGGGAGCTCAATTTTCCCCCCCCCTCCGTAGCCGGAATAGTCTCGTAGGCTACCAGCGAATATGTAGGGGGAAAAAATTGCATTTAGAGAGAAGTGTTTCGCCCCATCTCTTCCTCTTCGTAAGTGGTCAAAATTGCCCATGAACGTAGACAATGTAAAGGCACATCCGTTTAGATTAGGATATGTTATACCAACGCAAACCTTCATTTCAAAAAAACGTATACACTTAACACGTACCTTATTCACCAGAGTTGCTCCGTCTCCGTTGGAGAGGAGCTCCGTCATCAGCCAGCCACGAATAAGATAAACGATAAACGACCCTGAAAATTTTATATTCTTAAATCCGTATCGTTCCTCTTTTGTTTTTTTTTGTTCCAATTCATTTCGCCAAATTCAAATAAGCTACGTAAGTCGTGATGTAATTTGTACAAATTTGAAATTACCATTGAATATTAGAAAGTTCTACTTTATGCAACAACACGAAGAGAAGATTTCGTTTTGGGTAATTCGACTACCATTTGCATAGTCTGTACGTATGTCCAAAGATTAACGGTAGACTAAAAAAATTAAGTAATATCTTAATAACCTTTTTAAATTTAAATGAAAAGTGTTTAGTGGTGGTAGGACTCTCACTGGCGGTAGGACCTCTTGGGAGTCCGCACGGGTAGGCTAGGTACCACCGCCCTGCCTATTTCTGCGGTGAAGTAGTAATGCGTTTCGATTTAAATGGTGGGGCAGCCGTTGCAACTATACTGAGACCTTAGAACTTGTATCTCGAGGTGGGTGGCGCATTTACGTTGTAGATGTCTATGGGCTCCGGTAACCACTTAACACCAGGTGGACTGTGAGATCGTCAACACATCTAAGCAATAAAAAAAAAAGTCTAAAATTGTGCGTTCAGATTGTAAAAATATATTTTTCTGCTGCAGTGCTTTTTAATGTCACCGAAGACATGCAAGCTTTTAACTTTAAATTTACATTCGTTAAGTACTTTAGAACATTCAAATCAAATCAAATCAAAAAAAATTTATTCAACATAAATGAAAGTACATACTTTTTACAATTCACAAGAACTAGCCTCCGTCCTGAGAAGAATTGGCAAGAAACTCAGCGGGCATGTCTTTTTTTTTTTTTTTACATATAAAATTATTATTTATAAATTTTTTTTATATTAGATTTTTTTTTAATATGATGTTTTTACAATGAGTATTATAACGTAACAATTATTACAATATTGAAATGCCTGGAGCGAGCAACTCATTCCCACTTTGTGCAATCTTCTAGATAATCATTGACTTTATAGTAAGCTTTATTGCACAGATGTTCTTTAATAGTTAGATTTACTTAATTACCACAGAGGCCGAAAAAGATTCGACACGTCAACAGTGTTGGCTAGTTCAAATTATACGGAATCATTTAATTCCTCATAAATTAAAGAAAAAATAAACATATTTTAGAATAAACTTTTGAGTTTTTGTTCCGTTATCCATTGCAATTGGAGTGTAGCAAACGACCTCATTACTCCAATAAACAACTTTCGTTTTAGAAATTTTTATATCGAACATTATTCACAATGCTCTTTCCGCTTTGTTTCACTGCAGCTATAGACAAACTACACTCAGATGCCATTGTAATACATATAGTAATTTGATTCTTGTAATATTAAAAAATACTAGAGGTCCCGCAGTAGTCGAAACTCGATTATAATTAATTAGAATTGTAAGTTTGTACACTATTACGATTGTATTTTATACTTCTACAATCACAAATTTCGCCAAGACTACACTATAAAAAATATTAACAAAGACAAACAATATTTAATCTATTCTCAATTTGACAACAGACGTTCAAGAACAAAAGTTTGACAATAAATAGTATGCATGCGTGTGTGCGTCAAATACATGGTATGTAGGGTGTGTAATGTTTTCTTTATTGATTTAATGTATCTTTTATGCATTATTTAAAAAAAATATTAATAATGTGCACTTCTTCTCTATATGTATCTATACTAATATTATAATCTATACTAATATTATAAAGAGGATGTTTGTTTGTTTGTTTCGAATAGGCTCCGAAACTACTGGACCGATTTGAAAAATTCCACGGGTCAACACCAAATTTGACTTTGATTGCAAAGCATAAAATTTAGATATTTTAGATCGTAATTAGACGGAAAAAAAATACATGGCATGAAACAGTTTGCTTTTGAACTTTAATAAATTGACCACATATGAAACAAAATGCATCAGCATCGTATTTACACTTTCGTGACATTTTAAGTTTTTCTGGGCTTGTACAAAACACCTGATCGTTGTTTATGACTCGATTGCCATCTAGTGGCACTGTGTAAACATAAACGTAAACACCCCACTCTCATAGCGCGGTTTTTTTTAAAGTATTAAAATTAATTAAAATTTATAAAAAAATTTAAAAATGAGTATTATTACTATAACTATCACAAAAGCAAGCTTTATACAAAAAAAAGGTATTTTATTTTCGTTTTTGTGAATAATTAACCGGAAAAACCTAGTATAAACGTTAGGACAAAGAACGAATTTCTTTTTGTAGAGTTGTGTTCTTTTTTCATTAGAAGCCGACATTGTCCCTGATGAACATAGGCTACTTTTTTTTATTATTTTTTTATTTTTATATTTTTGGTTTCAGGTGTGTTTTATTGTTTCCGAAGCGAAGCGAGGGCGGGTCGCTAGTTCTCTATAAGTGTGGGAAATTTCATACTCCTCCGTCCGCGCAATTTTCGTAAAAAGGGATACAAAGTTTTTGCTTCACGTATTAATATATAGATACATTATGTGGGATTGGCTTGAAACAACATAAGTTTAACTACCTATATTGTGCTTTTTTATTAATTTATTTCTTCTGTTTGAGACAATAATTACCTTTTTTTACAGCAGTAGTTCCATTTTTCTTATTAGAAAAATGGAACTACTGCTTTTCTATTGAAAAGGCAATGTATTACATTATATAGACTAATTTCCAATTATTCTATTCTGTGATATAATAATAATATGGAGCGAAATATGAGGTGAAGTTTATTTTGGACTATAATTAATTGGTAAGATCTTGATGAGTGCGTAACAATTTTCCACATTAATGCACTTTTACCGTTTTTTTTTATTGCCCTTGTAGGCAGACGAGCATGCGGCTCACCTGATGGTGAGTGGTAACCGTCGCCCATGGACTTCAGCAATGCCAGGGGCAGAGCCAAACCGCGGCCTACTGTTAAGTACTCTTCACAAGCCTCGTTTGAAGCAGAACATGTCATAGCGCTCGAGAAACATCGTGGAGGGGAGCTTATTCCAAAACCGGAAGGTACGTAGCAAAAAAAATCTCAACTGTGGATGAATGCAGTGGCTCCAGGTAGTATGGATGAGCTGTACTCCGTTGGCGGGCGGTGCGACAGACTAAGCAGTTAATAAACCATTGCTATGACCTGATTAAAGCTGAAAAAAATACTAAATTAATATTATTAACAATAAATTTTACACAAACTCGCTCTTCACTTTCCCTCCAAAAGTCCATTTTTTGACTAATTTTTTTATTAACCGTTCCTTTTTTTAAAGATTTCATGGCCTGGTAACGTGCCCTTTAAGCCAGACATTTTTCTTTGACGCTCACAAATAGTTCATGGTAGCGAGTAGATACAGATAATATACATTGCTAATTCCTTAGGTTTAAACAGAAACAAACTGAAAAAAATTTATTAAACTATTCCACACATATGTGTAACCTTACCGTTTATAATCGGTCTTAAATTGATCGCGTATGTTTTATGATGAACGCTTGATCTCTTTTGGTGGAATATTTAAAAGCATGCCGCCAATATCATGGTTCAATGACCCTCAATTTGTGTCCAAGTTTTATGGGTTGGAAAATACGTATGGAACAAAAAGGTGACTGATGTAATCGTTTCCATGAATTCGGTGTTCTTTATAACGATGACAGGCAATGTTGGCGCTTTGTAAGAATCAAAGTTTTGCGCTATCCTTGAAGACTATTTATACAAAATGCATCTAATAATATTATTTTAGAAACTATTCTAATCTGTTAATAATCTTTCCTACCTAAGCTGATAGGCTTGAGAGGCTATATCAGCGGATCCTTAACTAGTAGGGGAGCTCACGGGGCTCAAACCTGACGACGTTGCTAACACGAACCCTAGCAAGAGCCGTGCTTCGCAGAATCTACCACCGGAGCGGAAACGCGACCCACTGAGAAGATCCGGCGAGAAACTCAGTGGGCTGTGTCTGAGGTTTAATTTACTCGTCGATCCCTTCGTCGCAAGCGACGGGTTCAACGAGAACGATGACCGGTGCTTGAGGTACCTAAAAGCACCATTAGTGGATCGGGAGGATCCGAAATGACGTGTTTGGGGTAACGTCGACTGCTTTCCATTCTGTCCGCAGGATCGGGAATGAAAATAATAATAATAAAGAACATTAGAACTAACGTGAGCCTTTGAAATCAGAGAATAAATTTTACAAATACACATAATTTTACTGGTGGTAGGATCTCTTGTGAGTCCGCACGGGTAGGTACCACCGCCCCGCCTATTTCTGCTGTGAAGCAGTAATGCGTTTCGGTTTGAAGGGTGGGGCAGCCGTTGTAACTATACTGAGACCTTAGAACTTATATCTCAAGGTGGGTGGCGCATTTACGTTGTAGATGTCTATGGGCTCTGGTAACCACTTAATATCAGGTGGGCTGTGAGCTCGTCCACCCATATAAGCAATAAAATAAAAGCATAACCTATCTTCTTGCTCTTTATTTCGAAACTAATACGTCAATTCAAGTAAATTAACTAGACTCCGGCCTGTTCCGAATGAGGTACGTCGAAAATAATATTAATCCGGCGATTCCTTGCGCGCATAAACATTCAAGTTAGTTGATAAATTGAAACGGTAAACCGAGCGCGTCCTACATTACACGATGCTACGTCTCGACGGCCAGTGTCGCGGCGTCACAAGGTTGCAACTTATGGCAACAATTGCGCGAATAATTTTTCCTTCTTCCTACAAGCCCGAGCGGAACAGCCTTGCTCATCGCGTAGAGGTCGCCACCCAAATAAACGTAAACAATATTCATTCCTTGTATCGTTTAAAAACACAAAACAATTTTAAACGTTACATCGACGCGTTACATCGTTCGAGAACATTCGTAAATGCATGCGAAACACAACTAAACTCAATCTCAGTGAAATCTACTGTCCTATACGCGGGGACGCATTACACACTTTCTTATTTTCCCGACTTCACAAGGTAATCTAGTAATAGGCAATCTCAGGGACTCTCTCCGACGTACGGTGAAAGTAAGTTGCGTAAAGTGCCCTGCCGTCTACCGCGAATCATAGAATTGACGTGCCCTACTAAATAGCGCGGCGATTGCTTGAAATTAACCGAACGCGTCAACAGCCTGGATAATAATTTAGCGGCTCCGAACATCGATTACTTCAAAAATTATGTTTTAAAATAATAGTTTACATAATCCGTTCATTCGTATACCAATTGACTTTCGAAGTAAGCTTTTTATTTCTTGTAACGAAAGACATTAGATAATATTAAGCGTATACCATTTGCGTTGTTTTGTTAGAATTAAAATCGTTCATATTTTCGGTTTGTCCGATTGTTGAATGGCTAACGCGGGAATAGTTCGTGTCCTAACAAACTAACGCGTTTAGAAGGAAATCAAGCTATTATTAAAGCACACGTAAGGAATGACTCAATGGGACGGACAAGTCGGGTCGGGTGCTTCTTGGAACCCTTTTGTTGCATATCATTCACATTGTCCAATAAGACAAATTCACCGGTTGCACTGACGAACACTAACGCGAATTTATTTAACAAATTTCCCCGTTAAAAATTATCAAATAAACAGCATATCAATTATTCTTGTTTGCCACCCAATGATCAACTACAGTGGCGGAAAAACTAGGGCATAGAAATGGCAATTTACCGAACCGACCTATAACATAACCGACCTGATAGTTTTCATACAAAGTCACTCAACAAAAGCGCGAAGTGTTAATATGACTATATCGTATTATTATGTTGCTATTGCCTTTTAAACTGCGTAGTGTAGCGTCTATAATCTCCAGTGAGTTGCGCATCAGCGACGCGTCGGCGGCGATCTTGCATCCGTGGGCCGACATCGCCAGGTAATGACATAAAACGACATCCACGTGAGCGACCGTAACTCACACACGGATCACAAGATAGATATCAGATCACTTTGACAGTCAGGCAGGGTTGCCAGATCGAGATTTAAAATCTTCAGAATTAGTTAGCAATGTATTATCAGATTTCAAATCTAATAATGTAGTTATTATAATGTGATTGAGAAAAATACAGACATTGTTGCTATTTGAAGTCGTCGTGGCCTAAAGGATAAGACGTCCGGTGCATTCGTATGAAACGATGCACCGGTGTGTTCGAATCCCGCAGGCGGGTACCAATTTTTCTAATGAAATACGTACTCAACAAATGTTCACGATTGACTTCCACGGTGAAGGAATAACATCGTGTAATAAAAATCAAACTCGCAAAATTATAATTTGCGTAATCACTGGTGGTAGGACCTCTTGGGAGTCCGAACGGGTAGGTACCACCACACTGCCTATTTCTGCCGTGAAGCAGTAATGCGTTTCGGTTTGAAGGGCGGGGCAGCCGTTGCAACTATACTGAGACTTTAAAACTTATATCTCAAGGTGGGTGGCGCATTTACGTTGTAGATGTCTATAGGCTCCAGTAACCACTAAACACCAGGTGGACTATGCGCTCGTCCATCCATCTAAGCAATAAAAAAAAAAAAAAATGTGATAGAGAAAAATACAGCCAAATTATTGTTATTATTTCGATACAGTTTATTTTTGCTTCACAATTAATGAATTAACTTCTATTAACAACAATATTCAAAACTGAATGATAAGGTAATGTGAGCTCACATGGTTCAGTTTCATTGGTATGCTTATATACACCTCGTGATATGAATTCCTACCTCAAAGCGATAGCATTCACTTTGTAGTATCTATGAACTCTGACAAGCGTTTGACATTTAAAACCAATTAAAAAAATGCTTAATAATTTTAACATTCTTGAAACTAAATATGGAAACGTGTCATTCATATCAAAAAAAGATGTTCTCTACGCAAACTGTACCTACCAAACATTAATAATTTCCAAAAAGTAACATGAAATCTATTTTAAAAACAAAATCGAACACCTGACAACCCAAGCAATAAGTGGCCGGACAAGATTAAATAGTTCCAATGAGCGATACAAAAATTCTTATTTTATTTTGTAGACGTTACACAGTACACTAAATTTGGCGCCTAAGCATCCGGCTAACAACGGTGCCTCTTATTTTGAACGAAACACACGGATACGTATTTGTGTAGTGCGAAATGCCTCTTGTCATTAAATGATATTGATTAGCCAGTAAAATGTTATTAATGAGTTCTAGAAATGATTTAAACGTGTTGAATTCGCGAATCCGGTTTATTTAAATAACTATGTTTGTTATTTGTCTATAATACAATTAATTTTTTTCGAAAAATATTCTGTTTATGTTTATAATAATGTCATTAAGTTTATGTTAGTAAATTTTGTATTTATTAAGTTAATAAATTGAAAACGAATACATAGTATTAATAAAGTAAAATCTAAATAAAAAGGTACTGCAGTAAACACGTCTAAGTGTAATTAATTCTGTATAGTTAATATCGGCCTAGGGTAATAGCATCCCATCTCTCCTTGTGGGTCAATGGACAGCAGCGCTTTCTGAGTATTTTGCTAGAGCACTGCGATATCCAACTGTCATTGTCTTGTAGTATTGTAAGCCCCTGTAGAGAGGTACCATGAACGTGCCTATTTCGGTGTCGAAGTCGTCTAGCTTTTCGGTTTGAAGTGTGGAGCAGCCATTGTATTATAAAAACTGAGACTGAGCTCATGTACCTATTCGTACCAGCTCTCAAGATGCCTCGAGGACACAATTCACGAAGTCGAAGATAGTTACGTAAGTATATAATAATTAAAAAAAAGTATCTACTGTGAGATTCGAACACCGGCACAGTCGGTAGTATACCAGGCGTCTTATCCTTTAGACCACGAAAACTTCAAACATAATGGCAATGGCAAAAATGTCATTGTGAATTCAATCTCTTCCCTCTCTCTCTCTCTCCCTCTCTCTCTCTCTCTCTCTCTCTCTTTTTCTCTCTCTCACTCTCTCTCTCTCCCCCTCTTTCTCTCAGCTCATGATAATAGGTTACTTAAGAACAGATTTTACATGCAACATCATTCAGTCAGATAAACTTGCATATACAATACGAAATGTCAAAGTTCATTCAACACCTATTGTGTTTCAAGCAATCTTAATTCTCTTAATGAGACAGAACCTTTGTATCTAACAGAGCTTATTACTGAAGCTGGTAACTAATAGAATGCAAATAAAATACATTGTTTCGAATGAGGTAATTAATGACACAATGTTCTACACTTGCATCATTGTGAAACTATTTATCTGTATTGTTAGAGTCGATGTTTTGCGTAATAACTACGCTTGATTGAATGATTAGATGTGCTCCGTGACCTTAGTATAAAAATAGCATAGATATTTCAGCATTAATTCATTATAATAGACTATTCCAAATGTCATGCTACGTTATCGAATTTCTTCTCCTTGCGTTGCTCTTTTCATTACTGAGGGTTCTCTCACGTTCAATTGTGATCCTTGGCCTCGTGGAACTTGATGTCCAGACAAAATCGAATTTGGACCGATTATCTCGAACTGCGTCCTATGGGACGTTTTCCTTCTATCTAGCCCGTCACCATGAGCTGTTCAAAATTGTGACCCTTTTCCGAACCACATAGGTATAATTGCATAATTGTTTTCTCCGTCTCTACTATTATAATTTTAAAATTAATTAATAAATAAAATCCGTCCGATTTTCTCTTTATTGATTCAATGCCAATGTCGTCTTCAATGATTTACTGAAAATTTATTACCTGATTCACAGAAAAACAGAGAAGAAATTAATGTTCTTACTGTACTTAACCACGTTTTCGACATACGACAAGAACACTTAAATTATGAGGCCATGGGCTTACGGAATTATAGAATAACACAGCGTTACTTATGTATGTAGATTTGAACTTGACAAGAAGGAAAACTACATGGACACTATTCCTCACAACCTTTCCTTCTTGACGAAGCCCAAGAACAACAGCTAGTTTAATATAAATAATGGATCCTTCATCACTTCTTTGTCCGTTCAAACCATCATATTCCAAAATGAACAATTAGTCTTTGCGTAATTTGCACATAGTTGCAGCCAAAATGACTTCGTTTCAAGGCTTCCTTGCCTCATCTAATCACGTATTTTTGATACGCTCTATCGAATTCACCTCTCATTGAAATCAATCAATACACGTTCCATTAAATGGCGTACCTCTCTGAAATCAACTTAACACTTAAATCGTTTCGGCCGTGTTACAAATAAAAGTACGGATATAAACTAAAATTATAATACTTAAACAAATTTAAACTTATTTTGCACCTATTGAGCATCTATTGTATTGCATTGCGCTTGCTGCCGTGAAGTTAAACCAGTTTTTTTTTTGTGAAGGACAGATTATTAGTGACCCGAAGTCCTTTCTAGTTTCACCAGGACAGGTGGGCGAGCAAAGGCTCAGCCAGGAGGTGTGAGATTTGGTAACAGCTTCCCAGAACGCCTTCAAAGGAGACCTAACAACTCAAGAGCAGTTGCTTCGCGAAGGTACAACCTCACAGTCACCCTTATTTACTATTTCTAACAGTGCGTGTACCCTACTATCTTCGACACACTCATGCGCCACTACCTAAGCATATTATATTACTTAGTTGGTATTTCAGACATGTACCCATTCGCGAACCTGCGACCTTTCGTATGGGAAGGACGCAT
This sequence comes from Bombyx mandarina, assembly GCF_030267445.1. Lineage (NCBI taxonomy): Eukaryota > Metazoa > Arthropoda > Insecta > Lepidoptera > Bombycidae > Bombyx > Bombyx mandarina. The sequence goes on along the minus strand of NC_143216.1, from coordinate 16,251,598 downwards.
AGAGATGACTCAACATTTCATTACCTCTAGCATGCATTTTTAAAATAATAATCCGAAAACTCCACATCACAAAATCGCAATTTTAAATACCTTCAGGACGTTTGAAACATTGTAAGATTCGAATAAAAAGTAAAACTCAATTAAGCGGACCATCTCGCGTGGGCGAAGTTGTCGGTTACAATTCTTAATAAGACCACATGACCACAATTACCAACATTAAAAGAGCCAATACCGACTTCACGTGGGCACCAAGGTAATACACCTTGTTTGGCAAATTTGTGCCTCACACAAAGTTTTGTCTCTTTGTTCGGTTGGTAATGTGTAGTGTCGAAATTAATCTTGATTGCGAAGTACTCGTATATAATACACATAAATTAGGCAGTACCAGTTGATCGGGCACGGAGCTATGACGTGTTCTAAACTGAGGGTAGGATATCGATGACTTAAAATTGCGCGTTTAATTCATAATTCAACTAACAAATTTGGAAAAAAGTCACGATATTGAGCAAATCGCTTGTTTTTGAATGCTTAACATAATAAAATCATTATTTGACTTTTTGTATGTTTTTCTGTACGTGCATTTCCATAATCCCTTAGCCTTAAATGAATGGGTGCGGTTTCTAACGATCTGTGGCGATAAACTTGAGCAAACACGTCTCACCGTGACGCATTACCGCCGAACTTAAGACGCGAGGTGGAAATTTCAACTGAATTAGGACAGTGCACAGCTTTTCAAACCACAACGCATGTATCACAGCTCAAATATGTAGAAGGTGCCAACCCATGCCAACTCATAGAACGGGACACCAAGATTGTCTTTCGCCAGATATTTTATACGAATTTCACGCAATTACAGTACCTAATAACCTGCCCATTTCTGCCGTGAAGCAGTAATGCGTTTCGGTTTGAAGGGTGGGGCAGCTGTTGTAACTATACTGAGATCTTAGAACTTATATCTCAAGGTGGGTGGTGCATTTACGTTGTAGATGTCTATGGGCTCCCGTAACCACTTAACATTAGGCGGGCTGTGAGCTCGTCCACTCATCAAAGCAATAAAAAAAACCGAGCATAACTGTAAATAAAAATTACATAACCCTAAAACATTTGATAACCGTAACTCTAATTACAGATAATCCGAAAATAAAGGGAATACACGGAAATAAAAACAAAAGAAAACTCAAAATAATAACAGTAATGTAGACACTAGAGGTTGAGAAGTTGTAGATACAACTAGTTTATCACATGTGTTGATTTGTCATCTAATTGAACATCAATTAAAGCTACTGCAATATACAATGACTATAGAACGCCGTGGCAGGACTGAAACTAATATTAAATTTAGCCGGAAAATTGATTCTGTTTAGTATATCGGATGACGTCACTGACAAGATACCTTGTAATCGATAAATCATGTTATTATCCTAGGACAATATGACTAACGATCCAGAGTGCCATGCATTGAGTAACGTGAATTAATGACACACAAAACATAGTTTCCTAATACTATGCTACCAGAACAGCCATTTGTTTATATATTAGTTTACTTTATCATCAAAGAAGAGATAGATGTATGTACATACATAAGCGAATCTAGCAATACAATTCCACTTAAATAAAACCACGTCTCTGATATGAAATGCCTATTAAAGGTACACATAAATTGGATTAAAAGAATAATTGAAAGATATACATGAGTTTAATTATTTCGTAAGTATAATATTTTATAGATTTGGTTTGAAACTGGAAACGCGTTTGACGGAAATTACGTATTTTACTTGTACTTATGTTCGGTATTAAGTCCACACAGGTAGGTACCGCCATACCATTAACGGTGCTTTTAGGCACCACAAGCACTAGTCACCGTCCTCGTCGAACCCGTCGCTTGCGACGAAGGGCTCGACGAGCGAATTAACTCATAGACACAGCCCACTGAGTTTCTCGCCGGATCTTCTCAGTGGGTCGCGTTTCCGGTCCGGTGGTAGATTCTGCGAAGCACTGCTCTTGTTAGGGTCAGTGTTAGCAACTGTCCGGTTTGAGCCCCGTGAGCTCACCTACAAACGTTAGGGTGAAGCTGAAATAGCCTCTCAAGGCTCTCAGCATAGGTAGGAAAAAAAAGAAAACCGCCATATTTTTGAAATCATCGTGGCCTAGAGGATAAGAGGCTAAGTGAAAAGATACGACTATATATATGTACCATTTTTTTCTTAAGGATAAAGATTACTTAACACATGCTCACAAATGACTTTCACGATGAAAAAATAGTATCGTGTAATAAAAATCAAACAAATAAAAATTTATATTACCCAATAACTTGTAGCAGGGCATGTTATGAGTCCAAGGACAGCTGGTTAAAAAAAATGTCCAACAATTCGCCACGAGTCCTATGGGTCCTAGGAGTTACATGATAAAAGTGATTACAGCTGTTATTTAATCTTATTTATTTAATACTCAAACTGTAATTGGCAGAGTAAATGCCGATTTAAGTTGCAATTCCCGGACTGGACTGCGATATCGTCCAAGAGACAAAACATTTTCATAATTCAACAGTCTTTCATGGCAACATCAATCTATTCACAAAATTGGCTTCGTGCGATCAATAAGCAACATTTAATCAACGTGATCCAATTATCTCTAATCTACAAAATAACACTTCACTGGAGATTAAGATATTGTGACAACAAAACGTTTAGTGAAGCCACCTACGTACAAGATAGCGGGTAACATCCACCCACTACGTTATTTACATGTGTCCAGTATACGGACATTGAAAAAACCGGCATAACCATTTAAAGTAATAAGACAATGTAGTTCATTAAGTTTAGCTTCCAACGCCCACTAGCTTCATCATGAGTAACTATGGTACGAGCCACTGTCAAACGAAGTAAGTTCTTAACGTGACCAACATAAGGCTACTAACAAACAAGATTTAGATTGCAATATTTAGTTTCTGTTGATGTTTCGCGCGCTCCAAGGTGTTTCAAAATATTTATTAAACTTAATAACCTAAAGGTTTGTTATTTTAATTGGCCGGAGCTAAAGTTTTTAGCTACTTAGCTTCAGTTGATTCTCGGACCCAGTTAAATCGACAAATTAGGGATGAGGTGCCATCAAAATAAGCATTGTTTGACGTTGATAATGAAGCCCATGTTCGGAAATTTAACGATTACTTTACTGCAAGATGGCTGGATGAAACTTGGCTTTGACGATTTCTCGGAAACTTAAATAAAATCGGTAGTTTAACTTATTACAAAAATGTTGACTGTAAAATATAATAAAATATAAAAAATACCTAGACCAAATAAAATTTCATAGAATTCTGATGGTTCTGAAAATTACGAATTAAATACAAAAAAAAAAAACAATCGAAGTTGTTTGTTTGTTTGATTACTAGTGAAAGCCGGTCACGCTCTCTTGTGACCATCGATAATTGTATGAAAAACATAAATTTCTTGAGACTCCAACACTACATCTTAAAATCGTGCTATATCATAACCTAATACCTATGTATGTACTATTCACAAAAATTTCTTCCACAGTTTTTTCGTGAAAGACTAACAATCCTCCATCCTCACAAATCACATACCTAGTAAAATAGCGATTAGTATTTTCTTCGGTCTTCGCAAGTCGTAAACATAATTAAAACTATCTCACTCTAAAGTAATTCAAACGTCCGAAATAGTATACTGACAATAAAAAACGCAAGATCGAACCGTAAAAGGAGTTTTAATTAGGATTGTGGTTTATCAAAAAAATACGAAAATAAACATGGAATCCTGTCACATATACTTATTGTTTTAAATTTGAAATGTCCATACAGGGTTACGATTATTTCATCTCGAATATTCTAATTAATTCCATAACGAGAGTATGAACCGGTAGCCATTATTCACTCTTGTAGATTTTCTTTGTCCACGGCGCGGCGACCAATAAATATTTTACCTATAATTAACGTTTGAGGCCTTTGAAACGAAGCGAAGAAATAAGCCTTATAATATATGAGTTTTATAGTGAAGTAATCATGATCGAAATGAGGTCGTTCACATTAAAATTTACTCTCATAGTGCGTGAGCTTTTTCTATCGTCGTTTTTATTACTTTTGTTCTCACAAATTCATTTTCTTGACTTGATTTCAATCCAAAGAAATGCAGCTTTTTAAAGTAAACTAATTTGTTGACAAATAAATAGCTCTTAAAGCACCGTTGACATTCCTAAGTCTTTAACGGTCATTATACCCCCAAATTTTTTTTATGGATCTAGATGGGCAGATGAGCTCGTGCCTCCCTTGATATTAAGCGGTGACTTACTACGTAAGTGTTTCTAATTATAAAGCCCATTGATGTAAAATATAATGAGAACCTGTATTCTTTAGACAGAGTCTAAAGTATGAGTATATGCAATTCGAACTGGGATGAATTCAAACTGGGATGCGTAACTGCTTCACGGCCATACCAAATAGAATGGGGCGAAGTAACTATCCATGCAAACCCAGAATACGCCCTGCCACAAATTACGGCAGGTTCATTAATTATTGTCGTTTAATTACGTGATTTTATTCCTAAAGACGTTTTGATGTATTTCTCTAACTAAACTAATAAAACCGTGCAGTATCAAACAAAAAATAATTATACCTACATTTCTTTCCCAATTACAAGTCACTCAGAAAGCAACTCTAACTTAACTATATATATAGTATTTCTTTATAGTATGGTATAGATAGTATTTATAATATTGTGATCATACGCTTACTTGTCAACTTTTATATGACACTACCGTGTAACTTTTCGAAAGCAAACGAAATGCTTCGTGACAAAACGACTAGTTAGACAATGAGAAAATTAAGTCAACAAAGGCCCTCCTGTAAACAAATGAATAGAATCAATTGACCAATACTCAAGATCGTCAGAAATGTCAGCATATTTCGTATAATGTATTGTGACTCTATTGCCAATAGAATTTACCTTTAATAATGGCAGACGTAAGACGGCTTCAATGACGAGTGTCTGTATTGCATAATCAGTTCAGAAATGTACACACGGATTTGCTAATACATCACTGCTTTGACCGTATTAAAAAAATAAACTATCTAAATTCCGATTTTATTGAATATTTTCTGGTTTCATCCTGATTAATTTATATACTAAATGTTCCTTTATGTGCTGAATAGTTCATGCGTCAATTACACCCTGAAGCGAAATGTTTAATAGTTGCTGGGATTACAAGTTAGATCTTTGACGTGTCATGTGCTGTGAACTAATGCAGGTTGATGCGACCGATATGACTAGTTATTAGAAGAGAACCAATTACAAGGTTCAGTTATAGCTGTAATCCCAATAAAGCATCTCACAGTGGACAGAATCGTTTCGGGCTTGCCTACTCATTATATCCGTCAATAAATATTTTTTTAACTTGTTGCTTACTTTGCGAAAATTATTCTTGAGTATATTTTTATTGCTGACTGACAGACGTTAAGCGCTTAGCGGAATTCATGAATATCACACCGTAATTGCTACCACACCTTGAAACGTGAGATACAAATCTCAATTTCATTTTAATACTCCTGTTCTTCCAGATGAAAACCTCTGACTGCTTTGTGGCAGAATTCTCAGACTCGTAATACGCCCTATGACCAGAAAAGTTATTATTAATATAATAAATAATGTGAACTAAGTCTAATAATATAAATAAGGCGGAGTAAACAGTCAAAAGCCTTGAAATGATGCACTCGTTATTGGCCAATTGCTTGCGTGATTATTAAAACACGACTCGAAATCAAATAAATAAAACGTCTGTACGATTATAACTTAACGTTTTAATATTAAACTTGTTCTGCTTTTTATAAACAAGGCTTTGTTTTACGAGAATTATTCAAGGAGTAATTGCGAGAACGTATTTACATACAGTTTAAATAAACGTTCTCGAACGTAAGATGTCGATTTTATATTTACAGACATCGATTCCACATTTTTACTGGTGGTAGGACCTCTTGTGAGTCCGCACGGGTAGGTACCACCGCCCCGCTTATTTCTGTCGTGAAGCAGTTATGCGTTTCGGTTTGAAGGGTGGGGTAGCCGTTTTCACTATACTGAGACCTTAGAACTTATATCTCAAGGTGGGTGGCGCATTTACGTTGCATATGTCTATGGGCTCCAGTAACCACTTAACACCAGGTGTGCTGTGAGCTCGTCCACACACGTAAGTAATAAAAAAAAATTAAAATTTTGCTTCCTGGTTGCAGAGTTAATAATTTGAAAATTCGAACGTTGAGTCACAGAGTCTCCAAAATGAGATCTCTTCATTTCCCACGATTTTGCGCCCTTTCTACTTGAAGTTCAAACATGCTAGCCCATCAGCGATGTCTTAGGTAATCGCTTTATGCCGAGTGGCTCGTATCAAAGATAATTTTCGATAGTTTTTACTATTTTTCTAAATGCATGCATGGCCCAGGCAACGCTGACAAGCTAGTTTTGTGTATGACAATTGTATTGAAAGTAGCCAGCTTTTTAGTTCCCTCCATTGACAGCTGATATCGATAGAGAATTAATTTAACTGTAAACTTTCACTGTTTTCAAGTTCTCAAGCATTCTATTCTAGTTCTCAGATCCTCTTGTAGTTCAGTACTGCATTGACTTCATTTCAATTTCAAAATAACGTTTCAACAATATTAGGATTTTTAACTCGATGAAAGTTTGCAACAAGCGCATTATGTAATCGCAAATGATCTAGTTAAATCGAGACTAACTTGTTACGAAATATGCGGATTCGAGTCATACGATTGAAGCTTAGCTCATACATTCGGTTCACAATTAAATCTAAATGGTATTAGTTACATGCTGATTGGCAATTTATTTTATTATTTATTATTTGTTTTATCATAATAATGTTGAGCAATATTCTCAGTTGGTACCAGAGTATAGAGGACACATACATTTAAATTTAGAATTATCTTAAAAGTAATTAATAATTGCTCCTTGACAAAGATTCTTGATAATCCACGAACTAAATGGAACCGGAAAAAACAACCAGCGGAAAGTTTTAGCTCTGTTTAATTAATTCTGGAAAACCTTTTTTTTTACTTCAACATTTAATGTTGTTTTTTTTTTTGGATACCAAATTTAATGTAATTAATTAAAGACACTAATAAACAGTAAAAAAATTAGTGTATATTTAAATTGTTAATTTATAATTCGTAATCAGACAAGAACACAATTATTAATTAGTACCAAAACATACAACTCACCTTTGAAAGCAATAAAAACAAGAATGTGTCCAACTAGAAGAAGTATGTGTAAAGAATGTACGTAAAGAAAGTACCGTCCTATCTATTTTGGCCGCAAAGCTACTGTACTTTCAAGTGTGAAGAGTAAAGTAGCCTACACATATTGCAATTCGTCGATGTTTTACAGAGTAAGTTGCTTAGATTCCCGTATAGGGCATGTTGGCCACACTGGTAAACTACCCTGAATGTAGTAAAATTGAAAATTGGAGAATTCTCTCATGTTTCAATATATATGGCTGCGATAAAGTTTGTATGGTCCCAGGTATCCTTGTCACAGATTAGGGTGTGTGCTAATCTGCTAATCTACGTTAATAAAAATAAAATAAAAGACTAAGGAAGCGGTAGTGTTTTTTTTCACAACGTATGTTGGTCACACTGGTAAACTACCCTGAATCTAGTAAAATTGAAAATTGGAGAATTCTCTCTCATGTTTCAATGTTGATGGCTGCATTAAAGTGTGTATGGTCAGGTGAATGAAGTTAGCCCCTCAAAAAAAATTTTTTTTCCTATTTTATACTTATTTTCTATTAATTCGTTTGTTCATCATTTGTTCATGATTGTTCACTGTTAATAATTGTTTGTTCTGCATTTATTTATTTAAAAAAAATATTTAAAAATATACCTACAAGTTAGCCCCTCTAATGCAATTTTTAATATTTTTTCATCCTTAATGACTCGTAAATATTCATTTTCGATTGTTCTTATACAAAACACGTTTGTTCTCTTTCGAAATTACTCTTTTTTTGTTTAATTTACTATTTTTATTAGTTGAATAAATGTATACAAAATATGTGTACTGCGCATGCGTCAACTATAATGCCTAAACTTTATACGCGGTTTTAATCGTGAAAAAAAAAAACAAATATAAATCCTGAAGGAGCAATTAATTGGTATACAGTTTAATTAAAAAAATTAAAAAATTAATAAATGAAATAATGTGCATTGGCGTTAAGTTAGACCAAATACATTTTTTCCATCCTCTTACCTATCGTATTAAAATGTTATTTTACTAATGTTAGGAATATAATTTCGACTGTGTAAAAAAGTTATTATAATGTATACCTATATTATCTCTTGAAAGATAAATAATGAATATATTTACTTATTTGTTTATATTACCTATGTGAACTCCCTATCTTTTTTATACCTTCATAACGATAAGTAGGAGGATGGAAAAAATGTATTTGGTCTAACTTAACGCCAATGCACATTATTTCATTTATTTATTTTTTAATTTTTTTAATTAAACAGTATACCAATTAAATGCTCCTACAGGATTTATATTTGTTTTTTTTTTCACGATTAAAACCGCGTAGAAAGTTTAGGCATTATAGTTGACGCATGCGCAGTACACATATTTTGCAAACATTTATTCAAATAATAAAAATAGTAAATTAAACAAAAAACGAGTAATTTTGAAAGAGAACAAACGTGTTTTATATAAGAACAATCGAAAATGAATATTTACGAGTCATTAAGGATGAAAAAATATTAAAAATTGCATTAGAGGGGCTAACTTGTAGGTATATTTTTAAATATTTTTTTTAAATAAATAAATGCAGAACAAACAATTATTAACAGTGAACAATCATGAACAAATGATGAACAAACGAATTAATAGAAAATAAGTATAAAAAAGGGAAAATAAAATTTTTTGAGGGGCTAACTTCATTCACCTTGTATGGTCCCAGGTATCCTTGTCACAGATTAGGGTGTGTGCTCATCTGCTAATCTACGTTAATAAAATTTAAAAAAAAAACTAAGTAAGCGGTAGTGTTTTTTTTTTCACAACGTATGTTGGCCACAATGCTAACTACCCTGAACTAGTAATTTTTTTTTTTTATTGCTTATATGCGTAGACGAGCTCACAGCCCACCTGGTGTTAAGTGGTTACTGGAGCCCATAGACATCCACAATGTAAATGCGCCACCCACCTTGAGATACAAGTTCTAAGGTCTCAAGTATAGTTATTTTGGCCGCACTGGTAAACTACCCTGAATCTAGTAAAATTGAAAATTGGAGAATTCTCTCTCATGTTTCAATATATATGGCTGCGATAAAGTTTGTATGGTCCCAGGTATCCTTGTCACAGATTAGGGTGTGTGCTCATCTGTTAATCTATGTTAATAAAAATAAAAATAAATACTAAGGAAGCGGTAGTGTTTTTTTTCACAACACACGAATGACGCGAACAGTGCTCTGTTACATTGTAATACTTTGATGTTTTATATTTACGTACAACCTTGGGGCTCGCAACCGATAGCCTTAAACTATTTAGACTCGCACGTTAATTGGCTATGAGTTATGACAATGTGTTAATAACGTTCGACGAGTGTGTTTTTTCTTGATTTCTTTGTTACAAAATCCTTAAAGCAGGTCCTCTTGGTGCCTGGACTCCTAGACTAGAATATTAGATGGTAAAATAAAAAATAGCTTATCTTAAAATGATCGCATACGTAATCATTACCTTAATGCCTATATAATGTGCCTATATAATATATAATGTGTAATAAAAATGAAACCCGCAAAATTATAATTTGCGTAATTACTGGTGGTAGGACCTCTTGTGAGTCTGCGCGGGTGGGTACCACCACCCTGCCTATTTCTGCCGTGAAGCAGTAATGCGTTTCGGTTTGAAGGGTGGGGCAGCCGTCGTTACTATACTTGAGACCTTAGAACTTGTATCTCAAGGTGGGTGGCGCATTTACGTTGTGGATGTCTATGGGCTCCAGTAACCACTTAACATCAGGTGGGCTGTGAGCTCGTCCACCCATCTAAGCAATAAAAAAAAAAAAAAAAGTGTCCTTATTCAAAGGAAACTGGAGAAGCTCCTGAGTGGTAGGCAGTGGCTTAGCTATCCCCTTCGTATGGCTGACATCTATAGCCGACAGTACTTAATCACCATAGACCGTATGATCTTCTACAAATTGAAAAACAAAAAAAAAACATTAGTACCAGATAAATTAGACTACTGTCACCATGTGGTTCGGGTTCGATGACCGGTCGGAGTCAGTTCCCTTATTAAGATATCTGATGTTCGAGGTTCGTCGGTGCTTATTGCTATTTTCTATATATTTTGGGTATTCTTAGCATTGGAGAAAATCCTGCACAAAAGCCGCTATATGAGCAACATTTTGTTTCTACCTAAACTGATAGCCTTGAGAGGCTATTTCAGCTTCACCCTAACGTGTAGGTGAGCTCATGGGGCTCAAACCGGGGATATCGCTAACACTGGCCCTAGCAAGAGCAGTGCTTCGTAGAATCTACCACCGGATCGGAAACACGACCCACTGAGAAGATCCGGCGAGAAACTCAGTGGGCTGTGTCTATGGGTTAATTTACTCGCCGAGCCCTTCGTCGCAAGTGACAGGTTCGGCGAGGGTGGTGATCGGTGCTTGAGGTATCTAAAAACACCGTTAATGGATCGGGAGGATCCGTAATGACGTATTTAGGGCGACGTCGACTCTTTACCATTCGGTCCACAGGATCGAATATGTAATTTTCGGCGGCCACGATAAGAGGGTTTTCGGTTGTGCCGCCTTCTCGAAGTAGCGCAATTATGCCGTCTGCATATACTTACTGACTGAGTCAAGCTCTAGGTCGTAATGGAACCTTTAAACCATCTATCGTCTCGTTTCTTATATCTTTCCAAATTTCTTGATTTTTCTTAACTGTCCGAAAAAATATTTAAGTACCTAAATACTAGTGTTAAGTAGTTACCGAATTTTACAAACATCAACAGCTTAAAATCCATCACCCACTTTGAGACATGCGTTCTAAGTCTCAGTTTTTATAGTACAATACCTACCTCACCCTTCAAGCAGAAACGCATTTTTTTTATTGCCTTTGTAGGCAGACGAGCATACGGCCCACCTGACGGTAAGTGGTCACCGTCGCTCATGAACGTCAACAATGCCAGGGCAGAGCCAAGCCGCTGCCTACCATTACTGCTTCACGGCATACATCCTTCACAAGATATCCCACCGCCAGTTTTCTACTGTATCGTTTTTAATTACATCGTGACAAGTCACCAAAACGTGAAACACCGAGACACGTTCCATCGCAGCCCCAGCATCTCAAGCGGGAAACGGTTCCTGAAACTTCAAACGATCAATTGCAACACAGGATTAGCCAATTAATGTTTCTAAACATCGTTAGACAATGCTCCGCGTCGCAAAGCGACTTGTGTAACTCTCTTCACGTTGAGTAAAAAAAACGGATTGCGCAAGCCGTACACTTTCTTTGACAGTTTATTTCCTACTATCTATATATTAATACGTGAAGCAAAAACTTTGTATCCCTTTTTACGAAAATTGCGCGGACGGAGTAGTATGAAATTTTCCACATTTATAGAGAATATAGAGAAGAAGTGCACGATGCTAATATTTTTTTTAAATAATACATAAAAGATACATTAAATCAATAAAGAAAACATTACACACACTACATACCATGTATTTGACGCACACACGCATGCATACTATTTATTGTCAAACTTTTGTTCTTGACATCTGTTGTCAAATTGAGAATAGAATATGGTTTGTCTTTGTTAATATTTTTTATAGTGTAGTCTTGGCGAATTTTGTGATTATAGAAGTATAAAATATAATCTTAATAGTCTACAAATTTACAATTCCAATTAATTATAGTCGAATTTCGACTACTGCGGGGCCACTAGTTATTATAATTATTTAAAAGTGTTTCGTAATCAGTTTGACTTGTGCGACAGTAAACAGCTGTGAACAGTATTGACGATCGCCTGCCGTTTTTAGATGATTTTTCAAATGATTTTACTTTTTTTTCTCTATATTTCTTACGAATGAAAACCGTTAATTGAATAGAAAAAAAAACACATTAATTTATTGAAACCACTGCGTTAGCTATCGTACGTTCATTATTCAGATACGTTTTTGAAATATTAGCCATTACCATACTTATAATACATAGTAATTATTACTATTATTATTAGCTAACACTATTTAATATAACAGTATTAGAGACCCGCCCTCGCTTCGCTTCGGAAACTGTAATTTATTATTGATTTCTCCACTATTTAATGGATGTTATTATACAAATAAACCTTCCTCTTCAATCACTCTATCTATTACAAAAAACCGCATCAGAATCCGTTGCTTAGTTTTAAAGATTTAGGCATACATAGGGATATAGGGACAGAAAAAAGCGACTTTGTTTTTTTTTATTGCCCTTGTATGCAAACGAGCATACGGCCCACCCGATGGCGAGTGGTTACCGTCGCCCATGGACTTCAGCAATGCCAGGGGCAGGCAGAGCCAAGCCGCTGTCTACCGCTTAATACTCTCCACAAGCCTCGTTTGAAGAAGGACACGTCATAGCGCTCGGGAAACACCGTGGAGGGGAATTCATTCCATAGCCGGATGGTACGTGGCAAAAAAGAACTCTGGAAACGCACTGTGGATGAACGCAGTGGCTCCAGGTAGTATGGATGAACTCTACTCCGGTGCCGGGCGGTGCGATGGTAAAAACGAGATGCCGGTATCATCTCGAACAATTCCTCAGCTCACAGCCCACATGGCGTTAAGTGGTTACTAGAGCCCATAGACAACCACAACGTAAATGCGCCACCCACCTTGAGATATAAAGTTCTAAGGTCTCAGGTATCGTTCTGGCCGGTGTTCTATAAGCAATAGTTCCTAATTAACCTTATTAAGAAAAGAAAAACACAATTTTATTATTAATATTATCTCAAAGCTCTTCAGAAATCTCGGGGATTTTATAAAAATTAATTTATTCAAAACTTTATAGTTCATCTCAATACTAAAATTTCAAAATATTATAATTTTTATAGTAAGTATATAATGAGCTGGGAACGAAGCGGTTATCGTCGACCGGCCATTGTCCGGAGGCCAGGCGCCTTCCGCTTTGCCGAAACCACTTAAAACAGACCTCCGACTTCACATTCCTTAACAGTTCATTACAAACACAAACACGCGACTTAGGGAGGCGAGGCGGTGCCGTTTATGCTGGTTCAGGCATGTATTAGTATAGGAAAGTATCGAAATGCGGAACGCGATTGAAAAATAGAAAACGCGTGGTGTACCGCGATGGTCTGTATGTAAATAACTAGACTGTCACCATTTGTGCAATACAGGAAGTCTGTGACGTTTTTCATTTGATATCTGCTGTGTGTGTGTGTTTTTTTTCATTTTAAGTCTAGCATATCAATGCCTGTTTTGTTTCTATTCGTTCAGACATTGGCAAGTCCTGAAAACTCTATAATAATGTTGCCAACGTTTTTTTTTTCTTCTTATAGTCGAAGGAGCTCACGGTCCGCTTGGTGCTTACCGAGATTAGGACAAATGATTGCCGGAGCCGATGGACATCACGAACGTAATGCCGACACCCTGAGATCTAAGATTTTTTTTTATTGCTTAGATTGATGGACGAGCTCACAGTCCACTTGATGTTAAGTGGTTACTGGAGCCCATAGACATTTACAATGTAAATGAGGCCGTATAGTTACGACGGCTGTCCCATCCTTCAAACCGAAGAGCATTACTGCTTCACGGCAGAAATAGACAGGGCGGTTGTACTTACCCGTGCGGAATCACAAGAGGTCCTACCACCAGTAAAAGTTGTTACAATTATATAGTAATTCCGCCAATTACAATTTTTGCGGTTTTGATTTACATTACACGATGTTATTCTTTCACGATGAAGTCTTTCATAAACCAATGCTGAGAAAATTATTAAAATTTGTATTTTTCTTCGCACCGATAAATCCACCTATTTTTGCAAATATCTGTAGTTTTAAGTCTTTACTATTGTTCTGTATTTGATGTATTTTAATAGTGAGGTTTTCTGTCTATTATAATTTCAAAAGTTAGTATCGATACCAGAATTCATACCACGCTATTCTCACGTTACTCAATACATGTACAGCAGGTAGCTTATCTACTAGAACACGGACGACTTTAAACATGAATAACTAAACTTTTTAGTCTGGAAGCTTAAAACCCCGAAGCTTCACCACGTGAACTTAAATATGCCATTTCCGAGACAATTTTCCCACATCGCGGCATTGCATTGATTTTAAAACTCCGAACATATTTCTCAGCTTTATTTTTTATACAAATAGAAGCACACAATGGTAGATTGGCATAAATAGGAAATCATCGCTCCACTGACTCGAATAACTCACGAAGAAACCGGGTTTCACATGAAAATCGTAATTTTTATGCAAATTGGACAAACAGTGGCAGCTTTACGAGATTAACCTTTCATTTCATTATTTGTATTCTCATGTGTAATTTCAGAAACTGAACGACCTTTGTGGCGTGTCGTCCTTATAAAGACGCAGTACATCATTCAACGTAAATTTTATGGAAACAAGATAAATAAATGTATTTAGTATTAAGAAGAAGCAGTGTCAAGTGTAATGTTAAGTAATGTTAAATGTAAAGTAATATAATATATAATGATATATTATATAATTAAGCAGATAATTTCTATTATATGTATTTAGCTCGAAAAGAATAACTTTTTTGGATTTCGTTTGTCGTTCGCGTTCTCATATACATAATACAGCTAAATCTGAGAATAATATGTTGACTACAATTTTCAAACCCATTTACACGTAAGACGTCTTTTTCAATAGGCCATGGCTTTCGACCAAGTCTGACACTACGGTTTGCTCTATAAACTGTGTGAAATAGGCGTGCCGAATAGTCTCATGCTGGTCTTACTAGAATTCTTATCGAAACGTTCGTTTGGATATCGAGTCATATAAAATCATTTGTTTTCTCGTCCAATCTCGACCAAACTCCTTCGATACTTCATACTCCCCCCGCTCTTGTTGAATGTCTATATTAACAATACCCTCCGGCAACAGCCGACTCTGTTAACCCTATTCGCCGATGACACGTTTGTCAACTACTTCAGTTAAAGCAAGTCATTAATAGGGAAAAAACTTCAGACTGCAGCCGGAAATCAACGATACTGATCCAGCAAGGGTCGCACTGAAATTTACCTAACGAAAAACGAAGCTGTGATATTTCAAATCAAGAGCTCGATGCCAAACTTCTCCTGTTTAAGACACAGAAAATCACCCGGAGCCAGTGCTTAGTCAGCCAAAATTTCTATAGGTTCAAGTATCTAGAAGTCATCCCGGATAACTCATCACTTAACGATCTACGGTCATAATTTTTCCAATAAAGTGAGTCTGGGATTGCGCTGCGTTCTTCCGCGCAATACTCTAGACTCATGACTTGAAGCCTAAGCCCCCTCTTCATGAAGAGTGACAATTTAAAAAACTCGTATTCATCCGATCATGACTTATGCGAGTAAGGTATTCGCCCACGCTGCCCGCACCCACATCGGAACACTCCAATTACTTCAATCTCGCATCTGTTCAAGCTCTAACGCCGAAACACCATGGTATGTGAGCAATATAAATCTTGGTTTCGATCTAGATCTTTCACTCATATGTAACTATAAAGAGAGCGTTAGAACGCCACTATACCAAAACGAGGCAAACTTGTCACCACTAACTATAATTAAGAATCGTACATCGATCCACTTCATCCACATAACATCATCCAGTTGAGATTCTCGCTGGATCAGCGGCTAGCGGTTCCATTCTGATGGTAGATAGATGCATTCGTAAAACAACTACCCTTAAGCTGATAGGCCTCCTTCCAATGGTCTTCAGGAGTTAAAAACGTCCGTAAAAAGCGTTCTCCAAAAAAAAAACTTTATAAAGCGTCGGGTCTGCCAGCAATCTTTAACATTACAAAAACGACTCAATTTTATTGTATACGTCAACTGGGTATAGGACTGGTAAGTCCAGTGGATATTAATTCGTATTCACTAAAATCTTTTTTTTTAATTGCCTTTGTTGGCAGACGAGCTTACAGCCCACTTAATAATAAGTGGTTACTACCACTCAATGACGACAGCAACGCCTGAGGCACAGCCAAGTCGCTGCCTGCCACTGAATACTCTCCGCAAGCCTCGTTTGAAGAATAACATACCATAGGGCTCAGGAAACGGCGTGGAGAGGAGCTCATTCCAAAGTCGGATGGTGCGAACAAAAAAAATATATCTGGAAATGCACTCTTTATGAACCGAGGCTCAAGATATTATGGTAAAAAGGAGATGGAGGGATCATCATCTCGAACATTTCGTCAGAGCACTCCCCATGGAACGAAACAAACATAACAAAATATAATAAGAAATCCTTCCGTAGACCTAAAGGTTCCAAGCGATCTCTGAAATCTTAACTGCTAATGATTATACATATAATATAATAAGGGTTTGAAAAGGAGTAATTTATTTCAGATTAAAGTCCAGCTATGCATCTCATATTGCAGCATATATATTGTATTTTTTTTCCGAACTCCGAAAAACTATGTTGAGGAATTGTAAACATCACAATTATTATAATATACAATATATAAACACGATACGCGTATGTGACATCATTATAACTATTTAATTACACGGAAGATACAAACTATGGAGCGTACAACAGCATTATTTAAGTGCTCTCAGAGATTACTTGATAAATATTCAAGTCATGTCTGAGGCGTTGACGAAAGCAAACAAACAGACTCTACAGTTGAAATTTTTTTTATGTTTTAGTCAAATAAACATAAAAATGTATTAAAGGAGGGATTTCTTTTTTGAGTGTTGCAGTTTTAAGTAATATTATTTTTTTTCGTTTTGGATGTTGCATTTTTTTTCCTACCTATGCTGATAGCCTTGAGAGGCTATTTCAGCTTCGCCCTAACGTGTGTAAGTGAGCTAAGGGGGCTCAAACCGGAGTGTTGTTAACACTGACTCTAGCTAGAGCAGTGCTTCGCAGAATCTACCGCCGGATCGAAAACGTGACGCACTGAGAAGATCCGGCGAGAAACTCAGTCGGCTGTGTTAAAACACAAGCATCCTGCCTATTCACATCACTAAATTGTCATATGTTACGTTTTGGCATCAAAATTACAAAAAAATTGAGAACGTGGTCTTGATGTCGGCACTGATATTCACATTTTTATATCTGTGAACTCGGGAAGCGGCTTAATGCATCCGTACAAGAGCTCGCCTATCAACAGAACTAAAAAAACATATTATTCAATATTTATCTCACAAGTCGAAGAAATTTTGAAACATAAATATCGTATTGTAATCTAATAGTGGCTTATTGACTGCTTTTTTTTTTTCTTTCTCTGAAATGGAGAGGTTTCCATACATTCATTTTACATACCTTATCTAGTCCGGTGGTGGTATTTTATAAAAGATAATCTGTTGTAGTTGCTTGGAATATTGACGTATTTTACCCGCTTCTATTATTGTTGTTATCTAACTATTCCTTGCGGGAGAAATAATGTATGCTTATTCTTTAATTAAATTCTAGTATTTTTTTCCATTTCCTGTTTATTTTAGGCTGCTAATTTTCCAAATACATTTTTTTTAATTTACTTTCTAAAATTAACTTTTATAAATCGACTCTATGCATTTTCGATTTACATTTTTCGTCTTAAGATGGTATTGTAGCCTTGAAAACTATACCAAAAACAGCGTAACGCCTTTGAGAGAGAACTTTGTCTTACGCTGTGTATATTCCAGGTATAATTATTCTCTAAATCTACATTTTTTTTGTAATCTCTGAGATATGCCTCGAATTAACACCAGATGGCTGTTTGGTGGTACAGTCACTCTGTGCTTACGAGGCAAATGTAAATCACACACTAATATTAAGACGATGTTATTAGGACGATAGTTTGCTAAGCTATTTACAGAAAGAAAAAAAAATGAGTTTTTTTTTTCCGAAAATTCAACAAATTAAATCAAAATATTGACTGTTTAGACAACCCATTATAAATAAATCATATCAAGACAAGTGGTTCGTGACAAAAATAGCATAATAACTGTCAATAAACTGTCCGCTAAGTCGGAATAACGATATTACTAACAAGTTGTTAGACATCCGATACTCTGGGTATGGTGCAAGGGATGCATGCAAGCGATTTGTCATGAAATTTTGGTGAACTTAAACTGGCTAATTGAAGATCAAAAATAATATATACGTTATTATAAATATTTTAAATATAAGTGTCCTTAAATATACGCATGTTCCTATGCTTTGGCATGCTATTTTCATTTAAATACCTATGCGTAGTATTATTCTTATAATTTTCTCTTTGATATTAGATCAGAGAGTGCAATCTAACTGAGCAAATCAAATCTCACTGAGTTTGTCGCTGGATCTTCTCAGTGGGTCACGGTTCCGATCCGGTGGTAGATTCTGCGAAGCACTTCTCTTACTAAGGCTAGTGTTAGCAAAGTCTCTTAGGTTGAGCCCGTGAGTTCGCCTACCCGTCCTAAGCTTCTTAGGTTACCAGCGAATAGGTAGGTAAAAAAAGAATGCAATTCAGAGTTCGAATTGATTGATTTCTTTATAGTAGAAGTAGACCAAACACTTTAATATCAACTTGTCTGGATTTGCAATACGCCCGGCCAAAGGTCGTTAATATGCCAGTAATAGTACTTTAGTAATAAATTAGTAGTATATTTTGTAGTAGAAAATCAGGTGATGCTAAGAACAGCTGATGACGGATAATAACTGTTACTAGTGAGAGTAACTAAAACAGTAACAGATTACATTCCGTTCTCGTATCTTGTAATAAGTACTCGAACATTCTGTAACATCATCATTATATGGCTACATAACATGGCAAACATATATTTTGATTCATTTAGTTATTCGTTAAATTTGCTCCAACATTTCTTGATCAAACTAACGAAATACAATTCATGTTTTCATCATAAATAATTTCGTTTCGCTAGTATTGAAATACTTCAATCAGTTTTTTCCACTATCTTATTTTTATTACGTTATTATGTTATTTCCAACGTTTTGAATTCCATACGGATATGGTAGCCATGCACGATAATCGTCTGCGACAAACAGATCTAACCATGCAAGGGGCTTTAATTATTTCTATGACACACAAAAATCGAAGAAAATCTAAAAGAAAAAAGTGTGTGTGTGCAAGTCACACACGGTAGAAGTGAAATTTATAAAAAATTTAAATTATCGGAAGGGTCAACCACACCGCAGTGCAATGAAGCAGCCCCGCCCTGGGGAAACCACCTGTATGATCACGGTATTCCTACGCCAGGTAAGTATGATTTAGCAAGAGAAATACGAGAACGTGCTCAGAGTCCCACGACGGCGTGCACAGACGTCAAAAAAACACTGAACTACTCGGGGACGCGAGACCGTGTAGAGCGCTTCGTGATTTGTCGGCGTTCGGCGCCGCTTCGGCAAGCCAATCGCGGCACACTTATTTTTTCGTTTCGTTTCATTTCGTTTCATCGAATTTGAAATCACAACGATTCTAAAGAAGTTTCACTTCAAAATATTACAACAAAAATCGCTGATCGCTTCTGACTTAATGCTTGAATGTCGTGAAGCAGTTAGAAGTCAGCCACAACCGTCCTTCACGGCTGAACGGGTAGCTCGCGAGACGCGCACCTCTTGCACTTGGAAATTGAATCCGAATTCTAACGCTTCATTCGCGTGTTATAGATAGAGCACCAACGAGATTTTTTAAAAATACCCTCATTCCAAATTTGTAAATTAATTGATCGAGTATACGATACCGTAAAATATGATAACGTTAATGCCGCAATTTACATTTGAAATCGTGGTCCCGAGACACGAGTCGGTCCTCTCTTCCCAATAGCAAAAAATATTTCGTAGCACATATAGACAACATGTTGATATCTACGTCTGCTGACAGACAATGACAACACGTATTAATTACTTACAAAAGGTCGATTGGCCCCTTTTTTTTCTCATCAACCGTTATTTAAAAGAAAAGTCGCTTTATTATCGAAATATTTCAACGCCAAGCGTTCGACAGCTGTTCAAAGCGCACAGGCTACAAAGTAACGAACTTCGCACAATACAATACTGGTGCCCCGCGTATTTACAGTTAAAATCCCGTTTTAGGAGTCCAAATCGATCCGTTGCGTCTATCCAGGAAGCGAGAGGTCTTTGGCTCCCGCCGGAATGCGAGCCGCGTGGGTGGACTGCTCAGCTCCCATACACACGGCTTTCTATTGATTTAATGAACACTATCTAATCTTTCCCAATACGTCTATTACGGTCACTTTACGCGTTTTCTGTTGCTTCATACGTTCAATTGGTGACTGACCCTATATATACAATTCGAATTTTAAGTAGCTCTTTGTTAATAACAAAACATTAAAGTTTTTAGAGATTGTGGACAAAATTGTAATGAATATCGACAGCTACACTTGAAAATGGTACGTAGGTTTTCAATAATTACGATTGGAAATTAGAGGTTAAGATTTAGAAATCTAAGTTAAAGATTTTGTCGTCTAACAGATATAAACTCGGTACAAGTACTTGTGTCGAATGATGCATCTGTGCCTGGGTTTAAATCCTACGCGAAAATATCATTTATTTCCAAATATATGCGTATCTAGCAATGACTTCTTGGGTTTCGGTTTGAAGGGTCGAACAAAAATTAAACTATACCATTGAGACTTATATTTCGTGTCTCAATGTAAGTGGTAGTATGTGATGTCTATGAGCTCACTTCACACGATTGGAACAGTGATCTCGTCAAAAGCAACAAATAATAAGAACAAAAGTTTCTTGAAATTAACTTAAAAATAAAAGCGAATTTCACATTGATTTTTGGAACGAAGTTCCTTATGGGACGATGGGGGGGGTACCTAACCGTCCATAACGTAAGATTTTTTCTATTTAGTTTGTTATCAACAGATATCGCTGCACGTAAATTCAACAATTCCTGAATCGCGATGACGAGATGCTACACAGTTGATAGGCGTTCTCGTATTTCTCTTGCTAAATCATACTAACCTGGCGTAGGGGATACCGCGATCATGCAGGCGGTTCCTCTAGGGTGAGGCTGCTCCATTACACTGCGGAGCGGTTGACCCTTGCGATTATTTTTATTTTTATCAATAAAAAAATCATAATAAAATATGTATACCCGAATAATTATTTTCTTTATACCTCGAATAGAACTTAAAATTAATAGTTTTATAATAAGGAACTTCGTTCCTATCCGGTGTCCCACGACACCACACTTATTTTATTCATATTAATGGACGTCATACCTGAGTTTTCCAAAAAGGATTAACACAGCGGGATTAACACACACACACAGTTTTTCAAAATTTATTGTCTCTATTAAACTGAAATTCCCACGGAGTAATAAAACGTTAAGTTCAGCCCGTGTCATCAGTGTTTGATTGGCGATAAAGTCACGCGGGAACGGCGGTACTGTGCTAAATGGTGGTTAATGTTATTTGCGCCTTTTAATACATTAACGACTCATAAATTAATACGAGAACATTAAATACGAATATCCGATTCAATCTTAATACAGACATAACATTATTGCGTTTCAATTATGTGAATTTATTAAATTGCTCTTTACAAACTTTATAGTCACCTAAAAAATCTTTTTTTTTTCCTACCTATGCTGATAGCCTTGAGAGGCTGTTTCAGCGTATCCTTAACTAACAGGTGAGCTCACGGGGCTCAAACCGGAGTGATGCTAACACTGACCCTAGCAAGAGCAGTGCTTCGCAGAATCTACCACCGGATCGGAAACGCGACCCACTGAGAAGACCCGGCTAGAAACTCAGTGGGCTAAAAAAATCTGCGAAATGCTCTTGTATATATAACTTTTGAAGGTGCAAGGATGTACTGTGCGCCCGTGCAGGTAACTAATGCCATTTTAGCTATTTCTGGCGCAGTCATGCATCCTGTTTTGAAGAGTAGGACCACCGGATATGCAATAATGTCTATATGTTTTGGAACTACGTAACGCCGAGTGGGTTGTGATCTCATTTGTCGATTTAGAGAAATAATAAAAATCTTCTCTGATACACTATCATTGATAATTTTTATGCATGAGTAAGCATGGTTTTTCCGAGCTACTCGATCTTCGATTGAAAAATCAATAATTTAACATTTCAATCGAAATAAAAAAAAATTTTTTTTTACGAGATCCCAATAAAAATCACAAATGCATCATTTTGTTGAACCAACATGAAATTTGTGAATAAAATTTAAAATTATCTTAAATAATACTAAAACAAAAATCTAATTCATAAATAAGTCCAATACGTGTTTGACGCTACCTATTGGATTTTACCATTGTTATACTTTATCACCTTATATTCCGCGATAAGACTTTTGATCTTGACTACAATGAGATAATCTTTGATATCTGATATTATAAATGCCAGATGCTCAGTCAACTGAGTTTATTAGTCTCTACAGTATCCGTTTCTGACAAGATGAAGTCAAATATTTGTGCCGCTTTTGTTTTTTTCAGTTAGTATTTGCTAAATTTAAAGAATTTTAATCTCAAACAATTGCCGACTGAGTTTCTCGCCGGATCTTCTCAGTGGGTCGCGATTCCGATCCGATGGTAGATTCTAGGGGATTATTAGTAGGGCTAGTGTTAACGAATTCTCTCAGGTTCAGCCCGTGAGCTTACCTACTCGTCCGGGCTAACGGCTATCTGGAATAACCCCCTGGGGCTACCAGCGAAAAGGTAGCAAAAGAAAAAAAGAGAAAAAACAATCTTACCATATTAACCATACATTTTTTCTCCAGCTTTCTCGACTACTGCTTCAGCATTGCCAACATCGGCAACTTCAAGTGATCTACCATCAAGAATAGTGAATGGTTTTCCGATTGATATAACTGAAATTCCGTACCAAGCTTCCTTGAGACGGAGCGTGGCGTCAGGATGGGCACATTCCTGTGGAGCTGTGATCATTAGCAACAATGCGGTATTGACGGCTGCACACTGTGTTGATTCGTGAGTCGTAATTTCTTTTTTTGCTTATGGTTCTATAAGTTTACTATTTACTGGCACGAGCAGTGTTTTGGAAACATCGCAGTATCTTCTAATGCCAAATACCGCAATGTCTTCACAAAAAAATGTGACCAGCGTAGTCCGGTGATAGCTCATGGAGTTAAAATATGGACGGCCACTTTTATTAATGATTCTTATGATAAGTCTTAAAATTAACAAAGTAGCTATGAAGATGGTTATACTCGTAGTCTTTCTGTGACATCCTTAGATACCAATCCTTTAAAGCAGTTATATGTTTGAAGGAAGGGACAGTCGCTATTTCATAAAATGTGACCTAGATTTCGTGACTTGATATGGACGGGAGGATTCAAATCGCGATGTCTATGAGTTCCGGTAACTATTTAAAAACCAGGCCCCGTTTAATTAAGAAAATTATAGAGTATAAAGTGTTGTTCTCCCTGGGATTGAAGAGTTTCTGAGTGACATCCACATTCGCTGGATCATGATGAAAATTCACAAGCATCAACACTAAAACTAATTTCAATTCCTTCCAGCTATGTCTTAGATCCGTCAGTTTTAAAAGTAGTCGTTGGAACATCGTACCGACTTTCAGGAGGACAATCCTATGCGATATCAAGTATCATTGCTCACGAACAGTATTTACAATCTACTTTAGAAAATGACATTGCTGTTGTAGGAACATCTAAAACAATGACTTTCAGTGCAAGTGTTAATTCCGTTGCTATTGCTTCATCAACTTTATCTTTACCGATCGGATCTGAAGCACTTGTATCTGGATATGGGACAACATCAGTGAGTATCGTTTTTAGAATAGATTTATTAAAAATATATGTTCTGTATGAAAACTATTATTCCATCTATATAATTTATACTTGTTGTCTTCTTATCATAGCTAGTGGTCCATCAGTTGTCGAAATTCGACTAATTTGATAATTAATTGAAAATATAAACTTAAAAATATTCTTTAATCACAGATTTCGCCAAGACTACGCTATAGACAAATACATAATATTAAAGACAAACAAAATTAATCTATTCTCAATTTGACCACAGACTTTAACTAAAACAAAAGAGATTATATTCGTGTGTGCGTCAAATACCTACAAGCTAGTGTGTGTAATGTTTTATTTATTGATTTAATGTATTTTTTATGCATAATTTGAAAAAATATTACCATTCTGCACTCCTTCTCTAAATTCTCTATAAGTGTGGGAAATTTCATACTCCTCCGTCCGTGCAATTTTCGTAAAAAAGGGTACAAAGTTTTTGCTTCACGTATTAATAAATAGATTACTTTTTAGTACGAAGGCACCACATCATCTGTCCTTCAAGCTGCTAAAGTCAAAGTTATCGCTCAAGAAACATGTGCTCGAGCGTATTTGCGGATTACCCCGATTTCCTCTGGAATGTTATGTGCCAACGCTACCCAGCCACCAAGGGATGCCTGCCAAGGGGACTCGGGTGGTCCTTTAGTAGCAGACAACATTCTAGTCGGTGTCGTGTCCTGGGGTGAAGGCTGCGCTGATGCTTTATACCCAGGAGTCTACACAAGGGTTTCTGAATATAATTCATGGATTGTGCGCAATGTTGGACTTTTATAAATTTCGGTTTTTTGCGATTACAAAGATCTCATTTCATTTGAAAGCTGAGTTAAATAGTTAAATATTTCTGTGGTATTTTTAATAAAATAAATGTCTGAACTAAATTAAAGTAATTGAATAAAGATTACTTTTTTTTTAATCAAAGCTAAATGAACATACACAATAAGACAAATCATGACCATAATAAAATGTCATTCAGATACATTTATTTACGTTAATAAAATAAATAATGTTTACTAAGCCCAGTATTCATAGATTTCTCTTGTTTTTCTGTGATAAAACAAACAAACAAGAAAGTTTATTGACCTCACTTGTTTACGTCAATCGGTGAAGAAACTAACTCGTAAAGCGATCAATTAATGAAACAATAACTAATCAATTACACCTATCCGGGTGCTGGGCGTTTGTCAAATCACTTAAGCTACCCTTTGTGTCCGATAAGGGTCGTATTCTCATAGCAAACGACTTTTTCTATAAAATTGGGTAAATTATCGAGCTTATATAGTTCTTTTTAATACAAGTAATTTAATAAATTTATGTAAAAATGGACAGGTTTGAGCTATCCAAATTCCGAAATGTAGATAAGAAATTAGTTTATAATTAATTTTGTGTTTAAGTCGTAAAACGAAGCGCCGTTTTTTGTATTAATATTTTGTGGAGTCAGCTTTTTGTGACGTTAAATTTACTTTACTTAAGATATGTCATTGTTTTGGAAATAGCGACCTTCACTAGCTGCCCCGTGTCGGCTGACAAAGATCGCACGGCGCCGACTTGCTTGCTGATTACATTATCGATTGACTCTGTTTGCACTAAAAATCAATTTTTAAACTGTTTTTGGGCACACCTATTATGTAATCATTAATTCCAACACCTAATCATTTTCTTTTGGTGTTTGTTACATTCATCCACCATAAACGTTCACAGTGTTAATTTATCTATAAGTGTATTAAGTGGAATAAGCGACAGAGCGTTTTATGAGCCCGCAACGGGTTGGTAGTGCAGTACTGCCTTTTCCTGCGAAAGAGCAATCGTACGTTCCATTTATTTTAAAATGATGCTAATTCCTAACTTGATCCTTGTCCTCATATAGGATAATTATCTATCTATATATATAAAAATGAATTGCTGTTCGTTAGTCTCGCTAAAACTCGAGAACGGCTGGACCGATTTGGCTAATTTTGGTCTTGAATTATTTGTGGAAGTCCAGAGAAGGTTTAAAAGGTAGATAAATATGAAAATGCTCGGAATTAAATAAAAATAACAATTTTGTTTTCCCTTTGACGTGTCCCCCGTCGGACGGATTCCTTTTGTTTGTTTTAAGTTTGTTTTATACAAAAGTTTATGTCTTTTATTTATCGATTGAGGCATTATGAAGTCTGCCGGGTCAGCTAGTTATATATATAATTATCAAGGACAAATGAAGTTTACCCGTTGTTTACTAGTTCAACCTCCAACAGAACTTTATGTTAAAATAAAAATTCTTATAAATAGATTTAGAGGATATTATTTTGTTATTATAAGAATTATCGTAAAGTTGCGGATAAAAAATAAATTAAATCTAATAGATCAAATACATTTTTAACACGTCAACACAGACTGCTGTTTGATTGATCACCTCGTCTGAATCGACTCGAGATCTTATACTGATTAGAATAAATTCTAGAATCGACCCCTGCGACAATATGGATTACTTAAGGGACACGTTTACAAAGCCGAAGTGTTATGGGTAATGCTTAGAAACGAAATTAACAAAAAGACTGTATTTATCCTAATTTATTCGGAAATTCGAAAGATGTTCATTTCAGAATTTACATTTAATAAAAAAAATCTGAGTATTATTATTTATAAATTATTTGAAATACGTACTCAACAAATGTTCACAATTGACTTCCACGGTGAAGAAATAACATCGTGTAATAAAAATCAAACCCGCAAATTATACTTTGCGTAATTACTGGTAGGACCTCTTGTGAGTCCGCACAGGTAGGTACCACCGCCCCGCCTATTTCTGCCGTGAAGCAGTAATGCTTTTCGGTTTGAAGGGTGGGGTAGCCGTTGTAACTATACTGAGACCTTAGAACTTATATCTCAAGGTGAGTGGCGCATTTACGTTGTAGATGTCTATGGGCTCCAGTAACCACTTAACACCAGATGGGCTGTGAGTTCGTCCCCCCACGTAAGAAATAAAAAATAAAAATTTTATTACGAAATTTACTCTTGAAAGAGTTTAATTTTTAAACGGCTAAAACGACTGTGGGGTTTTTTGGTATTTGTAGTAAAGCTTTTTAGTTTCAAAACTACATACTCATATTATATAATAATCTTTTATTTTTGATACTTTTTAAAGACTGTCGTCTTTTGTCGGTTATGAGAGACCATGAAAATACAGTAAACTAGTAAAAAAACGCCTAAAATAATTTCCTACCGGTCCTGTCGTAAGACCTATCAGATACAAATCTAATTACGTGCCAAAAACTACTCCAAAACCAACCTTCATCCGAACATAATGATCGGAAAGTATAATAATCTGTATTAAATACGAAGAAAGCTTCTGACACCCCATCGTAATCCGTTTCCTTATTCTAGACTGCTTCATAGAACTTGTAATATCAAAACACAAACAAAGCTGAAACTTATCTCGCGATGATAATGTTGAAAGTCGTGTAGCAAAATTAGTTCGAGACCTTGTCAATATGAGCGCAGAAATTTATTTACGACACCCCCTCATTTAGTAGTCGAGCGTCCCTTTCTACTTTATATAAAGTGAGTATATTTTGTCTCCCTCTTACGCTGTAATGAATTTTGGGGTGATTTTGAATTAACAATACCATAGACATAATTCGAGAGCTTGTTGTGGGGATTTACGTTAACATGATAATTTGATCGGTTTTTATTTGTTTTTATTGATATTTTTATGATATTGTGTGCTCTTTTGTGATTATTATCAAGCGTTCGCTTTATGAAAAAAGAAGGTTTTTGTATTCTCTATAGGCAAGTCTTATTATTTAAAAAAAATATATATATAAATATGTCGTGGATAACGACTTTTAGTTGTCGTGGATAACGACTTTTAGTAATATTAAGACGGTGGTTTTGATTATTATTTTAAATGATGAAATGTTGTTTTGATAAATATCACAAAATGAAGGGTAGACTCCGTAACGCCACAGTATAAAACGGCGGTACGTGGACAGAGTCGTGGCATTCCGTGTCAGACAGTCGTTCCGTCCGTCTCAGTCAGTCAGTCAGTCGGTCTGTCGGTATGTGCAACGAAACTGTCGGTTTACCCTGTCAGTTGTGTGTGTTGAGTTTCAATAATTATTATTGAAAAGTTTTATTGACCACTGAGTTCAATCGAATACGAGTGATGACGAAACTACCGCTCAGCCATCCCTGACGTGAGCCAACATATATATTTTTAAGTATTAATTTTTTTTGGCTTATATCTAGAAAATATCAATTGCAATCTTCACGAACATCTTTAGGAACGCACTCTCCCGCAGAAACAGCCCACTGAGTTTCCCGCCGACTCTTCTCAGTGAATCACTATTCCGATCCGTTAGGAGATTCAGCAAAGCACTACTCTTGCTAGGGCCAGTGTTAGCAATTCTCTAAGATTAACCCCGTGAGTTCACCTACCGCTTCGCGCGAAGTTGGAATAGCCTCAGCTATCAACGATTAGATAGGGAAATAAAACGCATTCATTTTCAAAATATTTCGATATCGATAAATATCGGGTTAATACATCGATATGACGGCGCGTCACTATTCGAATGACGCGTATTCCATTCGATTTAGGGGTGGCGCAGACGGCAATATCATTTGTGATTACATGCCGGGTGACGTCACAGCTTAACGTCTTACAATACCACTAAGCTATCTCTCATTTATAGATCATTCAATAAACTAATTGTTATAAATTATACTATATAAACTAAAGTGACCTTTACGAATGGAATCATAAATTAATATTTATTATTCTGATAAACTTGAAAAAAACATCTAATGACCCAATAATTCAATATCGAATACGCCCTGTATTCTTATTGTTATGATTTTTATTCTACTGTTAATAAATCATGTTCTTTTACTTATTAATAAACTAATTTGATAGATTTAAGACGGGCCGGGTCAAAGTCTGTCTTCCTTAGAAGCCAAAGTATTGCATAGCATTCTATTTGATTTATAATATTTAAATATAAATCTGATTAGTTTCACTCCAACACCTCAAGTCAAACAATTCAACAAAAACACAATAGCTATCAGTTCACCTATAATTTACAGGAAGTTTGTATGGGCCGTTTTGATAGCGTAATATAGTTAGTACATAATTACTTTTATATGAGTAACATTTTTGGTTGTTTAATTCTCTAATTGTTAGTTTGCTGTCCTAATTATATCTTAGCTTTATTAATGAATAGTATTCCAGTTTGTATTTGGTGCATTTAAATCAGTAGTATAATCGTCCACGTCGAAATGCTGTCAATAATTTCATTCATTCATTCGATTAGGCTGTCGAGCTTCTAAATCCCAATAAGTAAGTGTAATGCTATAGTTCCTCGGCCTATTACCTGGCAATTTCACAGAACAATCTACGTCGGATCACGTCGACAGCACACAACAATGTGACACACACGAGCTTTGTATCCGAGAAGGACGGCACTCCGTCCCGCGATTTGTTTACACAGTGTAGCTTTCCCTTTCGGCGTGCGCGTGTGTGCGTGACCATCTGGCGGGCGGCCGCGCGTTGCCAACCCTAAGCTTGTATTAGTGTCGCCCCCACACCGAAGAGCACCCCGTTTCGGGGTAGCCGGTATTGAGAATGTGTGCGTGACCCAGTCGAATAAATCTAATGGATACACACAAACATATTGGTGGCACTGCGTGTCATTTTTACGCTTGTGTTGTCGCTACTGGGGTTCTTTAAGCGATGCGATGATATTATTATTCTGACGATTACGACCTCTTTTATGCTTACAATAAAATAATTAATAAGGGATGGATGGTATTGTTGTGTCGCTGTTAGCGATTCGTATCGTGGTACTTACATTCATTTACGCTTTAAAAACATAACGATAAAGTTGAACAACTTAGTTGTTATGACGGCTGAATTGTTTATAAAATGAGTGGGTTATTTGTTTCATAGTTTAACAATAATTACAAACAAAGAAGTAGGGCTACAAATGAATTTAACTTTTGCCTAATTTTAATTAATAACTTACAAGACAAGAATAACATTATCATTTATCAAACGGTTTGATTGATTTTATACCAGTAAGCGACTAAGACAAAGTGTTATCTTGTTCAAATAATTATTGCAGCAAAACTATATTTTTTTTCAAATATTCACTTCGAAAAAAAAATATATAATGAAGATATTTTGTTAATCTATGTTTGCAGATGAAACTGGTCCCATGAATGAACCATACTGCGGATGTTGCGTTTGGCCCATCACAGATTATAAATCAGATACGATTGCTTTAGAGTTTTGAATTTTCATCTAAGCACATTTGTATCAAATACTTGTTAAATTTTGCAGGTCTCACCACAAATTATGTTACAAAAATACAAAACAATTTTTATTTGGAACATAAAAATTTCATTTATTTTTGAAGTTTTTAAAGCTCTCAAATTTCCTGTCAAACCATCAGAAGCTATTAACCGGAGTTTAATTTGGCCACAAACTGCTATTTTTGTTGATTTTGTTTCATTTGATCATTTAATAAAATTATAATACACAAGATCAAACAAATGTCAACTCTAAATATATTTGGACTCTACAAAACACGTTACAGATGACATCAAGATACTGTTTGATTAGAATTAAAAATGCAAAATCAGAGTCACTAATTGGCAAGCTTAACAATTTTTTAGATTAATTAAAGGCACAATTCCTGTATTTAACATCAATCGCTTGATCTATGACGCAACAGTTGACAGAGCGCACAACCCCCGTTCAGTTTAACAATTACGCGGCAGGGCTCATTGTGGCTCGACCCTACTCCATCCTTTGTGGACACTAATGTGACCCGACCGAAATAAACTGAGCTGCGACGCTTGGACGTAGTCCCCGCGTAACTCCCCCGTTTTTATTGCAAGGGGGCTCGCGGAAGGCCTCTATAAATTGGGTTGTAATGTACAAATATTATTATCCAGCCTGTTCACAAATATCAATAACGTATTACCGGCCTCGGGACAGATTTAAAAGTTAACGATCGAAATTTTTGTACGTTATGACTTCATTTATTAGTCGGATTAAATTATTTTTGTTATTTTTCAAATCAGACAATGATTTGATTCCTCGAATTGCTCCTTTGCTTATACTATCAACTTCAAGCAAACAAAATATAATAATGAAAATGTAACAAGTTAATTAGCATTTGTATTTAATCATTTAATAAATGGAAACAACCGTCCAACATACCTTGATAGTTTTCAGTTTGCAATAATATTAATTTTAGCCCGATTCTCTGTACAATAAGAGCGAATGCAAACGTTCCTTAAATTACATTTAAATATTATCAAAACTGATAAACGAGAAACATGCACAAAATTAGCATACCAATATAAAAAAAGGTAAAAAAGTGCAAATTAAAATCACATCAATAAACACAGAGCTTCAAATAATTGCACAATCAGTCACTATTTGAAAAGTTTTATTGGCGGGAATTTTGTATATCCAACCGTTATTTCAAATTTAATTTGAGAAGTATTTGTTGCAATTTTATCTGATTTTCACACTGATGGATTTCAATCAGCATGTCATGTGAAAACTGTGCTTATTAGTCGAGATGGTTGGTACCACTTGCTGAAACAATTTGACAACTGCCATGTAATAAATAATATTGAAACTTCGACTTCATTTTTCAAAGTAGGTGGCGGAATTCACGCTGCAATACCTATGGACTGCCCGTAACCACTTAATATCAGGTGGGCCGTAGGAACGTTCACTAACTTACTGCTTTAAAAAAAGCGATGAGCAGACAAACCCACCGCCTACTTCTTGTTCTCAGAAGTTGAAAGATATGACAAGATATTATCGCAATTATAAATTGAAAGGAAATGAAAAGTCTCGCCACTTTTAAATGCTTTTATTTTTAGGATTCAGCTCTGTATAATAACATCAGCCAGTCTCTCAGATTCCTACATATACT
The DNA here is from genome assembly GCF_030267445.1 of Bombyx mandarina. Taxonomy (NCBI): domain Eukaryota; kingdom Metazoa; phylum Arthropoda; class Insecta; order Lepidoptera; family Bombycidae; genus Bombyx; species Bombyx mandarina. The sequence goes on along the minus strand of NC_143216.1, from coordinate 16,219,674 downwards.
GCGCTAAATACAGATCTAAGCGAGGAGACAATATCTCCGGCGTTAAAAGGCTAACCCGAGTAGTAGCGTGGGAGGGGAAACCACCTCCAACGAAATTACTACATTTTGAAGGGAACAACTTTTTACGAGAACAAGCCGCTATGAATCTCGAATTATAAAATCGGGTGCTATAAGTACATTACACCGTTTACGCATTATTTTTTTACGCTTTTTTACTTGGTGTCATTTTGTAGAGTAGATTTTAAAAATAAAGTAAAATTTATAGATGAGTTACCAGTTAAACTCAGTAAACAATTTACGAAGCTCCCAATAAGAATCTAACTTTCCTGAAAAACTGTGTGCTTTTGTGCTCTACATTACTTAACTTATCCTAAATATTACAAAACAGACAGTATTAAGACTAATTTAGAGAATATGCAACAAACTTTAAGTCCCTTCAATTAACCTATCAATCTAAGTTACGTAACTATTTACTCGCTATCAGCGCATGAGAGAACTTTTCGAATAACTCGTAAAGTCTCGTAGTGACAACCTTATTGTCGGGAATGCTCGGGATGGGTCGGGAGAGGTCGGTTGCGGTCGGTCTCAGTCAATAAGGTGCATTGGCCGCCCTAAGTTGCCTACTCGACGTATCACTGTACTAGGGTTACCGGTACGCAAACCAATTCACCGCACTATCGGGTAATTTAATATTGACTTCTAAATTAATAAAATAAACAAAATTTGACACACTTTGTAGGATTTTTAGATGCTATTGTTATATATGTAGACGTAATATTAGTAATTAGGTAAGATTTTTAAATACACGATTTTTTTAAATTGCTTTTGCTGGCAGATGATCAAACGCTTTAACTGATTGTAGTAGTGACTGTATCTCATGGACATCAGCAATACCGAGGGCACAGACAAGCCGCTACCTTTTAAATTTTAGTTGTTAAAGTTAAAGTTTTGCTGCAATAATTATTTGAACAAGATAACAGTTTGTCTTAGTCGCTTACTGGTATAAAATCAATCAAATCGTTTGATAAATGATGATAAATATTGCATAATGATTAATAAATTGTCCTTTATAATTGAACATTCATAATATCATTGTTAAAATATATACTTTAAAAAAATGTTTGACGAGTAAATCAGAGCGTACACAAAGGAAGCACAACAGTACTCGACAATCCTGTACTTACAACAAGGGGGAATTTTTGTGAATCATGGTCACACAGCTGAGAAGAGATTCTTTACGGGTCGCAGGGTGCGAAGACGCGCACCGACTCAAATACCGTTAGGGATAATTGTGTCTCTTTATGTGAACCATCTTATTGGATAGAACTAATCTAACTATATCTAATATTGCAAATCAAAATAACAATTGTCGATTATGTTAAGCTATTTATTGCCGGAAAATTACTATATATATTAGCATTATTGATCATATTTATTAATTTTAATGAACAAGATAAACATATCGGTAATTTAAGAATTACTATCATGCCATTTCGATTTTATGTTTATTGTATTGGCCGTCACAGTATACGGTATTAAATCCGGCTAATTGAATTTATTTGTTAACCATTCGGAGAAAGTATATCTACAAAGGGAAAGACATAGATTTGTCACTGTAATCGAATCTAAAAAGTGTTACATAACATGAGCGTGAGATATCCCTGTGGGCGGTGGCGAAGGAATGCCGGAGGAAAGCCGGCGGCCTTGACACGACAATATTTGGTGCGCTTACCTAAACAACCACAGGCCGGAAACGTTCATAGCTACGTAAACTAAGGAGAGACGGTTTACAAATCTTAGTGGAGAATCTATCGTGAGCTGTGGTCGACGATAGTATTATTGGGCTTTCACGCCCGTTTGTCCGGTGTTTCTCTTATCGCTGTACGGTAATTAAGACGCTGCGGTGGCGCGTGTGATCCCAACAGTTTTTAGTGGTGCTTCAGTGTAGTTTATCGTTATTTTATCGTTAAAATTGAATGTAAATAGAAACGAATGTTGTACGACGAATAAAATCTTTTACCCTTCGCTACACACAATACGTGCAAAGGAGCACAGGAATATGCAAAATGGAAATGTCGAAACGCCCGCTTTTGTGTTACGGGAACCAAAAAAGAAAAAAGCAGAGACGATTAAAAATGATCCACGTGAATGTATTCGCGTGGACAATATTTTAAAACAAAATGTCACACGCTTTCCACGAGTTTCTACACCCTCACCCCCCTGAAGTGGGGGGTTGGGGGGTGAGCGGGAGCTCTCCCACTCTCTCGCAGCGACGGGGTGTCATTGTGGACTGTGGTGTCGTAACTCCGCGAACTTTTTAATTTACAATTAGGTAGCTTCCCATTTCTCTGGCCTATTTAGCTCTCGTTTTTCCGGAAGCCATTGCCGCGACGTTTCTGTTCGTTATTAAAATTTATTTGTCCCGTAACAGGACCTTAAAGGCGCATAAGATTCGCTGCTGGACAATTAACTACAATACTATCTGCGCTGCATCTTCATAAATCACTATCTTCATCGCTCTATTGTTTTTAATTGTTTCACAACAAACCTGGTGGTAGGACCTCTTGGGAGTCCGCACGGGTAGGTACCACCACCCCGCCTATTTCCGTCGTGAAGCAGTAATGCGTTTCAGTTCGAAGGGTGGGCTAGCCGTTGTAACTATACTGAGATTTTAGAACTTATATCTCGAGGTGGGTGACGCATTTACGTTGTAGATGTCTATGGGCTCCAGTAACCACTTAACACCAGGTGGGCTGTGAGCTCGTCTATCCATCTAAGCAATAAAAAAAAACCACTTTTTACTTACAATTTTCAATACTAGCGAGCTGATAGAAAACATAGAAACTTGTGGCGCTGTGCCTTACAGTCGTATTATTTAAATTTGTGACGTTGTGAAATGTTTGTTTTTAAAGCACTCTCACTATGAAATTACTTATTTTGGGAATCAATGATGGACCGCGCCGTCCTTAGCCGCGGGGCGTCCAAAGTGTGTCGTCTCGTTGATTGCGTGTTGTGACAAAACCGGAGTCAACTAATTGACTTGTTTTACGACACTAACCGTTCTATTGTATTTAAAAAAAAAATCGAAAAGAAACGGAGAGCTGCTTCTGATTTATTCATAGATACTTTTTACATTTAATTTTTATAATGCAATAAAATATAAAACTAATAAAATATGGCCGGACAGAATTTCATCAGCTATGACCCTCACACCTGATCTTCAAATATCCAAATTTTATTAATATTATCGCTATAGCTTACATAGTTAATTAAGTATGGTTAATTAATATAATGTCAAAAAATGTAGTACCTAATTTTACTTTGTATGCCACTATGGGTAAAGTTTTTATTCGCGAAGTAAACCATCTCGAACTTGGATCAGTTTGGTTATCCAAAAATAATAATTTCAACCTTATCATGACCTCACTTGGACCCTATTGTGCATATTTTTGGACATTATTATATGGATAATATGGACATCTAAACACACCGTAATATGTCAGCGTTAATTAATATTATTAATATTTAAAATTTAAAAAAAGGTAGTTAAACCGCTGTCGCTTTTAAATTGCGGCTGATTCAATCTAAGCTTTTGTTAACATCTCTAGCGTTATCTATTAAACGCGCTTAATTAACCATGTAAACTATAGTGATATTATTACTAGAAGTAATTTTAACACTAGAATATCAGGTGGGAGGGTTATAGCTTATAATAATATATTCTGTCCAGCTACTTACTAGTAATATATCAATTTAATAACTACACTAAAACAATGTAAATAGTAAGTGAATTTATCAAATTTTATAACTCTCAATCTTAACAAATAATACAATTTGTAAAAATTGCTGTAGTATTTTGTATAAAAAAATATCGAAGTGTTTTATCAAAAAATTCATAAAACGATTATTAAATTGGTGTACACATACCACTATACATTGTTTCATTTAAAAATGAAGTTCAAATAGTGGAAAAATAGCTTTTTATTACCTGAGATAAGAAACGGACATGCAAATAAAATGTAGAGTACTACTGATGATCGTGGACATCAGCAATTCCAGGGGGCAGTAAGTTTTTTTTTTTTATTGCCCTTGTGGGCAGACGAGCTTACGGCCCACCTAATGGTGAGTGGTTACCGTCGCCCACGGACTTCAGCAATGCCAGGGGCAGAGCCAAGCCGTTGCCTACCGTTTAATACTCTCCACAAGCCTCATTTGAAGAAGGATATGTCATAGCGCTCGGGAAACACCGTGGAGGGGAGCTCATTCCATAGCCGGATGGTACGTGGCAAAAAAGACCTCTGGAAACGCACTGTGGATGACCGCAGTGGCTCCAGGTAGTATTTTATTAAATCTAAAATATACGGTATAATTTATACATATATAGTTGCTTAGATGAACGACTTGGTGGCGCGGTAGTTAGTATGCCAGACCGATGGGTCGTGGGTCGACATCGAGCAAACATTCCTGTAACGAACAAATTATATAAACGTATATAACTATGAATATATCACTCTCTTGTTCCTATATATAATACAGGGAATGCTACTTAGGGGTCGAAAAACTGGGTGTCATTTGACCCGGACCAATATGATAGTATTTTTTTTATTGCTTAAATGTATAGACGAACTCACAGCCCACCTGGCGTTAAGTAGTTACTGGAGCTCATAGACATCTACATGCCGCCACTCACCTTGAGATATAAGTTCTAAGGTCTCAGTATAGTTACAACGCAGTAGAAACGCACTACTGCTTCATGGCAGAAATAGGCAGAGCGGTGGTATCGACCCGTATCGACCCGTGCGGAATCACAAGAGGTCCTACTACCGGTAATTACGCAAATTATAATTTTGCGTATTTGATTTTTATTACACGATGTTATTCCTTCACCGTGGAAGTCAATCGTGAGATATCTTAAGTACGTATCTCATTAGAAAAATTGGTACCCGCCTGCGGGATTCGAACACCGTTGCATCGCTACATACCAATGCACCGGCCATCTTATCTTTTAGGCCACTACCACTTCAGAAGACACAGTAGTATCATTTAACCTTAAGTCGATCATTACACCAATAAGGGAAAAGTACTCATTATCCTGTTAAAAAGGTTACCGTTTAAAAAAATATAAGTTTACCTTAAACAGAATTAACCTAAGAAAAAGACAAGGAAACTTAAAAAAGTATAACATACAGTTTCAGTGTATGTTTAAGATGTTTACATATTTTTGTCTAAGTCTGAAAATAGTTTGAAGAGGGCGATCACTCCTTGTCTATTCGTGTACTAATAAAGTTATTTCAGTGCTTCCGATATACCCAGGGTGTCAGGCGGTGTTCCAACTTAAAAATCACATTTCCTTTGTGTTGTTTCGAGAATCTCCCCGCTTACTTAAGCAGCTTAATAATGTTTGTAGTCTAAATTCTAATGCGGGAATACCAAATGGAATCAAGAAACTGGATTAAACAATTTTTCCTTTACTCAGAAAACAGGTAAAATAAATATATAATTGTGTTTTTTTTTTGTGTTTACCTTCAATTAGCATTCATACTTCAGTAGTTATTATAATCTAGAGTACTTATAGCTACAGATACAGCAATGCACGTTGACGCGTTTGTGACATTATCTTCTGTATTCAAAATAAATACATTTATAGGTTGTTTGTTTAATTGTTTGTCTTCTAAGCATTGAGCATCGTTTATCCTTTCGAGTTGAAATAGTTGTATTGGGGCACAGCAGATGTTGATTTTTCCAGATTTGTTACTCGCAAAAACACTCTTGTGAGTTGTAGGTGCAAATAGACATGCGTCAGATGGAAAATCAGACGTCGTTTTGCGTCTAGACATCGAGATATTCATTCCAGAGGGAACGCGTCGAGCGAGCAACCGATGCATATAATTTAATCATTCCCACTTCTGTATTTATATGTGATTTTTAAGTTAATTGAAGTGATTTGATTCATTTTAAGTTTCGTATACGTATTGCCGAAGAATTTTTGTTGACAGTAAAAAATCATGGCGTCAGTTTCATAGTCTGTGTTCGTATTTTACTACTCGGCAAATTAACCGACACCACAAACTTGAGGTATGATATTGGAACGTAAGAGAGCTTCGCGGCCGAAATGGGCAGACTGGTGGTCTTCATCAACTCAGATACTGCTACCCTATTACTAGTATCTTATTACTTATTTACTAGTTTTTCCTTTCTTAGAAAAAACGATCAGATGCGTGAACTTGTTAGAAGTAGTTGCGCCTTAGTTTAGCCCCTAAGTAGTATTATTGACAACCATGAGCGACGGTGAGTAATCGCCATCATGCCGGCGGTACGATAGTCTGCATCTGAAACAAATAAAAAACGACTAATGTGTAGGTACAATTTATTAACAAAAAAATTATACGAATTTTTTTTTCTACTTGACGTCATTTGTTTAATAAATTAACTGGTTAAGTAATTCGTTTATTTCAAAAATCAAGGCCGATTTTTGTTTGTTAAACTAAAATTCTCGTCTATACTAATATTATAAAGAGGAAAGATTTGTTTGTTTGTTTGTTTCGAATAGGCTCCGAAACTACTGGACCGATTTGAAAAATTCTTTTGCCATTAGAAGCCGACATTGTCCCTGATGAACATAGGCTACTTTTTTATTTAATTTTTTTATTTTTTTTTGGTTTCATGTGTGTTTTAATGTTTCCGAAGCGAAGCGAGGGCGGGTTGCTAGTATATAATAAACTCGTTGCAAATCGAACGCGTGCTTTGTTACAAGCAGCACAGTTATCTCCAAATAAACAAATCTTAACCAAATTTAAGTCGACACGCAGCAACTGAACAAGATGTGCTTGAGCCGGTCGCCGGGTTGCGGTCCCGTTAGGCGGCCTTTTGTCGAGAACCAGCAAAAAAGGCTTTTGGGAACACACCGCCAGCCACCCTTGTCCAGCAAAAAACATAAAACAGAAAGAAAGGACCACAAATTAGAGAATCGGCATCGGAATGTTGCACCCGTAAACATTTAAATGGCCTTTTCGATATAAAATACACAAAATTATTGTTTCCGATCTTCAATCTTAACTGAGCGTTTCAATTGACTCGAATTTCGTTTGTCTCTGCTATAAAGCATAAGCTACTTTTAAAGAATAATCGTTCAGAACTTCAGAGCACAACAGTAGATAAGGGAGATGAACTTACGCAACGATCCATCCCTAGGTTTATAAAAACAGCGTCGGTACGCTACATCAGATCAGCAGTGCGACACTATAGCTAATTTATCGTAGTCACCACCAAGTACACCCCAACTAACTACAATCAACGCCCTATACAGGCTATACATGTCCCTACGGATCCTGCTAATCCACTCGCAATGCTGTTCTACATTACCGGTACTAATGCTAACAGCAACTTAAGCACAGGTCACCGCATTCGTCGAACTCGCAGAAGAGTTCGACTGACTCTTAACTCATTGCATCAGCCTAGTTAGTTTCTCGCCGGATCTTGTTAGCTGATCCCGATCCGGCTGTAGATAGACTCGCGTAGCAACTGCCCTTAAGCTGTTAGGATTCCTTCAGGAGCGCTCGGACAGTTGTTATCGAACCCTCCCCACCCAGCTGAACTTTGTGAGCTCATCCACGCAACCTGTTTAAGCCAGAGTCGGGATAGCGATATATGGTACAACCACGATTCTATATTCCCCAAATAATAATTAAAAAAGATTCAATACATTTCAGATTTTAACATCACGTCTTAAAGCAGGTGATGGTATTTACGTTGTCTTTAGGCTCCGATACTCACTCATCATCGAGTATTTTGTGTACTTGCGTGTCGATCTTCTCCAATTAACAAAAAACAGTATTCCGTGATACTTATCGACTCGAAAAACAGTAAATTTTTGGCGTATTATTCTGTGTTACGTTAGATCTCAGCAGCCATTTGACGTTAAAGAGGTTACACAGCCCAAAGAGACGATAACATGCGCACAGCTGTCCACCTCAGTACAAAAGCCACAGCTATACTGATATAAAGGCCCCTCCAAACTGGCACGTGATACAAATAATAAAATAAAATCGTATGGTATTTAAATCAATTAAGCCTTTGTTTACAATTAGCCGTAAACACTGGAGATTCTCAGAATTTCTCGGGCCTTAAAAGTAACAAAGTGCTTCCCAATGTAAACAAAACGTTGAGACGCAATGTCCGAACATTACTCAGAAACGTGGGAAGAGTGTTGAAAGAATCACTCCGTGATATAACAAAAGCACTAAAGTAGTACGACCGTCGACTGGAATATTCTAAAAATTAAAAATTTTCGAAAAAAAAAAATGTTACCTGCCGCTAAACAGCGGAAAGGACGATGCCACGTGCGACGGATCACGGATCCCTTCGCAGGCTGCTATCGTCAACAATGTGCCAACAAAGTTTTTTTTTTAATATTCGAACCCAATTCATTGTCTTTACACAAAACATTTGTAAGTTCAGGTACCGATGCCAACATTACGTAGGTGCTAACATTTAAACGTCTTGAGGCATGATGGGCTCTTGGCTTAATTCATTATGACTTAAAGTGAGGGGCGCATAAGTGTAAGATTTGCGTTTATTTAAACATTCATCACGTCGTTAGGTCGTTGTGTGATTTATGTGAGCATAATTGTTTACTTTAAATATTTTTATATGTATTCTGTGCAGATTCTTCTATTTATCACAAAAGTATGCTTTCCTTTATACTATATTTAGGATAAATTATATGAAAATTCTTAAAAAAGAGAGATTAAAAAGATAGGGGATAAAAAGGGGAATAGGTTTTAGAACAAAACTAAAACATTAGACCTCATTACTTAAGATGGGTAGTTGTTCTTTTATAGTATATCATCAATAGAGAAGAAAAATCAAGACAAACATAGCTAAGTAAATTTGAAACATTGAAATTTCACTCAATTTTGATTTTCCGAGAAATTAACATTGTGATGAAATATATGGACCTTGTTCCAAGCTACCATGGTCCTTACGCGTGCGTATCCACTTCATGAAATATTTTAGTAATATTCGCACCCCCCCCCCCCATTTTTTAAAATATTTTAACAGAAGATCTTCTCAGTGGATCGCGATTTCGATCCGATAGTAGATTCTGTGAAGCGCTACTCTTGTTAGGCCAGTGTTAGCAATTCTCTCAGATCGAGCCCGTGAACTTATTTACTGGTCCGTGCGAAGTTGGATAGCCTCTTAGGCTACCAACGATTAGATAACCAAATATTTTTTTTTAATAACGGTTTGATTACATCATATGAAAAAAGATTATATACTTTTAATATGTATTTAATTATTAGCCCACACGGGTAGATACCACCACCCTGACTCTTGCAGTAATGAGTTTCGGTTTGAAAGGTGGGCAGCCGTTGTGCTATGAAACAGAGACTTAGAACTCATGTGTCGAGGTGGGTGGCGACACTTATGTTATTGATGTCTATGGGCTCCCGTATACACTAAGCACCAGGTGGGCCATGAGCTCATCCACCCATCAAAGCAATAAATAAATTGTATTAGTTGATGAGTTGAAATTGAAATAAATAAGTTAAATTCGTAAAACAAAAAACGAACACATTCTTATTAATTTCTAATATGGCATACATTTATGGCATACCTAATACTACTACAGTGACTACAGTATCGATTCCTTTCAACAATGGTATTACAAAGAAAAATATCTCAAAACGTAGATAGTACCAAACTGTGCGGCAAAATGAGTTGCCCTTACCCGGTGAGGGTGTGAGGCGGACCAGATTGGCGACGGACTGATTTATAAGCGTAAAGCGGGTGATAAAAAATAACAGAGAAATGAAAAAGACGTATAAAGATATAATGTTTTAAAGATGTTTTTTCTTGTGACATGTATACCTAATACCTAAGTGTACCTAATATTAGTATATCTTATAAGGTAAGGTTGAATTTAGCGTAGTAATTATTATTTATACATATAAATATTCTTACTCAATACGTACGTAATATTTTGATATTATGCATATATGTACCATAATCTATGCATAGTTGAGTGTATCTGTTGTACACATCTGACTTTCATCGACTTTTTAGCTCATCTTACCAACATGCGCTTAGCGTGTTCAAATCAACAGCAAGTTTTCTATTATTTAATTGAATAGCATTGTTATTCAAATTTGACAATAGAATTACTGAGAAAACACTTTTCTGAACGAATAAGTATAATGTTCTATTATTAAACGTCTCCTGCCGTAAATCGCGTCAGTTTGAATTTTGTACCACAGCCCAGAAGATCTCAGTTGGATGGGACGCTCCCGCTTCGCCATAAATCTTGGGACCCTCGACCGCCACCCGGATTCTTACCGAAAATATCTATAAATATCCATTTCTATATGTACATACATCAAATATTAACAGGGACTTTGACAAGAGAATTAGAAGCTTTCATCACCGATCATCACAAAAAGACTGAAAATTTATAGAGGCACGTTATTTGTCATTACAAGTCCTATTTTGCCGATATCGACCAAATATCAAATATTCTTAATGAATTGGATTTAAATTGTACAACATTACAATCTCAAATTAAACGTAAGCATATCGCGAATATCTTCCGACGATTAAGAGTCAAACAAATTTTGAAACAAAAAACATACCTATGTCATACATTATTTATTTAAATCGGAATCAAAGGCTTCGTCGCTTTACTTTGAAAAATCAATAGCATCTGCGTCCTTGAAGAGTGTTGTGAACGTAAACAGTAACGTAAAGGAAATAGACAAAAATCTACTTGATAATAATATGAAGTAAACAAATTATTATCATCGGCGAATCTGCTCAAATTTGTATCAAATTAAAGAAAACAATATTAAGCCGTAAACACCAGAGCCGCATTCGGAAAAGGAGAGTGAAGCCGGGAAGTAAAACTCACTACCAAAAACATGCCGACTACGATTACTCTGTCAAGAGTGTAATACTGAAGAACAAGCTTAAGGCTTCTGTTTGACAGTGATCAAAACCTCCAAACATACTGCACAAAGCATTTTATACGAAAATTATAGCTGGACTGCCTATCTAGTTAAAAACCAATTTATCAAAATGCACGGTGCATCAATCTGCATCGATTGACCCGTTATTTACTAAAATATCGTAAGCATTATAAGAGCCATAAGAGAAAATATTTGTAGGCTCTCTTGTATTGTTGTATTGCTTGTATCTGTTTACACGGATGGATAATTCGTTATTTTTTCGAACTTGAATTCTGTGGCCCTTTTTAGATTTGAGAGCAAAGTGTCAATAATTTAAAATAATATGGATTCACTACAAATAGGAACGTATTATTTCTTTAGCGATAGAAAGAAAAGGACGTCTTTCCTGCTCGGTGCATTCAATATCATACTTCAAGTAACTATGCAAATTTTATTGTATTGAAGGTTCCATAACACATAAATTTCAAAATTGTAATCCTGCAGCCAGTATTAATTTCCACCTTTTACCTGATAAGTTTACCGACTAACATATACACTATTTTTTTCTTTGAAATCGATGAGTTCATGAAAATACTACTACGAATAAAATAGAAAAATAAAAAAATGTTAAAAAGAAATGACAATGTAAAAATAAAACAAGAAAATTTCAATCTTTATTCAAAATCGGAATTAAAGCAAGATGGCGGAGTTTACGTCGTACCGATCCATATCGTACAGCCTTGATTCTATTCCGCGACGGTCACACTGACACGGTTAAAGCGAACTCGACACAGGCAATGACTCAATCGACCGTCCGATGTACAGACGTGACGAAAGCACCATCCTTGATATTACACGTACATAGAGTATGTGCTGACATTCTAATCATCCGTACTTAAAAAAACAATTCGAATCAAAACACCGCTTAACTCTTTAGAGAATTACGTTACGTTTACGCTTTTGATTGTCTACGAAGAGTGAATCAAGGCGAAAATAAGACATTTATAGAGGAAAATTAAAGGGTTTTTGAAATATTTTTATTAGCTAAAACTAGCAAGGAATTATCTACCCAACTGATCTCGAGTGCGTCACCTACATATGTTATCGATCTACGTTGACGTCCGTGCGTTACGGCTGCCACAAATCATTACCTCTTCACATTTAGGGCAAAAAGCCTATTTTCTAACAAGTATGACGTATGTTTCTTTGAATGTAACGGAAATGTTACCGCAAAATTATCATCGAATTCGAACGATCGTATTATCGTGAAACTATGAACGTCTGATGACCTTAAAGACAAATTGATAAGGTATCGTCGTAGTGAAATTAAATCACTGAATACATGTTCTTTGGAAACAAAAAAAAATTAATAACAAATCGAACCATAAACTAAAATAAGCATTTTTTCATCCGCGCTATCATAGTCATGACAAGCAAAGGTAAGAAATTAATTGTTATCGCTCTATGAAAACACTTGTACAAATTCAAAAATTCGCGAGAGATAGGCAAGCGTATTAAAGACATTGAGATTAGGGCTCACTAGCATTGTCACAATGAGACATGTTGAAAAACTATAGTAATTTTTTTTATCTATTTTTAATACTCTTTGGTCAAATTTTGAAAAAAAAAAAACCGCAATGTTACAACGGAATTCTCATTTTAATTTTTGCAATCGGGCATTAAGACATATATATTTGCCAAATATACAATATAAACGCCCAACCTTTAAGAATATTATAGACGCAACTGTCGCTCGTGCCATTAAGAACATCAATGCAAAAGTCCACTTTATGTTACTTATAATTTATGTCCGGAAATCTGATGATATTTTGTGCAGTCTCGAACCTTGAGAAATGACTCGTACAAACTTGAGAAGCGCATATTTAACTGCTTAGGCCACAATGAAAGTATTTATTTATATATTAAATAACGGATTATATATTCTTGAATCCCGGAATAAAGTGTCGAATGTTGCTGTGAATAGGATTAAAACTAATCTAGTCTAGTCAATCGAATTTTATATGAATGTCTCAATTGTGTGGTTTTGTAAAAACTTTTTATACCAAGTTTTATTATACATATTATGATACAAGTAATATGTGTTTATTTACCCATAATTTTGCAATACTAAATTACTGTTTGCACAGTCATAGAATCGAATTCTACGTAGGCTACAATTGCAAACTAAGAGAAGCCATTTTGTTTGTCACAAAGTAATAATGCCGTTCTAAGAAAAGGAAAATCTACGAAACCTCAATGTTTCGGAGAATCTCCACAGTGACGTCATTTAGGTCTAACACTGGACGTAAGTACCCATATACGATTGTTTTTTAAGAATTTAGCTCCATTCAATAAAAAGTTAAAAATCATTGTGTTACCCGCGTAAATGTGTACATACATTTGTTTATTTTTGTGAAAACCCTTCTTTGATAAAATTGCGAAAAGAAATTAAAGGATTAATTAGTAGCGTTGTATTCTTGAAACTTTTTATATATATAAAGTTATATATACATAGTCGTCGTGGCCTAAAGAACAAGACGCTTGGTTCATTCGTATCGAGCGATGCGACAGTGCCGGTGTTCGAATCCCGCTGACAGGTACCAATTTTTCTAATGAAATACGTACTTGATTGGACCTGCGACACCGCAATTACTTTGTTTTCAATTGCAATTATGACTTTATTCTGTTCATTAAAAATCACTTTAATAAATAACATAACGTAATGTAAGTACAGAATGTCACATACGTATATAACCTCAACGTCTTACACCAAATCGACTTTTTTTTATTGCCTTTGTAGCCAGACGAGCATACGGCCTACCTGATTGTGAGTGGTAACCGTCGCCCATGGACTTCAGAAATGCCAGAGACAGAACCAAGCCGCTGCCTACCGCTTAATACTCTCCACAAGCCTTGTTTGAAGAAGGACATGTCATAGCGCTCGGGAAACACCGTGGAGGGGAGCTCATTCCATAGCCGGATGGTACGTGGCAAAAAAGACCTCTGGAAACGCACTGTCGATGAACGCAGCGGTTCCAAATAATATGGATGAACTCTGCACCGCCATCGGAGAGAGTGCTGCACTACGACGATACCTTATCAATTTGTCTTTAATTAAAGTGACTGCTTTCCGTATCCCTTCTGTGTGGCACCAAATATAGCCATAAAATAAATCACTGACGGTAGGACATCATCGCGTTAATTGAAAATGAAACAATGTGACGTCAATGATAACGGGCTAATCGATATTTGGACCAACGCAAACACACAGATGAGTGTTCATAAAACATGTACACTATAACACAAGGCCTAGACTTACTTTTAATTATGGGATATTTTTAATTAATACTTCCAATATGTAACAGTATAAAATGTGCTTACTGGTGGTAGGACCTCTTGTGAGTCCGCGCGGGTGGGTAACACCACCCTGCCTATTTCTGCAAATTTGCACTTACATTTGAAACCAAGATAGTGTAATATTTGTTCTACTTAAGTCGTCGTGGCCTAACGGATAAGACGTCCGGTGCATTCGTATTGAGCGATGCACCGGGGTTCGAATCTCAGGCGGGTACCAATTTTTCTAATGAAATACGTACTCAACAAATGTTCACGATTGATTTCCACGGTGAAGGAATAACATCGTGTAATAAAAATGAAACCCGCAAAATTATAATTTGCGTAATTACTGGTAGTAGGACCTCTTGTGAGTCCGCGCGGGTGGGTACCACCACCCTGCCTATATCTACCGTGAAGCAGTAATGCGTTTCGGTTTGAAGGGTGGGGCAGCCGTTGTAACTATACTTGAGACCTTAGAACTTATATCTCAAGGTGGGTGGCGCATTTACGTTGTGGATGTCTATGGGCTCCAGTAACCACTTAACACCAGGCGGGCTGTGAACTCGTCCACTCATCTAAGCAATAAAAAAAAAATGAGCGTCTTCAAGGACTTATGATACGAAATTGAGCGTGTTTGCGGGTTCTTTTTTTTCATGTTTCAACGATACTTGTAAGTAAATAAATCAAAAACTTTTATTTCTTTTAGGGTTTCGTTCAAATAGTTATTAAACTCAAAAAAATATATACAAATTTAAAACAGCCCTAGAAATTTAGCGTTCTGGTTTCGTTTTAGTGAGTACAACATCATTTAAAGTTATGCTTTCATTTATTATGGTAAATAAAAAGATACTTAGAGACGGCCAAAGCGAAACATTATTTACAGTTTTTCAGTCAGTAATGAATTACGGTACCTCAGACTTAATTAGTGACAAGTTAGAAGAATGTTTTTATGAGATTTTAATTTTATGCTACTTTCGTTAGTTTTGCCAGTATGTGCCCATTCTATTTCCAAATGATTGCCTACAATAATTAAACTGTATTCTTATTTCGACTTTTTCATTTTTGGAATCGTGGTTTTGGTTTATTAGTTTAACTAATAATAAAATAACTATTTGAAAACTGCAAATGTTTCTGTTCTTTTCTTATACATATATAGGATCTATAGATCTTTCTTAAATATACGAATAACCCAACATTCAATAGCTTAATTGTAGTCAGTTCAGAGGCATGCAAAGTAAACACTGTGGTCCACCATAAATCAAAACACCAATCGTCCAGTTAGTGTAGGATTGCAATTTCGCATTTCAACGTCAAGCCCCCATTGCAATAGATATAACTATTGATTTGCAAGCACGACACCTAATCAGTAATTTGAAGAACATTAATCGTTCTGACTAAAACTAAATGATTGTGAGATCATTGTTTCATTAATTTTCATGCGAGTTGATTCTCCCGAATGCAATATGTTACTCACTTCTACACTTAACATTTACCTATGACTCATTCACGTATTCTTTGAATACAGGACCATTGAGTTCCGGATGAATTCTTTCACGATTTTTAATATCATCGTTACTAAGTAAACGGCTATGAGTATTTTTCGGTCAGTATCCTTGACTGCACCCGATGTTAAGTGATTACCGAAGCTTAAGAACATGATAGCGCGACTGTCACCGCCCAAATTGACACTTTAGGTCCAAATCTCAATTGTATTGTATTACGAATACTGGATGAGAGAAGCCAAGGAATTAGCCGAAGAAGCCAATGGAAGTAGCTGGTATTAGTAGCCATGGCCCAGAGATGGGACGAGTACTCCATGCGACGCCGAACCTCTGCTTTATAAAGCATTTCTTTGTGGAGAAGTGAAATACCGCTCCGCTCTATTAGGAACTCTCAACATTTCAGAATCCTACTTGGCTTTACCTTCGAAATGACTCCGATGTTGAAATATCGACCCCAAAAATCGCAATACTCTCGGAAGGTTGCCATAACATAACAGAATAAGGATCTTTCAGTCGTAAACAAGTTTGTGACACTGTGTTTAATATAGATCAGGAATTGGATAGATTGGAAAAACACACACAAATAAATACGAGGAGAAAAGTCAAATTGTGTTGGTCTGATTATTGTACTGGGGGTAGGACCTCTTCTGAGTCCGCACGAGTAGGTACCACCCTGCCTCTTTTTGCCCTGAAGCAGTAATGCGTTTCGGTTTGAAGGGTGGGGCAGCCGTTGTAACTATACTTGAGACCTTAGAACTTATATCTCAAGGTGGGTGGCGCATTTACGTCGTAGATGTCTATGGCCTCCAGTAACCACTTAACACCAGGTGGGCTGAGGGCTCGTCCACCCATCTAAGCAATAAAAAAAAAAGATCAAAATATTCGCGTTTATACACTAACGTAATTGAATGAAGAAGCGTAATGACCCAGTTTCTTATCAGTTCGAAAGCGAAAGGCATCTTGAAGCGCGCGGCGGAAGTCTCCCGTGCAGGTCACTGAGGCTCGCATGGTTACGAAGATGTCGTTTGCGAGTTAACGTAACACTTTGACCAGAACAATGCCCTGTCACGCCTCGCCGTGAATAACCAAACAGCTAATTCGATTGTTCTCGCTCCCATATTTTCTTGTTATATAATGCGATTATTTAAGTTTGTGTTCTGTCGCTAGCAACCTAGAATTTTGTATGTGCTGCTAAGTTGCGATTCAGCTCCAATCAATCTAGCTTACAGGATACCAGACGTGGATTAGTCACATCCCATCTTTTTCGTCGTAACGTGACTAAGTGAATCAGCGGAGAGTGGGTAGCACCGGTCTCTGGGTTTATACCAAACTGCGATACCAAACTGATGCTTACTAGTGGTAGAGTAGACAATGAGTCCACACGGATTAGTACCACCATCACGTTTATTTATGCCGCGAAACAATTTTGCCTTGTAGTTCGAAGGTCGGCAAAGCATCACAATTTGAGACACCGAACCCATGTTTGTAGGTGGATTGCGCTATTTTTTAAATATATTTATGCTCCGGTAACCACTTACATAGTATCAATTGGGTCATGATCTCTTTTACCCGCTAGCCGATGATACTTTTTTTTTTCGGGCCGGGGCCGAACCTCCTACGAGGTCCCCGTGCCTAGAGGGCGCACGGGGTATGTGAGACTCAACGATCTGCAGGTGTTGAGAGCAGATCGCGGGCCCAAAGATTTTAGGGCCCACCCAGTAAACGACTCCCCTGCACTCTTACACCCGACGTCCGATCTCCGTCCGGGGGGTTCCCGCGGTCAACGCTACAACCAGACACGCGGCGCCACCCCGAGGACGCCCGGCCGACGGGTCGTCGAGGCGATAGTCGACGACCAACGACATCGGTCTCCGCTAGCCGATGATACTTAACTCAACCACTGACAGTGGGGTCGCTTGGTGCGGTGGGTTCCTAAAAATATCTTTGGGCTTGCGGTCTGCTCCCAATATATGCAGACTGTCAAGTCCCACATACCCCGCGTGCCTCCTAGCGGCGAATAACACGTAGGAGGTTCGTGCACATGCCCAAAAAAAAAACCATGTGGTACAACACCAACATCATCAAACCTTTTATTTAAAAATACAATCAAAATTAGAAACTCATCTAATGACAAAGCGCACTCGCCTTTTGACAAATTGTTTTTCTTGAACATTCGTTCGATGGTTATAGTGAATTAATTGGTTCCCGAAAAAAAAAATACATAAATTTATTTCCGCGTTAATAACAAAACATAATACGTTTGTTGCTTCGTTTAAATTTAATCTCACTAAATATAAAACATGTGGGATAGTAAGGCGAAAATCTAGTGGATTTTAACTTTAGTCTTAATTTCAAAGAATCACTCGTAACATCGTAATCTTAATCTATGCCTGACTGACATTGACATTAATTTTCTTTTGAAATAAAACTAGTGTGGCAGTGTGATGTAGCGAAAAAATACCGATCTTCCCACATATATATATGTAGTATATAATAACGTATTAGTTAAAGACGATAGTAAATTTATTTGCAACCTCTTTCAGAGACCGTTGCCGTCTTAGAGATCTAGATCGCAGACAATTGGGCAGCCGCCGCTTCCGAGAACTGTTTTTGTCGTATTTAATACTACCGCAGCCGGCGTGATAATTATAATGCAAAATAAACAATCATAAATAGATACGTTCTAAAAATAAACTATAAAATATTTTTCTGTTGTAACGTAATTCAGGTCATTGAACTCATATAAAACATAGAGCTTTAACATAAAACTACAATTAGATTCGTGAAATGATTTAAGGCACCGTCTAAAGCGATAATTCATTGTTAGTTTTAGAAGGAGTATAGATTTTAATATTTCTTTGTTTAGAGGAACACGCATGGGTCTTATTTATAAATAAATGTGTAAATACACAATATAATTGAGTGTTAGGTACAGAGGGGCGTCGACCGTGCCAGTAGGCGCCGCGGCGACGCGTCCGCGACCTTAATACTGTTAGTGCCGAGCCCTCGGCTAGTGCTGTCAATCTAATCTCATTCATCGACTTGTTGTATTCGATAAATTATACCAACAATTTATTAATACCAAGAAACAATTTCAAACATTTTCCCGAAAAAACAATCAAGCCAATCCATAAAAAACATCAGAAACGAAATATTTTTTTTTGGCTGAGCTTAGCGGTATGCTAGTGGGTGGCGCACTCCTGTTAAGCTTCCATTGAACCAGTACAGCGACTGTTCAGTACATAAATCACAAATGCAGATGCAAAATCGATTAAAATCTTGAAATAAAAATCGCAAATACTATAATTGTAAATTTTGCGTTAT
Organism: Bombyx mandarina; assembly: GCF_030267445.1. Taxonomy (NCBI): domain Eukaryota; kingdom Metazoa; phylum Arthropoda; class Insecta; order Lepidoptera; family Bombycidae; genus Bombyx; species Bombyx mandarina. The sequence goes on along the minus strand of NC_143216.1, from coordinate 16,200,572 downwards.
CACTGGTGTTAAGGCTATTTATATATTATATTTTAGGTCTGCATTGGTAGTTACCAACATTCTTACTACTGCCGCGAAGCCTGCGTTCCATATTGAATATTACAGGGAAGATACAATTGAGACTTTGACCTCATGTCTCAAGGTGAATGGTGGAATTCACAGTGTGATGTCCAGTTACAACCACGTTCGCCGCAAGATCGCTCACACGTTCACTCAAAGAAAAACAATATAAATATCGAAACTTTTAAATCACAATCTGCTGATAGATCGAAAATAGATTTGAATTATACATGACAACACTTCAGGTATTTTCATAGCGTCCTGTTAACTTTAGTAAGACTCTATCTAATCTCAATTTCAGTCTTAATAGATCTTGATCGAACAAGATAGCATTACTGCTATAGACCCAATTCCCGTACTCCGCTGCCACTTCTATAGATCACAAAATTATGACCTAAAACGATAGTGTATACGGAACCAACTGAAAGATTTATATAAACTATATAGGTATATTAATACGTGAAGCAAAAACTTTGTACCCCTTTTTACGAAAATTGCGCGGACGGAGGAGCATCAAATTTCCCAAGCTTATAGAGAATATAGAAAAGGAGTGCAGAATGCCAAATTTTTTTTACAAATTATGCATTTATAATACATTAATTCAATAAAAAAATCATTACACACCCTACCACGTATTTGACACACACACATATATAAATACCCTTTATTTACTGTCAAACTTTTGTCATTGCATTAAAGTCTATGGTCAAAATGAGAATAGATTAATATTGTTTATCTTTATTAATATTTGTCTATAGTATAGTCTTGACGAAATCTGTGATTATAGAAGTATGATATTCTTTGACCATAGAACCTTAATAATGTTCAAAATGAAGCATAATTTCAATTAATTATAGTCGAATTTCGACTACAGAGGGACCACTAGTAACTATTAAGCCTAGCACTAGTAACTATTGACGTCACTTAGAAGAACGTCAATTACAAAAATAAACTCAGAACCGATCATAATTATTATTCATATTTAATTTTACTTCACCGAAAGAATTCGAATGCTTAATTCGTTTTCGTTTAGATCATTATTCATTTGGAAGAGAGATACTATAGATCCGTGAAAACTGCTACACGAGCGATGTGCAATGTCATTTCAAAGAGAATAATATCAGTTTTACCTACGAATTTTACAATGACGCCGAAATAGCTACACGACGGTTTTCGATCAGACTTCATGCCAAACATCTAATTATAAACAGATATCGGAAAAAATCCAGCTCACTTTCACAGCCCGCCTAAATAGAGATGCATCGTACGAGCCCAGCGATTGTACGTCGGTCGGTGGATCACACAACTCGGGCGGCTGACATCGAATTACAGCAAGCAGGTAAATATTTAGTGCATTGTACGTACTTGAACGCTTGCCAATGATTTTTGGACTTCGATCGACTGAAAGACCTCTGTTTCGTTAATTTATTATTAAAGAATACACGAGATTGCGACTATTTTTGGTAAGAGCGTCTCATCTTCTGATATGCTCACAAAATACATTTCATACTTATGTGTTCATTGTCTAAAACGTCTAAAAATAAGTGACGGTAACGACTTACCATAAGGTGGGCCGCGCGCTCGTCTGCCTACAAAGGCGCCAAAAAAATATGAATCACAGATATTTGATTTATATTTTCAATATATTAATTAATAGTATTTAATTCTCTCTTATAGAAAATAATATATCCAAAAAGTCGTGATTTTTAAGGTTTCTACACTTTTTCTGATCAATTTAATTTTCCGATAAAATCAACGAATGATCAGTATTTATTTTCTACTTAACCGATTGACAGCCACCTTCCGAGACATGAAACAAAGTAGCTTGATTAAAACGAAACATGTGCAGGAAAATTTCTCATTAAAACACAAGTCATTCATAGAAGATTCTTACAAGTTTTTAAGCTATTGCATAGATTTTATCGCGGGCTTTGAGCGCGGCGACTGAATCTAGAAATTCCGTAACGAAAATAACCTGACACCCCCACTACGCCTACCATGTAGCTCGCGTTCAACACATTCACACTTGCGCTTGTGTAGTGTTTGTGAATAAGCGCGTGGCGTAACGTCACACTGCATGCGCATCATGAAAAGTCTGCCCATCTCTCTCTCGCGCGGTCTAGCTTATGAGTGTGAAGGGGACAGTTAATGTTTTGCTTTTATTAATGTTTAATATAGCGTGGTCTTGTTTTATTATTGTTTTAATATTAAATTATCATTGTCTAATTATAATTGCATAAGTTGATAAAAAATGCTATGCAATAGCTTTACCGCGGCAGTTCTAGAGTGCCACATGTTTTTTTTTTTTTTAAACGTACCGGAGATTTGAATTAGTGGGTTAACAATCGTACAATTAACGATGCAACGCCAGAGCCAAGAAAGTGACAAATACATTAGTGCTGTAGGGAAAACCGTCACACGAACTGTATTCAAATACAGCCAACATAGAAATATAGATGCTGGAAGTGTTATTAAAACCATTGACATCAGAAGTCATAAAAAAATAATTTTTTTATATCCAAAAATTATAATTTATTCATGATCAAGTTAAAATTAAATACCAACATATTATTATGTTGTAAGTTCTCGATCACTTGACTTTTATGAAACAAGTGTATAATTTAGTATACGTTCTTTTAATAGGTCAAAAACAGTCGAACTTGTATGCGCTTGCTCAATGCTTTAATTAATTGTCTCTTCCATATAACTAGAATCGTTTTCACGGTCATGGCACAGTCAAGTCAGCAAGAAAGTTAACTTTCACCTTGTAAGTTGATTCTTACTCCTTGGTGTATCACACCTCATTTAAAACTAAGGGCTCTGTTTTATAGAGTTGTTAACAGCCGAGATTTGTTATGATTACACGAAAACAATGGCTAGACAGTTTCTTTTCGCAAAACTCAATGTTTTTCTTGTCTACAACACTACATACCAACTGAAAATTTTCATTTTTAAACGGTTTTAAGTGGCTGTCACATTAGGGCGAAATTTCAATCCAATTCAATTTTTTTCAATTCAATTCAATTCAATTTCAATTGTATAATATAACGGCTGTCATACCTATAACGGCAAAATGATGGTAACCACCCGTGCGGATGTCCCATAACACTTTACATGGGGGCAATTCATGAGTTTGCGTCCCAATCCAATAATATATTATGTATTGTAAAGATAAAAGTTATTCAATCACAGCTTGTAATGTCCATTTCATACGATAAATAAAAAGAATGACTTAACAATTCTAATTCACTCAATATTTATAAAAACCAAAATAATAACACGTTGAAAAATATATGTTTTAATGGAATCGGGAAACACTCTGAATTCACCTATTAAATTCAAGGATGTCTTACGACGATCTGATTTGAAAATAATTTGTATGCTTTATTGAAAAAGTAAAACATTAGTTTGTGAATTTATTTATCATTACACAAACACAAGGAAAACATTCTTTATCTACGTCCTATTTATCCTTTAAAGCGTATAGTGTCGATGTGTGCAGACAGTTATAAATGTCCCCACATACAATTGTCGTAGCCTTGTCAACTGATTTTCCACGAGTCAGGGGTCTGCCTACGCGAATTTTCGACGAATCGTGTCATATTCTAATAACAATACGTTTACATCGACGTCAGACTACGGTTTATTAATATGCTTCGTTAATCTATTTCAGATTTTTGTTACGTGCATTATAAATTTGAGGAGGCCAAACGAATTTAGCAACAAGCCGTTTGTTATAAACGACCTAATTTCGCGTTACGTATTAGCTGTCTGATTAGCATTATTGTTTGTGACGGCTTTCTAAGTTTTTTTTTTGTGTTCATTTCACTAAATTTTTGTAACAATTTACAAAACAATATAAACTATTTTCGTCGAACAAAAGGGATAGCAATGTTGCTGACGAGGATGTCAAAGACAGAGCGAAGTGGAGTAAAAGAAAGCTTCACCATCATCTTTTTTTTCTCACCTATTCGCTGGAAGCCTAAAAGGCTATTCCAGTTACCCTGGACGGGTAGGTGAGCTCACGGGCTGCGCGCCCGTTTCAAAGCGTAGTCTTCTGCGAGGAATTGGGGGAGGTGGAGGACCTTGGCCCTCATCGTCTCCCTCTTCCTCTGTGGAGGCGTCGGAGTTCGACATAACCCGGTCCGTTACCTCCCTTGACCGCGTAACAGAAAATGGATTTCCCAGCGTTAAAAAAAAGTTGAGCTCACGGGCTCAACCTGAGAGAATTTGCTAACACTAGCCCTAGCAAGAGTAGTGCTTCCCAGAATCTACAACCGGATCGGAATCGCACCCACTTAGAAGATCCTGCAAGAAGCTCAATCGACCCACCGCTATGTGGGATAAACAGCTAGGAACAGAGAGAGACTCAGTGCGCGACCACGTGTGTCCAAAACTGTAAAATATTCGCTACATATCCGAAATAATTTAATGATAATAAAAAAAAACGCGATATTAAACCTTGAAATTTTAACGATGACAATATTTTAACAGGATATTAAAAGGATAGTTACTTATTAGATGACGACTAGCTTATTCATGTTGAGATGCTGACAGAATACTGTGTACGTACTCTTGACGTAACATTAAGAAGCTACGATATTTTTATCGAAATCTCCTTCTTAAGTATAAAAAAACCTTCTCTGAAATAAACAAGACGGAATTCACACGTAATTTCATTGAAGCGCGTTGATCAAAAGCTAACAAGATGTTTACTGGATTATTAGAATTTTTCACTGATTTTTATGGTGCATTTTTGTCATTCAACAATGATTTTACACTGTTCAAGCCGTGAACGCGAAATTACGATTGCGTGCAGAAGCTAAGCCGTTTACATTTTTATGTTTCAATATACTACATATTTTAATTGTTTCAATGCGTTGTAGATGCTCAGATTTTATTGTCTTCAATTAATTAATTCAATGAACCCATTATGTTTTGTACAAACCGTTTCATATTTATAAACTACTTTTTATTTATACGTTTATGGTATATTGTCGCGATCAACACTGTTTTGTGACATACAAATCATAATTCAATTTAACGACCACACCCGAGTACATAGTGAAATTATTATGTAAAAACGTCACAGGTTAATCGAGTTCACTAAGAACTTCGACAATGAAGCAATTGACAGCGTGTAATAATCTCTCGTAGGAAATTTTGACAACTTATTATTTTTTCCTACCTATGCTGATAGCCTTGACAGGCTATTTCAGCTTCACCCTAACGTGTAGGTGAGCTCACGGGGCTAAAACCGGAGTATTGCTAACACTGGCCCTAGCAAGAGCAGCGCTTCGCAGAATCTACCACCGAATCGAAAACGCGACCCACTGTGTAGATTCGGCGAGAAACTCAGTGGGCTGTGTCTGTGGGTTAAAAGGTTTCTCGTACCGGGAATCGAATCCGAGCCTCCTGGGTGAAAGCCAGGTATCCTAGCCACTAGACCATACGGGACTTTTTGACAACAGTTCGGCACATATCCACGGCAAAGCAATGTTCCATTCCAGCTTATAATGTAGAACCATCACCATTATTTCCATTTAGGTTTCCGACTAAAACGATAATTCAAGATGAATCTTATTTGCTTTTGAATAAGCATGTGGAAAACAAAAATATTCAATCAAAAATCATAAGTAATTATTGAAAGTCTTACTTTTTTTTTTAATTCCTTTCGGCGATAATCCCATGCGCTATCTAAACAATAAAAATCGCTCATTCGGCATATTGTACGCCGTCCGCGTCGCTGTTAGGAAGGTGAAAGGCGTATCACTTTCGAATAAGATCGCGTTATAGCAGTGAAACTGCTCGGCCGCTACTCTCCAATGTACTTTGACTGCGAAAGATTTGCGTCTGTTTTTTTTTTTTTTTTGTTATCGCAAATACATATTTCGAATGTTTTCAGATCCGCAACTTGTATAAAGTATTTATTTCTATGGATAATTCAGTGATACGGATCGCGCACGAAAACAGCTGCGTCTTATTTACTCTGTGCTCTGCTGTGTTGTTCTAAATATGATTTGTTTTTTTTTTTTCCTACTTATGCTGGTATTTTTAAGGGTTATTCCAGCGTAACCTGATGAGTAAATGAGCTCACGGGGGTCTAATCTGAGGAAATGATTTGTGCAATTTTATATAATATGCTATTCACTGCACTAATGCAACTATACTTGCCCATATAGTTTTCGATGTGAAAACCTAAGAAACGAATATTAGTAATTAAATCAATTTTTAATTTTAGACTTAAAAATATCAATTAGTATATCTCACCCTGATACAGCAATAACAAGTACAGTCCTAATCTTTGATTTTCGACTTCAATCAAAACTGTTTGTCACTATTAATTAATAAATAGTAAATTCGTGCTAGATCAAAAAGGAATTTACTGGTGGTAGGACCTCTTGTGAGTCCGCGCGGGTAGGTACCACCACCCTGCCTATTTCTGACGTGAAGCAGTAATGCGTTTCGGTTTGAAGGGTGGGGCAGCCGTTGTAACTATACTTGAGACCTTAGAACTTATATCGCAAGGTGGGTGGCGCATTTACGTTGTGGATGTCTATGGGCTCCAGTAACCACTTAACACCAGGTGGGCTGTGAGCTCGTCCACCCATCTAATCAATAAAAAAAAAAAAGATTCGCTCCAAAAATTTACTGCACCCGTTATACTATACTATTGAGACTTAAACTTAGTGCCTCAACATTAAGACGTATATAGCTTCCGGTACATAAAAAGTTCAATATCGATCAATTAAAAACTTCACAATACAAATAAATTAAAGTAGGTACCGATATCGGTGCGATTTCTCAATTGTGTTACATGTACAAATATTTCGCAAGAATCTAATAATAAATCAGGAGAATTCAGTCAAGTGGTAAACAAGTTGGCAATTAGCACACACATGTATCGCGTGCATTACACGCAATACTAAGTACATAGGTAGTAGGTAGGTGCGCTGTAATTATGATATTGGTACGCATCGCTCAGCCGCTTATAGACTGTTTGATAGCAGTAAGCCTTAGCCTAGTTAAACCAAATGAGTTCGAACCGAGAGCACATAGTTTATTTGCACATGAAAGCGAACGCCTTATATACGTAACGTGCTAAGATAACAATGGCATTGAGAATAGAAATCATTACTTTCTATGCTGTGTAAAATTTTACTATTATGAAACAGTATCGCACGAACGCATATGTACGCGATAAGAGCGTGCCTATTGTGCATTTAAAAATGAATGTATTTGTTATTTTTGTCAATTGTTTATTGAATACTGTAGATTTTTTTACCCGCTTATATTATTCATCATCATCATCATCAGCCTGTATCTCTCCACTGCTGGATGTAGGCCTCTCCCATAGTCCGCCACAATGAACGTTCCTCCGCCTTCCGCATCCAATCTCTCCCAGCATATCGCCGCAAGTCATCGGTCCAACGGGCAGGGTGACGCCCAACGCTGCGTTTACCGGTACACATTTGCTGCCGCTGCCGCTTATGTTAGCTTGGTATAAAATATGTGTAAAAAAACTATTGACAAAAAAATGGTAGGCAGCGGCTTGGCTCTGCCCCTGGTATTACTGAAGTCCATGGGCGACGGTAATCACTCACCATCAGGTGAACTAGTGGTAGGACCTCTTATGAGTTCGCACGGGTAGGTACCACCGCCCTGCCTATTTCTGCCGTGAAGCAGGTTTGAAGAGTGGGGCATCCGTTGTAACTATACTTGAGACCTTAGAACTTATATCTCAAGGTGGGTGGCGCATTTACATTGTAGATGTCCATGGGCTCCAGTAACCACTTAACACCAGGTGGGCTGTGAGCTCGTCCAACCATCTTACCAAAAAAAAAACAATATACAAGGGCAATTAAAAAAATTAAAAATATATGTGTTTGTTTGAAAGTCATTATCACCGACTGCGACTCTAAGACGTCCGATTGACTTAAATTTTTTGCAAATGCAATAATTTTATAATAACGCTCTATATCCTGAACAATATGGACAGCATAAAAACCTGAACTTAAAAATTGTTAGTCTGATTTGCTATTTGAACTTGTAATTTGTTAACTTTTAAACTATTATATATTGTATTTTGTTGTAGCCTAATGCACATTCTCACACTTTTACTCTTATAAGACCTGCTCATGACTCTCGTGGGAAATTAGTGCAGTGGTTTCCCGTTGCCTTCTGCACCAGCACTTTAGGGGGTATTTGATCCCCAAGGTTTCTGACGCCTCTTCCCTACGATCTCGCGGACGATCTCCAACACGATGGACCACCTCATAAAATCTGTTACTCACTCCAACATAAATGTTTGCTCTCACTCTGCGAAACATCGTGCCACGTGGCGTCGCATCGGGAGAGCATCGGTATCGCAGGATCCGACTGATGCATGACCACGACCACTCTGTCAAGAGTGTACGAATAGGAAGAATGCACATTCTGGCATAGAGTTTTTATAAAAATATTTCTGTCATAGACTACACTACGAACATTCAATGACGTTTCGCACTTTATGCACATTAATAGAGAGTCGATTTATCGATGGTTCGTGCTCTACGAGCTAAGATACAAATCCTCAAAAACACTACGCTATTTTGTGCGTTGTCCTACTTACTAGTTGCGCTTATATTAATTTTCATTTTTACTCTGTAATCAAACATATGTGAATCGACGTCCGTCTATGACCGAATTGTTGGCAGCGCATTTCAAAATCTATAATATAATATAATACATGAAGGAAAAAACTTTGTATCCCTTTTTACGAAAATTGCGCGGACGGAGGAGTATAAAATTTTCCACACTTATAGAGAATATAGAGAAGAAGTGCAGAATGTTAATATTTTTTTAAATTATGCCTAAAAAATACATTAAATCAATAAAAAAAACATTACACACACTACCATGTATTTGACGCACACACGCATGCATACTATTTATTTATTGTCAAACTTTTGTTCTTGACGTCAGTGGTCAAATTGAGAATAGATTAAATACTGTTTGTCTTTATTAATATTTTTCTATAGTGTAGTCTTGGCGAAATTTGTGATTTATGAAATAGTCTTTGAAAATACAATCATAAAAGTGTTACAAGCTTACAATTTCAATTAATTATAGTCGAATTTCGACTACTGTGGGATCACTAGTAACCCTAAATTTATTTCAAGTAACCAAAACACATAGTGATGCCAGATTGTTACTTGTATTTCATGACAAATGAAACTTCGTTTATGATTAGCAATTGTATACGAAGTGTACGGTCCAGACCCGTCGAGAAAACATAATTTAATCTTAAATTTTTTTTTATTTTTTATTGCTAGATGGGTGGACGAGCTCACAGCCCACCTGGTGTTAAGTGGTTACTGGAGCCCATAGACATCTACGACGTAAATGCGCCACCCATCTTGAGATATAAGTTCTAAGGTCTCAAGTATAGTTACAACGGCTGCCCCACCCTTCAAACCGAAACGCATTACTGCTTCACGGTAGAAATAGGCAGGACGGTAGTACCTACCCGCACGGACTCACAAGAGGTCCTACCACCAGTAATTACGCAAATTATAATTTTGCGGATTTCATTTTTATTACACGATGTTATTCCTTCACCGTGGAAGTCAATCGTGAACATTTGTCGAGTACGTATTTCATTAGAAAAATTGGTACCCGCCTGAGATTCGAACACCGGTGCATCGCTCAACACGAATGCACCGGACGTCTTATCCCTTAGGCCACGACGACTTCAAAATAAGCCCTAAATAAAGGAATAATTCCTTAAAGGAATCAGAATAATAATCAATTACTGAAACTTAGCTTAGTTACTGAAGCAGCGTTGTAAAGCAAAGCTGTCAGTGGGTACCCGCGCAAAAAATAAATGCAAAATAAAAACTCGAATCTAACCTTTCGTGTTTTCGTTTTCAGAAACAATTCCACAAACCCCCATAAAGACAATTTTGTCTTCGTTCCTTTCCCAACAAGAGTAACGCGGAATTTCTAGTTGACCACACTAATGAACTCATGGAAGATCAACATTATTAACGTTGTGAATAGTCGCCGGTAGGTGCTAACATCCTATTTCTGCCGCGTGGAAGCACCGAGCTTAAACTTAAAAAGTATTTAAACAGTAGTTGTATGATACAATTGAGACTCCAAGTCTGATATTGGGTGGTGTTTGTGTTGTGATGAGCCCAGTTACCTAAATATATGGGCCGTAAATCGTCTCCCGGTTTAGGGTATTTTAACCCATGGATACAGGCCAATGAGTTTCCCGCCGGTTCTTGATGAGCCACCCACCATTAGATATCAGTTCTAAGGTCTCAAGTATAGTTTCAAAGGCTGCCTCGCCCTTCAAACCGAAACGCATTACTGCTTCACGGCAGAAATAGGCAGGGTGACGGTACCTACCCGCGCGGACTATCAAGAGGTCCTACCACCAGTAATTACGCAAATTATAATTTTGCGGGTTTGATTTTTATTACACGATGTTATTCCTTTACCGTGGAAGTCAATCGTGAACACTGTTGAGTGTGTATTTCATTAGAAAAATTGGTATCCACCTGAAATTCGAACACCGGTACATCGCTCAACACGAATGCACCGGACGTCTTATCCGCTAGGCCACGACGACTTCTTCGAAGATTCTGCGAAGCACTGCTCTTGCTAGGGCTAGTGTTGGCAAAATCTCTCAGGTTGAGCCCAATGAGTTCACCTACCCGTTCAGGCGTTGCTGGAATAGCCCCTTAAGCTACCAGCGAACAAGGAGGGGAAAAATAATAAATAATAATAGTAGGGTATAAGCATTAGCTATATAATAATAGTAGGGTATAAACATTAGCTATATCTACGTCTCGGTCGAGCGATCGAGCCACAAACACATTTCAACTGATGTGGTTTGTCTCCATAGAAAAGTAAGTAGACCACTAATTGATAACAAAAAACTATTGCGATGCGGTACTTTCCAGGGATTCCTTTTATTTTTTTAGTTTTTTACCTACCTATGCTGAAAACCTCGAAGGGCTATTCCAGCTTCACCGAGTTAGGCAATAGCTCACCAGGCTCTAGCCTGATGTATTTGCCAACACTAGCTCTAGCAAGAGCAGTGCTTTGCAGAATCTACCACCGGATCGGAAACGCGACCACTGAGATGATCCGGAGACAAACTCATTGTGCTGTGTCCGAGGGTATTTACGAGGAAATTGAACGCCACGGGGATTTTCTTTTTCCCTACCTATGCTGATAACCTTGAGAGGCTATATCAGCTTCGCCCTAACGTGTAGGTGAGCTCACGGGGCTCAAACCGTAGTGTTGCTAACACTGGCCCTAGCGCAGTGCTTCGCAGTATCTACCACCGGATCGGAAACAGCCGGAGTAAAGTCATATCGTTGCCTTCATGGGTAGACAGACGAGCATAAAACCCTACTGATCGTGATTCGTTACCGTCGCTCACAGACATGGGCAATGTCAGGACAGCAGCCAAGTGACTGTCTGTCTACCTATCAACAAATTCCTTGTAAGTTGGAAACTTGAAAAACTACTTCAGTAATTTTAGTTTGTTTATAACAACTAGAGGTCCCGCAGTAGTCGAAATTCGACTATAATTAATTGGAATTGTAAGCTTGTACACTATTATGATTGTATTTGATACTTCCATAATCACAAATCTCACCAAGGCTACACTATAAAAAAATATTAATACAGACAAACAATATTTAATCTATTCTCAATTTGACCACAGACGTCAAGAACAAAAGTTTGACAATAAATAGTATGCATGCGTGTGTGCGTCAAATACATGGTATGTAGGGTGTGTAATGTTTTCTTTATTGATTTAATGTATCTTGTATGCATTATTTAAAAAAAATATTATCATTGTGCACTTCTGCTCTATATTCCCTATAAGTATGGAAAATTTCATACTCCTCCGTCCGCGCAATTTTCGTAAAAAGGGATACAAAGTTTTTGCTTCACGTATTAATATATAGATTCAAAGCATAGCTTGTCACGGTGTAATTAAAATGAGTGAATAAGCAGGTTAAAAATTTTGAAACGTTTATCAAATCGAATAGATGATTCTTGAAGCCGTATTGATGCCGTATTGTTTGAAAAAAAATCTAAATAACGATCGCATCCAACTGTTTTTTTTGGTAGTCGCTTAAAAAAGTAAACAGGGTGAAACATACGACCGGGGTCATTGAACCCAGCTTATCGCCAGAATGATGTATCGAATGTATGTATACATATATTTTAGGAAATAACTTGCCTGAACTACCTACGTGTAATCGAAGAAGGTCCTATTTGAAAATTCAAAAATTTTATACAATTGTATTTTTTTTTAATTTGTAAGCTGTAGTTAAACCTGAGAATTTTTTTTAAGATCTTCGATACAAAATAAACAAAATTAATTGAATTTTTTTTTATCTTATCATCAACAGCGCAGTAAACATCGGGTCAACAAATAAATATGTTTTGTTTGCGGTAAATAATTAATTATTATTCGTAATAAGATATTGAAATATACATTTATAAATAACATTTTGATTTCGTAATAAAATAAAATTCGAAAAACATTTTATGAATTATTATTTTTAAACTGGATAACATACTGTGTTAGGTTATTCATTATCCTTATATTGAATATGCGAATAGGCGTCAACGTAATGAGCTAGTATTATAAGCTAAATTAGTGTGGCGGTGGACGACCTTGCTCGACTTACTAGTCACATCGATAACTGGAATGTACCACTGATAACGAATTGCTGGTATGTGTGCTCGTTGTGTTCACGAAATTCTGTTTTTAGGAAACACAGTAACTAGATCAGTAGATTCAGATAAATCTTCATATTAAGCATTTAAAATTTAAAGTCTAATTTTGATTAAAAACTTCTTAAAAATCTCGTTTCCTATTTGCGGATACAACAATAAAATATCAAGTTCCAAAAAAAAAATATACTGAAGAATGTCGTTCGATGAGTTATCGAAAAAAAAAAAACCGAACTAAAAATTTTCTCGAATTAAAATTGTAATTTTAAAAATCGAACGACCGTTTCGACTCGAAAGATCGGACGCGTGGCTCGGAGACAAGCGGACACTCCGCACGCCAATTAAAGAGGCACGTTCACACGGCCCACCGTGCCCTTCCCGCGCTCCACCCGCCCTGGATGCGTTAACCTGCCCTGCACATACACTACACCCATACTGGATCTAACGCAAACGCGCGCGTTAACGCTTCGTCAAACAGAACGCGTAATTAGCGCGCGTCATAGTGCTAAACTGACGGCCGCTATGATGCCGAGATGTGTTATACTACTATGGTAACATACCGTCAAACAGAGCCCCAGCGCTATAAGTACGCAACGCTCTGTCGCGGCGTTAGGACGCTTTGACGTCAGGCGTTGTAATTTTTTACAAATTTTATTTTAGCGTCCGAGTGAATGTCTATTAAAATACTGTATAATGCCCGAAAAATTGATAGAAATAGTTAGAAAATATCCATGCTTATACAATGCCACATCTGAATCACTCGAAGCCTTAATACTTTTCACACTGCTATCGAAAGGCACTATGATTTGGCGAATGCGTTGCGTCAAGGAGCATTGGACTCATCTAGTCAATTTGAGTGACATGAAAAGAGCGCGACGTTAAAACGCAGCGCTAACTACGCGCTCTGTTTGACGAAGCCTTTAACCTTGTTTGTCGTTACGGACTGGCGCTCGTCCGATTTGAAAATAGAGAAACTCAAACATTCGCTCGATTATCGGGATCGCTGTCGATGCGCGGTCAGTGCGCCGCGCTCGCCTCGCCTCGCACTATTTATATCGGAAAGAGTGAGCCGCGTTTCGACACTTCACGTATGTGTATGTACGCCTTTATTTTATTACCATTTGTAGCCGGTTTTAACCTGCGACGATTAGTAAGCGTGGCTTATTTTATTGTGGCTTATGACGACGCGCTTCGCTCCGGAGCGGTATTTAGACATTTTGTATTTGAATATTGGTCAGCTTAATAACTCGATTCATAATAAATAATCTTCAATACTTTCTAATACTATTGAGCTTGTAATGTTGATAAATACAATATTTTTATCTCTTAATATTATTATACAACTATTATATTATCTGTGGGTGCTGCTACATAGTGTTTAAATATGACCTTGTGGAAATACAGGTTGATTTAAAAATAAATTTTCTGCTACAGACTATTATTATTATGTAACATTCCAAGAATATCAAAAATATGCCTAAATATAAATACCTAACAATTTCAGCTAATTTAAGCCTAAAATCTAGTTACACGTTCATCGATGTTTCGTTTCCGAAATACATAATGCTTTCATATGCCACGGCACTCGTAAAAAATAAACACTCGTCGAAGAGTACAAAAAGAGTTATATGAAGTGCGTTTGAAATATCTGGATGTTTTTTAAATGGTTCCGTGGGAGCAGAAGGCTTTGACGGTCGCCGACAACGATTCCGATTGTAAGGCATTTTTTATCGAGCCACCTACTACTACCTGCCTCTTGCCCTTTGTACAAAAATTAAAAACTTTATAGACCTTTATTTGACTCATCAAAGACACACCGCATATAGATTTTGTATTCGAGCGATCCCGATCGTTCTAGAACAATTATTACTGTTTTAAATGAATTTGAATGTGTTTGTTTTATTTCGAATCGTCGTTCTAGATTTAAGATTTACGATAATAATTATAAGTAACATAATATTTTCTGGTTAATCTACTCTGGCAGACTACAATTTCGTTTTAGCTTCATTGTCATTCATGTTTTTTATCACATCACTAAATACATAAGTTACATAATTTTAATAAACTCGATTGTGTTCTTAACGTGTGACGTAATCCAGCTTACAAACTGGTAATTAGGCGGGTATTGGATTTCAACAACAACCAAAAAAATATAACTAAAATTTGACAGTTCAATCAAAACACGCCCAAAATCAATGTAACCGCTTAAAATCATTTTAGTACGAAGCTAATGGCTCGATGAGGCAATTAATTAAATTCATCGACTGTTTGGCGGGATTCCTCGCAGTGAACCGAAGGGTGTTTAAGATAGTAAGCGTCTCTACCTGTGCACGCGCTTCCTGTGTGGTCCAATGAAATAGACTCGAGCGCATCTGCCAATCATTAAGCCGCGAAACTGGCGCCAACATTCAAAATATATATCTCTTCTTTTTCTCCACCTTATTCCACTAGGTAGGGTCGGCACAGTTCTAATTTTTCTCTTCCATTCTCTTCTATCAGGCGTCATCTCTACACTCACTCCTCTATCTCATATCGTCATTCACACACTCCACCCATGTCTTCTTCGGTCGACCTCTTCCCCTTGCACTACCATTTCAACTCCTAGTCACACGCATCTCCTCTCTACGCATCACATATCCACACCATGCTAACCGTCCGCTCTTTAACTTGTTAATTACCGGGGCGGGGCTACTTTTACACTTCCTCTGACATTAATTTTTTTTCCTACCTATGCTGATAGCGTTGAGAGGCTATTTCAGCTTCTCCTTGATGTGTAGGTGAGCTCACGGGGCTGAAGCCGGAGTGTTGCTAACACTGACCTTAGGAAAAGTAGGGCTTCGCAGAATTTACCACCGGATCAGAAACGCGACCCACTGAAAAGACCCGGCGAGAAACTCAGTGGGTGAGACATGCAAAATATATCGTGCGTTCAAGTATTTTCTATAAATTGAAATATTGGTTATTTGCAACTACCGCTATCTTACTTACAAACAAGTGTGTGTTTATTTTAATAATTACAGCACATCTATGACTAATGCTTGTTGGACCGACCAAAAGGTTGTGGGAATACTAACTTTATTAATGGCACTATAAATGTGAATTGGTTTTAACAAATCACGTTGATAACATTAGTATCAAATGTAGATTCCGATTTGAGCAACCGACGCGCGTGGACGTGCTCATTGTTTTGTCGGAAGTGACTACCGGTGATAATAGATCATTGTTCGTGGCACATTTGTGGCCCAAGTGTTTCTCGGAATTTGTACCTGCGCCTAATTGCAAGGCATTGCCGCCCGGGAACTGTGCAGTGGTTCTATTCACTCTAATTCTATTCTATTTATTCTATTCACTAAAATTTCTAAAATTCCTAGAATCGCTTCGGCCAATTTAGTGTTACCGACGCAGGGGCCTCGCCGCAAGGCGAGCGCGTGTTTAAGTCCCGGGGCCGCCCCCCCCAGGCGAAAATCACGTAAAGATGGAGGAAAAACTTTTCATCGACTTCATTCGGGAAAAATACCCGTCAATCGCGCCCGAATTCGAAGCCTATAGGGCCTCATTTGGTAACTATTCTCCCCCCGCATCTCTCGCCGCCGTCGCCAAACATGCCTCGCAGGCATGCCTCGCGTGCCCCGCCGCCGGTCCGTGTTCAAGCGCACGTACGCACGCCGCCGCCGTAGCGTCTAACGCCCCCGCCCCCGCTACCCCCGCGCCCGCGTCAATCACGTCAGTTTCGTCCGTCGCGACCTCAATAGCGTCTAGTTCAGGCTCCGATACCGAATCGGAGATGGACTTCGAGTCCGCGACTAGCCCTCAACCCGGAACCTCGGATGGGTTCCAAACTGTAACGCGCGGTAAAAAGCGTACTCGCGTCGTGGAGTCCCGGAGCTCCATGACGAAGCAAACCAAGTCCGCGACCGCCTCCCGACCGCAGGTAGTCGTGACGCCGGAGTCGGACTCCGCCCGCCGCGTAACCCCACCGCCGCGCCCAAAAACCGCGCCCGCGCCTAAAACAGTTGTCCCGCCCCCGCTGATACTCCAGGAGAAGTCAGCGTGGAATCGCGTATCCCAGGCCCTTCAGGCCAACAAAATTAATTATACCCATGCGCGTAACGTCGCGCATGGGATTCAGATTAAGGTCGCAACGCCGGGCGACCATAGGGCCCTCTCTGCTTACCTCCGAAAGGAGAACATAGGTTATCACACCTATGCTCTTCAGGAGGACCGCGAACTCCGCGTAGTGATACGCGGAGTCCCCAAGGAACTCGACATAGACTACGTAAAGGAGGATCTGATCGGTCAGTCCCTCCCAATAATTAGTGTGCACCGGATGCACAGCGGACGCGGCAGACAGCCGTACAATATGATTCTCGTCGCGCTAGAATCAACCCCGGAGGCAAAGAAAAGAATCTCATGTCTCAAAACGATATGCGGCCTCTCCGGGGTCACCATCGAAGCCCCCCATAAACGTGGTACTCCCGGGCAGTGCCACAGGTGCCAGCTCTATGGCCACTCAGCGCGTAATTGCCACGCGCGCCCCCGCTGCGTGAAATGCCTCGGCGATCACGCAACCACAGAATGTTCGCGTGTTAGGGAAACCGCGACGGAACCCCCAAGCTGTGTCCTATGCCTTAAGCAAGGGCACCCGGCAAACTACCGCGGATGTCCTAGGGCTCCGCGTAAACGCCCGAACCACCCAGCCCCCCGAACCGTCGACCCAAAGACTTCGGCGCCTTCAGTGCCGAAACCAGCCTTCGTACCGGCTGCGGTTCCCACCGTCTCGGCGTGGAAAAAACCGCTGCCGTATACGAAGGAGGGAACACAAAACGTACCCCAGCTCCCGCCTGCGACACGTCACGCGCCTCAGCCCCTGCTCGCACCTCGCCCCGCGCCCGCGTACCGCCCCCCGCAACCCTCAGTCGTCAACGACTTCGCGCTCGTGCGCGACTTCGTCACCGCGGTAAACTTTGACCGTCTGCGATCGTTCGCAGATGCTATCCGTAGGTCGGTAACCCCCGAACAGCGGCTCGCGGCCGCTTTCGATCACATGGACGTCTACGAGTCCGTGTCTCGCACGTTATAAAGATTCCTTACCGGTATTCAATGGCGCAAAAAGGTAGAGAAAAACCGTATTCCCTTACGTTAGCATTCTACAATGCTAACGGACTCGCGCGGCAACGCGATCAAATTTTCGAATTCCTCCGCGACAATCTTGTAGATATTTTGTTAGTGCAGGAGACCTGTCTGAAGCCCTCGCGTCGTGACCCGAAAGTCGCGAATTACGTCATGGTTAGGAATGACAGACTCACCGCCTCCAAAGGCGGGACTGCCATTTACTATAGGCGGGCCCTGCACGTTGTCCCTCTCGATACTCCCTCGCTCTTACATATCGAGGCGTCAGTGTGCCGTATCTCGCTGACGGGACACCAGCCGATCGTCATCGCATCCGTTTATCTCCCCCCGGACAAGCCCCTCCTGAGCAGTGACATCGAGTCACTGTTCGGCATGGGAGACTCCGTCATCCTGGCAGGCGATTTAAATTGCCACCACACTAGGTGGAACTGCCATCGTACGAACGTTAACGGTAGGCGTCTCGACGCGTTTATAGACGACCTCACTTTTGAAGTAGTCGGTCCCCCAACTCCAACATGTTATCCGTATAACATCGCGCTCCGTCCGAGCACTATAGACCTGGCATTGCTTAGGAACGTAACTCTGCGCTTACGTTCCATCGAAGCACTGTCAGAGCTCGACTCAGACCACCGACCTGTTCTTATGCAGCTCGGTCGCCCTCACAACCCAGTCACTGTTACGAGGACCATGGTGGATTGGAATAAGCTGGGCACGTGCCTAGCCGAAGCCGCTCCGCCAATCCTCCCTTACGGCCCGGATTCGAATCTATCCCCCGAGGACACCGTCGAATCCATAAACATCATTACCGATCACATCTCTTCCGCGATCATTAGATCTTCAAAAGAAGTCGATGTGGAGGACAGCTTCCACCGCATCAGACTATCCTCCGAACTTAGGAATCTCTTAAGAGTTAGGAACGCGGCAATCCGGGCCTACGATCGGCTTCCCACGCATTCAAACCGGATTCGGATGCGTCGTCTACAACGCGAAGTCCACTCCCGCCTAAGCGACGCGCGTAACGATAATTGGCATAGTTATTTAGAACAACTCGCGCCCTCCCACCAAGCATACTGGCGACTAGCTAGGACTCTCAAATCCGAAACTACCGCTACTATGCCTCCCCTCGTACGCCCTTCAGGCCAACCACCGGCATTCGATGACGATGACAAGGCTGAGCTGCTGGCCGATGCACTGCAAGAGCAGTGCACCACCAGCACTCAACACGCGGACCCCGAACACACCGAGTTAGTCGACAGGGAGGTCGAGCGCAGAGCTTCCCTGCCGCCCTCTGACGCGTTACCCCCCATTACCACTGACGAAGTTAGAGACGCGATCCACAATCTCCAACCTAGGAAGGCATCCGGCTCCGACGGCATCCGCAACCGCGCGCTAAAACTCTTGCCAGTCCAACTGATAGCAATGTTGGTTACAATTTTAAATGCCGCTATGACGCACTGCATCTTTCCCGCGGTGTGGAAAGAAGCGGACGTTATCGGTATACATAAGCCGGGCAAACCGACAAACGAAACATCTAGTTACCGTCCGATTAGTCTCCTCCCGACGATAGGAAAAATTTACGAACGGCTCCTTAGGAAACGCCTCTGGGATTTTGTTACCGCGAACAAAATTCTCATAGACGAACAGTTCGGATTCCGCTCTAAACACTCGTGCGTACAACAAGTGCACCGCCTCACGGAGCACATCCTGATAGGACTAAATAGGCGTAAACAAATCCCGACCGGCGCCCTCTTCTTCGACATCGCGAAGGCGTTCGACAAAGTCTGGCACAACGGTTTAATTTACAAACTGTACAACATGGGAGTGCCAGACAGACTCGTGCTCATCATACGAGACTTCTTGTCGAACCGTTCGTTTCGATATCGAGTAGAGGGAACTCGTTCTCGTCCCCGTCAACTGACTGCCGGAGTCCCGCAAGGCTCCGCGCTCTCCCCGTTATTATTTAGTTTGTATATCAATGATATACCCCGGTCTCCGGAGACCCATCTAGCGCTCTTCGCCGATGACACGGCTATCTACTACTCGTGTAGGAAGATGTCGCTGCTTCATCGGCGACTCCAGATCGCAGTAGCCACCATGGGACAGTGGTTCCGGAAGTGGCGAATTGACATCAACCCCACGAAAAGCGCAGCGGTGCTCTTCAAAAGGGGTCGCCCTCCGAACATCACTTCGAGCATCCCACTCCGTAGTAGGCGCGCAAACACCTCCGCCGTTAGTCCCATCACTCTCTTTGGCCAGCCCATACCGTGGGTCTCGAAGGTCAAATATCTAGGCGTCACCCTCGACAGAGGGATGACATTCCGTCCCCATATAAAAACGGTACGCGACCGCGCCGCGTTTATTCTAGGACGACTCTATCCAATGCTTTGTAGTCGAAGCAAACTGTCCCTCCGCAATAAGGTAACTCTCTACAAAACTTGTATACGCCCCGTCATGACGTATGCAAGCGTAGTGTTCGCTCACGCAGCCCGCACCCACTTGAAATCCCTTCAGGTTATTCAATCAAAATTCTGCAGGATAGCCGTCGGAGCGCCATGGTTCCTTAGGAATGTGGATCTCCACGATGACCTGGAGCTCGACTCATTTAGTAAGTATCTACAGTCGGCATCGCTGCGCCATTTTGAGAAGGCGGCACGACATGAGAACCCTCTCATCGTAGCCGCTGGAAATTACATACCCGACCCAGTAGACCGAATGGTAAACCGTCGACGTCGCCCAAAGCACGTCATTACGGATCCTCCTGATCCATTAACGGTGCTCTTAGGCACCACAAGCACCGGTCACCGTCCTCGTCGAACCCGTCGCTTGCGACGCAGGGCTCGACGAGCGAACTAACCCATAGACACAGCCCACTGAGTTTCTCGCCGGATCTTCTCAGTGGGTCGCGTTTCCGATCCGGTGGTAGATTCTGCGAAGCACTGCTCTTGCTAGGGTCAGTGTTAGCAACTCTCCGGTTGAGCCCCGCGAGCTCACCTACAAACGTTAGGGTGAAGCTGAAATAGCCTCTCAAGGCTATCAGCATAGGTAGGAAAAAAAAAAAAAAAAAAAATCAAATGTAAACAAAGCAATCAAAAGACAATGAATGTTAGGGACTGACAACCGTTTAGTAGATACTGCTGGCTTCATTAAGACGCTGAGCACGACGCAGGATGTCGATAAGACATTTGCATACACCTAATTATGAATTGTGCCGTTCGTTTAGTTATTAAGCACACTTTGGCGACAATGTTACTTTGTATCTAAGTACATATTAAAATTTGTAAGCCACTCGATACGTCTAGGAGCCTTGTAATGAAGGCTCGTATGCCAGAAGTCAAGGTACTTCAAGAATAATAATATGGACTCATGATGTATTTGCTTTGTTGTTTTGACATATAATGTTGAGATTATGAGCGGGTTCTATTGTTAAAGTAAATGTGTCTGATCCTAAATGTCATAACTAATCTAATCAAACTTCATTATGAATTTTGCAATTGTAAAACATCGCATATTTTATAAAATTTGAATTAGATAAATATTGTTTTAAGCAACAATAGACAACTGGACATCGATAAAAAAAGAAAAAAGACATGCCCACTGAGTTTCTTGCCAGTTCTTCTCAGCGCGGAGGCTAGTTTTTGTGAATTGGCTTTAGTTTTTTTTTTGACGTTCAAAAAGTACGTACTTTCATTTATAAACAAAAAAAAAAATTGATTTGATTTGATATCAAAACAATCAATTATTATTTACAATGTTTATTTTTTCTTTAATTTCACTGAATAAAATCTAATTCTTAACTACCTTTACAGCCAGACACAGCGCGTGAGCTCATATGTGACCAACTGTTACGTATGTGTGGCCCCAAATGACGTCATACGTGACGCTGTTCCATCGAATCGACTTTACACAATTTTCGCGGCAATCTTAAAAATTAAAAGCTGACTATTTCATTAATAAAGCTAGCGCACAATGTGCTTTCCGTGTACTGGACAAATTGAATTCGAATAACAAATATGATCATCAATAAATGATATCTTGCCAGTACTAGAATTTTACACAACGATAAAATCTAACTTTCCGATTAAGTTAAAGTCCATTACGCCATTTATTCGTACCGAAAATTAAAGCTCGAATAAAAACTGCAATGCATTTTTGCTATTCGCTTTTCACGCGTTCTTTCAGTCAACAGCTGTTTTTAGGATTTCTGTGTAACTCTAATATGCCGAATAAATCAACTGAATTTTAATGACATTTGCATAGCAATAAATCTAAACTCTATTTTCAGATATAGTGAATAAAACATAAGACGACGCGATTTTTTGTAAATAATCGTCTAATAAGGTGATGCAAGTTTAATTCCAAATATATTTATCTAAAAATGTATTATTTTTTGTGTGATTCTGTTAGAAAAAAAACTTATACTAATAACGATATATTCCAAACATTGTAGATTCGTCTAAAATGAATGTATTTTGTAATTTCAACCGTAGTAAGTTAATTATTCCTTTTTTTTTGTCAGGAGGAAATCGCCGGACTTCCCCCTCCCCTGGAGATGGAGGGCGGGGCATGTCGGAGTCGAACTGACTAAAACCTCCTGTCGCTCAACAACCCGCGTTCGAACCTCGCATGAGACAGAACTCAAGTTAATTATAGGAATAATTAACCGGCTGCGTTTCGCGTCGGATCTTCTCCAGTGGGTCGCGAATCCGATTCAGTGATAGATGAACACGCGACGCAAGGCTCCTGATCTATTAGTCCTCATTTCGGAACGTTCGATGATAGTTTGCAATCACTACCTCTACTGCTTCAGTCCTAGCTCGTCCACTAATCCTACTAGAGCTGGACAAACGTCAATCAGCAATCCGTAAATTCTAAAAATAAATATTTTAAATCAGTCTTTTCCGTGTCACGTTAAATGACGTCATTTACGTGAAGATTGAATAATAAGTTTTTTGAAAAAAAATAAGAAAAAAAATGCAAAATCCAAAATTTAAACTCAATCTGTTAACACCACAAGCGTATGCATAGATCACGAATAAATATTATAAATAAACACACGTTCTTATTCATTTAGATTATTAAATTACAGGTTACTTACAGGTTAGTGTTTAATAATAAGAATGTGTTGCGTTATCTTATGTAATGATCATCGCCACAAACATTTTTTTCTACTCGAACGAAATATTCTCAACTTGATGTTGGCAAGTGATAATCGGAAATGAAGGCGGGCACACCTGAAGGTGAGTTGTCAGCGCGCTCAATGACGTCAGCAAACCAAGCAGTCTATCTTTACACTATTATGAAACTTCGTACCAAGCAACAGATATCATAGCGCTCGGTAAAATCATAAAATTTTTATAATTTTTTTTTTTTACTTTTTTTTTTTTTTATAAATATTTACTAACAATCACGCCACGTTAACTGGTCCCGTGATAAGTTCGTAAAGAACTTGTATTACAGGTACCAGATAACGGAAATAAATGTAAGATTTTTATTATACACATACATATATTTAATATACATCCATAACTCTGGAAAAGACATTTATATAATTTATCATACAAATATCTTCCCTTGGCGGAATTCGAACCCGCGACCCCCTTGTGTAGTGACCATGTCACTTACCACTACACCAGACGGCCGTTAAAATAAATATTAAATAAAGGGCCAATACATATTTTATTTTTATTATTGCTTAGATGAGTAAACGAGCTCTAGACCCACCTGGTTTTAAGTGGTTTCCGGAGCCCATAGATATCTACAACGTAAATGACGACACCCATCTTGAGATATGAGTTCTAAGGTCTCAGTGTGGTTATAACGGCTGCACCACCCTTCAAACCGAAACTTATTACTGCTTCACGCCAGAAATAGGCAGGGTGGTGGTACCTACCCGTGCGGACTCACAAGAGGTCCTATCACCATACATTCCAGATACTTCTCTAACAATCTTGCAGAGTTATAATATTGTATATTTTTCCCACGGTTACCGATAAAAATTATTCTCGTCTAGTAAAATTCCAGCGCACTTCTGTTTACAAACAATATTAAGACTGACACGCGATGTAATCAGTGTGTTACGTAAAATTAAGGCGTTACAATATTTGAAAAACATATTAACACATGAAGAATTCAACATTTCTATATTAATATTAAAATAAACACGATGATAGGTGAATTGGTTGAAGACTTTTAATTCCGTATCACAGAAGATTCGTGAATGAAAAAAAAAAAACTAATCTATTTCCCTTGCATGGTATGCAACTTTAAAAAAAGCCGCGGAATTTTACGTGGGAGCGTGGACGTGCCAGGAAACATTAAATTAAGCAGAACGACCAGTATTTTCGATGAATTTACTAAATAACTGATTATATTAGTCGCGCTTTGGTTTGTTTCAGGCTAGAGATTATCATAGCTCTACCATTTCACTATAATGATTTAATTAAGACGCAAAACTTTTTGGTAATTCGACCACAGTCGATGCATTAAGCAGTGACTTCAGTACAGATAAAACGGAATCGTTTTGCTTGCATATTATTACCCGTACAACATCAAAGAGCTGCTGATAAACAATAACTATGATTTATTAGCGTTCAGCGGGCCGCAGTGTAGTGGGTTTTACGTTCACACGTGCCTGACTGTGTCACGTGGCATTCGCTTGTGTCGTAACTCGATTGCGTTTTAACATGTTTCAAGTAATTGAAGGTTTGAGAATTGCGGTACGCGAGATGCCGTCGTAGTGATTGCTATAAGAAATAAGATATGGACGGAGTGTAGTGTGTAGCGTGGGTGTTGCTTATTTGTTTGTTGCTATATTGCTGCGATCATCAGGAATGATGCCCTATCGATGCACTAACAGTGCTTTTAGGTACCTCAAGCACCGGTCACCGTCGAACTCTTCGTAGCAAGCGCCCGTCGCTTGCGAACGAACTAACCAAGGACACAGTCCACTGAGTTTCTCACCGGATCTTTTCAGTGGGTCGCGTTTCCGATCCAGTGGTAGATTCTGCGAAGCACTGCTCTTGCTAGGGCCAGTGTTAGCAACGCCTCCTGGTTTGAGCCCCGAGAGCTCACTTACACGTTAGGTTACCCTGACTATCAAGACTATCAGTTTAGGTAGGAAAAAAAAACAGGAATAGGAAATATGATAACAGCTTTTCCTAATCACGAAAACTGCAAAAACATTATTGTAATCGTCGAAAAAGGTTATAAAACTGTAACAAGACACGCGAGATTCAACCCTAAATGTGTATGACTCGAGAAAATCCTGTATTGAATTCTTCCAATCTTGTAAAATCAATCAATCTTCTTGTACGTTCGTCGCCTTATGTGGGACATTTAAACAATTGCGTTACTTATCCTAAACAGATGTACAGTAAAGACGTTTGTCGTATTGAACAATTTGTACTGCACATGCGACGCACCGTTGAATTGTTAATAGTAAACATGAAACGAACGAAGCAAATACGAATGTCCATCTACGCCTCGCGAGTTGAGCAACATACAAACAATGCACTTAAATGTCACGATTCAGTTTTGTTATTTTCAACCTTCCATAACCAATACTTCCAAAAAAAAACCTTCCAAATGTCATCTGTATTAATCTTTATATTAATACGTGAAGCAAAAACTTTGTATCCTTTTTTAAGAAAATTGCGCGGACGGAGGAGTATAAAATTTTTCACACTTATAGAGAATATAGAGAAGAAGTGCACAATACTAATATTTTTTTAAAGAATGCATAAAAGATACATTAAATCAATAAAGAAAATATTACACACACTACATACCATGTATTTGACGCACACACGCATGCATACTATTTATTGTCAAACTTTTGTTCTTAACGTCTGTGGTCAAATTGAGAATAGATTAAATATTGTTTGTCTTTATTAATATTTTTTATAGTGTAAGCCTTGACGAAATTTGTGAGTATAGAAGTTTAAAATACAATCATAATAGTGTACAAACTTACAATTCCAATTAATTATAGTCGAATTTCGACTACTGCGGGACCACTAGTAAATTATTATTTTGAAATTCGGCCGAACGTCATACGGTTTTAAATTTGCTTTAAAGTAGTTAATTTTGTTGAAGCAAAAAGCAGCGTTATTATTTCGCGCATATGTCAATATTTAAACTCCGAAGGTTTTTCCCTTGAGGTCACCTACATACTTCGACGAGCAGCTGGTCATGGCCGTGATGAGACCTCATATCCGCTGATTTTGTTCCGAGTCACAAGACAGCAGCGATTAAATCTGCAGCTATTGGCTTTGAAAATACTTTCTTATAAGGCAAAACACAAAATATATGGAGCACAGAATAGCTAATAGAAGCAATGAATAGTCCTCGCGTGCCGTACGCATTAATAATCCTCAACGTCCTTCCTAATTTCAATTCCATTAACTCCTATTTTGGCTTCTTTGCTGACGTCAGGCAGGTGGAAAATTGGGAACCCCAAACTTTTACGTCAATACAAGTTTTTGTTGGCAAGAACTTATGTATAAATCATCACATTAATTTGTTTCTCTAACGAAATGCACGTGAGCGTTCTTTTAATTGAATTGCCGCAAATCTGTAGACATATCAGGGTCCTACTACTATCAAGTACCAGACCCCATAGATATTACAACGTGAATACTGCCGCCTACATATAGACATAACGTTGATATTTCAATGTAGCGTAACCAGCTCACCTACTTTTCAAGCGAGAACGCATTGATCTTCACGCCAGAAATATGCAACATGGTGGTACCTATCCGTCATCATCAACCCACTCCTAGTAAAAAATTGCGTCCTTCCTAAACCAACTCTTGCGGGCTTGCAATACGCCCTAATATGCACCGGTAAAAAACTATTATTAAAAAGTCTTTCTCTTTTAGAGTTCAAAACGTCGTCAATTTTATTACTGGTGGTAGGACCTCTTGTGAGTCCGCACGGGTAGTTACCACCGCCCTGCCTATTTCTGCCGAGAAGCAGTAATGCGTTTCGGTTTTGAGGGTGGGGCAGCCGTTGTAACTATACTGAGACCTTAGAACTTATATCTCAAGGTGGATGGCGCATTTACGTTGTAGATGTCTATGGGCTCCAGTAACCACTTAACATCAGGTGCATATCCACATAAGCAATAAATAAAAAAATATTTACTATTCCGGATGTGACGTCACATATGGCTGTCATAATATTGACATGTCGAAGGCTCGAGTCAGTTTACGTACTATATTAGCAGTCACCTCAAATACATATCTAGCTATGATATTTTCGGGATGATCAAATACCAACTGACCATCTAAAATATTATAATCGACAATCACAACAATTTAATTCTTGAAAAACATTGAAAAAGAAAACTTATTGAAGTATAAGGCATTGTACGTTATTCGCTGTCTTTTAAATTTTACACTGGGCCTCCAGTGCACACTATATATGACGACCAAGTCAATCTGTAAACAGCTATTCAAGCAAATATACGCGAAGCAGCACAAAACGGACGTCATACATGAATATAATACTTTATAAATAGCCGTAACGAGACTGGCGATCTTTGGAAACAGCTCCATTCAGATGATTTTAATTGAAGCTCGATTTAGTAACATCGAAATGCTTTATTATTATTATTTTACAATGCAGATATTCAATTCGATAATGTTTTAACTTAACTGAGGAGTTTTATACTTGCCTTTTATAAATAATCTGTATGTTTTGAATACAAGACGATCAAAATTCGAGTATAATCAATCTCGACACCTCAAGGCTTACATGTTACATTTATTTTATACTAGCTGACCCGGCAGACTTCGCAGTGCCTTAATCGATAAATAAAAGACCTAATCTTTTGTATAAAATAAACTTAAAACAAACAAAAGCAATCCGTCCGACGGGGGACACATCTAAGGAAAAACAAAATTTTTATTTTTATTTCATTCCGAGCGTTTTCATATTTTTCCTTTTAAACCTTCTCTGGACTTCCACAAATAATTCAAGACTAAAATTAGCCAAATCGGTCTAGCCGTTCTCGAGTTTTAGCGAGACTAACGAACAGAAATTCATTTTATATATGTATACAGATTATATTCTATATTATATTATCCTATATTATGTACGATATTATATTACTATTCACAAAAAATGTGTCAATGGTTGTTAAAATAAAAGAAAATCGGTAGTCAAACCGAAATGAAAATAGTGCTGAAGTGAACTTTTATATTTGGCTACTTATACCTAGTCAGGTCATAAGTATTGTCACACAGTAAAAACTTTTCTTTTAGAATGCTGGCCACAAAAAAGTATTGAATTCGAATTTCAAATTGTTCATGAAAATAAAAATGTATACTTTTAGAATTTTACTCATTTTTGAATATGGAGTGGACGCTTAAAGAAGACCGTGTTGCAGTTATTGCGTTGCATCGTTGCGGTTACGCGCCAATTCAAAATTTTAACATACTGAAAAATTTTAATATAACCAAAAGATTCGTTTATCGTACCATCAAACGATACAATGAAGACTCTAGTGTAGATGACAGGTCAAGAAGTGGTCGCCCTCGGTCTGTTAGGACTCCAGCAGTGATAAAAGCTGTGAAGGTGCGAATTCAAAGAAATCCCAAACGTAAGCAGAAACTTTTGGCCCTTCAGATGGGGTTAAGCAGAACCACGGTGAAAAGAGTGTTAAATGAAGACTTAGGGCTTCGGGCATATCGAAGAAAACAGGACATCGTTTGAATGCTCGTCTAATGGACCTGAAACTGAAGAGATGCCGCGCTTTGTTGAAGCGGTACGCGGGAAAAAAATATCGGGAAATTCTTTTTTCGGATGAAAAAATTTTTACCGTAGAAGAGAGCTACAACAAACAAAATGATAAGGTGTACGTACACAGTAGTGAAGAAGCGAGCAACCGTATTCCGCGTGTCCAACGAGGTCATTTTCCATCCTCGCTCATGGTATGGTTGGGAGTTTCTTATTGGGGCTTAACAGAGGTACATTTTTGTGAGAAAGGTGAAAAACCAAAGGAATTGCAGTTGTTTATCAAAATACAGTCCTGACTAACCTTGTGGAACCTGTTTCTCATACCATGTTCAATAACAGGCACTGGGTATTCCAACAAGATTCGGCACCAGCTCATAGAGCGAAGAGCACACAAGACTAGCTGGCGGCGCATGAAATCGACTTCATCCGGCACGAAGACTGGCCCTCCTCCAGTCCAGATTTGAATCCGTTAAATTACAAGATATGGCAAAACTTGGAGGAAAAGGCGTGCTCAAAGCCTCATCCCAATTTGGAGTCACTCAAGACATCTTTGATTAAGGCAGCCGCCGATATTGACATGGACCTCGTTCGTGTTGCGATAGACGACTGGCCGCGCAGATTGAAGGCCTGTATTCAAAATCACGGAGGTCATTTTGAATAAACTTTAGTGTCATAAGAATCTATGTTTTATTAAGTTCATTTTGGTATATGAATGGTTACATAATGAATAAACTTGTTTCAATTATTTTACATTAAACATGTGACAGAATTTATGACCTGACTAGGTATATAGGTAGATAAAAATCAATTGCCATATTATATATCACGGAGTATATAATATGAGAATCACTCGACTAATTTGGTTGATTTTCCGTTTTGATTTTTAATTTATTTTTTTAATAGTTTATATAGGAGAAAAATATTGGAACATCCACGAGAAATAACATAAAAAAATTTATAGCCACAGCGGAACTAAACCTATATAAAAATGTTAATCTCTGCATTTTTTTTAAATGTTCTATGCGTTCGCACGTCATTGAATAGTCGTTAATATTAATAGCTTTGTATAGTAATTGATGCTTGATGGAATATTTAGCAACGCGCATGAGGTTGGAGCGCAGGCATCAAATATATATATATATACCTATTGCAAAAAAATACCAATAGTCACAGAGACGCGTGATCTTTTTTTTTATTGCCCCTGTAGGCAGACGAGCATACGGCCCACCTGATGGTGAGTGGTTACCGTCACCCATGGACTTCAGCAAAGCCAGGGGCAGAGCTAAACCGCTGCCTACCGCTTAATACTCTTCACAGGCCTCTTTTGAAGAAGGACATGTCATAGCGCTCGGGAAACACCGTGGAGGGGAGCTCATTCATATCTTTTAGCGTATTTGTTGCTACGAAGCGAAACGCCCTCATACCGAATAGGTAATATATAAATATTACCGATATAAGAATACAAAAAATAACGAGTATTTTTATATCTAAATCCAATTATTTTATATCCATAAATTAAACACGATAGGATTTTTGTATTTTCTTAACCTTGCGAACATAAGAATATAAAACTAGTTATTATAGACTGTCTAAAATTTAACGCAAACATCCAAATAGCAGTGTCAAAGACCGATAGGTCCAATTAGTAAGCGAAAAGGCGCCATGGTAACGTTTAGGCGTAGGCGATAACAGTACAACATCCAGTAAACGTTGAACCTTAAAATTCAACTCAATTGGTTCCTTGTGTCGTAGAGCGAAGGGTCTCATGGTCTGGTGCGTGAAAGAGCGTAGGCGACTTTGTCTACGCCGCGGTCACGGTCATCGTAGTAGACACAAGTGACCATAGAGCACATTTTGGCATAAATATGTAACAATTTATTTTAAACGAAAAAAATCGTCTTTTCGCGGGTAAATTGCAGCGAACTAATTTATAAAAAAATAGCTACGTCCTAGATATATTCTTAATTTAAAAGAATGCATTAGTGGATTAATAGGAAAAAAAAACAAAATTAAATTTTAAATATTATATTTGAACAGTATCAATAATGCGACATTTTAGTAACAAAATTTCCAGTTTCACAAACATAGAGGTCACCGAGCGCACACACTAGAGACAGAACCGGTTTGTTTAAATAAATAAAAGAATTCGTCACTGAAAAGCCAGACACCGCGTCTATTAAAAATAGTTCTAAAACACGTGATCCTAACTTCTGTTTTTGTAAACGTTACTGACCAGACGAGCTCTCTGTTTACTAAACGTAGCGCAATTGCTTGTGTCCACCACAACCTGAATGTCGCCAGCTATCGAAAACCTGAGGCCAAAGACTTAACTACTTTCGAAAACGCAAACTAGATAGCGAAGTTAGCTCCGCGGCATAAACAGCAATAAAAATCTGTAAATTTTGAATTAAATACATTTAAGATTAATTTAAGATTAATAATTATATACATTTAATGCGTGGCATATTATATTCGTAGCCTAAACGCACTTGCATATATGTATGTATGCCTTAAGAACAAATTAAAAAAAAAAAAAACGGAAATATCAAAAACATACCCTTCATAATGTTCATTACCATTAATTAAAGCTTCTCCTTATACCATAAGTTTGGATGTACCTTATACTCATATCCAAAGCCGCAAAAGATATTAAAGACAAAAGAAGAATAAGGAAAATAATATTCATTCAAACTTGTCAAATTTTCATTTTAGTTAATATTTCGTGAGCACGCGAAACTCAAAACTCAAGGCATGCTCGTAATAAAATTAAAAACGTTAATATAACAAAGACGTTTACCACAAACAATGTATCGTATGTGAAACGAATACACACATTTAAAAATTAAAATCGAATTAAGGTCCATTCGAGTCATGTGTAGTTGAGCATCGAATTGATTGGACAATAGCTCAGTGACCTCATCAGCGGCAGAAACAATACGGTTCTCACGCAGGGTCCCCGCTCCCACACCGCGCCGCGGCTCCGTACTGATTGATAGTAACGGTGCTTGTGTTTATTACAAATTGTACTTAAATACTTGGACCATCGTCTTGGGAGCTGTGACCATTTCTTTACAATGCACCGCCTCAAACAATGCTGAGAAATTGAGGAAATTGAAATGCGACTACCAAGTTTCTCCCTTCGTTTAATTGTTCGAATTTATGCATTGCGATTCCGTTCGTATCTCACACGAATGTATCATTTGAATTGTCACTACAAAAGGGAAAGAGCAGTCTATTTTCCTGCTACTATTTAAGTGGAGATACATTTACGTAGCATGTATGGATGTAGCGTGAATACACATTTATATGCTTCATTTTAGATATGACATCGTCTACCACATATGCAAAGACAGCCAGTGTACAAAAACTAAGAAAGTGGATTTGATTCGCTATAACTCTTTGATTTACTGGAGGGCTATGGTCATTTGAATGAAGCGACAAGATGGAAAGGGCCTAATGGGAATAGAAGGAAAGGACGACCTATGAAACGATGAAGTGATGATACATAGTCACCGCTGGTAAAGAATGGATGAAATGGAGCTAAGAACAAAGAAAATTGAATTAAGCTGGAGGAGGCCTAAATAGGAGTTCCTATCGAAGAAAAAGTTTGATGGACGCAAAGCAAACAAACAACAATAAAGAAAAAAATCTAATATAAAAAAGTGTAAAATTGAAAATAGATCAAAATGTAAAAATCATATATACTTAAGAATATTTACATGTTATACTTAGGTGATGGGAAATAAAAGGAAATAAAAATTATTATTATTATTCTTGACTTTTTTTTCTCAACAGACGCTGGTACGTATTTATTAAATATTTACGGGCCTTAGTCTAGTAAATAATAAGGAATAAATATTTTTAATATCCGTTAGTTGAATTTTCTTCTATTTCTAAAAACTTACGAACAGTTGTACGTGTACTTAATATAGCAGCTTTTTATAGTGCCATTATTATTATTGACTCTTTGATTACAGCGATAAAATTCTAGTAACTTGAATCGGTTGATGTGGTTGTAAGTGCTCATAGTGCATCGTGGCCCTCTCCGTGCGGGTATGATCTCATACGAATGTTGATTATCCAGCGCACAACGGCCCTTCGTTGCATATTTCTGTGCTGTTGTCATTCATACATCATATCAACGATGAAGACGATGATTAGACGTACCTTTTATTCTGACGGCCCGCTAATTCGCAAGGTTGCGGTGCGCACGAGCCGCCTTGGCTGTTAATAATTCTTCACTCATTTCCCACGTACTTTACGAGTGTTATTTATTGCTACCAGTCTTGAACGTGGCGTAGTTAATTCTATTTGTTACATTGTTAACAGCTTGGGTGGTCTGGATTTAGCGTTCGCTCTTATTCATTTCGGGTGCAAAAGATTGAATCTGATTGTATCGGAGAAATAGCACACGCCATCTCTGCAACACATTCGACGAAATAATAATTTAATTTTTAAATAAATTCACTAAAATTTCATTTTTTTTTCCTACCTATGCTGATAGCCTTGAGAAGCTATTTCAGCTTCACCCTATCGTGTAGGTGAGCTCACAGGGCTCAAACCGGAATGGTGCTAACACTGGCTCTAGCAATAGCAGTGCTTCGCAGAATCTACCGCCGGATCGGAAACGCGGCCAACTGAGAAGATCCGACGAGAAACTTAGTGAGCTGTGTCTGTGGGTTAATTCGCTCGTCGAGCCCTTCGTCGCAAAGCGACGAGTCCGACGAGGACGATAACCGGTGCTTGTGGTACCTAAAATTACCGTTAATGGATCTGGAGGATTCGTAATGACGTGTTTTGGGCGACGTCAACTGTTTACCATTCGGTCTACAGGATCGGGTATGTACTTTCCAGCGGCCACGACAAGAGGGTTCTCATGTCGTGCCGCCTTCTCAAAATGGCGCAATGATGCTGACTGTAGATACTTACTGACTGAGTCAAGTTCCAGGTCATCGTGGAGATCCACGTTCCTTAGGAACCATGGTGCTCCGACGGCTATCCTGCAAAATCGGGATTGAATAACCTGAAGGGGTTTCAAGCTTGTGCGGGCCGCGTGAGAGAACACTACGCTAGCATACGTCATGAAAATTTAATTGGCCTCGTTTCAGTAGCTTGTAAAATTATCTTGGTAGTTTAAAAAATAATTTCGATTCGAAAGACAACTTTACTTCTCGTGCATATTTAATAACATAATTTAATATTTTAAATAATTTAAGGCATACTTTATCCTAAAAGAGTAGTTAAAAAGTAAATGAAGAGTATACGAAAATTTTACAATTTATGCATCTCGGTAAAGCCTAATAAAGATTAAGTCAACCTGCGTTTTTAGTAACATGAACGTACGTTGGCTATATGTTCAGTATTAAATGCATATGTTAAGTTATACTAATTTATATGTAAGTACTTTCAATTCAATTTTACTCGTGCATATTGTCTCGTATTGTTATCAGCCGATAACAATTGATATGTATCAGCCACCTTTTTCAACAATATTAAATACCTTTTGAAATAGTCCGCGTTTTAGTTTAGTAACTTAAAATGCTCAAAGAATAAGGCTTATTACAGGAATTAATAAAAAAAGTTGCCAATATAATATGTATTTGCGTATATAGTTGCATTTACGCTAGATTGTACTTAGGCTGATAATCAATTCTAAATTCAAATGAATTTTATTTAAAAAATATAGAATTGTATTTTCAAATTGAGTTATTCGATTTTTGATTAATTTTTATTGTTATCACTACATGTCTATCTTTTTCATCAAAATGGACACGATAAAAATAGGAGAGACACCGGAAAAAAAAAAAGTGTGTGTGTCCGCTCCGACGCACGACTGGAGTTTACTGGATATAAAAAATTAAACGAAACAATACGAGAAATAGTTCTATATTACGACAACACGATACACAACAGATTATTAACAAATTAACGAGACACAAAACAAACGACTAACAAATATATGAAAATACAATAATGAGAGAAACGCGCGATCAGTACGAGGCT
Source organism: Bombyx mandarina (assembly GCF_030267445.1). Lineage (NCBI taxonomy): Eukaryota > Metazoa > Arthropoda > Insecta > Lepidoptera > Bombycidae > Bombyx > Bombyx mandarina. The sequence goes on along the minus strand of NC_143216.1, from coordinate 16,165,889 downwards.
TTGTGGCGGACTGCCGGCGCAGCAACCCGGCGTCACCTGCGATAACGCGGCCGCGCGTTGGCTCCTGATTGGCGCGCGCACGCATCACGCAATCAGGAGCCAATCAGGCGCATAAAGCATTTCGTGTGACATGCTAGGCGCATAACGCATTTCGTGTGACATGCTAGTACGATTTTGGTCCCCATAATTTTCATACCCCGGGCCTATATATGTAAATCGATTCTAAAGGAGTAAACTCCAAAAACCGCTCACAATATTAATGACGTGTACGGAGTGAAAACTACAAAAGAACCCATTATTGGTTTTGACGCTTCCGACATGAAAATTTTGATCTAAACGATACTCAATCTACTGCTGAATTAGCAGCCGCTTGCAACGTTAGCACCAAATCAATTTTGATCTATTTGCGTCAAATTGGCAAGGTAAAAAAACTTAATGGGTGTTGCATGAACTAAATTATTCGCAGAGCAACGAAAGCGTTAAGGCATGCCTAACAGACACAGAAAAGAAGGGATTTGGCACCGCATTGATGAAAAATTGATTATTTTTGATAATCGTAAGCGGTCATCATGTTGGTTAGACCCTGGTTCAGCGCCTAGGCAACGGTCCCAAAGTAAACCATGGATGCATATTTTGATTTATAAATATAAAAAAACGACTTTAATTTTCGGTATACTCTATACTGTAAACAGTAACGGCAATTTTGTAGGTAAATACCATAACTTGTAATAAATTGAAGTAAACCAATCCTAAAATCGTGGTCTAAAAGATAAGACGCCCGGTGCCTTTTTCCCCTACCTAATCATTGGTAGGTTAAGAGGCTATTTGAATTTCGCGCGGACCGGTAGATGAGCTCACGGGCTCCACCAAAGAGACTTGCTAACACTAGCCCTAGCAAGAGCAGTGCTTCGTCGAATTTACTAACGGATCGAAATTGCGACCCACTAAGAAAATCCAGTGAAAAACTCAGTGGACGTCCGGTGTACTCGTATCGAGCGATGCCATTATGCCGATGCTCAAATCCCACACTTAGGTACCATTCTTTCTATTGAAATACTTAGTTAGCTTGTGGTCACGAATGACTTCAGCACTTGAGCGCAAGTGTTTGCATCCTGCACAAAGAAAGCATCAGTTGATCCGGGAGAATCTGTACCCATCTATGCAATAAAACAAAACTGTTTGTTACAGAAATGTGCGAGATTGTGGCAAATACCCGTGAACACTTACAACGCCATACTAATAGTAACGCGGCGTATCAATACAAGAATCATTATGGTCATAATCATCAACCACAGAACGATTAAGAAGTGTCCAAACTTCAAGCCTCCTGAACACACCGTATCTTCTACCCAGTCTCAAACATCAAGCCAACCGTTGCGTGTTAAACTTTGCCTGTGTCATGTGGCATACGTGATAAACTCTAAGTAGTAATTTCAACTGCGTTTAAAAACGACCTTAGTCGGCTTGCGCAATGTTGACAAAACAAGAACGTTCACAAGCCAATCACACTCGGGTGACTTATGAAGAAAACTTTGTCTAAAACTAGACAACGCAAAAAATGTTAGATTAAAAAAGGTCACGGACTTAAAATTTATCTAATGAATTAATTGTGAGTTGTTTCGTTAAAAAACTATCTTAGTAAGTGAACATTTTGTTAAATAAAATTTTGATCAAATAGTTTTTATTATTATTCGTGATCTTGCTTGAATTTAATAGTAAGATAGATATATTCAACAATCATTCTATGTTGCTTAGAAAGATTTCTTTTCATCATACAGAATACAGTACACTTATAGAAGGCTACACTATTCCGGTTTTAATTAAGATTAAAAAGTCTAACAATAAGTAAGAATACACAGTATAAGTGTATAAATACTGTTAACAAGACTATCAGATAATGTACGTTACTTTGTTGAAAAAATGGGCAATTCCATTGTCAAGTCTTGATCTTAAAGTCTTTACAAAACAAATAAAGTATATAAATTTGCAAATCAGACTCCACGTGCCGCTGATTCGAAGAAATCCGTGGTAATTTGCAAATTCACCGGCGATTTTTTTCATTTAACTGCAAAGCGAAGACAATATCAAACAAACGTTTTTTTTTATGTAGTGTCAATATTCAAGTCATTCGTGAGATATATTGAAATGTATGACTACACTATGACTTTGAAGTAAAAATATTTTCGTGTTTTTATTTTATCTAAAGCACGTGTTGCATTCGTGTCTGCAATGTATTCTTAAACGGTTACGATAAATAAAATTAAAGCATTGGGAAGTAATTTTCTATTAAACGTAACGTGAAAATAATGAAAATCATTGACATCTGATAATCTAACCTTGGAGACCTGTGTTGTTTTTCAATTAGTTATCTAGCTCGTTTATCGACATTAGTAAAGTAAAAAAAAAAAGAATTAATTTTGGAATTTTACTATCTTCATATTGCACAAACCTTGATAATTCTATGAAAATGCCTTCCTTGAAATTATTAAACTAACGTCGGTCTGTTTGTTTAATTTTGAGACCTCTGTACAAATTTATTAAACATTAATTCATATTCCGACTTATCTAGGCGAATTCTTCAATCGTGCATATGCTATTGTTCTATATTAACATAAATAAATAATAAGAAAGCGTTCTTGATGTTAGTTACGAGAATTCAATAAAGTATTGTGTGAAAATCACTCAGTCGTACCGTAAATATTCTTACAAGATATATATATTTATACTTACGTTTGTTTATTATGTAAAAGGATTTGATAAAGATGAAGGTCATTTAAAATTACCTTCATTCGCTGTATAATTTAATCTTAATATAAAGCGACCGTCGGTTATTGATTGAAACGTGTACCTACTTTGTGGGAAAATACGCTTTAGGAGAGAAGTCTTAAGGAAAATTTTAGGGACTCCAAATTAAAATAGCATTTATGGTATTGTACAATCTCTAAGAAAGCACAATCTATATATATAAAAATGAATTGCTGTTCGTTAGTCTCGCTAAAACTCGAGAACGACTGGACCGATTTGGCTAATTTTGGTCATGAATTATTTGTGGAAGTCCAGAGAAGGTTTAAAAGGTAGATAAATATGAAAATGCTCGGAATTAAATAAAAATGTCAATTTCCTTTTTCCTTTGATGTGTCGGAAGGATTCCTTTTGTTTGTTTTATGTTTATTTTATAGAAAAATTTAGGTCTTTTATTTATCGATTACAAAGTCTGCCGGGTCAGCTAGTTTATAATAAAATCGGCTGACTTGGTGGTCCGGTAGTTACGCCCCGGACTGTTGTGCAAAAGGGTAATGGGTTCGACTCCCACATCAGACAAACATTCGTGTCTTAGACAGGTTTGTTTGCTCTTTATCTGGGTATTTATTATCCATATATGTATTTATTTAAACGTATTTAAGTATGTGTGTCAGTCTCTGGGACCGATAACAGAGGGAATCCTAATTTAGGATTGCATGACTGTGCGTGATTTGTTCCCAGTTCCCACTAAATCTTAGATGTTCTAAATAGTCAAGCCACGATGCTGAGCATAAAATAGAACACTACACAATACAATTTTTTATTGATGTTAGGACCTGATGTGAGTCCGCACGGGTAAGTAACACTACCTCGCCTATTCCTGTCGTGAAGCAGTAATGCGTTTCGGTTTGAAAGGTGAGGCAGCCGTTGTAACTATACTGAGACCTTAGAAATTATATCTCAAGGTGGGTGTCGCATTTACGTTGTAAATGTCTATGGGCTCCAATAACCACTTAACACCGGGTGGGCTGTGAGCTCGTACACCCATCTAAGCAAGAAAAAAAAGAATGAATGAGATGAGATGAATAATAAGACCATAATTAGTCAATAATTAAATAATCCTTACAATTCGTTTTAACGTTGATTCTACTACAAAAAATTAACGGCTACTTAAAACAGATACATCTTTCTTTAAGATTTCTTTTCATTGATTACAAGCAATTGAACTCTCGAAGCATTTAACTTAATATTTTTATTGATGCAAACGATGTCTCCATTATATCAACGCTCACGTGTAATTTATGTTGAGGTAGGAAAAATAGGGAAATAGGTCAGGGGAGCGATGCAGGGCAGGCAGGTAATCACTACGTGTCCTACTTCGTATCAAGGTCTCCAGACGCGATGACGATAACTCAATTATTGATGCATTTATGTACGTTGGCCGTCGACTGAAAATCAAAATGCATTTTACGTTAGGATGTCGAACGGCTTTTTCTTGCTACATACAATATTTGGTACTGCGGCGAATAATTAATGTGTTTTTTTTTTTAACTTTAAATTGAATGGCGTACGAGCTTACGGCGTTAGTTAAGAGAACATACATTTATAAATTTGAATACATACGTACTTACTAGTGGTAGCACCACCCTGCCTATTTCTGCCGTGAAGCAATAATGCGTTTCGGCTTGAAGCGTGGGGCAGCCGTGGTAACTATACTTGAGACCTTAGAACTTATATCTCAAGGTGGGTGGCGCATTTACGTTGTAGATGTCTATGGGCTCCGGTAACCACTTAAAAGCAGGTGAGCTGTGAGCTCGTCCACCCATCTAAGCATTAAAAAAACCCAAGAGACGGTTGCATCAGTGGAGACACTTAATTATTATTATTATTTTCCCTAACTATTCGTTGGTAGCCTAAGTGGCTATTCCAGTTACGCCCGGACGGGTGGGTGAGCTCACGGGCTCAACCTGAGAGAATTTGCTAACACCAGCCCTAGCGAGAGCAGAGCTTCGTAGAATCTACCACCGGATTGAAATCGCGACCCACTGAGATCAAGATCTGAGTCAAGATCTTAATTATTTTAAATATTATTATTGTCAATATACGGACCAGCTCAAGACCCGCTTACTGTTAAGCGGATACTGAAATTAGGCACGTAGCCTTTATTTAAATAGAAAAAACAATACTAAATATTAAATAAATAAAGAGCAGATATAAAGAATAAAAAAAAATATATGTTAAAGTAAATAGTAGGTACACTAGGTTAACTAAATAGTTAAATTATAATTATTTTTAATGTACGTCAATATGTTTCAAACGATACGATAAGTTATCGGAATGTGGTTATATGTGGCTACTGTGAATATTTTGCATAATCTAAATTATAATAAGACGTGATGTTGTATTAATTTGCATTCAAATTGTATACAAATTTAACAGTCGATGATTTTAACACAGATATTCCTGTTTTTAATTACTTATTTAATTCTTAAGTTTCGCTTCACATCTGTTCGCGTCGTTCAGTGTGCTTAGTTCACATTGGATCAAACGTTTGTCCGTTCCAACTCCATACAAATTTGAGTTAACTTTTACGTTATCGAGAACGTTAAAAAACTCGGACTAAGTACAAAGGAGATTATTCGCATCACAAATTTTTCTAGATTACTTTTATGGTCTTGTTCGGTCTGAGAACGTTTTCTAGATTGTGATTTAGTTTCGTACGGTCTGATTATAAAATTCTATGTACCTGTCTGGCCATACTGCTTAGTAATATGTTTTTTTTATTACTTCAATAGGCGGGGTGGTGGTACCTACCCGTACGGACTCATAAGTGGCCCTACCACCTGTAATTTATAATTTTGCGGGTTTCATTTTTATTACACGATGTTATTCCTTCACCGTAAAAGTCAATCGTGAATATTTGTTAAGTACTTCATTAGAAAAATTGGTACCCGCCTGCGGGATTCGAACACGGTTGCATCGCTACATACGAATGTACCGGACCTCTTATCCTTTAGGCCACGACGACTTCGATGTTTATTAGACGATCTTTATATATAAGTTTGATCTTATTAAGAACACTGTATATGGGGGAAAAATATTACAGTGTCGTAAGTAAGATTTGAAGGCTGAGGTACTTAAACCGTTCGATACGCTTTAGTTAAAGAACTTATTCTTGAAATTAAGTATCCTCTTAACAACACTCGGGCGAATTAAATAATATAGTATTATAATTCATTTTTATAAAAAATAGTCTTTGTGTAATTGAATTAATAATTTATAGAGCTATTGTTAGCAATTGAAGGAAGGTTCTTGACATAATACCATAATTAATGACTATTTACCTGGCATTTCTGATGTCCACTAGCGACAATGACTACGTACCATCAAGCGTGCCCTCTATTCATCTTCCTAAAGCGGCATTCAAGAATACGAGTAGTGACGCGTGAGTAATTTAACAAAAGGGTGTTTTTCATATGTGTATTAACTAGATTGCCGGATTTCACTTGAAGTATCAATATATAAAAAAAAAAGTGATATCACACAACAAGTCAAATTGCAAATACGAGTTTTAATGCGTTCTCCTCAAACTAAAAGGACATCCTATTAGTAAAATTATACCGCCTTACCGAGTGAGTGGATGGATGTCGGAGGCATACCGATGTACTGTAATTCCTATGCAAGTCACCATTCAATTACTATAACTTGGAAAACCTAACAGTCCACTGACGCTCCGCCATCAAACTTTCGTATTTTAAAACGGTCATATCACGCAATGCATTCCAAATAAATATTTTAGATAGTTATATATCTAACGAGATTCGTATCACATCGTGACTTCAATTAATTGCATGTTCTGTTTAAAAAGAATTTAGCTCTTGAGTACTACTACTACTACAGTAGGAAAAATATTAAAAAACTTACAAACAATTGAGATTAAAAAAACCAAACAAATAATAATTGTATTTGTGAGAAATCTCGTTGGACTATTCCCACAATAAATATGTTACGGAATTATTGTTTTGATGGAATACGTAATTTAAGTGTTTCATGATATCTTAAGCTTAATCCAGTATCAAAGGTGTAGTGGTAATTGACATGGTCACTACACAAGGGGGTCGCGGGTTCGAATCCCGCCAAGGGGAGATATTTGTATGATAAATATAAATGTCTTTTCCAAGGTTATGGATGTGTATTAAATATATGTATGTGTATAATAAAAATCTTACATTTATTTCCGTTATCTGGTTCCTGTAACACAAGTTCTTTACGAACTTATCACGGGACCAGTTAACGTGGCGTGATTGTTAGTAAATATTTATTATATTTATATTTATCTTTTATAAATTCAATCGAATTTGAAACGTGAATCTAGTATTTAATAATAGAAAAGGTTGATATTTCACATTTTAATTAAATAAATATAAAATTCAATTATTCACATGGATGATGCTTGGAGTAATAGTGCTAGAGTATGATATGAATTAATTATTTTTTTTAAATATTTATGCGCTAGCTTAGGGAAGGCAACAGAATTAGATTATGTGCCAGCGAGCTTCCGTAACTGCTTAACACCAGATAGGCGATGACTTTCTCTTGCTACGTGTGCTTTTTATTATAATAATTTATTACAGCGATCAGTCCACAGCCCACCTGAGTTTAAGTGGCTACCAGCTTATATCTCAAGGTGGGTGGCGCATTTACGTTGTAGATGTCTATGGGCTCCAGTAACCATTTAACACCAGGTGGGCTGTGAGCTCGTCCACCCGTCTAAGCAATAATAAAAAAAATTAAAAAAGTCCAGAGATAACAACATGAGATCAGGCTCAACTGTATAATATAATGACTATCCCAGCCCTGAGTGTACCAGGCTTACCCAGAACTGGGAGAAGTGGCGATTGCTCGTGAGGCGTATAATATCTGCCCACAGCAATGTTACTGAATATGAACCAAGACCGCTCTGACAAGAGCCCTTCAAACTAGAACGCAATACTGCTTCACATCGGTACTGCTGTATGCTAATTAAAAAAAACTGACATTTGTCGATATTGGAGGGAATAGGGACAAATGTGGGTTGTCACAAAACTGTTGTTGGGTGGTTTTTCACTTTATTGAATAGAAAGTTACTTTTATTTAATGTTTAAGGAAATTAAATAGTTCAAATTTAGTCATCAAAGTTTTTGTAACTGATTAATGATATTGAAAAGTTAGTTACCTTAAGGTACTTACCTAACAACTAAGCAGTGTCAACCCTATCGAAAAACTCACCCCAAAGCCAAGGTGAATCGGGTCAAGTTAGTTTTTTTAAGTTTTGGTGTATATCTTGCAATGAACTATATATAATAATGCATCGTATATGAAAATTTAAACCTCCGGAACCATTTTTTAATGTCAATCTTTTTGTATACAAATAAGCAGATGTCGCTCGTCCTTCCGCGTATACAATAAACACGCATACAAAATGCACGAAATAACAGGTTTTGATTTTTGATTCCATAAAATAGTAAAATCTGTGCGACTACTTGACCCGGGTGCAATGCAGCTGATTTTATAAAGGGCGTTCCCCTTCGCGGCACAAACGCCACAAGGCACAAGCGAGAGCGCATCAGTGAACAAAATAACGAACAGCGTTTTTGGAGACGTGCTCTAGAAAAATAGCATGATATCAAAAAAGTATTTTTACTGGTGGTAGGACGACTTGTGAGTCCGCGCGGGTAGGTACCACCACCCTGCCTATTTCGGCCGTGAAGCAGTAATGCGTTTCGGTTTGAAGGGTGGGGCAGCCGTTGTAACTATACTGAGACCTTAGAGCTTATCTTAAGGTGGGTGGCGCATTTATGTTGTAGATGTCTATAGGCTCCAGTAACCACTTAACGCCAGGTCGGCTGTGAGCTCGACCACTCATCTAAGCAATAAAATAAAAATTCAAAGACCTTGGCAATTATCATCAAAAGGATCTTGACGTATCATGGTAGACTAATTAAAAACGTGATAATTTTTATAGTCACTTCCTTTTATAAAATAAATATCATTTTATTGTTACAGTTCACCAAGTCACTTAAACAATGCAATAAAAAATGAAATCTCCTTAGATTTACTTCATTCTTGAATAATTACACTAATGCTCTCCGCAGTTTTTTTTCTACTGTACTGTTAAACTCTTCATGTTATAACTGAAACTTCTTTTACGATTTAATCTCGCTTTTGTTCTTTTCATTTTATTATTTGCATTTACTTTTGTATTACATGATTATAATTAATTACATAAAAATTGTATGTCCTTTTTTTTTCTTTATGTTATAACTGAAACTTCTTTTACGATTTAATCTCGCTTTTGTTATTTTCATTTTATTATTTGCATTTACTTTTGTATTACATGATTATAATTAATCACATAAAAATTGTATGTCACTTTTTTTTAATTGTATTCACCTGCAACTAAATTCCTTATCTTATATTTATTAGTATTATAAAATTAAACTAAGTAAATTATGTACTAAAATGCAGTTGGTTCGAAGTGATAACGCTGCTAGCTCATTCCTTGTAGCACACTAGCAATGCGACGTAACAATTACATAAAAATGGCGCTCACATCGGCCCGCCGGCCGCGTTTCCTCTTCGATCGTGTAAACTTTCACGAAATCAAACAAAGAAATAGCGAAGCGGCTCATTTGCATCATTCCCACGCGGACAAAAGAATGACCCAATCCGTTTGGCAACTACAAATGATATGTTACCCTAAAATCTATGGTCACGGTCCAAAGTAACTTAAGCTGCGACAGAAAACTGAAGCTATGTTCAAACGATGGATGACCTTTAAGTATTCTCACGGAATCACAAAAAAAAAAAAAGCGTCGAAACTAAAATTAATGTAATGAATTATCAATTAAATTCGTCGTTTCTTGTAATTCGAAAACCTTAAAAAGATAATGTGTAATTGTACATTCCCACAGAGAATAGGTGACTGGTTCTTTAGAACGCTTTTAATTATTTAAATCTCACACACAAGGAAGGATAATATGATGGATCATATTTATTACTACAAAAAACTATGTGATAAAACTTTACCTTCATAAAATTGTGTAGTAGTTGTTCGTTAAATTACATATAATCAAAATGTTGCAAAACAACTGTTTTAGCGTTACACATGTATGCATGAACACGACGAATCTTAGAATCAACTCAATTTTTACATGCAAAACATTTCAATGATAATCTAATTACGGACAATTAAAGCTGGTTTAAATGCAACCGTCACCAATGTGACAATAAACGCGGGAGCCAACAAATTTGAATAATTAATTTCTTAAATTTAATTGCTGTTTTCACTAAAATTAATTCAAAGCAAATACCAAACGGACAACTAAAAAAATCTTCATGTTCACTTTTACATATGGCGTAAAACAAGATTACGTCTTGGCCTGTTTTTTTCCTATAATTATTATAATTTATTTATTTATTTATGAATTATATATAATTTATTACTTTTTTTATTGCATTTGTGGAAATTGTAAAAAAATTGTCAAGTTTCGTAATTTTACAAGGTTCATCATTATAAGATTTGATTTTTAATTTCCAAAAAGATTAATTTTATGTCCATTTTGTGAAAATAATAAAATAAAATTGTCAAGAAATCTTGACAATGAAACACGTTAAATGGACTTCTTTTTAAAAAATTTCGGGATCTCTCTATCGATCGATTCTTTTCTTCGGGATGTTTCTTGTTTTATTTTGAAATAAAAAAGTGGTTGTTGAAATAGTCGCATGAAAACATTAGGAACAAATTGCATTTTTAGATTGCCTTAGTATCCATGGGGTCACTAGAAGTAATTGATTTGCCAAGGTACGAGATATGAAGCGTATGTCTACTCAAAGGTTAAAATAATATAATTACCATATTTCATTTGAATATGTATTAACATTTTAAAAATCTTAGACGAGTTAATTTAGAAAAAAAATACTATTCACAGAAAATAAAATCACATATTATATTTTAAATTAAATTATATATGTATTAAAATATTTCATTTCTAAGTTAAATATATTTCATGGAGTCATCTAACATTAATTTCTCATAATATGAATCTGTAAATACGCACAGTTTTAGCAAATTTGTTTTTTCGTTCTAACGTAAGAAAAACAGTACCTACTGAAGAATTTTTTGACAAAACTTACTTTGCTAGGCTTCAAAAACTAAAAGCCTTTTTTTTTGTAAGCCAACAGAAGGCGGGTTTCCTTTTCGAGCGCATTTATTTCATTTATCTTTTTTTTTACTGCTCATATGGGGTAGACGAGCTCACAGCCCACCTGGTGTTAAGTGATAACTGGAGCCCATAGACATCTACAACGTAAACGCGCCACCCACCTTGAGATATAAGTTCTAAGCTCTCAGTATAGTTACATCTCAACGTATCTCAACGTGTAACGAACAGAATCGGCGGACGAACTTGTTCTAAGCCAATGAAAAGATTCAGTTTAGAATCGCAGTAAGCGCTATAGGCTTGCAGGTCGACAGATCCCGTTGCGCGGGACTCGGGTCGAGGTAACGGGTGGCTAATGAGAACAAAACGCCGTAGCTATGCAGAGCTTGCATTAGCATTTATTTCAATTCTTTTTTTTTCCTACCTGTTCTAGTAACCTCGGGGGGTTATTTTAGAATCATCGAGCTAGTAGGTGAGCTCACGGGGCTCAAACCTGATGACGTTGCTAGCACGAACCCTAGCAAGAGCCGTGCTTCGCAGAATCTACCATCGAAATCGCGACCCACTGAGAAGATCCGGCGAGAAACTCAGTGGACTGTATCTATGGGTTTTCACTTCAATAGATATTCGCAATATTCACAATTGGATTTTTTTAATTGCCTTTTTAATAAGCACACGCTGTTAACGCTCATAGATATTTCGCTGGAAACTTCGATCTCTCAAGAGAGCATATAAAATATATATATAGCATATCATACTAACACTGTGATGCCCATCTGATAGAGTTTGTGAACTTATTTATCATTTACTCATATGCTTATCCTTTAAAAAACCAAGCCAAAACGTTTTGGGCTATGCTATTTTGACATATGGAATTTATTGTTAAAAATTCCTGAAATTTATAATATGAAATTATGTATTTTTATTTCAAATAGCCCCTTGACAATTGAGAAGTTGAGTAAGGGAAGAGTGATAATATAAAGCAATAAAGTAGATTAAACATATACTTATATGTTTGAATCTGATTCGACAGCATAGTTCCGGCTATTTCTCATTACTGATACAAAAGTAAAAATCTAGATCACTCAGTGGCAACGTAGCTAACAATTGGTTTAATACCTATTAATTATTTATCTGCTAGTTTGTTAAATAAGGCTACCACCAGAGATACCACCCTCATAAAAAAACATAGACTACGTCTTTATAATATTCAGACAGGCATGACTCGCGGAAGTTAAATGACAAAATATTACGTTCTAGCCTAGTTTATTTCAACACTCCACTGAACATCGCATTTATATATAAGAAAAAAGTTAAGTACCATTATCTCATCTGTTTGAAAAACGAATTGTTTCTAAATCTTGAGCAGTCTGTTGATTATGGTAGAATGTTACCGAAATTCATGTGCCACCCTAATGTTTAAATAAAAAACCTAGAAGGTTTAGATAAAGAGATTTACATACAGTTTACTATTCTATTAGACGTGACAGTGCAGAATAAATGTATATAATGATGTTCAGCATCGAGGAATTTGCGAGGATTTATTATTCTATGTCGACAGGTTTGGTAATAGTTCGCGTAACGATAAAGGGAAGAATAAAGTACCTTAACTCAGTAAGTAAGTGCTATATGGCAGGCGACTCAGCTGTGCTCATAGTATTGCAGATGTCCATAAGCGTCAATGTTTTGACCATTCAGAGTATCGAATTCCCGTCTGTCATTATTTCAATTAAAATACTATTTTAACTAAACTTCCTTGTTTTAATCAATATTTATTTCGTGAAGAAGCAATGTAAAGCAAACGAAACTGACTTTTTTATTTTTATTCCTTCTTAAGCTGATGGTCTAGAGAGACCATATCAGCGTAACCTTAACTAGTAGGTGAGCTCACGGGACTCAAACCTGACGATGCTAACACGAACCCTAGCAAGAGCAGTGCTTCGCAGAACTTACCATCGGATCGGAAACGCGACCCACTGAGAAGATAAAGCGAGAAACTCAGTGGGCTGTGTCTGTGAGTTAATTTACTCGTCGAGCCCTTCGTCGCAAGCGACGGGTTCGACGAGAACGATGACCGGCAAACTGACGCACGCGTCTTGCTCGATATTAAGCACGCCCGCCGATTTTATTTGCCTTACATTGCAGAAAAAAATACTAAATTTAATTTATCGATCGTCATTTTTAATACGCTTTTATTAGCTTCAGACGTACCTATGTATAATGTAACGGAATCTTTGAACATGATTTCGACCCCCTTCAAAACGTCGGATTAACTCGAAATTTGGTATACTTATTAAGGATCGATGCCAATTCAAAATTTCAAAAAATTTGAAAAAAATATAATTGAAAATCAACTAAAAAATGAAAAATAAATAATAGTTTAAAAAAACTAACAAATGACGCTTTTATAGAAATACCAACAAAAAAATTGAAAATAAATTTTAATAAATTTGAATTAATAATAGTGTAAGAAAAAAGTGATTTTATTATATTATTGTATTATGTAACAAAAGCCGTCTTTGTTTTCGGAGTACGACTCTTTTCAACGTAGTGGAAGATATTTCATAGCTTTCATTATTATTTTTTTAAGATGAAATACTGTCATTCACTACACCATTAACATATCGGTGTACCGGCGCCAGGAATGCATCGACGCGGATCCCTCTGCTTGGCAAGCGGCTTTGTGACACCACCTTCACGGCCTGATGATTTCTGTCCGACGATTTTCAACAAGCAACCATGACCAACCGACATGTTTGACTTTAATTTATTTAATTCACACTTTTTTTTTTTTTTGACATCGGTAACGGTTTTAGGAAGTACATAATTCATTAATGTTATTTACGAGTGCGAATTTCATTTTAATTATATGTTAGATTCGCGATTTCATCGGTGTAGCCTTTTAGTGATTAATTATTATAGTTGTACATTTTTCTTTAAGTTATTTTTTTAAGTCTCCTGAGTATCCTAACGGGCAAACGATTGAATTTTCGAAACGGCTTTCGAACAAAAATCGTATTTTAAATGACAAATACGAATACAAAATTCAAACCGTCAAAGCAAAACAAGGACATTGAACAGTGAGAAAAAAAACGAAATAAGAACTTGATGACCTTCGTGCTCGTGTCATACTTTAGAAATAAAGTAAAACGGCTGCCCCCTCAATCCCGGAGCATTGTTCCTCTTGTAACGAGCGCAAGCGGTTGATCTGCACAGAGGATCGGCATCCGAGGAATGCTTTCAGTGACTAATCGGCTAACCATTCTCGGCTTTAACGTTTACCAGTCAACTTGCCGCTCTATATTTCACAGATACTTACGAGTTATTTGACGGCAGCCACTACTAGTGCGGTCCTGTTACAGCGTATTGAGAACAGGTACTGATAGTGGAAACAGGTTAGTTTCACAGTGATTTTATGTAATCGATTGACTTCAACAAAGCTAACGTTATGCGTGTATCACATTCGCACAGAATGTGAAAATCATTCCACATATTTATTTATATCATTACTTAGCGGCCGGCTCCAGCTTCGCTCGGGTCTTTAATAAAAAAATCCAAATTAACAATAATAAATACACACACATCAACCCTTCTATTTGCGTAAGCTTACTAAAAAAAGAAAATTATAAAGATAGTTTTGAATAATCTTGGGTTACATTATTGGAATTTTAGCAAGGATCCCTATTTAAAAAAAAAATGAATACAGCCTATGTCACTCGGGGATAGTGTAGCTTCCAAACAGTGAAATAATTTTTCAAATCGGTTCAGTATTTTCGGAGCCTATTCAATACAAACAAACAAACAAATCTATCCTCTTTATAACATTATAAGTAATAAGTATAAGTATAATAATAATAATAATGTTTTTATTGCAAGTAACCATGACTCATATAAATTGTTAATAAGACTTAGACCTATGTTAGTAGTTATATTTACATCACAATGAATTACTGTCGTAACATCCCATGGGAGATGGCACCACAGCAACCCATGTATACACAGTCCAGCCTGCTTGCGATCATGCTCAGGATACTGTTGGAGCTGGCCCTCACTCTGCTTACCAGAGATGCACACCTCTTACGCATGGTAGCGTATAGTAGTATAGATAATGAATTAAAATATTTTGTCGACGTAATTCAGTTTAATTCAATGTATCTATAATGTATCTAATATTTAACAGAACAATAAACTAATCAGGTAAAAACGCTAAATCGAAAAGGAGCGCTATCGAGCGGTCTGCTCTGACGGACGGCCTTGAAAATCGCTCAAACGCAAACACAAGTATGTACGCCTTACGTATTGGCAACCATGACGAATGACAAATGAATGTATAAACAATAATTGAGCCATAGGTACTGAATGTGTGACCGACAGATATCGACTAATGCCCCTACCATGTTGTCGTTCGTATAGAAGCGATAACAATAGGTACATCGTTCCACGTACGAACCGGCTTATCACGTAAGCGTATTTACACGAAGCGGCCTCGTGTGAATTTCATTTTAATTAATTTACTAACAATAAGCAAAAACAACCGCGCATGCATAATCATGAGTCTCGCTGATTTGAAGATTTAGATTTAATCTTTCCGTTTTTAACATGTAGCATTTAAAAATGTATTGTTTCTTTTTGTAATTTTAACAATAGTTATTAATGTAGAAAATAACACTTAAACCATAAAATTCATCGGTAAACAGTATGACGATTCTGTACACTTCTCAACAATTGATCTAAAGGTGTGTTTGAGGTCAAATATGCTAGACGTATAACTTATTAAATTTAATATAAACGATATGTTTCCTCACCTATTAAGTTTTCTTTCATTAAAGACACGGTAATTAAAAGACAAACAACTATTACTGTAGGAAACGACAGCGGTGCACCAGACATGACAAAACACGATCTAATTGTATCTTTCCATTATTCAATTATGACAAACATTACATTCCGTTTAAATAAACGCGCCGTACAGATTCCAATCTTAGATAATTCCATGTCTGAGTGATTCGTATCACGGTTCGAGATATTGTTTGATTAACTGGTGGTAGGACCTCTTCGGAGTCCAGACGGGTAGGTACCACCACCCCGCCTATTTCCGCCGTGAAGCACTAATGCGTTTCGGTTCGAAGGGTGGGGTAGCCGTTGTAACTATACTGAGACCTTAGAATCTATATCTCGAGGTGGGTGGCGCATTTACGTTGTAGATGTCTATGGGCTCTAGTAACTTAACACCAGGTGGGCTGTGAGCTCATCCATCCATCTAAGCAATAAAAAATAAAAATTGTAGATTTGGAGTAAATTAGGAAACGAATTCCTTGGTAGTGGCAATTGTCGATTGCGGTGCTGGAATGGTGAAATGAAAGCAACGGTCGCCTTATGAAACGTCTCGTTGGAAGGTAATCTAATCGAGCCGGTCGCTGTTACACAACAATGACTTAGAAACTAAAACAACTGAACTGTAATCGCCTGTTTTGCGTGCGGTCACCAAGCCTTAGACGCTTGTAAACAGATTGTTTATAGCGTTTGGAATTTTAAAGCTTAAAAAATTCACACTCTGAAATTCACAAACTGCTCACCTAACGCGCATTTTAAGTGCATATGAGATATAGATTGTTTTTTTTGCTATAATCTATACTGATATAATCATTATATTCTATCTAAATACTGCATCAGAAATATGTTTATTCGTCCCATCTCAAGAAATAAGGACTTTAAATGAAATTTATTTAAATTTGTTGATACCTTTAGGTCTGAACAAAACGGTCTTGATGGAAGTTTCCAAGATGTCAGAGCGGTTCTAGGATACGATACCAGAATGTTGCCTCAATACCCAATACCTATACCGGAGCAGAGAGGTTCGCTCCGAGGTTCGTCCTGTCAGCAATGAGGGTGGTACAATCAAATCGGCTTCATTATAGATCGTTGGACGTTTTCTGCTCACTTAGTTGCTTCGGTTCCCTGGCTGTTATGGAGGGCCGAAGTAAGGGAATGGCTTTCCTCGATGCCGAGGGCTCAAATAAGTGACGCGCTGCCTCTGTACGGAACTCTCGTTCAAAGGTAGAAAAACGATTACAACAAATACCATGCAAATTTGGACTTAGACTTCATATCTCAAGCCAAGGCAACATGCATTGTCTGTGTTCAATTACGAGCTAATACTGTCAATCAGAAAAAAAGGTATTCATAAAATAACTTATAAAATCACCGATTCTAAATATAAAAATCAACTCAAGTTGTTGTTATTTTTTGTGTATTCTTTTTAGCTGGTAATGTGTATTGTGTGCCTAATAAATAAATAAGTCCTGCACAAGAAGGTAATCAAGTATCGTATAGTCACATGGCGGTCTATTTTCAATACCGTTTGGGCAGCCCTTTTTGTTTTATTATTGTTATAACCTTCCATACCATGCCTTTCTACGTGCAACCTTCCTTGACATTTCATTAATTAAAAATCTCAAAACACGATCGGACAATAGAACGATGTCAGTTGAGCCAAGTGGTTATTGCGTATCAACTTGAATTTTTTTTAACGTTTTCATATAGCAGTTAATAAATTCAAAGCGTAAAATTGAAACGTAAATTCGGCATTCAACCACAAAGATTTAATGTGTACTTATAGTGGAAATAATATGAGGCACTGAGGAGTTGACTTTAAAAACTCAGTCTCAAAATTCGAGTACCTTTAAAAAATATCCGATAGAGCTTCATCAAGCCGGCAAAGATATGATATGAATATCAGTCTTAGGTCTGTCTCCTAGGTCATCGGCAATTTTGGACGGCTGATTGACTTCTTGGAGAAACTGTAGTGGCCGGAGTGAAATTCCCTCATACATGCAGAAAAGACGCATGGCCGTCGAATAGAAACCAACCCGGGATCAAGTATCAAATTAACAAAACAAATAAACGCAGTTAATAGTTCAGATTTCACATTTGCTGTTGAACTCGACGCGGTCACTGACCTATTTAAAAAGAATATGTATTAAACGTTACCATAGAGCTAAATTTACTTACACATCTATGCGTAATCTTTATTCGTTTACAAAAATTGTGTAAAACCTTCGATAAATAAAAGACCTAAACTTTTGTATAAAATAAACTTAAAACAAACAAAAGGAATCCGTCCGACGGGGGACACGTCAAAGGAAAAACAAAATTGTTATTTTTATTTAATTCCGAGCATTTTCATATTTTAAACCTTCTCTGGACTTCCACAAATAATTCAAGATCAAAATTAGCCAAATCGGTCCAGCCGTTGTCGAGTTTTAGCGAGACTAACGAACAGCAATTCATTTTTATATATGTATATAGATTTTGTTATTAAAATGTTTAATAGCCAAGACTATTTGCTCAGCTTGGTCAAGAAGCAGGAAGCTTCATAATACAGTTGTACACAATTAGCGATGTAACTTTCTCCGTTTGTTTTGATGTAGGCAACCGGTGCGGCCAGCATGAACAATGACACGCGTTGCCAGCTAGAAGAGTGTAATGGTCGTCAAAAGCAATTAATATTCAAACAGTGACGTTTTGTTTTTTACGATTAAAATTAACCGG
Organism: Bombyx mandarina; assembly: GCF_030267445.1. Lineage (NCBI taxonomy): Eukaryota > Metazoa > Arthropoda > Insecta > Lepidoptera > Bombycidae > Bombyx > Bombyx mandarina. The sequence continues at coordinate 16,147,395 of NC_143216.1, read as the reverse complement.
GAAATTTAACTAAATATATTATTTATTATTTAATTATCTATCTTAATCTACTATAGTATGGTTCGTGGTCAGATTTTTGAGTAATGATTGACACTAACATAGTAGAATTTTTAAAGCCAAAACATATGAAGAAACATTATTTTTATAAATTTTTGAACACGTCACAATTTAAGTCGATCTAGGCGTGTTGTGGCGCTAAGAACAATCCTTCTCCTAAAAATATAATTGTTTCGTTGGACCCATAATTATTTCGTTAGACCCGAAGACTCACCCCGGAAGCAATAAATGCAATGCATAATAATAACATAAAACGTAACATGTCCGCCGCGATGATGTTGCGTAAACATCGGATTGTCAAAATGTCGCAAGCCGAGATCACGTAGCCCTCCACTAGCAGACGCAACCGACAAATTGCCGGGAAAGCACCATAATTCCACCAATCACACGGGAATCTCAACTATTCGAACGCTCAATGAATGCCGAGCGCAATGCCGGCTTTTGCATCAGTTTCTAAATTCGATATTAGATATGGAATGTCTCATCGTTATCAATTTATCATATGGCTATGTGAAATGCCTCAGTTTTTACGTGAAAAATACTCTTGATGACCCTTTAAATTCGTTTAGAAATTAAACTATTCAACAAGATAATCGAATGTCAGTGCGTGGGAATGTAGACGTATGTACATGCATATTTCACGTTACGTATCTGTTTTACCGCCAGTGTTTTAATGATCACTGTTTTAAATCAAAAGAGATGTTATTTAAAAAGAAAACATGCAAAACAAAACTATTCTCAATAACACAAGAAACGGAACAACAATAAATTAACAATTGAAAACGTTGCCACAATAAACTGATTGATGACGGAATCTCAATGCGAAATAAAGTTGTATGTTATTCCGCGCACGTTTGCGGAACACAAAAATCGATGCGCCAGTTACCTTCGATATGACATTCGAATCCATCAAAGCTCGTCACTTTGACCATGTACAATACTGAGCTATATGGTAATACTCGATATGAACGGTAAATGGCCTTGTTACAGTTATAAAATGTCATGCTCGTGTGTTTGAGCAACAAAAACTGGTTGGTGCTATCATGTATAACACAGTTCACTTACTTTACTTTTTACAGTTTACTTTTGGTTGATTCAATTGTTACGTTTTACATTAATCAAACAATCAGTCACATTTCCTTACTTCATACTTCTTATTCAACTTATAATGACAATTCTTTATCCAAAATTCACGAAAAGCAATAAATACAGTTCTAGCTTATTTCAATACGTGACTGAAAAGAACATGCAAAGGTTAGCCAATGTGAAGATTAATGCGAAAATAAACGCACAGACAAAAATATGTTTACGTTTTTTCGACATGTATACGATATATTTATACACTGAATGATACACTGAATCGATACACTTTTAGAAGGGGAGTACATTAATTTCGTAATTTAGTTATTATGCTTACATGTTTGTGCGTCGAACTATTATGATAATGAAACTGTAAACAACTGTAATCTTTTTGTTGATCAATTTTGTATGTATTTCACTGGATTGGTACACCGCGCGTAGTTCGTTTCCAAATGATTCTTGTCCACCTGATGGTTGTCTGGAAGAGATCGGTCTTAGCGATAAGACCGCCAATTGTACTTTTTGTGTTTAATGTATCGCGCTGTTTATTTGTTTTTTGTTGTACAATAAAAAATACTCTCTCTCTCTCTCTCTTTTCGTCTTTCAACGAGCAACGTATTACATAAAATCTGCGGTTTTCATTATTCACCTAATCATTGTTTTGGATGCACTAAGACATGAGACTCAGTTAAGACTCATACGTAGGAATGGCAGTTCGTCTCAAGCACTTTCTACACGGATTTGGCGTCATCGAATAGCGCACTGATGCTCCAAAATCGAAGGCACAAATCGAACAATGAGCGACAACGACGCGGGACCAAAAAGAAAATTAATTTAGGTATTGGTGTCGGTCGGTGAACCCGCGATTGTGAAACTTTGAGCGATTGCGCTCAGTACTGTTTGTGTAATACACAAGGCACAATGCTCCACCGAATGGCTGGGCCTCGAAAATACTCACCTATGACGAAACCCGTTTCAAATAACCGACTGACGTGGGAATCCCTCTCCATTTGTCACCGACTAGCTACAAAATGTCGGTCCCCGATTTTGGTGACGAAATAATTCTCGGATCACAGGAATTACCTATCATCGACATTGATAAACACACTAGGTCTGTTTCTTTTCAAATGTTGAGCTCCTAATCTAATATAGCTAAATAGAAAGTCACCTAAATCATTTAGAAACATCGTTGTTTCCCTAAATTTAAAAGTAATGAAACGATTGATTTAAAAATTCATATACATAACCCAAAAAAAACATTGAGCAACAATGACAAAAATCGCAGAGCGCAGCACACGAGTGCTGTTGGTAATTGGATGATCAGATCTCGCGTGGAACGTGGCCCGAGGCGGCATGAATGAAAGCAGCTCACTGAAGACGCACTACGGTCTATCCAGACCACGCATCGATAGCACGACAGAGCCTTTTTTTTGATTTGACGACAATACATCGCTTCTTTTCTACAGACTATCAGATAGAGATTCCCTGTGCCCGGCCGCAATGTAACGACAAAATTCAGAAAACGTTCTTCACGAAAACGTTTAGCTCTCGGACCTGTAAGGATATCGACATACGCCAAACGAGTTTTTCCAGTTGGTATCATCGCAATATCACGGTTATTATTGAAACGCGCGCCGCGGTCGCGACAGGTAGGTAACTAAAGCATTTATCACTTTGAATATTTACACTGGTCCCGCGGTATCTCGTACCACACACAATTTAGGGGGAGATTGGACGCGCATTATCGTTGTAATAACAACAGGTTGACGCTAGTTTTAATAATAAAAAAAAAAGATATATGAAACGAGCCCTTTGTATCATACGTTTAATTAGCTGCCATATTTGATTCTCCGATATATCGACATTGAACACGTGCCTGCGACTCCATAGGTACATGCTTGCGTGTACTATTTACACACTCTAAACATAAATATTTATTTAAATACTACTACATATGTTCAAGTATATAAAGTCTAGTAGATAAATCAGATTGGCGTATTTTCTTTAGACTTCAGATGATCCTTGTAATTTTGGGTTTATAAATCGATCGACTTGAAAACTATAACCTACCTAAAAAACGACTAAAATATGAAATTTTGGTAACATTCAAACAAACTTAACACAATCCACTTCTAAAAGAGATTTTGTCCGAGAACAAAAACCGTAACTTAACAACATAACGCTTCATCGATTTATAAATATAAATAAATAAATATTTACTAACAATCACGCCACGTTAACTGGACCCGTGATAAGTTCGTAAAGAACTTGTGTTACAGGTACCAGATAACGGATATAAAGGTAAGATTTTTATTATACACATACATATATTTAATAGACGTCCATAACCCTGGAAAAGACATTTATATTTATCATACAAATATCTTCCCTTGGCGGGATTCGAACCCGCGACCCCCTTGTGTAGTGACCATGTCACTTACCACTACACCAGACGGCCGTTATTTATAAACGAAAAACCGATCGTGAGAAAATCCGTAGCTATAGTTCAGTGGGACGACATACAAAAATTATGTTTTAGAAAGTTCATTGTCATAAGCGTAAGTCCGTTTGATTGTATCTCGTTGAACCGTGCGGCATGCCACTTACGGTACATACGGCGGCCAGAGAAATTCGGTAACACAAATATTAAGTCGCAACCAGTTCACAACAATTGAAACGGCGATCCGTGAGCCACGCCGGACGATCCGTCACGGTTCTTGTGCGATTTGTAACTATACCGGCTGCTGCTTACATAAAATCGTATATACGGATATATTAAGTAAATAAATGGTATTGGAACGAAGTTCCTTGTGGGACGATGCGGGGGGGTACCCTAACCGGGAAAAAACGTCCGTAACGTAAGATTTTTATTATTCATGTATAGTCTACGTGATGACGGTTATTATTATTATTCATGTAAATAGCTGTTTCTTTGTATATTATTATTATATTATATATTTTTTATAAATAATTGTGAATAAAATAAAGTTCATAACTTTGTAAAGTAGCTTTTTTTTATCAATAAAAAAACTTAATAAAAAATGTATTCGCGAATAATTATTTTCTTTATACCTCGTTTAGAACTTAAAATTAATATTTTTATAATAAGGAACTTCGATCCTGTCCGGTGTCCCACGACACCACACATCTTTTTTTTACTGGTGGTAGGACCTCTTGTGAGTACGCACGGGTAGGTACCACCACCCCGCCTATTTCTGCCGTGAAGCAGTAATGCGTTTCGGCTTGAAGGGTGGGGCAGCCGTTGTAATTATACTGAGACCTTAGAACTTATCTCAACGGTGGGTGGCGCATTTATGTTGTAAATGCCTGTGGGCTCCAGTAACCACTTAACACCAGGTGGGCGGTGAGCTCGTCCACACATTTGAGCAATAAAAAAGGGCATATCTGACTGCTTCTGCCAATTGGACGAGTAATAGGCAACGGCTCGGATATTACCGCCGCATTGCTCACGTCCATGAGCGTATGCCTTTTTTTGTAATAAAAAAAAAAGTAATTGTTCGATCCAGTTTTGAAGCCGTCCTTCCAAAGCTTTTAAGTAATTTCTCAGTAGAAGAATACACGTTGGTGTCGCTAAGCATTGCCATAAGCTCATCCTATATACCTCGAGATAGACATATGTATTAGAATAATAATGCTAATATGTATCATGCTCAAATGGTCTAATGCTATGCAAAATTTACAAATCCCAAGAAAACTTAATTCTTTTTTTTGTTATTTCTCTCTTTGATTCATTCTATATATTTTGTACTTATCGTAACAGGCGGTATCCACCCTTTATTCGTATTAAAATCAACAATATTCTTAAATAGAGTAATTATTTTCTATGTCAGATAATCTTTTTATTTCCATACCAATACCTACTCTAAATAGCCTTATGAAAAATTATAAATAAATTACTTTTTTTTTATTGCCCTTGTAGGCAGGCGAGCATACGGCCCAGCTGATGGTGAGTGGTTACCATCGCCCATGGACCTCAGCAATGCCAGGGGTAGAGCCAAGCCGCTGTCTACCGTTATACAATATATAATAGTGATATTTATATATTGACAGGCTTCAAATATAATTTTTTTTACATGCTACTGTTCTATAAATAAAGTTTACAAAACAAAGTGACGTCTAGAGTTGCAGGCGGGAGGAGTCGACGCGTGGGCTCGTGGCCCGTAGCAGTGACGTCACGGACGCCTACGTCTGCTACGAGACACGTAGGTTTGTCTACGAAAAGTTCAGCGTTCGTTATATTAATAAAAAGGGCTCTATTCTTAGGTATTCAATTCTATTCTTCCTTTGGATACGAAAATGAGGTATCTGTTTTTTTTTATTGGCTTAGAATAATTTTGTGACTCATATTACTGCATCATAAAATTATTTAAATAAACCACTATCTGGTGTTTACGGGTAAAGTATGTATTCAATATTATTGAATTTTTAATATGGCAATTACAGTAAATAATTCTGATGTAGAAAAGTCGAGCGCATATTCAAATAAAATCTGGAAAATGAATCACAGAGAAAACAGGGCATGAAGATACAGGTCTTTTTAAATTAAAGTACGAATTATTTGTACTCTTCAACACAAAACAAGGCTAGCATAAGTTTTCATTAAACAGACTTCGCGGAGACGAAATAATTTCACACGAAACTGTCGGGGTCAATAAATTGTTTTAAAACTTGAAAGCGTTTATATATAGCCACAAAAAGCAATAAGGTAGCAAGTGCGCGCTTTATTAACCTCCGTTGGACGTGTGCCGCGGCATACCGGTCTCGGAAACCTGTCCGGTGCGGGTGAAATCACACGCCGACGAATGCAGAAGCGACCCGCCAAAGAGCACTGTCTCATGTTCTATTAAAACATAAACTTGGTCGGCTTATACTTGTTTGTATCTCGGTTAAGAATCGCGGCTTACGCGACCGAGTGAGCGCGATCTATGTAAATGCCTACACGGTCTGTACGCTTTCGAGATGATATCAAAGATGATGCGAGTCCCAGAAATGACGTTCGTTACCCTCTTTAGTATTTAATTCGGTAATGATTTCGCGTTGCACTCGCTGAAACATAATGCGCATGCGCTCCTCGTAACGTAGTGTGCGCAATTTTTTTAAGGATTGTTACCACAAAATTCGTGTACCGAAGATTAAAATCGCGTTTACGTATTACGAAAGTGGGTTCTTGTGATGTAAAGGTTATCGTACATATTATTCTTTGCTTAATTAACAATTTACATAGTTGTGTCTGATTAGTTGATTCAATAGATGCTTGTTTTGAAAAACCTAAAATACAGTTAGCGTGGTTTAGACATGTGATGCGTAGAGAAAAGATGCATGTGACTAGGAGATGTATGGAAATGGTAGTGCAAGGAAGAGATCGACCGAAGAAGACATGGATGCAGTGTGAATGACGATATGAGAGAGAGGAGTGAGTGTTGAAATGACGGCTGATAGAAGAGAATGGAAGACAAAAATTTACTGTGCCGACCCAAACTAGTGGGATAAGGTGGAGAAAAAGAAGAAGAGAAAAATCCAATATTTTCTTCATATTGAAATTTCGTCGTAAAACTTCATTAAAAAAAGTGAGACTAGAAAAAGAATAAGAAAATATACATATTTTAATGTCTTAGAACAGTGCTAATTGAAAAATCGAAATATCTTTAACCATCAACAATAATTCTAGATCATGTTTCAACAGCATCAAGACAACTATGACGTGCAAATGTGTCTCAGCTTCAGCATTTGGTCAGCCATCATAATATAAAGATTAAGCTAAAAATCTCTACTTATTTTACACAAATAGATCTGACAGTATAATCACATTTAGAAATCAACATAAATGATTTTCAACCATTTTCAAAGTAGAATTACAAATATGTGTCATTTCTGTACGATTTCACTTGCCTATGTGTTTCGATGTCAGTGACTAATGATTATCGTACAACTAACACGTTTAAAAGGAATACATTAAAACTTTTCGACTGTAACATAACGCGTTAAAGTTCAAATTGCCTCGTTTGACTTCTCTGTAAAAGTGTTAATGTATGCGTAACTTATACGTGGATTCACTCACCCAGCGCTCATGTGATTATTATTTGTCTCGCCTGTTTAATTGTATCTCATTTTTTTATTGTATTTGTTAGCTACTTTAAGGAATTGAGGCTAGAATTTATGCTGAGTAATAAACGGATTCTGTTTGGGTTTTAACTCAACATTTGACAGTTTCATACATTTATTTGTATGTGTATTTTTTCATTTTAGAAACTCGAATAAATGATTTTTTTTTGTTCAATTTGATTTTAAAATGTTAACGCTGAATATGTTTGATTATATATGTATAACTAAATTTTATTACGTTTAATATTGATTAGAACACTTATTACATGCATTTTGCGGTTTTAACAACTTGATAACAATCGTACCAACAAGTGAGTTGTTCATTTTAGCCACAGGCCGGTCCATATAAGCCGAATATAATTGAAAAATATCTATGTTTTTTTTTCAAACATTTAATTTTTGGTACGATTGATTTTAAAATTCATATGTTAGTTTAATTTGCGAACTAATATTTTTCGGACCCTAATTTTAAAAATCTTAAATCGAATATTTTGTTTTCGTATTATTTAATAAAGATTTGATCAATGAATTTTGATTTGATTAAGTGCCTTAAAAGCCCAATTTAAAGATCTTGTTCTGAAATTCACTTTTAATATTCGACGCAGCGAAGCCGCACCTTAGTGACGTTGAACTGACGAAAAGAGCTTAGCGATTTAATTAGCGATCAGTCGGTGTTTAGCGGGCTGCAATTGTAAGCGACAAAACCATTTACGCTATTAGATTTATTGCCAATAAAAAACTTAATGAGTGCGCCTCAAAGGCTAGCCTCGTGAATTAATCCGCTTGGGGGCGTGCCATACATAAAATTAACATAAAACATCTCGATACTAGTAATATATTGTTAGAGAATTAATTTATTAACTGCCCGTGTTTGCTTTTAAGGTGATTAATAGCTTCATTCTAAGTTTAAATGTGGTTGAACTGAAGTATTTATCGCCTTTAAGATTTCGCTTAGACGATAGCCGGTTAGATTCGCGTTTCGTTTACAGCATAACTAATATTTATTATAAGGTTGATACGTTTCTGGTATTCCGTGGCCCGGCGCAAACAATCAAAGCGAAGCCGCGGCGGTGTAACTGTGAAACGGTCGGGCATTTGTCGAGCTTGCCGTGTCAATAAACTTGATTCGAAAGTGGAAGACGCTCCGACTTACATAAGCAGCCAACAATGTGAGCCGCATCGCAGAGTACGCATAGAGTCGCACGCTTGCGTCACACGACACAGACGTGTCACTACTCTGTACACGGCCGGGTCTTACGTAACATTTTACAACAAGTCTTTGGCAAGCCCGTGAATTCAAATATTTCGCTTATAAATAATCTTATTAAACATATTTATCCGAATGAATACGGAATTTTACAAATAAAGTTATTATTAGATTTTAATAAAAATGAGCTCTCATAAATTGATTGTAATGTAAGGAGTCATTAGTAAGTATCAATCAAAGTAGCGTATTAGTTTTAATATTATGATGCTCTGAGAAAAATCGAAGCCGAATCATTTGAAAGCACCGTCTGGAGGTTTATTCTATGCCGCATTTACAGAGTACACGTCTCGACACGGCCACGGATCTCGGCGTTAGTCCAGTTATTTGCAAAACCGCTATTTATAGAGATCCCATAAGCAAAACATTAGACACACTCATAGATCAATTCCGTTCTGAATATTATTTGTATTGCAAAAAACAGGTTTGTCCATATTTTTTTTGTTTTTTGGAGGTACGCTCGTGTTTTGTTCAAATTTCAACTGCTGTAGTTTTCGGGGCCGCGAAATATTTAAGTTCAGTCAAAATGGTCAGTTTTTTTTCACTAGATTTTTCACGTCCCGCCTTTTTTTTATTGCTTAAATGTGTGGACGAGCTCACAGTTCACCTGGTTTAAGTGGTTACTGGAGCCTATAGACATCTATAACGTAAATACGCCACCCACCTTGAGATATCAGTTCTAAGGTCTCAGTGTAGTTACAACGGCTGCCCCGCCCTTCAAACCGAAACGCATTACCACCTGATGCTAGGTTGTAACCAAAGCTGTTGGATATCACAACACTATTGCCGCCAACCACCAGCCAATCGTATTACATTTTGAGTGCCCTACCAACCAAATTTGCTGGTGTAATAATCAATCAGATATGTTTTTAAAACTATTGAATCCTGGACACGTTTGCTGTGACTATAGTGTGTGTGCTTAACACATTAATTACATAAATTAAGGCGAATAGTGCATTACCTATCGTCACCTGACTTGCCATCAAGAATTATATAAAATACCCATAATTCCTAAAAACTATAAACTAATAGTCGAGTTTATTGACATCATCATAGATGTCATTTTACGTAGCAACATGTAACAAGCCGCCCACGAAATTAACAAAATTAACCAAAATTAACAAATTGTATCATATCCCCTTCAACAACTTCATGTCTTCAATTATTTGTTATCTCGACAATTATTATTATCTCGACAAAAAAAATGCTGCTGTATTTACATTGTTTGCATAACTTTTAAAATACAGATCAACAAACAAGTTGTGCGGTTGAGAGAAGACGCCTCGGCATGATTGCCATACGGCTGCGTTTTTTTATTCTTACCTAGTCTAGCAATCTCAAGGGGTCATACTAAATTTACCGAGCGAGTAGGTCGGGGCTCTAACCTGACGAATTTGCTAACACTACCCCTAGCAAGAGCAGTGCTTCGCAGAATCTACCACCAGATCGGAAACGCGACCCACTGAGGAGATCCGACGACAAACTCAGTGAACTCTGGGTTCGTCTCTGACAATATTCACCAACACCGATTCATTCAAAATGATATCACTTAATTCAAAAAACATACGACACATAAAAAACTCTTTTTAATCATTTAAAAAACGAATAAAATTGGCTTTCTTCTTTTCGTTTCGCTAATAAGCGACGTAAATACGTTATGACGATTTCATAATGATTTTGAAATGACATTTATATTCTTATTTCGACACTATCTCACTACAAAATCGCATAAATGTAAATAAACAAAAAACATGTAATAGTACTGATGAATATTAAAATTCTAGTGCGCACCCATTATTTGTACAGAGAAGGGAGAGATTAGATCAATAAAAACCTTCAACGAATCGACGGGTCAATAACTAGACAAAGGCTTCGGTAAGATTGTAGTCACTTCTCGGATCGGCCTCAAATACTTTACGGTGAGTTTATTAATTAAGGCAGTCGACCTTGCGGGCCGCACATCCAAGGAGGTCGATCGACGCCGCTAGCAGCGCCCCGCGCCCCGCGACCCGCGACCCGCGCTCGACCTGACTGACGACGCGCGTCTTTTCAAACGTCTCCTCATTGACCTTCCGTTATCTCAAACGGGATTGTCTGTTAACAAAATCAAATCGTTGCAATTCCTGAATCCTAGTACAAAGCCCGTTACGTATATATATAAAAAAAAAATTATACCCATCAAAAAGTGTTTAAATCAAAATATACCAAATAAATCACCGTACGTCAATAAACGCGCAACATAAATTTTATATCGGCGCGATGCAATTATGAACGTTAAGAGGCGAATCTACAGTAAGCCGGTGTACATGACGTATCATACATACGAACACAAACAGACCGAACGCGCAGCCGAGAACAATCAGTGGAGAGCGCGAGCCGTGAGATCACTCGAAACCGCACCTTAAGCTCATTGTCAAACCGATTACAATAAACAAACAGGACAGACGCGGTTGGAATCTTGTCAAACAGGCGAGTTCGAGCGTTGACTTATTGCCGGTAAGGCATTTTGTGAATCCGAATGCGTTCCAAAGGCGACCTTATCTGTCAGTGATAAAGTTCTAAGTGGCGATGGATTCACGTTCAGGTAAAACACGGGCGCAGTGGCTCACGCACACAGGCTTATTGTCACGTTGCCATAAATAAAAGATTCCTACAGAAACAATTGTTGCGTAGAGGTGAGCCGAGGCCTCGGTGAATGTGGTAGACACCGTCGACTAATCGCGGCGAGTCGATCGCGAAAGTGGGTGACCGCCTGTGATTGACGCGCTTGCGAAACCTCGTTCGATGACATTTACACTCGACGGACAATGAGCTAAGCCTACGATAATTATGAAATATATTTTAATATTTTGTTTGCTTATTGATTCATCTCTCTCGGGGCCAATGATAGCCGTCTTACAAATATGCAACCTTGATAGCTTCTACTGAACTCTTATCCGCATTCAATTCAAAAAAATTAAAATTTTTGAGCATTAAATTAACCATTAAATTTCTTTTAGATATTTTTTAAAATTCAATAATAAAATAAAGCACTTTTTTCTTAATAAAAATGTAAATTGCGTGAAAATTCAAACTCAACGGATCCTCTGTTCCGAGATAACGTCGCTCTACTTAACCTCGCCACACAGAGACGCGTAAACGTGAAACAATACGGTACAGCAATACAACTTTATTCATAATCTAACAAACACAAACTGAAGTTTATTTTGAACCCTAGCTCCTAGACAGAAAGCACATTACATATTGACTGAACGGTAATTGATAATTTACGCTACATGCCCGGGCACGCACACTCGCGTACACGATATCTGCGTAAATACACTATTGTCAGTGTGTGAGAATGCCAGGAAAATTTATAATGCTCTTCGTCGTTCTACTACAATTCTCAGTTACGTACCATTTTAAAAAGTAAACATTTTCGTATGAGATTATCATTAATTTAGTTTATCTAAAATTTTAGTAAATCTTATGTGGTCTCGTGTTCATAAAAATATTCAACATTATTTTCTAAAAGTCTAATTCGTTTCGTTGAAATAAAATAAAAATAAAATTTTTTTTTTCAATAATTATTTTTTTCGATTTTGATACTATATTTATAGAACTTCAAAGTTCAATACACTATAAATTGATAACCAACAACCACCTCGCTGCAACCAATTCCAGGAAACAACGACTTGAGATCGACGTCTCACTTGTATTCCAATCTAACCCACCTTTGATTATAATACGCGGCAAAAATAGCCCAATTATGCTACCTATCCGTGCGGAACCTCAATTACTTAAACATTATGTCTGATATATACATTTTACTGAATACACAATAACGTATAAACAGTTCTATTTCGGTTATTACGTCATTAAACGACAACAACCTTGACCTATGATTTATTGCAAACCTTTCATACAAATACACACGAACTGTTAAAATCAGTATAGAAAATGTGAATGTTTGCAAAGCAACGGTCACGCATCATAGTTCCTAATATGAAATTAATAAGCATTTTATTCTAGAAAATAACATAATAAAAACAAATGCGCCTATATAACTCGCAATTCCGAGCACAATTGACTAGTCATTTGCACATAGCACGTATTGTATAACAGAATGTAACACCGACATAAAAGAAAGAAAGTAGAGAAAATAGCTAATAAATTCATAATCACTTCACGATAAATAGTGTTTGTTCTTTTTACTTACAAGACTTTAATTGTTACGCAGCAAAATTAACATTTAGATGATCGACAGAAAAATTTAGTTGCTTCAAGAATTTTAAGAAGTTATTGTTATTCGTTAATACAATAATATAATTAGCCGTAACAATAATGTAATTACTGGTGGTAGGACCTCTTGTGAGTCCGCACGGGTAGGAACCACCACCCTGCCTATTTCTGCCGTGAAGCAGTAATGCGTTTCGGTTTGAAGGGTGGGGTAGCCGTTGTAACTATACAGAGACCTAAGCACTTATATCTCAAGGTGGGTGGCGCATTTACGTTGTAGATGTCTATGGGCTCCAGTGACCACTTAACACCAGATGGGCTGTGAGCTCGTCCACCCATCTAAGCAATAAAAAAAATTTAAACAAAATATCGATGAGCACAATTAGCTTATGTTGTCCAAATCGGTATCCGTTTTTGTTGAACTACGAATATTCACTTGACGAAACACGAAAAGCGGAATGTTAATAGTAACAACAAGTGAGCGCCGTTTTTATTACCAAACAACAAAACCCACACTAGAAAACACCTTTATAGACAAATTAATTATTTTATAATCGCTATATATCACCCACGTATTTAAGGAACAGTATTTAAGTTATACAAAAAAATGACAGTTCTCTAATTTGGAAGTGCTTAAGTTACTATTTATATTAAGTATCCTAAGCATCAGTTTACCTTATAACAAACAAAGGCTTACCTTTACATACATAATAAGATAGACCAGGATACATAATTGATATTGTCATATAGTTTTATAAAAATCAAAAACTTTAATTACTACATACTTTTGATCAAATGTTCAATATAAATCGAAACAAATTAAAAAAAAAACCGTTACAAAAATAACTACTACAATAAAAAAAATTTTTTTTTTACAAAAAAATATTTATCCCACTCAGGTAATAATCAGAAATCACTTACGTGTTTATGAAAACTTATAACTATAAATGGGTATGATCAAACACGTAATTTACACATCATTTAATTCGTAATTTATTAATTTAATTAATAAATGCACATATCAAGATCAAGAAAAAACTATTTTTATAAATATCATTCATCATATCATTAATCATGAAAGTTTTGTTTTTTTTGCTAGTTACTTACGGAACTATAGAGGGGGGAGCATTTAAGTAAAATATTTTAGTTGAAATAGCTAAATGAGGATGTCGCGAAGGATTTTTTTGTTGTTTAGATGGGTGGAAGAGCTCACGGTCGGTGTTAAGTGGTTACTTAAGCCCATAGACATGAATAACTTCAATGCTCCCACGCACCTTAAGGCATGAGTTCTAAGGGCTCAGTTACTTGCAATACAACAGCTTCCCCACCCTTCATACCGAAGCGCATTACTGTGTCAAGGCAGAAAAATGCAGGGAGATGGTACCTACCTACCAGCATACACGTCAAAGCCCTCTACTCTTTAAGCCTCCATACAAGAAGTAATAAGAACGCTTAGTACAGCTTACAATATTAATTGACTAAAACAGTACATAGTGCAATGGAAAGCCACTTAGACGAATACGCCCATTCAATTCTTCGGCACAGAAAACTTCTAAGCATTATTAGAACATTTTTTTTATTTTCTTTTTATTGCCCTTGTAGGCATACGAGCATATGGCCCACCTAATGCTGAGTGGTTACCGTCGCCCATGGACATCACCAATGCCATGGGTAGAGCTAAGCCGCTGCCTACCTAGTGCTCTTAGGTCCGAGAGGAAAACAATAGATTAAATGAAATCGAGGCGTGAAAGGCAATTAGGTTTAAGCGACATTTCACAACATTTATTTTTGTAATTTAAGTTCCATTTCATTAGGTCTTAGCATCAATAATACAATGTTTTTAATTGAACTTCAATTAAGTTTAGCCCATTCTACCAGCTGAAGAAGTTCTTTTACTTTAAATTGCTCTCCTGTAAGGTTTTTTTTTATTGCCCGTGTAGGCAGACGAGCATACGGCCCACCTGATGGTAAGTGGTTACCGTCGCCAATGGACTTCAGCAATGCCAGGGACAGAGCCAAGTCGCTGCCTACCGTTCAGTACTCTCCACAAGCCTCGTTTGAAGAAGGATATGTCATAGCGCTCGGGAAACACCGTGGAGGTGAGCTCATTCTAGAGCCGGATGGTACGTGGTAAAGAGTTTCAATAATTTTAATGTTTCAAAAAATTCCGCATTAACCAAAATTTAATTGCCTTTTACCCCTTGAAGTACAGAGTGTATGTAAGTTTTAACGCTATTCTGTCAAGTTTAGGACAACAAGTATATTAAATGGTTTCAAAAGATAACATCCGCAAGACAATTTAAATTATTTCGTATTAAAGGTCGGTGTTGTCGTTATAAACCCGAGCGGTACAATAATATTACATTAGGTATGTGGTACTAGTATTGTGTGTGGCCATAGAGCAAGCAGTTTAACGGTAGACAGCGCTTGACTCTTTCCCTGACATTGCTAACGTCCATTGGCGATAGTAAACACTCACCATCAGATGGGCTGTATGCTCGTCTGCTTACAAGGGTAATCAAAAAAGTACACTTGAAAATTTAATTACCAAATATTTTAAGAATTCATTCTCATTATTATTTGCCGCTAAGGGTGCTATTCCAACTCCATACAATTTTGAGTTAAAGTTAACGCGATCGATAAGTTAAAAAACTCGCACTAAGCATACTGAAACGGATACCTTCTAATGCATATTCACACCAAATAATAGCTAAAAATCGTCGGTTGACTTTTTTTTATTTATTGCTTAGATGGGTGGACGAGCTCACAGCCCACCTCGTGTTAAGTGGTTACTGGAGCCCATAGACATCTACAATGTAAATGCGCCACTCACCTTGAGATATAAGTTCTAAGGTCTCAAGTATAGTTACAACGGCTGCCCCACCCTTCAAACCGAAACGCGTTACTGCTTCACGGCAGAAATAGGCAGGGCGGTGGTACCTAACCGCGCGGACTCACAAGCGGCCCTACCACCAGACTGTCAGATTCAAAGAGATACAGGCATACTTAACGAGATATAATCTCGTAACAAGATAGTTGTTTGCAGATCATTTTTAACTCAAATAAAAAATAATTATTGATCAACTTCAGCTATGTCAGGAACAAATTCTTCTTAAACAACACAACGTTACATTGCTTTCGATTCACATACAAAATTCACTGATTTCGTAGCCCACTCAAACATTCGGTATTAGATTTACGTGCTTAGATTTTTTTTATCGTTCTCTTTAGAGTAATTTGCGTCAGTCGACCCTGACGACAATTCCATATTTTTGTTAAGAGACCATATACAAGCATTAAACACAGATATTCGCAAAACGTTCAGAAATTAAAAACATATTTCAGCCTAAAAGCGGGAAACAATAGAGCAAACAATACTTATTTATTTATTGCTTAGATGTGTGGACGAGCTCACAGACCACCTGGTGTTAAGTGGTTACTGGAGCCCATAGACATCTACAACGTAAATGCGCCACCCACCTCGAGATATAAGTTCTAAGGTCTCAGTATAGTTACAACGGCTGCCCCACCTTTCAAACCGAAACGCGTTACTGCTTCACGGCTGAAATAGGCGGGGCGGTCGTACCTACCCGCGCGGACTCACTAGAGGTCCTACCACCAGTACAATATACATAATTGTTGATTAAGAAATCAGCGCTACCAATAGAATTCGTCTACAAAACATAAGTATTGTCCCTCGTTTTGATTACAAG
The DNA here is from genome assembly GCF_030267445.1 of Bombyx mandarina. Taxonomy (NCBI): domain Eukaryota; kingdom Metazoa; phylum Arthropoda; class Insecta; order Lepidoptera; family Bombycidae; genus Bombyx; species Bombyx mandarina. The sequence goes on along the minus strand of NC_143216.1, from coordinate 16,130,940 downwards.
ATTTCTTCACATTTTAATTTGATCACGTGACGCGTGTGACACGTGAAATGTCGGACGCGTGAGATACGTACAAGTTTAAAGTGTCCTGTAATAATCGGTTTCGTGACACGTGTTTTATAATCACTGATAATATATTATAATACGAATAAGAAATGTTGTCTTGCAAAAGTGACTGTTTTTTTTATTCGTTCGAAGGCCATCCGATCGTTTTTAGTTATCATCTCACTCGTTATATCATTATTTTGTTTACGAACGCTTTATTCGCTACTTACCATTAACACGACCATCGAATAATCAAATTAAGCATATCTAAAAATGACGTCAATGTAATGTAATTAAAATTTTAATCTCGTGTCTCTAAATCGGTAGCAGTATTAACGTTATGACATCAAAAGGTAAAAAAAAATCCCTACCTATGCTGATAGCATTGAGAGGCTATTTTAGCTTCTCATTGGCATGTAGGTGACCATCCGGCTATGGAATGAGCTCCCCTCTACGATGTTTCCCGAGCGCTATGACATGTCCTTCTTTAAAAGAGGTTTGTGGAGAGTATTACGCGGTAGGCAGCGGCTTGGCTCTGCCCCTGGCATTGCTGAAGTCCATGGGCAACGGTAACCGCTCACCATCAGGTGGGCCGTATGCTCGTCTGCCTACAAGGGAAAAAAAAGCTGAGCTCACGGGGCTCAAACGGGGTGTGTTGCTAACACTGGCCCTAGCAAGAGCAGTGCTTCGCAGAATCTACCACCGGATCGGAAACGCGACCCACTGAGAAGATCCGGCGAGAAACGCAGTGAGCTTTGTCTATGGGTTAATTCACTCGTCGAACCCTTCGTCGTAAGCGACGGGTTTGACGAGGACGGTGACCGGCAAAGGCTAAGTTATCGCTTCGCTCTTGGGGAATGGCGAGCGAAACTGATCTATTTTTCACGTAAAAATCTACCAAAGTATTCAATTAACGAACCCTAATTTATAATTGGCACTTTAATGTAATTCTCACATGATTGTATGTAGTCTTCAAGAACGAAAAAAAAAAAAAACGAATCAAAAACGTAGTTAGTGAGTCGTTCGTTATTATTATACCGTTCGTTTTTTGTTCAGTTCACCTTCAGATATAGACTTTGTCAACGTTTCGTCTTCTCGAAAATGTGAAGTCGCGAGTTTTTGTCGAACAATTTGTCGAATACATGTTTATACTTGTAACAAAGCAAAACGAGTACGCAAAAACTACACATGAAACCAGTCGTTACATAACTACACGTTGCTATTATGACACCGAGTCGCAGTTTAGCAGCGAAGTCTTTATAGTTGCAGTATTATAAACATCTGATTTAGCGTAGACCTATATGTGAGTCGACTATTATCGAAGGTGGCAATCTGTGCATTTGGACAAAAAAATGTTATTGATATGTCAATACAGATTTATTTGAATATAATCGTCTCCTTCAAAGAATACGGTTCAAAACCTGCATTAAATAAAGGTTAATACTTAATCTGTTATTTATCTAAGATGTCGTTCAGAAGAGTTTTGTGACTGCCAATGGAATACAAAGTCAATAATTCGTTTTTCTGATTTACCAATAATTGTCCAAAAGTCACATTGCCGGCTTTGATAATAGTCGACTCATATGTTACCTATGACGACGCTTGCAGCTGAAAGTAAGTATTGTACTTTTTGACGAAGCACGTTGCTTATAACTCTATTTCTGTAATCTGACGAACCGTGTTGCAGATAATAGCATGTAACATTATAGTTTTCTTGCCCCTACCTAAGCTGATAGCCTTGAGAGGCTATTTCAGCTTCTCCTTGACGTGTAGGTGAGCTCATGGGGCTCTAACCTAGAGTGTTGCTAACACTAGCCCTAGCAAGAGCAGTGCTTTGTAGAATCTACCACCGGATCGGAACCGCGACCCACTGAGAAGATCCGGCGAGCAACTCAGTGGGCAATATTATAGAAGTCAAGGAACAATTGTTTAGAAACATAATCTTGATTTTTGTGTACTGTCGAATAAAATATCTCTAGAAACGCACTGTACACGAGGAAAGTAGTTTTTTTTTTTATGCGAAAATATATATTCTTCGGATTCCGGTTAGTTAATGACCTCATCTTCATGGGTTCTTGAGAGTAGAGTCCGTTAAAGAATGGATAGAACGCGCAGATAGTTGAAAAATATTATTACACGTCCTTTCGACTCAAGCATAGTTGGCTTCGTGTTAGAAATTAATTTAAAAATTCATCAACATTTAAAGTTTTCTCCACAACTTGATCATTTAATTCTTTTTCGTACGTTGATCTTCGTTTGCCAGAAACATTCCCTGAAGTACCAACATTTAAAAGCATAAAATTTCAATTTAATCGGATTAACGACGCGTGAACGCATAGAACACGGACTACCAAAGCTTTTTATACAAATTTTAATATAAAATTATTTATTAATATGATTGAGTTTCTCAACAGAACAGGTAGTAACTGAAATTATGCATTTTCATAAAAATAAAAAAAAAGTAATTTACATATCAGTGTAAAAAACGAGTGACTTGTCAAAATTTGTTTTAAATCAGAATAGTTGAACAAACTGTTTTGTATATTATCTTATAGTAGAATATGAGGGAAATGAAATAAAAATAATATTGACGCTAACAAATTGATAATTTACAAGTTTACGTCATCATAGTTTTATTAAATGTTTGTTAATTGAAGCAATTAATTAAGAATAATATGAGACAAAAACTTGATATTTAATTCTATACGCATTTTCATTTACTCGATAACTTCGTTATGAACAAAGGAGCCAATGTTCTTATATTTTTACTTGATCAAAATCATCCATTCTTACGTTCGTCTCATAGTGAGTGGTATCACACGACCAAAGCGATCAAAATCTCCACGATTTATACAACACTCATATTGATTTACACAACACCATGAACCGTTTTCTGGTACAAAACTAATCGGCCACCCAAAAACTTTAACATTATTATTACCAAATTGAAGGCAACATCAATGTGTCGAAACCACGGAAACTAAGAAGTAGCTGTATCTTACAAATATCCATAATAATTTAATTCATTAATGCAGCTTTGAATAAAAATTATTATTCTCTTTGGAAGCCATTGATTTTTTTTTGTACAGTCATTTAAATGTTTCCAATTTGCTATTACGTAAACATTACAGCATTATCTGCGTAGGTAAACGATGAATTTACTGTTTTGCCTCGCGGGCTATATCGGAATAAACGGTACAGTGAGTGGCTTGATTTGGTCTCTAAAATTACATATATTCAGTGATTAGCACATTTGTTTAGCTTGCAATAAAAAAACAGAAAATATAGATCTACAAAAATACACCTTTCAGTAAAGAATCAAATGAGAATACACAAGAAATACAACGTTTTCACAATCACATCCATGCCATGTGGGCAAAGAGTTAGGAAGCAGGTCAGAGTAGTTTCGAGATCTTGAGCAGAGGTAAATTACGAGGCTCCTGTCTGCATTCCAGCTTTACTGTTTGTTTATAGTAAAGTAAATCACGTTACCGATGTTCCGCACGTAATAAATCCAGCATAGATAGTTAGCATTCAGACAGGCTGAGCAACAAAGTGTGACGTCAAAGCTACAAAAATCGTAGGCACAGTTTCGCAATGAATAGATAATAATTTAATTATTTAAACAATCGATTATATTGTTGTGTAGTTAGCGACTTGTATGTCTACGTGAGCAGCGGTCCGAAGTCTACGAAGCACCGGACAGACAAATTTTGGGCTGACAATGATATTAGGCAATTATCGGAATCCATGGACAACAAATCGTGAATAGGGTATTTTCTCCGGGTCAAATTGTAGAGATAATTAAAATTACTTTAACTACATATTCGATTTCGAGTTTTATTATTTCTGACCCATCGAATACTTTACACGACGTTGTCGTGGCCTAAAGGATAATAGCTATGCACCGGCGTTCGAATACCGCAGGCGGGTACCAATTTTTCTAATGAAATACGTACTTAACACGGTGAAATAATAACATCATGTAATCAAAATCAAACCATCAAAATTATAATTTGCGTAATTACTGGTGGTAGGTCCTCTTGTGAGTTCACACAGATAGGTAGCACCACCCTGCCGTGAAGCAGTAATGCGTTTCGGTTTGAAGGGTGGGGCAGCCGTTGTAACTATACTGAGACGTTGAACACATATCTAGATGACCGCAATTCCGCTGTAGATGTCTATGGGCTCCGGTAACCACTTAACACCAGGTGGGCCATGAGCTCGTCCACACACTTAAGCAATAAATAAAAAAGTTTCGGACGACTAAGGTTCCTCGCCGGCATTTTAATATTGTGCTAAGTACCATCTAATTTCCTGTAAAAATATTTATTGACATTTAAGTTTCTTTGTACACAGAAAGAACAAACAATATGTTAGGGTCTGGCAGTTTGTTTGACTTGCGGTTTCGTCTTCAGGATAAGAGAATCCCAGGTGTTAAATAAGCGCCAGCCATCTCGTCTATGAAGGTTGGGGTTTTTTTTATGGATATTTCAATGGCCTCATTGAAATCAATCGAATATTGTTTATTCATTTTAATAAACTTGCAATCGAGAAAAAAACGACTTTTAATTCGGATGTTTCATTTTTTTAGGCAATGCTGTCAGACTCTTGTATACCTTAATCTGCCATGTCATTAACAATTGAAATACATTGCGGATAGGCTGCTAACCGTACACTCATTACTCAAAGTTTTAAAAGCCAAAACTAAAACACAACCACAACACAAACTAAAAACAATGGTAATTTACTAAACAAATATAGGTACCTAATTTTTTTTCATCATTAAATGGGTTCACGGTCCATTTGGTGTTGAGTGATTACCGATGTTTATTGATATCGCAACATGTATACCGCCACCCACTTTGGAACTCGAAGTCCAATTCTCGATTACATAGTATAATAGTTCTACCCTTTAAGCCGAAAAGCATTATTGTTTCGCGTCAGAAAGAAGTATAATTTTGCAAACGCGAAAATCTCAACCGAACTCTGCTTGTAGTCATTCGGGTGGAGTCATTTTCACTTCACAATCACACAGTACACAGTCAGCGGATAATTTTTGGGATGCAGTGCAAAAAATACTCATAAGAATACAAATCGAATAAAATTTTTTAACAGTTTCAATTTTAAATTACAATTAAATAACTGTTATGGGAATATCGAACGATATGTAGGTATAAATAAGACAAAGAGAAGATCTTCCACCGAGCGGGTGTAATTGCTCGGTAGACCGACACGGTCCGAATGTTGTTGTTCGGAACTTGTATATATGCAAGCTTATCTTGAAAATGTCGTAAGTGAGATTCAGACATTTGCCACAGATCTTTTATACGAATAGAGTATTCCGAAATCTTGCATAAATGCACTTTTCGTGCGCGTGGTTTTATTAGTATTTTATATTATGTATGTGTAGTCGCAGTAAGTTAATGAAGCTATAGCCCGTAGGTTAACTGATGGTTTCGCCTACTGTTCATCAGCTTCGTACGATATTAATGATAATGATCGGTGTGAACCAGCACGTGTTAGAGCCACTCTCGTGCGTTCTTGTTTGATAAATAAGATAGGATATTTACCAATCGTGAGTTCGACCTCAAATATTTTATTTGCTTAGATGGGTGGACGAGCTCACAGCCCCCCTGATATTAAGTAATTACTGAAGCCCATAGACATCTACAACGGCTGCCCCGCCTTTCAAACCGAAACTGCTTCACCTCTGACATAGGCAGGCAGGTTATATTTATATATAATTTAAAATAAGAAAATTCAAATTCGTATCGTCCGGCAATAATCGTACAATGTGTGTAAAGTATAGTTGAACATTCCATTTCGCTGACCGCTCATCTACCAAAAGGAATTCAGTCTCCGACATCATGCGTAAAATAAATCTCCCTTTAAGGGCAAACCAGAGATTCGAACAGTAGCGTTCTGATGTCGTAACTATAGTTTTTAAATCATAGATGCTAGCGATTTAATAAGCTGATTTAAGAATTTTGCTTCTATTAAAATTTATAATTTATATAATTTATTTATTAACCTTGAAAATTAATCGTAAATAGCATTTTTTCGGTTTGTCTTTTTTTTATTACCCACCTGATGGTGAGTTACCTGATGGTGAGTTACCTTTGCTCATGGACGTCAGCAATGTCAGGGGCAGAGCCAATCCGCTGCCTACCGCTTAATACTCTCCACAAGACTCGTTTGAAGACGGACATGTCATAGCGCTCGGGAAACACCGATTGTCCGTTTTTGGCATTATTGTCTAATATGGCTGAACTAACTTAGGTAATATTTTTCAGTTAAATCTACAATAGCTGCACTACAGATTCTGCCGATACATTAACGGTGCTTTTAGGTACCACAAGCACCGGTCACCGTCCTTGTCGAACCTGTCGCTTGCGACGAAGGGCTCGACGAGCGAATTAACCCATAGACACAGCCCATTGAGTTTCTCGTCGGATCTTCTCAGTGGGTCGCGTTTCCGATCCGATGGTAGATTCTGCGAAGCACTGCTCATGCTAGGGTCAGTGTTAGCATCCTCCGTGAGCTTACCTATTAGTTAAGGTTACGCTGAAATATTCTGTCAAGGCTCTCAAATTAGGTAGAAAAAAAAAGCAACGTGAAATTTCGAGTGAGGAACGTAAAATATTTTTTTCATCATAATTTAATTAGCCATTTCAATAAATTATTTATTAATTACCAGAGTGCTTTTTACTTGCACCATACAAGCTGACCGACAATGAAGGTCGCAAGAAATGGTGCGAGCCGTACCGGTGCTGCCGGTTCCTGAGCGTCGCGTGCTGCAGCTTAACCCGAATCGCCCTCTGACACCTTAATGCGACTTGTAAATGTTGGATTCGATGATCTTTGGCTTGGCTTCGCTTCGCTCTTTGGATGGCTTTTATCTCGTTTGTTATTTTTATACATTTAAATTAGAAATGTGGGTGTGGCGGAGGATGCTACGAATACCGTAGACTGCCATGAGAACAAATGAGTCCATTCTAAGGCAGCTAAACATCCGAAAAAGGCTCTCTTCCATCTGCCGGGAACGTGTTATGAGCTTCTTCGGACACATCATGCGGTCTCCCAGACATGAATTAGAGAAGCTCATAATTACGGGTCGCATAGAGGGCAAGCGCTCCGTGGGAAGAACACCAACCAGATGGTCAGATCTAGCAAGAGAAGCACTTGGTGGTAGTCTGTACCATGCGGTCCATGCCACTCATGATCGAACACAGTGGAAGAACGTCACATGTAGTCGCGATCCTCAGTAGTGAAGGAACGATATAGAAGAGAGAAATTAAGAAGTCTACGGTTAGTTATTCAATTGATATTTGATAGAGATGAGTACATGACGATCACGACCACTCTGTCAAGAGTGACACGACTGAGAAGAAAGAGATGAGTAAAAATCTCAAACCAATTAACTGTTATTCAATGGTAACTGACTCTCGTCTCCACGTTAATATCGTAACAAACCTTTACGCCAATACGATGAAATTTCAAATCGTATTATTTAAAGGCCATTCCGCAATTCAAATTGCAGCTTCCTAAGATCCTGCCACACAAGACGAGCGACTTGGATTCCACATCCACTTGTAATGCCACAGCCAATGCATAACCAAATAGATCACGAACACCACTAATCTTATAGCACAGATATAATCATTAGAAGACTGTATTTAACGACTCATAGATTATTGTGGTAAACGCGGTCCTATCGAGTGGATTATATATTATATTTAACAGAACTTAAGCTTAAAATTTCCTCAAATGTGATTATTTTCAGGCAGTCATCTTCCACTGATGACGATACAGTACTGTCTTACCTGAGAAGCGAATCCTTGAGCCTATCAGCCACATTAATTAATTATTTATCGTGCGAAAGACGCTGAAGTTTAGTCACAAATTTCAGCAGTCACCAGTGAAGATACCTATGGATAGGTATAGCCAAAAAGGCGCCACTGCTGTTGTTAATGTCAATGAACTACGATAAGCAGTTACCGACATCGAAAAATAAATTTTCTTTACAATTAAATTAGACTGCACGGTGTTTCCCGAGCGCTATGACATGTCCTTCTTCAAACGAGGCTTGTGGAGAGTATTAAGCAGTAGGCAGCGGCTTGGCTCTGCTCCTGGCATTGCCGAAGTCCATGGGCGACGGTAACCACTTACCATAAAGTGGGCCGTACGCTAGTCTGCCTACAAAGGCAAAAAATAACAGTTGGAAGACAGACGTTATTCCAACGCTCAAAATAACTTTAAACTTACATATTATATTGTGATGATTAAATTAGCTCATGAGAATGAGGTAGGCCAATAAACGATCCTCATTTATGCAAATGGAATCATAAATAGATTTATCTAAATCATATAGTTTTAAAGAATGGTATTAAAGAATTATATGATACTTTTTCGCTCAGTACTACTTTTTTCTTTTTTGGTTTTTTTATTGCTTAGATGGGTGGACGAGCTCACAGCCCACCTGGTGTTAAGTGGTTACTGGAGCCCATAGACATCTACAACGTAAAAGCGCCACCCACCTTGAGATAAAAGTTCTAAGGTCTCAAGTATAGTTACAACGGCTGCCCCACCCTTCAAACCGAAACGCATTACTGCTTCACGGCAGAAATAGGCAGGGTGGTTGTACCTACTCGCGCGGACTCACAAGAGGGTAGGATTAGTAATTACGCAAATTATAATTTTGCGGGTTTGATTTTTATTACATGATGTTATTCCTTCACCGTGGAAGTCAATCGTGAACATTTATTGAGTGCGTATTTCATTAGAAAAATTTGTACCCGCCTGAGATTCGAACACAGGTGCATCGCTCAACACGAATGCACCGGACGTCTTATCCTTTAGGCCACGACAACTTCCTTTAGGCCTTAAAAAAAAAAAAAGGCCACTATGTCCTTTATGTTTGTTTTATTCTCGAATTATCTCTGGTGCACCATATAAATAGTTTTGATAATGTTTCGTTGTTGTTGAACCCATCGCAACGTGAATAATCAATATTATTAGCGTATAATAAAATGTTTTGATTTTATTTCAGTCCCCTCCGATCTATATTTTCCACGTTATTCATTTAGTAATTGAAAGTGTTTGTTCGTCTTGATGATTCTTACTGAGTTATCCGGATTGAAACTGAGAACCGAATTAAATCGCAAACCAACCACAATAATTCGACGGTCATTCTCCCAACCTTATAAAATATAAAAACTTTGAATATCAAATCGGATTCTAGAACCAAATAAACGTTACAAAAAATACAAACGAAATACAAGCAGTGACATCATTGAATTTAAATGCTCATAGTAACATACGATCCCATCATTTTTACCGTCTTGTATGAATTTTTAAAGCATCCGCCTAAGTCACGACTGCGTAATTAGCATAAGACATCACTTTCCACAGCTGAACGCTACGAATACGTTACAGTTTTACATTGACAATGGAATCAATATTATTTTTACGTTGTTTTCAACTGTTAAATTGAGGCATTTACATTGAACTAACAAAGTTACGGTTGCAGTAACACATTTTCTTCCAATCGGGAATTGGAAAATAATATGTCAGTTCTAACATTAGAAGCTGTCGTGGTGGAGATCGACGCAATCAAACGCTACGAATTCTGCAAACAAACACAATTTATGTCAAATCGCGGGTGTATCTAAAATATTTTTGGTGCATTCCTATAGTCCGTATAGATAGATGCTCAGTAATTAGCCGTGAGAATGATTGAACAATAAGCAGTAGAGAGAGACAGTGGACATTGGCGAAGTGGCCTCGTGGAGCGTCTGCTTATACTTAATCGGGTCGAGCGTTCAATGTCACAAACATCATGTGCGACGTAAATCACGAGCGAACGCGGGCGCGATTTTAAATCATGTTAGTATACATCATTATTTCTAGTACCCGTTCACCGTAGTGCACAGATCCTGAATGTCACCATCAACATCGATACTTGCCAAATGAAAAAACAAACAAACAAATGAGTAAGTAAAAAAATAATTAAGTTGAAAGGATGAACGCTTACTGAAATCAAGCTGCATAAATACATGACATAATTTAAAGACACAAAAATTTAAAAAGAATATGACTCTCGTATTATTATTTTTTCTTTAAACCGTAACGCTGTTATTGTTATGTCATTGAACCGTCTAGAGCAAATATTGTTAAATCAAATTAATTCACTTCTTCTTTTCTTAGTCGGATACTTAATTGCTGAAGGTCGTATCCTTGAAAGCCCTTCGTGGCTCTTTGTACCCTCAGCTTCCATTTGCTTCGATTTTCGGCTTCTCTCAGGGCGTTAAATAAATTAATTCACAAGACAATATAAATAATACGTTTGTTGATCATCCGTATCGCCAGCTCTCGTGAATCGCACCGTACAAAAATCAGCAACACTACAAGGCGGTGTGACGTAAAAAATAACTTCAAGACCGTTTCCTCCGATACTATCTATAATATAAACGCTGCTTATAGTCGTTTAAACAAATTATACCGATAAAACACTTAAGAGACTTAACGCTATTCATTGTTCGTGTGACTTTAGTTTTTGTGTACTAAAATCATTGTTACGTTAATCCTAAAGAGATTTGCATTCATAACTATGTTTTTTTCTTCTTATCGTTTCAAATATATTTATGTATTAGTAAGTCTTGAAAATGTATTTTTTTTTATTTGTTTACAACTTACAACATGTGCAAGAATATAGATCTATACATTCATTATAGATTATCATAAGATATAAGTTTTAGTAGTTTAATATGTAGTAGTTTGGTTTATCTTATCTCTATAATTCGTTACAAAGTTCGAACGTATTGTAGGTCAACTATTAGCACTGTTTTTTGTACCAATAAATAATTGAAGTTATATTATACATGTACCTTATCGTCAATTTGCTGATGTTCTGAATTGACGATCACTTTCTTAGTACAACAAATGAAATAAAAAAAATAACCGTAACAAAAGATTTATCGGTATATCTGTATAGATATTTTTTTTTTATTGCTTAGATGGGTGGCCGAGCTCACAGCCCACCTGGTGTTAAGTGGTTACTGGAGCACATAGACATCCACAACGTAAATGCGCCACCCACCTGGAGATACAAGTTCTAAGGTATCAAGTATAGTTACAACGGCTGCCCCACCCTTCAAACCGGAACGCATTACTGCTTCACGACAGAAATAGGCAGGGTGGTGGTACCCACCCGCGCGGACTCACAAGAGGTCCTATCACCAGTAATTACGCATATTATAATTTTGCGGGTTTCATTTTTATTACACGTATATATTGTAAATTAAAACAAAATTAACAAACGAATTAAGTAAATCACAATAGAAGTAATTAGATTTACTGTTTACATTTTAATGACACACTTGTTTACTATTATTTACTATTTAGTAATCCATTAACAATCATTAAAGTTAACTAATCAGTGGACACGCTATCGCGTTACTGTAATATTCCATGTTTCTTTTTAATATTAAATCATACATGAAGGATCTTGAAGGATCAATTAGCATTCGCCGGTAATCAGTACGCAGCTTTAGCTTAGCATAATCAAACACAAAAAATCAATAGAAACGTTTACAATTATTTTATTTTACTTTCTGCTCATTGTATGGAACAAGGCCGTGTGATGCAAACGCGGATACAAACAAAAGCATAACGAGTATTTGATGATTGCATCCTGTGCGATTTGATTGCTTGAAAATCCATACATGTCCGTGTGGCATAGCAGTTAATATTAAGACGTGTTTGTTTATTTAGATAACAAGAGGAAATTCTTATATCCAAAACAATTAGTGTATTGTAACCGTAATATGAGTAAATGTTTTTTTTTTCTGCCCTGAAGCAGTAATGCGTTTCGGTTTGAAGGGTGGGGCAGCCGTTGTAACTATACATGAGACCTTAGAACTTATATCTCAGGGTAGGTGGCGCATTTACGCTGTGGATGTTTATGGGCTCCAGTAACCACTTAGCACCAGGTGGGCTGTGAGCTCGTCCACCCATCTAAGCAATAAAAATATATATATATCTAAATATGATTTAAATTAGGTAAAGATTTATGATTATCTGGGTGCTAAAGATTTGAGTATTTACTGACCTGGCGTAAACGGAGGTCATAAGCATAACGTGATTACCGCCATCTTGAGCCATGAGGTCACAATTATCAATTTAATTGATAACGTCTGTCTCTCCTTAACACGTTATTTCGAATCCTCCCGATCCTCTAACAGTGCTTTTAGGTACCCCAATCACCGTTCATCGTTCTCGTCGAACCCGTCGCTCGCGACGAAGGGCTCGGCGAGGAAATTAACCCACAGACATAGCCCACTGAGTTTCTCGCCGGATCTTCTCAGTGGGTCGCGTTTCCGATCCAATGGTAGATTCTGCGAAGCAAAAAAAATCGCACTGAAACACATGACTGCTTCGCAGAAATAAACAGGACCGTGGTATCTACTCGAGCCCGCTTACAACACGCCTTCAGGATCTTATATGATACTAGCGACCCGCCCTCGCTTCGCTTCGGAAACATTAAATTTTATTATTGATAGGCGACTCCCGCCATGTTGCGCGCGGTACAACAATAACTGCGGGTGACGCCTCGGGTCGAACCTGGTCTAAAAAAAGTAGTCTAAGTTACTCCTTATATCATCAGCTACCTATCAGTGAAAGTCTCATCAAAATCGATCGAGCCGTTCCAGAGATTAGTCGGAACAAACAGACAGACAGACAGACAAAAATTGTAAAAAATGTTATTTTGGTGTATGTAACGTATATATATTCATATGGATGTAGTAAAAAGAGGCAATTTCAATATTACAAACAGACACTCCAATTTTATTTATATGTATAGATTGACTGCTTGGCGTTCTGAAAGGAAGAAATTAAAAAAAAATTGGTTTTCCAACGGTAGTATTTAAAACCCTGGTGTTTATATTAAATTGATTGATGCTTTGGCCTAATATATCAAAGTATAGTTCGGTTAAGTACCGAAATCTAATTTAATCAAAATCGAAATCTAATTTAATTTAACCGAAGTCTAAAAAAAAATAAAACTAATAAAAATAAAAAAATAAAGACAAATGTATAATGATAATTTTATACCAGTCTCCGGCTTTTGGAGTACCCTGTCTTTCCGCATTTACTAGTCCGCACAAAGTGGTTGAATTCCGTCGAATATTCTTTATACCTACATACAAGTCATGTGACTTGAACAATTAACGTAAATTAAATTAAGTGTATAGACAAACATTTTGCAAAAACCTTGAATTATTTAAAATATATTGGTGTCAGTTACCTCATAGTCGAGCTGAGATATGATTTGCCAATAAGCTTGGGAGCGCCACCGAAAATCGAATCATATATTAATGAAATAATTGAAATTATAAATTGGTTTACGTTTATTCGATTTGGTAATACCCTTAAATATAATAGAGGATAAGTCAGTCACGTATTTATAAGTTTAAAATGAAACCTCATGCGTATTGTTACAAAATTTTTACTGGTGATAGGACCTCTTGTGAGTCCGCACTGGTAGGTAGGTTTCAAGGGCGGGGCAGCCGTTGTACCTATACTGGAGACCTTTGAACTTACATCTCAAGATGGATGGGTGCTCCGGTAACCACTTAACACCAGGTGGGCTGTGAGCTCGTCCACCCATTTAAGCAATAAAAAAAACAGAAATCAACAATGAGTCACGTGTGGCAAGCACCCACCAGTTCGGTTAAATTGAGACTTAGAGTATTATTGCACAAAGTTTGTCTGTAAAATGAGACTACATTACTACCACATTCCATGCATAGTCATAAATCACCGTTCTTATTGAGGACAGACTCGGGTACGACCCAAGAAAGGTAAATGCCTCAATGCTAGTCTGAGTCGAGAGGTCGTCCGTTCTAAACGCCGCGACCCCCAAACTATCTTGTCAGTAAGTACCTCGATGCTGTTGGCTTATCCTTCTTAAGATTTTTATACTGTAAGCACTAAGTAACATTAACTGTAGCCGTATGGTGGAGTTTCATTAATATTTTTAGTGCTGAACTTAATTTCACATTTTTGCAGAAATTGCTAGAGTATTTTCGAAAAAAAAAGTACCTTAATAAAACTTTACCCAAAAAAATTATTACAAATTTAAAATTAATTTAATTAGATTAGGTTTTAACTTAAATTAAATAAAAAAAAAAACAAATTACACAAACAAATTAAAAAATTAAACAAATTAAAAACACAGTAAAATCATTTTAAATGGTTATTTATAAATGTTATTAATTAATTAAAAGCGTTATATACACATGCGCGCGCTAAGACACGTCCTTACAGGTCTATACCTAATACTTATTAATCAAATAGCGCAAATAGTCGGTATTCCGACGCTCCACGCTTTATATGCAATAATAGAGAGTCGAACTAACGACGGCTCGCGCTCAAAGGGTTAAAAAATATGAACAATGAAACACATTTGAAACACAATGTTAGAATCTGCGAAGCACTTCTCTTGCTACGGTTAGTGTTAGCAACGACGTCAGGTTTGATGAGCCCTGTGAGCTCACCTACCTGTTAAGGTAACGCTGAAATGGTCTCTCAAGACCATCAGCTTAGGTAGAAAAAAAAAACAAAATTTGACAGTACCGTTTTGCAAATTTTGAAACGTTCCAATGGTGAATAATCGTAAAATAAATAAAGAAATATCAAAAATTAAAGTTAAAAAAGAAAATACGCTCGTGCATGAACTTTTTTGTACTACATAATTTAGTTAAATATCATTCTTCAAAGATTAGATTTAAACAAAGTTCAGAGACACAGGATAATGAATTAAAGTCCATTTTACAATACGAATGTGGATATTCCTGAAATAATACTTTCGTTTCATCAGATTTAAATGTTTAAGGATAAACAAAAATATCATTATAATAGAATATGATTAGGGTGTCGATATAAATATATCCTTGAAATTGTAAAACCTTAAAGAAACTTGAAGATTTAAAATTTAAATAAATCTCTAATTCAATTTGTATAAAAGTAAACATAATAATATATATATATATATCCGTGAAAACAAGAGTCATAGATATAATAATTTAAATTATAAATATTAATATTATTTCCGAGAGCTATCCTTGCTAAATCCGTCTAAAGTGTATTTTGTTAACTGGGTAATGGGGAACGAAATTTTTAAACCAAACCCCCCGTTTTGGGTCTATACATAAAATTTTATAGTTTGACATAAAACCTCTCGATAAAGCTCTTCTTTTTCTCCACCTTATCCCACTAAGTGGGGTCGGCACAGCTAATTTTTCTCTTCCATTCTCTTCTATCAGCCGTCATCTCAACACTCACTCCTCTCTCTCTCATATCGTCATTCACACACTCCATCCATGTCTTCTTCGGTCGACCTCTTCCCCCTCTACCTTGCACTACCATTTCCATACATCTCCTAGTCACATGCACCTATCACATAACCTCTCGATAAAGCTGTTAGATTTTACAAAGATGTATAGGTATCTGTAGCCCAGCACTGTTTATTTACGAAAGAGTCCACTTTTTCAAAGATCCTGGTATTCTGTAATATGTTACGAGATAGCCATGGCGAAGCTTGCCTGAGAATCACTACTTTTTGCACGTGGATCGAACCCGTAAATTGAGTATGACTTAATCAAAGGTACACGTTACCTTTTCGCACTATTGTGACTAATCTGCGTTCATTAGAGAAGCAATGTGATCGGAAATTATATCATTAATTTTCGCTTTAAAACAAGATTAACTTGTTGAATCGTTTCGATAATATAAACGGCGTAAATTAACATGTTTATGAGTTTTTAATAAGGCTATGTTCTCGGGATTTGCGAAATTTCATCAGTCACTAAGCTACTAGCATACTAAAATTATTTATTCCTCGCGTTTTACGCTGACTTTTGGTAGACTGTTCAGAGTAAAATCTTGTGCTCATACTTCCGATCTACTCTCGGTGCTTTTAGGCATTCTAAGCACCGGTCAACGTTCTCATCTTACTGGTGGTAGGACCTCTTGTGAGTCACCGCGGGTGGGTACCACCACCCCCCACATTTCTGCCGTGAAGCAGTAATGCGTTTCGGTTTGAAGGGTGGGGCAGCCGTTGTAACTATACTTGAGACCTTAGAACTTATATCTCAAGGTGGGTGGCGCATTTACGTTGTAGATGTCTATGGGCTCCAGTAGCCGCTTAACACCAGGTGGGCTGTGAGCTCGTCCACCCAACGAAGCAAAAAAAAAAAAAAACATCTAACACGAATGCGAATCTCAAACGCTCTCGTCGAATGCGTTCGACGCCCATCCTGTCCCATCAAACCATTGAGTTTCTCCCCGAGCCTTCTAGGTAGTTTACGAATCCGATTCGATGATAGATTCAGCGAAGTACTACTAGAGCCAGTATTAGCTAGCTCTCTTGGTTTGGACACCGTGACTTCGCCTACCAAACCGGTGAAACTGGATAGCCCCTCGAGCCTACCAGCCATTAAGTAGGAAAACAAAAGCTAAACTTTATTCTTTTGAACCGAAGACTAAAACTTGCCGAGCATGGACACACGAGAATACGGCCCATGTGGTGTTAAATTATTACCGGAGGTCACACACCACTTTACTTTTTATTTATTACTTTTCCTAGCAAGAAGCATTCGTGTGTTCCGTGTTGGACACTCGAGCTTCCAGAACATCATCATGAATGATTTATTGATTACACAAATCCTTAAATTTACACAAATTCAAAAATAAAATTTTATACTGCTCTAAATTTCATTACAATCAATAAATCAACGATTTTTTCAAATACGTTATCAAATAGAACTGGTTTCTTGCTAGAAAGAAACGTTATAGACAAATTTAGAATAAGCGTTGAGCGCGAATCTATTTTTTTTTTTTAATACAGCAGATGTCCTCGGAGCCGCACGTGTCAGAGACACGTCTGCTACGCAATTATGACAACAATAACGTGTAATATAGAACGTACTAGAACGTGATACTTGCACACATCCATCCCATGCATCTATAATTATTACACCGTGTCAAACGGCTTCATAGAAACGCAAGTGACCTACGCTGAAGCAAAAGTATTATTTTCAGTAAATATCTGCTTTTATTGAAGCCCCTATAAAAATTTTGGAGGAATTTATTCTCATTTACTTTTTAACTTAATATATATATATTTTTTTTTTTCTTCCTACCTATGCTGATAGTCTTGAGAGGCTATTTCAGCTTCTCCTTGACGTGCTCACGGGGCTCAAACCGGGAGTGTTGCTAGCACTGTCTCTAGCAAGGGCAGTGCTTCGCCGAATCTGCCACCGTATCGGAGACGCGACCCACTGAGAAGATCCGGCGAGGAACTTAATATTAAGTGATAACCAGAGTTTATAGTACGGTGTACTGTGAATGCCGTCAGCTGAATTGACGTCTGAGGTCTAAGCCTCAATTGTGTTCCTCTTGTATAGCTCTTCAAAAAGGACCGCAAAACTGCTACGAGGCCAAAATAAGTTTGGCGCTAGCGGTGCCTAGCTGTATGTGCGTACGACCCTTTGCCCAACTACCAGTAAAATTTAGTATTCGTCGTCGTCACCGTCCTTGTCGAACCCGTCGCTTGCGACGAAGGGCTCGACGAGCGAACTAACTCATAGACACAGCCCACTGAGTTTCTCGCCGGATCTTCTCAGTGGGTCGCGTTTCCGATCCGGTGGTAGATTCTGCGAAGCACTGCTCTTGCTAGGGTCAGTGTTAGCAACTCTCCGGTTGAGCCCCGCGAGCTCACCTACAAACGTTAGGGTGAAGCTGAAATAGCCTCTCAAGGCTATCAGCATAGGTAGGAAAAAAAAAAAAAAAAAAAAAAAAAAAAATTCGTCGTGAAAGTTTGTGAACACGATTTAAGTAATAGATACCACAAGATCTGAAACACTGCTTTATAATATCACTCGAATTTTAGGTACGGTAGACAGCGGCTTGGCTTTTTATTTATTGCTTATACCTGGCATTGCTGATGTCCATGGGCGATAGTAAGCATTATCAGGTGGGCCTTATGCTCGTCTGCTTACAAAGGCGATAAAAAAATCGTTACCTATTAGACCAGGGGTGTTTTATAATGACTCAAATTAATATTGCAGAGTTCTTACCTTTAAAATATATATCACACGTGAAGACGCATAATATGTTTCACGTGATTCCAAACTAAGAAATTGCCTCAGAAGGACAGCACCTAGGCCAAGTCATATATTAATGCAATTTGCTTAATACCTACGGATTCTAATATCAAATGCGTTTCAAATTATGCAAAGCTTGAAGAGTGTCTTAAAATCGCTTCATAAAAACGAAAACGAATTAATTTACGTTAAGGTTAAATATAATATCACACTATTTAAATTGGCATTGAATATATTCGTGCAAACAAGTACAAAGTCTACAAAACAACTAGAAATAATTAACATAGCTAGCCACGTAATTTAATAATGTGACAGCCCTGAACGGTTACGTCACTTTGAGAGATTACAGATCTATATTTTTTTATTTTACTTTTTGTACAATATATGTACGTATATACGCACTCGTAAGTATCGAGTCTATGTATGTAAGTCCCAAAAGGCCGCTAAGGTACACCTTCTAGATATGGAGACATGACAACTTCGACAATAATTACAATTTAATTGAGTCTTCAGCCTTCTTGTCTCGTGGTATCACCGTGGCTAACGCTTTTGACTGTTGTGATGCGTATAGTCTCTAGTAACTATTTAACTATAGGCCGTGAGTTATCAGCCTATCGAGCAAGACACACGCGAGCACTATCGACTCTTCCTCAATAGATGAGGTTGCTTGCGCATCTATACGAATAGCGTATTGATGTAACGCAACAAAAATCCATAAAATGTTGATACACTACGGTCTCTGGCAAGACAATTTCAAGAATGGATCCCGTAACGGGAATGACCTCTCTTTTGAATGACAGTATCATCAGTTTATGTATCTACCTAATTTCCTATGTCCCCTTCCCTTTTCCTATCTTCCAATTAGCTGAAATCACGGTCGAGCTATGATTATTTCGGAAACAAACAAAATAATTAATTAATACACAAGACGAAGATAACAGAGCCGTAGGGTGATATGCCCAGTACTGATGGGTTTGTTGTATATGGCAAGGTCGGCGGGTTCTCCCGTGGCTCAGCACGCGACATCGACGCTTGATCACTTTCACTACGCGTCTTACCAAAAACAATGCGGAAACATACAACTTAGAATACTGTTCCAGCGAAAAAGCTGTGCACGTGTGGGACATTCTAGAAAGTTTAACTTGTATTATTGCGGCCGAGACTTATCTTAATTGAATTGAGACCTAGTGTCTCAAATTGGGCGGCTTTACTCACGTTACTGTATCTTTTACGGACGCCGGTAACAACAGATAGGCTCAACAGCTGATCTAAATTAATAAAAATACTCGAATGAAGAAACTGCTGCCTTCCATCTACGAGCTTATTATCCACCTGTCTTTAAACGTTCCACCTGCAACATTAACGCCCTAACTACTACACTTGAAAATGCTGTTATGACGTTTTATTGGAGAAGTCATAATGAAGCCCAATACAATATTTGGAAGTTTTTTATTAGTTCATAATTCAGAAAATATGAAATTATGAATGGCTTCATGTTGTTCAACACGATCACGACATACGATTCTTGGGATCACGTAAGAATTCGCATTCGTACCATCCAGATTCCTTTGAATACGAACAACACTTTCGCAACTTGGTGAAGTCACAGCTCTGTTAAGCTCACGTAACCGATGTTACAAGCTCGGCTAACATATGATGCGAACGTGCGTATCATTCAGCCTCTCCCAAACATTCGATAATGTAACCAGCGTTGAATCACGTTGAATTGTGAATCGTGAGAGACAAGCATGCTTCCACGATTACAATAGTACAATTAGGTAGGCCCATCTTAATTTTAATTTATCTACTAGTAGCTTTAAAAAAGACAAAAGATATTTATCACCTTTTTTTTACTTTGGTTATCAGACCATTTAAAGGTGATGCTCATTTCAAAGCCAGACAGACGGTGCACACTGGCAGATACCTCCTGCCTATTTCTGACGCATATCGTCCTTAAACAACATCGATACACGCGCTGAGCTCCACTGGTATAGCATGGGATACTGTTAAAACCGAATTAATCATCCAACATACGTGGCCAATCAATAAATATTTTCCCATGTGTAAAAATCAGTATCCGAGACTACACAGCAACTACTTTTGATTACAAAACCGTTGTAAACAGATTTCACGGTTACCAAACATCAGAACGTACAAACAGAAGCCTTCTCTTATCATTACGTAAACCGCAGCGTGCGGCAGTATCATCTGGATTAAACAGAGGAATGTACTGCATAACCGAGTAAGCTGTTTATAATTTTCAAGATAAACACTCTAAGCATGATTTTATGTTGGCTTGAATATAAGACATATTCTTCGCTATATCTTTTATTGAATCGGTGGATGAACGAGCTCATGGCCAACCTGATGTCGAGTGGCTACCGTAGCTCATAGCCAACCTGATGTTGAGTGGCTACCGTAGCTCATAGCTCACGACATGTACGCCTTCATCAACCTTGAAAATTGACGTCAAATTCTCAATTGTATAGTATGACGGCTAGCCCTTCAATCTAGAACGCATCACTGGTTCGCGTTAGAAATATGTGAGTTAGAGATACCTAACAGTGCGGGCTCACTGAACGTGTATACGCTTTTTTATTACACGACGTTATTCCTTCAACTTGATAATTTATCAATACATCTATAAATACTATCAATACATACTTTTTTTAGTGAGTAAGGGATTTTGGTGACCAGGAGGCCTTCCCAGTTTCACCAGGACACGTGGACGAGCAAAGGCTCAGCCAGGAGGAGTGGGATTTGCTAACAGCTGCCCGGGCGCCTCCGAAGGAGACCTAACAACTCAATAGCAGCTGTTTCGCGAATGAATCTACTACCGGATCGGAATCGCGACCCGCTGAGAAGATCCGGCGAGAAACTCAGGAGACTGATGCATGGGTTAAGTTGCACGTCGAACTCTTTGTCGAATTCGACGAGAATGGTTACTGGGGGTCGAAAATACAAACTCTATCAACACATCAATCATATTAAAATTTTCATTAACCTTGTAACAAAAGTCACCGTAATGAACAAAGCAACCTACGTATAATTAAGATAGATCATTGAATCATGTATTATTCTGTTGATGCGAACATTACCGACAGTATTCTGATGTCCACAACACACCTTGAAGCCAATGACTCATACAGACCCGAATATTTCCAAACACCTGAGTGACCTCATTCGGTCAGTTACATTTTTAAGAATAAAGATAATATTGCCAAACAAACAAGAGACGGTGTCGGTTTCCTTTGTGAGATCTTTTTTTTTAGATAAATAGAACTAGATTAAACTTGGCTTCAGAACTAAAGTAGAAGGATAATTTAGTGAAGAATATACGGTAGGTATGTATTTTTAAGTGATATTCTTTAATTGCTTATAGTCAGACATATAATGATAGTACTAGAATTTAATTAGCAATAAGAAGTAAAGATATTCATTCCCCTTTAAGCACCTTTAGAGGCACTAGCTTTAAATTTTAGCTTTTAATTAAATTTCAACTACGACCTAATTAATTTTTTCATGTTTGACCTACGGAGAAAATTCATTGAGTATTCTTGTAATATGTATATTAGAAAAAACGAGTAGATAAGTCATAGATAAACTTTCTGAAAATCAAAATTTTCAAGCCAAAGGGTTATTTATCTCTTTCTCATTAGCGCAACAATAAATCCGTCACACTCAATAAGTTAATTCATTCATAAATCTTACATAGCTACCTTTTTTTTTTTTTTATTGCTAAGATGGGTGGACGAGCTCACAGCCCACCTGGTGTTAAGTGGTTACTGGAGCCCATAGACATCCACAACGTAAATGCGCCACCCACCTTGAGATACAAGTTCTAAGGTCTCATGTATAGTTACCTCAAAAATATACAAAATACTAAGGAAATCTGTTGGTTATAAATCAAATCTGAAAACACGTTACTATGAATATACAATTAACTAGCTTCATTTAGACATTTGACATGACCCGTGAATTCGACTGTAGCAACTACCTGCATCTGAAATAACGCAAACCTTGCAAGTGCAACATGCCGCTTTCAAGATTTAACAAGTTAGGGTCGGCATAGCTCAAATATTTTTGTGGTTTGATTCAGTTTAGTTTTACGACTAGTAACTTCAACTTAAGAATTAGTGGTAGAGTTCCAAGTTTAAAGGAAGCGACCATCTCGAATATGCTTTACCATTTTGGATGATAGACAGAGTAAATTTTAACCATGTAAAATTTTCAAATAACTCTTCTTTTTCTCCATCTTATCCCACTAGTTGGGGTCGGTACAGCTAATTTTTCTCTTCCATTCTCTTCTATCAGCCGTCATCTCAACACTCACTCCTCTCTCTCACATATCGTCATTCACACACTCCATCCATGTCTTCTTGGGTCGACCTCTTCCCCCTCTACCTTGCACTACCATTTCCATACATCTCCAAAATTCTCTAACAAACAATAAATAAAAAAGAATATAAAAAATTATATAATGGTTCATTTATATAGAGCATAAAATGAGTAGTTTCGTGGTTCTTGCGAGGTGGTCTTTCAGTTTAAACAAGGGAAGATGAGCGACCGTCTTTTAAATCGGTTATTAATATAAATATTTACTAAATATGAATCGGGTCACGTCCTTACGGATCCATCAGATCCAATAACCAATGCATCAGCTCGCTGAGTTTCTCGCTGGATCTTCTCAGCAGGTAACGATTCCGATCCGGTAATAGATTCATTCGCGAAGCAGCTGCTGAGTTGTTAGGTCTCCTTCGGAGGCGCTCGGGCAGCTCTTAACAAATCCCACCCCTTCTGGCTGAGCATTTTCTCGACCCCCTCTCTTGGTGAGCTTGAAAAGCCTCTGGGCCACCAGTAATCCCTCATTTATAAAAAAAAATAAAAAATATATGAATCGATAAATTTCTCAAAATAAACTCGATCAATGTATATGAAATGGCGTTGTAAAACTTATAGATGCAAGTTAACTCGTAAGAAATCGATTCTCATTATAATAATTTAAGAAAATGCTAAACGGCTCACAGTTTTTTCTTTTTTTTTCTTTTTCTTAAACAACAATCGATTTTAGTGATTGAGGTCTCAACTAATCAACTATAGTATAATGATTCACGCTAAATAATAATAGCCTTATTGAGATTAATATTAATCCGATTAAAAATCCATTGAAAAGACTTTATTTATGAATCAAATCAATTACAATAAATCACACAGAATTAATAATTATTTCTTGAATGTGATTATTATTGGTGATGTCGTGTCCGTTTGTTTTTGTTGTTTTTTGAAGGCAGCAAACTGCACACGGCCTAACTGACGTGTGTCACCTATGCTATTGGACATTACCAATACCAGGGGTATAGCTGAGCCGGTGGCTATGGCTTGGGATTCACACCAAACCTAGTTTGAAGTAGAACATCAGAAAAGACCCGACTTCATGTTTTTTTTTATTGTTTAGATGGGTGGACGAGCTCACAGCCCACCTAGTGTTAAGTAGTTACTGGAGCCCATAGACATCTATAACGTAAATGCGCTACCCACCTTGATATAAGCTCTAAGATCTCAGTATAGTTACAACGGCTGCCCTACCCTTCAAACCGAAACGCATTACTGCTTCACGGCAGAAATAGGCAGGGCGGTGGTACCTACCCGTGCGGACTCACAAAAGGTCCTACCACCAGTAAATTCAGAGCCAAATTGTACTAGGCAAAAAGAATACGAACTGTGGACGATCACAGTGCTCCTATGTAGCAAGAATGACCTCTGCCCCGGTAATAATCTGAAGAGCCACCTCAAAATGCACATTGATTAAGAATTAACAACAACAAAAAAAAACGACCGCACCTTGCAAGTTGATTTTATTGCGAACACGTAATTATTTGCACAAACCGTGAATTTTTATGGGAACACGAAGACAAGATTACATGTTTATTAATATGGCGACATTGAATTACGGTTATTGTGAATATTGACCATAATTGAAAGTTAATTGAGTACAAAATATTCGACTTTAGCATGTATGCTCGCACGAACTGTGACCGCCATACGAATACGCAAAAAAAGCTGCCCGTGATAATCGATTAACAAACAATGGCTTATCTGGAGAGCTGGAAAAATCAATATACATAACTACGTAATCGTTACTAGGTATATGATTTTCTGTCAATGATACTCGTCCTTTCTGGTCGTATGCCTTATTGTAACACTACACTGGTTGGTAGTACTTTTTATCCCTACCTATTCGCTAGTAGACTAAGGAGTTATTCCAAGTACGCGCGGACGGGTAGAAGAGCTCACGGGATCAACCTGAAATAATTTGCTAACACTAGTCCTAGCAATAAGTAATGAAAATATTGAGCCGTAACGAATATCGAGATTTTATATCAACCATATTTAAATCATCATCTCAGCCTATAGCTGTCCACTGTTGAACATAAACTAAGCAAATATATATATATTTTATATAAATATACATATTAAGATTTAGATATAAACCCAAGCACTTTTTAAGTTATTGTTTTTTGAGACAAAACTAATGTCATTGTTTTGTTGAAGCCTCATTTTTGTGTTAGTCCGCAGATCGATTAAAAACTAAATTTTGGTATTTCATTTTGCATGTCACTCACTATCTTTGTTCTCCTGGATTTTTATAAATTAAACTAAAAAACCAGATTATTTGCGCCAATGCCCACGACGGAAGTCAATCTAATGTAATATTCGTAAATTAAAAAGATAACAATGTACCAACGGCATAAGGTATCGCGAACAAAATTTTAATTGACCACTTCTGTGGTCATGTTGCGAAAATTATGAAGTTAAATTATACATAAAACATAGACCGTTTATAATATTGTGTGCAAAAATACATATACATATAATTAACGACAAATATTGCTAAAAACCAGATACCATCGTTTCCGTTTTAATATAATACCACGGGAACGGTTCACGCAAAAAAATTGAAACTGAAAAGTTCAACCTACATATACCACGTACCTACCACCTACGTATAACAAGTATATCTACCTACATTAATGTTATTTAAATATTAATGTATAATATTAATTAAAGATCTACAGTACTATAGTGAGCAGCGGGAAAAAACGTAAGTTTTTCTATTCACCAAACTTATTCTGTTATTTTTTTAATTTATTGCTTAAATGGGCGGACGTGCTCACGGCCTACCTGTTGTTAAATGGTTACCGGAGGCCATAGACATCTACAATGTAAACGCCGCCACCCACCTTGAGACATGAGTCGTAAAGTCTCACACTTTTAACAGTACAAATGCCAAACAATAAAAGTACAAACAAAAAATACTTTAATTTTATTATAAACTAATAGCGTACGTGAATTCTCTAATTTACAATCAAATTAATCAATATTAAGAATCTACTAAGTCGGACTACAAAAATTTTGCAACTACATGGATATTCACAGTGATCCTCAATGACGGAAGCAAAGTAAATAACATCATTATCCGGGTTTGCTAAGGATGGCAAAGACAAAAAAAATGTTTAGTTCGTGGCGTTTCATTATTAAGGTAAAAGTTGGTTTATAAACGAAACACGGAGTTTCAGAACAATAGGATTTTAATTTTTTTTTTTTATGGCTTAGATAGGTGGACGAGCACACAGCCCACCTAGTGTTAAGTGGTTACTGGAGCCCATAGACATCTACAGCGTAAATGCGCCACCCACCTTGAGATATAACATCTAAGGTCTCAAGTATAGTTACAACGGCTGCCCCGCCCTTCAAACCGGAACGCATTACTGTTTCACGGCAGAAATAGGGGGGTGGTTTTTTGCGTCAATCACGGAGCTTATCGTCCAACTGGTTTTACTTATAAATATCAAAAATGAACGCCACGGCTTCCCTTGTATTATAAAGTTGAGGTGTGATTTGGAATAAATGCTATCCTATCCTTTAAACTGAAGCACCTAACTGCTGTAGTAGAATCAGTTGAGTCTAGATTGATACTGGAATACGTGAGGCCCCAAAACATACGATTCCACTGTTTACTCAAGATAGGAATTAGGGGTGTGTGTGTTGCGTTTTACGAGTAGATAATCTCATTAGAGTCATAGAGCGTTGGTCATAACAACATCTTATAAACCATTATTAAAATTTAATATTTTGCTACGATTCTTAAAATTCATTACTAAAATATTAAAAAAATATCACTTGGATGTTATTATTCGTTAGTGTCTAAGTATGTAAGAAATCCGTAAATAAACTGTATACTTCAAGCACAAACAAACATGTTTGCAGCCATACGAAGTAAAAAAAATCTGTTAATATTATTGTAAATTTAAATGGCAACCCTAGAGCCACATACGAACTTTGTAAACGACATTCATTCATAACCATTGTTATGATTGCGTGCTATGTTCAATGTCGCGCGAAGTACGTCTCATTTGTGCCACGGAATATTGTTCTCTTGCAATAATTATACTCTAGATTATTTATAAATAGATTCACGTATTAAGCTTTAAGTACCAAAAATAGTTTAAACACTATTAAATAATAAATCATTTAAATTGAAAATAAAACGAATGAGCTAAAATTCATTGCGTTTCATATTAAGAATGTATTTGTTTGAACGCATCGACCTGCGATAAAATATTACTTAGATAATGCACGCTTTATTACAGCGAATTCATATGCACATAAAGTGGCAGGCTACGAATTCCTTTAGGCACTCCAAGTCTAGCCTTCGGAATTTTCATTGCACAAACAGCTAGTGCATGCATTCTACTTTTATTACAATTGAAGACAAGAACATTATAAGCCTCGGTCGCCCGTAATTCGACACCGCTACTTGTCCCCACTATGCAAATGGAGATAATACGTAAACCCGCCAGCTAAGTGACCGGGTTGCGCTTCGCACTCGCACAATGAGGCTACCATCCAGCCGTTTTAAATATAAAAACGGATCTAGCGTCGCTGTTATCACAGAATGCTTTTAGATTTAGTCGGGTTAAAGAAATCACTGCGACCGGAGCGCATGTGCGTCAAATGAGGCTACAACCTCACCCACATTCCAACTTTTCGGAATTTCACTCACGTTGACAACCGAAATGTGATACAATGATTGCGTTTATTTAAAGTTGCTCACCTTAATCAAGAGTTTGACATCTGTCTGTTTATCTAAACGCAATCTGCAGAGGGAAATTGATGAACTCTTCAATAATGCATTCAGTAAATCATTTAAGACGTTATTTTAGGAAACGAAATTTTTTGTTTGTCAAAATTGATTTAGGAATTTCAATATACATAATTGTACAGTTGTATATGATGTGTAGTTTACATTTTTTAGAAATTTTATTTGCTAATTTTGTTTAGAAGACCCGTGCCCAACCCTGTTAGACGGACTGCTTTAGCCATCTGGTATTAAGCGATTACCACAGTCCATGGGCACAACACATAAGCACCTCAAACCACCAAGTGTCATTAGGTCGAAAAGTATATTAGATTGGATTAACATGTTTATCCTTCAAATCAAGAATCACAACAGCATGTTCTCATCTACGCTACGGCATATTTATAACAAGAAAATTCATAACATTGAAACTTTTGATTGTTCCCTTCCCTGTTTTTATAAGGAGGAGCACTTTCACTAATATATAACACTGGCTGTTAAGATTTCCTCGGACAATAAAACAAAGCTCAGAAACAAACAGTTGTTAGCATGCTTGATGCAAAATAAAAACCTCAGTAACCAAGAGTAACTGCTGCTAACGCAACTTATATATGTATATTTTAAATAATCAGAAGGAATTCCTTTGAGCATCTAACCCGTCCCTTGCGTATAAACCGGGTTTAAAACAAGACGTCAGTGACTTAAATATTTAAAGTGGTGGTTTTAGTCGTACATACGAGCCGAGACAAAGAATTGCCAATTATTCCACCTGCCCCCGCCGCACCTGGCCCTCCCGCTCTTTTATTTATTTTAACGCCGATATTTTTATTGTTCACCGACGTTGACTGCAGCAAATACGTACGAATGAAACGCATTGAGCGTGCACCTTTACAACGAGATGTGAGCACGGCAAGGCGACGATAAGATTACATTTTCCGAAGTGCAGAATGAGGTCGTAATAAGACGTCGTGTCATCGACTGATTGTTTGTTGAGCGACAATTAGTCGGTCCCGTGATACTAGTTGTGTACTACAACTCCTGAAGCAATATGTTAAGTGCCACTAAAAAAAAACTACTAAAATTTTAGGATTGTAACAATTGTAGGTAAAAACTAGGTAAAATATCAAAGCATTGAGGAAATATTTTAATTAGTAAAACTTTAATTTTGTAATCAAAATAAATGCACCTTAGCGTGAGAATTAAAATTTCATAGTTATCAAACGTTCAAGAAAACTATAGTATTTTTTTAAAATAAATTAATCTATGTCCACGGTACTATGAGTAGGTACTTGCGTACTCTGTGGAATATGCTCGTGGGTATGTATTTAGTTCGGTTAATTCAGGCAGAAAGCGAGCTTTTATGTCTGTATAATTGAAACTAAAGGACAAGTATCACACCTGCCAACGCGTAAAGCATAATGAAAAATTCGTTCGAAATTATCTTTATAATAACAAAAAAATAAAGCGAGGAGACGCGGACACGATGCGTCGACGTGGTTCGACGACCCCGTCGATATTTCTCGAAATTCGCCTCGGAATCCGCGCTCATTTCGCTTTTTAATTGTGAGCAACCAGCTACCCAACGAAATGGTGATACATTTCCCGAGAAAAAAAAAATGAACAGCGAAACCTCCACGCTGGAATTACTCTAACGGAACACATACGTATTAAGATTTACAAGAAAACCCCGAGACAGATTAAACATCGCGACTGTGTAACACGGCGCATACCGGACAATCTTTATCTCTGACAACAGCCAGCTCGTGAACTCAATGGTTTATTTGAAAAACTCTTCTTCGAAACGTCCAAAGATTTTACGACTTGTCAGTTTAATGTCATTATGAGCAGGACGAATTAAACAAGGAAGGCGATACATTTTGAAACAAATGAACCTCGGAGTAAGAGTGCCGCGTCGGTTGTAAATCATAACAGACCACAATAGATATTTACAAAATGTTTGTAATATCTTTAATAGCTGCACGGAAGTTTGATTTTCACGGTACACACTGAACAATGGACTCGCGTCTGCTAACGGATCTGTTTGAGTACATGCGATTCGGTACGAATTTGATTACCTACCTTTCTATTTTTTTTTTTTTGAGAACATTTCACGGGAAACAGTTTTTGAATACGGTTTTCATACGAGACCACGTATGGTATTTAGAATAACTGGCAGCAACCCAAGATGATTTTAAATAGATCACGAGTAGGTAGATTAATTATTATGACAAATTACTTTGTTTCATATTCATGCGTTTAAATAACACGATCTTTATCATGTTGTCAACGTCATGCATGATTAGTATGAAAGAGTAGTGGTAGACTAGTATAGAACATACAAATTTTAGAAACAACAAAAAAATCATCACATTTACAAGACCACTTTAAGTTACCGTAATCGACAATCGATATAATGTTACACTCACAAAAAATGTTCAAAATAAAAATAAAAAAGATTGTTTATACAGATTTCAACAACTTTTCAAAACAGTACATACAATAACTGAACATTTTAGTTCACAAAATCAAATGGACGTCCAACACGTTTATCAACTGGCATGGCGTAGAATCATTAGTTACGAATATTTTATCAGCTACATGTAAACAATACGATTTGTGTTGCCAGAGCTTACGGTCCGCTTGAATGCAAGTCGTCACTCATGGATATCGGAATCACAGTCAAGGACAAGCCAAGGATATCTCGTGCCGTATCATCGTGCTGCGGAAATACTGACGGGTATTTAAACCAGAACTCTTTAGTAGTGTTATAGTTTACTGGTGGTAGGACCTCTTGTGAGTCCGCGCGGGTAAGTACCACCGCCCTGCCTTTTTGTGCCGTGAAGCAGTAATACGTTTCGGTTTGAAGGGTAGGGCAGTCGTTGTAACTATACTGAGATCTTAGAACTTACATCTCAAGGTACATGGCGCATTTACGTTGTAAATGTCTATGGGCTCTAGTAACCACTTAACACGAGGTGGGCTGTGAGCTCGTCCACCCATCTAAGCAATAAAAAAAAGTAGGTACATGGGTATTAATAAATTAGATAAACTGCACACAAGTTCATATCTGAGCGTAATGAATGCGTAATTAATCAAAAAACGGCGCAAAACAGCTTTAAAAACCTTAACCGCACAAATAATTTTGTAGATCCCATTTAACCGTAACATTTTCTTTCAATTATTAAAATAGCCAATATGAAATACGAACTAATTCTTCCCATCACAAAACATGGCGGCGCTAACTGTCATCTAAGACTAAGAATAATCCCACGTCAGATGAACCCGTGAACTTAACGCGTCAGTTGATTTTAAATTACATTAGTACATTGCGTCTTAAATGTTATTCAAATAAACATTTTTAATCGTAATTTCATTTAATGTTATTTTATCTTTTTGGGGATGGTTTCCTTACACTATGAAATTGTGCGTGTTCATTTCGGATCCTCCCGATCCACTAACGGTGCTTTTAGGTACCACAAGCACCGGTCACCGTCCTCGTCGAACCCGTCACTTGTGACGAAGGGCTCGCCGAGTAAATTAACCCTACACAGCCCACTGAGTTTCTCGCCGGATCTTTTCAGTGGGTCGCGTTTCCGATCCGGTGGTAGATTCTGCGAACCACGGCTCTTGCTAGGGTTCGTGTTAGCAACGACATCAGGTTTGAGCCCCGTGAGCTCAATTACTAGTTACAGCTGATATAGCCTCTCAAATCTGTCAGCTTAGGTAGGAAAAAAATATATGTGCGTGTTGAAGTACTGGAGATTTTCTGTTTCAACGTAATATATCCATCCATTTCCCAACTGATAGCTTGATTAAAATGTCATCATCGACTGAAATTACTGTTTGCTTGTAAACATATTATCCCTGCAGGCATACATTATTACAATATATGCAATTAATTCCAATTACGTAAATGAATATTAGTATGAGGCATCTAAATCTGTGCTTGACTTTGGGATGTGAACAGAAAAAGCGTATAAAAATACACATAGACGAACCGACCCTAACTTATGAACGCTCGATGATGTTTAGTAGATTATAATTAGCTGCGCTGCCTGCTTGCGGCTTGGGGTGCTACGTAGAAGAAACAGCGAGTTTTGGCACGCCATACTTGTGTCATTGGCATTGGGGAATTGGGGCATTGGGGAAGGCCTATGTCCAGCAGTGGGCAGATAAAGGCTGATGATGATGATGATACTTGTGTCTACAACCAAGAATACAAGTTTTATTTCAGTAATGCACAAATTGGTGAACGAGCTTATAACTTGTCTGATGTAAAATGGGCACCAGAGCCCGTAAATGAGGCAGTCTCAACATGAACAGCGCCAAGCTTGAGCCGATTGTAATGTGAAACGCCTATTCCATCCTTCAACCAGAAGGGAAGCAGTTATGCCTTGTGGAAGAATAGACAGTACGGTGGTGCGTACCCATGCGGGCTTACAATACGCCTACCCTAGACAAAGTTTATGTAAATTTATAATTCTTGCGGATTCTATTTTTCTTATACTTTGCTTACGTGCGAGATTTGATCACAGGCAATGGTACTGTCGAATCTCTTGACAGGTAAACCGGCCATCATATTGCAACAAGCCCAGTCACATTCAACTTTTAGAACACACATTTAACCGACGACCGAAACAATAATCGTAAAACACTCAAATGTCATTACTTACCTAAATACCAACAAACTAAATACCTAAGTAAATATGTCATTTACTGCATGATTTTTTTGTTTAACGATGATCCGCTCTTGCCTTGGATCGCGCCGGGGTGTTGCCACGCGTCCTGACCGGCAGATGTGCGCGAACGCACGAGACTGCCACCTATTCACCTATGCCACCGCACACAGAAGGTTCAAAGCTGTTTGACTGGCGACCGTCATTCAGTAATATTCAGTGCTACGTTCGTACGTATATAAATAACATGCAATTGGGGCTGCTGTTGATTCGACGGGATCGAGATTGTGTCATTTTTTTCTCGATAAACCAAACTGTCCTATAGCTTCGCGAGCGCTTTGAATATTTCAATCCTAACAACAATGACGGTCTCTGCTCTTTAAGTCTCCTTAACGCACTTCAGGATAGAAACTTAAATAGAAACGTTTTTTTCTTCTTCAAAATAAATTCCTCAAAGTTTGGTCGTTGATTCTGATCTAAGTGGATTTTGGTGATCCCTTGTGAACTCTTTTGTCTTCCGTCTGACCCTAAAATATAAGACTCCTTAAAAAACTTAAAATCCGCGATAATCAATTACAATTTCTTATTGTTCTACGGTATGCTAATTTTTCATTGATCATTTATGTATATTTACTATTTTATTGATTTCAAGGCTTAAAGTAGTGCCTAAATTTAAGTTGAATAATTGGTTTCTTATTTAATTTTAGGTGTTTTAATGGGCATTTAAATTTGTTGATATCAAACAATATGTTCAATCATCGTGAATAAAATATTTAAATTTTTCTCAACTTTACATATGTGCTTCAAAATAAAAACGTGATAAGTGAAAAGAAATTCAAAAGCGGAACTCACACTGACTCAGTCCCGAGAAATAATAGGGAATCGGTACTATATTTAGTACATTAGTACTATGAATAGACGCGCCCACGATACGCAGCCGTGTAAATCAACGCTCGACTAATGTATTACAAACCCGATACATGGCGTCTCGACGAGTTCAAAATAAAATAAAAAAACATTAAAACAACTAAAACAGGCTCGTTTCAATATACGTTTACACTATGTTTGGAGTCGTGAATACACAGGATCATTGTGTATGCACGTGAACTCAACTAACCCGGAAGCCCGTCCTTGATAACGGCTACCTTCTTTACATTATGACAATGACTAAACCTCTAAGGTAGCAACTCTAGCACTAGTTCAGAAATACAGAAAATATAGCCCGCACATTTCCTTTTGAAATGTGAATAGTTTGACCACATTCAGGCATTTAATGTTGGGTATTAATTAAGTGTAAACGCACTCGCGCACTCGCTCAGTCGTTACGTCGAGTAGCTAATTAATTACAGAAAATAAAATTCAGAGAAAACTAAATAAGTCTAATAATATTTATTACAAGCTTGCGAACGGTTAATTCTGTGAGGTATTCGAGTGTGTTCTGTCCAGTAAAGGGCAGAAGTGATATGTCGACATATGGCCGAGTCACCGCAATGCGGCAATGCTCCTATGTACACATATGTTATTATGAACCACTCTCCACAGCTAAATACATGCCGTGTATTTATAACCACGTAAACGTCAATTGGTAGAATCTCGATTTTGACAATCGGGAATCGATCAGATAACGTACCTAATTATTTGTGTAAAATGAATTGCTTTTCATGAAAAGAAATGCGTTGGAATGCTGCAGTTTTATCCGATGAAAAAAAAAAAGGGTAAAGTTCCGTTTGTACTAGTTTCTCGTTATGTAACAGCGGAACTCGATCACTTCCATTACCGGCCTTTAGTTACGAATAGATTAGTTTCCTTTCATGGAATCTGCAACCTGACGTCTTCACGGATTATAATTAATTCCAATATTATAGTTTTAGCGTAGGAGTAAACAGATTTCTTGACAAATTTCGCAATTACTATGCAACTGCACATACATTATTAGCTTAACTAGATTTGCCACACTCTAGTCAGGCAAATTAAAATTACCGCAAGCTACTTGAAGGCGAGTACATTTGAACTTTACGAAGACGTGTATTACGAAAATAAATTCTAAACATTGGTAGCACACAATCCACAAAGATGAGCGCATACAGTAGTATGCAGATGAGGTGCTAGAATTACTGGACAAAATTATATGGAAGGCTCACTGTGCTGTTTCAATTAAACAACTACGGGTGACCACACTGTAAGGCACAGTAGCAAAGTTTTAAATCGATTACAATATCATAATTTGATTTTTGCTCTCGAAAGCAGACAAATCTATGGATGACGTCATCGCACGATCATTAGGTAACCACAAAATAAATCCATTCAAATTTTCATTTTATTTCATTTGAAAGAAAATAATAATAATATGGAATTTGAATGGTATTACAAAAAGTTTTACTTGAAACTATTTGTGAAATGGCTCGATCTCTTCTAATTTATAATTCTTCCATTATACTAAATTCGATTCTAGTTGCTGATACTGCAAAAGAAGTAAACTGTATCTTCGTAATTAGACGACACTGTACAAAACTTGTAAACACCAGATCATGACCCGCGATTGCGGTTTTTGCTGACGCGGCCCGCGTCGATTTCGACTCCTTTCGACTCTTCTATTTCACTTCCTCAGGTTAATCGTTGAAGAACCATTTTACGACGATATAGATCTCGAACCTATGTCTAAGAATACACAGAGCCCTAATTCATAACAACATTGGAAACTATAACCCCCTTATAATGGCGACCATTAACCATAACCTTTACCCGGCTCAAGCAACAGCCGTCGTCACGTACGTCCTGATGGATGGTTTCACCTAATCCAGTCTCGAAGCTGTTGGACGCTACTAGTTCAAGGGCTAACTGCGGATAAAGCATATAAAGCGTATTTGTTCACTCGGCCTTTCTCAACCGGCCGCTCTTCTAATCCTGTGGTAAAATCATTCACAAGCAGCTGCCCTACAGCTTTTATGCCTTCCTTGAAGGCGGTTGGATAGCTGTCAGTAAGGCCCCCCAAAGTGGGGGGGTCATTTCGTGTTGAACCCACAAACTCGCAATATATCCGTCCCAAGCAAAAGCCTAGACACTTACTATTTAGCATATAAAATAAATAAACCGATCAATTATATCTTATACCTTTAAACGAGTACTCTTGTATATTAATATATATGTATATAATCTGAATCTCGGAAACGGCTCCAACGATTTTCATAAAATTTAGTACACAGGGGATTTCGGGGGCGATAAATCGATCTAGCTACGATTTATTTTCAGAAAATGTTGTTTTGTTCGTGTTTTCAATAATCACCTCTTCTCGACATCTATTGGCGAATAATAATACTATTTTTCTTAATTGAGGGCAACTAACCGCTTTAAAGACATAACAAGATGGCGTTATCAAAAAAAATGCCCAGCAAAGCTCGGTCATCGTCAAGTTTCGCTTTATACAGCAAACTAAAAAAACTGTTTCAACCAATTACCACTAGACAATCCTTCTTAACGACACGCAGTTTGTGGCATCAACGAACGATTGAGGTGCTCGACGGATGCGTGCGATTATAATTAGGATTGTATTTCTGATTCCGACGAAGCTGAGTATGGCGGGCACAGCTGAATTCCATCTGAGTCATTGTGCCCGTTCCGTATGCCTTTATTTTAGTAAAACACTTACCGTCTCACGCGCATCATTGTTCATTACCTTCGCTGCACTGCCCGGTAATTAAAACGTCCGCACTCAATAAATTCCTTTTAAATTACTGGCTAACCGTTCGAATCGTAACGTTATCTTTGTACGGATTTCGTGAATGTGGCTCCAATAATATTTTAATTGTCCCAATTAAGTTATTAAACGTATCGATCGATTGAACGATTTGCATAATTACACGTATACGTGTCTTATTTAAATACCGGCGACGATGGATTAGGTATTGATTATTTTGATTATATAAACAGACATGTTATTAACTTGAAGAATATAAAAATTGAAAACTGCGGTGCTACAGAATTATTTACGAGCCCGGCTTAGTTAATAGAAAAAAAAAACAAATGAAAACAATTAAAAACGGACGTTCTGAACTAAGATATGCCATGGTCCAACAAATAGAAAATACGAGAAACATTCAATAGGCATGTATGACGACAAGTGCGACTTTCTCATAGTTGTAGGCGTGATATCAAGCGCGAAGAATGGAAATCATCCGCCGATCATAAATAGTAAACATAGCCACGAGATGCGCCAGACGCTGAACAATTGCATAGCTATAAATCAAGACATAGGTGAATGATAAAGGGATGTTCATTTAGACAACAGTTAATGTACTTTATCAATTTATTTATTTAATAATAAATTCAAAATAAGCTACTACAGTACCCGCCAATAAATATTGCACATCGATATTTAGACAGAGGCAATCGGCTAATTTCGGCTTCGTAGAGCGTTATCTCTATCAGACACTCCCTATCTCTGTCTAAACGTCACGTAGGTAGTCCCTAATTGACGACTTAACTCATAAGATTAACATGATTTGTAATATTTTTCAATTGAGTTAACCTATGCAATAAATGTAAAGGGATATTTTGATAACAATGCATATAATATGATATTAATGTAAGGAGCACTGAAGGAAACGAGTCTGCCGGCACGCGCGATCAGCGACAATTTCCCGACCAAAGCGTGGGACCAGTTTGTGTAATCATAGGGTCACCATCACGAAGTTTGTTCTGCACTCTACAAGTATTCTGCGCTTTATCCGGTTTGAAGGGTGGGACAGGTATACAATGAACTCGAGATTTCAAGCTCATTTCTCAAGATGGACCGCGTTATAATCACTTTGGAAATATTTTAATAACAGGAGGGCCGTGTGCTCATTTGAAAAAAAATCCGTATCTATGATCCTAATCTGAATAATACAAAATCCAAACAGTTTTAAATAGTATATTCAGCTATAATAACTCAACGACCCGTAAGGTGTTGACCGATTACCTTATCCCATAGACATAACGTCTTTGTAAAAATCGTCGATAGACAATAGAACTAACCCATAGACACAACCCACTGAGTTTCTCTCCGGATCTTCTCAGTGGGTCGCGTTTCCGGATTGGGTGGTAGATTCTGCGAAGCACCGCTCTTGCTAGGGCTAGTGTTACCAAATTCTCTCAGGTTGAGCCCATGAGTTTGCCTACCCGTTAGGGTGTAGCTGGAATAGCCTCTTAGGTTACCAGCGAACAGGTAGGGAAAATAGAAAAGTCGAATAATGGGGAATTACCGAACTAGTTTACGGAGATTCGGGCTGTTCCCATGTCTTCTGATTAATAGCCGGTTAAATTTATTATCAGACGAAACGTTAATATAAATTATGTAGATCTTATCGATAATATGTAAGTAATTATTTTTTATCAGCTTACATTGAGATTTAAATGCATGCCATTAACTACATAGCCGTCCTAGTTATGCTTATTGAAGCACTGTGTCACACTAATTAGTTACTTTTGGTATAAAATTAATAATACTTATAATTAAAAGCACCTTTACGGTTTAATTTTGCGTTTATAACTGTCATTATATATACGTCAGTTTGGAATACTTTACAATTTTTTGTGGTCCATAGACGACGTTAACTGTATACTTTTCAAAATAGTTTTAAGATATTGAAAGCATCAATTATATTTAAGACACTAGAAAACCGAAGAAATGACCAAAAAGTATTGATTTATGTTTTGTGGCAACCCTGATCAAGAGGGCATGTAACCGCTCGCTATGCCGACATACTCACTTGCCACACTGCATTATGTGCTACTTACGTTCCTTCTAACAGTTCTACCTATACTTCAATTCCGTGTCTATTACAAAACTTATGATCTTTATATTGTTCTCTCTCTGCAGTTTGATCGGAGTTCATTGACCGTTGTTTGCTTTGTTCCAATCATAGAAATTCTGGAAGTAAGTAAATATATTAAGTAACTCCACAACGCAGTATGTACGTACACTGTGTATGTACACGGTAAATTCGCTGTTATCATATATTTTAAGACAAATGAATAACGTGCGCATAAGTCGTTTAGGAAGTTCTAGAAAATATTTCTACAGTAACAAAAGCAACAACCATGCCGTAAAGTTAAGTTAGATGCATTTCATCGTAGACATCATGGTCACGTAACTATTACTGTTTTTAAAAGCATACGTTACTGATTTTATCACGTTAAATGTTTTCAATATGAAGATTATTTATTCGGATAGCCTTGCCTAATGAATAACGAAACGTCCTTTCAATTATTAACGCAACATAATCGCAATAACATCGGTATCTCGTCCTTATCAACATAGGTATCATTATCTATATTTTTGTTAGTCACACCGTTAGCGTCACGGTCGATGATAAGATTCCACAGAAACACATACTCTCGCACATATCACGTTCATTTACTTAAAAATAAAAAATATCGCCCGAAATTCGTGCAGTGTTTATAATCTGTACGCGGATGAACGCGAAATATCTATAGAGCGGTTGTCTATAGCGTAAGTGTATTTTGCAAAGGATTATATATGCCGAATGTCAACACAAACGAGACGCATAACAGAGGAGGTTTTCTCAAAAGCGACCTAGTATTCAATTCAGATTTACACGCTAAGTCATTTAAATATAGACAGCTTGTCAATCGCCGTGGACAGCTTTTTTTTTCCTACCTAAGGTAATAGCCTTGAGAGGCTATATCAGCGGAATCTTAACTAGTAGGTGAGCTCACGGGGCTCAAACCTGACGACGTTGCTAACACGAACCCTAGCAAGAGCCGTGTTTCTCAGAATCCACCACCGGATCGGAAACGCGAACCACTGAGAAGACCCGGCGAGAAACTCAGTGGACTGTGTCTGAGGGTTAACGTGGACAACGATGCCTCTATGATGTCAATATAATTTGAAATGTAATTTTCAATTGAAAGTGTTTTTATTGTGGTGTTATTTACAATTAATAAATCGCTAGAGTCACTCCATTAATGTTCGACGTTTAGTATTGCGTGATGATTTCGTATTCGTAATGATTTTTTTTTTTATTTCAAGGTAGCTATCGAAATAATTCCTCGCGCTTCGGTATGTCACTGATTATAATGATTGTAAAAATAAACAATAAACTTTTATTATGCTTAATTAATTAAATAGATATCACTGAAGCAATTTATAAGTCACGTATACGGATTCGGTTACCAGACGTAGGATGTACCTACCAACCGGCAACAATAATAGCTCATCATCAAAGCGCTGAAAGTGGAGAATTAAAAAGTCAGTTTTTCCTCCATTGGTTGACAACGGTTATAAATCACGGCCGCTGTGTTTATTTTACGATCTAGCTATTATCGTCAGCTTGGCGGTTTTGCAACGCGTCGCTCCGAGCTGCGCATAAGGAGGGTTGAGTGCATGTGGTTTACCTGTCAACTGTAGCTTTGACGTCAATGTTTGACACCCATATTTTATATAAAAATATATAGACAGTAATACCTTACCTGTCTCTAGTCCGGATTGGATATAGCCGTTACTCTCTCTTAACGACAATTAATATTTTTATATTCACAAACAAATAATCGATAAATAAGAATAAATATCTTGACTGTAAAAACTATAAATACTAGACTAACTTTTCAACTATTTCTCTTGCTAAGTAATAGTTTTTTTTATTATTATGTCGCAACCCTAGACAGAAGTCATAAAAAACAGATATATTCGAACATGCACATCAGTTATTTCTGTATCGCTTCGTAGTGAGGTACCTACTCACTGCCCACAATTCTATCGATGGTATATTGCGCATGTGAGTTTCCTCATTTCTACACAATTTATTATCACATTGCTAAAACATTTGTACAAGCCTTTATCTGCGATTATAATTACATAAATTGTAATTCTTAATTGAATGTTGACGAGCGTTGTCTAATATTAATTGTGTGATCAAAATAATAATAGATATTTAACGATATTTAAAAAAAACCTTAGGAAGATTAAATTGTCGTTCACCAAAATTTCTTGATAATCCTAGATGTAAAATAACATTTGACAGCTAGAATCTACAGACAATCGTATTCTACTTTGAAAAGTAACTGAAAATCTAAAAAAAAAAAAAACAAATTTCGTTAAAATTTGAACATAATATTGTATTCCATTTAAAAGTAATTTGTTCCCTTCTTATTTCTACTATACTACATTTCTACTATTCTTATTTAAAAAAATATGCAATAAAGGGTATTGTAGTGGATTTTAAGCAAAGAATGAATCTATACTAATATTATAAAGAGGAAAGATTTGTTTGTTTGTTTGTTTCGAATAGGCTCCGAAACTACTGGACCGATTTGAAAAATTATTTTTCCATTAGAAGCCGACATTGTTCCTGGTGAACATAGGCTACTTTTTTTTATTTTTTTTTTATTTTTTATTTTTTTGTTTCATGTGTGTTTTAATGTTTCCGAAGCGAAGCGAGGGCGGGTCGCTAGTATCATATACTTTTATACCCAAAACTAGTGGTTTTTTTATACCCAATCAAATACTGGCC
The DNA here is from genome assembly GCF_030267445.1 of Bombyx mandarina. NCBI lineage: Eukaryota > Metazoa > Arthropoda > Insecta > Lepidoptera > Bombycidae > Bombyx > Bombyx mandarina. The sequence goes on along the minus strand of NC_143216.1, from coordinate 16,090,403 downwards.
ATAAACAATCTTCTCTAGTTAACACACAAAGAAAAACGAAAAAAAAACCGTTAACATTGTTAACCTGTGGCAATTAGACAAGAGAATTAGATTAGAAACAATGAGAAACCAGTCTTGGGGGCCCAAAATCAATATCAAGTTATGTGTAAGTACTTGGATGCACGTATTTACAATTTTGATACTTACCATATTTACAAACGGAACATAGAGAAAACGACGTAGTGAGTGACCAAAATTTAAGCTACTTTTTAAGCACCTAGAAGATGGTTATGCAGGAAATGATTAACCCACAATAGAGCTAAGATATAGTGAGCTATTTAGCTCTGAGCCGCTCAGATCCACTCCGAATAATCTTAGGATATTGATGAGGCTGTATATTTGTATGATATTGATGTTGTTATTGGCCAGTGCAATTGCAGTACTTGAGCTGATCGTACGTCACGTACGCACCTAGTTAACAGTCTAGAATACAAAGGTCCTATTAATTCCGCATTTCCGTTTAATTTCGTTGCTCTGGAGTTCATGGGACTGAAATACATTTCGATGAAAAGGATTATTATTATATTATTTTTATATATAAAATCTAGAATTAACGCCACGCCTCATAGAGCATTTTATATGAAGTTTTTTTTTATTTTCGAATAGCTAACTATCTGCTTTTTTTCCTACTTATTCTAGAAACCTCGAGAGGCTATACTAGAATCTCAGAATTATTAGGTGAGCTCGCGGGGCCCAAGTCTGACGATGTTGCTAACACTAAGCTTAGCAAGAGCAGTGCTTCGCAGAATCTACCACCGGATCGGAAACGCGACCCACTGAGAAGATGCGGAGTGAAACTCAGTGGGCTGTGTCTGTGAGTTAATTTACTCGTCGAGCCCTTCGTCGCAAGCGACGGGTACGACGAGAACAATTACCGGTGCTTGGGGCACCTAAAAGCACCGTTAGTGGATCGGCAGGATCCGAAATAATGTGTTTAGGGCGACGTCGAATGTTTAGGATTCTGTGCGCAGGATTGGGAATGTAGTTACCGGCGACCACCATGAGAGGAGTACTCGTGCTGTGCCGCTTTTTCGAAATGGCGCACTGATGCTGACTGTAGGTAGCTACTGATGGACTCAAGGTCCAGGTCGTCGTGGAGATCCACGTTCCTTACGTAATACCACAGTGCTCCGACGGCTATCCTGCAAAAACGGGGTTGTATGATTTCACGGGGCTTCAAGTGAGAGAGCACTTGCATAAGTCATGACTGGACGTATGCAAGGTTTTAGCGATAATTCACTTCGCTTACAAATCATCGGATAGAACTGAGTCTGCATTTGCAGCTGTAAGTACACTTTCAATCTGATTTACTGGACGAGACATCAAGGAACGCTCATTTTAGAAAAAAAAGACAACTCGGTCAAACAATTAACGTGCAACTTCACAAAAACATTAGAAACTTACATTGTCACAAAACAATGTTAAATTAAACCGAACGAAAGTGCGGTATACGTGCTTTTATGTACGTAATGACATGATTATCAACCGAACAGTCGTCATTAACTGTATCTGCACTGATAAGACTTCCAACACAACAGGAAAAATTGAGACTCGACACGTTTTAATCGCATTTCTAACAACGATAAGGTAAAACGATTGAGAAAGAATTTCGTTTGAGAAAAATTCAATTACGTAGTTACAATTCCTTGTTAACGCTAATTTAAAACACTTATAAAACTAATACCAAAATTTATAGATAGGATGGATGAATTTTATTTAATACACGGAAAACCTTTTTGATAATATTTATGTGCACCAATATTGTCTAATAAATTAAAGACTATTCAGAAATTTAGAAATTGAAGTAATTTAATCGACTTTGCTTTTTACTATAATTACTATATTATACAGAGATACTCAATGAAAACCACTTACTACTGTTAAGAACGTAATTAATCACGTACGTACTAACATATGTTCACGAAAGACTTCCACTATGAAGGAATAAAACAGCGTGAAAAAATCAAATCTGCAAAAGTTCTAATTTGCATAACTACTGGTAGCCGTAGGTCTTATGAGCTCAAACGGGTAGATACTGTCACACTGCCATTTCTGCCGCGAAGCTGTCCGCTTTGAAGTATGGGACAGCTGTTCTACATGACATTCATGTAATTATGCCTCCAGTAGCGGCTGAGCGCCAATTAAGCCGTGAGCTCATTCATCGGTCTAAGCAATATAAAACTAAATAAAGAAAAGCATCAGAACGCGGACGACATAATCAAATAATGCGCGTGCGATATCGGTTCGTGCGCTTTCCCGACTTTCCAGTTAAAACAACTATGCGCAGCAAGCCGCCAATAACAGAGTTATTCGGATCCAAATATCTTCCGATTTTATGGGTTCATTAATCAATTTACTTATTGAATAGTAAACGCACATTTTTAGAAGCTGCCTTAGGCCCAGCATAGTTATTTAAAGTATAAATTTTAATAAGTAACTCGTTTAGTCTTCATTTCTAATCAAACGAAAAGATCCCATAATGACATCCACTACAAAAGATTATAATTTGAAAAACGTGCACCTTCATCGCGCCCCGGCAAGGACAAGGCAGGACAAGTCACACGTCCTCTATCGTCATGCGCAGGTAGCGGCCAGAGGACGACATGCCCATTGTTTACCGTCGCTAATTATTATGCCTCAACGTTCATGTTAGTCGACCATCGTCAATCTTAGCAAAAACTCGATACAAATATGCTCCTACTACCTGAAACCGATATAATGTGATCTTGGATGTTTTAAATTAACAAAACTTCAACGGTTCAAGATAATAATGCAAAGCCACTTGATTCTAATACATACTAAAGGGGCATTACTTTTCAAAACCTCTCCGGTTCGGTGATAGAACTAATCATAGTGACGACAGCTCATTACTACTATCGTATTCAGAGTATCGCGCTGGATTGAAGAGTGAAGACCGAAGGACCGTTACGTGAAAACGTCGAGCAAGTGGGGTGGGGCAGAGCGCCGATAGAACGACGGTAACGCCCGAGCGCAGCCGATTGCGGAGTGCCGAGACGACTTACGAGCGGGGGGATGCGGGGGTACGCCACTTATAGCGACGAGCTGGCAACGTCGCGCGGGGTGGTAGCGCCCCGCGCCGCAACCTCTCACTCACCGTCGCCGACTCACCATCGCCATCATCCAGTGTTACCTTTGACGGTCGAACGTACGGTCGTTCGTCGTCGCTTCAGTGACGTCGGTGTTGAGACTCGTGTAACACGTATAATATGATGTTTCGGTGATTTCAAAATCGGGCTCGCGACAACTTATTTAATGATTGGAATACAGTGACAAATTCTGATCTCAGTACCCTGGATTTGGATATTATTTAATGTGAAAGTGACAATTGATTTTGAAGTTTTGGAACAGTGTAGTGACACAACTCAGGATTACTTTAGTGGAAAACGATTATGGATAAGCATAACTAGTGCGCACCAAGGATCTGTGACAGTGATTTTTAAAAAGTAAATAAAAGTGATTTTTTAAAGAAATTTATTTGCAAAGTCCCAAAGTTGAATATCATTAATTATTTAATCTATATACATAATTTAAAAAAAATCGTAAATTAAAAACAAAGTACCTGGCCCTTATATCTACCACCTGTCGCTAAATGGCACACGTTGGATGTGATACCTATCAGCTGATCATTAAATAAATTCCGCACGCGTTCATCAACTTAAAACAAAGCAACTTAATAATTTTTTTAAATAATTGCGATACACCCGAAAACAGAAAAAAAACAGTAAACAAAATCTCAATGAGAAAATTGTTACAAAAAAATTATGTTGCATTCTTAGAAATTAATGTCTTAATTTCAATTAATATAAAGTGAATATAAAAATATCTATTTAATGTTCAAAAGTTAAACACTTAACAGTGAATGGCATAAGCGAAATTTTACTCGATGCGCGATAACAAGTCATTCTACGCTAGCGTCTGACACATATGCAAATTGAAGCATACCTGACAGTAACTTAAAAAAAGACCATAAATCGGCCATTGACCTGAGAACTGTCATTTTTGTTCTAACGTCATTATTTTTGGGATACAATACGCTACATCGTATTTCAGGGGGTGCTTTGAGACGACAGGACGGCGAACTCTGATAGCACGGCAGGGTACGTGGGGTCAACCATTACATACACGGGAGCACCAGCTCCCAATAGTGGAAAAAGAAATCCTCTGCAAGGAACAATTGGATATCGAGTTAACGTCCCTGGGTAAGTTAGTCTTTATCTCAAAGAAAATATTAACGTCACTTAATTAATGAATACCGGATTAAATAACCTTACTCAGAATTATTTTTAATTCGTTTTCAAGTACTATTGTTTTATCTTATCCGGAAGAAGTTTGTTTATATTATAACCGAACGCCGAAACGTGACTCGCTTACCTATAAGACGCATTTATTATCGCGGTTCAAAATTAATAAAAATAATAATCCATTAACATAAATCTAAAAAGTGTGCCGGAAAAATATTCTCCGTAATAGATACAAATATCGTTAGTTTTCAATTATTTTAGGAGCTTTCAAATATAATTAAACTAAATTAATCGATAAATTTGTTAATGGAAACCCTAAAAATTGAAGGGTAACTAACTACCCAAGTAAGTGTGACATTGTCGACCGCGCATCGCTGCAATTATAAATGAAATGTGCTCTCCCATTCACACGTATATACAAATGTTTTAGGGCGCGCATTACACACACACAAACGAGAGATCGCACCCACACTAATACAAGTCGCGCACACAGCAACGATAGTCACTCACACTACTACGAACTGGGAATGCACGCGGTGACTGCATTTTAACGTTTATAATAAACACAAACAAATAGAATCAAGCTGAAAACACTGATGTCATTCAAAAAACATTGAACAAAATGTTACTGTCATAATCACGTAGACAATCTTAAATTAAAGTGTTCGTTTTTTTTTTATATTCTATCAAATACGTAAAAAAAATACGAGCAGGTGCTAAGTTGACGTGCTTAACGGCTTTGTTTTGTAGTAGTCACCTCTACAAACGACATATTGTTGACGGCTGCCTCTATACAAAACCAATAAGCAAATAATAATAACATGGGGACCGAAAAGACTGTGTGAACAGGGCACAGGAAGTTACTTATTAATCAAGGGCAGAATTCGAAATATCTAACCGCTAAGAGTCTCTCAACAATTAATGTTTTACATATTATCCGAGCAATTATTTAATTCACATTAATTGATAATTCGAAATTATCTAATTCACCCAAATCTTTATTTTAATAGTGTATCAATAATCCAAAAATTTCAATATTGTTTTGAATTCTAAATCAAAATTTGTCTGTCACGTTCATCTTTGTTTAATATAGTAAATGGCTTGTATCTAAAACGCTCGTAAGTAAGTTATCGTGGGAAAAAATGTCAGTAACAAACGGATAGCGGGCTGGGGGCGGATGCACTGACAGTATTGCACCACGTGCTCAATAGATTCGAACGTACTGTTTTTACAAAGCCACTTTGTTACATAGTCGTGAGCATGTGTCGACTCAACAGCTTAGATTGTTTTCATTGTTTATATAAACAGATTTTTTTGTTTTGTAAGTTCTTTACGCGACAATATTCCCATGTTGTGTCGTGGCTCACTTACCCTAGCCGCATATCGATGCCCGACCCTTCCCGACTCATTGTACAGTATTTACTACGGAGCGTTTGCCTTCGTTTGTAAACCCCGAATTCCGCTCCTTAAAACATGATTCATTCTCGTCGCAGCATCAATTGATTTATTGTGAAAGAGAGACAGACAGAGAGAGAGAGAGATATATATTTAAACATAATTAGACATATTAATTGAACGTTTCGGTAAATGTGATATTAAGTAAGGTTATTATTAAATTTAATTTAGCTTTTTTTGTAACCATTAATTATTTAAATAAAAACCAAACGCGCAACAAAAATCATAAATACTAGTAGGCTAATACGTCTTGATTAAAATTTATCAAAATGGACACAGTAAAATGAATTTGTTAATACCGTTTTATTGAAATATGCGCACAAGCCAAAATGTGGAGTGGCCTTTTGACGGGGGTGACCAACTGTCGTCAAAAAACGAGGGTCGAACACGCTACGGCTTCACGCTGCTACGATAGTAATCTATACGACTCACAATAAACGCCTTATTTAACACTTCAAACGGAGCACGAGTACAACAAAACCTCGTATAAGCAATACCTCGAACGCCCTGATTTTTATTTAAAAAGCTTAATCCATTATACGATTATTTCGACTGCCAATTAAACAGGAATCCGACACGTCTGCGCACCATCTAAAATTAACTGCAGCCAATGTATCAAAATACCTACGCGTTACTCGCACATCTCTCAATACTATGCCAAACACCTTCCAGCTTCTCGAAATAGATGCTTACCTACTTTGTATTTGCATTGATATGTTCTTGATTTTACTACGACGCGACGAATCCAAAACTTAGTCGTGTTTAGTTAAAAGCACGAATCGGCTTCGCTAAACTCAAAAGTATTCTTTGTAGACGTTTTGTCTTCAATAGACATGACTCGAGAAAATATAAAACTCACTTCGAAAAGGTACGTTCCGAGAACTGTCTCAAAAGAAACGCCCGAGACGCTCGCATTCATGATCCCAAAATATTTTGAGCGGGCCGTAAGTGATTATTCGGATGTGGTACCACTTTTACAAAAAGCGCACCAGGATACAGACAGAGCGCACTGATTTTTTGTCGGCCACACATTTCGGTCGGCAAAAAGAAAAAAGGTCCAGACAAAACTATAAAAAGAAGTGCAGGTCGGAGCGAGTTTACCTAAGAAAGGACCCTTGTAAATCATCTGCAGCTTCGATGAATAGATGTCTAGTCAAGCGCTGTTGACTCGCGTGTTTATTGGTTGTCGACGCTACTAAGTATCTGTTAAGCTATTTACGAGAATACTTAAGTAGAAGCTGTGAAAAGTCCACCGCTTTGAACGACTAATTCTTATTGACAAAACTATTCAAACAATATAAATAAAGAAACTGAACGTTGGCGATTTTTTTGTTAAAATTGTATATTTAAAAACGGATAGTTGCTTTTTACGTTTTAATCAGTTCGCTACTATGTGTGCGGCTGTTTGTATTCATTAATATTATTTCGTATTGCACAGAAAGCCAATATTGTTGCACTACTACAGAGACGCTTCATAACAAAAGGCAGCCCGTGCGAGTGTTTGTCGTGCATTTGTCGAATAGGCATTATTAGGAAGGGCTCCGGGAAGGCTCGGGAATTCGCCCCAAAAGCGGTTCACATGAATCGGTCTCCCACTCCGGCGCCATACAAAAAATCAGACGTATCCCGAGAGAAACACAGGGGTAACAACGCTTCACCATACGTCCATATTGATTTTTTTTCTCATTGTTAGTAAAATAATAAAATTACTGTACGTATTAAAAAATGATCTTACGCCGATAGGATTTAGGTTGAATATAGAATCTGAGTTTATTAATAATCGAACCGTTAACGTGTGGAATGTTCGACTCTGCAAGGCCGCTTGCAATAGAAACTACTCGTATCGTGAGTGAAGTAAAATTAACTAGACCGATTTCACATTTAATTTGCACACTGTATTTGCTTGGTTGCGACAAAATTTAACAAATTGTTATAAATATTATGTGAGCCCACAGAGCAAATTTAAAAACTTTATCGACAATTAATTTGTGATTCACACTGTGATTCTGACCCTGCTCGGGACTTTACTATCGTTACAAAGTAACTGTAAAGTTAAGCTGTTTTATCATTTTGTTTATCCCTACCTAGAAACAATGAGGTTTTCTCTTGTCAAGGGCCTACAGATAGCGGATATTCCTATGCAAACTTGAACGTGAACTGCAACATACACGTTCAAATGTCTTCGATAACAAGCTCATAATAATATGCTGTGAAAATGCCATTTTGTCACCGCAAACAAAACTGTCATATGATATCACAATTCATTTATAAGTAACTAGGCAGGCATTTAAAATTAACATTATTATTTATTGACATTATTATTAGGGAATCCAACACTCATATAAATATTAGCCTATCCATTAAGTACATGTATTTTCTACGTGGATACCAAGTTTCAAGTCAATCGGATGCACGATTCAGTAGTTATAACGGAACATCCGTAAAAACCACTCTAGATTTATATTTTAGTATAGATTTAAAGGTGTCACGTGTTAAAGATATGTAATATTTTGTTACAGCAGCTATGGGTACGCCGGCGTTACGGGCGCGATGAGCGGTGGCGGCGAAAACGCCCAGTTTGGCGCCACCGCCGCCATGGTAGCCGCGGCCACGACGGCCGCGATGCAAGACTCGCAACCCTTTTCCCAGGTAACGACACAAATCCGCGACTTAAACCACGATAACCAACCAGCCCAAAGAGTCGAATCGAAATTGTGAAACTGTCGTATCTCACTGCAAAATGTGACTTATGCGACTGTAAACTAGGTATGATAATTTAAAAACGTTCCTTTTCGTGTTTATGTTAAATGCTTTAGAATACGAAGAATGAAGAACCATAACACATAAAACAATCTCTGAGAATAATTTCTAAAAATACGAAATACGGAAAAACGCAAATTAAGCTATAAATAATATTCAATAGTCAGTGAAACCTCTCAACAGTGACAAACAAAATTTTACAACCGACTTCGGTAAAATTGGAATATCATCAATGTAGTCGAAGTCAATTAAATCTTTATATAAAGGATATCCCTAGAACTACTGATCGGTACTTGATAAAATTTTAATGGATCCACATGAGAATTAGCTTAAAAAAATATCGGTTCTCCTAGAAAAAAGTTCTAAGGTAACTCACATAAAAAAATACAATAAAATTGAGAGACTTTTCCTTTTTACAGAAATTGTTAAAAAAAACTAGCATCGTCTATTTAATAACATTATTATATTCATTATCGCACAACAAAAGAAACATTACCTACCACAATATACACTACAAAGTGCAAGTAACTCAAAACGTACTGATAAATAGAACGTGGTTATAGTCACGTATTTACGGCAACAATTTTATTTACAGATGCAGAACAACATGACTATGGGGAATCCTCAGTATGGTGCGATGAATGGCTACGGCCAACAGCGCACTCATAATCCGGCCATGACCGGCATGGGAATGGGAGGAAACGGAGGCATGAATGGCATGAACGGTATGAATGGTATGACCGGAATGGGTCAGATGGGCAACGCAGCCATGAATGGTATGAACGGGATGAACCCCATGGCGCAGATGGCTAATATGGGAATGCACGCCAATATGATGCCCGGTCAAATGGGTCCGACACAAATGAGTACTTCAGCAAAAATGGGTCCCAATTACCAAAGGCGACACACGCCATATCCATCTGGAACGATGCTCATGGGACAACGGAAATCCCAGTACATGGGTGGCCAGCCTGGTTTTGGACCGAACCAATACCCCGCCGGATACGGTGGACGGCCTGGCTTTCAAAGTCAATACCCCCCTCAGCAGCCTTTAGGCCCCAGCGGTAATTTCGGAGCTGCAATGAGGGGAACCATCAGACAGTCAACGCCACCCTATACCAATCAAGGACAGTATTTCAATGGCGGAGTTCCCAGTCAATTCCCGCAGCACCAGAGTGCAACGGCGCAGTATGCGGGACAATATAGCGGACAGTTTGCGCAAGAAGTGGCCATGCGAACCAACATGAGTTACCAGCACAGTCCGGTACCGGGTAACCCAACGCCGCCCCTCACCCCCGCCAGCAGTATTCCACCTTACATTAGTCCAAACGGTGACGTAAAACCGCACTTCAACGAGCTGAAACCACCGATGGGCATGGCACAAAGTAAGTTTGATACTATTACGCATTCCTATTTTGTATACTGTAAGATAATGTTGAATTTTGTTGTTTACGTTCAGCTTTTTCTAATTTAATAATGTTATGTTTACAGACGATGAACTCCGGTTAACATTCCCCGTAAGAGATGGTATTATATTACCGCCATTTAGATTAGAACACAATTTAGCAGTTAGCAACCATGTTTTCCAATTGAAACCCACAGTGCACTCAACGTTGATTTGGAGGTAAGTATTTTCGATAATCCTAAGGATTTTAAAGACATCTCACATTTCGAACGATGTTTAATATAATAATTTTTATTCCAGATCCGACCTTGAGCTGCAGCTAAAATGCTTCCATCATGAAGATCGTCAGATGAACACGAATTGGCCGGCTAGCGTCCAGGTATCGGTGAACGCGACGCCATTAGTCATAGATAGAGGGGAAAATAAAACATCACACAAGCCATTGTACCTGAAAGAAGTCTGCCAGCCGGGCAGAAACACGATACAGATCACCGTCTCCGCCTGTTGTTGTGTAAGTGTTTATGTTATTAAATACACAATATGTTTACACTTTTTTCATTATTCGCGTACCACCTGTTGAAACATTTCCATAATTCTGGTGTTCGATGAGACGCGATCAATAAGACAGAATCAAAAAATAATAATAATAAGATGTGTGGTATCCTGTGACACTGGATAGGAACGAAGTGCCTTATTATAAAAATATAATATAAATTTTAAGTTCTATTCGAGGTATAAAGAAAATAATTATTAACCTTTTCTATTATGATTTTTTTATTGATAAAAAAAAACTACTTTACAAAGTTATCAACTTTATTCACAATGATTTATAAAAAGATATATAATAATAATATACAAAGAAACAGCTATTTATATGAATAATAATAATAACCGCCATCACGTAGACTATACATTAGACACTGTATAGCCATCATACTAACACTAAATAAATAATAAAAATCTTACGTTACGGACGTTTTTTCCCGGTTAGGGTACCCCTCCGCATCGTCCCATAAGGAACTTCGTTCCAATAATTAAAAAGACTTTTTCTTTTTCAGTCGCATCTATTCGTTCTGCAATTAGTCCACCGGCCGAGCGTACGGAGCGTGTTGCAGGGCTTATTAAGGAAACGGCTGTTGACCGCGGACCATTGCATCGCTAAAATCAAAATGAACTTCAACCAAGCGCCGGCGGTGGGCAACAATGCGAACACTCCAACTGATAGGGACAGCGTGGAACAAACCGCTCTAAAAGTATCATTAAAATGTCCTATCACGTTCAAGAAGATCACGCTACCCGCGCGCGGCCACGAGTGCAAACACATACAGTGCTTCGACTTGGAATCTTATCTACAGCTGAATTGCGAACGAGGCTCGTGGAGATGTCCTGTTTGCAAGTAAGTTAACACACTAACATTTCTTACATATATATACATAGACATTACATATACATAATATAAAGAATTTGAACAAAACTAAAGTGACCGGTTCTGTTACAGCAAACCAGCCCAGCTAGAAGGTCTAGAAGTTGACCAGTACATGTGGGGGATATTGAACACGCTAAACACGTCGGATGTCGATGAAGTGACCATCGACAGCGGAGCTAATTGGAAAGCAGCTAAGAGCCAAAACACGACCGGCATAAAGGTAATTTTGTGAATTAGGAAACATATTTATTGTTTTAGCTGGGCAGACAAGCTTTCAACCTAGTAGAGTTAACAACAGCCTTATTAAAAAGGTATAATCACATATGCAAACTCTTCAAACCATATTTTTTTTTGTGACACATAATAAAGTGGGTATGGGTAGAATGGATAGAATACGGAATGAATATGTTTGAAGTCGTCGTGGCCTAAAGGATAAGACGTCCGGTGCATTCGTATGTAGCGATGCAACGGTGTTCGAATCCCGCAGGCGGGTACCAATTTTTCTGATGAAATACGTACTTAACAAATATTCCGATTGACGACGGTGAAGGAACAACATCGTGTAATAAAAATCAAACCCGCAAAAATATAATTTGCGTAATCGAAAATGAGGTTGCTGAAAGCTAACTATGAATGTGGAAGAAAATAGGGGAAGAGGTAGACCTAAAAAGAAATGGATGGATTGCGTGAAAAACGATATGTATATGAGGAGAGTGAGCGAAGAAATGATATATTATAGAGGAGTATGGAAGGAGAAAACATGTTGCGTAGACTCCAGGTGACTGGGAAAAGGGCAGAATGATGATGAATGATTATGATGATACCTAATCTATACTAATATATAAATCTAGAGTGGTTTTACGGATGTTCCGTTATAACTACTGAACCATGCATCCGATTGACTTCATGGTATCCATGTAGAAAATACATGTACTTAATGGATAGGCTAATATTTATATGAGTGTTGGACTCCCTAATAATAATGTTAATTTTAAATGCCCAGCAAAGCGGTCGAGTACATACGGCTAGTCATAAATAAAACGCTTTTAATTTAGATTCGACGAATAACGGTCCTGTTGATTTCAGCAAGAAGACGACAGCGATAACAGCAGCAAACGAGGCAAAGCAATGTCGCCCGGCTCCATGAATATGCCGACCATGAACAACTGGGACATGAACCAAGCGCTGTCGCCGTACCTGCCGCCCGACATGAACACCATCGCTAGCGGCTCCATGATCTCCTCGTACAACCAAAGCGCACAGAACCGAAACGCCGGCCCGAACAGTCAGAACTACGACTTCGGAATGAACAACGGCCCGGGGAGCAATGAGTTCGCCGGCAACGGACCTCTGTCGCACCTCAACGAAAGCGTTAATTCATTAGATCCCCTAAACGCAATGGAGAAGAGCCTAAACGAACAGGTAATTAAAATTAAATTATCAAATTATATATCGACGCTTGAAAAGCAAACGTGACTAAGCGACAATGCGTGAACTTTACAGAATACCTGAAAAACAAATATATTTTAACGAATCTAGCTGTAGGATTGAAATTATTTTAATAAACCTAGAAATATATATTTTATTGCGCATCGAATATGGTTATTGCCTATCATTTATGTACAAAGCAGTTATTGTCGCTTAGTCACGTTTGCCTTTCAACCGTCGATATGCTCAAGTCTCTCGTAAGAGCTCGTAAACAAGTACAGCGACATACGTAAAATCTGTTGAGATTGAGGTCACGAAAAACTAATTAGGAAACTTTGATTGATATTAAGTGAGATATATATAATCGAAAAAACAAAAGTTACAGTTTACTCAAATAGAACGTGGAGACGAAGAAGTTTTTTTTTCTTAACTAATCTAGTAACATCGAGGGGCTAATCTAGATTCATCAAGCTAGTAAGTGAGCTCACGGGGCTCAAACCGGAGTGCTCCTAACACTGGCCCTAGCAGGAGCAGTGGTTCGCAGAATTTACCACCGGATCGGAAACGTGACCCACTGAGAAGATCCGGCGAGAAACTCAGTGGCCTGTGTCTGTGGGTTAATTCACTCGTCGTAATTACGTCGACTGTTTACCATTCGGTCCGGGTATGCGACGTAGAAGGAATTCGTGTGTGATCTCTCAATTCTCGATGTTTTTTATTATGTCGCTTTATTTGCTTTTCGATGGTCTAAATCGCAGAGAATTTATACAGTCAAAGACACTATCCTAAATTGATGAAACAGTTTGAACATTACCAGATGCCGCACACTCCCCACACCCCGCACACGCCGGGCTCGGCGCACACCCCGGGCGGGGGCGGGGGCGCGCACACGCCCGGCTCCTCGCACACGCCGGGCCCGCCCTCTGTCGGACACCACTCGCTCAACGAAGTCGACATTCCAGCCGACCTCAACTTTGACCCCGCGGCGGTCATCGACGGCGAGGGCACGGATAATCTCAATGTGAGTATTTTTCGAATTAATTTCAACTTTTTTTTTTCTACCTATTCTGATAGCCTTGAGAGGCTATTTCAGCTTCACCCTAACGTGTGTAGGTGAGCTCACAGGGCTCAAACCGGAGTGTTGCGAACACTGGCCCTAGCAAGAGCAGTGCTTCGCAGAATCTACCACCGGATCGGAAACGCGACCCACTGAGATCCGGCGAGAAACTCAGTGGGCTGTGTCTATGGGTTAATTCACTCGGCGAGCCCTTCGTCGCAAGCGACGGGTTCGACGAGGACGGGGACCGGTGCTTGTGGTACCTAAAAGCACCGTTAATGGATCGGGAGGATCCGTAATGACGTGTTTTGGGCAATGTCGACTGTTTACCATTCGGTCTAAACGCGCTTGCCATCTAATATGACCCGAAATTATGAGCTATTGCTAGCTATTATTGAAGTTGATAATAAAAACTGAATACGTATGTGACAATTTTAATGTTGCTCTTGCAGTTAGGAAGAGAGCATTATATTAAGGCAGACTCAATACTTATGTGCGCCAGATTAGATTGTTAATCATTTTACAGAAAAATGAGCGAAATTTACAACTCAAAATTCAACATATCTTTGAAAAGTTGTTTATAAATCAGTGATTCAATAAGATTGTAATCGATGTAGGAAAGTTTTTCCGTTTATTTATAACCTAAAATTTTCAAACAGAATCTAATAAAAGTCAACAATTTTACACCTAATCATATTATAACCTTAAATAGAAAATACACCAGTACCTTAAGTAATTCAATTCGTTTATAATTTGAAACACTTTCTGACTTGGCTGTTTGTAATTGAAATTTCGATTTGAATGATCCTTCGCTCTTGTTAAAAAAAAAGTTTTTCATTCGTTTTTAAAAACATAATTCAGCTAACTACTTTTAGAATCAAAATCGTCCCAGTAGTTTTCGCATACGCACACTAACGAAACAATCACGAAGATAAAATGTATTATAAATACCGATAATGTTAGTAACTATGGTAATATTATTTGGAAACACATTTTACCTACTCACATATATTTTTTGACTTTTATATGATAACGCACACTATCCTATTGGCAGCTTATGAATATGAGAATAGACTTTGTACAACATTTGTATTAAAATTAAAATCGATCAAAAAGTTGTTGTTTATTAACTCAGGTTTGAAATAGCAAATAATGTTTGTGGTTAATAAATTCAATAGTATTAATACGTGCTGTTATGTACGTCCTTGAAATCGCGGTCGTAATTAAATGAAACACAAATTTACATCTACAGTAACGAGCATCGATAGTGGTGGTCGTAACAAGTTAATTAACACCCAAGCCACTGACTGCACACTGGATGCCAACTTGTTTAAATCATGTCCGAAATTTAATATTTACATGATAAAATACTGATTATGTAGATGCTTGAACATTTACTAGTTTATTTTCTTTTTTTTATTGCTTAGATAGGTGGACGAGCTCACAACCCACCTGGTGTTAAGTGGCTACTGGAGCCCATAGACATTTACAATGTAAATGCGCCATCCATCTTGAGATATAAGTTCTAAGATCTCAAGTATAGTTACAACGGCTGCCCCACCCTTCAAACCGAAACGCATTACTGCTTCACGTCAGAAATAGGCAGTGTGGTGGTCTACCAATCCGTACGGACTCACAAGAGGTCCTACCACCAGTAAATAGTAAAAATTCTTTGTATGTATTCGAAATAATTGTAATTCAATTGCCTTGTTTCAAATGAGATTCGTTCTGAAATTAAGAAATTTATTTCCACTTTAAGAACAAATATAAGTAAATTTTATTCTTGAAACTCCTGCGCAGTTTGTAAGATATTTCCTATCATAAAAAGAAAAATCGTTCGTTCGTTTTAATTTAAAATGCTCGTTTTTGTATTCAATAATAATAACTAACCGCTGCTAAAGATAGTTCACAATACACATTGACGTCACCGCAACGCGTTATCAACATCATATCGCTGTTGTTTATAGCGAAATCAATATCGGTTCACTTATACAATGTAGTTTTTAATTTATTTAAAATGTGTTTTTTGTACAAAACAATTCGCTTTCCATATTTAAATTGAAAGTATACAAGGAATTTTTTAAAGTTGATTTTTGAAAAAAAAATATTAAATTACTAGCGACCCACCCTCGCTTCGCTTCGGAAACTGTACTTTATTATTGATTTCTCCACTATTTAATGGATGTTATTACACATATAAACCTTCCTCTTTAATCACTCTATGTATTAAAAAAAACCGCATCAAAATCCGTTGCGTAGTTTTAAAGATTTAAGCGTACATAGGGACAGACAGATATAGGGTCAGAGAAAGCGACTTTGTTTTATACTATGTAGTGATATATCGAAGGGTGAAAGTCTATTTGGTTTAAGTGACATTTCGCTTAATACGCCATATGTGTCTTTGTAATTTAAAGTCTGTTTTATTTGGTATCAGCATCAACAGTTCGATGCTTTTAATTGAACTTCAATTATGTTTACTCCATTCAAATATCTGAAAAAGTTTTTTTTTTAAATATATTTTGCAAATTTTAAACTTTAAATGGCTCTCTCCTGTTATGTGTAAGAATGTCGCTTAAACCAAATACCCTTTCATCTTTCGATACGGCATTGTCGAATTGTTTCTGTTCGCATTGTAACAAAACGTAAATCAGTACTTTGACTATAGCCCCAGTAGTGGGCGGCTATCCGCATCCTTAGTGACTACAAATAAAAAAGCAATCTCGTTAATGAAGCGAGGTAATTAACCGCGCTAGTTGATTACGTTGAAAGCGATTGCGTTCATATAACGTATACGTGTTCAGCTTTCAAGTTTATTATCAACTTCAATAATAGCTAGCAATAGCTCATAATTTCGGGTCATATAGAGGGCAAGCGCGTTTAGACCGAATGGTAAACAGTCGACGTTGCCCAAAACACGTCATTACGGATCCTCCCGATCCATTAACGGTGCTTTTAGGTACCACAAGCACCGGTCCCCGTCCTCGTCGAACCCATCGCTTGCGACGAAGGGGTCGACAAGCGAATTAACCCACAGACACAGCCCACTGAGTTTCTCACCGGATCGTCTCAGTGGGTCGCGTTTCCGATCCGGTGGTAGATTCTGCGAAGCACTACTCTTGCTAGGGCCAGTGTTAGCAACACTCTAGTTTGAGCCCCGTGAGCTCACCTACACATTAGAGTGAAGCTTAAATAGCCTCTCAAGGCTATCAGTATAGGTAGGATAAATAAAAAATAAATAGGGCAAGCGCGCCGTAGGCAGAACACCAGCCAGTTGGTCAGATCTAGTAAAGGAAGAACTTAGTGGTAGTCTGTACCATGCGGTCCATGATCGAACACTGTGAAGGAACGTCACATGTGGTCGCGATCCTCAGCAGTGAAGGAACGATATAAAAGAGATCAACTTCAATGTTCAAATTATTGTTTACAGCTGCTTCCGGAAACGAGTGTGGATCCTATGGAGCTGTTATCATATTTGGACGCGCCGGCACTGGGTGAACTGCTCGCGACGCCGCCGTCTTCGTCGTCATCGGCGGGATCGCAGCCACCGCGAGCCCCTTCATCGGACGACCTCTTGGCGCTGTTCGAGTGAACGCCCTACCGAACGAACATCAATCAGTACCCACATCAAGTCAATTCTTGAAGTATGTAGACGGCATTTTTAAAAATTAGAATGATCAACTAGTATTATGTTCCTATATGTTTCGATTTATATTTGTAGAATGTAGACGATCGCGTAATTCCGATCGTCTCGAACTTAATTCAGCATAAGCGATTACCACCGATAATTTCGTTTTATTACGTCTACATTCGTTCACGGAATATTTGCTGCATGGTGTTCAACGGTTGCCTGGGAACTAGCGGCTGCGTTCCGAATCGCATTTCGATCCAGCGAAGCCCGACATTGTGATACTAGATTTTAGTTCAACCTCCGTCTGTGGCAATGTTGAAGTCCGCCACGTTAATTAGAAACAAAAACAGAATCTCCGTCATCTTTTGAAGGTGTTACCGGCGTGTAGAACGTTAAGATGTTGCGGTTTCCGACATTGTCACAGAGCAGAGCGCCGGCTGTTGAAACACTGGTGCTGGAGGGTTTATTAGTTGTTTAAGTAAAGTATTGGAGGCGGACGGCCATAGACACTGCGGTGTTGTGCATGTATAGTTCCTCGCACCGCCGCACGCACGGTGGCGCTAATGAGCTCCTTATATTCTAAACTCTAGCATAAAGTGTAACACAAATTTTTTCATTCGACTTCTTCAATAACATTTAACTTAATTCAATTAGAATTTGATTTGTGACCACATGTTGTGAATAGTTTACCGGGTTTGTATATAATGAGAGGTTATTTTATTTGTGCTAGTTGTTTTGGTAAGGCAAGGGTCGCGGCGCAGTCGTCTCCTTGTATAGTATAAGGTAAGCGGAGGTGACGGCCGCGACCCCAATGGGAGGCATTATGAATCTTATAGTTCCTATTCGATGCGAGCGAACTATAATGTTCAATTGCCATTTACTGTTAAATATTCCTTTTAAATTTTCGCGTATTCTGCATTTTTAATGTTAAGATACGATAAGATTCGAGAGTATAACGCTGCTCGCTTATTGGGTGATATATTCTAAATGAAGTTGTTTGAAATCAATAAACAATTGGTAACGTATAAGTTACGGAAACTTTATTGTAAATCTGAGTGCAAAAATGAACTTTGTTAAATTATTTGCGTTATGTGAATCGAAGAATGATAGAAATATATTTTAATTTCTACATATTAATGAACTGTATTATTTGTAAATATGAGTCTAGTTAAGAATATTATATTACTTAGTTATTATATTGGAGAACATGGCAGATACTTATATGATGGCCAGTTTAGTATAGTATTACTAAATTTAAATTCTACATGGGTTATCATGTACAAACATAAAATAAATACTACACAAGACACAATATAGAACATGTATTCGGAGTACAGATTATTTGTGGTAAACCATAATTGTTTTTATTTATAAGTAACTCTGTGGTTCACTATTATTTTATCTAAGATTTGAAAATGTCAATTTGAAATAAACAATAACAATCTTTTGACAAAATATAAAAAAAAAGTTACAAACAGCTTCAGGCAATATTTCTTTTTTCTAAAGTTTTATTTTTCAATATCTCAATCCATTTCAATTCTCATCTGTACTCAGATACGTTTTATATCTTTGCAAACGTAAATAGTGAATTCATAATTAGTCAGAGGCCTTAAATCTATGCTCATCTTAATTTGGTTGCTCTTTATTAAAAATTAATTTGAAACTTAACAGCAATAAGTAAGTGCTTCTATGTATAAATAAAGCTCTATTTAATATAATGAACTACTAAATATATGTAATTATATATTCAGAGTTATTTTATTAATGGTAGTGAAATGAAACAAATTGTGATGAGCATTGAGTTATCAAAAACTTGTTTCACATATTTTCAAATGTTTTTGTTCCATTACTGTGACATTTAGTGTGCAAACTATAAATAAATTATTGGTAAATTAATTTTGATACTACGTAGGTTTAATGTGCAGCGCAAATTGTCAACAATGAAAATTTCTAAATGGAATTAAGTTCCCATAAAATTTATTAAGTCATTTTTCACCTTATTCATTTAGGTGTTGTAAAGTTTCGAAGGTAATTTATTGTTAATGAATTTTTATATAAACAGTTATTGAATATTGAATAGAGTTAAAATATGTAAAACTGTCGATTCTTTCACTGACTTGTGTAAAAATTGGTGATTTGCGCATCTTTACTTCATGCTATGAATATGGACGCCTCTTTAGAGTTAGTCAAAATATTATGAGAAACAATAAAAATTACCTAGTGTTATTACGAGAAGCCGTGGTCAATTATTCGAAATATTGCAGAATTAATTAACAAATTTTGATAAATAATTTCTATTAGACAAATTTTTAGAACCGCTGGTTCGCAAATGAAGCAACAATGCATAATTGATCACAGCTTCGAAAATAAATTAAATAATTTTAAGGGACCTTCAATTCCAGTTAGCTAAGAATATTTATTGTAGTAAATATTGCTGTTGGATTGATCATCACAAAGATTTTTGTAAGACCAAATTACCAACTTCTTTTACGCTTTCTACCTTATTAGGTAATTAAATTAATCGATTCATTTTATATAGTATATTTCGAATATCACAAAATTTATAGCATATCACATTATGGAAATAAAATGTCAAAAATCTGTTAAGATGATCGATTCAGACAACGAAATGATTACTATATATAATTATATTATATTTTGTTGGATATTATAATTAACTGCTGTGAAGTAGATAATGTGCTCGTACAAAAATAATGTATGTTACGGCATTTGGAAATAAGTGAAAGAAGAAATAAAATATATTCGAGAGCCATGATGCAAGTGATCATGCAAAACTGAACTGTACTGTAGAATGTTTAAAAGTTTTGAAGATTATGTGAATGTTTTAGCAATCTGGTTGGTACCCACTGAATTCATTTTGAAATGTGTTAAAGTGAAAAAAAATAACATTTTTATGTTATTGAGAAATAAAAACAATCTAAAAATAATATCGAATGCCTTTGATTTTTGTTGCATTATTTTCTTCTTTAATTTCTTTTACAGTGTCATATCAGGCTAATAATAAATTGAGATTTTCGCATTTAAGCTATTCTCAGCCTATTAAAAATGTGTCTGTAAAGTGCTGGTAATTTATAGACTTTTTTATTACTTAGATGGGTGGACGAGCTCATAGTCCACCTGGTGTTAGTGGTTACTGGAGCCCATAGACATCTACAACGTAAATGCACCACCCACCTTGAGATATAATTTCTAAGGTCTCAGTACAGTTACAACGGCTGCCCCACCCTTCAAACCGAAATGCATTACTGCTTCACGACAGAAATAGGCGGGGTGGTGGTACCTACCCGTGCGGACTCACAAGAGCTCCTACCACCAGTAAACTAATGAACCATGGAAAAAACTGGGAAACTATAAGCATAAGTAGGCACCGTACGATTTTGCTCCCTTTACCCGACTGGTACAGCTTAAGAAAAACGAAATGGGTATTTTATTATTTTCCACCTCAATTATATTTGAAAAATTATGAGTAGGTACAAAATAAATTCTGAATTTAAACCTCGGCACAGCCTCATCAATCGATATAAATACACCGGTTCACAAATTAGTTCCATTGGATCCATTGGTTCACGAAATATTCACTATATGAAAGTCAAGCTAATATTGTAATAAAAATTTTTTTTTCATTAGTTGTACTGAAAAAAGCGGACGTATATTATGATACCATATTAAATTATACAGTAAGATATCAAGATAATATAGGTATATCTATATTTTACTAATTCGATTTCGAGTTTGAACCGATTTCAATGATATTTCTAGATTGCCCTAGCGTGGGTGGTCATGTAAAGTTAGGTAGAAATTAGATCAAAGTGAAATCAAATATTGGCCAGAAAATCAGGCCGGCTGATATTTAAGAATATATATTGTGTTAGCTACTTCCTTCGACTATTACCATTTAATTTTAATGTCATGACTCTCTACTATATCAATTAGTTAATAGGTAATTTTTAATAATTCAACAAAAATTAAAATTTGTTTTAATTTTTGATAGTTCTTCTGGAGTATTTAAATGATTATGGCACAAGTAAGTCAAAGTAAATTTTTTTTATATAGTATAATATTCAAAATAGATCGTAAAATGCGTATCTAAAAGTACCTATTAATGATCTCTTTTAATTTACAAAGCTATACCAACTAATATTAAATACATACAAGGATACTTTACAATTGTTTTAAATAAATTTAAAAATACATTAGTACAACGACCGGACGCCAGACAAAACCGGATAATCTCGTCTGCGATAACTCCGATAACCAGTCGCTTAATGATTCTTGTTCACTTTGTACGAAATTGGTCATTAATTTTGAAATTTATTCTTAAATAAAGATCAAAGGTATGCTTGATAAGCCTATAGAGAAACTCCTCCTGATTCCTGACATTAGAAATAAATCGGGACTCCTAACTTGTTTATTTAGTAATTGTAAATGTGCAGTTAGATATAGTTTCCAGCTTAGAGCATCAGGCCTATGCCTTGATGGGGATGTAGCCTGTTTTTTTTCTCCTACCTATGCTGATAGCCTTGAGAGGCTATTTCAGTTTAAACCTAGCGTGTAGGTGAGCTCTCTGGGCTCAAACCGGAGGTGTTGCTAACACTGGCCCTAGCAAGCAGTGCTTCGCAGAATCTACCACAGAATCGGAAACGCGACCCACTGAGAAGATCCGGCGAGAAACTCAGTGGCCGGATAGAGCCTGGATGTCTTTCAGTACTCTTGATCACCGTTTAACATTACATTGAATGGATTACAGTGCAGTCTTGCGACAAATAAAAATTAAAATTACAAATACTTAATGTACACACTTAAAAGGTATTTGTTTATTGCTTAAATGGGTGAACAAGGTCACAGTCCACCTGGTGTTAAGTCGTTACCGGAGCCCGTAGAAATCAACCACGTAAATACCGCCACACACCTTGAGACAGTAATTCTAAGTTCAGTTTTATAGTACAACGACAACCCTTCGAACCGAAACGCATTTCTGCTGAAATAGACAGGGTGGTGGTACCTACCCGTCCGGACCAGAAGTCGACCTATCAGTACTAATTACCAGTAATAATTACGCAAACTATAATTTTTTCGAGTTTGATTTTCATTACACGACGTTATTGCTTCACCGTGGAAAATATCCGTAACAATTACTAAATATATATTTCATTAGAAAACTTATTTTGCCTGCTAGATCCGAACACCGACATAGTCACTTCGTTCACCGCGCATGTTTCCTTTAGGCTATGACGACTTCACTTCTTGTAGTGTTATAAATTCAATAGATATAAGTATATACTTCTTTGACGTAATTGAATTGAATTATTAATAAAATCCATATTCCCAAATAGTATTTATTTATTATTAATCTATTAAAGCTGTCTGCGTATTTGTGGTCGTATGTTCATATTGCGATTGCATCAACTGACTTAAGTAAAAATAAGTTATGCCTAAATTACCTTTTTACGTGAAAAACTGCGAAACACAATGATCTAAGTAGCTCTAACCATTTCATTGTTAACTGTTAGCTTGTTAATTGTTATCGTTTATTGAGAAATAATTTCTATAGATAGAGAGCCTTGATAGAAATAACCGATCGTCTGAAATTAACCAACTATTAGGCCCTTACATATCTGAAATATCTCCTGTTTGGTTAAGAATTCCAAATTCAAATTTATAAACTAATTTAGCTGGTCATTTGAATTTTGAAAACAGTCATTGATTTGTTTTATCCTCATTATTTTTTTCATTGGCGTCGCTTATTGCCGCACAATGGAAAACATGAAATATCGGTATATTTACGAATACGTGTTCTACCGTGGCACCAGTGCTGCAGAAACAGCTCGAAGGTTTAATGATGTGTACGGCGCTAGAGTTGCAAAAGAAAGCACGGTATGTTTTTTGTTTCAATGTTTTTGTTCTGGAAATTTCGACCTAAGCCCCTTGAACCGCCAGAGACAAAAAACAAAAATGAAGAATTAAAGGCTATTGTGGAAGCGGATCCATTACAAAGCACTTCAGAGATAGCTGCAGGCATCGGGGTAAGTGATAAAACTGTATTAATTCACTTAAAGCAAATGGAGAAAGTAAATAAACTTGAACAATGGGTACCTCATGAATTGAGTGAATCGAACTTGTAAACACGCGTCGACTGCTGTGTTACTTTGCTCAACCGACTCAATAATGAAGGGCTTGTAAATGGAATCATTACTTGTAATGTAAAGTGGATACTGTACGATAATCGGAAGCGCTCGTTGCAATGGCTGAACCCTGGAGACCCAGCCAAATCCTGCCCTAAACGAAAATTGTCTCAGAAAAAGTTACTTGTGAGTGTTTGGTGGACCAGCGCTCGTGTCGTTCACTACAGCTTTCTAAAATCTGGCCAAACGATTACCGCAGATATCTATTGTCAGCAACTGCAAACCATGAAGGAAGAACTAGCTGCTAAACAACCGAGATTGGTCATTCGCTCTAGGCCACTGCTGCTTCATGACAACGCTAATACATATGAGTCAATAACTAAAATAAAACAGGTCATTTTCACCAAAATAAAATATTTTTTTGCGAAAATAAGCAAACACAATGAACATCCATATTATAAAAATAATATGGACGGTGGAAGTAAGGAACACCATTTTGTTTAAGGGACAGGTTGAAAAAGTGTCCACCTATAAACACTAAGTTATTGTTGGAAGACTCATTGAAATAGCGCTAGCTTCACTGAGATAGTGCTCCTTACTTCTACCCTCCATAGAAAATGACAGTAGTAGTAGTTTTATTTTTCCAACTGGAAAGAGGTTATTACGCACTTAAACCTAAAGAAACACTAAATAGACAAATTAAAACAAATCATACAACTTCACTCCTCGCGCTCCCGCTAAAAAGTCTAGAAAATGACAGTAGTAATAGTATTAGTTTCATTTTTGCAACTAAGGCTGGGCAAAGGTATCATACGGTCTCATATTTTATTTTGTTATCAAATACCTACTGATGCCATATCTTTTAAAAGTCAAATGGAGTGCGATAAAATGAAATTGATTGATCCCAAATAATGTCACAGTAAAATTGTGACAGAAAATGGGAAGATCTACCACCGAGTGGGTGATATTGCTCGGTAGACCGAAGGTCCTAATATTGTCGTTCGGAACTTGTATGCAAGCTTATCTTAAAAATGCCGTAAGCGAGATTCAAGCATCTCTCAAATACCTTCGTTGTATGATGGCTACCGCCACAAGAGTATATAATAAATAAGCTTTATATGCTAAAATTCCACTTCACACCACAAATCATACAATTTCGCTTCGCCCATTCCCGCCAAAGAGTACAAATCAAATTGATCATCATCATCATCATTATCCTGCCCTTCTCCCAGTTACCTGGGGTCGGCGCAACATATTTTCTTCCTTTCATACTCCTCTATCATAGACCATTTCTTCGCTCACTCCCCTCTTACCCATATCGTCTTTCACGCAATCCATCAATTTCTTCTTAGGTCTACCTCTTCCTCTATATCCTTCCACATTCATAGTTAACATATTCTTACCAACCTCATTTTCATTTCGTCTCATCACATGTTCATACCACCCCAAACGCGCCCTTCTCAGCTTCTCTGTCACAGGTGCCACTTTCAGACTTCCTCTAACATATTCATTCCGTATTCTATCCATTCTCCACACATCGATCGCAACATTCGCATCTCTGCTACATGCAATCGCCTTTCATCCGCCACTTTTACAAATCAAATTGATCTTATTGATAAATTCAAATATCGTATCGTAATACCGATTTTTATTTTCACATTAATTTCCCGACCATTGGATGCATTTTAAATCATAAAGTATTTTGTTAATGTAGATACCAACACAAGTCACAACTGGTTAACATATAGTCGGATTTTTAATTAGACGAAGCCAGCTGACAGTAGCTAATGTCACTTTGTGAAATAATGTTGCTATATTTAAAGTAATAGTGATGAGTTCAGTTCTTGTTCAATCATATGAATGAACAATGAGTGTGAAGAGTTAATCATTAATTTCAAATTATAAAAGAATATAATTTATATTTTACAATAAAATTGTATTAAAGTGCTCCAATATATGTTACTAGTAGTATGTAACTACAATCAGTTTTTTTTATTTTCATTACCTACCTATAATTGTTCTATTTTATATATCTATAGTTTCAACTATATGATGTATTGGAAATAGGACAGTCTTACAAGCTTCATCGCAATGTTTTTCTTAATGTTTAAAACACTCAATATTCGGTACAGGTAAATACTATAGGAACATAATATTTCGTCGAAAAGTCGTTGGTATGTACAAAGCACGCCTAAAATTCGAACCCCGTACCCGATATCGGCAATTCGGCACACCGACTATTCACTAGACAATCGAGGCAATTTCATTAATTCAGGAGTTTTTTCAATCGTTCACTTTGTTACAACACTATTTTTATTTCATCAAAAACTGACAACACAGTAAACGTCAGTTGACTTCGTCTAATAAAAAATCCGACTATAGAGGTACACACAAAGTATCTTTGCGTTCTATAGTAATCTATGCAGTACCATGGCGCACACGCCGATGGCCGCCTTCCACAGATGGCGCATCGTTCGCGTTTACACTATAGCGTCTATAACAGTCCAGCATAATCTGTGCGCCTTTGGCCGTAAAGCGCACAGAACACTATTACTTCTAGCGAAGAAGAACAACAGCTTCATAGTAAAAAAATGCTTACACCAACGCCCCAGTTAATGCCATCGGTACTAACGTATGGCGCGAGAATTTAAAATGGCATGCAAGTAGAGAATTTAATTAAGGAATAATTTCATGTAGAGAAATAAAACAAGGATTGTACATGGGTAACAATTTTATTAAGCTACCATAATTAAAAACAAAAAGTCTTAATGTATATTCTTATTAACAATTAAAGTATTTATATTATATACAGCACTGCGCGTGGCGGCAGAATAATTTTAAAGGATATAAAATTTACATTTAGATTAGATTTTAGATTTAAAATTAGAATTAAGTTTTTTACTGTAATAAATTAATGAGAAAATCTACGTTATTTGTAAAAGGCTTACCACAGTGTAATTGACTGTTTCATATAAAAGATTTAGTGTGGTAAAATTATGGTGTCGTTATTTATTAACAATAAATATATATAAATTACATACTTGATGACTTTTTTACTTATTTTATAATAATTCAGTATATTTAAACATAGAGAAACTTTTAATATAAAATATCCTTGAAAGGGACGTCATTGAAACGTAACTAATTAGATGAAGTTACGTAGTAACTGAACACGGGTGTTATAAGACTTATAAACATGAAAATCTATCATTTATTGATGATTAATGACTCCTAAACTCGAAACATACTAATTTTAGTTTCTTGTAGAATTAGAAAAGGTATTATCTGACAATAAAGTATTGTTTTAAATTTACAAATGTGTTGAGCATAAATGTTTTGTAAATAATCTGACATCAATCTGAGATAACTGCAATTGTTTTACCACTAGGACTGCAATTAATAGTTAAGTTGCAATATAAGTTAATTGCAATAAAATTAATGCATTTTTTATAATTGAATGAAATGGTTGAATATTTAATCGATTTACACTTTACATACATCATCACTTAATATTAAACGTTTTTCAATATATTTATTTTTCTCTTCCATGATTTTTGGACGCTTCTTCCATTTTTTATTTTACAAAATCTTTTTAAACAGATAGCAATTGTACTTTTTATAATTGTTTCAATATTGACTGCGTAATGTTCTTCACATCCCTTTAGTCAATCTTTGTCCAAATTTTCAGTTAATAAAGTATATAAATTCATTTTAATTTTTTCTGTGTGACTGTGATCTTTTAGATAATTGTTTACCAAATTTGCAGCCTTTTCAACCATTTTACAAAAACTGTACTGAATGTAATTTAAACTACATTTAACATCATCATATTCTTTGAACAATGTAAACAAATGACATACCTATGTGTTCTGGTCTGCTAGCATAATACTTTTACAAAGAGTACAATTGAGTGCCATCTTTTTTACAATAAATCCGCAAAGATAAGCACATGCTTGCATTTCACCAGAACACTGAGGAGGCATATCTCCTAGCTCTTCGTTACTTTCACATAAAATATGAATTGGATCAACAAAATAACCTACTAATAATCTATAACAACAGTTTGATTTGAGTCGTCTATTATCAAAGGTGGCAATCTGTGCATTTGGACAAAAAAATGTTATTGATATGTCAATACAGATTGATTTGAATATAATCGTCTCCTTCAAAGAATACGGTTCAAAACCTGCATTAAATAAAGGTTAATACTTAACCTGTTATTTATCTAAGATGTCGTTCAGAAGAGTTTTGTGACTGTCAATGGAATACAAAGTCAATAATTCGTTTTTCTGATTTACCAATAATTGTCCAAAAGTCACATTGCCGGCTTTGATAATAGTCAACTCATTTCTTATAAATGCTTAAGGCTAACACTTTATCATCCAGTGTCCATCTCCATCCAGTTAATTTTCTTGGAACGTTGTTCAGTTGGCTTTGTAATAGTAAATAAAATGAACTACTTAATTTGCTTTTTAATAATTCATTAGTAGGTTCATTTGATGTTAGTACACTTAATATAGATCTTTTGGATTTTTTAACACCTTTAAACTTTCTTCAGAGCCTCATTATTTCAGATAGGTTTTTCTGCATCTCTTATGCAGCTTTTGCTTTTTAGGTGTAAGTTCAGTGAACTTTTTCACATCCAAGTCCTTCAAAATACCTTTGCTTATTGATGGTTCCTGGAAAATATACAAAAATAATTAAATCACAAATTTCAAATAAAAAATTTAGAAAATTAATTCCTTTAAAGTAAATTTTTTGGTAACTTTAATACTTTCGATCTATGTATTCTATGTAGGTTTACATGTTTTAATATTATTTTGGAAAAAAATATTTTCTTAAAAGTGATGTTTATTTCTTTTTCACAATTTGAAATTCAAGTACTATGTCAAGATAACCAATGTGATATAACTACATCAGAATAAATTAATTATCTACCTCCCCCAAGTGTATCCTAACATATCTACCTATTCTATATAGGATAAGTGAATATGTTTTACTTGGGAGAAGACTTTCTTCAATATGAAAAGGATACAAATCAATATTTTTTTGATTTGTTATGGAATATTATCACGAGATAAGAAGTTTAATGCCCGTAACTGTTTTATAATTTTTTGAGTAATATTTTTATGATTATAAAGTAAACTATGTAAATACTCACTTGGATGTCATGACTTGCTTTAGATGGACTACACTGTTCGTCTCTTAATTGGGAAAGTATACTTTGAGCTTCAGATGGAAGTCTTTTCCTGTTGCTGCTGGTAAATGAAGAATCATCAAAATGATTGCCACATAGCATCCTATGCTGTGCGTTCAACTTTTCTAACGATTCATTGGATGTCCAATCACCATCAGGAAAACCAAAATTTAGCCCAAAGTTTAGCCCTAAAAAAATAATGCTTTCATTGTACACAGGTATAAAGTATGAAGCTGTTCTACTTTAAATTAAAAAACAAAGTTCTAAGCAATCTTCAAAATAATATTAAGTAAGTACACTTTTTGCATAATTCAGGTCGGAATTGTGCAAAAAGTGAGAACTTGTAAAATCAGGAGGACGTTTATCTAAAATTAATCCAAATATTAATGTTTGATCTACTTACCTCAGAGACCGATGCTTGGACGGAAGAGGAAACCTATGGAAGGTTAAGGAAAATATTCTTTTGATGTAATGCCGCATTTTGAGCATTTTACACTTCCTTTCCCTACCATGTTTTAGCAAAGTACAACAGCCTAAATGTCGCGGAAAGAAACAATCAATCGAGGTAGTTTGTAAATTGTAAGTTTACTAAGTTTTAAAAAAATCCAAAATGTCGGGACAGTCGCTTTTTTTTAAAGTGATTTTATGACCAGGTAACTAAGACTTTTAAGTTATGTCTTATAATGTATATTCTTTTTTTGTGAAAAATGATAATATGGACTGAAATAAAATTCATCCCAGTTGATTAATGTCTCAAATTAATCATCTTCATTTCATTTCACTCCATAATATCATTTTTCATAAAAATATGAATATAAATTAAAATATAAGACATGATTTAAAGGTCTTAGTTACCTGGTCATAAAATCCCTTAAAAAAATTTATAGCTGATTGCTTCTTTTGTAGAGCGCTTTCTCATTTTCGCAGATATTGCCAGTGTTGGCATTGGCCGCTAAGAAAGCTGACGGACTGTGGTAAAGCGCGTCGCACGCGACTGTGGCCTGGCGAACAGCCAGTTCTCCAATCTATCTCTAAGTTATGTAGATAAACAGTCACTTCGTGCTTTGTCTAACTGGTTGCACCTACGATACGAAACATCGAACGAACGTTACTAAACGAACAACAATTTATTTCATAAAAAAAAACATTACTTAAGTGCTACAATTGTACCATTGGAGACGGTCAGACAGAACCTTCTGAAGTGCCTATACTCGATGCATACATACAGGTATAATAAACCAGATTTTAAGATTTCTGTGCATTGAAAGTTGTTTTTCAATAAAAGTATTTACCTAGTTTGAACTCTTTGAACTGTTGTTTTTCTGGCAGACAGAAAATTACCTCAAGAACTTTTATTCACTGGTGAGTTGCTTTGTTGTTTTTATTTAAATGTACAATTTAAATGAATTAGCCATTATGAATAATTATTAGTGATCGTCCAATGATCGAAATTTGATGATAATCACGAAGTCTTTAAATTTTAGATTATTTTATGTACAGATGCTATATTCCCTTTTGTTTTGGTATGTTTTCGTTTTATAGCAAAAAAAAAGATTACGAATTAGGTACCTACGTTCGTTTTCAATCTTCGTTCAAGAGATAAAAAAAAGAAAATCGATTCACAGGCAGAGTAGAGAATGGCACTTTATTGTTTCGCCTTTGCCTATTTAGAACATAGATTTTAGGAGTCTAAATTTTTATAATCCGTTCTATAATCTATCTATCTTTTAGAGTTAATCATACATTATTCAGTAAAAGTATTCAGTAATAATAGATAATACACGTAATATTTAATTCAGTCATAATTAGCTTAAGAGGGAGAGTACGTCTGTTCCGGCTCTGCAGGTTTCGTGCCCGCGACGGGAAGCACCCGGACAATGTGTGGAGTGCGTGTATTTTGTAGATGCACCCGAGTTTATACAACAATTACTATTTAGTAGAGTTTGGCTTAGGGCTTAGACCCTCAAACTGTGACAACATTTGAGCACAATTATCCTTGATACATACACATAGTACTTTTTAAATTGCGTGTCTCTTAAATATATAATTATTTCATGACCGATGTCCCTCTGTCTGTGAAAGATGTAAGCGCCACTGCGACACCGATTATACCAGCAGAACAGCGCCGTTATTGAAATCAACCCTTATCTTCAAGTAAATGGCACGATTGCTTCATCACGTCATTACGGATCCTCCCGATCCATTAGCGGTGCTTTTAGATACCACAAGCACCGGTCACCGTCCTCGTGGAACCCGTCGCTTGCGACGAAGGGATCGACGAGCGAATTAACCCACAGACACAGCCCACTGAGTTTCTCGCCGGATCTTCTCAGTGGGTCGCCTTTCCGATCCGGTGGTAGATTCTGCGAAGCACTGCTCTTGCTAGGGTCAGTGTTAGCATCACTCCGGTTTGAGCATCGTGAGCTCACCTACTAGCTAAGGTTACGCTGAAATAGCCTCTCAAGGCTATCAGATAAGGTAGAAAAAAAAGACGATTGCTTTGTACTTCAAATTGTTTTCGCTGACTCTACCTACACCAGTGCAGACTATCTAAAATTATTTTTTTATAATGAAATCTGTGTAATTCCCAGAATTTTACGGAAGTTTCAAAACTTCAAACCACTACAAAACGAAGTTTGTTGATACGCCGAAATAAAAGGTTTCTACCTGAGTAACAAAATTCTCGAAATTTACCAGAATTAGTATTACCATTTCAAGATACGCAAGGGTAAAAACTTGGAGATGTTGTAGTTTTACATATATTCTTTTTTTTTTCGTTTACGGTACTTGTGCGAGCGTCTGTGAAACTCGTTTTAAAACAAGTATTTGATTGAAATACTTACTATTACGAACTAATAATACACGAAAGATGCGATCAAAATATTTAATACATGAACTAAATACACTCATAGAGAAACGCAATAATAAATCACATATAGAATTGAAGTGGATTAACTAAAACAATTATGAAAATGAGTTTTATACTTCGAGCGATTTATGAACATGTGCTCTATCGATTTATAAAATTAAAGTCTCTTTTAGTTGATATAAGGTCAAACGTACTCTTTCCGTCTATTTTAAATCAAACGCATACCTGACAGTATTAAAATCGATAAACTAAAAAATTATAAATCTTCAATTACATTTATGGACTTAACTAAATAACAAGGATTTTGGATTAAGCCACTTCAATTCTAAAGGTGCATTAAGTAGGTTAAAAAACTAACAAAACACGCTTAAGTAAATAGCAAATCGAACTATCAAAATATTATAATTTTTTGATAATTATTTTGATACTGGACCGAATGTCCGGATATTTGGAGCGAAGTTATAAAAACTAGTGATCTCCCGGTAGTCGAAATTCGGCTATAATTAATTGAAATTATCAGTTTTGAACATTATTATTATAATACTATTGTCAAAGACTATTATTTTAGTACCTATAATCACAGATTTCGCCAAGACTACATTATGGACTAATAATATTAAAAACAAACAATCTATTCTCAATTTGACCACAGACTTTAAACAATTACAAAAGTTTGACAAAAACGAAGAGTATAGCTATATATACGTGTGTGTGTGTTGTGTCAAACGCATGGTAGTGTGTGTCATGTTTCTTTTATTGATTTAATGTATGTATTTTTAAGTCATAATTTAAAAAAAAAATTGCATTCGGTACTCCCTCTTTATATTCTCAACTAGCGACCCGCCCTCGCTTCGCTTCGGAAACATTAAAACGCACATGAAACCAAAAAAAAAAAAAATTAAAAAAAGTAGCCTATGTTCATCAGGGACAATGTCGGCTTCTAATGGAAAAAGAATTTTTCAAATCGGTCCAGTTGTTTCGGAGCCTATTCGAAACAAACAAACAAACAAACAAATCTTTCCTCTTTATAATATTATTAAGTATTCTCAATAAGTGTGGGAAATTTCATACTCCTCCATCCGCGCAATTTTCGTAAAAAGGGGTACAAAATTTTTGCTTCATGTATTAATATATAGATATTGTATTGTTCGTTCCTTGATTCTTTTACAAAAGTTAATTGAACCTAGCCGACTTAACCTAATAGGTGTATGGCTTTAATAAAGAAAAAAAAAAAGAAAAAAAAAGTTAATTGAACCTCACGAAGTCGGTGAAAATAATTACGTTCAAAGATTCTGTTACATACAAACAATTATACGTAGATAAATGCCAAACTAACAAAAGCGTGTTAAAAAATTGCATAATTTCTTCTGCTGTAATTATTGTGCGTACGTTAGGAACGTGCCACAATCGTTAGGAAATCCCATTAAAAATAGAAAGTACTGGAATGTGTGTATATGTTTTTTTTTAAATTTCATTAGTTTTGATTAATTATTGCACATTATTGAATGACTACCTCGTACTGCGACAATATATGCGAACTTTTGCGAGTTCGAGTTCTAGGTTTTGTTTTAATTTGCCTTCCCCGCCATGTTTATCGTGTTGATTGTGAATATTTATTGCAAACTAGCTGACCCGACAGACTTCGTAGTGCCTCAATCGAGAAATAAAAGACTTAAACTTTTGTATAAAATAAACTTAAAACAAACAAAAGGAATCCGTCCGATGGGGGGGCCATCAAAGGAAAAACAAAATTGTTATTTTTATTGAATTTCGAGCATTTTCATATTTATCTACCTTTTAAACCTTCTCTGGACTTCCAGAAATAATTCAAGAACAAAATTAGCCAAATCGGTCCAGCCGTTCTCGAGTTTTAGCGAGACTAACGAACAGCAATTCATTTTTATATATATTGCAAATAAACTAAGTAACGCCTAATCTAAATGCCGCTGAAGTTGACGCGGTCGAATAAAATGCCTTAATCGAAGCTGCTCGTATGGAAAAATCATCCTGCCTGATTTTGCCGCGAAGCAGTAATGCGTTTCAGGTGCACCACTGATACTTTGACACCATCTCAAGGTCGACGACAGCATTCACATTGTGATGTTCATAAACTCGGACACTTTCTATACACTGGTGAACCGTGAGCTAATCCTCACAATTAAGCAATAAAAAAAACAGCATTCCTTTTTTTTATTGCTTAGATGGGTGGACGAGCTCACAGCCCACCTGGTGTTAAGTGGTTACTGGAGCCCATAGACATCTACAACGTAAATGCGTCACCCACCTTGAGATATAGGTTCTAAGGTCTCAGTATAGTTACAACGGCTGCCCCACCCTTCAAACCGAAACGCATTACTGCTTCACGGCAGAAATAGGCGGGGTGGTGGTACCTACCCGTGCGGACTCCCAAGAGGTCCTACCACCAGTCCTTTTCTGCAGTGAGCACAAAACATTGTGTCATTATAAACCGTGTGTATAAATAAACTACAATGTCTGCAATCGCATATTCATGTATTGACCACACACGCTGATAAACAAAGCTCTATCTATTACCTACATATATTACCCGGCGCATACGTGACCAGTTTAATTCGCTGTTCCAAGGAGCACGAGCTATTCTTCCTTGATTGGACACGTAACCTGGAAAATACGTATTTCTGTAATCACCAAACATTTTCATGAAAAAAGGCAATAATAGTTTTACAAAAAAAAAAAACTAGCTTTCACAGAATAAAATCAGAATCCAATCAATGTACATAATCGGAAGTTAAGTTATCACTGGTCGTAGGAGCTCTTGTGAGTCCGTACGGGTAGGTAGGTTTGAAGGATGGGACAGCCGTTGTAACTATATTGAGACCTTAGAACTCATATCTGAAATTTGGTGGCGGCATTTACGTTGTTACGTTACCTTGTAGATGTGATTGGGCTCCGGTAACTACTTAAAACCAGGTGGACCGTGAGCTCGTCCACCCATCTATGCAATAAATAAAAAAACTTAATAAATATCTATTATTAAGGATAACTCAAATACTACTGGTCAGTTCTTGCGAAAATGGCTTTCAAATAATGGAATAATCATGATAATTGGTTCTCATAGAAAAAAATGCTCAGATATAATCGAATTAAGAATCTCCATTTTTTAACTCTGTTAAAAATAAAATTATTTCTGGAAGTGAGCAAAAATTAATTAGCGCCAGTTGCTTTTTTCCTACCTATCCTGATAGACTTGAGGGGCTATTTCAGCTTCTCTTTGACGTGTAGGTGAGCTCACGGGGCTCAAACCGGAGTGTTGCTAACACTGGCCCTAGCAAGGGCAGTGCTTCGCAGAATCTACCACCGGATCGGAAACGCGACCCACTGAGAAGATCCGGCGAGAAACTCAGTGGGCTACACCAGTTGTTTTTTTTTTATTGCCTTTGTAGGCAGACGGGCATACGGCCCACCTGATGGTGAGTGGTTACCGTCGCCCATGGACTTCAGCAATGCCAGGGGCAGAGCCAAGCCGCTGCCTACCGCTTAATACTCTCCACAAGCCTCGTTTGAAGAAGGACATGTCATAGCGCTCGGGAAACACCGTGGAGGGGAGCTCATTCCATAGCCGGATGGTACGTGGCAGAAAAGATATCTGGAAACGCACTGTGGATGACCGCAGTGGCTCCAGGTAGTATGGATGAACTCTACTCCGGTGGCGGGCGGTGCGATGGTAAAAACGAGATGCTGGTATCATCTCGAACAATTCCTCAGAGCACTCCCCATGGAACATACGGTACAAAATACAGAGGGAACCGAAGTCCCTCCGCAGACCCAGAGGTTCCAAACGATCCGATCCGAGTATCAACTTTTGTTAGCAGTTTAAATCGTTTCTAAAATTTACTATCAGCTACGTAATTCGCTTACTAAAGCGAATGCTCATTGCATTATGCATTTACGTATATGTTGTTATTTACGTGTAGCGATTGGCCGAAGCAGATAATGGCTAGATTGCGTAGGATTTGTTTTAGTTTTTATTTTATTTTATTAATCGAGTTGCATTCGCTGAGTAAACGTTTAGAAATGTAGTTATATATAAAAAAATAATTAAGCATGATTGATAAACCGATAAATTAAAACATGTCACTAAGTCAATGGTGAATCACTGCAGAGTTCTACTATTAGCAAGAAAGTTTTATCATAAATGCCATGCAGATGTAAAATATGTATAAAAACGTTCTTCAATTTATTCTATAGAGTTTCATTCTAAATAGAGATGATTTTTGCAATTTTAAGTCTTAAAACAATATACGGTATAAAACTATCGTCAATGTTGGTAACACTGTTCTCTCTCATCATTCATTCATCGTTCTCTCTCTGTTCATTTCGACATTTGATTTTTAAATGCATCTAAATGTGTGCACCATTAAAAGTCATTCATATCTTAATTGCCGTGCGTTAAGATTCCGATTACAACCAAACGTTTCGAAAGCTTAACATCATCCCAGCGATACGCCGCCCGGCACCTTTACGCAACGGTAAACGTTTGCAAAGACTGACATCAAACCGTGGCACTAAATGTTCAAATCCCCATTACCACGCACGACGGCAAACTAAAGGCACAGGGCTAGACGGCAAGAATATGGTAGTTCAAGTCAATAGAGTAGACTAAATACGTTTTAATTAGGTACTACTAATGGCTTAGGTAAATATTCTAAATTTAGTCTTTTATTATTATTTTTTTGTTAAGAAAATAAAAATCGCAATCTATCAAAAATAGTGGTTTAATTTTAATATTTTGTAAATACCAGAGACACTTAATTATTTTAATTCTAAATTTATCACAGAGTAAATTAAGATCTGCAGTAGGGATTCCTAAGATTTTATAATTCGGCTCATATGGCAAAATAACATGTAAGGGTCCCACAAAACTTAAGAAATCACTTGATGCGCAGCACCAGTGACATGTTTTTGTAGGGCATAATCTGGAATATGATTGTCGTTTTACATGCTCTTTACTATGCGTCCACGCTTTTTGAAAGCACACATCAATTGAGGGAGCAATTCAGGGAGGTTTTGGCATAGAATATGCACAGACGCCCGGTGCGTTCGTATTTAGCGAAGCCATTCAAATCCCGCTGGCAGGCACCAATTTTTCTGATGAAATACGTACTAATCAAATGATTGACTTCCACGGTGAAGGAATAACATCGTGTAATAAAAAACCAAACCCGCAAAATTATAGTTTGCATAATTACTGGTGATTGGGCGTCTTGCGATCCTGCACGGGTACCACCACCCTACCTATTTCTGTCGTGAAGTAGTTACGCGTTTCGGTTTGAAGTGTGGGGCAGCCGTTGTGCTGTAAAAACGGAGACTTAGAATTCATATGTGATATAATACCGGGTAATACACAGAGAACCCCGGTTATCTGTGGGGTAGCAATAAATAAATAAACAGAAATTGCGAATACTTTCAGAAATTACCAAAGAAAGCAATTACCAAATGACGAAAAAAAGATGTACATAATATTCGGAATACGCACGAACACTTCCAAGTACCTTAGGTAGGAACATCAGAAACTTAAGTTTCCCACAGTAAAGATAAGATCTACTGGAATTCTGCTCAGTAGACCGACTGTTCGAAATAAGGAACTTGATGATCATTCTTTCGTAAAATTATTCCAAATGGTATTCAGGTCTGTGCCAATGTTTAAAAGATTCATTTTACTTTACTTGAAAGCTAATATAGATATGGTTTTGGAAAAAAACATGTCTGTCAGTGGCGTTTGCTGTTACATACACATAGAATACACGAACTTTCCGGCAGTGTCTTCGAAAGGATATTACATTAAAAAAAAAAGCAGTTATACGAAATTTCGTGTTTCTAACATTAAAAATTATGAATCTCCATACAACCATTGCTCGTTTATTTTAGATTTTCAGTGGTGACATTAAGAAGGCCTTTCCTTAGTGGATAATACACTACAATTTAATATTATGATTAGCTTCCATGACGTAGCCTAAATTTCAATGTGAATTGTTGGAATCGTAAAATATCAAAGCCTTTTTATATATTTTAGCCTTTTCTTTGAGCTTCAAATCGAATTAAATAATAAGTTAAACAAATATGTACTTAATAGAAATTACGGTTAGATTTTGTCGCAATCATACCTTAACATTCGCCACGATCTATCTATTACACAGGTAAACTGTTGCAATTATTGAATTAGTACTAAAGTTCTGCATAATTATACCAGTCCAGAAAGTAAGTGTAACAATCGAAGGTATAGTAGTGATGTTTTAGCTATTTCGTATCTACCCTGTGAAAGTAGTTTCTATTATTTAATTTCAAAGGTACTAAACTAGCAGAAGATGTCTTGGTATCTTGGATATTAAGTTCGCTTTAGGTTTTTTTAATGGGACGAGTAAAATGTAAAAATAAACCATAAACACAAAATCACTGGCGTTAATACTCTAGCTAGTCATTACATAATACATTATCCATAGCATACCATAGGTTCTATTTTAACGATAACAGCAAACCCCAGAGAATTGCCGCTATACTCGGTTACAGAATAGTACATAATCGTAATTAATAATCAGTTATTAGATAATCTCGGTCAGTTTAAACTTAGTTCTTTTTTTTTATTGCTTAGATGTGTGGACGAGCTCACAGCCCACCTGGTGTTAAGTGGTTACTGGAGCCCATAGACATCTACAACGTAAATGCGCCACACACCTTGAGATATAGTTCTAAGGTCTCAGTATAGTCACAACGGCTGTCCCACCCTTCAAACCGAAACGCATTACTGCTTCACGGCAGAAATAGGCGGGGCGGTGGTACCTACCCGTGTGGACTCACAAGAGGTCCTACCACCAGTAAAGTTCATTTGAAAAACGCGGTTTTGTTGAGACTGTAGTAATAATTGGTTTCGAAAGTTATTGTTCGCGCCGAAAAGATCTTTATGTACCTCTGTACTTATATTCTTCGTCACAATCGGCGCGGCACTTACCTTTGTTTTCTACAGTGATTTATGTTCGCTTAATTTTGAACGTTGCACAATCTTTTGTAGCGCTTTCTGCAATTTTCGTAGTTGTTTAGTAGAAAGTAACTTGTACTTGTTATGAGTGGGTAAAAGGGGGCAGGGACTTGCACGACGACAGTCTGAACCGTAAATCAGAAGTTACAGCTATTCTTAATCCCTTCGTATATCTCTCTATCGTTGATGGGACATCTTGTAGATGATTAAGGCATTCAC
The DNA here is from genome assembly GCF_030267445.1 of Bombyx mandarina. NCBI lineage: Eukaryota > Metazoa > Arthropoda > Insecta > Lepidoptera > Bombycidae > Bombyx > Bombyx mandarina. The sequence goes on along the minus strand of NC_143216.1, from coordinate 16,051,503 downwards.
CGGACAATGGAATTTTTTTTGCCTATCTATGCCTTGAGAGGCTATTTCAGCATCGCCGTATCGGACAGCTGTGTTCTCTGAGATTTATACCAGCACTAGCGATCCGCCCTCGCTTCGCTTCGGAAAATGAAATTTATTATTGATTTCTCCACTATTTAATGGATGTTATTATACATACAAAACTTCCTCTTCAATCACTATCTATTTAAAAAAAAACGCATCAAAATCCGTTGCGTAGTTTTAAAGATTTAAGCATACATAGGGACAGATACAGGGACAGAGAAAGCAACTTTGTTTTATACTATGTAGTGATGCTCTGATCGCCACAAAGTTGGGTACATATAAAACATCGTTTTAAAAGTATTTTGAAAGAAAAGAAAACACTAAACTAGTCTATAGAACATATGCGTATTGTGTCAATGAGTATGTAAATAATAATAATAATAATATGTATGTGGTTTGAAAAATCTCTAACGAAAATTGCGTATCATTATACGATAGCCATTTTGTACTAATAATAATAATAACGGGGAACAAATCACTCACGTTAATCCGGTCCCAAGTTAGGAATCCCTGTGTTATGGGTATCAGAAACTGACGTACATACTTATAACATAACATATATAATAAACACTCAGACAAAGAGCAAATAAACCTGTTCATCAAACTAATCAGATTATTATTTTAAAAAAAAACTTAAACGTATTTCGTATTGTAAGAAGAAAATAAAACTAAAAACATTTATGTAACTTAAAATTAATTTATTTAAAAATTTATCGTGTAGGTATATCCCAATAATAATCCTGAAAACTTGGAAAATTAGTCATAAAATCTATGAGTTTTCATTGTCTTTGTAAACTTATAGTACAATAAATACTGTAAGACTGCGTACATAGGAATACATAGTTTAAGTCAAGACTCAGCGGACAATCCCTTAGCGGTGTTGGGCATTACGTATGCAGCACAGACACAAGCGTTCGTTGCAGGACATCGACCCGACGCGACGCCTCTCACACCTTCCTTCGAGGTACATGACCAATGTCCCCTGACCATCCAACGGATTAAATAAACTGGATATATTTTAAACGATATTAATTTAACGTTTTCTTCACTCCGCCTGGGAATTGTTTGAAACCACAATATGAAAGAAGATCACTGTCGTTTTTGCGTAACAAACTCATTAGCCAAAAATAGCAATATATGTTTCGTTACAAATAAAATAGGTCTTACCGTTTAAATGCCCGTTAAATAAACCAATAAATAAAAAAAATAATAATCATAAAGCCATATCGAGTAATTGAACACGCAATATTAATGTCAAGTTCAGTGTGTATTTTTCACGCTCAATTTCGTAAGATAAATTTGTTTAGAATACAAGCAAAGTAAAAAGTACATTTTGATTGGTTTTACATTGAAAACACCTAGTCATGCAATATTGAAATTAATAACAACTAGTGGCTCTCAACCTGAATTCGTTATGAGGCCAGTGCTTCTCCATCACGTTCGTACACACTAAATATTATAATTTGACATACTGTTTCCATAAATGGACCGAAACGTAACCGTAATTTTGTCAACGAGAAACAAATGAAGCGACATACTTTTTTTTTTCTTTTGGTAAGCATTTCACATGTATTCTTAGACAATAATCAATTTCAACTTAAATTATTAATATTTAACGGTGAATTTCATAAAATTTAGAAAATGGTTCCTCCAACGGCAAACACTGTCTCTTCTTTATATAAAGAAGAGACAGGGTTTGCCGTTTTTCTAGCCATTTGGAATCACAGGGATTTTAGATTCGACTTTTAATCGGTATTATTCTTTTTAAAGGTGATTGAAGCCTTGTTCTTGTCTAGTCTCTCTTTTTTCGGTATCGGTAATGCAAAAGAAGATACCAGTTTCTAGCTTTGTACAAAGAACTACTTTTAATGTTTTTTTACATAAGCCGAGGGGTATATTCTTGATAAACATGATGTTTTACTTTATATGAACGATTGGTAGAGCAGAACCTTGAAATAAATAAATTCTTACGATAATGTACTTCATATAAACTTCGAAAGTTTAAATAATTTGCATGTAGAAATAATATGAAATAATAAACAAGAATGTAATACTGTATAAAGATTCTTAATTATTTAAAAAAAAGGTAATTTATTTAAGAAGTGATTGTTTGAGTCTTCTTACAATCTATATCACAATGATAGACAGACACCAACCAACTCGTCTGTTCCGTTATTTCCCACAAATCGGCACGCATACAAGCATGATTCATTCGCTTGATTAAAAAATAGATCTTATCACAAGGATGCGAAAGGTGATTTTTATTTAAAAACAAAACTACACTTAGTACTTTTTCTAAAACACGTTATTTAGTTATCTAGAATTAATTAAACACGTTTTTTTTGTAATTTGAATTGAAATGAACTGGTTGGGCAAAATGCACAGTAATTTAAAACATATTCGAACTTAGAATGTGGAAAGTTTAATTTGTTGGTCAGCATAAAAATAGAAAAATATCGGTATCATAATTCGGTTAATCATAAAATTTCATAGGAAATTCGCATATTTAGAATATGTTTTCTAAATTGGAGATATTTACAATGTTATTCTGATATTAATTCAAGTCAATGTCTGTTGTAAAACGAAAAACTATTTGGCTGATTGAAATATTTTTTGCGTCTAAAAACATTTGCCCCTAATACTTAGCAGGAGGTAGGAAACGTGAAATAACTTGGAGAATACTTAATTAAAATCAAAAGCATTGTAAATAAATATTTACGTTGTAAATGGCGTCGATGGAGACCACCGTCAATAACGAATTGTTTTGCTTATATCTGCCATAAAGTAGGCACCAATTCTACACGTAAAAGGGGTAAATGTTCTTAGAAAAGATATCTTAAAATTGTGAGCTTAAGAAATGTAACATGCCAATTTTAAACTTGCAATATATTACAAAATTAAAATGTAAAACGCAATATTGATTGATTTCTAAATGAATTGAATTCTTGCAATTTATCCTTATATAAACAAGTAACGAACTAAATTAATTTTAAAATGACTTGGCGCAGAAAAAACCTGAACCAAATCCCGTTCTGATTGCGTCTATACCTACTCCCCTTAGAATTCAGGTCTTGTTAGACTTAAAGCAATCTTTGACATTTAGGCCACATTTTATTTTAATTTAAGGTCACCGTTGTTAATGGCTCTTGGATCAATCATGACCATTTGAAATAGTAATTGAATAGTCGCCTAATCGTTCATTTTATTCTTTAGTAATTGGATTACCTATTCAGTCAGCTCAATTAAATAATCATAAGTGAAGTGATGTTAATATAATGAAATAAAGATGATGTTGAGGATCAATCAATTCATGATAAGTATTATTGTAGTGTTTAACATTAATTATTTAAACTCTTCTTCTTCTTGCCTTAGTATATTCTCTAATCATGCTGTATAGGGATATGGCATAAGTCTTACGACTGGCCGCCTGCCTGACATAAACCCTCCTTAAGCTATATCTCCATACATATCTCTACATCTATATATTAATATGTGAAGCGAAAACTTTGTATCCCTTTTTACGAAAATTGCGCGGACGGAGGAGTATGAAATTTTCCACACTTATAGAGAATATAGAGAAGAAGTGCACAATGCTAAGATTTTTTTTAAATAATACATAAAATATACATTAAATCAATAAAGAAAACATTACGCACACTACATACCATGTATTTGGCGCACACGCGCATGCATACTATTTATTGTCAAACTTTTGTTCTTGATGTCTGTGGTCAAATTGAGAATAGATTAGTGTAGTCTTGGCGAAATTTGTGTTTATAGAAGTATAAAATATAATCATAATAGTGTACAAACTTACAATTCCAATTAATTATAGTCGAATTTAGACTACTGCGGGACCTCTAGTATTCATTGTAACGTGCCATAGGAAGGTTTTTCATCTGTTTCGTCGTTGGTGTTTATTTTATCTAATTCGTTTTCTGTATTTTTATAATAAGCATTGGTTACTTAAACTGAATCATTAATTTTAAGTATACTAAATTTAAGAAGTATTGTTATTTGGAAACACTCAAAAGTAGATGCATCGCTTGGGTAAAACGATGCAACAATCATCAATATTACCTTCGAACAAAAGATTAACTTCAAAGTAATTTTGATTTATCACTTAAGCCCTTTAACTGCCTTCACTGGTGTCCTACACGGTGCACTAAAGTAATTACGTCGATTTCTTTTACTAAGCGCCTGGATTGCCTCACTTTGCCCTCTTTTGTTTGTTAATGTATATTGGTAGGCAACGGCTTGGCTCTGACCCTGGCATTGCTAAAGTCCATGGGCGACGGTAACCACTCAACATCAGGTCGACCGTATGCTCGTCTGCCTACAACAGCAATACAAAAATATTTTAGTGTTTAGGTCTCTTAGAAATAAATTCATTCTCAATATTTTCGGATTCGTCTTTCCCGGAGTCTACTTCCCGGATCCCGGTGCCTTAGTAATAAGATCGAAAAGAGGAATTAACATAATTACTTCAAGCACCACGTAGGGCACCGGTGACCTATATGTCAGTCAACGAGTTAATAGTTATGATTACTGTTTTATCAGTACAAACAAGGCCAGAAAGTAGGTTCGTCTTTAGATTGTCTGTTACGCAAATCGATCTAAAACCTTTGTCTCACGGTCCGCACTTTCTACGTGACAGTTCGAAGGCGAACTGCCCACGCGGCTCAGTTAAGTTATTCCATTACAAAGCCTTTAAGAGTTTATGAGTTTAGTAATTAAATAGACAATTGACTTTGTAAAACACAAACGAGTTCGTTATTTATAACTTACTAGTGGCCCGATCCGGCCCCGCTCGGGTCTAACAAAAATTTCAACGATATTTGACGTTATTTTATTTTAAAAAATATTACTTATTGCTGACCCGGCAGACTTTGTAGTGCCTCAATCGATAAATAAAGACATACACTTTTGTATAAAATAAACTTAAAACAAACAAAAGGAATTTTTATATTTATCTACCTTTTAAACCTTCTCTGGACTTCTACAAATAATTCAAGACCAAAATTAGCTAAATCGGTCCAGTCGTTCTCGAGTTTTAGCGAGACTAACGAACAGCAATTCATTTTTATATATATAGATTACGGCATAACTATAATATATAGACATATGCTGTCGTGACATTTTTTGTAAATAATAATGTGTTCTATAAAGTCGTAGTACATTATTTTATTCTATCATCAATAGTTTTCACAAGGCACGCGATGTAGAGAATATTTTAGGTAATTTTTTACACCTTAGGTTACATTATAGGAGTTTTGGCAAGGATCCCTAATTTTTTCAAAAAAGAATATAGTCTATGTCACTCGGGAATAGTGTAGCTTTCAAACAGGGAAAGAATTTTTCAAATCGATTCAGTAGTTTCGGAGTCTATTCAATACAAACAAACAAACAAATCTTTCCTCTTTATTATATTATTATAGTATACTTAGTCTGGCCGTAAATACTGTTACAATTAAAAATAAACAAAATATTACATTTGAATTTGAAATCTGTCATTTTTATATGATTGCTCATTGAGTTTTCTCATTTTGGCGCCAATACATTGTACAATATTTTGCGATATTAAAATGGAGTGAGGTGATAAAAGAACCGAATCGCTGTGATTGCATTACACAAAGTAGGTATGGAGCCAAATGCAATTTTTTAAACTCTCCATACGCTTGGTATTAGTAAAATGTTTGTGTACCGGGCTATTAATAGGTGCAATGAGACCTCCTCTCTTTGTGACACAAAAAGATCTGGCCGTCCACGTAGTGTTCGTACGAAAAAGGTGGTCAAAGCAGTAAGGGAAATAATTCGAAGAAATCCTGTCCGAAAGCAAAAGATTTTATCTCGGGAGATGAAGATAGCACCTAGAACCATGTCGCGTATTTTAAAAGATGACTTAGGACTTGAAGCCTATAAGAGACGTACTGGTCATTTCTTAACTGATAATTTAAAAGAGAATAGGGTGGTAAAAACGAAACAACTACTGAAGCGGTACGCAAAGGGAGGTCATAGAAAAAATTTGTTTACGGATGAGAATTTTTTTACAACTGAACAACATTTTAACAAACAAAATGACCGTATTTATCCTCAAAGCTCTAAGGAAGCTTCCCAATTAGTCGACAGAGTGCAACGTGGGCACTTTACGACTTCAGTGATGGTTTGGTGGGGTATTAGCTATGAAGGAGTGACTAAGCCATACTTTTGTGAAAAAGGTATCAAAACATCTTCACAATTGTAAAAAGATACCATTCTTGAGAAGGTAGTGAAGCCCCTTAACAACACCATGTTCAATAATCAAGAATGGTCCTTCCAGCAAGACTCGGCGCCAGGTCATAAAACTCGGTCTACGCAGTCTTGGTTGGAAACGAACGTTTCGGACTTCATCAGAGCTGAAGACTGGCCGTCGTCTAGTCCCGATCTTAATCCGCTGGATTATAATTTATGGTCAGTTTTAGAGAGTACGGCTTGCTCTAAGCGCCATGATAATTTGGAGTTCCTAAAACAATCCGTACAATTGGCAGTGAAAAATGTTCCCATGGAAAGAGTGCGTGCTTCTATTGATAACTGGCCTCAACGCTTAAAGGACTGTATTGCAGCCGATGGAGACCACTTCGAATAAGCTTTTTAAACTTTAAATTGTTTTATATTTATGTATTAAACTGTAAAAGTAATAAATGTACTGCATTTGCAAAAAAAATCTATTTGCAATAGATTCTTTTTTATTGTAACAGTATTTATGGCTAGAAGAAGCAAAATTGATATAGATAAGCTCAAAAATAACCTACCAAATAAGATAAAAATACTCAAGTACATTATGCAAATTATCCAACAAACGTACATAAATTTTAAGTTTATTGTAAACATTTCATAAGAAACTGGTAACGGAAAACCTTAGTTCCTAATGGAAAATCATGTTTTTAGTCGAGACTACTGTAGTAAACTTGTTCACAATGTTAAATCCATCTTTACACAGTTATGTTGTTACTCCGAACCAAACCTTTCCGCATAACTCAATGTTTACTGTCACTCTAAGCTTACATGTATGGCTTTTCAACATTGTATTTCCTTACTTGGCAACAAACGAAATGCATCTAAGAGAATTCCGAGATAAAGGTCACCCGGTACAATTAAAATGCTCCAAAACACAATTCTGTTTGTTTGGAAGTGTAAATCGTGCGCCTAGTCGCCTTGGAAACAATTTCTGAGCAATCAAACTTACTACACTATACTGTTTTATTCAATTAAAATGCTATTGTATTTTACTGGTGGTAGGACCTCTTGTACACGCGGGTAGGTACCACCACCCTTCCTATTTCTGCCGTGTAGCAGTAATGCGTTTCGGCTTAAAGGATGGGGCAGCCGCTGTAATTATACTGAGATCTTAGAACTTATATCTCAAGATGGGTAGCGCATTTACGTTGTAAATGTCTTTGGGCTACAGTAACCACTTAACACCAGGTGGGCTGTGAGCTCGACCACCCATCTAGGCAATAAAAAAAGATCTAATTATGTTTTTTTTTTCTGTTAAATAATATACAACCTAAAAAACGAAACTCAATTCTCTGTTGTAAGTAAGATAAAAAAAAATTAAAAGCTTTTCAATCGTACCGCTTAACACAAGACAAACTTATAGAAAGCTAATTTTGTTAAGACATTTACAAAAAACACTTTCACCCAAACTAATACACTGATATTCAAGAAAAAAATTATGGAAATAATATTTTGTTTTGTCGATATAATAATATGAGCAAACACTTTCCTGTGAATATTGTATTGAGAGTCATTGAATAAGTTAAATCTCGTACAATCTCTATTTACATTTTCCATTTAACTTATCAAACGTAATATTGCGTACTACTTCCCTTTTCTAAGTCCACTAATATATTTATATCTGTCTGCACAAATTTCGTTGAGACTATCCGAACTATTAGACATGAAAAATTTAAATTAGTAATTATACCATAATAAATACCTACCTGAGCGCCAACAATATCTGGCTGTGTTATTCCATGAGCAGAAATTAAAAGATTTCTTAGAATTTATTTTTTAACTTTCTTTGGCCACACCTGAATCGGACGAACTGTGATCGAGCGCACGATTCACGGATAACAAGCCTAAAAATCAAGCAAAGCCACATTTCTTATAACGTATGAAAAGCGATATCGTGGTCTAAATTATACGAATGCCTTGTATGAACGTGAGTATTTAGCAAAATAGGTTTATTAGCGGATTAATTCTTTTGTCGTAATTTTAACAATCCTGTTATTTTTTCCCTACCTAATCGTAGGTAGCCAGCCCCCTTAGGACTATTCCAACTACTCACGGACTGACTATACTCGTACTGAGTCACTCAAGTAAAGTACCGTTGTCATTTTCTTTCTTTAGTTCCCACTTAGTAGGTAGTAGGTTAATAGTTAAGAAATTTTAATACCTTGCCATTTGTTTAGAGAAACAACAATCGCCCAAGGTGACAACCTTTTAAACAATACGTACAATTAATTATGTATTTTATAAATCTTAGCGTGGGCTATGGCTTCAAAGTTCAAATCGCACATATAATTAAAGTGAAATAGGCGTATGATGTTAACATTTTTATTCAATTGATGACTAAGCTTTCGTGGAAGGCATTGATTCAATGTTACGGCCAAAGTCCACACGGTAAGCATTAACTCTGATATTTGTCAATTTCTCCCCGCAAAAAACTCCGATGACAGTTTAAGCGGAATTTTGATTACACAATGTTCTGAATATGGATCTGTCAGCATTTTATAAAAAAAACACGTACCGAAATCCGTTTATTATAACTGCAGAGATTGGTATTAATGAAGTAAATGCGTTAGTAAATTTAGTTTTAATACAGAGTTCATTATAACATATTATGGATGTAATTTTTAAGAAGTTATGTCCGATTACTGTAACCGACTAGATTCTTAACATCTTTCTACATTTTCTAGATGATTCCTACCCTACAACTTTCGTGCCGTTTTTACCCTACTGTTGAAAAAGCATAATATTCTTCGAGCGTTTGTATGTGTGACTAATATTTTGGACACGCTCGACAGCCTAAAGTCGTTGACAGAATTCATTGAGTTAAGTATCAGAGGTGGGGACGAACAATGATTTAAAATCTATTTGTGTGTAATAAACGTGTCCATTTGAACATCGCCAATTAGCTATGTATTTAGCTAGTTCCCGCCTCCGATCCGGCTATGGAATGAGCTCCCCTCCACGGTGTTTCCCGAGCGCTATGACATGTCCTTCTTCAAACGAGGCTTGTGGAGAGTATTAAGCGGTAGGCAGCGGCTTGGCTCTGCCCCTGGCATTGCTGAAGTCCATGGGCGACGGTAACCACTCACCATCAGGTGGGCCGTATGTCCGTCTGCCTACAAAGGCAATAAAAAAAAAAAAAAATACTTTATCAACATATCTTATTAGTATTTTTAACGCAGTCGAGTTTTTTGTTTCATTTAAATTTTTTTTTTAATCAATATATGCATGCAATCTCTTAGACTCATAGTCGGAGCTATAACATATCGATCTATTAAAAAAAAAAAAAAAAACTTGTTTAGTTTCTAAGGCAATGTTTAATACGATTTCCATTTAACACGTGTTGATCACTTCCGTTTTCTGTTCTTCATTAAAAGGGAATCCAACTGTACCTAAAAATATATTCTGCTTAGAAGATAATCGTCGGTACAATGGTCAATAACTTAATCTAATCTTTCCATAGTTTCGAGTAAATAAAACCCAAAATCAATGTGTATAATAATAATGTCTATGTGGTAGTGTATATTATAAATTCAGGAGAAAATATACTTGTTCTTAATCTGCAAAAAATGACCGCTTTGCAGAAGTAAAATCGTCTATGGGATTAAAATTTACCATCCCAAAATACTGATACATACTCATATTTGAGTTTAAATAAAGAAATACAATAATAATCTTAAAAATTAATTTCCCCTTTAAGTCTAAGTGACAATTATTACATTATCTTGGTTTCAAATGTAAATGAAAATTTTAACTTAGTTCACAAAGCAATCGAAACATTAAAACTCACAACATTCTAATAGCCTAAACGATATTTTGTTACTTGTCATATATCTGAAAAACTTTATCTTACCTATTAAATAGCTTAGGCTGTCTGAGGCCGAGTCGATTGCTTAGATGGGTGGACGAGCTTACAACCCACCTGGTGTTAAGTGATTACTGGAGCCCATAGACATCTACAACGTAAATGCGCCACCCACCTTGAGATATAAGTGCTAAGGTCTCAAGTATAGTTACAACGGCTGCCCCACCCTTCAAACCAAAACGCATTACTGCTTCACGGCAGAAATAGGCATAAAGCTTATCTTGAAAATGTCGTAAGCAAGATTCAGCCATCTGTCAAATATCTTGTGTTCTGTGATGGCTACCGCCACACCACATTGACTGACTTAGTTTTGCACTGACGATTAAAAAAAAACATTTATTTGTATTAATACTTTGCTGTTATATTATGATTAAATATTATAGCGTGCGCGCTTGTCCTCTGAACTTCATACTGTCAAAGTGTTTGTTTGCGCAGCTGCACTATCACCTTTTCAAAGCCTCAAAGTAAGTTTGAGTGGCGTAACATATATTCAAGGCAGCAGCAGTTGTATAACATATGGACATATTATGTATGCAAACACGAAAACTTCTACCTACATCAAAAAATCAACTAAAAATGTATCAGGATTATCGAATGCTAACAATTTACTTTTTTTTCCTACCTAAACTGGTAGCCTTGAGAGGCTATGCCAGCGTAACCTAGCGAGTAGGTGAGCTCTCGAGACTCAAACCGGGGGGTGTTGCTAACACAAGCCCTAGCAAGATCAGTGCTTCGCAGAATCTATCATCGGATCGGAAACGCAGCTCACCGAGAAGATCCGCCGAGAAACAATTTACAAAATTATTTCTTACTTCCAGAAAAACAAATTGATTTTTTTTTGCTTTAATATACTTTTATTGCTTTAATAAGAAATCAGTATATGGCCCACCTGATATAAAATAGCTACCCCTATGTATGGTCAAAAATAAACGGTTTTTTTTTCCCTACCTATGCTGATAGCCTTGAGAGGCTATTTCAGCTTCACCCTAACGTTTGTAGGTGAGCTCACGGGGCTCAACTGGAGAGTTGCTAACACTGACCCTAGCAAGAGCAGTGCTTCGCAGAATCTACCACCGGATCGGAAACGCGACCCACTGAGAAGATCCGGCGAGCAACTCAGTGGGCTGTGTCTGTGGGTAATTCGCTCGTCGAGCCCTTCGTCGTAAGCGACGGGTTCGACGAGGACGGTGACCGGTGCTTGTGGTGCCTAAAAGCACCGTTAATGGATCAGGAGGATCCGTAATTACGTGCTTTGGGCGACGTCGACGGTTTACCATTCGGTCTACAGGGTCGGGTATGTAGTTTCCAGCGGCCACGATGAGAGGGTTCTCATGTCGTGCCGCCTTCTCAAAATGGCGCAGCGATGCCGACTGTAGATACTTACTGACTGAATCGAGCTCCAGGTCATCGTGGAGTCATTATCGGTAATACTCAAGAAGTGGAGTAGATAGTAATCGATTTTTAGGTTCTCGAAATAAAATCAACTAGATACTAGGCCGTAACAAAATTACTTTAAGTATGTGATGTTTAAGAAATACTTCAGAAATAAGATAATCAAACCGTAATAGCATTCGTGTTATCGCCTCTCATGCAGAAACGTGACAATTGCATGAAAATTACGGAGTCTTGCAAGCAAATAATGTGAGAACTTTGGTATGTACGGTGTCTGCTATCTGTTAACAAAAAGTGACTACGATAGGGGATATTCACAAGTGACGTTGTTAGTTTGTAATTAACTCATTTGTGACATTGCTTCAAGATTATCTCGTTCCAATAGCACTGCTAAAAAAAATTTCCGTGTTTTTTGCGCGCTATCCTATCCGTCAAATGAGACAGCAGCTTAGCTGTAACCATTGCTGATTTCCCCTGATTACGGTGAACATTGGCCAACAAGCGCGCCATAAGCTTGTCTTTAGTGATAGAAAATAAAAGCCGTAATAATAAAAATAATAATTTAAATAGTAGCTAATCTCTTAGCTGCTCTGCGGAATCCAAATTTCAATATGTATTTTTACCAAGCAAAAATAATAATACGTTTATACTGGCGCTTGAGTTAGAGGCTCACTTGACGTAAAGAGATTAGCGGAGCCTGTATACTTGATACTGGGAACGCAGCTGCCCAAAAAGAGAATAAGTTGCCCTTCCAATACAACTTGAAGGTTGTTGATTGGTTCAAGGCATAAATTGGCCAAAGGGTGATTGATATACGAATCCGCGCGTAAAGACGCAACTCATAGTGGAAAATAATATTAAAAGTAATCAAGGTCAATAAATAATAAATGTATTTTAACGAAGATACATTTACCATTAGTTAAAAGGCATTTCGTGTGTTCTTCAGTTTATGCGGATCGTAGAAACAATTAAACGCGAAATTAATTCGTAAAATTGGTGTTTTAGTTTGTTGATTTCAATTATATCAAGTTATTCGTGAATACGCTCGTTTTTGCTTTAAATTCAGTAAACAGAAACAGGCGGATGCAACTTTTTAGCGTCTGGATAGATCTCGAAGCACACTGATATCATAACCTATTAGATTGCGGTCGTTTATTAACATAACATTGAAGTATTAACAAAAAATTACTGGTGGTAGGACCTCTCGTGAGTCCGCACGGGTAGGTACCACCAACCTGTCTATTTCTGCTGTGAAGCAGTAATGCGTTTCGGTTTGAAGGGTTGGGCAGCTGTTGTAATTATACTGAGACCTTAGAACTTATATCTCAAGGTGGGTGCCGCATTTACGTTGTAGATGTCTATGGGCTTTAGTAACCACTTAACACCAGGTGGGCCGTGAGCTCGTCCACCCATATAAGCAAAAAAAAAAAAAATAACATTACCTATAATACGTTATAAAAGCCATTAATTAAATTCTCTAGTAATCATTATGCATCAAGTCGATAAAATTCCCTAAGCACGACTCACCATGTTCATCGATTCTTATCATTCGTCTCAACCATTTAATTCCAATGACGCAATGCTCACATCAAATCCATTGACATTGTTTCTTAAAAATAACTCATTAACAACACAGGGAAGTGAATTTTCTTGGCGGGCGTAGTCCGTGACGGTCCAAGTTAACGAATAAAAACATTTCGCAAGTAAGAAATAACCACAATAAAAATTCTATTATAAAGATTCTTAGCGATCTTCACACTTCGTTTAGTACTCAATGCCACAACGTAAATCAATAAGATTCGTCGATAAGAAACGAAAGTTTCATTTTTATTTTCAACGTTTTATCGTTAATGTGAGTTCTTCTATTGTAGACGGAAATTAAAATGAGCGAAAGTAAAATTATTAATTTGCACAGGTTTTGAAAATGAATACACTAATATTATTATTTTTTAAATGTTTTTTTGTTTTCTTTATAACTTCTTATACTAGAAAGTATAAAGGCGGACTTAATGCCATAGGCATTCTCTAACAGTCTACCTTACGGGAGTGCAGAGATGAAGCTTAGTAGGTGTAGTGTGAAGGTGATATTACTTAAACATATGTGTATATATAACATACATAATATTTATAGATACAAATACTCGTACTTAAATAAATACATATACATAAATATATACATATAAAAACACATAGTAACAAATATTATCAATTAGAATAGAATCAATTAGAATGTATATAGTGAACGATCGTTTCGCCTTACTAATAGTAGTTAGTGATTAATATTACTGTACTGTCCGCGTTCAGTTTATTGTGGGAGTCAATATCCTTGTCAGAGATCTTTGGTTTTGACGTATGAGTGTTTTTTTTCTTGTCTCATATCGGCCTCGTACACATTAAGCCTTAGGTTGTAAAATGTTTAGAGCTGATTTACATTATTGTTTGATATTTTAATGGATAATTATGAAACCACAAGCGTTCGGCAGGACCAGTTATTTGTAGTGAATGTGATCGTGACTCAAGTCTAAAAGAAATCACGATGAAGGATTGCCATTCAACAGTATCGCGAAGCATCTTGTAGTTACACAAGACTAACCCGACTTCCTCGCAGGGCAAATAGATTAAGCCATACTATAGTCTAAGATAATGTTAATTGTCAATGTTTCAATAAAATTAATCTCATAAAAAAAAGTAACACCAATATTCCATACTTATGTAGACACTTGAAAAGTTTCAATGCGTGGGCTCAATTCACGGTCGTAGTCGATATCTTTGTGAAAGATATTTAGTAATGAGAGTCTTGCTTGTTTTTTCTCTGTCTTATTCTATGTCGCATTTATAACATAGCAGAAAATCCTAGCTCGGGGATATTGAAGTGAGACGATTACTACTATTATAATATATTTCTAAGAATAAATAAATTAAATTTGACCAGAACCTGCAATGCGCTTTCAACAAATTCAAGAAATGATAATCAAGTTCTTAATTACATTTGGACTGTCGATCTATCGAGCCTTTGCTGTAGTTTGATACATAAGTATTAACTAACCATAAACTCCGCGATAAAGGCAATTAACATGTACGTACAATCCGTACTGTTTAGCGGATATGTTTTATTGTAGTATACGGATAGATAGGTTCGCAGTTCATAGTATAAATTATGTTTATATCACTCATTGTCAATATCAATTGAGCCCGTCAGCACAAAAGTGGCCTTTCCTACATTTTTTCATATTCGTGGTTCTACTATATTGCAATTTATTTAAAACATAATAAATTTTGATGCAAAACCGGCCTACCCTAGGTTACCCTACACCTGGTGTTAAGTGGTTACTGGAACCCATAAACATCTACACCGTAAATGCGCCACCCACCTTGAGATATAAGTTCTAAGGTCTCAGTATAGTTACAACGGCTGCTCCACCCTTCAAACCGAAACGCATTACTGCTTCACGACAGAAATAGGCAGGGCGGTGGTACCTACCCGTGCGGACTCACAAGTAGTCTGACCACCAGTTTCACCCATAGCTAACAGATGGCTTTGTCAACATTATTTTTGCCTGTTTTGTTTTTGCCTATGAGGCAGTGTAAAAGTAAATTCAGATCTCATTGTCTCTATACTTACTATAGTAAGCTCAGGTAAGCTTAGGCCACTTTTGCGCTGACGGCCTCAATAATTAAGGTAATATTTTGTAAAAAGTCACAAAGTTTGCAGAAAGGTTCAATAAAATATATAATTTTTTTGTAGTACACTAATTTGTCACTAATCGATAGGTAAATGAAATATTAAAAAGAAAACCTCGCACTTTTTAAATTGTTTTTAGCATACCTACTAGCTTGCGATGTCCCACGCATATCCGATTCTTGTTCGACTGTGAGTAACAACTTTGCTGTGTGGTGCAAGAAGTGGGACACACTGCCAATGCACCAGTCGGATAACTTGTCGAACGAATTAAAAAAGGTGCAGCTGAATTTTTAACGTTCGTTGGCGAACCACTCAAAAACTAGTCACGACGCAGTTTGTTACAAATATATAAATAATAAATATATGTACCTATATTTAATGATCCATATTTACTAGACATAGGTTAGGGATTAGGCAAATCATTATAAAGAACTGAAATAATTGTCACCTTATTATAATATCGACAAACAAAAATCTTATTGAACTCACTGCAATCGCGTCATTTTTTTCTCTACCTATGCTGATAGCCTTGAGAGGCTATATCAGTGTTACCCTAGCGTGTAGGTGAGCTCTCGGGGCTCAAACCGGGTGTGTTGCTAAAACTGGACCTACTGTTTCGTAGAATCTACCCTCGGATCGAGAACGCGACCCACTGAGAAGATCCGGCGAGAAACTCTGTGGGCTAATCGTGTCAAAGTGAACACAGTTTTGACTGAGGCACAGTCAAGTAACTATTAATATTCAGACAACATCCATATGTCAGCCTACGACCACGAGTACCTACGAAACCTATATTCCAGTTAAAGTTTACAAAAAAAAACAAATATTTCATCATTAAATAAATAATCATTAGGTACGCAAGCTCCTTTCATTTAGAGCAACATTATGTAATCACGTCCTTAAACTATCAAGACCTTATATGTCTGCGATTTCACACAGCACATAAGCCACATACCGACCTAATTTTGGCGATATCTGATTACAATGGGCATTCAACTATGACTGATAGAGCACGAAATGTCCTAATATTTAGATATTAGCTAACTTCAGTGTGATCTGGTGAAATTTTGTCAGTATTAGTAGTTTATAAGGAGGTCATTACGTGTGCTATTGAGGGTCTAAAAAAATTATCAAAGTGTCAAATGAACATTTTGTATTGAAGGTTTTGTTCGAACCAGCGCGTGATAGGTGATTACAAACATTATCTAAAACTGTAATTGTCATTGATGTTTCAGTTTCACTTGAACAAAGACGAAATGGTTTAGAAATTGTGCTGCGCTATACAGCTTTTAAATTTTTTTTATTAAATGTAATCTTTAAAAAGGTTAAACAATATTTGCAATACCTTATGAGTTCGGTTTCACAGAATAAACAGATAATGTACGTAATATACAGTTACACGTGTTGGATAACCGTGAACTTGAAACGGTGCTGCTCTTTGTCTGAGCGTATGGGAAACATATTAATGAGAATCGACTTATATACGACTAAAGACTTAAATACTGACTTTATTTTATAATTAAACATAACTATAGTAGAATTATTTTGTCCGTGCAGTTTGGGTCATAAAAAATCGGAGCGGTAAAGCGAGTATTTCCCTCTCTCTTCCACTCACGAGCCTTATGGACGGGCATAGTGAAGCGCATTATTGTTGTCGATAAGCGTTATCGATAGTGTATTTAGTTTTGTCATTTTGTGGGTTAGTGATAAAAATGAAAGAAAAAATCACTAATCGAACGCTTACACCACATATCGCCGCAGCAAGTTAACGAGAACGGCAGAAATTAACAGTCTGTAACTTTTCGGGATTTATTCTTATTTCAGTGAAATTTTTTAACACATTGTTGATAACAACACGTGCAAATATTATTTTGAATCAATTTTGCCGTTTTGATACAAAACAAAGGAGTAGCCATTATGTCACTAAAGAAATTCAGAGAACGAATGCACAAAAACACATTTCTCTTCGACATAATTTACTATAACTTGCAGTTAACTACAAATGACTCATAACAATGTCTCACCACCCTTCGTATACCATCCCGCCGCCATGTACCTGCCTTCGATGACTCATTTGTTTTTATCGATAATGGCGTTGCGCCCGCGCAACATGCTCACCGCCCTAGCCGGGCTATGTTTTATGACCCAAACTGCAGCGACAAAATAATTCTACTATAAACTGTGTGAAGTAAACTGCTTACGTATTGTCAAATAAAAACGAACAACATTTATCCAATTCAGGTCGTCGCGAAACTAAATTGTTTTTAAATGTCAAACAATTTATCCGTTTGTTCGAATCACATTATCAAATAGAATTCCTCTCTACAATCAAATATAATCTATCGAAGACTATTCAAAACTGTTTTGAGTTTTATAACAACAATTAGTAATACAACATACAGCAATAGTAATAACAACTATTAGAGATAGCTTTTTTTTTATTGCTTAGATGGGTGGACAAGCTCACAGCCCACCTGGTGTTAAGTGGTTACTGGAGCCCATAGACATCCACAACGTAAATGCGCCACCCACCTTGAGATTATAGGTTCTAATGTCTCAAGTATAGTTACAACGGCTGCCCTACCCTTCAAACCGAAACGCATTACGGTGGGCTGTGAGCTCGTCCACCCATCAAAGAAAAAAAAAAATCTCGCCGGATCTTCTCAGTGGGTCGCAATTCTAATCCGATGGTAGATTCAGCGAGTCAGTGCCCTTGGGTCTTCGTTCTCGTCGAATCCGTCGCTTGCGACGAAGGGTTCGGCGAGTAAACTAACCAATACACACAGCCCACTGAGTTTCTCGCCGGATCTTCTCGGTGGGTGGCGTTACCGACCCGTTGGTAGATTCTGCGAAGCACTGCTCTTGCTAGGGCTAGTTTACCAGGCGAGCTCGCCTATACGTCCAATGAACCTAGTATAACCTTTCGGAAGTTACTAACTTAGGTAGGATAAAAAAAGGCTAATGCGATAAACATAACACTTGTGGTAGCGCGCAACGTTCGCACACCAATAGGCACTGCTATTTTGCTTATATCTACCGTGAACCAGTCGGGTAGGACAACCGTGAAACAATAAGATTCAACCTCATTACTCAATACTCAATAACTTCAGCCTCAAGTCTCAAGTTCTGTTACTGTTTTCACTGTGATGTCACAGGCACTGTAAGCACTTAATCAGATAGACCTTGAAACTAATAACTGTAGTCATGAACATAAAAATATCAAAATCTAAGAAAATATTCTATTTTTTACTTGTCTTTTGAAATATTACAGTTTATATAATTATGTATTTACAATGATAGGGAGTACTTCAGAATGAATAAACAATAAAAGAATTAATTGCGTTTTCTGTGATATAATAAGAAAATAATATTTAAAGCCTTTAATCTCTTTTGAAATTTATATTTTAAACAGTATTATTATCTTTAAAAAAACTGAACTCTTTTTTTTACTGAATGAGAGACAGGTGAGTGGTTCCGTCTAAGAAAAACTTTTTTTTAAAACTGAAGGTTTTAGGTAAATGACAAGTGATAAAAATAAAGGTTTTTCTGTACGTATTTGTCGATTCGATATTTAAATGAAATTGACAGATTTCAAAATAAGTTGTTAATAAGTTCAAGATACCGCTAGCTTTGCTAATTATGTTACCGGAAAATTGTCAAAGGAAAATAATGAAACTTTTGTTATCCGAAAGGCACTAAACCATAGAGATGTTAACAAAAAAAAGTATTTGTTTGTTTGCAATACTAATTTTTCTATCTCAGGCAAAACTAATATCTGAATAATAAGCAGAAAAGTATTTCTTTCATTAATAATATAGAACAGGAAAATTCAAGGAAAACAGTAAGTGCTCTTACGCTCGAGAGCTCCGAACTAAAAGGTGAAGCATAGGCGAGGCCTGGCTAGGTAGTTCAGCTGACAGAACCGTTGTAAGCGGACGTCCTCGTCGCAAGCGAAATGTGACTAGAATGTTTAACACGATAACATTTGCACGACCAAATAAAACGTTCGAAGTTCCTTCGTTCGCATAAATAGACTAGACTCTATAAACATGTTCAGTATATTATAACTGCATTGTGTGTTGATGAAGAATAAAAAGTGTAAAGACAAATAAATAAATAAATAAAAAAACTAGTGCTATAGTGGAAATGTTCCCATTTACATCGGTTGACAATAATTTATTGCTGAATCGTAACGTAATAAGGAACTTTACGAAACATAAAAGGTATGAAAGACATTTTAATATTTTAATTGTTCATTGTACTTTTTTTACATCTTTATGTAACATGTTTAGTAATTGACTATTTCAATTTCTCAGTATTCGTAAATCGTTCCATAGCAATTAACAATTTGGAAATTGAAATTAAAATTGTAATAAATTCTCGGCTTGTCTTAATTAAAAATCGCTAAATGTAGTGTATTGAAACCACAAAGTTTGTATGCAGTCGTTTTGTAAGACTTCCAAATAATTATATGAACATACCTACTTAACAGCAATGTGGGTTTGGTAGATGAAAATTAGTAGTAGAATTATGTGTTCCTAATGACGTTAATAAACGTAATTTATTTTTTATTGACATCTATACATTACTACGTGAACCAAAAACTTTGTATCCCTTTTTACGGAAATTGCGCGGACGGAGGAGTATGAAATTTTCCACACTTATAGAGAATATAGAGAAGAAGTGCACAATGCTAATATTTTTTTTAAATAATGCATATAAGATACATTAAATCAATAAAGAAAACATTACACACACTACACAATGTATTTGACATACACACGCTAATATATTAAGTGTATAATCTATGTACACACGTATGCATACTATTTATTTATTGTCAAACTTTTAATCTTGACGTCTGTGGTCAAATTGACAATAGATTAAATATTGTTTGTCTTTATTAATATTTTTCTATAGTGTAGCCTTGGCCATAGATTATACACTTAATATATTAGAGATAGATGCGCAACTCTCGTTTTTATTTTTGCTTTAGTTAAAGCCCGGTCCAGCAGGCGTCGCTACGGTCGATTATTAGTCTCCCTACCCCCCACCAGGTGGCTTTTTTAGTAATTTTAATATTTTTAATAACTCTCTTTATGAAAAAATCTTATCGTTTAGAATCGCTGGAATTCCCGGTAGTACTTATGAGATATTAAGGAATGTTTGATTGTGTTCAGCATTCTAATCGATAAGATCTTTTCATACAGAGAGAAAACAGTTTTTTAAAATAAAAAGCTGTAATTCTCTGTAAGCTATTTAATTTCCCTATATTACAAACAATTTTCGGTTAAAAGATTGTATGAACGTACAATTGTATAAAACTTCGAATAACAATAACTCCTCTAGATTAATCCTACTAGCGTACTTATTAACATTAAATCGAAAGTTATCTAAAAGTTAATTAAGTCTAGATAATCAAATCATTCAATGTCAATTAAGTCATTTGTGCGAAATATAAACATGTCAGCTTTCCATTATAAACATAGTAGACAATTTGAATTAAATTTAATAAATTTGTTTCTTAATGATAGCAGTTCTTGCTTAAAGTTGATCGTGACAGATCATGACCTTGTATGAAAATATTACATCTATAAATACTACCTATGCTTCGTCATACAATAATTGTCATTTAAACTAGCATTGTAGAGATAATACACACACTAAAGTGAATACTAAATTATTCTTAGCATTCTTATAAACATTTAGAAATTTAAGAAACGATCAACCCACAATCATGTTCATAACATGTGACATTTTGTTCTGCACAAACGTTTTGTTACAAGATTTGAAAAACAAAAAAAAAACAAAAAAATGTTTAAAAAATGTAATGATGATTTAAAGTACTCTTAAATATTGATAGTTTGTACTTAATGACACTTATAGTAATCTTAGACATGATTACAATAGTTATACTTTTATTCTTTAACTAAATTATTTCTATTCTGACGTTTCTGATGCTTTAGCTTTGGTAATACTAGATGAAACAAACAGCAGATTGAAAGAAAATCATCATAAAGTTAATTACATTCATTACAAACCATTAGTTTGCATTTTGTTACAAAAGAAACTGATGTTCGTTACATGCAAATGAATTATAAACATACACATGCAAACATAAAATGTAAATTTATCTTTTAATCCAAATTAAATGTACATTAATATTACATCTAAATAATAGAAAGGGTCTCGAAAATTTTTATTGCACTCAACAGCAGACGAGCACACAACCCGGCTCATGATAAGTGGTCACCAGTGCTTATAAACTTCAGCAGTGTCATAGGGGTTGCTGTCTATCACTTAAGTTTTAATAAATTATTAATATACTCAGTCACAAGCATATTGATTTCACATAATGAAAATGTAAGAAACATAATCATGTTTGGGCATTTTCATTTATATCTGCTCATACAGAAAACACAAGTTAGCAAATATATTCCACAGTTAATCTAAATAATTGCAAATAATGCTTTTGAAGATCGTTGACTTTTGATCATTAATTAAAATCATCTTCTCGTAGAATTTACAAAAGCTCATTTACAAAAATTTATATCAGTATTTTCATATATTACTAACTTACTAATTACAACTATTCAAACGTAATAGTATAACTATAAGAACTAAACAACCTATTTTAAAACAAAATTGGCATCAATTTAGTTCTTATGAACTATTTCATCTATTAATTTATAAATTATAAACATATTTAAAAAAAATTAAGATCCCTTGTGAGTTCACATTCCTTGCTGAATCAGTTTCTCTTCTGAAACGGAGAAACAAAGTATCTTAAGTATGTAACAAATATTGAAAAAATACGACCATGAAAAATTTAGTGTTAATGTAATCATACTTACAAATTAATATATTACATAACACGTTCTGGTTCAAATATAGTGCATCAATCTTTTCATGTTTCAGACATTTTAGTACTCCTTATAATTTTTCCATAAAATTTTGTCATTATCAAACCTTTGTCTACAAAAATAAAAACATTATTTTATATTGGGTAGAAGGATGAACGTGGTCACAGGCCACTTGGTGTAACTTGGTTATCAAACACCAGGAAACAAAATGTGAATGCCATCATCTAACTTTGGATGTGAGATCAATTGTGCTGTATTTTATTTAAACAGGAAAGCATGACTGATTGATCATTCCAAAAAACTAGTTCGGGCCCACTTGACAATAAGCATATAATACGCTGAGTTGCAAAACATAAATACTTCCACCCACTCGAGACAATTTTATTATCTGAGTTGTGTGTGTGATAGTACGAGACTTAACACCGACTGTTTTAATCAAACTTAACATATATGATAGCTAGGCAGCAGAAATAGGAAGGACCATTAGTTGGTGCTAATTCATTTAATTATATTATGAATAATAATTCTGTTAGCAAATAATATACCGGGAAAATAGTGTAAACTCACCGTTATCAAGGCATCCGAAATAGCATTTCATTTTCGATCTTCGAGGCATGCTGATTTTTAATAATAAACTTTCTGTAAGAAACGAAAATTGTTACACAGGCTTACGAAACGCTAACGAAGAAAAAAGTATTGGAACCAAGTTATGTCTAAAGAGAATTCAAAACAGAGTTTCTCAATGTCTAATCGTCTAATATTCTCATAAAGCTAAAAGATGCTCTAAATTAATACTACAACGTAAAATAACTCACACCAAGACCAAAAAAAAACGATTTAAAAAATTAAATCGTTACGACATTTTGAAAACTTTTTTTTTTTTTTTGAGATTGTTTTACGGCCCTGGAATTTTGAAAACTTCAAAGCAGTGTTTCCACTTAAGTTTTTTTTAACACATTTTACCCTAGTTTCTTTTGAATTTATCCCTAAAATTTCCTAGACAACTTTCATAAATCCTTTATATAGAAAGCATAAATAAAATACAGAAAATAAACCACAGCATATTATTTAATGTAGGTATATATAATATAAACGCCCCCAGAAGATCATAGATCTATAGGATTAGAATTTTCAAGGAAGTCGACGCATTTCTTTTATATTCTTTTGCTGCACGCAACCTAACACTGTTCGGTTCTAAAATTGAGCAATTGTTTGCTGGCAAAGTTGGGAACTTTCTATGAAGCAAGCCGTTCAGGGTTTCATTAGAAAGCCTGTTTCTTTTGTCAGTTTTTACATTTGAGAACACTGAATAATCTTTCCACCTCAGTCTTTGAAGAAGGAACTGCTAGCAAAAGTGAAATGACAATTACAAGGTTTTCGTAAATGAAATTACCATGATAATCTTTCATGGTACATGAAGTACCTGTATATTACAATACAAGTAAGTTCTGGTGACATCAACGAAAATAGGTAAATAAAAGTTTGGCGGATTATACTTATTGGGATTCTGGGGAATCCCTAAGAAAAAAGCAGTGGCTTAATCTATGATTTACTTTACTAGAGGGTTACTGTTGAATCAAACCTTCTTAATAGTTTTTATACACAACTCTGTTTTATTCTTTTACTTGTCAACTCGACTTAATGTCATTCTCTCTCCATAAAATAAAATGTTCATTGTTTTACTTTAAAAACCGTTTATTTTAAAATTCACAACAGTTACTAGTATAGGCTTTGCTTTTTATATTTTTTAAATTGTCTTTATCATCCAAAATATCAGCTATTTTTCCCTAAAAAAGGGAGAATTCCCTAAAAATGGAAGCACTGCTTCAAAGTATGCTAACCTTTTTTATTGAGTCAGAACTCGTATCTGCCATCTAGTGAGTTTATTAGTTCATTAAGGCCAAAACGTTTCAAAAATGACCTCGCCGGTTCCTAAAGATGACGCTAGTTGTATGTTATTTTCCTTTGTATGGGAGTTGCACCCCCCTGGCCTTGGCGTTGAAAATACAATCATTATAGTGCACAAACTTACAATTCCAATTAATTATAGTCGAATTTCGACTACTGCGGGACCTCTAGTTTATTTAGTCTTCTGACTCCGCAAGAGTTTCGCATTAGCGAAAGTGAGCACTATTATAGTGTCATATGTCTATGCATATTTACCTACTCGATTTTTTATCGTGAACGCCGCGCCGCCCGTGTTTGTTCTGCGAAAACGAAGCTGCGATATCGATGCAGTAAAGATAATGTTTCCTAGGCTTGCGGCGTGCGGTCGCAGACTTGTATTTTGTGATTCAATTTACGCGGTTTACTTTCTGTGTTTCCGTAAAGTACCTTTTGAATTTCGTTGAAGTCTGTTCTTTTAGTTATTAGTTTAGTCTAGAAGTGGTAAGAATTTAAATTAAATTACGGATATTAGCGGTACGCAATGTCCTTGGCTGTGCCCTTGGTATTGCTGACGTCCACGAGCAGCGGTGACCGCTCATCATGGACCCTAAGCTCGTCTGTGTCTGGACAGGTCTTGAAGGCATTAAAAAAGATAAATTATGTTTTAAATAATCTAAGTGTTTTTTCGATCCCATAAAAGAAATATTTTTAAAGTAAATTCATCACCGTTATCCATATCCTCATTTGACGTATAAATTTTAATTAAATTAAAATAAATAAATTTGTAGTTTTGGTTTAAAACGATAGACGTATTTAGATTATTTCAGAAAATAATCATAACTGTTATCACTCAAATGATTAGAAGTAATCTTAGGAATTCGTTAATAAGGTAATTCCTCTATAGGCTCTGTTTAAAAATAAATTACACAATAAAAAAATTTACGTAATTTTTATGCAAAGGAGAATAAATTAAAACAGTTTAAAAAATTCGTAATTTAATTTACATAAATGAATATTTAAAATTGAAATTGCAAGTTACTATTCTTCACTGATCACAAATGCTTTGTTTTACTAGTTTGTTTGTTGTAAAAAGGCTCATCGTCCAGGTATAATCATATATTAATTGTTAAATAAGAAATTTACTTCATTTTAATCTTGAACAAAGAGCAAAAAATTTAATATTTGCGTAGCTGATAAAAACATCCTTACAACAATGGTTTCATAAATAACTTTTGTTATTTATGAAATATATATATATTACTTTACTAACAATAAAAAAAATTCAATTGTTACATACTTTTTTCTATGTTGACGTTAAAACACCATTTTATAATCATTGAAATCTATGAAGCAACGGAAGTCAAATCTACGTGTGAACTTCTTTTTTGTTCATTGCCTCATCAAATTATTTTGTATCTAAATTACATGCTAATGTTGAAGCTTTAAAATCAACAATAACTGACGTAGTTCTAGAATTTTTTAAGTTCTTAAGCGGGCCTTCAAACTGACTGTCTACTCGGTGTTAGCGCTGTAATTTGTAATTATTTTTTTTCTACCTATTCGCTAGTAGCCTAAGGGTCTATTCTAGCTACCCCCTGACGCGGTTTTTTTTTCTACCTAAGCTGATAGTCTTGAGAGGATATGTCAGCGTAACCGGACGATGTGAGCTCACGGGGCTCAAACCGGGTGTGTTGCTAACACTGGCCCTAGCAAGAGTAGTGCTTCGCAGAATCTACCACCGGATCGGTAACGCGACCCACTGAGAAGATCCGGCGAGAAACTCAGTGGGCTGGGGCTTTGTAACATCTTGAGTTTTACTTAACGCCGCTAGCATTGAGCTCGTCCCTTCTACTGATATACGGCAACAAAAATGTTTATTCGTTCGTGATCACGAAAACTGTAAAGTATTTAAAACCTCGTAAATTATTTAATGACAATAAAAAAACGCAAATTTACTCGTAAAAGTAGTTTTAATTAAGTTTTCTAGAATTTTAGATAGTACTCAAGGTGGGCGTTGTGATTGACGTATGTTTCTGGGCTCTGATACCAAATCCCGTCCTCACGAAGTTGGATTAGCCCCTTAGACTACCAGCGAATATGTAGAGTAAAAATAATACTTAGGTAATACCGTACGGGCCCTGAATCGTCACAAAAGTACGAATTCAATTTATTATGTATACTAATATATAAATCTACAATGGTTTTTATGGATGTTTTTTTTTATTGTCCTTGTAGGCAGACGAGCATACGGCCCACCTGATGGTGAGTGGTAACCGTCGCTCATAGACGTCAGCAATGCCAGGGGCAGAGCCAAGCCGCGCTGCCTACCGTTTAATACTCTCCACAAGCCTCGTTTGAAGAAGGACATGTCATAGCGCTCGGGAAACACCGTGGAGGGGAGCTCATTCCATAGCTGGATGGTACGTTGCAAGAAAGACCACTGGAATCGCACTGCGGATGTTCCGTTATAGCTACTGAACCATGCATCCGATTGACTTGAAACTTGGTATCCATGTAGAAAACACATGTACTTAATAGATAGGCTAATATTTATATGAGTGTTGGACTCCCTACACCAGTTGCGGGGGCGTTAATGATGAGAATCTTTGTGTTGGTGAGAAATTATAATGTTAATTTTAAATGCCCAGCGAAGCGGACGGGTACAGGTAGTAATTTAATAAAATGATTGTACATCAAATAAAATTAACAGTAAAGGAAACTGTTGAAATAATTCGTTTTTGTCTGCACGATCACGATGCTAATTAAAAGGTGCTTTAAACATTGGACAGTTTGCACAACCCTTTGATAATATGACTACGCTTAGATAATGGATGCACGTGTTTATTCTAAGATAGTTAGGCTACATTTGGTAATTATTTCAATGCTTTCAAACTGAGTGACTTTGTTCTACAATATGAATGTCGGAATAAATTCAACAATATAGCTACCCCGGGGGTGGGTGCAGGGGGGTGCAGTTGCTCGCGTCCGTAGGTTCTACCAAACTTTACAATATTCACCCTACACGTGCTCCCCGGGTGGTGCCAAACGAGCAACAACAACGCCGAGCCTCGGGCGGCGGTTAAATAACCCGATAATTGGTAGCCACAGACCATGAGGAATTAAATCTCCTTAAAAAGTGTGGACTCCGTAGGATGTCGGATAATAGAATAGCATCTTCCCCTATCTTCCCGTGGGTGCCGTGAAAACCGGCTGAGGGATGTCCCAGTGGGTGGGCAGCAGCACCCTCTGTAGTGTCGAATACTAGATATCAGTTGACGGGTCACCGGATACTACTGCGGTGTGGAAGGCAAGGGGAAACCACCACACTAATCTCCCAAGAAAGTCATCATGAGGTTACGAAATGGAAAACAACGGTGGCCATGCGATCCGCTTAGCAACCGGCGCCGCTCTGCGTCCGGGGCAGACGGTGTTAAATTGGATACCGGCCATGTACGTGTAGGAGACCAGGCACTGCATGGAAACTGGACAACTGGAACTTTAAAGATACGTCACATTCAGAAGATAGGAACTTGGAATGTGCGTGGCTTGATGCAACCTGGAAAACTTCATATATTAGAGAAAGAAATAACCCGGTGCGAACTTAACGTCTGTGGCCTTTCTGAAACACATTGGAAAAGTAACGGCCACTTTCTTACTGATGCACACGCTATTTATTTTTCTGGAAATAATACAAAGAGCAGTAATGGGGTCGCGATTGTCATACCAAAGGGCATCAACGATTGTGTGATGGGCTATGAGTCCGTGAGTGATAGAGTACTCAGTATAAGAATTAAGGCAGCACCGGTAAACTTGAACATCATACAGGTCTACGCACCAACAAGCTCATCGAGTGATAAGTATTTAGAAGATTTTTACTGCGCTTTGGAAAACACCATGTCTAAGATACCCAATCGAGAGCTACTTATAGTTATGGGTGATCTTAACTCAAAAATTGGAGCAAATGCAAATCAGCTTAGTCAGACCGCCGGCAAATTCGGGTTGGGCCAGCGTAACGAAAGGGGTGAGCGTCTGTTAGAGTTTGCTGCCGATCACAACTTAGTGATATGTAACAGCTTTTTCCAAAATCATCCACGTAGGCTGTATACATGGACATCTCCAACTGGTCATAGAAATCAGATTGATTATATCATGATTAGTTCACGGTGGAAAACTTCTGTGAGGAACGCTCACACCCTGCCCGGAGCCGACTGTAGCTCAGACCATGAACTTCTGGTAGCAACAATACAACTCAAACTTAAGGCTGCTAGGAAGGTTGACAAGCAGCGAAGAATCCAGCCTACAGACTTACCCAAGTTTGTAAATACACTAGAGCAAAATTGGAGTCGCTGGACTGACATAAATCTAGAATCTGCCACTCCAAATCAGTTGTGGAGCCGAGCAAGAGAACTCTTCCAGACTGCAGTCTCTGCATCAAAGATACCGAATGAGACTCATAAGCGTCAACACTGGATGAGTGTCGATACCTTTGCTCTTGTAGAGGAACGACGACGATTGAAGACATCGGGAGCTGATCTGAAGACTTTAAATGCTAAATCAGCTCGGATACAAGAAGCATGCAGACGGGACCGAAATCAGTATCTCCAAAACCTCTGTATTGAACTAGAAATACACGCTAATAAGCATGAAACACGAGATCTTCATCAGAAAATTAAATCCTTAACTAAAACTCTATCTTCAAAAACATGGGCTATTGAGAATTCACAAGGTGAAACAGTAACAGACCTTGAGGATATTTCCGAAACGTGGAAACAGTACTGCCAATCTCTGTTTCAAGATCCTAACTCGCACTGTTTCGATCCAACAGCACCTCAAGATGAAGAGATAGAGCCGAGCATTCTTAAGGATGAGGTTAGGGCTGCAATAAAACATCTTAAGAAAGGGAAAGCCACAGGGAAGGACGCCATTCCAATTGAAACGATTGAGGCATCTGGGGAGTATGGCGTTGAAATTTTCCATACCCTGTGTAATAAAATATGGCAGTCTGGAACTTGGCCCCAAGACTGGGTTCATACTGTTTTCGTGCCACTGCATAAAAAAGGCTCGACAAAAAGCTGCAGTAATTACCGTCTCATAGCGTTGATTCCACACGCATGCAAGATATTGCTGCGTATCGTTAACGAGCGCCTTAAATCGTACCTCTCTAAAGAAATTGCTCCTGGACAGGCCGGCTTTGTGAAGGGTAAAGGTACACGAGAACAAATATTAACCGTTCGACAGATCATCGAAAAATCCCGGGAATTCAACAAGCCTACGTTCTTATGCTTTGTGGATTTCTCTAAGGCGTTTGATTCTGTCAAATGGCCAAAACTTTGGGAAACTCTTTTGGCCATGGGTACCCCCAAACACTTGGTCCATCTGCTGAGGCGACTCTATGAGGAAGGAACAGCTTCAGTTAGAATAGATGACATTCTATCGCGTCACTTCCACCCTAGCGCAGGAGTTCGCCAAGGGTGTATTATATCACCGCTCCTGTTCAATATATATACGGAGCTTATAATGAGAATCGCCCTCGAAAACTGGTCGGATGGAATAACTATCGGAGGTCGGAAGATTTCAAATCTTCGTTATGCAGACGACATCACTTTAGTCGCGTCAGGTGTTAGCCAGATGGAAGAGCTACTCGGTAGAGTGGAACGCGTCAGTCTTGATTTCGGACTTAAAATTAACCGCAACAAAACAAGTGTCATGATTGTCGACCGTGCTAATAATAACTCGCCAAAGGTCACAAAAATTGCGAACTGCGATGTCGTACAGTCATACATTTACTTAGGTGCATTGATATCGAACACGGGCGGGTGCGTTGATGAAATTAAGCGGCGTATGGCTGTTTCGAGGTCAGCCATGGACAGGCTGAAGAAAATATGGGGGAATCGAAATATCACTAAAGCCACTAAAATCAGACTTGTAAGAGCACTGGTCTTCCCCATTTTTCTTTATGCTGCTGAGACCTGGACATTGAGAGAAAGTGAGAAAAAGAGGATAGATGCTCTCGAAATGTGGTGCTGGAGAAGAATGCTGCAAATATCGTGGACAGAGTTCAGAACGAATCAGTCAATTCTACAGGAACTCGGCATCAAGCAGCGACTATCCTCCATCGTTCAGGGTCGCATTCTCACTTTCTTCGGGCATGTGTCGCGGCGGGGTGACGACTCAGTTGAGCGCCTTGTGGTGCAGGGCATGATAGAGGGTACAAGACCGCGCGGCAGATCACCGTTACGATGGACCGACCAAATAAAGGCAGCTCTAAACGGTCCCGTTAGCGAGTGCACAAGAAGGGCCGCGGTACGCGAGGAATGGCGACGTCTGGTGAAGCGCACCACCAACCAAAGTGATGACCACGACCACTCTGCCAAGAGTGCATACGACTGAGAAGAAGAAGCTACCCCACTAGGTTTTTATATTATCGCACATACGGTGCGATAACGTCACTTAGGCAAATTATTTAATTTTTCAGGAGAAACGGAATGAAAACATCACCACCATCTTATTATATAGTTATTCTAGACTAAAGAAATAAAAACGATAATATTTAAACTATATCAGTAAAAGCAAATATCTCGCTGATAACTATTAAAAAATGTATTTTCTCATACTCAGTATAGTTTTAACAAAAATTGCATAAGCGTCTTTACAGCACCGTATGTGCGTTATGTCTCTTAAAAATGTTATTATGTGCAGTCTTCTTTGAACATAAACCTGTTATAGAAATAATTGAAGACATTTTTATATTAAACGTTGAAAAGTTACATCATATTTTATAAAAGTAAATTTACATAGTTAGGTACCTACGTAAATAATATTTATATGTTTATGTAAATAATAATAATAATAATTAAAATTTAGCTATTACGTATTACACTACGAAAAATGCTCAATGCTATAATTTTTATATTTCTCACTGTGCTTACTTAAGTAAGTTTTTATAAGCATTAATTTGGTTAAAGAAAAAACTCGTTCTTGCACGCTAGTTCACGCTACATGCTTCAGGGGACGACGTTGACTGAGACGAGGGCATCTAAACACGAAACATTATAACTTGATCTTGAACCGGAATCATTTTTAGTTAGATGGTAATTTTCATTAATTCAAGAATTAAAGCTATTCTTTGATCATTAATTAATTTAAGAATTCATTATCATTATTTAAAAAAATATTACATTATAACTAATATATAACATAAAAAAATCATCTACTTCGTCGCATTGTGCTCGGTTAAATATATATATTTTTTTTGTTTTTTTATTGCGCGTGTAGGCAGACGAGCATACGGCCCACCTGATGGTGAGTGGTTACCGTCGCCCATGGACTTCAGCAACGCCAGGAGCAGAGCCAAGCCGCTGCCTACCAAATGTATTTTAATTAATTGCAGTTTTAATTTTGTTACAGCCTAGCCAGATGTAGCAACGATGCAGACAGCACGCGAGTCGAGCCGACCAAAGCGGTGCAACAAAAGAAGGCATTCAAGAAAGAAATCCCTGTCTCCATCAGATCTGAAGTGTGCTCGCGGTGACACAAAAACGGATACAAAATTGAACGGCAAACGTTCGCTATCAGAGGGGTCGGTGAAAGTGAAGCATAGGAAAAGCAACATACGTCGAACTTTGACCCATCCGATCACGTGTTCGGATGATATTCACGATGTTACCATGATCGGCGCGTTCAATAAACACGTCAAAGTGGAACCGCCGCCAGAGAGCGACGAATCTCACCTTCCTCCGACCAGCAGCGACAGGGACACGGAGGACGACAGTCGAATCCAGAGACCCGTTCCGCAGAGGCCGAGATGGGATTCAGGAAGTGAAATGGACTCTTTGGTATCTACTGTTGTCAGGAGAGCATCAGCCCGAAGACGCAGAACGCCGGCAAACCTGGGTAAGTTTTGAATTAATCGATACATTTTTAAGCTAAGTATCAATGTCAAATAATCCTCAAAATCATATACCTAAGCTTGTTAACTATTGAATATTGAAACAAATCGTTAATATATAAGCATCATATGCCGTAATAATAACATTAGAACAGGTATTTATTTTAAAATACTCGCTATAATGAATACTAAGTGAAATCTTAAGTTTGACCTATGTTTTGATAAGTATATGAACAAGATTCAAATCTTAGAATGTATTCAAATCTACATGATAATGCTACGTGTTTATGTAATTTACACGGGTTGTTTTTTTTCTCTACATCCAAGGAGAACTTGTATACATATTTTTTTCTGTTATCGACAGTGCAGTATACAAATATAATTCCAAACACACAATTTAAAATGTTTTTTTAACATTTATTTTTCACAAATATGTAGTATAATCAGCATAGTACCACAATATATTTGTTTGGATGAGTAAAGAAGTACTCTGGACTAGTATTATTTAATACCCTATCTTATGCACGGTTTTGTATGCTCATTGCTACTTAAAAATTGAATGATACAGAAATAACTACTAATAATATAGGAACAATTGATTATAACATAATTATTTAGAATGAAACGATCTATATATCTACGGGTATCTTGACAAACAGGTTTTTTATGATCTATTGCCAAAGCTTCTTAAATAAAGCACCGAAATGACAAACAACTCTACCTGATAGACAACATTCATTTGAAAGAGCAAAATCAATAGTAAGCAAAATATTGTTGTTGAACTTCGAAAAAATGGGCCATTTTTTTGTAAGATTAAAATGTTCGTAATTCTAAATGTGCCAAAATAAAATGTCTCCGCATTGGAGATTTTATTAATGAATATTTTCTCTACTATTATTATCCGGAGAAGATATACCTAAAAACGTTTGTATAAACTGAGTCGTCTATTATCAAAGGTGGCAATCTGTGCATTTGGACAAAACATTTTTATTGATATGTCAATACAGATTTATTTGAATATAATCGTCTCCTTCAAAGAATACGGTTCAAAACCTGCATTAAATAAAGGTTAATAGTTAACCTGTTATTTATCTAAGATGTCGTTCCGAAGAGTTTTGTGACTGCCAATGGAATACAAAGTCAATAATTCGTTTTTCTGATTTACCAATCATTGTCCAAAAGTCAGATTGCCGCCTTTGATAATAGTCGACTCAACTAAAGTTAAAAGTTTAAAGTTATTCATATAACTTAACGAAACACCGGGTTAGTTTTTTGACGAATTCAGATTGATGATTTGTGATTTAGATACGAATATTTAAGAAAAAATTCATTCATTTGTTAGTCTAAAGTAAAACATCGTGCCAATCTAAATTATATTTAGTACAAAACAAACGTTTTGCGTAACCGAACTGCAACACAATCTATTTACAAGTACTGACGTTAGCAAAACTATTTACCGAACGTGGTATTTTTGCGCAGCACACAGTCGCTTTTATACTGTTATTATATCCAAGATGATAATGCACGTTATTATGTAAATGATGTTTGCAGATACTGACAACTCAAACTGGTTGTTAAATGATTTTTATTATGCTCCAATTTGTGTGTTTTAACTGGCAACTTAACTACATAATTACATCAAATATTTTAAACTATAAATTAAGCTACATTTTACACGTCTTAATGCCAATGAACGATTGCTTTGTCTATTCGAGACAAGAAGGATGTATGTACAAGTAGATTACAGTTATCTGAAGAAGAAGAAGACAAAAAAATATTCTCGGAGAATTATATCGATTAAAACACATATTTAGCTTTGTAATTTACTGAATTGTCAAATAACGCTAAATTGTTTAAATTTTTGATTCACTGTATTGAGAATAGTACTGCCATCTATCAGCAAAAATAAGAAAGTCGAAATCAAGGCTAGTCCACAATAACGCCATCTACTGACAAAATACTGGACTGTCGCATATATTTATAAAGTTAAATTGACAACCACTAGATGGCGGATTACACCGTCAAAACAATTTTATTTGAGCTTATTTGAATCTGACTATGAAGATTAATGTTTAATTAAAAATGAATAAAATTAATAGGATATTAAATCCAAATACTTTCGTAAAGAAGTGAAAACTATGTAAACGTTAATTTACTAAAACCATTAGAATTGTACCTATTTAATTGTTAAGTCTGATTATACAATTTTTTTTCTCTGGTCGCTATTTGCTGCGGAAGACTGCGTTCTGTTTTTGTGGTTCAAAGCCTTTTCTATTTCCAACTAAAGTTCAAGTTTTAAAAGCACGAGCACCGAATTACATTTTTTATTAAATATAATTACAATACATTTGCAATTAAATATAAGTTTGTTAAAAATAGTACTGGGATTTTTCGTTCAATCATTTATGAGTTTCATAATGTATTTTAGTACTGTGCATTTTACCAAACCTTTTGGCCAACTATTGCTGTATTTTACCAACCGCTGCTATTGACTTCCTGTGTTTTGTACAGCCCAAATAGAAGTATACTTCAACATAATCATGGGTTACACAATGTATTTTACATTAATTCAAAATAAACAGGGTTTCGTTTCTAGTATTTTTTTTTTTTTTATTGCTTAGCTGTGTGGACGAGGTCACAGCCCTCCTGATGTTAAGTGGTTACTGGGGCCCATAGACATCTACAACGTAAATGCGCCACACACCTTGAGATATAGTTCTAAGGTCTCAGTATAGTCACAACGGCTGCCCCACGCTTCAAACCGAAACGCATTACTGCTTCACGGCAGAAATAGGCGGGGCGGTGGTACCTACCCGTCCGGACTCACAAGAGGTCCTACCACCAGTAATTACGCAAATTATAATTTTGCGGGTTTCATTTTTTTTTACACGATGTTATTCCTTCACCGTGGAAGTCAATCGTGAACATTTGTTGAGTACGTATTTCATTAGAAAAATTGGTACCCGCCTGCGGGATTCGAACACCGGTGCATCGCTTCAACACGAATGCACCGGACGTCTTATCCGTTAGGCCACGACGACCACAAGTCGTTAGTATTTTTCTGTTCCAAATTTATTAGGTAGGTACCTACTCATTTGGGAGACGCCTGCATCTTCAGTAAATCTACGATGTTTATTTATTTGTTATTAAAAACAAAAGGCCTTAGATGGAGGAGGTTAACGTTTTAATAAAAAAAAACACTTCAAAATTCAGTCGAAAAAAGTATTTTTTTCTATAACGAATACCTTATCAATCGGTATACAATTTAAGGGCCAATAAAATACATATCAATTACATAGACTTGGCACATTAAATGGTACGGTTGTGAATGTGGACAAAGCATAAACACACACAGTCGTTACGATTTCATTATTAGTACAAATATTTAGATTTTTTACTCGTATGCATGCCCTTCTAGGCAAGTTGGGATGTGCTCTTCGCATTTCTAATATCGATTAATTAGCACTTACAATCGGACTTGCCGTAATCTGATTTTTCATATCGATCGTTACGCGTTAAAAAGTCCCTAAAGAGCGATTGTCTTCCTACAAATTGACATAACGGTTTCCTGCCCTAATGTCTAGCAGTTAAGGTATATTTGCCAACAAAAACATTTGAAATCATCAGGCACAATTGAAAACCCGAGAACATCAAATGCAGCTTCAATACTTCAGTATTCAACAGTACCTACACATAAAAATTTAACGACGAGCTATATGTTCAGGATATAAATGTGATATACCTACGCTAGTATCCTATTTTTTTGTTTACGTGGATGGACGAGCCCACCTGGTGTTAAGTGGTTACTGGAACCCATAAACATCGCCACCCACCTTGAGAATTCTAAGGTCTCAGTATTACAACGGCTACCCCACCCTTCAAACCGAAACGCATTACTGCTTCACGGCAGAAATAGTCGGGGTGGTGGTACCTACCCGTGCGGACTCACAAGAGGTCATACTACCAGTAATTACGCAAATTATAATTCTGTGGGTTTGATTTTTATTACACGATGTTATTCCTTCACCGTGGAAGTCAATCGTGACATTTGTTAAATACGTATTTCATTAGAAAAAATGGTACCCGCCTTCGGGATCCGAACACCGTTGCATCGCTTGATACGAATGCACCGGACGTCTTATCCACCACAATCCTTAGGCTACGACTTCTAAATTTTAATTCAAAAGAAATAATGAAGCCCATTGTACTTACTTGAGCTCTTACGTCGATCTATGTATACAAACAAAGGAAGGTACATTATATGGGAGAACAACGGAAACGCAGCTTGTAGGCTGACTGTGTGGGTCGCGTAAATAATGAACGTATAATTTCAATGTCATCTAGTCGTTCCTGTTGAGACATTGATACCGAGTTTTTGTTGCATGCCCATAATTTATTCACGGGCACCTCGACCTAATTATCTATTGTTGCTTCTAATTATCGACTGATTTGATTCGTCAATGACAGCTATCTATATATTAATACGTGAAGCAAAAACTTTGTATCCCTTTTTACGAAAATTAAGCGGACGGAGGAGTGTGAAATGTTGCACACTTATAGAGCATACCTATAGAGAAGAAGTGAACAATACTAATATTTTTTTTAAATAATGCATAAAAGATACATTAAATCAATAAAGAAAACATTACACACACTACATACCGTGTATTTGACGCACACACGCATGCATACTATTTATTGTCAAACTTTTGTTCTTGACGTCTGTTGTCAAATTGAGAATAGAATATGGTTTGTCTTTGATAATATTTTTTATAGTGTAGTCTTGGCGAAATTTGTGATTATAGAAGTATAAAATACAATCATAATAGTGTAAAAACTTACAAATCCAATTAATTATAGTCGAACTGCGGGACCTCTAGTCGATATAATTGAATGTCGATACTGCAGCGACGTTACAAAAAGCCCTCGTTTTGTGCTATTCTTTATTAGTCCAGAAGAATTACTGCGTAATCCATTACCGTAGTCTGAGACCAGAATATATATCGCCTAAATTGAGACCATCATAGTTTGTGTTCCATTGCAATAATAACTATCTCCATCTCTGGTCAAATCTATAAATTACCTTCTTTATTTGAAGTTTCGTATTATTCTGAGTCCACATTAGCTGACACCAACTATCCTATCTATTTCTGCTACGAAGTGCTTATACGTTCAGGTTGAAGTTTCTCATAGCCTTTACAATACAATATAAGTTACAAAAGTTTTATCGTACGTCTCAAAGTTCACATCGGTGTATAGAAATAAAGAATGACGTATTTTTGAATTTGTGAGTCTAGTAAGCTTGGTGTATGCAAATACCATCAATATAATGTCAATAACGTTCAGAGTAGTTGGCTGTGACATAGAGATCTATTGGACGGAATTACACAATATAAATAGCGACCCGCCCTCGCTTCGCTTCGGGAACTATAATTTATTATTGATTATGAAAATAACTAGTCAGGTCATAAGTATTGTCACACAGTAAAAACTTTTCTTTTAGAATGCTGGCCACAAAAAAGTTTATTGAATTCGAATTTCGAATTGTTCATGAAAATAAAAATGTATACATTTAGAATTTTACTCATTTTTAAATATGGAGTGGACGCTTAAAGAAGACCGTGTTGCAGTTATTGCGTTGCATCGTTGCGGTTACGCGCCAATTCAAATTTTTAACATACTGAAAAATTTGTATATAACCAAAAGATTCGTTTATCGTACCATCAAACGATACAATGAAGACTCTAGTGTAGATGACAGGTCAAGAAGTGGTCGCCCTCGGTCTGTTAGGACTCCAGCAGTGATAAAAGCTGTGAAGGCGCGAATTCAAAGAAATCCCAAACGTAAGCAGAAACTGTTGGCCCTTCAGATGGGGTTAAGCAGAACCACGGTGAAAAGGGCGTTAAATGAAGACTTAGGGCTTCGGGCATATCGAAGAAAAACAGGACATCGTTTGAATGCTCGTCTAATGGACCTGAGACTGAAGAGATGACGCGCTTTGTTGAAGCGGTACGCGGGAAAAAAATATCGGGAAATTCTTTTTTCGGATGAAAAAATTTTTACCGTAGAAGAGAGCTACAACAAACAAAATGATAAGGAGTACGCACACAGTAGTGA
The DNA here is from genome assembly GCF_030267445.1 of Bombyx mandarina. Taxonomy (NCBI): domain Eukaryota; kingdom Metazoa; phylum Arthropoda; class Insecta; order Lepidoptera; family Bombycidae; genus Bombyx; species Bombyx mandarina. Next base: position 16,013,473 of record NC_143216.1, on the reverse strand, counting down.
AGAAGCGAGCAACCGTATTCCGCGTGTCCAACGAGGTCATTTTCCATCCTCGCTCATGGTATGGTTGGGAGTTTCTTATTGGGGCTTAACAAAGGTACATTTTTGTGAGAAAGGTGTAAAAACGAATGCAGTTGTGTATCAAAATACAGTCCTGACGAACCTTGTGGAACCTGTTTCTCATACCATGTTCGATAACAGGCACTGGGTATTCTAACAAGATTCGGTGCCAGCTCATAGAGCGAAGAGCACACAAGACTGGCTGGCGGCGCGTGAAATCGACTTCATTCGGCACGAAGACTGGCCCTCCTCCAGTCCAGATTTTAATCCGTTAGATTACAAGATATGGCAACACTTGGAGGAAAAGGCGTGCTCAAAGCCTCATCCCAATTTGGAGTCACTCAAGACATCCTTGATTAAGGCAGCCGCCGATATTGACATGGATCTCGTTCGTGCTGCGATAGACGACTGGACGCGCAGATTGAAGGCCTGTATTCAAAATCAGAGAGGTCATTTTGAATAAACTTTAGTGTCATAAGAATCTATGTTTTGTTAAGTTCATTTTGGTATATGAATGGTTACATAATGAATAAACTTGTTTCAATTATTTTACATTTAACATGTGACAGAATTTATGCCCTGACTAGGTAAGATGACAGATTTTTTTTCTTCTTACTTGACACTTATATTTTGGGTAATTCACACGATATCTTTATAAAGTATATAGCCCATGTGTTATTCTGATGTGTCAGCTATATTTTTAGAAAGTTTCATCAAAATCCAACCAGTAGTTTTTGCGTGAAAGAGTAACAACTAACAAACATACATCAATACATTCTTACAAACTTTCGCGTTTATAATATTAGTATAGTAATTATCTTTCTTAAGCAGAAGTTAAAACTCCGCAATAGTCAATAGACAGCATTATTAAAAAGAGGACAAAAAAAAGTTCAATTTCGTTGATGTCTTTTGTACAGTGCCGGCGCGGCGTCGCAAAGCTTAAACCCACGTGACTTGATCCAATTCGATTTACCAAAATCAAGAATATAGTAGGCTGCAAATTAATGGCAGCGCTAGAAAAACACAAATCGCGGCCTCCAAAAGCTACACAAGGTCTAAACAAAAACTAGAGCACAAAAAAGTTTTTAACGATACGATATTACAGACTCGTTTTAACTCTGAAGTTACGCTGAAGCGTTTCCGTCACGGTTTCGTGAATCGGACATGTGACATCTTCAGTACAGTTAGACTGAGGGCCTTAACTACGTTTTGTATTGTAACTTCTATAGGCAGTTTACGAAGGCGTGCATTTACAGGTGTGGGTTGAAGTCCTCCTACGTAGCACAAAAACAGAGCTGTTTCTTTTTTTTTTTTAAAGTAATCTTATTCTTTACACAGTTGGCCGGCCGGTGTTTGGTCTAGTTCGCCATTGCAGGTTCATTGTTCGTAAGTCACGAATATGAAGTTGGTCGTAAACGCCAGGCGCTTCGGGAGAGTTTTTTTGTGACAAACGTTGGCCCTCAGTAGAGGTAAAGCGTTTTTTGTTGATTTCTTACCGGTCTCTTACGTCATTTTACAACTCAGGTACATTTTGTTGTTGGCGTTGAGACGCACGGTGAGTCACGACTTAAGTTTACTTCGATGTCGATAGTATTTATCGATAAACAATAAATTATTAGAATACTTCGGTATTTAAATTTTTATAGTTTAACAACTCAGTTAGTTTACGACACCTAACCCATGAATCAGCTCGCTGAGTTTCTCACCGGATCTTCTCAGCGGGTCGCGATTCCGATCCGGTAGTAGATTCATTCGCGAAGCAGCTACTCTTGAGATGTTAGGTCTCCTTCGGAGGTGCTCGGGTAGCTGTTAGCAAATCCCACCCCTCTTGGCTGAGCCTTTGCTCGCCCACCTGTCCTGGTGAAACTGGTAAGGCCCCCGGGCCACAAGTAATCCTTCAATCATAAAAAAAAAAATTAAGACAGTCAATAGTAAACACATAAGCACAGTTAGAGCTGGTTCTTATTTTTCATTGACATAAAATTTATAAAACCATTACATCCGCAACATAAATAACATACTTTCTCTTCAAAATAAATTTGCAAGAGGAAAAATGGAAAGTGATCGCTTAGTTCGGGTTTGCTTAGTTTAATAATTATAATATTAAAGTAATTATGCATATAAAAAACATGTAAAACACAGTAACATATACAAAGTATACCTACATAAAAGGGAAGTGAAAAGTTTCAATGTTTCGTTGAAAATAAAGTGACTGTTTTCCATTAAAATATCACCTACTTTTACATTTTTATCTCAATTTTAGACCGGTTCCACTTCCTCCTCCGTGCGTCGTATTCCTCAGTTCTGAGGGTCGTGACCTTTACTGAGCACTTTTGTTAGGACTATGTTCCTCCATTCACTTCTGTCCTCCGCGCAGTGGATAGCGACATTGATGCTGGATTCCAAAGTCGTCTTAATCTGATCGGACCAGCGCATGGGACTACGCCCCCTAGGTCTCTTTCCTTCCACTTTGCCGGTGATGAGAAGTCCTTCGAGATTGTCACCCTTTTTCCTCGCAACGTGACCGAAAATCTCCAAAATCTCACATAGGCAAATGGTGGAGAGTCTTAAGGAGACGTCTAGTTCTTCCAGGATTGATGCGTTTGTCCGATGCGCCGTCCAGGGAATCCGCAGCATTTTCCTCCAGTACGCAGCATTTTCCTCCAGCAAAAGGTTCCATTTAAACTCCATTTAATTAGCAAATCTTTGCTTTCTTTCGTTTCGACCTACATACACATCACTATTTAAAACCATACAGCGGTGATGTAACCCTGAGAATTAATCAAAATATAATTGCGTTCAATGAGTTAATAATAAAATCGATATGCATATTCGATTCAGATTCGTGACGTTTTATTTAAAAAGCGCAATACGCGTCATAGCGACGTCGATATAGTAAACAGTCGAGTTTGGTCACAACACTCGGGTTCTGTCGCTCGGAGAGCGCAACAGTCGATCGGACGCTCCGCACATCCGCTTACGCGCTTACATTCGTAATAGCTGCAGCCCCACTGCCTGCTAAACTCAAAAAATATTACATGAAAAAAAAAAAAAAACAGAAGACAAAAATCACTTTTTTTTTTTATTCGAATTATTTTTTGAAAATGTTTATAATAGAGTTGAGGTATATCGGGCGGAGGCTTCGCCGTAATTCGTGACCGTTATAGTGATTATTGCAAAACAATAACAGTTGTGTTGCTCAATTAAAGTTTGTGTTTCATCTGTGTTTCGTTCCACTTACGACATTGTTTAAGTGAACAAAGTAATTTTGTGCGGTCGAGAGCCCTTCGAAACCTTATATAGAAACCTTTGAGGCTCAGCCTTAACCAAAATATAGGTAAGTACAGCGGATGGTTCGTAATTGGATACGACGCCGAATAGCGATATAATAGGATAGTGGTTTTAATCGCATTATTTAAATAAAGAATGTGTTTAAAGATGTAATGGAGCACCCCGGTGATTGTCTTCGAACATCCTCAAGGGGAAAGGAAGTCGTAAATAATTGAATTACAAGGGTCATCGACACCTGATTTACAACAATAAAGTTATTGTATTTGCCATCATAATGCAAACGTGACTAGCTGTGAAACATTTAAGAACCGGGCTGAGTATATTTTTTAAATTGTTAATATTTATAGGACACGTATTTATGAATACGGACCTTTTTACTCATTCATTTAGTGGTTCGTGATTCTGATTGTCCATAGACATAGCCCACTGAGTTTCTCGCCGGATCTTCTTAGTGGGTCGCGTTTCCGATCCGGTGGTAGATTCTGCGAAGCACTGCTTTTGCTAGGGCCAGTGTTAGCAACACACCCGGCTTGAGCCCCGTGACCTCACCTACACGTCAAGGAGAAGCTGATATAGCCTCTCAAGGCTATCAGCATAGCTAGAAAAAAAAAAGATTCTGATTGTTTTACTATGGGGCCTGAACTCAATTCAAAGTTGGAATCAGTATCATTGTTAAATATACTTGGCATTCTAAGTCTGATTGTAGTACTTTTTGTTGTCTGATGTTGAAAAGGACAAAGTGTAAAGTTCGGTTGTAGTGTATGTGCAATATGCAGTCCTTTTGTAAGAAACTAGAATAATAATAAAAAAAGTATTTAATGTGGTTGCACACTGTTTATACTAAAAACCAAAGTTATTTAAAATTTAAATGGAACGTTTTAAGGACAAGAAATGATTTCAAGTGAAAAAAGTCTGTGGCATACCAAATGATGCTCAATAAGTAAATAAAATCTGAGAAATTACGTGGGTGCCCTAAAACGAAAACCGACCCAAACATAAGCTCTGTTCGGACTAGGCGAGTATTTTAGTCGAGTACCGAGTAATTACCGAGCACCAAAAATTTTGTCGAGTAGGTTAGTAAATAGTTTAGTCAAGTCAATGCGTTTTGTTCTATTTTTTCGGGCGAGTAGCGAGTAATTTAGGCACTAAATTAGATTTAGGCACTGAATTAGATTTAGGCACTAAATTACTCGGTACTCGACTAAAATACTCGCCTAGTCCGAACAAGGCTTTAGAGACGTATGTCTAAAGTTAAATTAAAACGTACATAATTTGTAGGCGACTACAAAAAGTACTTTTCACGGCGAATCGAATGCTAAAACTGTAGAATCAATTAAGTCTGGTTCCCAAAAGATGACGTAAGATTGAAACTGGCCTAACATCACGAGCTAGCTTTGTAAATTCAGCGCCAAAGATTATTACATGTTAGATTTCTTAGTAGTGATCAAATAACTTATTCTATTTATTACACTCTTACAACTGCACGACGTAGAATTAACGTTACTGTCATTGTTATTGACATGACGCCATACCCGATTCTGCGGACCGAATGGTAAACAGTCGACGTCGCCCTAAACACGTCATCATCCTCCCGATCAACTAACGGTGTTTTTAGGTACCTCAAGCACCGGTCACCGTCACGAGTAAGCTAACCCACAGAAACAGCCCTCTGAATTTCTCGCCGGATCTTCTCAGTGGGTCTCGTTGCCGATCCGGTGATAGATTCTGCGAAGCACTGTTCTTGCTAGAGCCCCGTGAGTTCACCTAATCGTTCTGTGAATCTAGCATTACCCCTCGAGGTCACTAGAATAGGTGGGAAAAAAGACATGACGTAAGCCCGTGACGATATGGCAGTTAAAGAAATCGATTCTTAAATCATTAATTTTAGAATCGGTTTTCCTGTACCTATCTGCTTAACGACCATAGTACCGTCCTCCATGATATTCACGGTGGTGAAGTCCCCATGATAAAACCCTATATAACCCCAGTTCCGAACTGCCGTGTTCAGTGAAGCGTTTTTTCCGCAGGTAAACGAGAACAGTACCTGTATATACACAGGTTATATCGATAAATGCTTACCAAAAATATCACCCGTGTAAGTGTCAAACCAAAAATAACTGCTACTTCAAATATGCCTACGTTTTTTTTATCACTACATAGTATAAAACAAAGTCGCTTTCTCTGTCCCTATATCCCTATGTATGCTTAAATCTTCAAAACTACGCAACGGATTTTGATGCGGTTTTTTTTAATAGATAGAGTGATTGAAGAGGAATGTTTATATGTATAATAACATCCATTAAATAGTGGAGAAATCTATATTTATAAAAATGAATTGCTGTTCGTTAGTCTCGCTAAAACTCGAGAACGGCTGAACCGATTTGGCTAATTTTGGTCTTGAACTATTTGTGGAAGTCCAGAGAAGGTTTAAAAGGTTAGATAAATATGAAAATGCTCGGAATTAAATAAAAATAACAATTTTGTTTTTCCTTTGATGTGTCCCCCCCCCGTCGGACGGATTCCTTTTGTTTGTGTTAAGTTTGTTTTATACAAAAATTTAGGTCTTTTGTTTATCGATTCAGGCACTACGAAGTCTGCCGGGTCAGCTAGTCAATAATAAATTACAGTTTCCGAAGCGAAGCGAGGGCGGGTCGCTAGTGAATAATAAAATGTATTTTTTAAAACAGTTGTATTGCATAGATAAATGAACGAACACACAACACATTTGGTATTGCTAAGTGGTCACTAAAGTTCGTACACCGCCACCCACCTAGACTCGAGCTGAGATTGAAGTTCTGAATCTTATTGTTTAACGATCGTCCCATAATTGAACCACGAACTCATGGAACGAATTTTGCGGTTTTTTTTTGGTTTTTGTTGGTCCTCACAGTGGAAGTAATTCGTGTTTTCGTAAACTTAATAGAGTAGTGATTTTATATTTAGTACTTATCTGTGGTAGTACCTATTTACACCACATCGAGCGTCTTAATCGTTTAGCACACGACAACTTTGCGCAATGTTCAGGATAAAACCCAATTATTTTCGACTATTGACTTTTTTAATATTCGACTTTTTTAATTTTAAATAAAACTTAAAATAAAATTACAAACATACATATCGAAATTGTCCGAAATGTACCCGTGAAGTTAAGTTCTGATTTAAGGCAATGGAAATGGGTATTTAGCTTCTTAGAAAGAGAAAAATATTATTCAGTGAATTGAAAATTATTTTACAGTATGTACCTACTCCGTACGTTGTTTATTGATTTTTTGAGTTTTACAATAAATAAAATGTCGAAATAATTAGCAGAAATAATAGAAAGATACTATTAAATTAAATTGATAATATCTTAAATATATACTTAGTACCTTTTGAGTTGAAAATAGCTTTCACCAAAAAAAAAAAGCACCTCGTAATTCCTACAAATTGAAATGACGGTCATTAATAAAATTCATTTTCACTGACATCGTTGAAAATAATTAAGTTGAATAATGTTTAAATTATATCAAAAAGAAATTCTCGCACGAACTTTGGATGTTCTTAGAATTTAGTTAGAAACGTATTAATTCAATGACAAATGTGTAATTTTAGTTTCTAATATTTTTAGTAGTTTCAAAATGATATTTGCATTGATAACTAGTGGTCCCGCAGTAGTCGAAATTCGACTATAATTAATTGAAATTGTAAGTTTGTACACTATTATCATTCTATTTTCAAAGACTATTATACTTCTATAATCACAAATTTCGCCAAGACTACACTATAGAAAAATATTAATAAAGACAAACAATATTTAATCTATTCTCAATTTGACCAAAGACGTCAAGAACAAAAGTTTGACAATAAATAAATAGTATGCATGCGTGTGTGCGTCAAATACATGGTAGTGTGTGTAATGTTTTTTTTATTGATTTAATGTATTTTTAGGCATAATTTAAAAAAAAAATTTACATTCTGCACTCGTTCTCTATATTCTCTATAAGTGTGGAAAATTTCATACTCCTCCGTCCGCGCAATTTTCGTAAAAAGGGATACAAAGTTTTTCCTTCACGTATTAATATATAGATATAGGTCTATTATTTATCGGGTTCTTATTAACAACATTACGTTTAATTACAGTTTACCCGTGATCATGGCGCTTACAATAGCGTCGGAATATTGGAACTTATTACACGTAAATTTTCTTGTCAAATCCTTTAAATAATTATGTTTATAATGTAGCCATCCGCGAAAATTGAAGCAATCCCTAAAATAAATACACATTCACCGTTATCAATTGCTAGCAATGAAAACTTGATTTAAGATCAATTATAATAAACGAAATTGTTTAAATAAAAAATAAAACAAAAACAAAACAAATAAGTTTCCTCAAATTTCCCCGCGATTCGTAGTAATCGTATCGATCGCTAAGATATATTCTTATTCGTAGCTTTCATCTCACGATGCAATCGTCTGGGCCACCCATCCGTGGTGTTTTCTACGGCACTGCACGAGCATAATTCAATTCATTATGTGCATTCCGAAGATGGCGCACGTAACAAAAATCAAAAATTATAAAAGATCCGTGAACAATGTTATTTTTATACACTGATTGAATCAAAAATTATGTTTTTATAGATTTTTTTGTTCAACACTATTTTCAGTTTCACTTGAATATTAAACTTATTACCAAAACAAAATGGCTGCTGTTTTTAGTACATACATATCGACGCTTGTAAGGCAAACGTGACTAAGCGACAATAACTGCTTTATTTATACAAAAATGATAGGCAATAACCATATTCAATGCGCAAGAAAAATATATTTCTAGGTCTATTAAAATCATTTCAATCCTACAACTAGATTCGTTAAAATAGAATTTACTTCAAATTAGTCTACTGTAAAGTTCACGCATTGTCGCTTAGTCACGTTTGCCTTTCAAGCGTCGATATGTAACATTGTAAAAAATATATATATATGTATATAGAAAAATTTATATATTTACATATGTAGGTAACGAGTCCACGACTTAACTGATTGTAATTCGTTTAGTGGAACCCATCGGCATCACAACTTGAAAATCGCCACTCAATCAATCCATCACAATCGTTCGCAGTCTCAATTGCATGGCACACCGGCTATTCCAGCAGAACGCATAACTGCCTCGCGACAGAAGTAGGAAGGTTGAGAGGGAGATTCCTACCAGTGCAGGCTTAAAATATGCTTCACTATGCCAAAAGTCACTCACTGTATATAAAGGGTAGCGACCATTTAACATGACTGACACCAATGTTTTTAAAATGTGTTTGGGAAACTGAGACTGTAATAAAAACATACGAAAACGTTTAAATCACTACATAGCATAAAACAAAGTCGCTTTCTCTGTCCCTATATCCCTATGTATGCTTAAATCTTTAAAAATACGCAACGGATTTTGATGCGATTTTTTTTAATAGATAGAGTAATTGAAGAGGAAGGTTTATATGTATAATAACATCCATTAAATAGTGGAGAAATCAATAATAAATTACAGTTTCCGAAGGGAAGCGAGGGCGGGTCGCTAGTATATAATAATTGTAATATGTACATATATTGTAATCTTATATTTGGAAAGGTAGGTAAGTACTTTAGTTTAAACAAAGCTTTTAAAAGTTTTTGATTTAGCGATTTGATTCATGTTATTATACAATCAGCATAAAACTATTTATTATTTGAACTTTTTAGGTACATTTTGATTATAAATATTAATCATAAATGAAACGCCTTTAAGAAATTGTGTCATTTCTTACACATGCGAAGTTTGCCTCGCATATAATGATAGGAGTTTATTCGTTTAACAACTCACGTTGCATACTTAATAAGTATTTATGGATTTATGTATTATAAAATTAGCCATTTTGATTACGTGATACGGAAGCAAGGTGAACAAACACATACACACACAACCAGAGTGGAGATTCATATCTCATTAACGTGGTTTCTTTTTCAGAGTGGGGCGTCAACAGTGAAGCGGGCGAAGTGAGTGAGCCAGAGGCCGGTCGTATGCGTCCTGAAGACTATAGGCTCGTGTTTCTCAGCTCGGATTCGTCGTGTCGCGAAGACACGGAAGATTCGTCGTCGACGGCGTCATCCGCAGCGCCGCCCGCGCCCGACGATTGCGATTGGGACTATTTCGAACCGGGCGCGGCGGCGGCTCAATCCACTCCACCTCCACCGAAGCACGCTCCTCAAGTCTGCCCGAGGCAGTGCTCCTGTGGCGCCGAGCCCCGCATAGTAGCCGTCCCCGTGCCTGTTCCTGTGCCAGTACCCGCTGCACTCTGGCCCGCATTACTAGCGTTTCCAACACAGGCTCCTCCCACGCCACACTGGAGCACATACCCCGGCTTCCCGCCTCTAGATGCCGCTGCGCTTGCGCGTCTCACCACAGCAGCTGCGGTCGCTGTCACCGCCGCCGCCTCCGCCACCGCCACTGCTACCGCTTCCGCTTCTCTTCAAAACAATAAAATCGAAATGACCACCGTTGAAAGAACCGATAAAGCAATACAATCTGAAACGTCACAATTATCAGAGGCTCTCGATAGCGATAACGTCGATAATGCTATTGAACTGCGAATCGAGAATGAAAATTCAGTCGGTATTAAGGTAATCGCGGAAGAAGACCGCTTGTCCGTTGTGTCGGAACAAGGCGAAATTATGCCTGAACACCTGGAAGCTGAGAAAGCTTTTCCTTCGTCGAATGATTCCGGAGATTCTAGTGATTCAGACGCCGGTGTAGCTCGACGCAGCTATGACTTGACTAGTGGAGCACCCGAAGAACCGGCGACAACAGATGAGGATTCAGACGATTCGGGAGGTGGAGGAGGCCGGTTTTCGCGAGTGTTTGTTGTAAACCCAGCAGACTCTTCTTCAGATCTAGAAGATAACGCAGATAGCAGTGGAATTGACTGCGACGACTCATATGACAAGAAATCCGACAGCTTGGAAATTATTGCCGAGGAAATGATTATGCAAAATGAAATTATCAACTTACAGCCAAACGACAACCGACAACAAGGCAATGAAATTGTTCTGCTGGATTCTGTTGATTTTAGCGAAGAATACCCCGTGATCATATATGAGAATGTCTATGAATCAGATGATAGCAACAAGGCGAACAAGTCAAATCTTGCAAAATTTTGTGACGAAAATATGCTTCGGAGCGAGACATGTGAAGAATTTAATAGTTTTAATGTGGCATGTAGTTCAAGTAGTGATAATTTAGATAATGTCAATGACGTAGATAATAGTATTAATCGATACCAGAATAGTATATCAAATGATATTGAGTGCGACTCCTTGTCAAATAGTTTTTACTCCGATACGAGTGACAGGAAAGTGAAGGTTAGCGTCGAATTACTTGATGATAGTCATAATAACAAAGAACTAGGGACCACCGAAATTCCACCGGCACCTATGTGTAACTTAGTACCTTCTCCAAAAACTGACCACGAAGAATCATGTTCGACCGCAGAAAAAATAGACCTGTTCAAAGGTATCGAACGCACTCTGAGTGAACTGTTGAAGAAAGAATTAATGCAGGAACAAGAAGCGGAGAAAATACACGCTTGCAGGCCGGTTTGTTCGGAAACGGTGGGGGGCGCGTGCACACCTGCCGCGACAACAGTTTGCCGCTCGCGTACGCCTTGTGCGGACGGTTCCGCGCGCTTCACTAGCCGCGTTATGATAACGCACGATCGCGTCTCCGTTGTCACGTCAGACACGACGCAGCTCATGCGAGATATAACAGTGCAACACACCAACTCTCAGAACGAGACAGAACCTGACACAGGGACACAGCAAAACGAAAATGACGAACGAAATTCGGACGACGAAACGCCACAGCCTTCGGGTGGAGTGACTGTCGTTAGTAATGCCGACACTCTCTCGGCTGTCGTGTGCCTCGAAGAGGGGCTCGCTGACGACGACTCGTGGGTCGAGGACGTCAGCCATGACGACGACGAGGCCACCACGACTTCTGACACCGATTCAGGCGACGAGGCCTCCCTGCCCTCGCGAGGAGATGATTTTTCGTATTGTAGGCGTTCCTTAGATTTTACGTTGCATACCATAGTTGAAGAAAGTTGTGAAGAAAGCGAAACTGAGCACACCACAAAGAAACCGCGACCTTTGTCCGCAACTGAGCTAGAAAAATATTTTTTTTTCGGCCTAGGAGACGGACGAATTGTTCGCGAGGATGAAGAAGCAGTGTCAGAAACGTCCAGTGTGTGTAGTGAAGGAGGTGAATCGATTGTTGACAGTGAGCAACCTAAACGAAACAGTGACAGTGATGACTTGGTGTCATCGCGCTTGGAAAAATATTTCTTATCTGGATTTATGGGTTTCAATCAAGAGAGACGAGACTCGGACGGTTCCGGGAGTGTAGGAAGCGACAGTGAAGGCAGACAGAGTCCGGAGCAAAGGAGAAAACGCCTTGTTCGGGCCCGCGGTACCCCTCGTTCGCATTCTTCTTCCCTGGATAACTTATTAACTAGCGAAGAACAGACACAAGATGGCCAAGAAGTATCAGATGCGTCCAGCACAGAAACTGAAGACAGACATGACTCATCTGATCGATTAGACATGCAAGGTGAATGCAAGAGAAAAAAGCAAACGAAAAAAACGCGCGGTTCCCCAGCTGACGAGCGCCGACAGTCCGCAGAGTTCACTGAGGAAACACGTGATGATACTCGATCCGTTTCAGAGGGTGAAGACAGTAATTCAGTACCACGACCGGAATTCCCACCGCTCGGTTCCGAACTATCAGAATCTAAAAAACAAGCCAGCAGAGACAGCGGTTTTGTTGGCAGTTGTGACGATCTTCTACGAAACAGTGACAACAGTTCGGATTTCAGATCTCACGAACTTAAAACGGAATTGGAAGAAATCGTAGAAGAAATTAGGCCGGACTTAGATGAGCGGTTAGAAAGCTCCTCGACATCACGTCCACCGCAAAGCCAACTCACTAGAAAAGATAGTTTTAATAATTGGTCATCGGATGAGGAGACAAATCTCATGATGACAAAAATGCGGCAATTCTTCAAGCAAATGATACATACAGGGAACGTGCGCACGTCCACTCCGGCTTCAACAAATTCAGAGAGTTCGCGTCCGCCGAAACCGCCACAACTATTGTATTTTGAAAGCGAATTAACGAGACTAATGAAAACAGTTCCGGGTATACGCGACGAAGAAGTGCGCGAAATCGTCGAATATTTATCAAGCGAAGACACGTGGAGTGACTCATACGATTCTTCAGACTATGCGGGCTCCGATATGGAGGGCACGGCGGCCAATAGGACAGAACTCAGGAAACAAATATCCGAGAGCTGTCGAGAGATAATCGACGAATTTGACAGAGGTAACGGCGACGCGAGGTCACTGGAGCGCGATGCGGCCGGTGCGTATCGAAAACTGGCGGCAACTTTGGGACGCGCCGGAGAAGGCTCGCCTCCCTTATTTGGGAAAGTCATGAGACATATCGGAGGGAGACTAGTGGCGTTGATGCATGAAGTATCGGGTGGTGCATCGCCGAGCACAGATGACGACAGCGCGTCTGAACCGGGAGCGTTAGCGCGGAGTAAATCTCACGACATTTTGGAAGCGACGGCAAGTCGGGGTAGTGTGGCTAGTGATTGTGAACGGTTTTCGTGGCGTGGTAGTTTCGAATCGGCGCTCCTGGCGGCCGACTCGCGCGGCACTCTGGGCGGTGCGGGATGTGAAGCTCGCAGATCACCCGCAGCCTTGGATCTGGCTGCGCAGAAGTCGCACTCTCGCAGTTGTGGAGCTATTAGTGGCAGTGAAGACAGACTATGGCGTGGACGGAGAAGAGCGTCGGCTCCTGATGCGGAGGTAAGACAACAAACACATATACATTAGACGATAATAATGTATCTCTTAATAAATAAGTCATAGCACGCAAAACCGTCTGAAATTGGTGAATTATGATATGGTAAGATTTTTTATTGTCTACATGGGCGGACTTGTCTCAGTTTTCACAGTACAACGGCTAGGCTGTCCCACTCTTCAAGCCGAAACTTCACGGCATAAATAGGCAGGGTGGTGGTACCTACCAATGCGGACTCTCAAGACGTCCTACCGCCACCAGTAGAAAAGTGTAAATTTTAAGTTTTTAAATTACAGACTTGTCATACGAGCATATTATTGAAGAACGATGTTTCAATTATCGATTTCATTTAGGTACATGTGTTTTCATTGATAGCAATGCGCATTCACTTTATTTAACATGATGATTGAATAGTAAGGTATCAATTACCCAGATGTGTGTATTAAAATTAAATTAACGTTTATTATTTCATGAGTCATTGCAAACTTGCGCAATTGACTTTGATGGTCAGTGTTTATTTCGCTCAGACAAGAGAAATGCCAGGTTACCAAGCTGTTGTCTGTCGGTAAAGGATCGAATATCGCCTAAAGGAAAGCATCTCACTTCGTCTATTAAACATAATTGCATGTTAACATTGATGTATGTTACTGGAATGACTTTTGTTTCCTACTATAACTGTTTTGTTTCCTACTATAACTGTACAAGAATACACGGCGACATTCGATCATACATTTATAATGTGCTGTAAGATGTTTAGACGAAATCACCCTTAAGCGAAGACAAGGAAATATATATTCTTATGAGTTAACATGTAACATAATACTTAACCCCGGATCCCATTTGGGTGCTTTTTAGGCGCTTGAAGCACCGGCTATCGTCCTAGTCGAAATCGTCAATGCGAACTAGCCCATAGATACACTGAGTTTCTCGCCGATTCCGTTTCCGATTCCGTGGTAGATTCTGCGAAATACTGCTGTTGCCAGGACTGGTATTAGCAAACTCTCTCAGGCTGAGCACCGTGACGTCACTTATCAGTCATTGCGTAACTGAAATCGCCTCATATAGTAGGGGAGCCCAAGCGGGGGTTTCGGGATTTATTAAAGCGCGGCAGATTAATATACAGGGGGATACATTGTACCCGGCTAAGTACCTCCACCAAAACCAGCGAATAATTTACGTAAAGTTTCTTTAAACGAACGCTTATGGAGGTCTATTAATATATTATTATTCCAACACTAATCTCTCAGTTTAAAAAAAAATTAAGGTTTCGTTACATAATACATTTATAATAATACATATAACAAAATAAAAAAAAAGTATGTCATATTTCATAAAGATATTTTCATTAGATATTCTAATGAAGTAAATCTAAATCCTATAATACAAAATTATAACAAAAATTTACGACTTCTAGAAAATAAAACGAGAACTTTGTCACTGTAGTCGAAGTAAATTAAATAGGATTTTTAAGGATATATCAAAAACTACAGAAAGGTTAAAATTTTTATTGAGACATGCTTTCAAAGAATCATGAAAATCGATACACCTAGAAAAAAAATCTGAGGTAACACACCTTTTTTGAAGTCGGTTAAAAATAAAGACGAACGTGTGTGAAGGCGGGCGCATAGTTTTGTAAGTTTTATAATGTCATAGTTTTAAATCGCTCAAGTAATCACTTCAATACCACTTAACTATAAGCAGTGCTCAAAAACCTATTATTGCGATGTTCTAAAATTGTTACTCTGTTTGTTTTTGAAATTTATATTGACAGGCCGATAACTAGTACATCCAACTTTAGTCATTTTTATTGCAACATCCATAATAGATGTTAATTAATATGTAATTAACGAACCAATAAAAATCTGAATTATTCATTAAGTCTGTAAATGATTTAAATAAAGTATTGTGTAAATTATAAACAAACTAAGTAGTAGTATTATTATTATACGTACTTATCTAATTATACAGGAGCATACGGGTTACATAGTGTGCTGCATGAAGACTTTTTTTTATTGCTTAGATGAGTGCACGAGCTCACAGCCCATCTGGTGTTAAGTGGTTACTGGAGCCCATAGATATCTACAACGTAAATGCGCCACCCACCTTGAGATATAAGTTATAAGGTTTCAAGTATAGTTACAACGGCTGCCCCATCCTTCAAACCGAAACGCATTACTGCTTCAGAGCAGAAATAGGCAGGGTGGTGGTACCTACCCGCACGGACTCTCAAGAGGTCCTACCACCAGTAATTACGCAGATTATAATTTTGCGGGTTTCCTTTTTATTACACGATGTTATTCTTTCACCGTGGAAGTCAATCGTGAACATTTGTGGAGTACGGATTTCATTAGAAAAATTGGTACCCGCTTGAGATTCGAACACCGGTGCATCGCTCAACAAGAATGCACGGGACGTCTTATCCTTTAGACCACGACGACTTCACAGTTTTAGTTAGTTTAGGCTTAAGATTCCTATCTGAAACACCGGTAATATGACTTGTTGGGACTAGTTATGACTCCGAACAAGTATCTAGTGTCGCTCTGTCTAATTCTGCCTCAAAACAGTCTTGCTTTCCCGGTCTGGTGTAGGCCGCGTAATCTTTTAGCATACCAAATGCGATTACAAACGTATAAATGAATGAGAACTTACTATCTTTATAGTGTCGTGTATAAATAATAAAATCACAACAAAATACATACCTCGTGTTCGTTCTTGAACGATTACTCATTAGAAATTAGCATCGCGACATTGATCAGGCTCGATGATGCCAAACTTGTTTAAAAAATATTGACGAGTAAACTAGTAAGAAATAATTATATCTTAATTGAATAGTTTTATTATAATGACGGCAAAGAGAACGGACATAAGGCATTTAATATTATTAATATACTAGCGACCCGCCCTCGCTTCGCTTCGGAAACATTAAAACACACATGAACCCAAAAAAATAAAAATAAAATAAAAAGTAGCCTATGTTCATCAGGGACAATGTCGGCTTCTAATGGAAAAAGAATTTTTCAAATCGTTCCAGTAGTTTCGGAGCCTATTCGAAACAAACAAACAAACAAATCTTTCCTCTTTATAATATTAGTATAGATTAGTATAGAAGAACAAAATAATTGCTACCGCTATCCATTATGGGAGTTGTTAATCTTCATCGTCCTTTCCCTAAGGATAATACGCTCGGTATACTCGTAAGAAGCAATGCGACTTTGCCTGTTCTTAAATTCCGAACACAGGTAACAATTGTTCCAAGGAAATGCGTACTCGATACACGGACTAATTCCACTTATTCTCCCCTCTATTTTTTTAATCTAAATCTTCTATTTTTTTTACTGGTAGGACCTCTTGTGAGTCCGCGCGGATAGGTACCACCACCCTGCCTATTTCTGTCGTGAAGCAGTAATGCATTTCGGTTTGAAGGGCGGGGCAGCCGTTGTAACTATACTTGGAACCTTAGAACTTACATCTCAAGGTGGGTGGCGCATTTACGTTGTAGATGTTTATGGGCTCCAGTCACCACTTAACACCAAGTGGGCTGTGAGCTCGCCCACCCATCTAAGCAATAAAAAAAAAACTATGCATTGAATAAAAAGGTATTCTTGAGTTAACAGATGTTAGTTAAAAATGATGTTAATGCATGTGGTGCCATCGTCTCCGTCGTACAGTTGATTTATTGGCTTATAAAGCAGAATCAGTGACTTTTCAGCAATATGTATTTCCTTTGAAATGTGAAACTGTGAACTTTTCCATACGATATTCCCTTGAGCGTTACGAAATGTTGTACTTCAAATGAGACCTAAGTACAGTATTTTATGGTAGGCAGCAACGCGGCTTCTGAGACAATTTCCACCAATTGGACTGTATACTTGACTGCCTATTGGGGTAATAGAAAACATGAAAACTTAACCTAACTCATGTCAATAGAACCTTTAAAGGATTTCGAAGAGCTGTCTATTGTAACCACAAGTGAATACTTCACGTTACCTGCAACGTACGTACGTGCCTTTGACATAAAAATATATACATAATCTTACTGGTGGTAGGACCTCTTGTGAGTGTGAGTGAGTTAATGCGTTTCGGTTTGACGGGTTGGGCAGCCGTTGTAACTATACTGAGACCTTAGAACTCATGTCTCAAGGTGGGTGTCGGCATTTAAGTTGTCTATGGGCTCCGGTAACCACTTAACATCAGGTGGGCCGTGAGCTCATCCACCCATCTATGCAATAAATAACAAAAAGATAACCTTGTCGATACAAATAGCATAAGAGCGTATATGCAAAATAATCTAAGAGCAATCGAAGTCGTAATACATTCAGCTGTAATTCCTTGCAGTCGGAGGAGGAACAGCGTTCGGGATCATTACCGCGGTTACCGTCTGTGACGGGTACGACCGCGACTCCGGTCGGGCCGGTCAAGTCCGCCCGGTACAGAGCACCGGGTTTCCGTACAGCGACACGTGCTGCGTCCGCGCCAGGTCTGCACGTGCCGCGGCGAAGAAGGCCACCGCCCACCCCACAGCAGCCCCCACCGGCCGCGCCGGCGTCTGCACCTAGTTTACAGGGTAAGTAAATAACTCCACAAAACACCAATATTTTTTTCCTACCTATGCTGATAGCTTTGAGAGGCTATTTCAGCTTCTCTTTGACGTGTACGTGAGCTCACGGGGCTCAAACCAGGAGTGTTTCTAACACTGGCCCTGACACCAATACTTCCCGCTCGGGGTTCCTCAAATTTTAAACATCGATGTGGAATACTCTTGCGTGCCTTAAACATTATTCTATCTGTCCATATTTATAATTAAATCTTTTTACTTGTGTAAATTGCATGTGCATTTTTGCAGACTGATATTCACAGTGACTATCAAATTAATTTGCGGTTTTCATAGATTTATTGACGCGTACTCAGGTCAATATAGTTTATTTCGTTGAAATCCATTGACAAGCGAAACGGATAATATTACGTTACTTGTTAAAGAGATACCACAGTGCACGATGCTCTGCACTCAGCTGCAGATAGGAACAGATGGCGGTGCACTATAAAAAACAAACTGTTTCAAGGCCATGACCATGACCCTCAGTAATGAGGAAACCGATGCAAGGAGGAGTTAAAGAGATACCTAAATAAATATAAAATTAAATATTAGTTGGTGTACATACGTATTTGCGCATGTGACATCACGGGAAAACGTTTGTAGTAGAAAAAAAAACTCGACACTACTATTTTATTTAACGACACCAGTTATTCAGGATACTTGGAGTTGGTAGTTTTTTTTTTATAATTTATACTTTTAGTAATGCGTTTCGGTTTGAGGGGGTGCCCCACCTGGCTGAACTCATGTCTCTAGGTGGATGGCGGCATTTACATTGCTGATGTATATGGGTTACCGTAACCTCATAATACCAAGTGGGCCGTGAACTCTTTCAAACATCTAACCAATAAAAAAGTCTGATTCAGTTTTTTTTTCGCCGCTAAATTAGTTTTTTTATTAATATTGAGCGCTTTATCTGTTTTTCACAATAACATGTAACTATTACCGAAGTACTGAAACATTTTAAACGAATTTCAATAGAAAGAAAAGCTAAAAGTAATTAGAAAAATGAAAAGACAATAAGTTATGAACCAATTTCGCACTTTACTTTTCCTCTATTGTACTAAAGCTTTGATCTGATTGAGTGATGGTGAAAGCCCAGTGTGACACCAACATCACTGTGAATAAATTTTAATTCAAGCAAGACAACAAATAAATGCTTTAAAAAATTAAAAACTTCATTGCGTTAAGAAAAGAAAAAGTTAATTAAGCCAGCTTTTGAATTGCTTCACTTTCTCACACGGGAGCCAATTATATTTTGTTATGCAGAGACAAAGTAAACATCTTAGTCAGTTAAATATGTATTTACACAGTTATATTTGTTCATAGTCAATAAGGATAGTTAAAAAAAAACATATTTGGTGTATATTGTATTTCAACCCAATGAAAACAGGGTAAGATCATCTCTGAAGTCAAAAATAATAACCAAATATTAAATAAAAAACACCAGCATTGGAACTGTCCCACAGGCTTATTATATATTCAAATAACCTATAAATTTAACACTACATAATACTAAAAAAATTCGTTGTAATCTAGGAAAATATTAAGGTTAAACTTCGACCACAACAGATACATATCAATTAGAACAAATTCTTATTTTTCGCATGCTTATATCCAAGTGCTAATCACTTGCTCAAATGTTGTCTCTTACTACGATCCTAGTAACAGTTCATATCATATTCTAAAGGCCACTTTGTCTCCGTAAGCGAATCTTAAAATATTTTTGTGTATGAATGTGACGTATACACAGTGTCTGCCTAAACCTTAATTGCTGATCTACGATTACCGTTCATCGTTAGTAGATTCTGCGAAGCACGGCTATTGCTAGGGTTCGTGTTAGCAACTTCGTCAGGCTTGAGCTCCGTGAGCTCATCTACTAGTTAAGGTTCCGCTGAAATAGCCTCTCAAGGCTATCAACTTAGGTAGGAAAAAAAACAAAAAATAAAAAACCTTCAGAGCAATAAAAAATTAAATACTAATAACTAAATACTAAAATAACAAAGATATCATGGGGTACTTAATTGAGAATGATTTAAATGGTTTTTATAAGTTATCTGTGGGTAAGTAAAAAAAGTTTTAATCTGTGCTATTTTTTTATGAAAACATTAAGTATGTTAAATGTGAAATGTAATAGCGTTGATAGCATAATATTGATAATTGATCCTCCCGATCCACTAACGGTGCTTCTAGGTACTACAAGCACCGGTCACCGTTCTCGTCGAACCCGTCGCTTGCGACGAAGGGCTCGACGAGTAAATTAACTCTCAGACAGCCCACTGAGTTTCTCGCCGGATCTTCTCAGTGGGTCGCGTTACCGATCCGGTGGTAGATTCTACGAAGCACGGCTCCTGCTAGGGTTTGTGTTAGCAACATCATCAGGTTTGAGCCTCGTGAGCTACTAGTTAAGGTTACGCTGATATGGTCTCTCTAGACCATCAGCTTAGGTAGGAAAAAAAGCTGATTTACTGCACTGCGCTTAAAGCGTAATGCATACGAACATTGAAACGAATCTTTATCTTTTCGAGCATGAAATAGCGAATACTGATGTAAATGATTAGATTAGAGTAACTATTAAGTATTTGGTGTTACGTAACGACGGAATTCCAATCCAAAAAGTAATTTTAGCAATTAAATCTGTTACGTAAAGTAAGCGGAAGCTTATTTTACGATGCTTTCTCTTATTCACAGCAAAGGTTTTGGAGATGTCCATCAATTATCGCGAAACAGTAGTTTATTCATATAATGCAAACATACAAAATTCAAATACGGAAACTACAATGGTTTTTTTTTTATTCCTATTATTTTTTCGTAAAAAAGGCCTTTGTAATGAATTTCAAGGTAGGCATTGCCAATCATTTTTTGCGAGAAATATCAAACAACATCGTTGGCCAAAACATTTTTCAAACGACATACATACATGATATGACAAACTGGAACAAAAACACGACGATTAGATTAAGTCCAGCTTCGTAGTATCATTTAGATGTTCTTTTAAATCAATCTCAGTGTTTTTAGTGTACAATTTTTTATTGCTTAGATGGGTAGACGACAGCCCACCTGGTGTTAAGAGGTCACTGGAACCCATAGACATCTTCAACGTAAATGCGCCACCCACCTTGAGATATAAGTTCTAAGTTCTCAGTATAGTTACAACGGCTGCTCCACCCTTCAAACCGAAACGCATTACTGCTTCACGGCAGAAATAGGCGGGGTGGTGGTACCTACCCGTGCGGACTCACAACAGGTCCTTATCACCAGTAAAAAAATATTAATTAAAAATATCTGCTAGCTAGATCGATTGCTGCTAGCGTACATAAACAAAAACAGCGTATACATTTAAATTATGATCTAAATTTAATATTAAAAGAAGATGTGGTAATGAAAAAAAAACTCAATCGAATACGGAAACAGAAATCATAATTGAAGATCATTTAATATCAATGTCGTAGAGGCACGTTCCTGCAGTGATTACCGTGCAGCAGGAACTAAAAAGCAATGTCACGTTAAAAACGAAACCATATTGTATTTTTCACTTAGCGGCGTGTCCTTCTGTTTGTTGCAAATCACGCCATAATACATACAGTCCATGACCGAAACAAATTACTTGCTCCACAGTCAACTGGTATTTACTAACTATTGTTATATTGGTGTCTGTTTAGCCCACTTAACGAATTGCATGAACGTATTGTAAATAATGCAATAAAAAAAACTATTTTGCTATTTTTAAAACAGACAAAATATGTTTACGGAATTTACAACATTCTATAAATTAAGTTGCGCATTTAGGCGCAAGTCTTGTTGGGGAAAGTTTATTCAAAGTCAATAAAAAAACTATAAAACTTAAGTAATTTTATATGTGACGACATCTAAAGTAAGATATTTTTTTACACTTTTTTAATCCAATATAATAATACTTTGTTGTCCGTAAGTTGCAGACAAAATTAGGCACAACATCATGGGTACTTCTGTCATGGTCAATAAGGAGTCCTGAAGATTTTATTTTTCAAAAATTTGCAGCCTGAATGCGTCTTACACGTTACGTCATTTGAGGTCAAAAAATAGAAAAGCTGTACACTCTTCGTAGTCGTTACTATTTAGTTTGACATGAACAATATTATACAATTCATAGATTTCTATGGTGCTTTAAGTGAAAATTTGATAAAACTACTTTATTTTCATACTAGCATTTGCCCGCGACTACGTCCTCGTGGAATAGTTAAATGGGCTATCTAACACTGAAAGAATTTTTCAAATCGGACCAGTAGTTCCTGAGATTGGTACGTTCAAACAAACAAACTCTTTAGCTTTATAAAATAGATTCAAATCTTGTGAATCCCAGATGATATAACATCAAGAAATCAACTCTCGACCAAATATAGTATTCAAAGCACCGGTTACTTTGATAAAAATATACGTATATACGATAAATTTAAAAATAAAAAAACTACTTGCAAAACATTTTAGAATGAAGTAACACGTAATGTATTCAAAGAAGACAATGCAACTTGTTAATTTTGGTGTCACGTTCAATGCATTTGTTCGAGTTGTTTCCGAAACGCTGATAAAAGGTTGGAACTTCGAATGCCGAAAAAAATATTTTGAAGAACATTCCAGAAGATTTATTTTTGTTGTTTTCAATTACCGTCAACCTAATATGCTTATTTCTCCTTATGATTTTAATTGTATGTTAAGACGAAAAGGCTCCTATGATAATATTGATATAAGTCATCAAGCTCTCTTAACACACAGAAAAAAAGCGAACACCATTTTTAGTTTAAAAACTCTTACCAAGCAGTAAAATGGAATGTCGAATACGTACTCAAAACAATAACACCGCAAAATTAGCATATTCAGGTCAGAAACTAATTACATCACCGAAGCAACTTTCCTACGGCCCGTAGAGGAAGTTCTATACCAATTCCAATCTGATCATACGATTAACTAGAACAAGTCGATGTTATAAAACAAACTGTTATTGCGCAACTCGTTAACAATATATTTCTTTCTTTTTTCGGACTACCGGCTCCAAAGTAGCATTACACATACTATGGGAACCACAGATTGGTCTTCATACTTGAGGCCTATAAAATCAAATGCAGCTAAACGCCTTAATGTCGTTAAATGGATTAACAATGGCGCTATCTTGTTTAGTTAGTTGGACACGCTTTAGTTTTCATGTTATAACAAATGCAGCTAAATCTCTAACAAATTCAGTTCAAAAATTTTATCTT
The DNA here is from genome assembly GCF_030267445.1 of Bombyx mandarina. Lineage (NCBI taxonomy): Eukaryota > Metazoa > Arthropoda > Insecta > Lepidoptera > Bombycidae > Bombyx > Bombyx mandarina. Next base: position 15,990,438 of record NC_143216.1, on the reverse strand, counting down.
TACTCTGTACTAAGTACTAATAAACGAAGTTTTTATCATTTAAAATTCAGATTATTAGTAATATTCTCATTCTTTATAAATCAGCTTTAAAATAAAGAATATCGTAGCTATCCGAACAAAGTTATTTCAGCTTCTCAAACCGGAAGTGTTGCTAACATTAGTCCTAGCAAGAGCAATACTTCGATGGATCGGGAGAATCCGTAATGACGTGCTTAGGGCCGATTTTTGTAGTTTACCTGAATATTTGACAGACTTGGATTTAGCTGCCTTTGATTTTATAGGCCTCACTTATACTATACCTTTAAATAAACAAAATCAAATATCTATATATAAATTAAGCATCCACACGAAAAACAAATGATGCCTGCTCGATGTGGGAATTGAACTTACGACCTTTCGGCCCGGTAGTCAGAGGCGCTAACTGTTGCGTCAGCGAGTCAGTCAAACTGAATTATATTCAGTAAAAAAACCGTAAGTCAATGTAGGTAACGGTTAATTTAAACGGTAGTCCGGTTTACTAAGACGACAATGTATTTATATAAATAAATTAGTACTTTTGTTTTGCATTTGTGCTGAGCATCGTGGACAGGGACGTCTTAAACTAGGCTGGGGCCCTTGGGCACACAAGAATTGGAGACCCTTTTGGAAAGTAAAAAAAGCGAATTATAATAACATTTTTTTACTGAGTATGACCATTTATTATAGGTAATCAAATGCAGTATGATATAATAATATTAATTATATTAGAATGCTGCTGGATTTTTGGTTACGATTACGATAATGGTTTCTTTCGGGATTTCTGTTGAGCAAAATATTCCATTATATCTATAAAGTCAATTTTTTTAAGGATATCACTTTCTATGCCCATAATTGACAAATTACTCAGCCGTTCTTGTAACATTGTTGTTCGCAATTCATTTTTTATTCTCTTAAGCTGCGAAAATGACCGCTCTCGACTACAATTGGTAACCAAATTGTCGGTCGGGCACTTGCCCCGTGTGCCCTTATGGTAAAGACGGTATTGATCGTGGATAGTTTAAGCATAGTGGATATTCAGTACATTAAAAAGTGTATAGTGGTTACTAAATACTACTTAAACCACAATCTAATCGTTTCAAAAAAAATATTTAAAAAAAATTAATTTACCGTCGTATCATTCTTCATTTCGTGAAAACGCTATCTCATTTAAATTCAATTTTTCAAACGAATTTAAGTCATGTTTCACGGATTTCGTTTATTTACGGTCACATTGACTTGAGTGCTTTGACAAGACTTGTTCGAAACAAACGAACGGCCTTGAAGACAAATGTAGAAACTGAACATTCATTAAACAAACACAAAATCTCCATTCACATCAACATGAGTTAGTCCAAGCACTCGACCCCCTAAAAAAGTTTTATTTTTATTTATTGCTTAGATGTGTGGATCAGCTCACAGCCCACCTGGTATTAAGTGGTTACTGGAGCCCATAGACATCTATAACGTAAATGCTCCACACACCTTGAGATATAAGTTCTAAGGTCTCAGTATAGTCACAACGGCTGCCCCCACCCTTCAAACCGAAACGCATTACTGCTTTACGGCAGAAATAGGCGGGGTACCTACCCGTGCGGACTCACAAGAGATTGTACAACCAGTAAGACGGTTTAATAAAACGCGTTTAATTGGAATAATTATTGTCACTAGTCAATCGTCATTACTTTCATAAAACAGACTCGCTTGTTTGCATGGCGTCGCGGCACGCAAAACAACGTGGTTAGGTTGAAAAGTAGGCCTAACTGTTCGGATAGATAATTTTCTTCGTTTACGAGACATTCCTTGGTCAACCTTAATGACGCCGATAAAAATTTCCACATTATTGAGGCATTTTTCTTGTTCAAGAGATAACACACTCGGTTTAGCGAATCTGTCACCTGAATTTAGTTAATTCGATATTGATGGGTGATATGATTGTAGTTGTTAAGAAGCCGCTATCGTTATTATTATATACTAGCGACCCGCCCTCGCTTCGCTTCGGAAACATTAAATTTTATTATTGATAGCTGAGTCCCGCGATGTTACCCGCGGGCGAAACTAGTCTAAAAAAAGTAACCTAAGCTACTCCTTATATCATCAGCTACCCATCAGTGAAAGTCTCGTTAAAATCGGTCCAGCCGTTCTAGAGATTAGCCGGAATAAACAGACAGACAGATAAAAATTGTAAAAAATGTTATTTTGGTGTATGTACGGTATATATATTCATATGCATGTAGTAAAAAGCGGTTATTTCAATATTACAAACAGACACTCCAATTTTATTTATATGTAGATTATTGCAACAGATATATTTCTACTTTTATTTGTTTAAATATTCCTCTTCCGGTATGGATAACGAATGATTTTCTATAATCTATAAATTTGTAACAAATAAATTATTTTATAATCAAACGCATTCGTAAATTTCGATTGCATAACATCACAAAAGAACTTGTCGCCCCAACATCTCCATTATCTATGTAATAACCACCTTTCGCAAAACGCAATACCGGTTCCCCGTGGTGTTGCGTTTTCGAACTTATCAGTTAGCTATCAATATATTAATACGTGAAGCAAAAACTTTGTATCCCTTTTTACGAAAATTACGCGGACGGAGGAGTATGAAATTTTCCACACTTATAGAGAATATAGAGAAGAAGTGCACAATGCTAATAATGCATTTTTTTTTTTTAAATAATGCATAAAAGATACATTAAATCAATAAAGAAAACATTACACACACTACATACCATGTATTTGACGCACACACGCATGCATACTATTTATTGTCAAACTTTTGTTCTTGACGTCTGTTGTCAAATTGAGATTAAATATTGTTTGTTTTTGTTAATATTTTTCTATAGTGTGTAGTCTTGACGAAATTTGTGATTATAGAAGTATAAAATACAATCATAATAGTGTACAAACTTACAATTCCAATTAATTATAGTCGAATTTCGACTACTGCGGGGCCACTAGTATATACCTAATAGTTAGTTGCGAACGCGAATGAATGGCTACGTTTGACCGTTGTTTATTGGTTCGCAGCCGCCAACAATTAGCCTTGCAATTCAATACGTCAATGTGCGATCGTAATCTCTAAAGTTTCGGTTACCGTTTTGAAATGTAGAACACAAACATGTTCACGTGATACTAAAAATGCGTGACAGCGGCTGGACTACCTAGAGCCCACTGAGTTTCTCGCCGGATCTTCTCAGTGGGTCGCGTTTCCGATCCGGTGGTAGATTCTGCGAAGCACTGCTCTTGCTAGGGTCAGTTTTAGCAACTCCGGTTTGAGCCCCGTTAGCTCACCTACAAACGTTAGGGCGAAGCTGAAATAGCCTCTCAAAGGCTATCAGCATAGGTAGGAAAAAAAAGACTACCTATATAGTCATTTGAAAGAAAATGTTGGTAGGACATTTTGTGTTCGCACGAGGCATTTAATACAAATTGAAACTACGGTGTCATTTCTTGTAATCCTATAGTAATCCTCTTTGGTAATTTTATAATACTAAGTGACGCTCGACATCCTCTCTCTCTTCCCAGCTATTTATCCCATATGGTAGCGGGGTCAGCTTTCCTCACTTTACTCCTCCATTTCGCTCTGTCTTCGACATCCTCGTCAGCAACATTCCATTCTCTCTTGTCCTTCAGCACTACGTCCTTCCACCTTGTCTTGGGTCTACCTCTAGGTCTTCGACCGGGGAGGTCGAGCAGTAGCGCCAAATTTCCGACGTAGTCAGGCGGCTTCCTTTTCACGTGACCATACCATCTCAGCCTACTTTCCTGCATCTTGTCTTCGATGTCCCGTACACCTAGACTTCCACGCACGTACTCGTTGCGGATTTTATCGAGCCTAGTCACGCCGCACAGCCACCTCAGCATCTTCATATCACCAACTTGAATGGTATGCACGTTCCTTTTGGTTGCCGTACATAAGAACAGGCCTTATTATCGTTTTATAGATCATGATATGATATGACGCTAGACATCCAAACAGCTATTTAAAAAAAAAATAGATATTACATTTTACAAATGAAATGTGTTCAGCTCTTAAAATAAACCCGTTGCCGATGCGTATTGCTAAAAAACTTGGTTAAACATTTTTCGGTATTAGTATCCTAGGCTCAAACGCGCTAACGCCATCGACCTAACTACTGTTACTAATTTACATTCACGTAATTATCTTTTGATATGGCTCATAAAAATTTCGTATGTAGAAGAAGGAATAAAACAAAAATTCCATTACGTATGGTATTTGACGTTTTGTAAATGTTTTTAAATTCAGAAGAAATATGTATAAAATAAAATAAGTTTTTATTGGGTACCTGTATACAAAACGAGCTCACCGCCCACCAGATGTAAAGCGTTTACCGCCGCCCATAGACGTTATAAAATACATATAAATGCCGCCACTCGCCTTGAACCATGAGGTCGAAATCTCAATTCTATTGTGTTACTTTGTCCTAAACTTTAAACCGGAACCCATAGCTTCTTGGCCGAAATAGGCAGGATAGTGGTACCTATGGGGCTGTGTTATTCTAGACCGATATTTCCCAGTCAAATCTCTCGAATTATTATGAATGCTCATCAAATTATAATTACTCAGAAAACTTGTTCGATATACAAACTTTCTAATTCATAAATTACGAAAATAACAGAAATGTTATATAAGGTATGCAAACGTTTTTGACTGGTCCGATATAAAATGCTGTTCTGTGTCCAAACGCTGATTTTATAAACTTTAGAAGAGCACGTGTTAAAAAAGAATGACGTTATTTAAAAAATATATATCACGCAAAACTGAAGTGTCTATGGAAAAGAAAAAAAAAAGGACTAATACGCGTTATTACTTTGAACTTAACACGAATAGAATTATCTTATCAATAATTAAAAACAATTAGCGTAATCTTATCGAACATATGCACGGCGAAATATCATTGATATTCCAGAAGGGATGTTTATCTTTAAAGCCGTGTTTTGAATATAAAAATGTTAATACGATTGACCTTGAGACCTTGCTGGGCTTTGAGAATAACGAACATTCAAACGACAATCGACTCTTTACGGGTCCAATGCGTAATTGTATCTATGTATGGATTCCGTGCGATTAACTTTGACGAACGCTTCGACTGTATGCAAGATTAAGATACATACGTCATTAAATAATTATGTATTAAGGACTCCGTTGGACGTAGCCTGCATATTTTGAATTAGGTACGTGCCGAATTTCACAGCTAGCAAACCGTGCTGTCCTGGGTTAATGGACTAAACTTTTACTGTTACCGCCGAAGGACTGGTCAGCTAGAGTTAATTATAATTCTACTAATTTTGTTATTTTTATTTCGAATACAATTTTCGTGGTCACGGCCGATCTTAACTGCAGTTTAAAGAAGAAGTAAAAGTAATACATAGCTTTACTTATATGCATCTATGATTCACGAAGTCCAAAGAAATCACTAGATAGGTATAAATGCGATAAGATTTTAGTATACTTTTAACTGACTGACTGACACCACTGACTCTGTGGTGCAGGTTTGCTTGTTCTTTATCTAAGCGTTTATTGTCTGTATATGTATGTATATATTAGTATGTATATCAGTCTTTGATACCCGTAACACCGGGAATCACTAATTTGGGATCGGATAACCGTGCGTTATTTGCTCCCAGTTATGTATTGTTTTAAAAGTTTATTATGATGATCGAAATCGATTACTAATGAATTGTCTTTGTGCCAATCCAAAGACTCCATCAATTATATAAAATTGATCCGACTAAATATGTACTGGTTTTCTTTAAACGAACAAATTTCGTGTTTTAACTATTTTGTTCCTCAAATTCCTCATAATAGCTGAGGAATACAAGGTACAAGGCTGTTAAAATAGACTTGACTTTGATACACATCCTGTAATAAGTGCACTGAATATTTGCTAAGATACCAAACAAAAAATTGTTCAACACAACAGCTACTAGTGTTCTTTATAATTGAAAATAATAAAACCAAACCCGCTTAAAACTTAGAGAACTTTATCAGCATAATACTATCAGTCAAAAGCACTTATCTATAGACATTCAGCCGCAACAGGTTTAGAGGTACGTTTTAATCAATCAAATTGCGACACGAGTTGTCGATTGTCTGCAGTTTGTTTATACAAAGTAAGGCTTGGACAGCTAGTATCTTGGCCTCTATTTCACAATAGTTGTTTCACGCTCGCTGGTCACTATTTAACGTTATCCGGTTGTGACTCCTATCCAATACGATTTAATTCAGTGATTCGCACTTGGTAGATGTTTTATCGTTGTTTGGGAGCTCATAGAATTTCTCACCCGATCTTTTCGGTGGGTCGCGTTTCCGATCCGGTGTCAAATTCTGCGAAGCACTGCTCTTGCTAGTGTTAGCAACGTCCTCAGGTTAGAGCTCCGTGAACTCACCTACTCGCTCTGTTACGCTGGCATAGCTCTAAAAGCTTAGGTAGAAAAATTGGGTGATTACAAGTTTTCGTTTCTATCTGGATAATTAAACATGGACAAACAAAACGAGTTGTTCCATCATCTATACCAGCCTTTCCCAAAGTGGCGATAACGTCCCCTTGTGGGCGCTAAAGGCCTAAAGGAGGGCGGTAAGAGACCCATAAAAAAATGGGAGCGTTGTGTAGAGGCTTGGATGGCGATTTGTAACTTCATCTAGGAGGACTTTTAGATACCTATTTAGACACCGATTAAGCTTTTGCTATAGTGGTTTTTAAGTAGATGAAAAAATGGGGGCGCTAAAAAATAATTTATTCTCAAAGTGGGCAGTAGACCAAAATAAGTTTGGGAGCCCCTGGTCTATACCGTCGCCCCGATTATCCGTCTATACATCAGCTCGATGTTTCGGAATATCAAGACAATTTAATCGTTCCATGAAGCATATAATTAATCGTTAATAACGAACTACTGTCCTACTTAAACTAACAGCCGTCGCTCTTTTTAAACGCCTTGATAACTTTGACAGTTAAATATTTAGTCTGCGGCAAAAGATTACGTTATTACGTTGCGTTTATCTTAACGTTAGTTACATTATCTTTAAAACAATTCATTGAGCACAATTTCTCTTACTTACTTAGTACTTACTCCCCGAGCAGTCTAATCTAATTAGTCATAATTATATATCTTATCATATAAAAATAATCATAATTTTGAAGTCGTCGTGGCCGAAAGGATAAGACGTCCGGTGCATTCGTGTTGAAGCGATGCACCGGTGTTCGAATCCAGCAGGCGGGTACCAATTTTTGTAATGAAATACGTACTCAACAAATGTTCACGATTGACTTCCAAGGTGAAGGAATAACATCGTGTAATAAAAGTGAAACCCGCAAAATTATAATTTGCGTAATTACTGGTGGTAGGACCTGTTGTGAGTCCGCGCGGGTAGGTACCACCTACCTATTTCTGCCGTGAAGGAGTAATGCGTTTCGGTTTGAAGGGTGGGGCAGCCGTTGTAACTATACTGAGACCTTACAACTTATATCTCAAGGTAGGTGGCGCATTTACGTTGTAGATGTCTATGGGCTCCAGTAACCACTTAACACCAGGTGGGCTGTGAGCTCGTCCACACATCTAAGCAATAAAAAAAAATCACAGTTAAGACATAAAAATATTTTCGTTAAATGTTTCTGAAGTTAACATAGAAAGGGGATTAAACAGAATTTATTGCTAGATTAAAATCGCCAAATCGGATACCGCTACACTGTAAGGGCAATCTCCTAGGAAAGAGGGCGTGAACAAAAAATGTATCATTATTCAGTTACTAATGTTTCCTTACATCACAAATATTATTCGCTACTTTATACTACAGTATTAGGAGGCTTTTAAAGCAGATACGTTTCATGTGTAACATTAAAAACAGTTATTCTACAATGTTATAATTAGCTATATTGTTGTATATGTTTGTTTGTTTTTTCTAGGATGTTCGAATTTCCCTAAATGAAACGCAAACACTCCTATTCCTTTTGTAATAGGTATATCCCAATTTCGACATGATTACGAATAAGAAAGCATAGCTTACAACGCGACCACATACCACGAATGAAACTCGGAACCATTGTTCACGGCCGCAATACTTATATTTTTATATTCTTCGCGAAATCAATTGTTTTCGATGACTATCGATGTGTTGTTAAAAGCTTTCACTTTATGTATTTAACATGTCGTACTTTACACATTTTTTTTTTTTCTGGTATAAAGATGTCTCTTCGTTTAAGTTTTCTTTTTTAAATTCTCCAACTATTAGCGATTAGCCGAATATAGCATTACAAATAGGTTTTATGTGATAAATTAAAATAAAAAGCCTCGTTCTGCCATCGCACGTTGTATTAAAAAAAAAAACTTTGAGACTTATTCGTGATGTTTCTTTAAGCTCGATCAAGGCGGTATTTGTCACGATCAGAGTTTCGTAACAACCGGTACGTCTTGTTGATATCAAATGCACGTTATTGTTCCACAGTGACGACGTGACTGCCACAAAAGCAAGTTTCTAGGGAACCAATAAATTAAATACCCGAAGAAGCGACCGACTGTGACAATTGAAAAATGTTGCCATACTAATTTTAACATTCATGTACTCTTCATATGTGCCTATGAGTTGCGCAAATTTCATTTCATCTCCCAAGGTTCGTGCACCTCTGATCGATCAACGTCCTATCTGTTTCTTCCTCTTAGCAGCCATTCAAACTTTGATATCAAGGTGGGTGGTGGAAATCAGTTATTGCCAAATGTACGGATTTATAAACTTTTGGAATTTTTCGTGTTATGTCCATACCATATTATGTTTGGAAAAGAACAAGTCCCAAGGTTCCTGTTGATTCTTATCGAATCAGGAGATGAATTGCACTCTTAATTGGTGACAGAGCCATGACAATTTTAAAGGGCCTATGAAGGCCCACTAGAAAAAAAGGCTATGGGGTCTGTGGACTCTGGTAATCCCTCAACACCACGTCAGCCGCGCGCTCGTCGGCCGATCTTAAATGATCAATTGATTGTCTTACATCTATATTATACTCATTACTGTTTAATATAAAACAACCTTGACCTTTACGAGCAGGCTTATTGCGCAAACGTGTTTCGATAAATCAAACGAAAACGTGTGAAAACATGGAACCATGAGAAAACTATGGTTTGTGGAATTTGCGACATGTCTCTAGCCAACAGCTCTGTTAAGTCACAAAGATAATTAAAATAGTTTCATTGTTCTTGTAATAAAAAGATTTAAAAGTGCAGATCTGGACGAGGCCGGCCACGCGAGGCGCCCCACAGTGACGCAATATAGCACACCGTGTCGGCCCGATGAGTTCATTCTTAGACACAACTTAAGGTTTTTGCCTTCGGTTGGATATTCTGTTTATGGTATAAGAATCGCAATTTGTTCACGTTCAGCTATTGATAATTGGAAACGATTTAACGTAATATCTATGACAAAAAATAATGGTTTATTGAATTCATACAAAACCTGGTTTTCTGTTCATGATGATATATCGAATTAAATGTCCGTTTTATTTGGTATTAGTATCAACAATTCGATGTTTTCAATTGAACTTCAATTAAGTTTACCCCATTCAAATAGTTGAAGAAGTTTTTTTGTCATGAATATTTTCCAAATTATAAACTTTAAATGGCTCTCCTGTAAATTCGCTAAAAGTCGCTTAAACTAAATAACATTTCATCCCTTGATAAAGCAGGGGTGGCCAACCGGTAGATCGCGATCGACCGGTCGATCGTGGCTATTAGTTCAGTCGATCGTGTCAAGACAAAAAAATATAAATACATAGAATAGACTGCGCAACGTAATCCACCAATTGCTGCACGCATCATCTTCATCTTGTATCATTTATTAATGACCATTACGTCACATTATTTATCCTCTCCTCCACACAATAGTTCTCTTTTATTAAATAATTTCAGCTTTATGTTAATCTATATATGGACCGTTTATTTTGAAAGTGGTGTAAGTCCATTTCCTTTATTTCGAGAAAATTAAAGGTTACTGACTATATTTGTTGATTTTAAAATACAGGCAAATCATATGAGGTCTGTCTATGCCACCTATCTCTGTCAATTGGACTTACACCACTTTCATAATCGATGCAATTTCATTTACCGACCGATTTTAAGTTGTACAAAACATGGGATTTTTTTGAGAAATTAAACACGAACTAGTTATATATAAAAAAATTACATTAAACTAAGCATGCATTACGTGATAGCAATTTTTTCTCAAAAATGGACTTACACCACTTTCAAAATAAACGGTCCATATATAAAAATGAATTGCTGTTCGTTAGTCTCGCTAAAACTCGAGAACGGCTGGACCGATTTGGCTAATTTTGGTCTTGAATTATTCGTGGAAGTCCAGGGAAGGCTCAAAAGGTGAGAAAATATAAAAAATCTTGGAATTATATAAAAACAAACAATTTTGTTTTTCCTTTGATGTGTCCCCTTGATGTGTCTTTTATTTATCGATTGAGGCAATACGAAGTCTTCCGGATCAGCTAGTATTTTCAATAAAAGAAAATATACTACTTATTTGTATACTGAACTACATTGTTTCACAAAATTTCAAGAAATATCATTAGTAGATTGTGGTATGTTACGTCAGTAAACAGTAGATCTTAGTTCTAATCAAGCTGGCCATCCCTGATATATAGTAGTATACTCGTAGTACATGGATGAAATCCACTTGTGGGCTCTCATTTGCCGGTTCGTTGCAGCATTACCGTCAATAATGTTTGCGCAAACAATTTTAAAGGCACTTTAATCACACACATTGAAATATTTTTCAACACTAGTTGACACACATACGTATGTTGCGCAATATTTACTTCGCCTACGCTGTATCTTATCATTAAAGTTCAGTCGCGTGCGGAATGAAGTTCGTTCTCCTTTCATCCTCAGATCTTCAAGACTATCAAATAGATTTACATTGGTTTTATGACTAATTGAATATGTATTGGAAGTGCACAGTGCACGTTTTTTGATGTATTTAATGGTTAGTATCTCTGCTACAATTTGGGTATGTAAATAATTTTACGCAGAACTTAGAAGTATACTTACAGTTGTGACAGCGAATATTATTTCGAAACACCTTTGAATATTTATAAACAAAAAGTAATTGTTTTTATTTTTAAAGCAATTATTAAATACCTAATTAGATTTACAGATAAAATCTTTTATTCCCCGTTAATACAGTTGTTTTAAAAAACTATATTAATACAACTATAAACACTTATATATTCTATTTCGATACACGATATGTCGGCGTTGTTGCAAGCTCAATGATCACGGATGGACTTGAGAACTCATTAAAGCTAAATACCGTGGTAAGAACACCGTTAAATGATATTGTTTATAACGTTGATAACCGCGAAAGCTGAAAACAGTTAATATTATAATATAATACCGCTGTTTTTTGTCTTTTAAAACGGAACGAGTGCGTGGCGGCCTACGTAACCATTGTGGGGCTCCGTTGAGATTATAATAGAATAAACATTGAAAATAAAACTTTTCTATTTAAAAAATAAAACTCTAAAAAATGTGAAACCGTAAATTTTATAATAAAAACACAACAAATCGTGTTCAAAATAATTTTCTTTGCCCTTCCTTTTTTTTTTCAAATACTATTATTTTTCTCAATATTTTTTTTCATGCTTGAGTAATTAGAGGAAAACACACTTCCTACTAGAGTGATGCCTGAATCGGAAATGTCAATAACTACTGACGTAAATAAAACCTTATACCGTATTCAAGATCTATCTAAAGGTATTCCACCTTAAATGCATTAGAGTTTTTCATCTTTTAGATACACATACCATTAATTAACTCGATACCTCTAATTTATTTTATTTTATTAATTTTAAACACCCTGTGTAAATTCACATTAAACAGTTATGTATTTTACTCAAAACGATGTCACAGCTAATTTTAATAAAACAGTTTTTGTTGGCAATTCTCGTATAGTACCATCCACGAATGATAGGTTTTGTGAGAATCGGTTCAAGAAATGCGCGTCTTTCATGGTCAACGAATCCCAACCGGACCTCACAAGTTGCAAACTAGGAATCGCGAACGCACATTTGTAATTGTTACATTTAACATAATTTACATAATACCAATCCAATGGATCGCAGCGAAGGTTACTCGCGACCACTTTCTATCATCGCCATGGGAAACCACATTCACCCATGTTTACGTGCTTAAAGTACTTTCTATTAAACCGTCAACATGCTACTCGAAAGTATCATAAATACTGGTGGGAAAATGTTGACATTTGATTACTATTATTGATAACTGTTAAAAAAATGCTTTCGCGAATCTATGAATGCTCAATTATATACATCTTTATGGATAGAGCATGCATGTAAATATAAATAAATAGGTATATAATACAATACGCCATTTTCGAATCGAATCAAAGGTTTTCCACGATCATAACCGTGGCCAATCACACCTAGAATGTGAACCAAACAGCTTCCACACGTGAGGACCTTTGTCGGTATTTATTAATTTTTAATATACTACACATACACTATTAGTGGTTAAAATAGATAAATTGAAGTTTAAAAAGTTATTAAAAAAACTATTACATAAATACACTCAATCATAAACGCTCAAGATGATAGTGATCACACCATGGTTTTTTTTTTATTACTTAGATGTGTGGACGAGCTCAATGTAACAAACGAAATAATCAATTATGATCTTGCCATAAGAAAAGTCAAAGATGAAGTAATGTACTGTATAAGATTGGAAGCCCATCCGAATAACCCTGCTAAGCATTTAATGGACAACCAAACGGCTACAAGAAGAAGACTCAGAAGAAAAGTGCCTCAAGATCTACTAGATCTACTGTAGATTAATTGATATGAACACGCCAATGAACATTGTGCATGCACCGCCTAAGAAATCGTTTTTCTCAAAACTACGGTTGAATGTCTTAAGAGAGCTTATGTACTATATAGAATGAATTAATAAATAAAAATACACATTAAAATTTAATAATGAAGTTCACGTTGTCGTATTTATTCCGGTACCGGTAATTATTTGAACTGTGAGCTTCGTCTACCCGTCTAAAACAATCTCAAATACTCAAGCCATTCTGAAATAAACATGTTATGTTTATTTTTCCATTTTGTATTTAACCATCCGTAAGTTTGTTACACTCTGTCGATCATCCATAGTGGCTCGCTCGGCTGGGGATGTCGGATTTTTATACTTAACTCGCTCATACATGAAGCGAATCAAAAAAGAGCCTTTTATTGCACTAGCTGGGTAACCCATCTCACGGAGTAGTTGGCATCAAGTAGAACTTAACGGGATTTCATATGCTAAACATGAGGTCTTGTTATTATTATTATTATTATTATTTATAGCTTAGTTCTGTGGACGAGCTCACAGCCCACCTGGTGTTAAGTGGTAACACGACGTAAATGCCGCCACCTACCTCGAGACATAAGTTTTAACTCTCCGTTTTAACAGTACAACGGCAGTAATACAATAATAATATACTTCTGAAATAATTTGTTCAAAACTTAGACAGCGTAAAGATGTCTGTTCGGTTAATTTATTTATACATTCAGAGAAATAGAATTGTATGATTGAAACAGAGTGTCCAACACATAAGGTAGGTAATACTCACCAAGGTGTGTCGGACTTGATTTAATGTAATCTTGGTAAAACCTTAACGATTTAGAGTTCAAGGAAAGAGACAAATAAAAACTGGTTATAGACTCTAATATTGAATTCGTCGAAAAGATAAGAGGCCCTCGGTATTTGTATCAAACGATGCGGTCATGTTGGGGCTGAAATCCCGCTAGCATAGACCAACTCTTCCAAGCAAATAAATTCGTTCACTCAACAATACAATAATAAAAAACTCTAGGAAACTATCATACCAAGTATAATCAATAAAAATTGTGTTAGAATTAAAATGTGTTTTATAAACAGTTATGCTATGATTTTGTGACAAGGCGCTTGTAATAAATGTAAAGTTGCTCCTTTAACATTCTTTTGATGCCAATCGGAAAAATTGATTCGACAACTCTTGACTCAATGGATAATGTGCATGGCGGTAGTTGGCTTAAATACCTATCAATCCTATCAATTCTGACGTCACATCGGAAAAAGGGGACTATACGAGCGCTTCCAACGCTAACAACACTATCTGTAAGAACGACCAAGAAAGACACATTGCGAACTTTGAATGTTGTTTGAAAGAGGTCGCCGATTAAAAGTCGCGGTAGCCTGTGTGTTTAATGCGAGTTTTTTAACGTTCTCGATAGCGTAAAAGTTAGCTCATATTTGTATGGAATGGGATCGTTTTCTTACATTTGCCGCCAGGGGCACTGTTCCAACTGCATACAAAATTGGGTTAACTTTTACGCTATCGAAAACGTTAAAAAACTCGCACTAAGCACACTGGCTCGTTTCGAGGAATCATTTTTTTTATTTTTTATTGCCCTTGTAGGCAGACGAGCATACGGCCCACCTGATGGTGAGTGGTTACCGTCGCTCATGGACTTCAGTAATGCCAGGGGCAGAGCCAAGCCGCTGCCTACCGCGGCTTAACTACGTTAGTGTTCAGTTATCCGACATTAGTGGAGTCGGAGTTATTTGTGTGCGTACCTCCGCTACTCATTAATGGCACTTAATGACGTATTCTCACTGCCTTAATCCGATACCTCATGCGTGCCGCTTCGCTAATGAGTTCACCAGAGCTCGTCTGTAGTGAGCATCGCATTTACGACCGTTCTGTTGGGTTTGGCAGATACTATGACCACAATCCAGTCACAATATGATCCTTTCTACGTATCCTGTGCGCTTAGTGCGAGTTTTTTAACTTTCTCGATAGCATAAAAGTTTGAAACTGAAAGTAATTTTTTTATTTTATTTTTTATTGCTTAGATGGGTGCACGAGCTCACAGCCCACCTGGGGTTAAGTGGTTACTGGAGCCCATAGACATCTACAACGTAAATGAGCCACCCATCTTGAGATATAAGTTCTAAGGTCTCAGTAAAGTTACATGATATATATTACACTATACTCAGTATAGTTATGTCTACGACCCGCGAAAATCGAAGTCTAGCTACGATCGAATATCAGTTTTAAAATGTATCAACACTAAGCATTTTATTCAATAAAAAATTAACATTATAATATGTTCTTCTTAGATTACGTCACCCGAGGAAACTGTATTAAATTCTACCTTTAACTTATACATATTATATGCACGTAGTTTTGACGCTGATTTTTTTTGATGTAAAAGTTAAAACCCAACTTCATTTATATACTATATAATTACCTTCACACGGGAAATAAAATCGGTTCGTATTTGGTCACGCAACCTTGGCAGATAAAGTGCAAATGTGAACAGATTTAGTGAATGTAATGTTGCTGTTTGGACATTTGGTAACTGATGATTGGAAATTAAAAAATCACTACTACACAACTAAAGCTACCTTTAATTGATGATATACATCATCAATCTGTGGTTTCTATGCCCTGTCCTTGTGAAACTGGAATGGCCTCCGGACTACTAGTAAACCCTCAATAATATAAATAAAAAAGGTTTGTTTACACAAAGCACTGATTCATGTTCTATTTTTATTTATATTATCAAATAACATTAATAGAACCATACAGTGAGCCATGTAGCTATCACGTGCTGGCTGTTTTCACCAACAACTTCCACCATGAAGGAATAAGGACCGTGTAATAAAAGTCGAACCCTAAAAAATCATAAGTATAGGATTGTAAACTGGCACGAGTAGATAGATACCAACACACTGCTTATTTCTGTCTCGAAACAATCATGCATTCCAGTTTGAAGACCAGTCCTATTACAATACTTTTTTTTTATAACCGAGGAACTGGTGGCCCAGAAGCTTTTCTAGTTTTACCAGGAAAAGTGGGCGGGGCGAGCATAGGGTCAGCCAGGAAACAATACAATTGAAATTTCGACCTCATATATCTAGGTGGGCACCGGCATTTACATTGTGATATTGTGATGAGCTCCGGTAACCACTTAATCGCGAGTGGGCCATGAGTTCGTTCACCTATCAGCGAATTAAAAATAAACAGGTGTAACGCTCGGTAGCAAATATCGGACTTTTTAACACCTTAGCAGATGTAGATTCCTTCCTTAATAGTTTTGATGTTAAAGTGTCAACTTCAGGTTTATTTACCATCTTTGTAGAATCACCGCTATAACTACGGATAAATATCGGATAAGCAAGTATCAGACTGTTAGAAACTATATTAATTATTTTAGCGGTTTCAATACTACCCTCTGTTTTCCCTAAACGAATCTTAGGAAGCCTTCGTACTGGAAAAGCTAATATTAAATATCTTAAAACTAAACATACTTTTGCTTACTGATGTTTATTTATTTCCGGTAACATACCTGTAGCCAAACTTGTTAAAAGTGGTTATTGTCGCACATGAGTATTAGAAATGTCAAGGACACAGTTAAGCCGTTTTCTAGACATCATTGTTAATCATAATGTTTATTCCATAGCGGTTATGTATTGTTTTTTAACGAAAACTCATATCGACTCATAATAATAAATTGCAATGTTATTAATCCCTTTGTGATCGAAATTCAATAGGTAAGAACGGACCAGTAAAACGGAAACCATGTGTGAACGGGCTGCAAGTAAGCAGGAATTTTGTTCGGAAATAATACAACTATATACAGGGTGTCCCAATATATTTCTTAGGTAGTACCCAAATTAAAAATAAAGAACGAAAACCAAATTTTATGACTAAAATTTAAGTTCAGATTAACTTTTATAAAAAAATACACTAGCTACTAATACGATTTCCTCCATATTCCTTAGTATAGTCCATGTAGAATATTATAACACCAAAAAGCCTAGGGATTTCATTTATTTGTAGCTGTTGTAGGTATATTCCAGAAACGCACAGCGGTATGGAAAATATCATCTTTTTTTAAATACCTAATTTGGGTACTACCTGATATTATTTTTTTATTTTATTTGTGTCCCCAATAGCTATACTATGAGCTGTTTCAGAACTATCCATTCTTTCTGGGGACACCCTGTAGATATGCTATGTCGTTTTTATATGTAGGTTAAATAAGTTGAGTGAAAATTGTTTCGTTGCGTTCAACGGAAAGTCACCGACATGGTCGAGAACCCCATTAAAAACGTGTGCGGTACCGTAAACAAGTTCCAACTGAACGACTGATGTATGTATGAGATTAATTTTGTCAAGGAATGAATTGTTAAATCAGTTCTTCTTTTTTTCTACCTATGCTGATAGCCTTGAGAGGCTATTTCAACTTCGCCCTAACATGTAAGTGAGCTCACGGGGCTCAAACCGGAGTGTTGCTAACACTGGCCCTAGCAAGAGCAGTGCTCCGCAGAATCTACCACCGGATCGGAAACGCGACCCACTGAGAAGATCCGGCGAGAAACTCAGTGGATTAAATCAGTAGATACGACGTTGAAGTCTCAATTGAACAATGAAAAATCTGTGTATAAGCCGTCGAGCTCACGGTGATGTTAACCGATGTTGACCGATCTTGTAACATGATTTCGAAGTCTCAATTGTTTAACAGCTTTTCTTTTATTACCTTTCAAATCTTCGCGATATAAATAGGTAGTTCACTATACCATCAGTTACACTAATAAGTTTGTTTGTTCGTTACCGCATACGCTTTGTGACGTCTCTCGACCCCGATAACCACTTAACGCCAAGTGAGCCGTGAGATCGTCCACCCATTTAACCAATTAAAGATAAATTAAACATGTATCATTAATATCATTGGTATCGTTCGTCAAGTCGATAATTAATGTGTATGATACTTGTATATTTAGAAGAAAAATCGTGACTGTCACAGAATCTGAACCGCGATATATTCGCATCATACAAATACATCGGACAGTAATATTACATCTATTTTACATGACCCTATAGTCTTTGACAGGTAATATATTATAATGGGAATAGCTATTATAATTGTAACTATGTCGTCGCCGTAAATATCTCCATCTGTATTCTCATCTTTTATGTATGAGATTTCTTGCCCGGAATCTAATAAAAAACTTGTTCCTTAAAAAATACTAAAACCCACACAAAATACGTTAATTTTGTATATTGCATTAAAATAATAATATATAACGTAAACCATATAACGGCTCTATGATTTCAGAACACATTTAAGTAACCCTGATGGTACAACACTAATTCATTTGATCTGTTGACCCGAACCAATAATAATTCTCGTATGACCACGAAACTAGTGGATCCAGAACTCTCATTTTGTTTACTTGCCAATTATTTATAATTTGATAAAGATAAAAATAATAAATAAGCTATTTTTGCATACTTATAAAGGTCGACTGCTATTTATATTAAGTGACTACCTAAAAACTGGTCAGGATATCATTCGAGATCGATGTTCGAATGTGATGTTGCGTAATATTTTTTGTCATTAATATTTGAGTCGTTTAAAATACATTATGTAAACTTGTATTCCACTCACCTTATTTAAACATTGGTTGACTACTTCGTGAGTTTAGTCTAACGTTAATTGATCGTTAGGTAAGATATATCGAGTATAATAAATGGCTAATAAGAGTGTTAGTGTTAGTGAGAGTAAACATAATGGACTTAAAACTAAAACGCACAGTGAAGTGTCTTGTTGGAATTGTTTAAAAATTGATGACCCTGATTGGGATCCTGAACCGTTGACTCTTAGAGGGATAAGGAAGCATAACCGACATAAGTTTAGATTGTATCCGTTTTTCGCCTCGGAAATCAGCAAACCAAAAGCTCTTCCTTTATCTCAGAAAGTAAGTGAACATTATTCAATCGGCAAAAAAGTAGAAGAGAAAATAGTTAAGTATGCTGAAAAGAAAGAAAAAAATATTGCAAAAGAAGTTACGCCTCAAGTAACCGAAAAAACAGATCCATCTATTGATCAGGCATTACCTTCAAATGTAATGAAAGGAACTACATCGCAAACTGAAAATGCAAGTAATAAACTGCGGCAACCATTTATTGAAAATAGTACAATTGTTAAAATCACAGAAAACAAACTTGGTGCTGTGGAAGTGTTTGAGACGCAAAACGCTACGGAAAATATTAGTAAACGATTAGTAAATGATTTTAGTAATGATATCGATGAAATTCAGGCCACTAGTGGTCAGAAAAAATCAGATAATAGCGATGAACTGCGCGCAATTAATAAAAATGTAACTAAAGAAATCGTTAACTCTGTTAAATCCAATCAAACACTGCAAGAATTAAATTTCGATGATATAAAAAATGCAAAGAATATAAAATTTATAAGTCAAAACAAAGACTTACAGGCAATAGGACAAATTAAACAAACGTCTCTTGATTCTTTGACGACTCAACTTGATCAGGTAAAAGACGTCACATTTTGTGAAAACATAAAAGAGGTACAAAGAAACACTAGTAATATCTCAGAAAATATTAAAAGTGCAGAAATTAAAAAAAATCAATTACAAGATTCTGTCACAAATAAAATGGATCACATTGAACCAGCACATATTATTTCTGCAATACAATATCATGATCAAAGTAAAATAACTGTTCCTATCGAAAAAATAACTCAGACAGATTATGCTGAAACGGATCAGAAATTTCTGAAAAAAGATTCAACACATACAAGGGAACCAAAATCTAAAATCACTACAACCTCATATGAAAATCCAGTAAAAGAACGTGTGTCTCCTAATATAACAGCAAGTTCTTTATGCCTCATGGGTGGAGAGAATTGCAAAATATCAGAAGATTCGAAGAATTCCAAAATAGGCTCTGACATAGAAGAAACAGAAGTAACTCAACCAACATCTTTTATTTCTTTAGAAGCGGTTACACATCCAGCAATGGAGATCGTTCCTCCAGATGATATACCATATATTCCAAAAGGCAGAATAGATTCAGAAAAATCTCAAAATAATGAAGATCAACAAAAGAATGACTTAAAAGAATCCGCACTTATCGAAAAAAAAATTCAATCGTCCCCTGTTATTGATTTATCACCACGTAAATTGGATGTAAAAGAACATCAAGAAGAATTAAAAAAACATGGTAGGATGGATAAAATCGATAATGTTGAGCCAATTTTCTCGACTTCTGTAGTGCCAAAAGATAAAAATCAAGACGAAGAAAGATGCCATACCAACATTTTGATACGAGAAAGTGAAAAAAGCCTAGAAGAGTTTGTAGATGCGAATACACTGATGACAGATTCGGTTACTAACATTAAAGCAGCTGGCTTGGATATAAAAGAACAATTTAAATCAACTTCAATTTCCAGTATGTTGTCGCTAAAAGAACACATTCCTATAATTACTAAGAATCAGGAGAATAAAAGTGATTTTGAAACCTTGAACATCGTAAAAGATAAAGAATTCCCGATGAACACTCCTCACATGGATGACAATAGTGATGCTTCTGAAAATATTGAAATAAAACCTTTTCCAGCAATAGTCACGTCACTGGCACCAGAGATAAACCCTTTAAAAGATAAATTGGTCTCTGAAACTATAACAAGCAGTATAAACGAAAAACTACACGTGGGAAACTCGAAAATTGAACAATACACAAATAATTTACCACATTCATCTATTAGAAAAGGCCCCGAAACAACAATAAGTTCATCATGTTTTGGAATCGTAGGAAGTCAATCTAAACCAATTTCTTTAAAAAATACTCTAAAAGTAAAAGACATATTATGTGGAATAGAAAGCGATCAAGTAAAAAAGACAGAAGATTCGTCTATTTCTAATAAGATAGATGAAGACATTGGCGAAAATCTGACGAATGACAAAACTTCATTGATTAAGGATACCTCTACCCAAAATATACCAGAATTGTCAATTAAACCAAAAGCGTTGACAAAAGAAACGGTAACATTGCCATCTGAAGTAAAAGAGCAGCATTTAGTAAAGAACGATCAAATTAAGGGAACAGTTTCAGATAATATCATGAACGACTTACCATTAAATATTAATAAAGATTCCTTATCTTTGAACAAAGAAATAGACCCCACAAAAAACATAGATATTTCTGAAAAAGAAACTGAAATATCTCGCGAAAATTACCAAATAAACGACTCGCCTAAAAAAGGGGAACCAGAATCAGAATTTACAGACCTTACGGTACCGCCTTCATCTGTAATACCGGAACCTGTAAGTGATAAGCCTATTACGAGTACAGAGACTTTAAAACTGTCTACACCAAAGCCTAGTAGACTTCCGATAAAAATAAGTCAAGCTAGTCCTAAACTTCGTTTGGAGGAAACACAGGATAGTATGGAAAACGCTCTAAATAATATAGTTTCTAACAGTCTGACACTTGCTACCTTACCTAAATCTCCAAGAACACTTATCCGTAGTGATAGCCGTGATTCTACAAAGATGGTAAATAAACCTGAAGTTGACACCTTAACACCTAAACTATTAAGGAAGGAATCTACATCTGCTAAGGTGATAAAAAGTTCGATACTTGCTACCTTACCTAAATCTCCAAGAACACTTATCCGAAGTGATAGCCGTGATTCTACAAAGATGGTAAATACACCTGAAGTTGACACATCGACACCAAAACCATTAAAGACGGAATCTACATCTGCTAAAGTGATAAAAAGTTCCACACTTGCTACCTTACCTAAATCTCCAAAAACACTTATTCGTAGTGATAGCCGTGATTCTACAAAGATGTTAAATAAACCTGAAGTTGACACTTTAACACCAAAACTATTAAAGACGGAATCTACATCTGCTAAGGTGATAGAAAGTCCGATACTTGGTACCTTACCCAAATCTCCTAGAACACTTATCCGTAGTGATAGCCGTGATTCTACAAAGATGGTTAATAAACCTGAAGTGGACACCTTAACACCAAAACTATTAAGGAAGGAATCTACATCTGCTAAGGTGATAAAAAGTTCGATACTTGCTACCTTACCTAAATCTCCAAGAACACTTATCCGTAGTGATAGCCGTGATTCTACAAAGATGGTAAATACACCTGAAGTTGACACATCGACACCAAAACCATTAAAGACGGAATCTACATCTGCTAAAGTGATAAAAAGTCCCACACTTGCTACCTTACCTAAATCTCCAAAAACACTTATCCGTAGTGATAGCCGTGATTCTACAAATATTGTAAATACACCTGAAGTTGACACATCGACACCAAAACCATTAAAGACGGAATCTACATCTGCTAAAGTGATAAAAAGTCCCACACTTGCTACCTTACCTAAATCTCCAAGAACACTTATTCGTAGTGATAGCCGTGATTCTACAAAGATGTCAAATAAACCTGAAGTTGACACTTTAACACCAAAACTATTAAAGACGGAATCTACATCTGCTAAAGTGATAAAAAGTTCCACACTTGCTACCTTACCTAAATCTCCAAAAACACTTATCCGTAGTGATAGCCGTGATTCTACAAAGATTGTAAATACACCTGAAGTTGACACATCGACACCAAAACCATTAAAGACGGAATCTACATCTGCTAAAGGGATAAAAAGTTCGACACTTGCTACCTTACCTAAATCTCCAAGAACACTTATTCGTAGTGATAGCCGTGATTCTACAAAGATGTCAAATAAACCTGAAGTTGACACTTTAACACCAAAACTATTAAAGACGGAATCTACATCTGCTAAAGTGATAAAAAGTTCCACACTTGCTACCTTACCTAAATCTCCAAAAACACTTATCCGTAGTGATAGCCGTGATTCTACAAAGATTGTAAATACACCTGAAGTTGACACATCGACACCAAAACCATTAAAGACGGAATCTACATCTGCTAAAGGGATAAAAAGTCCCACACTTGCTACCTTACCTAAATCTCCAAGAACACTTATTCGTAGTGATAGCCGTGATTCTACAAAGATGTCAAATAAACCTGAAGTTGACACTTTAACACCAAAACTATTAAAGACGGAATCTACATCTGCTAAAGTGATAAAAAGTTCCACACTTGCTACCTTACCTAAATCTCCAAAAACACTTATCCGTAGTGATAGCCGTGATTCTACAAAGATTGTAAATACACCTGAAGTTGACACATCGACACCAAAACCATTAAAGACGGAATCTACACCTGCTAAAGGGATAAAAAGTTCGACACTTGCTACCTTACCTAAATCTCTAAAAACACTTATCCGTAGTGATAGCCGTGATTCTACAAAGATTGTAAATAAACCTGAAGTTGACACATCGACATCAAAACCATTAAAGACGGAATCTACATCTGCTAAAGTGATAAAAAGTCCCATACTTGCTACCATACCTAAATCTCCAAAAACACTTATCCGTAGTGATAGCCGTGATTCTACAAAGATTGTAAATTTACCTAAAGTTGAGACTTCGACGCCAAAATTGAGACGTTTAAGTGACATAATAAAAACGCCTGATAAAAGAACAACAATAGATAGTGTACTTCAAGATCTCACCAAAGGTATCGAAAATATTTCACTGGAGAGTAGAGAAGAAACTTTAAGTCCTATTGAAAAAATAGATATAACAGATCCCAATGATTTTGAATCCGGATACGCAGTGTCGTCTGGTACAATGCGAGAACACGAGGACGATTTTGCCAAAAATACTAACAAGGCCAAATCAGAAAGTGTTGAAATAAATATAAACGTGAGAACGGCAACACATACGCCTGTTCTGAATAAAGGGATACAATTTAAGACTTCACTACCAGTTTTTCAAACACCTAAAAAATTTAATATTCTAAAAACTGCTAAATCGCTATGCTCTATTTCCGATTCGTCTGAAAAAAAGACTACTACTAAATCGTCACGATGGAATACTTTAGAACATATAAAGAAAGCGCAAACTTTAAAAGGTACCAAATAATTTTATTAATTTAATAAATATAGAAACTTCGTATGCTACTTTGTGTTCAACCTGCCGTGTGTGTCATGTTCATATTCATGTAGTTCATTAAATCATTACGAGTAGGACCTATTTGCACGGTCGTATCGCTATCGCCACCGAGCCGCGCTCAACAGGAAACAACCATACAAATTGTAAACCATGATAGTAATGAAATTAGCATAAAGTGTTTTATGTACATGTGTATATGTAGTTTAAATCGGTTCAGTATAGTGCGGTCGTGACATGTTCACTTGCATACCATGTAGATCACAAATTCTAGTGAATTAAAAATAAAAATAAAAATGTCCGGGTCACGTTTTTCATCTTACGAAAGTTACAATGTGATGCCCGAAGAGCAGAGCTCCTCGTATTATCCAGTTAACGTGTACTCTACAAATTTTGGTCGAAAAAATGAGCAAAGTGCTTTTTTACGGTGGTGTTGTTGCTGTAAAAATAATTCGAATGAAACTGATGATTTACCAGTTGAAAATTCTACTTCTTCGCTCATACGTTCCGCGGAAAGAAGAAGTTATATTTTAGAAAAAGAAATACCGACTACTGCAGTACAATCTGTTCCTACAATAACGATTACTTCAACTGCTGACTTGGAAAGCCAAATTTCTAAATCTACAACGGAACTTCTTTTATCTAGCGAACAAAGATCGAGTACAATTAGCTTAAATACACCACAGTACAGTGTGCCAAAATTTAAAATATCTCCTCCTGAATCCTCAAAAGGTCCGGGGACCCCAAGTATTAGCAACGTCGAAAAACGCGGTGAGAAAATCTCATTCATACGCGAAGTTATATCATGCCGAGATTCATTTTTGAAATCCTTGGAGTGGTGTGATAATTCTCTGACTAGGAAGAAGCGATGTCGGGTTGTTAAGCCTGATGAATGGCTTGAATTGAAAGAGGGTGATGCGTCTTAATGCTATGTCTCATGGCACATTGCACTGTGAATATCTGCATACACAATTTAATTAAAAACCACTGAATTCGGACATAAATTTAACTAATCTTCTCTACTGGTGCATGCAACTTCCACATCGATTGATAGCGCACTGTCAACATTACTTAACTACAAATCTCTGTCTTCAAACCCAAATTCTTGGACATTTTATTCACTTAAATAAATAAGTATTAAACTATTTTAATAATAATTTCAGATGAAGTGTATACTTCAGAAACGTTATTACCTGGCCATGCAACGCTTCCTCGCCGATCTAATTCACCCTTGCCGAATGAAAGAGACACGCTGGAAAGAGATCGGTTCCCAGTCAACAGAAGTGGACTACAGGTAATCATATTATGTTCATTAAAATATTGTTATCGACAAATTATAGTGCTACCGTTGGCAGGGCGGGCGTCTTTTGAAACCGCACGGGTATCATCAATCACACATAGATATAACCCACACAACCTAGATACAACCCACTGAGTTTCTCATCGGATCTTATCAGTGAATTGCGATTTTGATCCGTTTGTAGATTCTGCGACAAGTTTTAAAATGTCAAATTAGGTGCTTAATCACCTTATTAGAGAGATCATACATAACTCCCCTAATCTAAGATCTTACTAGGATCCGGTCTTATAATGTTACTGAATGTTCTCGAATGTTTTTAATATGTAACTTGAATTTGCTTGTCGTCATGTCTAAATAAACAAAACCAAGAAATAAAACTTAAACTTGAACCAAAATGGCTTGTGGTAAAGTCAAACTTGTTTCGCTTAGTTAGTAATAAATCCTGTTTAGTGAGCTTATTCTCAGACGTTTCAAACTTAACCTTTAATCTTCACTCTGCTTTTGTTTTATCATTTTATTTAAACTACATACCTAATACTGAAGTTATTTAACGATAACATAAGATTTCGGTATTGTATATTGAAAACATGGTCTTGAAATTTCTTTGCCTACCCTACCTACCTATTAGATTGACACAAAATACCCACTAAGTATTATTAATTTACTAAATGACATTATTTAAAATTACAAATATATTTTCAACAACACTATAGAAATGTACTATGAATATTAATTACTATACGATCCTTATGTTACAAAATTTTCAAATGTTAAATATCTCATTGAAAACGAGACGTGTCGTGTAATAATATAGCGAAGGAAACAATTTTATATTTTCAATATAGGCACGCGAAATTCCTATATTTTGTAAGCGGATTATCGTTATGTTATTGTATGCGTAATTATCTGTTGCTCTTTAGCAACACGTAAACCTGTTCGGAAAATGAACCTTTTGAAATTGTTTTAAGGTATTAAATTAAAAAATTTGAATTGACGATGGGAGTATTGTCTCGGTGACCGCGACGGCCATTGTATTATGTTACGATCTTGCAACACCGCCTGTGAACTAGAGGCTTTTGCAAAACATTTACTTGGATATTGAGATGTGTTTTTGTTTTATTACTTAGACGGTCGGTGGTACTCACGACCCTGCTTTTTTTTCTCCTACCTATGTTGATAGCCTTGAGAGGCTATTTCAGCTTCTTCTTGACGTGTAGGTGAGCTCACGGGGCTCTAATCGGGAGTGTTGCTAACACTGGCCCTAGCAAGAGCAATGCTTCGCAGAATCTACCACCGGATCGGACACGAGACCCATTGAGAAGATCCGGCGAGAAACTCAGTGTGCTCGGCCCTGTTGCTATTTAATGGTTATTGTAAATACAGACTATAGATATCACAACGTGAATGCTGCCACTCACTTTGAGTTAAAGTCGAGCGAGTTTGAGCGAAATTAAAGTCCCGATTGCTTAGTAATAACGACTGTCTTACTCTTTAAGCTTTAAAATAGGTGAGATGCTATCTCCGTGATTCGTGCGAGAGATAAAATAAAACGTTAATAGATTAGAAATACACATTTTTATAGAAGCGCGTGGGTTTACAATACCGGCTTTAAATGTATTATAAAATATGTTGCAACACTTATTCCTTATACAGAGTGGGTTGATGCGATAAGCCAATATAAAACTGTATACGACGTGCAGTAAGTACACTTTTGTACTTATAATTAATTGGCCGGTAAAAATATTATATTTATAAATACAATTCGCGTTAGACCAGTACAAAATTCGAATGGCGCCGGCATTGTTAAGAAAATGTCTATCCTCATTTTCATTTTACCATTCTTGGCAAACACCGAGAGCCCTAAGATCAATGACTTTGGTAACCATTCCAATGGGAAACGGATTATTTATCTATTTATTGTAAAAAGAGTAAGCTCAGGATAAATATTGGTTAAAAAGTCCCCTGTTATAACACAGTCATAGGGAAACAAAGAGAACGGTGTTTGGGTTGACATTTACAGGAAAATTCTCCGGAATAATCATCACCTTTCTTTGTCATTGAAAGTCAATACGACCGATATTATAAATTACGCATAAACATTATTTTCCACTTATAAAAACAATTTGACCGTTTTTTTTTTATTGCTTAGATGGATGGACGAGCTCACAGCCCACCTGGTGTTAAGTGGTTACTGGAGCCCATAGACATCTACAACGTAAATGCGCCACCCACTTCAAGATATAAGTTCTAAGGTCTCAGTATAGTTACAACGGCTACCCCACCCTTCGAACCGAAACGCATTACTGCTTCACGGTGGAAATAGGCGGGGTGGTGGTACCTACACGTGCGGACTCACAAGAGGTCCTACCACCAGTGATTACGCAAATTACAATTTTGCGGGTTTGGTTTTTATTACACGATGTTATTCCTTCACCGTGGAAGTCAATCGTGAACATTTGTTGAGTACGTATTTCATTAGAAAAATTGGTACCCGCCTGCGGGATTCGAACACCGGTGCATCGCTACATACGAATGCACCGGACGTCTTATCCTAAAGGCCTAAAGGCCACGACGACTTTTTTAAAACCGTTGAACTAAGGGGGCGTCGCGTTGTTTTTTTTTATACGCTTAATCGGGCGATTCAACTCACAGTACATCTTGTGTTAAATGATTACCAGAGCCCATAGACATCAACCACGTGTCTTCCTCCGCCCATCTTGTGACCTCATTACTACTGCTTTCCGCCAGAAATAGCCAAGGTGATAGTACGTAACCTTGCAAACTCACAAGACATTATAATTTTTGAAGGTTTGATTTCTATTACACGATGTTGGAAGTCATTCGTGAACGTATGTTAAGTATATATTTCATTACAAACATTGGTACCTGTTTGCGGGATTCGAACATCGGTACTGTCACATCGTTCGATACGAATAGATCGGGCGTCTTATCCTTTAGGACACGACGACTTCTGATCGAAGCGTCACTCTGAAATTAGAATACTCGCAAATCAAATTCATGCAATCGAATGTAACAGTATAATTTTTAAAAGTTAGAAGTCGTTTAAAAATTCCACATAGTATGATAAATTAATGATCGTAGTTAATGGTAACACATTTATGTTATCATGTAATCGAACCTATAATTAATTAAAAAATGCTACCATAGCTTTGATACTCCGAACAAAACAAATGGTTATTATAGTTGCATACTGTTACTGAAACCATAGCGTATCCAGAGATCATTTTTTAGCTCATAGTATATGGCTTTGAAACGAGCTCTCCTGGGTGTCTCCCGTGCACATTGCCAACTTCAAACTAGCTTTGAAAGGTGTCCTCAGCAGTGGGCAGCGGCTTTGTCCCTGTCATTGACACTGGCATTGCTGATGTTCCAAACGGAACGATGATTAATAACTATCAAAAGTGCCACATACTCATTTGTCTTTGTTTCTTGTGTGTCTATGATGCACCTTTATTTTGTGATCTTTATTTCTTCCAAGTTTAAAATTTACATTAAAAATATAAAATTTATCATTAAATTAAAATATAGATGTAATGATAATAGTGATGATCTTTATTCATAAATTTTAATTTAAAGACATTAAGCCGATATCTGGTCTTTTATCAATAGTCGGTCACTTTGTTTCAACAACGATATGTATCGAAGTTTAATTGAATCCACTAATCTACTAGCACATTTCTCGAGGTCATTATAAGATTGATTATTAAATGATTGAATTAATGCAGTTCTAATACTTGCTTCCTGTATTTATTTCTCAACTTAGCTGCCAAACTAAGGTAGTGGCTTCATAAAATATTTACGCTTCAATAAACTCACGCGAATACGTCCTTACGTATTCATCAGATCCAATAACCTTTGCATTAGACGCGTTCAGCTTTAACACTAGGAGCAGGCTTAGGGACCTTGGTAACCGTACTCGTCGAACCCGACAAAGAGGTCTACGTGCAACTTAACCCGTGCATCAGCTCGCTCGGCGAGAAACGCCGGATCTTCTCAGCGGGTCGCGATTCCGATCCGGTAGTAGATTCATTCGCGAAGCAGCTGCGCTTGAGTTGTTAGGACTCCTTCGTAGGCGCTCGGGCAGCTGTTAGCAAATCCCACCCCTCCTGGCTGAGCCTTTGCTCGCCCACCTGTCCTGGTGAAACTGGAAAGGCCTTAGGGCAGTACCAGTAATATTTCAATCATAAATAAAAAAAGCACGCGAATACAACTATTAGAGTTAAATATTAAATATTTACTAATAACTAAATTTATAAGCATTATAAACCTAAGTTCAGTACACAGATGCATAAGATGAAAATGTACTGAACCGCTTCCTCGTGCGTATCCGCACTGAATCAAATCAAGTCGAATCAAATAAAAAAAAATTATTCATCATAAATGAAAGTACATTCTTGTTGAACGTCAAAAAGAACTACCGCTTTACTAATTCTGAGAGATACAAAAAAAAGGAGAAAACATTTCATGCATGATTGGACGTGTTGTTGTATATCGAATAACACATGATACAAGCAAACAAACAATGAGCCGTATTGCCGCCTACTGTACTAATTACACAGTAATCGTGCGATTAAACTTACAAACGGTTGTTTCGATTTATAAGATATATTGTGAGTGGGTGAATTTATCAATACTAGAGGTCCCGCAGTAGTCGAAATTCGACTATAATTAATTGGAATTGTAAGTTTGTACACTATTATGATTGTATTTTATACTTCTATAATCACAAATTTCGCTAAGACTACACTATAAACAATATTAATAAAGACTAATAATATTTAATCTATTCTCAATTTGACAACAGACGCCAAGAACAAAAGTTAGACAATAAATAGTATGCATGCGTGTGTGCGTCAAATATATGGTATGTAGTGTGTGTAATGTTTTCTTTATTGATTTAATGTATATTTTATGCATTATTTAAAAAAAAATTGCATTGTGCACTTCTTCTCTATATTCTCTATAAGTGTGGAAAATTTCATACTCCTCCGTTCGAGCAATTTTCGTAAAAAGGGATAGAAAGTTTTTGCTTCACGTGTTAATTAATATATATAGATATAGATATAGTAATATTTTTATATCCGTTTTGAGCTAAGCACGTCTGATGTGAAGCTTTAACTGATAATATTTGTGGTAGGCGTATTATGAACTTACTCTTAGTATAATTCGACGAGAGAAAGGCAATTTGGTTTAAGCGACAATTCGCTTAATACGCGACACCATATATCTTTGTAATTAAAGGTGCGTTTTATTTGTTATTTCAAAAATTCAATGTTTTTAATTGAACTTCAATTAAGTTTACTTCATCCAAATACCTGAAGAAGTTTTTTTTTTTGCTTAGATATTTTTTACCAATTTTAAACATCAAATGGCTCTCTTGTAATGTTATAAAAATGTCGCTTAAACCAAATAGCCTTTTCATCCTTCGAATTTATTGTTTTAAGAATTCGCTCATGTCTATAGTTTTACGATGGGCCCTGAAGTTACCAGGCCAACTAAACAAAAAACAGTCACTAAAATGTTTATTCATTTATGGCTTAGATGAGAGGGCGAGCTCACAGCCCACCTGGTGTTAAGTGGTTACCCATAGACATTTACAACGTAAATGCGCCACCCACCTTGAGATACAAGTTCTAAAGTATCAGTATAGTTACAACGGCTGCCCCACCCTTCAAACCGAAACGCGTTACTGCTTCACGGCAGAAATAGGCGGGGTGGTGGTAACTACCCGCGCGGACTCACAAGAGGTCCTACCACCAGTAACA
Source organism: Bombyx mandarina (assembly GCF_030267445.1). Taxonomy (NCBI): domain Eukaryota; kingdom Metazoa; phylum Arthropoda; class Insecta; order Lepidoptera; family Bombycidae; genus Bombyx; species Bombyx mandarina. Next base: position 15,959,388 of record NC_143216.1, on the reverse strand, counting down.
AAATACGTTTTATTTCCAGGCACGTTCGGAGTCCATGGCGTCAGTGTACTCTGGTGCGGGCGAGGGGACGAGGTGTAACGTGACCGTGCGCGGGGAAGTTCAATTCTCGTTGCTGTACAACTACAGATTGGGCGCTCTTGAAGTCGGAGTCAAGAGGTGTAGGGACCTCGCTCCGATCGACGCCAAGAGGAACCGCTCCGATCCATACGTCAAGGTGAGTTTGTTTACGCGCCGTCAGTGATGTTGTTTTTTTTTTGTGATTTTATGACCTGGTTACTAAGACCTTTAAGTCATGTCTTATTTTAATATAATATACTGTTATTTTTATGAAAAATGATAAGATGATTAAATGAAATGAGATGAGATGATATGGGATGAAATAATATAATCTCGGTAAAATGGTGGTCAGTCACTGAGATTTTTTCAGTGGACTTTTTGGAGGATCCCGTGAAGTTACGTCCAGCGACTTTGTTTCGTTTTCCCACATTTGTGAACTTTCACAGATATTAAAAATTTAATAAACCACTGTTATTACACATTTAAACATGAATAAACACTAAATAGATAAAATATAACAAATCACACAACTTCACCCCTCGCGTTCCCGCCAAAAAGTCCTCTTTAATGATGGATTTACGCGTAGGCTAGTTTATATTACTTCGTTGGGTGGACGAGCTCACTGCCCACCTGATTTTAAGTGGTTACCGGAGCCAATAGACATCTACAACGTAATCACCACCACCTACTTTGAGATAATAGTTCTCAGTTTTTTACAGTACAACGGCTGCCCCATCCTTCAAACCCCTTTGTGGGGCGGCAAAATTGTTTACTCAATTAAAAACTTTTGCTGCCAGTCATCTAAGTCGCACAACTCGAAAGTGACAAAACTCGAATTCAACAACAAAGTCAGAACTGTTTTTTTTTTGCATGCAGTACGCGTCGTGTGCGACTAAAAACAGCAATAGTTTAGACTTTAGAGTGATAGCGCATGATCGCCGCCGCCATTTTAGATTCGTTTCTTTATTGGCGCGGCTTATACCCTCGCGGGTGACGGTCTTGCGACGGTAGGCTACGGATTTCCATTATCACCTTTTCCTTATCCATCCTCGACCTAAAAAGCCTTCTCTCAAAGTTATACGGCGTGAGTCGACGAGGTGGTGAGTGATTATGACAATATTGTTACAGGTTTACCTGTTGCCCGACAAATCGAAAGCCGGTAAACGCAAAACGAAAGTGAAGAAGAACACCCTGAACCCCGTTTTCGAGGAGACGCTTAGCTTCGCGCAGACGCTGGCCTCGCTGTCCTCGCGGACACTGTGGCTGAGCGTGTGGCACGCGGACATGTTCGGGCGGAACGACTTCCTCGGCGAGGTCTCGCTGCCGCTGGCCGACGTCGTGTTCGACGACCCCGCGCCCACGTGGTACAAGCTTCACGAGAGGGTGAGCACACACGTCACACCACACACACGGCACTCACTGTCCAACACAACTAAAGAATTTTTTTTTTGGACGTGACAACGTCTTATAATTCGTTGGAGCCGAAAAAACATGACTCATGCGGCTTTTCCTCGCTCTGAGGCGTATTTTCTTATGACGTTGTCACGTTCAACTATAGTCAGTAAACCTACTTTACAGACAACCATTTTTTTTTACTTACGTCACGCCACACGCAGCACTGTCCACTGTGCTGCTTATTGATTACTAGTGGTAATATTAGGGGCACAGGAAGAGTTTTGAAAGTCATTGATGTAAGAATACTTACGGCTTAAGTCAGTGTAATAATAGCAGTAATTAAATGTTCGAGTTTGAGTACGTGTACCTCATTTTTTGAGTATTTTCATGACAGACTTTTACACTGGTGGAAGGACCTCTTGTGAGTCCGCGCGGCGGGTAGGCACCACTACTCCGCCTATTTCTGCCGTGACAAATTCAGTGTTTCTGCTGTTGACAGTTGAATAGTTTCTTTATCTAAACCTTGGAGGTTAATTCGTGTCATGACTCACATAAAAAAAAAATATTATTATTTTTTGCTTAGATGGGTGGACGAGCTCACAGGCCACCTGGTGTTAAGTGTTACTGGAGCCCATAGACATCTATAACGTAAATGCGCCACCTACATTGAGATATAAGTTCTAAGGTCTCAGTATAGTTACAACGGCTGCCCCACCCATCAAACCGAAACGCATTACTGCTTTACGGCAGAAATAGACAGGGCGGTAGTGCCGACCCGTGTGGACTCACAAGACGTCCTACGATCAGTAATGTAAAGTAAAGTTCCGCTAAGACACTCACTGCGGGTATTTTATTTAGAATGCATTGTAATGAGAGGTTATTGACATTCGAATATTTTAAGCTTTATATTGAGGCCTCACGAAAAGTACAAGTTTTAGAACAGAGATTAAGTGTTTTGCTTGGCCTGCATGAGCATACGCGGTACCATCTAGTGTTAAATGGCTACCTGAACGCCTTCGAGTGTGAAGACAACGTGAAAACAGTCACTCACTTTGACACACGCCGTCCTAACTGAAACGCTTGATTGTTTCCCAACAGAAATTCCGTGATTCTGTCGTTGACCGTTGAATAGTTTCTGTATCTAAAGCTTGAATGTTGATTCGCGTCATGACTACCATAAATACCTATACATAGTCATCAAAGCTGAACGAACATTTAATAATTCAACGCTCAGAATAAGAGTGCGTGTTTTTTTAATTCCAAACTTTTTTTCTTTCCTCTTCCTTTTCTAATAACAGAACAGATCTACAGAAACTAAGTAGAATCCAAATAAGAGACTAGATTATGTAATATGAATCTGAATAAAAGGCTATTCATTAATTCATTCATTCATTCGACCATTCATTCATCCGACCATTCATTCATTCGACCATTCATTCATTATAGTAATCTCGAGTGGTTATGCTAGATTCGCAGAATGGGCTCAAAGCTGACGACGTTGCTAACACTCACCCTAGCAACCAAACAAACAAACACACATACATTGCTAACACTTATGACGCATACAATTGAGTGGCTTTGTGATTAATTGCAGACGGAACATTTCGATGAACAGCAAGGAACCCGAGGCGACCTCATCGTAGGCCTCAAGTTCGAGTTGCACGAGACGGGCGCGATGCGCGGCAAGGGCACGCTGCACGTCCTCGTCAAGGAAGCCAAGAATCTCGTTGCCACCAAGCCGAACGGACTAGCAGATGTCTTCTGTAAAAGGTTAAAGAACATTTTTGAGTGATTATTTTTGTTAACACATTAACTCTTTATGTAGGTCACCGGTGCCCTACGCGGCGCACTGAAGTAATAATGTCGATTTCTGTTACCAAACCCTCAGGGTTACTTAACTTTGCCTTTTTTTGTTTGTTAATGTTTTATTCCTTTAGGTCCCTTAGAAATAAATTCATTCTTAGTATCGTTCGGACTAGTCTTTACCAGAGTCTACTAGATATTCCGGCGCCTTAGTAAGAAGAAATCGACATTAGTGATGCGCAAAATGTATCACTGAGCTGAAAAGATAGATACATATCATTTGGCTCTAAAGATATATATATCACTCATTTAGCTCACTACCTCGTTTAGATCACTAGCTCAGTGATCCAATTCAATTAATTGGTCTCTCAATTAATTCATTTCTTCGTCTAGATCATTTAGCTCAGACTTTTTTGGCGGGAACGCGAGGAGTGAAGTTGCGTGATTTATTTTATTTTGCTATTTAGCGTTTCTTCAGGTTTAAATCTGGAATAACGGTGGTTTGTTAACTGTTTAGTATCTGTGAAAGTGCATAGATGTGGGAAAATGAAACAAAGGCGCGCTGAATTTAACTTCTCGGGATCCTCCAAAAAGTCCACTGAAAAAGTCTCAGTAAATGACCATCATTTTACTGAGATTATATTTCATCCCATATCATCTCATTTCATTTCTTTATTCAAATATTAAAATTAAAATAAGACTTGACCTAAAGGTCTTAGTTACCGGGTCATAAAATCCCTTAAAAAAATTATTGTTCTTTTCTTAAAGGCATATTTTAGTGCTTTTGTATTGTCGTAAAATATGTTCAAAGTTCGATGACAAAATTATTTTTCATTTCACTTTCAGGATTGAGAAATGATTCAGTTGCTTATGATGTACATTAAAAAAAAAATTAAAGATGGACGTTTTAATTACAGCTACCTGCTGCCGGAACGAGGCCGTCTTGCTAAACAGAAGACGAGCGTGGCAAGACGCACCCTCAGCCCGCGCTGGGAGCACACGTTCACATATCGCGGCCTCAAGCCGCAAGACCTCGCCGCCCGCGCGCTCGAACTCAGCCTCTGGGACCGGGACCGCCTCGCCTCCAACGACTTCATGGGAGCGGTGCGACTCTCGCTCGGCACAGGTCGGCCAAACCTCATCCTCAAACCTCAAACAACTAACTATATAACTAAATATGCAATTTCGATAAGGGAACGTATACATACTACGTGACCCGTTTAGGGGGGTGAGCGGAGTCTTTAAAATACTACGGTCAGTCACAGGAACGGGGGGAGGGGGGGAGGTGGCTCAGGTTTTTGTCACGTAGTCGATTTTAGTGAGAGACATCTTTTTTCGACCTATATTCGAAAATAGCGCGCAGTGCTTAACGCTTTGTAAACTCACAGTTGGTGGCGCTGAGTAAAGACGAGTATGAAACAAAGGACAATGCCCATTTTCTATGGGCGTTTGGGCCCCTAAAAAAAGTTGTCGCGCAATGATGGTTTTAACTTAATTTGATAGACAAAGAAATATCGTTTCATATTCAGAAAACGATTTTTATATTCTCACCCAGGTTTAAGAGAAATCTGTTTTTTTCTGCAGCTAAAATTAAGTTGTTAATTGTTTTCTTCGAAATCAATAATCGCTCTCATCATTATTTACAGTATGAAATAAGTTAATTGTGGTTAACGTTGCTAGAAATAAGCCCTTACGTACATTTTATTATTATTATATCCTATTAATAATAATAAAATGAAATGAACATCCGGAAGCCGGCAACGATATTGTTGTTGTTTATAAATTCGCCAATAATTAGGCAAAGAGCGTAGCTTAAACAGCCTAGTCTGTCGTAGTTATATTTTTTTAATGTCAATAAAAAGCCGGTGTATCTCTTTTTATTGCTTTTTGGGAGTTTTGACGTCAACTCGATGAATAGCACATTGAGTGAGCGTGAATTTCCGCAGATCTTTTATCTTGAATAAAAAACAGTCACTGCTATGTTAGCCACAGTTTTATTCCAATGCCTCAATAATCATGAACAACGATTATTGACGTTTAATACACAAAACAACACCCAATTTATATAATATACATCACAATAAACTATTAAAAAAACATTAAAATAAAACTTCAAGTGACGCTTCACTCGGGTTGCTGCCAAAACTCTCTGATCATATATAATAAGAATAGAGTAATGGTAGGCCATTGAGATTTTTACTAATGGAATCATTCATATCTAAAAATAATTATATAAAGTAATAATTATTATTACAATATATAAATATTGAATTGAACAAAAATAAACTAAAAAGTCTGTGAATTATAACCATTAGCTATTTTTTTTTATTTGTTGTTCATGTTACAGACAACTCTTTCGTTTGGCAGCATATAGGTTTACTATAAGGCTGTATGGGCTAAGCCCTTTGCCTATTGGCGAATTTAAAAACTATGGCACTCAGTTTTGGGGTGTTATCAAATAAGTAATTTATTTTTTTGTAAAACAATGCCAGGGTGAAAGAAATGTTGATACATAAACTAAACAACGTGAAAAAATAAGGCATAGTTTTTCAAGTACAAAAAGTTTAGACATAAAGTTGGCCCACTTTTGGGCATTGTCCTTTATTATTTTTTTCAATTTTTGCCTGTGAATTGATTAAAAATCATAATCATGAATTACTACGTGAAAACTAAAGGGAGAGAGGGGGGTCTTGGCCTATACTACGAGTTATCACCGAGGGGAGGCAGAGGTCGAAAAAACTAAAAAAATAGGTCACATAGTATGGGTACGTTCCCTAAGGGCACATCTCTGAAAATGTCGTATGTGTAGTCGTAGTAATTTGTAGTCGTCGTGGTCTAAAGGAAAAGACGTCCGATGCATTCGTATGTTGCGTTGCAACGGTGTTCGAATCCTGCAGGTGGGTACCAATTTCTCTAATGAAATACGTACTTAACAAATGTTCACGATTTACTTCCACGGTGAATGAATAACATCGTGTAATAAAAATCAAACCCGCAAAATTATAATTTGCGGAATTACTGGTGGTAGGACCTCTTGTGAGTCCGGGTGGGTAGGTGGTACCACCGCCTTGCCTATTTCTACCGTGAAACAGTAATGCGTTTCGATTTGAAGGGTGGGGCAGCCGTTGTAACTACACTGAGGTGGCGCATTACGTTGTAGATGTCTATGGGCTCCAGTAACCACTTAACATCAGGTGGGCTGTGAGCTCGTCCAACCATCTAAGCAATAAAAACAAAGTAAAATGTTCAGAAAATGAAAAAAACTGATTATTTTCTAAAGCAGTGTAAAATTTAAAATATTAACTTTTGAGATATATTTTAGTGTTAATTAGCAATTGAAAATTACTGGAATTATTATAAAATGGGTGTAAGTAAGCCTCAAAACTACATGTATATGAAAAAACGTATTTGACAAAATATGCGACATGCGCCCTTTTCGAAATTGCATATTCAACTATACTTGTAACTATACTCGAGACCTTAGAACTTATATCTCAAGGTGGGTGGCGCATTTTCGTTGTAGATATCTATGGGCTCCAGTAGCTACTTAATACCAGGAGGGCTGTGAGCTCGTCCACCCATCTTAATATTGAGCTATGACCAAATTATCAAATCTTGCCCATTCGGATGTTTTAAAACTAAGAACATAATTTCGCCCGCAGCGAATATGTTGTAATATGTGTGAACTTGTAATATGAAAATGAATTTGAGCAGTTGTCAAAATAACTTAGTAAGAAGACACTGGAGATATTAAAAAAAAACTTTGATTTGATAAATCTCTATATTTTTTACAGGAACATACATGGGTGCCAACGTCAACTGGATGGATAGTGCGGGGAAAGAAGTTTCACTCTGGCAGACAATGATGGAACGTCCGAACTTCTGGGTCGAGGGATCCTTACCTTTAAGGCCCCAACTAATCAATTGACTGCCACCAATGCAAACAAACTTTTCATAGACATTTTTTCCTCTTTAATACAGTATTTAATTGACAAACATACCCGATTTTTTATATTCGGTAAAAAAAAAATGGCTTAAATTTTGGCATCCTTCCTTACTTCTACAAAATTTATAAATACTCTTTGAAACTTCTACTCTTCCAAGGTTTTTCAAGTATAGTATTCGAATAAGTGCCAATACTATTTATTAACCTACTTATTTAACATAAGATAAAAATAGACATAAAAACTAATTCTTGTATATTTTTTTCTTCTTTTAAACCATTCTGATGCTCCAGCAATACTAAAATATAAGCAAAATCGGATGGTTTTGACTTTCTATACATTCCAACTTGTGATTATAATTCATAAATTATAGCTTTAAGTGTTAATAATGACAATAAATGTTCCACTTGAAAACTGCCTGTAAGTGGCTAGATAAGTTTTGCATTTAAATTTAGATTTTAATGTACAAATTAAGTTAACACAAGTGTTTAAGGGTACTAGCTCCTCTATTGAATGTGATTTAAGTGTATATTTCTTTATTAAAATTATATAACACTAAAATAATTGAGATTAAAGTCGTAGATTTGAAATTAAAGAGACGTCCATAGTTTTTAAAACTACTTAAGATCTTACTTAATGTTTAAGGTACCGGCTTACACAATGTAACCAATTTATATAAATATTATACTTTGTATTGTGAAACGAAACGAAAATAAATATTTTGTATAACATAATAAGACTAATGTTGTGTTATTAATTATTACCTTCCATTTTAAACAAAACTATTTCGTAGCTAAGAACTATTATAAAGATGCTCGCCAGTCGACCTATTAAACCATTTTCTATAACTTTGGCGTTTCTAGTTGGCAAGTCTAGTCCTGTGCTACAAAAAATACAGCTACGGTGTAGACTAGACGTTATACTCTTATGTGAAAGGAAATGCTGATGTACACACACATGTCCTTTAAACACAAATTAATTATATTTATTAAAAATTAATATAAAATTGATATGAAAATAATTTAGCCAATTATTTTAAAAATAAAAACTACTTTTTTCTTATAAGTAATTGAAACTTTAAATACCACATTACACATAAAATAACAATACACATATTTGGGTATGCAACAATACATATATGTGGTAGGTATTTATTAATAGGTAGGTAATTTTTTGGGAATAAAATTGCCAAATGATAAAATCTAATATAATCTAAGTATGTCACACACCTTATCCATGCCTACTGTATGCGCAACTATTTGAGTACATTTAAATGAATTTATTGGTTTTGGAATACTACAGAACAATTATAAGAGATTTATGTGATATAATCGTCTGTATTCTTATATACAACAAACATTAAAATTACTTGTATTTATCTGACGCCAAATCGATATTTAGAGGGCTTTTTTATGGCTTAAATGGGTGGATGAGCTCACAGCCCACATAGTGTTAAGTAGTTACCGGAGCCCATAGACATCTACAACGTAAATGCCGCCACCCACCTTATAGCAGTATAGTTACAACGGCTGCCCTGGTCACCAAACCGAAACGCATTAGGTACTGCTTCACGGCAGAAATAGGCAGGGTAGTGGTACCTACCCGTGCGGACTCACAAGAGGTCCTACCACCAGTAGAATTTTACAGTTACTTCACGTTAATAATCGCGATTCTAGCTAGTTTGTAACGCTGATCTCGCTACAAAATAGTAATCGTCACCGTAAGCTCTCAGAACTTCATCATTAGATGAAAATTTCAATTAATAAATAGGTAAATAACAGATGTAGGTATTTGTGATAAAATGACTGCGGCAGGGTTCATAACGTCTATATATGTACATATGTGCTACATTCTCTAAGTATTAACTCGGAACTCTCATTTATGTCTCGTCTGTCGTAAGAGCTCTCTTCAGTAATGAACTTAATACGGTTATGGTGGTTTGTAGGTTTCTACCTACAGCCACTGGCAACGTTCATTATACATAATAATATAGTGCTTACCCGTGTGTAGGGAACGCTGTCTGTGAGACACAGAACCCGCCAACGTTCTATTTTCATTGTAGATTGTGATATATTACATTGATATTTCTTGTTCATTTTCTTTTTTTTCTTCTTAATTCTCTTCACTGAATTATAGATATTAGGAAAATAGAAATAGAAAATATATAAATAATAATTTGGATTCAATACACAATGCGTCAGGAACTGCTAGCTCTGTAATTTTATTTTAGTGTGTTGGTATCGAGGGGCATGTGTAACCGTACTGTAAGTGAACCGCCAACGAGGCTAGTATTCTAACTTTTAATGGATTCACGAAATACAGGTAGGTGAGCTGCTCAAGGGTTCAACCTGATCCGACGAAAAAGTCAGTACGCTGTATCTATGGGTTACTTCGCCCGTCTAATTCTTCGTCGTAATCGACGAGTTCGACGAGGACTATGACTGGTGTTTAAAGAGCTTAAAAGCATCGAGTGTGGATCCGGGGGATCTGACAAGCCATGTCTTGGGCGACGGCGCCTTTGCGTTGTCCCGTCGCCTGTGATGGAAATGGATTAACACTAACTCAACTACTCATCCGAAGTAAGTTAATTTCATGAAAATTAGCAAACAAATCATGTCCTTTTGGCTTTGTTCCGATTTGCACTGCGAACATTGTTCGGTGCTTATACCGGGGAAATATTATTTCCGCTGTGGACTGACAGTAAAGTTGCAGTATAGAGCTAGTATTATAGGTACTTATTAACTCCATGAGTAGCAGTATCCTAGGGAAATATATGACGTCATAAATGGTCATAATTTTTCTACTGTGAACACTGGTGTTTTCGACGTAAGGTGCTTATTTAAGCGATAAGACCGCCAATTGTACTTTTTTGTATTGAATGTTTCGCATTATTTATTCATTTTGTGTACAATAAAGAATATGCTCTCTCTCTTTCTCTCAGTGCTTTTATCACGTGATCACACTTTTACCGTGCATTTCATCATTTCACATCATTTCAATAATTCAGTTATAATATTTTTTGTTGAAGTGAACACAAAGTCAAACAACGCCGATCACAGTATGCTGTACTAGGTTTCGTTTTAAACAGTAACCAATATAGGAAACTATAAAGAAAGGCTTCGCTGTATACTAAATCGACGTCACACCTTACAATGTTCGCAGTATTATTTTTTATAACTGAGGGATTGCTGGTGGCACGGAGGCCTTTCCAGTTTCACTGGGACAGGTGGGCGAGCAAAGGTTCAGGCAGTCTCGCAGTAGGTACCTATCGGAACCTAGTCTGTATCACTGTCAAGTGCCAAACAAGTGTCAATCGTGTTCAAACGTCAACCGCAAAAATGCGCTTCGTTGAAAATGAAATGAGTAGCAGTGGACCAAACAATAATTGATTTTCAGTTAATTATAACAGAACCCACTACGTTTGTGTAATGACTTTTTGTTTACAGTTATAAATCAAGAGAAACACAAAATACCGAGATGTCTCGTTGTTTAACGTTTTCCATTTTATTTGTATTGTTTACAACTTTTAAAACAGGTACGTAAATTTGGGCGTTGTTCATGTTTTAATTCTTGTACAATAATTGTTACCTTTTGTTTATTTTGTTTTTAGTTTATAGTATAAACTGTTATCAATGTTCTGGTACTGATTCGAATAATCCGTTCGAATGCAATGAGTTTTTAGACGGTGATGTTGACTTGGTACCCATTGATTGTGCTACCATTCATGATGCTCAATACTGCATAAAACACGTCGGAAGGTTTGAAGGTGAGATTTCAGGACAACTGACTCACTAATAAACCTAAAAAATCTGCTAGCCTTTTGATACTAACACAAGACATTTCTTGTCAAAAATAACTTAGATATTTTTATGGTAACTAACATCGATTACACGTTATATACTGGTACTAATATATTGATAAAATATTAGCATTAATATTTAGAAATTAACCAATTATGAATTTTTAGTAAATGGATCTTATATTAAGTTAGGTTTCCTGTTGAGACTGAGATAACACTGGGAGCAAATAATTAAGTATTAAAACTAGCAGTTAAAATATTATCTAAATTTGGCAATTTTCTATCTTATTTATGGGTTACCTTTAACCATTCTTCAAAAAAATAATGTCTAATTAAACAATTTTGATTGTTACATATCAAAATCAACAATGTAAATACTACTTTCCACCTTGAGACATGAGTTCTAAGTCTCAGTTCCATAGTTTAAGGGCTGTTCCATCCATGAATTTGAAACTCATTACAGTTTCACAGAAGAAATGGACAGAGTGGTACCAATCTATGTGGGCTCAAGATTGTCAAGATGCCCTACCACCAGTGAAAAAAATGATACTATATAAATGTCCCTGTGCCAAACGAGTGGTAAAACTGTGATAATTTGAAATTTTAAAGGCACACTTGAACAAAAAACAAATTGATTTTGAGACAATAAGAAAATTTGAAACTAACTTGGTATTAGACTAAACATTCAAAAATAAACTTGTGTGCAGAGGTTTCCTAAAAAAATTGGTATTTCTTCAACAAAAATTAACAATAATTCGAATATAGGTTTAACAATAGAATGTTACCAGTGTAATACTTCTTCAACTATGGAGTGCGGTGATGGTCTGATGAAATTGGATGGTGGGATATTGAAGCCAATGCCATGTGATCATGTCTATGATGCACGTTACTGCATCAAACATACAGGTTTCACTGTGTGATGTTGTGTTTAGTCTATGGTTTGCATGTATGAACTAGCTTTTCGAGCACTGCTTAAATTATTTGATAGTTGAGTTGTCTATATATCAAAGGTGGCAATCTGTGCATTTGGACAAAAAAATGTTATTGATATGTCAATACAGATTGATTTGAATATAATCATCTCCTTCAAAGAATACGGTTCAAAACCTGCATTAAATAAAGTATTAACTTAACCTGTTATTTATCTAAGATGTTGTTCAGAAGAGTTTTGTGACTGCCAATGGAATACAAAGTCAATAATTCGTTTTCCTGATTTACCAATAATTGTCCAAAAGTCACATTGCCGGCTTTGATAATAGTCGACTCAGTTAACACAAATGAAAAAATGCACCAAACATGTTAGTATGTGTTTCAAAATATGAGAGCTAAACATTTTAAATATTAATACAATTCTTTATCATTACAAATTTCGCAAAATTATCTTATGTTACATAGGCTTTGCTATGTAACCATACTACATTATTTGTTTCAATACATAATAGAATGTTTCAAAATACCAGTAAATAAACTAGATACTAACTCAAAATGTCTACTTAGTTTCTTTAATATCACTAATGCACTGTGTTTTAGTTTTACAGCACATGAGTCACAACAAAATTTACTAACAGGTGTTGGGAATGTACATTTTGTAAGTATTAGTTCAAATTTGTAGATTCATCTAACTAACTTTGGTACTTCATTTATCTACTAAATTATTATGAAAACTGTTACAGAGCTGATATTTAATCATCATATAAAAGCTATCAAGTTAAATATAAACTGACAATATAATAAATTTATTTTATTATGATTATTATTATTTACAAACATCGTTTTAAGGATGTAAATTTATCAGATAATTGAAAACTCAGCTCTTGTAAAATAATCATTTTGGGATGTGTATTAAGACTGGAAATTTAAAAGTGAGTTGCTATATTCAAGTTGTCTATGAGTTCTAGTAATCACTCAATACCAGTTAGCTGTGGGCTAATTCACTAGCCTGTAGCCAAATAAATGAGCAAAATGTATCAATTGAAAGGAGTAGCTTGGTCATGCGCCTTGCATTGTTGATGTTGCTGTGTGACAGTACTGACTGACTAAAGGGTGGGTTGTATGTTCATCTGCCTACAATGTCAATAAGAAATGATGTCTACCACTATTATTTATAATAACAATAATTTCATTACATGAATTCACTACTCACCTCTAGTTGTAGAGGTTCAAGGTTCATATGTTCAATTGAATACTAATCATGGGTATCCTACTTTTCAAACAGGAACTAAGATTGCTTTGTGACAGAAATACAATACTACCCACTCGGGCAGATTCACACCTTATAGAATTATAGGATTATGTAGGTACTAAATACCACTAACACTGGCTTATGAAAGGAAAGTCATGAGTTGATTATAATATGTTGAGAAATTACTAGTTCCTAATGTCAATTAGTTAAAATCCCCTGTCCATATGTTGCATGTTTCATACTTTGTAAGGTCTACACTCTGTCAGGTTTATGTAGATAATCTAAATACGCTATCATATGTTGTCAATAAGAAATATTAAGAGTAAATTTATATGAAATTTTAAACTTCATAACATCTGTTGTTCCTAATTATCTAATTTCGTATTTATATTTCTAGGTGGTATAAGCACAAAGAGATTCTGTTCGTCATTAGACCTTGGCAACTACTGTGATTATGTCAGACAACGGGGAGACAAATTAGAATATAGAACTTGCATCTACACTTGTAGCACAGATGGTTGCAATTCTGCTTCCAATATTGGTGTATCTATATTATTTCTATTTTTAGGAGTATTTGTATTGACATTTAGTATCTTTTAAATGTTTTAATATTTTAAAAACGTAAGAGTACATTCATTCCATATTTGATAAAGTTTGTATCCGTCCATTGGTGTTCTATGTTGTGATTTTTATAAAATATTTTTACAACTGTACTGATTAGTTAGATCTTGTTAATATGCTTTATATCACAAGTCGTCACTGTTTTTTTTTTTTTTATAAGATGTAAATCAATTTTAGATAATATTTCAATAAAACATTTATGATATTCTAATGTTTTTAAATTAAATGAAACTCTCATTCAAACATTTATTGAAAATTTGTGCTACATTCAAGCATTATATAAAAAAATACATGTTGACAATAAACATTGACACTAACATGGCCAAGTAATTACAAACTAGCCAGCTAATACATATTAATACTTTTTATTTTCCGATCACCACTTCATGCAATAACATTATATTGCAAACTGGAATGTATAATTAAAGCTCAAAAACTTTTTTTTAGATATAAATATAAAGTGTGGTGCAGGGTGCTGTTGTAACCGTTCCAGACTCAGTTTCATTGACCACTTATTTTCATGAGCGTAAATTATACGTAGACTTGTATATTTTTTCTGCTTAGGTGTATTCCATTAGTCTCCTTCAATTACGATTGCAATACACCCTGTACCTATGTCATTTTAACTTCCTCAACATTGAAAACGAATTTATTAAAATCATACTTCCATTCCTATATTTTCTTTTCATAGTTAGCAAGTCAAAAAAGCAATACCAAAGCGATAAACACCTTCACTTATAAGAAAATCATTTAATAAGTTTAGCTTTCGGTAAAAATGCCTTTGATTGAAGAATGACGATTGAGGCATGTTTTAAAAGATAGTTTTAAATATTCGTCAAACGAACTACAACACTACAGAAATTTAGCTGGTAGGTTAATACGAACCCTACGCGTCTAATGCTAGCGTCTAGTCATATTCTTAGCACTAATATTATGTACAAAATATCAGGTAATTTTTGTACAATCATATTGTTTTCAAAACTGGATACTCGATTCAAGCTTACATGCTAGCGAATGTATTAATTATTTCGTACAAAAAAAATAACATCAAAATATAATAACATGTAACATTAATCATAATTCAGACTTAAAATAATCACTAACATCAACTTAAATGAAAAAAAAATGTGCGCTCGAAATAAAAGTGCAATACACCGAAAACGGACATCACAAATCAGACAAAATTATAAAAAAACCCTGATTTCGATTGCACAGTACAAAATGCGATGCAAATACAAATCACAGAAAAAATATTTGTGACGTAATATTTATTTGTCATGGTAATATAATAATGTAAAACAAAAAAACACTAAAGGTTTTCTGTTCATACAACTCTACATAAAGTCAACGACTTTCTAAGTAAAAACTGCATTTGATCCCAAAAGTCGTAGAAAATTATATAGTTACATATAATACTTTTTTTATTATTTCATGACAATTTTATGAAACACTATTCAATAAATGTCTAATAATAAAACGTGTAATAAACGACCATACGAGTAAACTTTTATTGTTTAGTAGCCCTTAGCTGTGGAGGTCGCAAGTGCCTGACATTCAAATGAATAGAATCGTGACCGTCCATATGTAGCTGTCAAATTAAAACTAACACGTCAATGTCAATCTAAGAAACTTGCAAGAATTATTACGTTAACCCTATTCAACTATAGCAAAAATAAGACAAGATTCGCGAGAGCTAGCTTCTTGTGGCAACACTAATATGCTAGTACTAAAATAAAATAAATATTCAAAGGCCTCATGATGTTAGCGTATTAAGCGAATGGCAATATTCGTTTCACTGCAGCTTGGCTTGCAGAGCGGCGACGTGCTGTTCCAGCTCCCGCACTCTCTGTTGACTGTTCTGAAGCTGCCTCTTCACGATCCTCAGTTCTTCTCCTTGACGATTGAAGGCCAGGCGCAGCTGTAATAAAACAGTTTAATGAATTAATAAACTGCTGCTTGCTTATACATATATGAATCAAGCGTTCCGATTTGAAAGATTATTCTGAAGTGAGATCATTGACCTGATCATCTTCCAAGGGGAAAAGGTCAGGGTGAACGTGATATCCGAAAGACCATTATGTAAGCCTATTTATTTCTAATGCCCTATATCATAACAAAAGTTACGTCGTCTGTGCGAGTACTAGAAACAAGTCTCAGTTTTAACAGTACAACGGCTGCCCTACCCTTCAAACCGCATTACTGCTTCACGGGCAGAAATAGGCAGGGTGGTGGTACTCCTACTTGTGCGGACTCAAGATGTCCTACCACCAGTAAAACAGTTAAATGTTGGCGTAATAACCTCGTGCTCGGTGCTGAAGACGTCTCCCTGATTGATCTGCTTGTAGAGGGGCACCGGCTCCGCGTCGCTCGTCTGCTTGCCGAACATGCGCTGAAGCTGATGGAACTTCGTGTTCTGGTTGGCGTTCGTTTTTTGCGATTTCTCGTTCACTTGTATCTAATTAAAACACAAATTTAATTTGTTAACGTCTAATTCATATTTATTTATTTAAGCTGCATGTCTTATTCAATGTAATAAGTTAAACTTGGTGCATGTGAAAGAAGTGAACCACTTCTGTGGTGTGTAGTATTGCGGTTTTTTTTATTTTTCATCCTTAAATCAAATTTCTCTTCTTATAGGGAACGCTGTTTATAAGAGAAACTACCTCTTCACCATTCATATGTTTTTTAAATTATTTATATAGACAAATAAATGTATATATTTTTTAAAAATCCTTGATTGATTGATTGAAAATTCTTTGTTGCACAAAAATAGTGTACAAAGGCGAACTTAACGCCATGCAGGCGTTCTCTTCCCTCGTTGATGAAGTGAAAGATTCAAGAAGTGTGTCTTATCTGTGATAAAGTTAATACATGGCTTTATTTTTTATTCCTTCATTAGGTATAATAAATAGTATAAAACAAAGTCGCTTTCTCTGTCCCTATATCCCTATGTATGCTTAAATCTTTAAAACTACGCAACGGATTTTGATGCGGATTTTTTTAATAGATAGAGTGATTGAAGAGGAATGTTTATATTATAATAACATCCATTAAATAGTGGAGAAATCAATAATAAATTACAGTTTCCGTAGCGAAGCGAGGGCGGGTCGCTAGTTATGTATAAATGTAAAAATGTCGCTTAAGCCTTTCTAAACTTAAACCTTTCACCCCTCGATATGTAGTTGGTCGAGTCGTGGAAATTCGCTTGTTTTGCTTACCTCATTTTCATTGTTGTGATTGAGTGCGTTCGGGCAGGCGTTGAGAGGGCGGTAGTCGGGTGTGGTTTCGCGCGAGAGGAACATAAACTTCTTTCTGTTGTTCACGTCCTGGGGTTGCAGCGCGGGGGCGTCCTTGTTGCCCGTGCTCGGCTTGTGCGTCGATATCGTCACTCCTGTTGATCAAATGTTACTAGTTTACAGGACCTCTTGTGAGTCCGCACGGGTAGGTACCACCCATTTCTGCCGTTCGGTTTGAAGGGTGGGGCAGCCGTTGTAACTATACTGAGACCTTAGAACTTATATCTTAAGGTGGGTGGCGCGTTTACGTTGTAGATGTCTATGGGCTCCAGTAACCACTTAACACCGGGTGGGCTGTGAGCTTGTCTACCCATCTAAGCAATATAAAAATAAAAAAAAGGCTTCAATCTTCACACAAAGTTTCGTGTAGATTGATTGAGGCTAGTTAATTACAAATATGATATTAAAGTAGAATCTTACGAATCCTCACGTTTAGTCGATAAATAAATTTAGTCTGTGTAAATAGCTGTAATTTTTATAAAAATCAAACGTTGGATTGTTTTTAAATTTACCTGTTTTCATACTGATTAAGAGTGGAGGTGCGTTCATTCCGCTCAACCAGTCCTTCGCAGTCAACGAGGGCAGGGGGGCGGCCGTGTCGGGGTACAAGTCTTCCTGTGGAGGCAATGGATATAGTCAAATAATCGCTCGAATATTGAATTGATCAATGCTTCAAACTGTTTCATATTATAAATTACCAGCCGTACTCGCCCGCTTCGCTGGGCATTTAAAATTAATATTATTATATAAAGTCATTATTATTAGGGAGTCCAACACTCATATAAATATTAGCCTATCCATTAAGTACATGTATTTTCTACATGGATACTAAGTTTCAAGTCAATCGGATGCATGGTTCAGTAGTTATAACAGAACATTCGTAAAAACCACTGCAGATTTATATATTAGTATAGATACAGATCGGTTTTTAATTATCACCTTGACACGTTCGAGTCGATGTCTCAATTTTACTGTACCACAGTTTTAAATTAATATTAATAATTTAATTAGGATTCTTGAATATATTGTCAAAAAAAAAACACTTTTATTAAATTATTCATGAATTCATGAATGGGTTATAAAAAACCATTTCTTGTACGGATTATTTACTTATTTGTTGGATGGATGTACGATCTCACAATCCACCTGGTGTTAAGTGGTTATTAGAGCCCATAGACATCAACAACGTAAAGGCCGATACCCAACTATACGAGTATACATGAGTTCTAAGTTTCAGTTCCATAGAACAACGACTGCCTCACCCTTTTTTTATGAATGAGTGATTACTGGTGGCCCAGAGGCCTTTCCGGTTTCACCAGGACAGGTGGGCGAGCAAAGGCTCAGTCAGGAGCGGTGGGATTTGCTAACAGCTGCCCGAGCGCCTCCAAAGGGGACCTAAATCAAGAGCAACTGCTTCGTGAATGGGGCCTCACCCTTAAAGTCAGCCTACCAGCAGTGAAATTAAGAGGTACGAGAAACGAGAACTCGGCATTAGGCAGCGTCTTTCGGCGCTCATGCATGGACGCATATTATAATTTTTTGTACATGTTTCCCGGCGAGAATTTTTTTTATTGCTTAGTTGGGTGGACGAGCTCACAGCCCACCTGGTGTTAAGTGGTTACTGGAGCCCATAGACATCTACAACGTAAATGCGCCACCCACCTTGAGATATAAGTTCTAAGGTCCGTAAATGCGCCACCCACCTTGAGATATAAGTTCTAAGGTCTCAGTACAGTTACAACGTCTGCCCTATCCTTCAGACCGAAACGCATTACTGCTTATTAGAACTTATATCTCAAGGTGTGTGGCGCATTTTCGTTGTAAATGTCTATGGGCTCCAGTAACCACTTCACACCAAGTGGGCTATGAGCTCGTCCACACATCTAAGCAACAAAAAAAAAGAAAAAGAGTGATACGACATACGAACCTGGAAGCAGTCGGACTTCCTCGGCACTATCATCGAGATCGGCTCGCAGAGTCCCCTGGAGGTGTGCAGCTTGTAGAACCGGAACACCTCGCACGCGCTCGTGTTCACCCCGCGCTTCGGCATGAAGCCCAGCCCACGCTGCGATACAAAACAAACATCCTCTCTAATTATATATTTAATGTCCTTTTTTTTATTGTTTAGGTGGGTGGACGAACTCACAGTCCACCTGGTGTTAAGTGGTTACTGGAGCCCTATTAATAAAGTGATTTATTATTACTCAATTGCATTTCATATATTTGCAACTTCATATTTTTATAGCACTATAAAGATATTGTTATTCTAATTTGAACATTTTTCAATAAATAATGAAATTAAACAACGACAACCATCTATAGCAACTAGTAATGCTATATTATATTATTGTGATTATAAAAGTTTATATATATATTATATTTATTTAAATAGTTGTATTCGCACAACAAATTCCGCTTCCAGCAGCCGAACGAGGCGGAGCTCTCTGTTGTTATTTTGGTGCGCTTGTAATTCAATAAATAGAATTCATTGGAAAAGTGAGTCTTATTTACTGGAAGGTAATGACAACAACGAACTTATTTACGATATTATTATATTATTTATAATATATTTTATTTTAAGTATTTTTGTGGTTTGTAATAACAATGTGGCGCCAGTCGCTGACGTCATCAGTCTCTGACGTCACTGCTCACTGTGCCATATATATTATTTATAATATATTTTATTTTAAGTATATTTTATTATTATTTGTACCTGAGGGTTCCCAGATAGGAATTGATTGAGGAAGTGCACGTAAGGCGGCTCGTCGACTACTTCGTAATATCTGATGTTCCCGTCGCCCTTGCCGGCCAGGTACACCTGTTGGTAAAGGTGACTAATAAGTGAAGCTGCAAATAAATTTACCAATAAATTGAATTAGAACAATCTTAGAATTATTATTTATACCATATAGTTTATGATTGATCCCAAACCGACACTTTATTAATATTTAATGGATCAACATTTATTTTCATTTCGTTATTTTTTTGCACATCGAATCTCGCGATGCGATCATCAAGGTCACTACGAAAACAACATCGTTTTATCATGTAATCGAATTATAAAAATTCACTAGCTGTCTTTTGGTTTTCGATCGCTTGCTTTTCCTCTCCTGTTCATCTCATCAATAGATGTAAGTTATTTTACTTTCTTAAAAAAATTATCGATTGTAGAATATCTCTAAACACAACTCTGTATAGCTAGCTTCCTTGATTGTAATTCAGACTTCATATCAATAGTTTTTTATTTGATTTTATTACTTAGATGGGAGTACAAGCTCACAGCCCACCTGATGTTAAGTACGTACTGGAGCCCATAGACATCTACAACGTAAATGCCGCTATGCAACCTTGAGATATAAGTCCTAAGGTCTCAACTATAGTTACAACGGCTGCCACATCCTTCAAGCTGAACCGCATTACTGCTTCACGGCAGAAACAGGTAAGGCGGTGGTACCTACCCGCGCGGACTCACAAGAGGTCCTACCTCCAGTAATTACGCAGATTATAATTTTTGCGGGTTTGATTTTTATTACACGATGTATGCCTTCACCGTGGAAGTCAATCGTGAACATTTGTTGAGTACGTATTTTATTAGAAAAATGGGTACCCACCTGTGGGATTCGAACACCGGTGCATTGCTAGATACGAATACACCAGACGTCTTATCCTTTAGGCCACGACGACTTCGAAAATTAAATTAATTTATTAAAGAACAATGGCAGCTTTCTATACAACATTTTACCTGATATCTATTTGAGGCGTCTTGAAACAAAAAAATACTAAAACGATAGGAATAACATAGCTTAAGCTTAATCAGAAATATTTTTGGTATTAGAAAGTCACAAAAAAAAGATATCAACGTGTTTACTTTATAATTTGAGGTTATCTATCAATAAGAGATGTCTCTGATTTTTGTAGGCACGGACTATAACAAATTGAAAAAATAAGTAAACTATATGTTTAAATAACATTTTTAGTTTCATTATCATAGATGAACCAAGGATACACCTCTAATAGTACTCGAGTAGGTACCCTTAGCAATTGCAGAGCTACCTAGGTACATATACATATTATATAGTGTGTTCCTTCTTCTTTGTAAATGTGTAAAAATGTGTGTTAGAGATAGGTACTTTTAACCTTTTGAACGAATTAGTCACATATTTGCGACAAACGAAGGCTTGCAAAGCTAATTTACTATACCTAGTAGAATTATTTTGTCCATGCAGTTTGGGTCATAAAAAATCGGAGCGGTGAAGCGAGTATTTCCCTCTCTCTTCCACTCACGAGCCTTATGGACGGGCACAGTGATGCGCATTATGTCAGTTGTCATACTGTTAAAATCATTTCATCTGCAGTGCTGCCATTACTATTACATATTTAGTTATTTAATTAAGTACTAATTGTAACAAAAGATAATTAATATTATTATTTTCATTTTAAATACTGAATATTATTAATTATCAAAAAATATTGCTTTTTTGTGCCAATAGTATAAATGCCATCCTTTACAAATGTATTAAACCGGAAGTACACAAAAATCGAATTAAAAGCTTATTAAATTAACATTTTTTCGTGGCTTTGCCACGTAAATCTAACATCGTATAAAAAACGAGCAAATAAAATGATGAAGTTTCATTTATGTCTTAATCTTAGACGCCTTTTAAAACATTCAGGTAAAAAATTGCCATTGTTCTTTCTACCACCAGCCCTCTTCAAGGCGACGTTACACGTGAAGTCAGTCGGACATAGTTCGGGAGCTAACCATGTTAGTGTCGTGGTCGTAGTACGGGAAGACGACCCCCGAGGAGCTGTCGATGGTCTCGCAGACGAGCGGCTTGGCGAGGTCGTGCTGGTCCCACACGGCGTACTGGCGGTCGCTGTGCCGCGAGAAGCCGGTCGTCACCACGCGACCCCGGCTGCCCAGGAACGTGCACTTCGACGCCTTCGTGCCCAGGTGGCAGTGACCTTCCTGTAATATTAAATGTTTTCATATTATTAGTTTACTAGCAACCCGCCCTCGCTTCGCTTCAGAAACATTAAATTTTATTATTGATAGCTGAGTCCCGCGATGCTAGCCACGGTTATTGTTGTACCGCGGATGAAGCCGCGGGGCGAAGCTAGTATAAAAAAAGTAGTCTAAGTTACTCCTTATATTATCAGCTACCTATCAGTGAAAGTTTCGTCAAAATCGGTCCAGCCGTTCCAGAGATTAACCGAAACAAACAGGCAGACAGACAGACAAAAATTTAAAAAAAAAAGTTCGGTGTATTTACCGTAAATATATTCATATGCATGTAGTAAAAAGCGGTTATTTCAATATTACAAACAGACACTCCAATTTTATTTATATGTATAGATTATTTACGACATCACATTAGAAACCTCAAAAATAACAGCATTTCTCCACTATTTAATGGATGTTATTATACATATAAACCTTCCTCTTCAATCACTCTATCTATTTAAAAAAAACGCATCAAAATCCGTTGCGTAGTTTTAAAAATTTAAGCATACATAGGGATATAGGGACAGAGAAAGCGACTGTTGTTTTATACTACGTAGTGATGGTAGAGGTCGGCAAAGTGCGGCTCTTTGAACTCTTGAGTGTGGCTCTAGCACAAATATCCTACGGGCTTGCCCGGCCTCTACTATTATCCGGCTGTGGACGAAAAAGCCGGTTAATAGTATGTACGGTCATTTAATATCAGCACCCCTGACTGATGTCGATTATTATATATATATCAATCGAAGCAGTATACAATATAGCATTTATTTTATGATTTGCAATAATAAATGTTTACTGCGTTTACAAACAGATTTGGCTCTCAATTTTTTTAAGTCGTTTTAATTTACATATTTGAGTCGACTATTATCAAAGCCGGCAATGTGACTTTTGGACAATTATTGGTAAATCAGAAAAACGAATTATTGACTTTGTATTCCATTGGCAGTCACAAAACTCTTCTGAACGACATCTTAGATAAATAAAAGGTTAAGTATTAACCTTTATTTAGTGCAGGTTTTGAACCGTATTCTTTGAAGGAGACGATTATATTCAAATCAATCTGTATTGACATATCAATAAAATTTTTTGGTCCAAATGCACAGAATGCCACCTTTGATAATAGACGACTCATTTGGCCCTTTGTCTAATAAGTTTTCCGACCACTGGTTTAAGGTAATCGAATATCTTGTGAATCCGCACGGGTAAGTACCACCACCCCGTCTATTTCTGCCGTGAAGCAGTAATGCGTTTCGGTTTGAAGGGTACGGCAGCCGTTATAACTATACTGAGACCTTAGAACTTATATCTCAAGGTGGGTGGCGGATTTACTTTGTAGATGTCTATGGGCTCCAGTAACTACTTAACACCAGGTGGGCTGTGAGCTCGTCCACCCATCTAAGCAATAAAAAACAAAAAGGTGTATAGCGCTACTTACAGAGAGCACGATCCCCCGCCGGGGTTCGATGACCCGCAGTTTCTTATCCTTGCAGGTGGTCGCCAGCAGCGAGCCGTCCCTGTTGAACGACATGCAGTAGATCACGTCGCTATGGCAGTCGATCAGCTTCACAGCCTCCCCCTTGCCCACGTCCCAGACGATTATCTAGAACGCGAGAGTACGTTTTTATGATTGAAGGATTATTGGTAGCCCGGAGGCCTTTCCAGTTTCACCAGGACAGGTGGGCGAGCAAAGGCTCAGTCAGGAGGGGTGGGATTTGCTAACAACTGCCCGAGCGCCTTCGAAAGAGACCTAACAACTCAAGGCGAGAGTACGTCTTTATTAGGCGAAGGACTGGTAAATATACAATGTTATATCCGCCACCGAACCTAAGACTTATCTCTATTATATTTGAAATATCGAATGTGTTTGAAAATAGACAGGAAGCTGGTTAATTTTCTATGGAAAATACCGCTAGCTTGTGCTATGAGAACAGAGGATCGGCAAAAATAGGCAAGACGTTGGTATTTAAGTACACTTATTTATATTGAATTAAGCATGAGTGCATTTTGCACGCGTTATTACTTAAAAGATCACATGTTTTCTATCTCGTTCTCTCCATGGTTAAATCCTATAAATGTTTATCTCCTTCTAGTGTCGATTTTTCGTTTCATTAAATCACATCAGCTACGAAATATATTTTTCCTTTCACACTAGTGGTGATAGAATTGTTGTGGCCTCGCATATCTGATAGTAATGTTCTACTTGTCTATTGAATTAGAATTTCGACTTTACGTATTAAGGTATATGACGGCATTCGCGTTGTAATCTCTGAAATTTCTACAAAAAAACCAAAATCCATGACCCGTGAGCTCGACAGTAGTCTTATACGTTAGTATAGGAGAACAGTATCACATATAGCTCGTATTGGTTACTGTTAACACAAAACAAAGACAATTCTAATCCAATCTTGGTGCTATCGTGACTTATGTTTAACTATAACTGAAAACTTAACAGGCATTTTAATTTTGGAACACGAAATCGGGTCAACAGTTCAAGATCGTACCATTTCAATGCATCGATTTACATTTATGAATAACGGTCGCCATCAAACGACGTTGCCTCGAATAACATCGCTATGTATATGGCGATAGGGCGCGCAGATACAATGCGCAGTTCTTCGCGTGTATCCAAGTATGTACACAGGGGAGTACTTCAGTACTGCTGATAACATTAAATACAGTTTTAGAGTTAAATTGGGATGCGTTCATTTGAAATATCATATCGGCACTGAAAAATTAATTATCCAATAAGTCTAAACTTACATTATCAGCACACAATGCTTCCCATCAAATTGGTAGAGCACGATATTAAATCTCACCAGGGAATCGAATCCAGCGCTGAGCAGTATGTTCTCGGCCGTCGGATGCCACTCGATATAGGCGACGCGTCTCTTGTGACCGTGCAGTTCCACCAGCCACTCGGTCAAGTGCATTGAGAGACCACCGTCCGGTATGTGCCATAGTTTAACCTGGTCAAAACATTTTATAGGTCACATCGTGAACCAGGCACTATCAGTTTCTAACATCCTATTTGTTTCTGTTTAAGCCATCAAGCATTCTAGCTTAAAATGGGGGATAGCCTTTAAACTGATTTCTTACTGGTGGTAGGAACTCTTGTGAGTCTGCGCGGATAGGTCCCACCACCCTGCTTTTTCTGCTGTGAAGCAGTAATGCGTTTCGGTTTAAAAGGTGGGGCAGCCGTTGTAACTATACTTGAGACCTTAGAACTTATATCTCAAGGTGGGTGGCGCATTTACGTCGTAGATGTCTATGGGCTCCAGTAACCACTCTTAACAACCAGGTGGGCTGTGAGCTCGTCCACCAATCTAAGCAATAAAAAAAAACAATACACCTAAAATTTTAATCTCACGTTTAAATCTAGACAATAAATAAATATATTCGAATTTAACTTATACAAGGTCACTATTATGTCAGAATCATCTAGAATCGTAGATAAAAGACAGGATTCGATTATAACAACCATAGTCCCGATTAGATTTCCGGTAAGAGACAAATGAGGAAATGAGATTTTGCTAAATTGCCTCTAATTCGGTGCGGTGACCTCTTAGTTCGTTACAGAGGTCCTCGGATCTGGTAAAGTTCATCCATTCAAGACTATATTTTTGAAGTTTTTAATTTTTATTTCACAGTTTGTATTCGTCCGATTTTCGTGACGTCATAACGAGCTTGTTTTTTCAAATATATACGTTCCAAATGTTTGATTTATCTCATGTTATATAGGTACCGAAGATACTTAAACATATAAGAAAAATTCGATTGAAACCGTTAATACGAATTAGTTTAATCAAATCGCACACCGACCATGTAGTGCGCTAGATTAGAAATGGTAAATAAAAAAGTCTATATTCAACTATTTATTACCGTAGCAATCACATAATTACGTCATTCAGTAACACAAGTTTTGACCGATTATGGAATGTATGTCGTCGTGACACTCAATATGGTAGATAACGGCTATCGGATAACTATGGTGTGAATACGAAGCAATAACTAGTCGATAAGATAGCGAAATCAATATTCGGCTACAAAAAGTATGTCCGGTTGTTAAAATATCAGCATACACAGTAAACTAATACTCGTAGTGTAGTGTTCTTATTTTTTCAATATTCTAGTTGGTCATGGCGACGATTTTTCTTTACTAATCATTGGGTTTCGTACTCAAGCTATTATGCCAGGGTTGACGTATTCTAAATACCAGTATGTTTGGTATTAATTTAACTCCTTAATCTAATCTGACTTTAATGATTTAAGCTTCCGTATATTTTAATCATTTTATAATTTGCGATATTTAACATCCTTTACACTTTTCACGGTCATGGGCGTCTACGTAATAATTATCCGAGATATTAAGCCGTGGTACTTTAACATCTACAATGCGGCTACGAAAACATTAGAAATTAATTTTACAAACATACCTTACTGATCTCCGCATCTGATGAACTTTCATATATTATTTCTATAGTACAAAACGCGATTGATCGAACAAAACATCCTGTCCGTAATTGAATTCAATTACAAACACCGAATATGTAGTTGAAGGAAAAATATGAAGAAAAAAAAATGTAAAGTGTTTGAAATGAAATTACCGTGCAATCATCAGAGCACGAAGCGATTATGTTGTCGTTGAACGGGTTCCACTTGATGTCCAAAACGGGGCCTTTGTGACCTGTAACTCTGCTCGCGTTGAAGTCCAAACGACCGGTCTGCGAACATTTAGAACGATACAACTTCAATATGTTGAACCGGGTAGATAGCACCGAAACTTAGCACTCGTGTCACAAGGCGGGTGACGGAATTTACGTTGTTGTTGTCTATGTATGGGCTTCAGTAAATCTTAGCACCAGGTGGAACGTGAGCTCCTTAACCCGTTTGAGCAATAGAATGAAGTGGATACACGTGCTATCAAAAAGAAAAAAAGAAAAACCTTAAATAAATTTATTTGTATAATTTACTTATTTATTTCCGCGTGCTACTTACTACATACTAATGTAATAGTTTTCTTTTGCCTGGTATGAAAAGCTCGTGTGCCACCTGCAGTTAAGATTTTAGCAAAAATCTAATATATTACAATTTAAATACCGCAATTTTTATCTTCACTGTATCGATCAATGAAAAAGCACTCGTTTGTTAATTCAATTACAGTTTAAAACACAAAAAATCTATGTTTTTGCTTCATAAGTGACTATCAAGGTCAATTAATATTTCTGTACCATATTATACATCTGGACATTGGTCAATAAGGCTGGAATTAGGCAAATATTGACACCAAGCAAACAGCGTTTGGCGCCAACAATGACGCAAACTTTTATACATACATACATTCTTAAGGGTATTACGACAGTGGAAATCTTGTAATGATTTTTTGTTTTTTATTGCTTAGGTGGGTGGACGAGCTCACAGCCCACCTGGTGTTAAGTGGTTACTGGAGCCCATAGACATCAACAACGTAAATGCGCCACCCACCTTGAGATATAAGTTCTAAGGGTCTCAGTATAGTTACAACGGCTGCCCCACCCTTCAAACCGAAACGCATTACTGCTTTACCGCAGAAATAGGCAGGGTGGTGGTACCTACCCGCGCGGACTCACAAGAGGTCCTACCACCAGTAAGAAAGAAGTAGGACCAATACGGTTAATGTTTCCAATTTTATTATAATTCGAAATATATTTTAGTCGGACACATAATGGTAGAGACATACAGGCAGTTTTGTCTATGGGCTCCGCTAGTTGTAGAACAGCAGATCGGGCTGTAAGCCCTTCCATCTATATTTTAGGTATATATGCAATACTTATCATAAGCTGTTATTATATGTATAACGTAATAACGACAACTAAGGAAATTTATTTTACAGATCGTTAAATTGAATGCTTTAAATTAGGTCCTTAGTCTTCTTGTTAACATTACATTTTGTATAATTTTTTGTACTTACGTGATCTAGGGGTAGCACAAGAAAAGCGCCACCGCCGGCAACCTCGGTAACTATAGCAACGAACTTAGGGTTGACCGCGCAGAAATTTGAATCGTGCGCATTTCGTGTTATCTTTACGTTGTCATAGCAACGCTCCCTTTTAAACGGCACGCCGTACACGTGGCGGAACTTGGAACTCCTGACACCACGGAACCATACCTTAAATTTTAATTTCAATATTATTTTACATGTCTTACTTAATACGATTATACTATACTAGTGTTCCCGCAGCAGTCGAAATTCGACTATAATTAATTGAAACGATACGTTTGAACATTATTAAGGTTCTATTGTCAGACTTCTATAATCACAGATTTTGCCAAGACTTCACTGTAGACAAATAACATTTAAGATAAACAATATTAACCTATTCTCTATTTGACTACAGACTTTGAGCAATTACAAAAGTTTGAAAATAAATATAGAGTAGGAGTGGGTAATATCGGTTTTGCCGCGTATCGAATCGTATCTATATATCGAGGATCAATATCGGATATTGAATCTATATATTTTCGGATGCTAGTAGATTTTCTCGATTCATGATATTTGAGATTTGAAACGATACGCTGATATAATATCGTAGTAGATATAGATTTAAGTCAACGTTATACGGTTGTTTTTCTTATATCAATTTATAATATGATCTTAAAGTAATAAAAAGAACATGAAAATAAAAATATCAAAAAAACTTTCCTTCATGCTTTTACCAGGCTTAGGACTGGCTACATTATTTTCAGTTTTTAGTATTTTGTGTCTTAATTTAAAATTACAAAATATACCAAAAGAGTGTAGATTTCAAAAGTTTAATACAAACACAAGAAATAAACTCAATTATTTGGATTCAACTAAAAATAGAGAAATGTGTACTTTAAAAATCAAACACAAAACACTTAAGTATTTATAAACACTTGTCCAAAAATTCTAGTTCAAGGTCAAAGCGCATAAATTCAACGATGCAAATAGGCTATACTGCATTCAAGTTAGGGTCGAAAGTTGAAACTTCTTTCCTTAATTGTATCCTGCTGATACGCTAAGAATAATCTACAGACATATGGACTTAAATATAAGGTTTACAATTGTATGGATAATGCCTGTTTCTGTTTCATTCATCACATGATATCCCTATCGTGCGCTCACTCACTCTGGCCGATTCGATACGAACCAAACGAATATTGCTGATATTAACGAATCGGTACGATATGCCGATGCGCATCACATCGAGCAATATCGTGTATCGGCTGATATCGAAATATAGATTTCGATTCACGAATCGGTACGATATGGCGATGCGCATCACATCGAGCAATATCGTGTATCGGCTGATATCGATATATAGATTTCGTGCGGGGCGATATCGGATTCAACGATATTGCTGCGATATATAGATATTGAATCTATATACGATTTATATCACCCACTCCTAATATAGAGTATATATATGTATGTGTGTGTGTGTTTCAAATACATGGTAGTGTGTGTAGTATTTTTTTTATTGATTTAGTGTGCTTTTAGGAGTACAAAGTTTTTGCTTCACGTATTAATATATAGATTAATGGGCTAGGCTGTCTGTGTGTTAATACGATAGATGTTTACGAAATCAAGTTCCATTTAGAGTTAAGTGGTTTTCGGAGCTCATACAATCAATTCCGAAAACTGCCACATATCTTGGGATATGACACTCAAGTCTCATTTATATTTTATAAGGACTTTCCAGTGCCATTTAAAACCGAACGCCTAGCTCACCACGCGCTTTACTATCGTTCATATATACTCTTACAAGTCTTACAGTAGAAGCTGTTACCTTCGAAGCAATGAAAGTCGATGTCGACTATTGGGTTCGTTCGATTTTATGCGGTCTTCAACTTTACAAACTTATGAACTTTATGATATTTACATTTTTTTTATATTCAGGTATTTTTGTCATATAGCATCCCGGTCTGAAGGGAATAGCCGTATTACAATGCTAAAAGATTTCCAACTTACGTCGCAAAGGTCCACCACTGGGCAACAGATTTGGTAAGGCTATGGAAATCGCTTAGCACCAGATTGAGCGTGAGTTTTTTTGGCCATTCGCCGCCATAAAAATAAGCATTTAGCTTTTCAGAATTTTTTTGAGTAATAAAAATTTGAAACGTTTTTCCTTATCTTAAAAGTCATGCAGTAAGACGAATGACATCAGCATATTAAAAGAAAGCGACATCATTTTCATAAATTATGTGGTACAATTCACATAATATGTGCTTGGCTTGCTCACAGAGTAATAAAACGCAAGCAATAAGTCTTTTTTTTAGTGTTATAAAAAAAATCTAGACTGGTTTGTATAACACTAACAAGCTTCCGGATCCCGTGCGACAATGAAAGCTGTCACATATTTTTTTTCTTTCACAGATTTCACATTACATTGTCACAGCTGTAGATTAAATATTTTCGAAATGTGACATAAAAATACTATTTTATTTTAACTGTACAATTGTTTAGTGATTCCCCTTTTATTCTTTATGATCCAATGAAGGTTTTTTTTTTAATGTCGTCCTTAATACCAAAAAATGACTGAGCAGTTTTAGAAAAACGGCATAGTATCCGCAATTAGGAGCAACCCACTGAGTTTCTCGGCGGATCTTCTCAGCGGGACGCAACTCCGATCCTACAGTAGATTCAGCGAAGCACTGCCCTTGCTAGAGCCAGTATTGGCAATTCTCTCAAGTTGAGCAACATAGGGATAGCCCCCTAAAGCTATCAGCGATTAAATAGAAAAAAAGACTAGAGCACTAGTATAGTTATTGTCCGTTATATCTTATGTGGTCAACTTAGCTAAGCTGTTTCTTACCGCTATTTTTTGGGGGTTCCCGTTTGAAATACGGTGGAGAATTACGATGCAAGTAATCGAAAAACCGGAACTTATAAGGATTAAAATATGCAGTTGTACGACTCCGCGATTCGGACGAAAATATTTTGCACAAAAATTATAATAATTCAGATTTAAAAAATAAAACATTATTTTACGAGTTATTGATATTTTTGAATCGACTAACGATGGATGATTTGTTCAGATTTAAAATTGAATGATTAAATGAAATCCAAATTAAAGAAGCATCATAAACTTTTTATGAATGTATAGTGAATATTATTAATAATTCCGTCCAGATAGGATAGAATAGAGATTAGTGTGCTAACTGAATTTATTATTCTGGTGGAGATAATTACTGTGATTTTGTATTCATAAAGGTATCTATCTGTTTAAGGATTCAGATTTTCTTTTACATACAGATGACGGTGCAACTATTCCTACTTTTGGTCGTGTGAGAACCATACATGGTATTGGACATTAGGTCGTCGCCTCAGGAGGCATGGGGTCTGTTGTTATATACGACAGCGAGAGACACCAGAACGACGGTGGAAATGTGACGACAACCGCGGTCCTGAGGGTTTTTTGGTTGGTGCCTACTCTTGAACTCACTTGACTCACGCGAGAAACCGCAGTGGCTCACTTTTGAAACACGCCACTAAAACACGCTCGCTAAAACATTTTTTATTAATAACAGGGTATGAGCAGTAGGTACATACTAATTAAAACATTTCGAAAATATTCCCAGCCGTGTGTGTATTCAAATCAAATGAAAGCTTGTAAAAAGGTTACAAACTGTTTTATTGAACTGGCCTCGAAATGTGTA
Organism: Bombyx mandarina; assembly: GCF_030267445.1. Classification (NCBI taxonomy): domain Eukaryota; kingdom Metazoa; phylum Arthropoda; class Insecta; order Lepidoptera; family Bombycidae; genus Bombyx; species Bombyx mandarina. Next base: position 15,927,629 of record NC_143216.1, on the reverse strand, counting down.
TACGCTTTGAATAATAAACTAAGAGAATTTAAACCCTATTTGCGTAACACACAAAACAGTCTTTGGCTAGTTTTGCTTTAATTACGGACAATTAAAAAGAGTTTAAGCGAAGAACGTAGTCAGAAGAAGCGTAGTTTAAATTCAATACGAACATTTTTGTTTTTGTCTTCCACAATTGAATACAAATGGCTCTTAAGACTTTCTAAAGCAAGATTTAGAGTAGGAGAGCGATAACACAATTTTACGAAACAGTTATTGATATCCTGGTTATGAACAAAACGGTTAAATTATTTGTTCTAGGAATAAAAAATAAAAATAATAATGAAATTTATAAAAATAATAATAATGTAACATTAATAAATTAACAAAACCAATTAATAGAATTTTGTATTCGGTGTCCTGTCATCGTATTTTTAGCGCAAAAGCGGCATGCTTAATTATAAATTTCAATAAATTGTTCACTTTTACTATTAAACGGAATTAGACAATTCGTCTATACAAAAATACAGAAGAACATTAATTATCGAATACTATTTGTCGACATGTTATCCAAACGTTCTTATGAGCATTTCGGAATAGCCTGGATAATCAGCGCTATTTTGTATGATGATGAAAATAAAAATAAAAAAGTACCTGTGAATTCGTCATGTCTACTCCACAGTTCCACACTACTCCTGTGCTAGAACAATGCATGCACTACGGTAGAGGCGTCCAGCAAACTATAATATTCAGTGCATATTATAAACGTATGCGCAAACAAACAAAAAAACCAGCTCCCCACAACATGACGCACTGTAACTCAACACTGAAAGTTTCAAAGAAATAAAAAGGATGCATTAAATAAAATAAAATAAAAGGTACACGAAATATTAATGTGCGCGACTACAAAATTCTACACATGTGCTGTGTGCGGCTTAATAACGATCGCGATCAAATTGTAGAGGCACTTGAAATGAGACGAGCACTATATACGGCAGACGAAAAAAAAGTGAAAAGACATGAATCGTAGCCGTTTTGTGATGGCAAGTGAAATCCAAATTGATTACCGTGTGCTGATCGGGCTTCAATTACAAGTGATACGATTTGTTATATAACCCGAATTATGTAATAAAAACAAACTTTATTACAACTTAGCCCGATATTCGAATAAATGTAACGAGGCAGTAACAATTGGGCAACTATTTGTAACGTTGAAGTCAAAAATTTTACTAACATTTGAGCAGTTAAGCCTTAGGTACTTTACAATTATGTCTCATGTCAAAGTTATTGCGAAGCTCTGTGAAAGGCGATTGATTTGATGCAACGCAAGAGGTGCCTATTAGTCACAGGTCAGTTTGGCATGCTAAATAGAGCGGTAGCTGTTTCTTTGGGATCCGAAGAATCGAAGCTAACATCGCTTCACCCAAGCGATAAAAACATAAAAACGCCTTTCCTTTTTTATTCCTTTGCAACATTCGTAATATGACCTTTATTGTGAATTTAAAACAAATAACTGACATTCTCAAATTCATAATACGCTACCATTAAAAGTATAATACCCTATAATTAAGAAAATGACTCAATAGCATCGAAATAAAACATTTAGCAATAACGTAACACTTTCGTTTTACCAAGTAGTCTGAATGGTTACATGATGGTCAACAAACCGTGACAAAAAACACGCACTGCCACCGACCGTCTCGCAAATAGGGTGCTGTGAGTGCCCAACACTTATGTCATGGTATGAAGAATAAAATAATCATAAATAGTTATTTGAGTTGTGCCTTAGGTACGTCACTTTACTCTGTAAATTCAATGCAGAGACGACGTGTTTTGTCGGATTAGTGCATCGCCTTAATCTTTTACGTTACCTACAAATAATTCATACGATTTAACGCATTACTGTGGCAACGGAATCGTTCATACCTCCTAAACACGCGGTCGACTTTAAATTTCATCTCTCAGGGGAGTTTTTTTTTATTGTCCTTGTAGGCAGACGAGCGTACGGCTCACTTCATGATGAATGGGTACCGTCGCCTAGGGACTTCAGCAATGCCAGGGGGAGAGCCAAGCCGCTGCCTACGGTCGAGTACTCTACTGTTAAGTATTATGACGATCAGAAGCAGTCTGGCGATTTATACGATTTATAGCAAGTAACTAGGGCACGGTGAATGCACTGATACTCAGTTTTTTTTTGTTTTCAAGAAGGTATATGTCCTTATTCGCGTTTCCTTCATTTGTTTTCAATATTCGCGGATTAAAAAACGCGACCCAATTCCTATTTTCAGGGCTAAACATTTCTTTATTCGTTTGATCCACGATCGGTACATACACGTTCATTACAAGGATTCTAATATGTAGGTATCCAACCAAATGTCCTGTTTAAACGCGTCGTCAATGGCTCTAATAAAAAAGTAAAATAGGTAGACCTTATTAAGGAATGTATCCCTTATTTCCATATATGTAAATTAACATTCCATAATCACGGTTTCTATGATTGTGGCATATTTATAGAACATATAATTCCGTGGACGGCCAAGAGGACAAATAAATCTATCCTGGATCAGCTTCGCATCCGAGTCAGGCTCTCAACAATCTGTTACCAGAGGATCCTCAGCTACTTCGGTCATATTGCCCGCCGACAGTCAGATAACTTGGACAAAGTGATTGTGACGGGCAAAGTAGAAGGAAAGAGACCCCTTGGCCGATTACCTAGCCGTTGGTGTGATCAAGTAACCGCTCTAACTGGGTTGCCAGTCGCAACCGCCATTCGAGCAGCTGAGGACCGGACGAGATGGAAACAGCTCACGAGATAGGCAACGGTCAAGTTTCAGGGACACGACCTTCAGAAATGAAGAAAGCGACGAAGAAGAAGAAGATACCCCGCGAATAAAGAGATTTTACTGTAGTTATGTTTTCTAATTCGTATGTGGTGTTTGAAACTACTCTACAATCGGCAGTTACTATATACAACCTTACCAATTTTAATGGCAAAGCGATTGCGTGATCAAGTTTGAAGAATGAGAGCGTACTGAAACTTCGATTTCCAGTCTAACAATGGCAGCGAAATTAACATTACGGTGTCTATGACCCCTGGTAATGCATTATCTCTCAACAGTTGGTAGTTCATCTGCACACTTTTGCAAATTAAAACAAGTAACTTGTATGTATCGCCTGATTATTTTTTAATTGAATATTGGAGTGCCTGAAAATATATTCACATTGGCATATGCATCATTGGCCAGGTAATTGTAAATTTTTTAACGTGGTGGTAATGATCAGCTTTCCTTTAAATCCCTTGGTTGTGTAGTTACATGAGCTCATATAAATTATAATGTGAATCCAGTTGCTGGCCTTGTCACATGAGGTTGAAGTTTCAATTATATAATCACTTCAATCAGCTGTTCAACCATTAAAACCAGAACCCTTTTACTTTTTACTTATTTAATTTAATTAAATAGTCAACCTAATTTTGTTCTAAGCAGATTTAATTTGATTGTTCTTTGTGCGATCTGTTCACTCAATTGAGTTAAAATTTATACAGCTGTTAGCATATCAAGGAAGATTTGCCATTGTATCACCAACAGATGATTGGTGGCATAGAACTTTTATATCGGTTAAAGATGTTTTTTATACATCACAGAACACTGTGATGACCATTAGATTATAGTAGAAAAAGGCAGTGTTTTACTATTCTGGTATTAATTTAAATGGAATTACATATTTACTGGTGGTAGGACCTCTTGAAAGTCCGCGCGGGTAGGTACCACCGCCCTGCCTATTTCTGCCGTGAAGCAGTAATGCGTTTCGGTTTGAAGGGTGGAGCAGCCGTTGTAACTATACTGAGATCTTAGACCTTATATCTCAAGGTGGGTGGCGCATTTACGTTGTATATGCCCATGGGCTCCAGTAACCACTTAACACTAGGTGGGCTGTGAGCTCGTCCACCCACTTGAGCAATAAAAAATAAAAAATAAAAATTGATCAATCATCATCATCAATTTGAATTTGAATTTGAAATTTGAATTTATAGTATTACCATAGATTCTGAGAGTAATAGATATAATTTAAACTTTGGTTTAACTCTTGTTAATGAATTCCCATGTTTCTAATACCTTTACTTTTTTGTGGTTATATACAACATTGTTATTAATTGTGGATATAATATTGTGTAAGCTACTTAAAAATTGATAAAACTGTAAAAGCTTTAAGTTTCAATGGTTTCATTTGGATAAATTAAATTATTCCATATTCTCCTTTCTTATACAAAAAACACTAAGCAGTTTGCTATTATAAATGAAGGGAAAAATAAATTTCAATTTATATTGAAGTCATTATCTGAACTTATCAATTTTTTTATTAGTTTCTGAAATAAACCTTGATTCTGTGACTTGATAAAGTGCATCTTTTAAATAGTGAATAGAAGTTTTTTTTTTTTCTAATTTTATTGATTTGTCTTCTGAGACTTTTTTTCTTACTTGATTACCATTACAAAAGAACATATTTTATACAAAAGTAGAACACAAGAATATTTTAAATATGTGCAGAATTAAAAGAAAGCTAGAAATGTTTTGAATCTCTGCATTACCCCCACTGAAGCAGAGTTTATTCTCTACTACATAAGACTGCTGCAATTTTAAGATCATTTGTTATGTGCTATCTGCCTCAAGAATAAACCTCCTTTCTATTCTATTGCCAGAGCACTGTAAGATGTCCTTCTACAAATGTTTGAAAACAGTCTTTGACTATTTAGTGACTTAGTTAAGCACCATTCATACTAAGGATTTATTTGCTTTTCAAGGCATTAAAAAATAAAAACCAAAGATTCATGATATCTCCACTGAGATGGCTAAATGGAGAAACTAGGAAAAATTCTATTCTACTACCCCATTAATTAAAATAATAATTGATTACATATTTTTATCGTGTCATTTTGCTTATTGTTCATAATAAATTGTTTCTGCTAAAATCTCTGATCTTATTAACAATTATTATTCCTTTGATGGAACTATGGCAAGCCACTTCCTCTTTTTATTGCTTACACAGGAGAACAAGCTCTGGTCTTGCCATAGTAATCACAATTTATTTTTAGGTACTATGTAATGTAGATATAAAATACTATAAAACTGAGTTAGATTTTTAAGAAGATTTAACTTGTTGCTTTTCAGACAGGTGATGTTATTGCTAATGATTAAAAATGAATTATCAATGTAGTATGTAATGTAGATATAAAATACTATAAAACTGAGTTAGATTTTTAAGAAGATTTAACTTGTTGCTTTTCAGACAGGTGATGTTATTGCTAAAGATTAAAAATGAATTATCAATAAATGATAAGTTTTATTTTTTCATTAAAGGAAAGCAAATGTCTCCAATACAATGAAGAATGGAAATAATTATTATTATTCAAATTTATGAATGGTTTCCCAGTTGGAGTTATTCGTTGTTTGGTTAGAATTATTTTCATTAGATGAAAATTTATTATTGGTGATTCAGAAAATTGTCGTTAAGTCGAACATGCAAATTTCATTTATATCTTTGTGCCTCTACAATTTTTCACGATTATAAGAATAATATATTTAATGTAACTAAAACTACAATTATTTATTTTTGAAATTTTACCTTTGCGACAGGTTTGTTACAAGCCCTTACGTCTACAAGAGCGCTGTTTTTTGTGGGACTCTTCTCAGTGATGTTTATAATTTCTAGACAATTCGTTTCTTCTAACATTTCATCCTTTACCGGCGGCATATCCTTAGTGGGAATAAGTAGCGCAGTTTCCACAATATTTTATAATTCACGATAGTTTAATTGGCCGCAATGTTCACAACGAACAACTCCAAAACATCTAAAATTCTAAAATCACATTAGACTTAAGCGAAAATCGAAAGTGATCGCTGTACCACAGATTACTTACATACTTAGGACTTACGATTACGAGCTTACTGACAGTTATGGATTTCTAACAACGTTTTAACGTCATGCTTATGAAATTGATAATCTCTAATAGTGGAATAGGAAATTAAATTATTTTTCTTAAAATTGTGTTCGTTGCTGAAGGATCAACTACTGCACGCATGGTGCTAATAGAAAAAGCAACGCGCTGTTTTAAGCGTGTAATATTTTATTACACAAGAATTTAATAATAATTTTATTTTAAGTATTAATTTCAAGCATATCGGCAGAATTAAGATTGTAATTATCGAAATTAATTGGTTTTTAAATATAACCATAATTAAACTAAAATAATCATATTTAAACGTAACCAATCCTATGATTAAAAACAAATTTGCCTAATGTTCGATGTTTATAAAAAAAGCTAAATTGTTTTACCCCTATCTGATAAACTAGCTTTTATTAGAGTTATTTGCTTAACATGCTATTTAATATTAGTGCCTACTCTATGTACTATGAGTGATCAGTGCTGCCAGCTAAAATATATTTTTAACTAAATCTAGATTTTTACATAGTAGGTACTAAATCATGCTTTGCTATGTATTTTATGTCTATTTACATAATTACAAAGGCAGATTATGTTTTAATTATATGTACAACTTATCATATATAAATTACGTGTCACGTTGATTGTCCGCGATGGACGCCTAAACTACTGAACAGAATTTAATTTTTTATTAAAATATGTGTTTTGTTCCAACTTAGGCCATATGAAGGTTTTTATTTCGATTAATGGTCGCAATATTTATTAATTAACAATAAAATTTCTTAAGTTGTTTATTGTTATTAATTATAAGTTTCATAAGTCTAAAACAGATGACGCCTTAAATAAGTTTTTACAGACAATTGTAATACTGTCTGATATAGTACTGTAATACTGTCTAATATCTCATGGATGGCGCTGTTTTAAAAATACCAATGTTTCACATAAGCTACAATTTAATGGCTTATGGTGCTTATACACCACATGTTGCTGAGGCTAAAGTATAAGTGAAATTTATTTTGTAGTAAGCGAAATATGGTGAAATCCAATTGTTCTTACTTTGTTAATTTTTGGTATTATCATAGCCGGCCACGTGTTATTTAGAAACAAAAACCTTAGCCACAGCAACGTGTGGCCGGGTCTGCTAGTTATTAATAAGTAAATAATATATATCTCAAAAATACCTACCATTTTGCATTGCAATGGCGGTGACGAAGGTTACGGTAAACCTGATGTTAAATGGTAAAACAGTAGACAAATGGTTGCAAGACTTGTTACACACCTTAAGAGGCAAGGTCTGAGTCTGAATTGTGATGGCTGTTTGATCTATAAAACTGAAACGCGTTACTGCTTCGCGACAGATGTAGTCCCTGAACTGGGTACTCGCTTTAACTGATTTATGCGAGTATAATAAATATATTGATAGAAATTACGCGACCGGTTATCTTGGACCGTTGCTACGAAGCCCTAGTAAGAAATTAAATATACCGATAATGCTATACGGATATTTCCAACAAAGCTGCGTTAAATTTCTCTATAGATCTACTATCTTGTTTGGAATAATGACATTGCAGACCACATTGCTGGCAGTAGAATATTTAATAGTTTCGATCTTTCAAACGTCTTCAAAAATGTCTACTTTTACACACCAAAAGTTTCTCAGACACTCAACTCTTGTTCTCTTTCTTCTTGGTAATGATAATGTCCTTTTTTTGGTGCTTCTCAGTTGGTTCTTCATAGTCTAAACTGTATGTTTTCAGAAGTATAACGTTTTAGAATTCCGAGTTTAGTTTGGCATTCGTTTCAGTGACGTTGGTATTTTCAAATACTTTTTTATGTTCCCAATAAACCCTTTTATCTTCGGGAGCGCTTCGAATATCTGATGCCTAACGCCAAAGATGCTCGACAACCAATTTTTCTTCCCCTTATGCACACATCAAGCCGCTTTGATGATTATTTTTTTACTGTTTCTTAATGTTCATTCAGTGCATCTGTAGAATTCAATTCCGCCTTCGGTACGTGGTAATACCTCTGTGGATGCCTTTGTACCCAGCTTTTGTGCAAATGAACGAAATTTAACCAAGGAGAGATACATACTTCACACTTGTTCCACGGCGAAAAAATAAGATCGTGTACGTGCTAATGAGGGTATATTATTAGGCAATATTTTATTAATTTGCTTAAATCAGTTGCTATTTATGTTGCGAATATGTCACCCGTTCCGTTTTGAAGGCTGGCACAGTCGTTTTAAAATCTATTTAATAATTCCAGCGCATGGAATAGGGTGGCGGTATTCTTGTTGTGATGTTCATGGTCTCCGTTAACCATTATTTAATTATGTTGATATGTTGCAAGTATGTTTTAGATTTGCTCATTTAGAGATAGTAGTGGTTCTTGTAAACTATTGCCCACTATCCTTAATGTTATTACTATTATTGGTTTGCTGGAATAAAACTCATGACGAATTAAGCTCGCCTTTGCATAAGCCGCTTACATCAAACTAAGTCTTTTACAAAAAAAAATTAAACATCAGCTTGTGCCAGCAGTGCGTATTAAAATTTAAACTTCAAACATACTAAACGGCTCGAATGCGTTCATTCAAACTCGACAAACCAGTTAACTCAGAAGCCTGTTGGCAATTTATACAGGGCGATAACCTACCGATAAATGCTACACAATAAAATATAATTTCTCATTTCTGTCGCGCAGGCAGACAGACCCACATCGTACCGCGACACGTCTGAGAACGATAGTGTCGTTTGGTAAAATAGTGTAGTGTAGGAATTAATTAAATAAATAAATAAGTGAAAATGTCTAAAGTGTTTAATTTTGGCGCTGGACCGGCTAAATTGCCAGAAGAAGTAAGTTGTATTCACGATTAAATAATGAATCAATTTAAAACTTTTCATAATGTCGTCATATTGTTTGTTCGTGCATTCTTGTCTTGTCCATAGTATCAGTCAAGGTCATTTTATTGAACAATAAACAACAATTGCGCGTGATATAATATGGATATCTGACAGAGATTACAAATTATTATATTGACTTATGTGTTTGCTGACATTTAATTAATGAATTATAAATAATAATAATAAGTTGATAATAGAATAGTAATAACCAAGCACTTAATTTTTTTTATTGGTTAGATGTGTGGACGAGCTCACGGCCCACCTGGTGTTAAGTGGTTACCGCAGCCCATAGACATCTACAACGTGAATGCTGCCATCCACCTTGAGACATGAAATGTAAGGTCTCAGTTTTAAGAGTAACTACAACAGCTGCCCCGCTCTTCAAACCGAAACGCATTACTGCTTCACGGCAGAAATAGGGGGGTGATACCCACCCGACTTACAAGACGTCCTACCACCAGTACATATATACCACAACCCGTTAATATTGTATACCTATTTAGAAATATTATATTATGGTCGTTATACGAAAATACCTAGATATTAGATATTTTAAATAAACAATTTGCAGGTCTATGAAATTATTAAGAATGAATTGACAAATTTTGAAAATTCTGGAATTAGTTTATTGGAAACAAGTCATCGTTCTTCAACATACATGAAGCTAAATGTCGAAATTCAGGATGTTGTGCGAAACTTATTGTAAGTAGCTACAGCCTAATAAATTATATATTAAGCTTCTTTATTGGTGTATACGGGCGGATTAAGTAAGTGGTCAATAAAGCAAATTTTCCATAAATATGAGGCTTGACATCGAAATCTCAGCCATTATTATATATTACGGCTTTTCTAGCCTTAAATCAGGAATACAGAATTATTTCGGGGAAGAACGATGATGATCCTGAAGGAGGCTAACAATATGCCGAACTATCAATAATTATGCACTTATTGGTGGTAGGACATTTTGTGAGTCCGTACGGGTAGGTACCACTACCCTGCCTATTTCTGTTGTAAAGCATTAATGCGTTTCGGTTTGAAGAGGGGCAGCTGTTGTACTGTACCTTAGAACTCATATCTCAAGGTGGGTGGCGGCATTTACGTTGTAGATGTCTCCGGTAACCACGTAACCAAAGGTGAGCCGTGAATTCGTGCACCCATCTAGGCAATAATAACAAAATTTAAATTTAAATAGATTGGGGCTGCCGTTTATTTGTTTTTATATTCATATATTTTAAAGAGTACAAAGTAATGCCGGTAGTACCTAACTGGAATGAGCTCCTTTTCGTGGTGTTCCTTCAGTTCATATCATTATAGCAGTGATTTATCTTGTTTTGAAGGCAAGAACAACTTTTCATGAAACTAAAAATCTTTCGTATCATTCGAGGGTGGAAAATGACAGCAAATATTTTTATTAATTTGGTGGAAGTTTATGTGGATTGTTTTTTCGACAAATTCACTATTATAATTAACACATTTAGAAATTAATATTTAAAAAAAGTACATTTTTTCATTACAAACTGTCGATGTTTAAATGACAAGAAAACCTATGTTCATTTTATCGGGATGGATGTAATATGCTCTGCGTAAACCCTGTCCCGCCGTCTCAATAGCTCCGACTGGGTTCCCACCCGGTCCGGGGTAGGGCGCCGGTTGTGAGCGGCAGGAGTTTTTAGTGAGGTTCAACTCCCACATACCCCACCCGCCGTGCGGGTGGGGATCCGGTGATTTTCTCCTGTGGAAAAAAAATATAATGTTCATTTTATAGAATCTTTTATTATTGGGAATAATGGTGCCGCAAATGTATTCGTTCCGCAAATGTATTCAATCAAGTATCGACTTAAAATGAAGTTAAAACTAGGAATTGAATTTTTTTTCGGTCAGTAGTAGCATTAGATGATAAAATTAAAATTGTAATTTCCCCTCTTACAGGCTTAGAAAAATAAAGTAACAAATATATTATAGATACTTATTAAATTTAACATTTCGGTTGAAAAAAATGCTTATTTATGATTGGATTCATTTCATTATAATTTCTGATAATTTTCCGTTTAATGATATCTTGTTGGGCATTCAATTTTATTTAGGTTAAATGTACGTAGATGTCAAATTACATATTTCTATGAAAATAGTAATATTTATTGTGAAGCGTGAATAATAAAAACTAAAATAGTTTCATTCCTATATTCAAAGCATCAACTCGCCTAAAAAGTAAGAGAACGCGATGTACAAAGGGTTAATGCATGTGAAGACTCGGTTCACGAGAGTTCATCATCGGTTCGTGAATTTAGTCGCTACCTATCATAGATAATAAATATACTTAACATTTTTTTTATTACTTAAATGGCTCACAACCCACCTGGTGTTAAGTGGTTACTGTAGCCCATAGACATCTACAACGTAAATGCGCGGTGAATCACCCACCTTGAGATATAAGTTCTTCTAAGGTCTCAGTATGGTTACAACGGCTGCCTCACCCTTCAAACCGAAACGCATTACTGCTTCACGGTAGAAATAGGCAGAGTGGTGGTACCTACCTGTGCGGACTCACAAGAGGTCCTACCATCAGCAAGACTACCTATGAGACTACCTCTAACTATGCGGAGCGGGGAGCCAGTGTTCGATAATTTGTAGTAAGAAAGTAATGTACATAGGTAAACAACTTCCTTTAAAAGTTTCAGTTCGCCTGAACGAACCACTTGCAATAATATACCATAATGCAAGGTCAGGTGTTAATTTTTGGTCGAAGAATCAAAGGAAAAAAATCTTATTCGATTGCTGAAAGTAGCATAGATAATATATAAAAAAAGAGATTTGTCGAAATCAATAAATGGCCGTCATTGAGATCTGCCAAAATAAATTAAAACAAGCTAAAAATGGTCAGTCAACCAAAAACTATCATTTATTTGTGGTATATACTGAACAATAACTGCGCTGGAAGAAATATTCAAATTAAATTCAAATCGATTGAAGACTAAACATTATTTTAGAGATGTACCGGACAACTACAAAGTGCTGTTTTTAGCTGGTGGGGGTCTTGGTCAATTTGCAGCTGTTCCTTTAAACTTAATATCCAGAACTGGTACCGCTGATTATGTAGTAACAGGTATGTTTATAAATTAGTACAATTAAATTTAATAATAGGGTTTCATGAAAACTAAAATTTCCTAATTTTTAGGTGCGTGGTCTGCTAAAGCAGCCAAGGAGGCGAAAAAATATGGGAAAGTAAATTTGGTGCTACCACCGACAGATAAATATGAAGACATACCTGATCAGACAAAATGGAACCTTGATCCCAATGCTTCATATGTACATATTTGTACTAATGAAACAATACATGGTAATGATATCCTAAGTCTTTCCAATAAGCCAATAACTGCTCTTTAGATTCGAATATACTATTTAAAATAATAATCAATAATTTTCTCTCGTGCATATCTATTAGATTGCCTGTCTAACTGATTGCTTATCAAGGCTGTTGTAATGGAAAATAATTATTCAACAAATTATGCTATATGATTTTTTTCTCAACAAGATACTTAATTGTAATGATTTCTTTTTACAGGTGTTGAATTTGACTTCATACCAGATACGAAAGGAGTACCTTTAATCGCAGATATGTCTTCAAACATTATGTCGAAGAAAGTTGATGTTTCAAAGGTAAGGTTTTTATAATTACAATGTTATACTGATAATAAAATGATAACTTGTGCACAATAATCTTGTAAATTTTGCATTTTCCAGTTTGGGGTAATATATGCTGGTGCTCAAAAGAATATTGGTACATCTGGGGTAGCGCTTGTCATTGTTAGAGAGGATCTTTTGAATCAGGCTCTACCGACATGTCCCTCTTTATTAGACTGGACAGCTAACTACAAACAGAATTCAATTTTAAACACTCCACCTATGTTTGCGTAAGTTACAAAGTATTATTTATAATGGCTTACTTATTATTACGAAAAATGACTATGATCTCATTTATATAATAATTTTTAGACTTTAGTGTTGGCCGTAGATATGTTCATACTTATTATGCCTGTTTAATATCGAAATTTTAAATTTCAGCATCTATATAATGGGTCGAGTATTACAATGGATTCAAAGGAATGGAGGATTAGAAGGAATGTCTCAATTGGCAACAAAGAAAGCCTCACTTATCTACAACACAATTGAGCGATCGAATGGTTTTTATTATGCCCCTGTAGCTAAAAATGTTCGCAGTAAAATGAATGTGCCATTCAGAATTGGTTGCCCTGGTGATGATGCCTTAGAAAAAGAATTCTTGAAGGGTGCTGAGACTTTAGGACTTATTCAGCTAAAAGGACACAGGTAAATACCTTTCCCTGAAAAAAGCTCTACTATCTTTGACATATTATTGAAAATGTATGATATATTGATTGACAACCCTAACATAAGTTAAGTTGTAAAAATTTATAAAATCTACATCATACATAATATTCACATCGTATTCTTTAGCCACAGTATTTGCTAAATGGTGTCTTTACATTCACCTTATCATTTCTGAATCACCTTATTGTCTTTTACAAGTATCATTTGCAATGTCACATGTGCTATGTCACATGCTTCTATATATTTTGTTATTTGTTTTGTATTGTTAGTAAATAAAGAATAAATTTTATCAATGTCACCTCTATAATTTAAATTATGATTTAATTCACTTTAGTTCATTATTGTTCAAAGCTAAATCAAATTGTAAGACGTTGAGATCTGATCAAAAGACAGAGGTTGATCAGTCAAATGGTGTTTCATATTATAATGGTCAATTGTTTTTTTGTTTGTTTGTTATTTTTTTTTATTTAGTTTTGTTTCTCAGTAGTTACCGTAGCCTTATTAGACGCCCTAACCCATGTTTCAATATTTCCAGTTGTATCAAAGCTACTTTACTAGTATTGTGAATCTGCACTGTACCACTACCTTAGCTATTTCTGTCGTAACATTGTAGCAATAGTAGTCATAAACACTGCACAGAGAAATTAATGGAGATTGTTTTTTTTTTTCAGAGACGTTGGCGGTATTCGTGCCTCAATATATAATGCAGTGACCCTAGAGGAGGTTCAAGCTCTCGTTCAGTACATGGAGGAGTTCTATAAAAAACATTCCAAGTAAATATTGTTAAATTTATACAAATAATATATACTTTTTGTATGTTATTTGGAATTTGTTGTTTTATATTGTTGTATTAATATATGTATATAATTAAAATCAATTTTGTATCAAATATTGTATTTTATTAAAAGGGATTTAATTTTGTAAGATCGCAACAGAACTGTTTTGCGTATTCATCGTACATATAAACTCCTATCTCTAGATAATAAGAATCACTTGATTTAATAATAGGAATGTTTAACTTTAGTTGTTGCTATCTGTTTCGTGCAAACATATTCATTCGTATCAGATAATAGTGATACAGTCAAAACCGTTTACTGCGACATCGTTTAATACAACATGCCGGTTATAATAACCAAGAACAAAGGTCCCGGCTGAATGCCATATGACCGCCTTATTAAAAATATTGCTTTCTAGGACATTGGTAATAACGACATACCTCATAACACGACCACATTTAACTAATATTTCGGAGAATTAGATCTGTTAGAACGACCGGCTGAACTGTATTGTAAACAATTTGAATAGGTATCCACATTTGTCTTCAATGGCTTTAAAAATCGGGAAAGAAAACAATAGGATTTAGTTTAGTGTAGGGTATTTTCTAATTCTTAGAAACAAAACACGTGCATGCGGTAGTCAAAGCCCGCTTCTTCATATCTCTTCAGTTAGTTTGTTACTTATCTATACACAAGACGCACCAAAACTTTGTAGAGTTTGTTTATATGAGTGTTGGACTCGCTACACCAGTTGCGGGGGCGTTAATGATGAGAATCTTCGTAGGGGTGAGAAATAATAATGTTAATTTTAAATGCCCAGCGGAGCGGACGGGTACAGCTAGTCTATGTATAAAATGGTTAACCGACTAGTGTAAACTGGTGGTAGGACCTTTTGTGAGTCCGCACGGGTAGGTACCACCGCCCCGCCTATTTCTGCCGTGAAGCAGTAATGCGTTTCGGTTTGAAGGGTGGGGCAGCCGTTGTGACTATACTGAGACCTTAGAACTATATCTCAAGGTGTGTGGCGCATTTACGTTGTAGATGTCTATGGGCTCCAGTAACCACTTAACACCAGGTGGGCTGTGAGCTCGTCCACACATCTAAGCAATAAAAAAAAAAAGTGAAATATGTAGGGTAGGTAGTTTTGTTACACATACTATATGAAATCATTTGGAAGTCAGCCACGTTTTAGCTTATACTATAAAATAAGGTAGTGACCATTTGTGATCCACACATCATTTTGGTACATAATATGATTCAGAACAACTGGGAAGGTGCATCGCTATGGCGCAATTTTGTTGAAATTTTGTTTTATCGGTACTGATTCAACAATTTGAGCATTTTCACTTTTTTGTGTTAAATGTTTTTTTTTTTGCTTGACGGGTGGACGAGCTCACATCCCACCTGGTGTTAAGTGGTTACTGGAGCCCATAGATATCTACAACGTAAATGAGCCAACCACCTTGAGATTTAAGTTCTATTTCTCTCTCAGTATATTTACAACCGCTGCCCCACCCTTCAAGCCGAAATACATTACTGCATCACGGCCGAAATAAGCAGGGTGGTGGTACATACCCGTGCGAACTCGCAAGATATCCTACGACCAGTAATGTTTTTTATTCGTTTTATATATTGTTGATATTTTTTCCCGCAATAAAAGGGGTTATGTAAACAAATGCTTGTTTGTAATTTGTACGCGGGGAGATCCCGCGTCTTTACGTCAACGGCCAATCAGGCAGATGTGCATTTTACGTCACACGGAATGATGTCGCACTGTGCGATAATCTGTGATGATAAAAATGTATATAAACAACGTGTCCCAAAATTCAACGATAAGCGGGTATCAGAGGGTGGGCCTTCTCATAAATAATCGAGACAAAAAAGAAAAACAACAGATAAAAATAAATACAGAAAAAAGTTGAAATTACCATGACTACAAGTTTTCAAATATTTGATTATTTTCATTGGGTACATATTATTATGTTGTAGCATTACTATCCACTATAATATAACCCTTAAAAGTCCAGGAATGCCCGTAGTTTATAGAGAGAGATTTAAATAGAGATCTTTAAAAAAAATGTGGTGTAAGTAAAATAGTTTCAAAGTTATTTTTCAAAATATTACATACAAGTATTCGTCGGTGGACGTGTCAAATGTCAACATTATCATAAAATTGATAACTGTATTCAAGATGTTGTAACCGGCAATGTTGTGGGTACTTGCATAATTTGAAGATTACTTGAAACCTTTTTAAATACTTAGGTAATTTACAATGTTTTTATTGCCTATTCGAAGTTGATCATTTTTGTAGCATCGTTTTGATTTGAAACTGGACGAAACGAAAAAGCGACGTTAAAAGAAACTACGACTACGCCAGTGCTTACGAATGGCTGAAGTTATAATAACATCGTGTAACAAAAATCAATTTCGCAAAAATTAGTATTTGCATAATTATTGCTGTTATTATTACTATTCTGGTTATTTCTGCTGCGTCGTTATATGTGTTCCAGTTTTACGGGTTTGTCAGCTATTTTGCAATAAAATTTAGACTTAAAATATTTTTTATAAGGTTGCATTTGCATTGTGATGTCAATGAGCAAACACATACCATATTATCTTATAGAAAGAAAGGAAGAAACGTATTTGTATAGGATTTAGACAGAGAGAGAAAACGAGATAGAATACTTCTGAAGGATTCTTTTTTTTTTTTGCTTAGGTGGGTGGACGAGCTCACAGCCCACCTGATGTTAAGTGGTTACTGGAGCCCATAGACATCTACGACGTAAATGCGCCACCTACCTTGAGATATAAATTCTAAGGTCTCAAGTATAGTTACAGCGGCTGCCCCACCCTTAAAACCGAAACGCATTACTGCTGCTTCACTGCAGAAATAGGCAGGGTGGTAAAAATCGTTACCGTTTGTGAACTACATGATTATTTTCCATTACCCAACTCGAATTTACTTAACAAAAAAAGGCAATGATTCTATTGACGTCCAGGCATAAACGATCTCACTGTTTACCTAAAGTTGAGTAGATTTCGTAACCTACTTACATCACAACGTATGTACTGTAACCAACTATACGATTAAAGTCTCAATGTATTTAAATATAATTTGTCTGGATCTGTCCTATAGCTCAGGGCTGCCCAAGCTTTTGCGGGCTAATTAAATTTACTATAATGCAGAAAAAGGGGTTTAAAAAAAAACAAAATACGTTCCGGGAATTCATTTTTAAATGATGTCATGGAAATGGAATCTTACAAGAATAAAGATAAATTATACCAAATATTGATCATATGTTTTGAAAAAGAGTTCTATTGTCCAAACTATGTATTTATATCCAAAACTATTTTCTGACTAAAACATACTTCGCGGGCCACATGCAAATAAGCCGCGGGCCGTTGTTTCGACAGCCCTGCTGTAGTTTTTGAGAATGCATATTTAATTGCCTTTGACTATATTGATGATATTCTCAACTCAATTTTCGAAGAAGGTTTTCTTGTTTTCTGTACCGAGAATTTTTTGTTGTCATGGAGAGGCTTCATATCGCTCTAGACGTCATGCATAGAATTAATGCGGTGGATAGATTATATTCGTGTCGCAAAACTTACATTATTACTACATATTTGGGCTCATTCTGTGACCAGTGTGTTGAGTACGACCTTTTAGAAGCTATTCCAACTCCATACAAAATTCAGTTAACTTTTATGCGATCGAGAAGTTAAAAACTAGCCAAGCACACAGGGGGTTCCCTTTTTTATTGAAAGAAAAAAACAATCTAAATAATATGTATAATATTTATTGTATAAAATTTTGTAAAAAAAAACATTACTGTTAACGTAAATCACTAATGTGTTTGTGATGGATTACATACCACTTAATGAGTATTAAAAAGTTTTAGAATATACGGTAATAAGACCTTTACCAGGTCTAGTCTGATACTCTGAAACGTTTACCATGACCGAATTCAATATAAACTAGTGTTAGGAAGAGTATAGATATGTCTCATAAATTATTATGGGATGGATTGGAAAATGTGAATTTTTTAACGCTTACACAAATAAAAAAAAATCGTTGATATAATACACGCTATACATAATTGTTTTCATTAATACGTATAACTATTTTCTTTACATTCACTTCGCACATTTATACACATACAATTGCATCAAAATATTATTTCAGTTTATCATACAAAAAATATAAACGTTTCTTAAGCTAAACGTATCATAGAGATTGGATTAATTAATATTTATTATGCAAATTTTGGAATTAACACTTACAGCTATGATACTAAAATAAACATAAATATACAGAAATGTTTTCTCCATAATTATTATATTTACACGTTCCATTAATTTCGTTGGAATGTACTTAGGTACGATTATAAAAATACTTTTATAATCGTACCTAAGTACAAGAGTATACACTCAAAAGCCCTGCATATTTAATTTTATATGGCAGTGTTCGCCTTAAATTATATCTTGAGCATTTTGTTCGTTGATCCATTATTTGAAGTCAACACATTCACTGTTTATCTATTAAAATAAGACACGTAGTTGTCTCTCTCAGTTCGAAAAGCTATTTTTCGAATACATTCCGTTTCGATACTCAGAATAATCAATACACGTACGTCTTTTCGTTATTTCAATGGAGACTGCTAAGAAAATTCTAGATTAACATCTAAATAAACATGATTAATTCTAATTAAATTCCTCGGTATTTTTCTTGTCAAAGTTTTATTACGGCACTGGTGCGGCCGTGATAACCCAATGGTTATTGTCTTGCGATTAATATTCATTAATTTCATTTGAAATTGTCGATAATATGAGGCAACGTGTCTGTTGTATGTCGTGATATAGATCTACATCTTAAATGACGTCACACTTTTATTATTTAAGTAATTAATAAATTATTGAGGAAATCAGATATGTTTTCATCGTGTTTGGTAAGATTTAAACAGTGAGTGTGTTAATAAACATAAAAATTAAATCTAAAAGTAAAGCTAATAGCAGACGAAGAATATACCCTTGGTCGAATGCTAAGTCACGATCAATGTTATTATGTATTCATTGGCCACGATGGATGAATATAAATTATTCACTATCTTTATTCGTACTGGTCAGACGACGAAAGGTCAAAAGCGATGAATCAGAATCGTAATTATACGACCTTATAATAATATTTCAATTTTATGTGACCGGTCAGAGACCGACCATTTTGTTTCTGATGATAATTCTGGACGCTGGTAAAACTATGATGGTACAGTTTGTGACTAAATTACATCGTCGTTTTGTAAATCAGTACTAAAATGAAACCGTATACACTTCATCCCTTAAACCTTTATATTAAATAGACTATTACGGTAGGTAGGGTATAACAAAAATAGTTCATAGATTGACCAGAATTCTCCAAACTAGCACCCTATTGACCTTCACTGTCGCTATCACTCTTCTCTGAAACAAAACAAAAAGATGATTCTAAATCTTACGTCAGATATGTTACTGTGACTGTAATGATAAATTACGCTATTGTTTTGCATAAGACGTATTTTTCCATTTCAGCTGATACAATAATGTTGATAAAATATGTTCATAGTAACAAATAAACAAGCATGCACTTTAATAAGGTCGTTCCGAACGTCCACACGATAAAAAATGTTTTTCAATCACTATTGATTTTTTATCGTTTTTGTATGTCTGAGCTACTGATAGCTTAGGTTTTAGTAGTTTTATTGAACGGTGACGCGGGATCTATAGACTACATAATATGAACACACGCCTTCAAGTCGATTTTATTAAAACGGTTTTTTTGTTGTTGTTGGTCTGGTGAATAAGATTACAGCTCTCCTGTTATTAAGTGCGAAACCTATAGACCTTAGAACGTGAATGAGGCTACCCACATTAAGACATCGAGGCCTAAATTGAAACTTATCGACATACACGAAGGGCCGAAGATAATACCAAAATTTATCTATTTTGAATTAATATCCTGACCAGAACTAGGAT
The DNA here is from genome assembly GCF_030267445.1 of Bombyx mandarina. Classification (NCBI taxonomy): domain Eukaryota; kingdom Metazoa; phylum Arthropoda; class Insecta; order Lepidoptera; family Bombycidae; genus Bombyx; species Bombyx mandarina. The sequence continues at coordinate 15,907,671 of NC_143216.1, read as the reverse complement.
ATTTTATTTTATTACAGTTTTACTATTATTTAAAGTGTATTTTTTGTTTTTAACTATATAATTATCTAACATAAATATTCAGAATAACAATGGAAATAACGAAGTTTTTCTTTTAAGACGTGCCATATTCGCTTTCGAAAGCTTCCTGACCATTAAATACCAATATCTTACAGTATTTCATGAGACCGCATAACAATATAGCAGAGGTTCAAGAAGGATACCTCAATATACTAGTATTAACTACTAAAATCGATATATAAGCAGAGTTATGAGTGCGACAAGCTGCATTCTCGATAAAAGCGTGCATATAATCTAAGTGCTACATAAAGAATACTGACCTTTCTTACCCGGGTACGCGTGTCTCTTCAACCTATCGTAAAGATCCTCCTTCGTTCCATAGATGCTGGCGTTTGACCTCGCCAAGCTGTTCATTTTACCATTCATACCATTATGCAAACTTTCCTTCATGTAAGTCTCGTTGTAAAAGTTCGGCATCTCCCAGCCGTCTTCCTCGTCGTCGTAGTAATGAGCGTATGTGGAATGATGCGAAGGCGCTATTGATTCCGCGTAAGGTGTGTGAGCTCCGTAGTAGAAGTTCACTTGGGAACCGTTTTGGTCGATAGCTGGGGTGAGTGTCTTCTTTGGTTCTTTCCTCTTGGTTGACCTGTTGCGACATAAAGACGTTCATTTTTATTGGAAGTAATAAATGTTGCGATACATTAGAGAGGCAAAGTTTTTATTTATTAAGTAATGAATTTTTAAATGTCTCTCTCTAATGTTAAACAGCTGCTTGAACTTATAAATACTTCATCTTAAAACATCAGGTTAATATTTCAATTGAGTTGGGCGTGTGGTGTCTGGCATAGCATCACCATAGGGTGACATGATAGCATGTCAATGGATGTCCTAAGGTATGAATTAGTTGTATTTACGTAATGAATAAATAAATTTGGGATAACTACTACAAATCGAACGTCTGAAGCGATCTAAGCAGGGCCAAATGAAATATAGGTCGAATCAGCTAAAATTATCTATAAAATATGTTTTTGCTTTGACAATGTCTATTTATCATCGTGGAAACTGAGTATATAACATTAGATATGTATATTAACAGAACTGAAATAAAACTGACCTGGCGCAAATCATCCATACAAGCAGGACCAAGAATATAATAAAGATGACTCCACCGGCGACACCGCTCGCGATGTAAGCGAACTCGCTCTTGTCCCTGCAGTGTCTTCCGGTGAACGAACCTGTGCATCTGCACGAAGGTTCGCCTCTAGCGTCCTTTATGCATTCGCCTCCATTGTCGCAGTAGTCAAGGCACACGTCTGGAAATAAAGTTATTTAAACGATGATTCTGGATGCCGAATCTACCACAGACTTTAGCTATATTAAACTAATATGTGAATTCTATTCTGGACGAGCTTTAGATTTTTTTGGTTCAAAATGTCAATTAATTAAACCACAAGGTACAGAAACTGAATGTAAGGGTTGAGGTTAAAGTGGTAATAGTCGAAATTCGATCACTAGGCGGACGCTAGTAATTTTAAGCTGATACTGTGAAATTGAATAATGTGCTGTACAATTACTGTACAGACGTAAACTTTGTCGAGTTCAGTATTTTGCTACTTTGTTTTGGATTATCTGTATGAAAAATATATCTTTTTCTTCTTTGTCTCTACCTTATTCCACTAGGTAGGGTCGGCACAGTGAATTTTTCTATTCCATTCGCTTTTAGCCGTCATCTTAACACTTACTCCTTTCTCTCTCATATCATCATCTACACATTCCATCCATGTCTTCATTGGTCGACTTCTTCCCCCTCTACCTTGTACTACCATTTCCATACATCTCCTAGTCACATGCATCTTCTCTCTACCCATCACATGTCCATACCACGCTAACCGTCCGCTCCTTAATTTGTCAATCACCATAATTGTTCCAAATATATGTTACATAGGGATTAAGTAAATTAAAGAAACCATTCATTTACCTATGCAAACTTTTCCAGTGCCGTTGAATCCAGGTTTGCACTGACATTTGAATTCGCTTGTCTCCGGCATCAAAAGGCAGTATGCATTGACATCGCAGTGCATCTCAGGACCGCTCATCTCGCAAGGATTTGTGCAGTCTGACTCTGAGGTCTGAATGAGAAAAAGTCACATTAATCGACATTTAATATTGATAATCGAAATTAATACAATAAATATTCTGAATAAGTAATTTTTGATGAAGACTTGAAATTCTTAAATCAAAATTCGAAAACATCGTATCCCAATTGTGTTTTGATTACTGTTTTCATTAAAATTTATTTGAAACTTCGCCGTGAATAACGAGAAACGTGTTCCATGTAAATCTACAAAGAATTTAATATTGTGTCTTCCGTTCCACTCGAATATTCTCAAGAATGTTTATATTCTACTTCACATAGAATATAAGTGGGGGAGATATTATATTCATCGGTTATTGAAATTCGCATCATGCACGTAACGATGATACATTTTAATTTGGAAGAGAATTTAACGGTATTCATATTATTTTACGATTCCCTTATAAGCCTAATAGCTTCGGCGCAGGTAAGTAGCTTTCAGAGCCCATAGAAATGATAACATGAATATCGCCATCCACAAGTCTCAGTTGGATAGTACAACGGCTATCCCGCTCTTAAAACGAAACGCATGTCTGCGTTGCGGCTGATATATGCAGGACGGCGGTACCTATCACAGCGAGTAAAACGCGGTACCACAAATAAACCGTACTTAATATCTTTAACAAAACGACATAGAGGAATCGGTATGGTAGTACAGAAATCTTGTGTCAAAAATTTATGGAGCCAATTGATTTTATTGTACTAACCGCGCCCGGTCCTCTGGTACTCGTGTTTATAGGACAAGGTACGCATATTGTCTGTTGTGCTTCCGACTGGTAGGTACCCTTTCTGCATTGAATACACGTGTTCAGTGTCACGTTGAGGTATGACCCTGAAATGAATAAAAATCTTAATATCGATATATAAATTGCTTTGAATCTTACTTTATTTGTTCAAGAATAATGTTGGATAGGAAGCCGATTTAATCTCCGAATTAGCTCGATTGCTTCCTTTCTTGTAGTTTTTTTTTTTTTGTGGTTTTTTTTTTTTAACTATTCATATATGGTTTGAGAACTTCATCAATGAATCAACATCAATTCATAGTTAGATAGTGCAGTTATTAGACAATTGAAATGGGTATTCGTAACTGAATGCATATGAATTTATGTCTATGCAAAGTTTAAACAAGTGTGCAAAGTGAGAAAAGTATGCAAAGTATCTTATTCAGGGTCTAGAACGGCATAGCAACCGTGTTATAACATCTGAAAATCGGCTCTCATAATAAAATGCGTACAAAAAATTTCGTGTCTCTGCTGTTGACCGTTGAAGAAATATTTTATTTGAAGCTAATCTTACAGGTCAACAGAAGTGATGCTTACGATAAAATATGTAAAAATTCAGCTTCTGAATATAAAAAATAACATTGTAATCATTTTATTGTTAAATTCGTCGATATTTCAGTACCTATTATAGTACGTAATGTAATGTTAAGTATCAAATTAATTGTTCAAATTTGAATAATGGGCATTTGATCTTATGTCTGATATATTACACGCGTTAAAGAATAGCAGGTTCTGATGAACTATTTTTATATAACGCTAATGTTACAGTACAAGTTGCTACTTATTTTGTATTTACTAGCATATTTTTAGTATTTATTTGTATTTAATCGTATGTAAGTCTATCTTATATTGTATTTCTTTTTCATATGTGTATATAAGTATATATTTTTATGTAAGTTTATTAAGATGTAGCACTGTCGAGTTTGCTTATTCCTCTCCCTGCAAAGTTGCCTGGAAGAGATCGCTTTTAGCAAGTGGCCGCCAATTTATTTCAGCGTCTTTTATTTGTTTTTTAAGCTTACTCTGTACATGTGGTGTTAAATAAAGAGTTATATTATTATTATTAATGTTTTGTTATGTAATGCATGCATTATTATTGCTATGATGTCGTGAGATGAACGCTGTTTCAGTTACCGGCTAACCACGAACTTACCAGGTCTACAAACGGGCAATGAACATTGATCTGCAGAGGAAGCGCCTGTTTGCGGTGTGGTAGTCCCAGGAGGGCACGGCGCGCACGCGGCCCCCGCGCCTGTCGCGCGCCATGTACCCCGAGGACAAGGTTCACAGCCTCCATCAGTGCCTAACTGTTCTCCTGAAAAGTCAAAACACATTTTTTTATGTTTGAGAAGATACTTTTGGCCCGGTGGCCTTTCCAGTTTTACCAGGGCAGGTGGGCGAGCAAAGGCTCAGCCAGGAGGGATGGGATTTGCTAACAGCTACCCGAGTGCCTCCAAAGGAGACCTAACGATTCAAGAGTAGCTCTTTCGCGAATGAATCTACTACCGGATCGGAATCGCGACCCGCTGAGAAGACCCGGCGAGAAACTCAGCGGGCTGATGTTCGGGGTCCCTACTCCTTGTGTTAGAGCTAATGATGTCTAATGCAAGGGTTATTGGATCTGATGGATCCGTAAGGACGTATCTAGGGCAAGTCGAAACAATGAATCCGTGATTAGTTCTAGTCGTACTGTTAGATACATGGTGAGATATTGGCTATTAATAAAAGGCCTCGTGATTTTACGAACCTGTAGCCACTTTTTTTACGTTTTTGTCCATGGTAGTGGTATTTAGTCCTTATACTTATTCCCATAATATTTAAACATGTAACAAGTTTTACCAATATTTAAGTAGGTTGACGTCAGGAATAGGGGTAAAGGCAGAAAAAGAAGTGCAGCTCAATTAACTCTAATGGAATAAATAGCATTAAAAATCGTTTAGCTTTGCATTTGCTGGAAAATGTTCAATGGTTACCAAGGATAACATAAGTAATTCATATGTTCAATCTGAGATGTGAGATCGAATATTCAACTGTAGTGTAAAAACGGTTTTCTTGCTATTCAAACCCGAGAGAATGACTGCCTTGCGACATTGATAGACAGGATGTTGGAACATATTGTATAGGTACTTGTATGTAAGAATCCAAAACGTTGTCTTATAAAGACGAAGCATCTAATATAGCGTTAAAAGTACCTGAAGGACAATCGTCTCTGCATTCGGCTGCAGATACCGCTTCTGTGGCTCGAGTGGTTTGACCTCTGGGACAGGAGATACAGGAGAAGGCGCCCTCTCTTGGTTGATAGGAACCGTGACCGCATGGACGGCAAAGTTCCGCCTCAGCGTCAAAGTATTTACCAGCGGCACACCTCTCTGAAAATTATAATAGTTGAATTACTAAACGGCTGATCTAAATATATATATTAGCTTATTTGAATCGAGAAGAACGAGACATCTCAAAGACCTATCTGAATTAATGAACCTCGCTCTTCTATTTGATTTGAAATAATGTGATTGGTTATATTATAAGCAGTCATGAAAAAGTAAATTCTAATTGATTATCTATTTCAACATGACCTGATTCTTATCTTTGTTGACAGATTTTTTTTCCTACCTATACTGATAGCTTTGAGGGGCTATTTCAGCTTCACCCTAACGTATGTAGGTGAGCACGTGGGGCTCAAACCGGAGTGTTACTAACACTGACCCTAGCAAGAGCAGTGCTTCGCAGAATCTACCACCGGATCGGAATTACGACCCACTGAGAAGATCCGGCGAGAAACTCAGTGGGCAGTGTCTATGGGTTAATTCACTCGTCGACCCCTTCGTCGCAAGCGAAGGGTTCGACGAGGACGGTGACCGGTGCTTGTGGTGCCTAAAAGCACCGTTAATGGATCAGGAGGATCCGTAATGACGTGCTTTGGGCGACGTCGACGGTTTACCATTCGTGTTGAGAGAGATGCACACTTAATCTAAAAAGTGTTTGTGCCAAGCACCTTTACAGTCAGCAGCGCTTCGAGCTCCTGTTGTTTGGGTAACTCCAGGCTGGCCAGCTATCGTTGGGCAGGATGTACACTGTAATTGTCCAGCTTCTGATTGGTAGCTTCCCATGGGGCACGGCTTGCACGAGTCGGTTGCCGAGTCTAAGAAGGTACCGACAGCGCATGCCACTGAAATGATTATTAAATATTAGTATCGCTTGCTAGTGTATTAGACTAGAATATTTTGAAAATTTTTTTTTTGTGTTATTAGAAGTGGATTTGAGTGTAGTTTTTTTGGCCTTTATCTTGGTTTGTAAATATTATTTCAGATCGTTTAGATAGATATTATCGCGTAGGTATCAATATTGAAAAGTATAACGAATATTACCTATGTATTTTTGTCATAGATATTGGTAGAAGGAATAATTTTTTTTTTCATTTACTTGAAACAGTTAATAATGTAGTGTGGGTTAGTTTTACAATAATAGCATTTTGGAAATTTGCAGCTCCTTCAAAAAAATATCCATTGACCTTCGTACAATCACTCAAACGCTGTGGCCAGATAACGATTGAAACATGCACTTTGTGTAAGGGAAAATTTGCCATAGGCATTATTACAGAATGTTTAATGGATTAAAAAATATCATGGCGTTGAAACGTATGCGAAACTAAAAGAGATCATAAAGCATAATTAACGGATTAAAGTCGGGCGAGACAACGGCCAGTCTTTAGCTCTGATTACTATAAATATTACGTCAACGGGCAGATCTTTTCTGGCACAAACGTTAACCATCCCTGTTATAAATACACGATACCAAAATATTCGACTAATCCAGACCTACACTTATGTAATGCTATCATAGCAATTCATTCCACTCCAGTTTAATTGCACAAGGCTATTTACCAAAGATTGAACCGAAAATGAGAAAATAAGGAATAAGGAATATTCATGTGTATTTTATTTTATTGAAAGCATTCATGACGAGACCTGGCACAATATACCTTGTTGACTCTGATATTAAGATTTTTGTCTACTTGCCTTGATATTCTGACGTAAGACGTTAAAAAAAATTAGTTTGAATTTAATACGCACCACAGTCAGGAGCCATTACAACCTGTCCAGTAGGGCAGGCGTAATCAGAAGCAAGCACCAAGCTCGCGGGATCAGGTACGGTATTCGGAAGGATATTCCTAACGTCGAATTGTTCGTCTTCGAGAATTAATTTCTCCAGTAATCGTTGCACAGTCGATCTTTCGTTATTACCGCCGTGGATTACTGGGTCGCTAAAAAAACAGTATTGCTTACAGAAAAAATATCACGAAAATAATGAAAATTAATTTCATTAACATAAGTGATATACGTAAGTAGGAAATATTGCAACGTTCAATATACTTTATGGGAATGTGAGAGTGCTACAAGCATGCAAACAACTTACTTGACAGCCGGGAAAGATATTTCAACGCTGTACGTATCGCCAATTTGTCGACCCTCCCTACTGCTTCGTGTCCTAAGTGCCAAATAAAATACATGCAATTGTGATGGAAGTACATGCTTTACATGATCTACAGTGCTATAAATTAAAAACTGAATAGTTTTTTAAAATTAGATTTAAGTGTTTCTTATACATTTTGATCGCTTTATCTAGAGAATCTATCAATGTTTCTAATGATAATGTATTTTAGTTTCTAGGCAATTTTTACAAAATTTAAATTTGCTATAACACTTAGTAACACATGCCACTATGTGCTCTATAAACAGATAATGTTTTAGGTAAGTGCTACTCCGACACCTCCCTTTTTAAAGTATGTTTTTAACTTCTAATATACGATTAAACTGTGTGGACGCTTAGTCTGATGGAACTTACTCTTCGACAGGAATTATAGCGTCCAAAACATAGGTATCTTCAGCTGTTACTGTGGGAGGGGACGACACTTGTCTAGTCTGCCTGTTGGCGCGGTGATCGCATTTCACATTAATATCCAATTCTTTGCATTCTCGAGTACCTATCAATAAATAATTTCAATAACTTTCAAAATTAAAAAAAAATTAGACATCAAAATTTAAGAAGCTTGTACTGTACCATCAATTGCGTAAGAGCAGAAGTTCCAATCTCTATTGAGTTGATTGATAGCGCTGCGTACTTTTTGTCGAAGTACGGCTTGGCCAGCGTCGTTGCAGAGAACAGAACTCGGGAACAACATAGATACTTTGAAGACACGTTGAGCAGGTGAAGCAGCTGCAGAATAAATCCAATGTAAAATATTAAGAGTATAATATGTTATACGCTTTATTTCCTGTAATACTTGTGTTTTTAATTCTTACGTGAGCAAGCAGGATATATTAGTGGCAAACTGGGATCAGTTGTTGGTCTCCAAAAGCCTTCTGCGCCGCATGTAAAGAACGGAGGTACGGGCTGTGAGAATCGCAAGCCATCGCGACAAGCGATCTCGCAGACCTTGAATTGGCCTCCTGCGCCCCAATCGCGACAGGATTGATAACCACCCAGAGGATCCGGTAAAGGTGGACAGAATTCCGCTAAAAAATAATTGTTATTTTAATTGTATTCATATGAGTTTATAAAACAGGAAATTTCACAATGACGTTATTTGGTAACTTACATAATACTGTAATCTTAAATGTGCATGTCGCTGCATTACCCACGGCGTCATATGCAATGTAGGCTATGTCATATGCTCCCCAAGCAAGGTTCTCTCCTGGCTTATGTCCAGATTTTTCTACTACTTTTGCCACTCCAACATTGTCGCTAAATACAGGTGCATCCCAGTTGACAATAGATGATCCATTTTTAGCAATCACCCATAGGTCACCAGGGCATCTATCTACTCTTGGTGGTTCTTTATCGACTTCTAATTGTTGACATTTTTGACCATTATAGCCATTAGGGCAAACTCTTTGTCCACAATGTGATGGTACGATTCGTTCTACTCCACCAATTATGTCATCATATCCAGCCCAGGTCAAAGTTAAACCACTGTAAAGGACAGGCTCTGTTCTGCAGTCACGGACTTGTTTTTGAACTTCATTAGTGACGTCTAGTGCTCGATTCCAGACTTGTACCTTGGTAAGATGTCCTTGGAATCCTGCTTCAGTATAGGCCTTTGGATTATCGGACTGCGGTTTACCCAATGTTACCCAGATGCTGTAAAAATGTAAAAAATTAAAAGAATTAATTAAGCATTAATAAAGTTATAGGCTTTTTACTGAACAAAAGTTTGTTCTTACTATCGTGGCAAGGTTCGACCGCTGCCATAACCAGCAAGTTTGCTGGCAATTAGTCCTTCAGTAATCAATGTGAGTTCACCGCCATTACTACCGTCCCACACCAACGCAACATGGTGCCATTGTCCATCGTTGACCGTAGCGAATTCTCCGAAACTGAGGTATACATCTTGTAGTTCAGGGAATAGAGACACCTGAACTCCATTTGAATGTGCTTGTATGACTTGTCTTCTGTTAAGCGCAATGTGGGAATTGCTGTGGATAGTTGATTAAACGGTTACTTCAATTCATTCAAAAAAGGCCACTATAACTAATACGGTGTTTTACATACCTTACGCTATATGCTGTGAAGAAGACACCGCCTTCGTCTTGTTGTGTGTATTGTACCCACATGGCTATAGTTAAGCTATCTGCTGAATTGGTATCAAACGGTACCACTTGGGCTGCGCTTGACCTTAAGGGATCACTGAAGTACATATCGTAATCAACACTGATTGCTGAAAGGTAAGGAAATGTCAATGGAAATTGCAAAATTAAATTGATTGAAAAATTATTAAAAATACTTTTACATTTTTTTCAAGAAATTTAGATGGTAGTTAGCATAATTTTTAAATGTCAACAAATAGCACCTTGTAGTCCGTGACTATGAAAACTGTGGAGTATTCGTAACGTCGGAAATAACATTAAAATAATAATAAATGCGAGTTTAGACCTTGAAAGTATAATTTCAAGTTTATGTTTACGACTCTTGAGAACTGTAGTAAATATGATAAGAAAATGTGTTAAATTTGACTTACTTTTTCTACAGTCATCTCCCGTTAGATTAAATGGACATTGACAATAGAATCTCCCTGGAAGGTCAATGCATGTTGCCGAAGGTGGACAAGAGTTTTCTTTACAATCGATAATGTCTTCGTCGCAATTTTGTCCTTTAAAACCAGGAGCGCAAATACAACGGTATCCTTCGCCTTCGTCGATGCACGTTGCTCCATTTTGGCACAAACCAGCTTCGCAGGCATCAAATTCATATTGACAGCCGATTCCAGTGTAATCAGATGAACACGTGCAATTAAGGCCAGATCCAAAGTCTTGACACTTTCCGCCGTGCATACATGGGCTTCCAATACATCTTTCCGGGGCCGTTTCACATTGTTTTCCATCAGTTCCACTAGGACACCTGTAATCAGTTTAAAGCATACGTCATTATTGTTTCTCACCTATTTTAATCAAATTATATGTAATCGGAAACATTTTACTGTACTTACACACAGAAATAATCTTGGAATAGGTCAATACATTTAGCATGATTTTGGCAGGGTTGGTTTACGCAATTACCGATGTCTTTTTCGCATCTCTTTCCAGTCCAGCCTGGATGACAGGCGCATTTGTATCCACCGACTTCGTCTGTGCATGATCCACCATTAAAGCAAGGATTTGAAGCGCAGTCATCAATGTTTGTTTCACACATTTTTCCTGTGAAACCTTCACGACAGACGCATTGATATTTATTGTCTAAATCTATACAGCGTTCGGTTCCCGTAGGGTTGCATGGCTCGGTCAAACATTCATCAATGGCTGTTTCGCATTGAAGACCTACGAATCCAGGTCGGCATTTGCAAACAAAGCCTTCGATTTGATCCATACATGTTGCACCGTTTTGACAAGGATTTGATAAACAATCGTCGATGGTGTGTTGACATTTCTTTCCTGTAAAACCAGTTTCACATACGCAATTGAAATCGTCGATACCGTCCATACATTGACCTCCGTTCTCACATGGTGATATCACACATTCATTAATGTTAATATCACACGATGGTCCTGACCAACCAGGGTCACATATACATTGATGAACGAAGAGTTTATCTACACATATTCCATGTTTGCATGGTTCGCTTGAGCAGAGATCTATTTTTTCATGACAGCGTTTTCCCGTGAATCCTGGTGGACATGAGCAGCTAAAGTCATTAACTAAGTCCGTACAAGGTGCACCAAGAAGACAAGGCTTTTCGATACAATCATCTGTATTAATGTCACAAAGTTGTCCTTCCCATCCTGGTAAGCACTCACACTTGAAACGTCCTTGTTGTAATGCAATACAACTTGCACCGTTTGAGCAAGGATTTCCGTTAGCAGTGCATGGATCGATCTGCAAAGAAACGGAATAATGAGATATTATTACCTTTTTAGCACTGACAGCTCATGATTTCAAAGAGAGCTCAAGATAGAGATTAAAATTGCCCATAGAAACATTATCTATCTTGAGACACGGGATCAGTGTCAATTGTACTGTAGTAAAGGTTATTTTGGGGAAGGAGGCCTATGTCAGCTATTTTTACGTATGGAGGTAAACACGATTGTTTTGTATAATACGAAACAATCTTGCTTAAAAGGGTTTAAGGTACCCATTAGTACAGGTTCATAACACGTTCTTCCACCAGTGAATTATTATAGGAAAATCTTTTAACTAATATTAAAAAATCATGAGCAATGAACTTACTGTGATATCACAATCAATTCCAGTATATCCAGATCTACACAAACAAGTATAGTTATCGAATCCAGGTTCGTCTTTGCACATAGCTCGTTCTGGGCACGTATCATTTCTACAATCAGATTTTTCTTCTTGACAGTTAATTCCGCCGTAACCAGTGGGACACGAGCACCTGTATCCTTGAGGCAAATCAGTACAGGTACCACCGTTGTAGCAGGGTTGACTGGCACATTCATCGATGTCAACTTCACATCTGCGTCCAGAAAATCCAGCTGGGCAGTAGCATTGGACACCGTGTCCTTTCGGCACACATAGACCTCCATGCTGGCAAGCGCTGTTCGAACATTCAACAGGGATGCATTCTTCTAATCCTGTTGCACCTGTTCCTACTGTTTTCATATTCGTAGGGCATTCCATACAAGTTGTTTGTCCAACAAGGTTTTGGTAGAAGTTTCGAGGACATTGAGAGCAGGGTGCAAGTCCCGTTGGGGAATATGTACCTGGAGCACACTTTGCTCTACACTTGTCACGACCTGGCGCTGCTGGTTGATAGGTAAATGTGTTTATCGGACATGCTTGACAGTCTTTGAAGCCTCCGACTGGAGGTTCGGCAGTGTAACTGTTTCTGGGACACTCTAAGCAAGGAACTAGTCCAGTTGGTGAGTATGTACCGTAACCGCAGACCGGTATGCAATCAGAAATATCTTTTGAGCCTTCTTCTCGAGTAAATGTACCTTGCGGACATTTCAAACAAGAACCTTGACGTGCTTGATTCTGGAAATATCCTTGTGGACACATTGTGCACGTCTTTTGCTTTTCTCCAGCGGAAGTACCAGCAGGACAATGTACTAAAACAAAGAAATGTTGAATTAATTGATCAATTTAAAACACATGAGTGAAAATTATCATGAAAAATTTAGGTGTGATAGATGAACTTACGACATCTAGGTACGTCGTTTGTATCCATATTTAATACTTCTCCAACACTGCAAGTAAATCCTCTTGTTATTGAGCTTCTGATTGCTCTCAGTGGTGGACATTGATTTCCGATGGATGAAACATTTAGTACTGGTTCAATAAGGGCACTTGCGTATGGAACAGACAGATCAAAGATGAGATTTAGTGTTGAGCCACACAAATCATATAGCTGAGTTTGTCTAATGGCTGGTGTAATGGCCAAGACAAAGTCCATTTTGACCACATTTTCATCTAATAAACTTGGCATAGCTTTAACGAAAGTTACGTTAATGTTAACATTAACTGCTGAGCAACGTTGTGACAGCCTTTCGTTTAGAATGTTATCATATTGTGCTAGTAGATCTTTGTATTGAGGTAAACAAGCACTTGAAACTGCACCCAGAGCTCTGTACTGTACACTGGCTACGACGTGATAAGCAGCTTGTTGAGTGTCTGTAAAAAAAAAACATTAAAATTAAAATAAGCAGGGAAGCTTATTATTAGTTGACTGAATGTTTATCGGCTTTTTTATTTAATATATATTTAATACGTACTTTCAGAAACGCAATCTGGAACAACAGCAGATGGGACCCATTGACGTTTCGTTTCGCAGACAAAAGTCTTGACAGGCTCTCCATCTGTGAATCTAAAACCTGGACTGCAAGTGGCTATACACTGTATACCCCTGTCACCCGGAATACAATTCATTGCGCCGTTTGCTGGAGGCATTAGTTCCCAGTCTACGCACGGAGTAGCTTGCACTGATACTTGGAAGTGACATTGAGCTTTGTTGCCATATTTGTCTGAGGCGATAACTGTGACGTTTTCGTATCCTCGAATGGGAATAACTGCTCTTTCAGGAACGAACTTCAAGTAAACTTCTCCGGATGAATCAGTTGCGTTGATTCTTCTTCTCGTTTCGTTGAAATTAACAGCGTAACTGTCTTGTTTATCCACCAGCTCTATAACATAGCTTTGGGGGCAGCTTAATTTAGGAGGGGTGTAATCAGGTACAGTAATGTTTACTTCACAAATTGCAACATTTCCATCAAAATCGAACGCCACATATCGAACTACCATATTATGGAATACTTGAATTGGTGTTTTAAAATGCTGGGGTGTAACTTCTAATCGCGCTATTGCACCAGAATTGTCAATAGCAGTAGGTTCAGTGAAGTTTACAGCAAGTAAGCCACCATTAACATCGGTTTGGACTACAATTGGTTGTTGAGGGCAGTTCTGGAACACTGGTGGTTCATTATCTGCAAATCAAGATGTAGTTTAAGTATGTTTAAAAAAAAGAGGTAAAAATGATCGATCAATTTTTTTTTTGCGATTACCTACCAACACATGGAGAATAACCATAGTCGTAGCCCAATAAAGGTTCTGTGCTTGGTTCTTCACATCCCATTACTTCAAATTTGAGACAAGCGTTGTCCATGAAACTGACTATGCCCAAGATTACAAACCTTGCTTGGACAAATTTTGGCAATGTAATCATTGCTAGTTCTCCATAGTTTCCAGGGTCTCTCATGGTTAAATTGAAATTCGGGAAGTAAACAACATAGTTTTCGTTTTCGGCTTGTTTGTAGAAAAATCTTATTTCAGTAGGGCGTCCCACAATATCGGAGGTTACTACACCCTTTACAAGGATAGCTTTGACTCTGTAAACTTTACCAAGATCTACACTCACATACGTAAACGCTTCTTGTTTACCACACCAACCCGTAACCGAATTGAGTCGAATATTTTTAGCTTCATAGTTAGGTCTTTCTGATGTAGCATTGATAGCGGAGTCGGGTATTCTACCCGAAGCAAGACCCAGAGGTTTGATAACTTTACATTCCGGTTCACGCATGCATGTGATAGGTCTCGGATTTATTAGGATATACCCAGGTCTCGAACAACCGAATAACACTTCAGATCCTTGTTCATAGCTTCTTGCAATTTGGTAGCCGTCAGCAGGTCTACCTGGGTCTTCACAAACTGGTCCTTCGCATCTCAAATCTCCGAAGTCCCATATGCCATTTGCTTGACATCTTACAACGTTGTCGTGTTTACTTGTCTGCCCAGCAAGTTTGAAAGTGTTTTGGCAACCAAAGAAAAAGGAGCTTTGATATTTGGTATCAAGATATTGCCCATATTCTGCACCAGGTGTTGGCATTGGGATACCGCAGTCTTGTCTAGGACATTGTGGTTGTGCCCCAGAAAACCAATAATCAGGAAGACCCTAAAATCAATAATATCGAACATAGAAATTTTGATATGTATACAATTGTTTACAGGCTTCAAGGCTTATAGGGTTCAATTACTTACAGGCTTAGGATCGTAAACACACTGTCTAAAAGAAGATGTGAGAGTATTTCTCAGGTGTCTCCCAGGAGAAGTGCAGGTGATTGTAACATTGTCTCTGTATGGTACTAAAACACTTTCAGGATCATCCCTTATGACTCTTAAGCCATCGTTTTTGTCGTCAGATAAAGTTACACATCGAGCATCTGAAATTGTTAAGTAATTAGTTGATATCCTAAACCTAGGTATATAATAACGTCATGTATGCACCTAAATTTGTGATTTACAAATAGAACGTTTTGAAACTTACATTGACATTCAGGAGCAGTTCCATTCCAAGTTCCACTTGAGGTGCATTGTAATGTCGAAAATCCTGACATTACATATCCAAAGTCACATTGGAAATGAACTGTATCACCGAAGTGATAAGATTTTTTGGTCGATAAAAGTTGTCCGTTTTCAGGTGGTGCAAGTGGGGGGCACATGACCGGTACGCAAGATTTATTCCTTTGATATGTATCTCCGTCTCTTTCACCGGTTTCAGATAGTTCAATTGAGAAACCTGCTGTTCCATTGGAAGAATATAATTCAAATCCAAGATTACACGCGCATGAAAAGTTGCCGGGCCTGCAAATTGAAGTATGTATTAATATGTTCAATTAACTTATCCTCGATCCGGTATGATGTTCTAAATATCTGTTACTTACGTGTTTAAGCACTTTTGCTCACATCCTCCGTTGTTTTCGCTGCATTCATTAATATCTAAACAGTCTAATCTCGCACATCCCATAACTTCTAATTTCAAACATGGTGCTCCAACATAATCTTGAATTTTGAACTTGACGTATTGTGCTTCTATAGGTACTGGGAGATTAAGTACAGATAGAGTTGGTTCTAAAATACGGAATTCTACAGCAGTCCCGTCAGGATTAGTGTAATCTTTGAAAACATCGGTAAGATCATTTGTGTACTGTATGCGTATGGCAGAAGTAAATGCAATATTGCCATCAGCTCGCATTACACTCATCGTTCTAAATCCTCGGACAATTGTTGGAGCTCTCAAATCGATTAAAATCCAATTCGCGCCGGCTTCGAGATTGTTACCACACCATCCACCTCCGTTGTTAAGGCGCACCATCTGACAAATAAGGAAATCTAAATGTAATTTGGGAAGTGTACAATTGAGACATTTGAAACAGTGTCAGTTTTAACTTACACCACTGTTATATCCTGGTTCTGGTGTTGATGTCGAGATTGACTCGTCAGGGATTGCTCCGTTTATAAGTCCTAAATCGCCAACAGGTCTACAATCTAAGCTGGGTGCAAAACCAGTTCGACAGGGACAGAAGAATCCTCCTTGAGTGTTTTTACATTCAGTTGAGACTGAGTCGCATTGCGAACTCAAGCACTCATTTATATCTTCACATGTTGGTGCTTGATCAAATTCTTGGTTTGCCCCACATCTTAGTATGCTAGGTCCATTTAATTTGTAACCTAATTGAAAAGTGACATTTTAAATCTGTACGTAACTTGAATTTATGTATTAATCCTGATGAATGCTAAATATTACCTTTAAAACACTGCGCGCGTGCTTCGTCGCCAAACATGTAAGTTCTGCTCTGATCTACGATATAACCGTTTTTTATTTCGGGAAATTTAGAACATATGGTTTTTGTACAGGTCGGTACGTCTCCAGACCACGTGCCGTTGCTCATGCAGAGAAGTACTGGTTGACCAGATCTAACATAGCCTGGTTCGCATTCGTAACGGACGATTGTACCGTAGCTACGACCGCCACCGTTAAGAATCGTTACATTCGCGTGCGGTACGTCAGGCAAGGCTACGCACTGAGAAGCTGTAAATAATAGATAAAATTTTAGATTTGAACTCAACATAAATACAGTTATTTTTAAGTTAATTATAAGTACCCAAACAAGTGGGGGTTCGCTCCCATCGTCCGTCGGATAAACATGATATTCTTTCAATTGGTTGACCAGTTGGAAAAGCAAAACCTGCATAACATTGATAAGTGGCAACACCACGATATGTCACGTTTGTGGAACCGATTGAAAAACCATTGTCAATTTGCGGCACTGGACCACAATATACCTCTGAAAATAACAAAAATAATTTTAACAACACATTTTAAAACACCGCGTAAATGAGATATTTGTCTCTAAATTGACGTATTTATAATGCGATTTTGTAATAAATAGTCGTTAGTCGTAGTTACCTTGACAGCTAGGTATGTACGTCGTTGACCAATTTCCACCGTCCAAGCATTTAGTTGTAAGTCTGGGTTTTCCTGTAGCAAATTCCTGACCAATTGGACAAGAGAACGTTATAACTGTTCCGAAAGCAGTATCTCTATTTGATGCTAGTGCTCCTATGCCAGATTTTAGTGGTGGGCAATCTGTAAAAGAACCTTATATTTTAGTACCATACATTTTGATTTTTTTTCCTAGGCTTAGTGGAGTTAAAAATATAGCCAGCTTAGTGTTAATGAATACCGGAGTTGCAAGCTGCAACGTGTGATGGCTTCACTGTAGAAATGAGCAACTCGATGTGGCCGAAATACGCCAGGTCACTAAAATCTCTAGTCATATAGTCCATTCGGTAGGCAGCGGCTTGGCTCTGCCCCTGGCATTGCTGAAGTCCATGGGCAACGGTAACCACTCACCATCAGGTGGGCCGTATGCTCGTCTGCCTACAAGGGCAATAAAAAAAAACTCCCAATACACACAACCCACTGAGTTGCTTCCCGGATCTTCTCAGTGGGTATCGATTCTGATTTGGTGATAGATTCCGCTAAGCACTGCTCTTGATAGTGCCAGTGTGTAGCTGGAATAGCTCTTTAGGATACCAGCGAATAGGTAGGGAAAAGAAAATATTACGCCGCTTTGTAAATTTTCCTGGCGAACTTGTAAGAAGACATATCATATTAACCTTTTCATTATAGATAACATGACCACACGTTTTGTAAGGTCTGATAACTACATATATAGGATACACGTAATACACACAATATTGAAAAAAATACAGCATGTTTTTACTGAAATGTACCTGCTGAAAACGTCGCCTTCCATCCTTTTCCATTATGCAATGCATCAGATACGAATCGTATTAACATTTCACCACTGGAAGCAGTCAAAGTTATTCTAGGTTTTATAGTAAATCCATTTTCAGAATGTAACCTGAGTCCATTTGTACTCGAGCCGTCGAAAACTTGTACTATATCAGAAGAATGAATATTAAATTCATCAAACTTCAACGAAAGCGGACCTCCGGTAGGATTCTTAATTCTGTAGAGACATTCCTGGTTATTGGGATAATTTGTTAGACCGTATGCCGGAGATGTGAATGTACCATTAGCCGCAATGATGGTAGCCTTGCAGCCTTGCGAATATCGCATATTAAATCCTTTTTTAGAATCTCCCAGGCTTGTTCTAAAGTACAAGTAAAGATGATTTGTTGTCGAAATCACAACTTTTTCGTTGTCTTCACCAGGACCCGTTAATCTAGCCAACACTGGACTGGAAGGGGTATTACCGTCTTTTACAACGATGTAATCTCTGTTCATTCCTAGTTCTAAATCTTCAATCTCTAATGAAACAATTCGGCCCGGTTGGGCTTCGATTATATACATGCATTCTAAGCCACCTGGGTACCCATTTGGATAGCCCGGTGACGTCAAAACTTGGCCTTGAGGTGTAGCTCGAAGAACACCACCACAATTAGAAGATTCTGTTTTCCATGATGCCCTGAATCCCTTCTTTTCTACAGAACCATCTGTGCTAAATTTAATAATCATGAAATTAGATGCAGATACATAGAGTTTGTTAGATAAATCTTGTTTTCCTGATAGGGTGGCTAAATTTACTGATTTTTCTTCGGTCCTACCGCCGACAAGAATTTGGACTGTATCAAAGGATTTTTCTGTTTCAAACTCTTGGAATTGTAAAAGAATATTTTGTCCTTGAGGCCCTTCAAGAGTCCATTTGCATTCGCTAAATGATGGGTATTTGTGTGGATAATTAGGGGATTCCACTACATCTCCGCTGCTCGCCATATAAAAGTGACACTCAGAAGCGCAGTCCATTTCGTCTGATGCATCACCGCAATCATCTTGTTTGTCGCATTTGAAGGCTGCGTTGATACATCTTCCATTAGAACAATGGAAGGTTCCTGCAACAAGGACAGTATGGATATACCGCTATTGTTTCAATTTATGTTAGTATGGGTGAAAATTCGATTCATTAGCACTTACCGGCTGGACAGGCGTTGGCTTTGCACATGAAGGGCAATAATGTTTCACAAGTTGTTAGCTCCCAAGATTGACTATCCGATGTGACAAGAACATCTACGCATTCGCCTTCTTTTGGGTTTGGCTGTTTTAAGTCCCAGAATCCAGCGTATTGTGAAACTAATGCACCGGCAGCAGATTCAAGTGTATTCGTTCGGAGATCATCAACTGAGGCAAGCCCGAGCCAGTAATGGTTATTACTAGGACTAGCCGGCACCATGCTTGCAGTCATGTTGTTTTCTGTGTAGCTGTCTACTACCATTAATTCGCTTCCGTACCTAAAACACATAAGGATTATAATAAGGAGAAGAGTCATTTAAGTCATTTCTATTATTAAATACTTGAGTTACAATGTAAATTGAATTACATTTTTACATATTTATTTAAACAGAACAACATAAAAGATTCTTTGTTGTTGTTGAAAATAGCACCGAATTGAGTATTATGAAAACGCGATGACTCTTATTCAAAAAATGGGTATCAGAAAAAAATAATATGAAGTCGGAGCATCTTATTGTGTTTATCGCGCGTTCACGTCCGATTCTCGGTGACGTCATGATCCATTAGTTTATTCTTTACATGTTATTTGAAAATAATCTTCCACCTTAACTTGACCGCAATTTTAACTTAGTCATTTCTGGTTGTATCATTAGATAAACCATTCAGATTTATCATATTCACATTTTTTCTTACTCTGGATAACGTTTAAATTAAAAATATAACAAAATAACTATTGTATTAGATTAATTACCTCCGACATAGCTCTGCAGCTTTTTCCCAAGAGTGCCTGATATTGAAGAATTTGTAGCAATGTAGTCCTTTTAGTTCCCAACCTGAAAAGAGAAAGAACAATGAGGCGATTCTAAAGTAGTTTCCTCGCATTCGAGCGCAACATTGAAACGTCTTAGCTGTCCCCGATCACGAAACTACACGTAGAAAATCGGAAATTGTCAAACGAAAAGATTAAAGTCGACTTAAAACCGCACCTTCATAATATTATATCTAGAACTTGCAAAAACTTAATAAAATAATTACATGTCTATCGTTCACAGACAATTATTAAAATAGGACATGATTATAATATTGTTAACTAAAATCCTTACTCGCTAAGTCACGTCTACCTTTGCAATGTAACTAACTATAAGTAACATTATTAAAGTTTCAGCTCGTGTCACCTAAAAGTAAAAGTTTTACGCTAGTGTACTTTACGTGTTAACTTTGTAAATTATCTAGTGTGTATATTGTTTGGTGTAATAACGTGTTTAAACTCTACGACACGACGCAGACAATGTGGTTTCTCAAATAATGGCTTTCACTGTTCTTAGGGCTTTCGGTGAAAGCTGTGTACGCTGCTTTCGTTTTACTCTAAAACTAAAGTTCTCGAAAGTTTTATTAAAATGTTTTAATTCATTTAATTAAATAGAAAATTTGCGTCATTTAAGTCTAGGACCGATGTCTATGGAGAGCAAATAAGTAATATCGTAATATGTAATTTAACTTTATTGAGTTTTACATACATATGTATAAAGCCTAATGTAGGTGTACGTTTAGAGGCTGTAAGTATACATTAAGTTAGAATAGATAGAAGTCTGACTCTTCAAACCGGAATAGATGATTGGTTTACGACCGAAATATGCAGGATGGTGATATCTTCGCGTGTCAGCAATACAGAATGCCTCATTATTTAGATTTTCGTGGGATTTCTAATACGCCCCTACCACAAGTAACAATCTAAAACAAGTTTTACAGGTTTAACATTAATGTTATTAAAGTCGTTCCGTAATCGCGTATGTAGTTCGAGAACACGTGTCAGGTACGTATTTATGGAATGTTTTATTATTACATGTTATGGAAATCACATAATATTAAAGGAAATTTTATCAAACAAGAAAACCGACGTAATCTAAATAAAAGGAGAATATTACCAATATATCAATGAGAATAACTCGAAAAATACCGATCAGCTCTTGATAAAATTTAAACGTGACCATGAAAAGTAAAATCTTTCGTATAAAAACGAAACATCAAAAGCTGTTCACCTTGAAGAAAGTTCTAAGGTTACTTACCACACACAAAAAAAAGTCAGATTGAGAAACTCCTCCTTTTTAGTAGTTCGCTAAAAGCAGGTAGATCAATCTATTTACACATATTAATATATTTTCTAAAAATAATAAAATACTACACTACGTTGACAATGACATGAAACAGTCTCTGCATTATGATGCAAATGAAATTGTCTGTTAGCGTCGGGTTCAGAGAGACGTGCTCAGAAGTCCCTTGTTAATTTTGAAACTTACGCAATTGTAAGTGAAGGACGTGAAACTAAGCTTATAGTGACTGGTATGCTGGCTGCTTTATTATGAGGTTTGCGCTGTTCCACAGTATGGAATTATTCATTTAGTCAAACTTATGTTTCAAGTTAAATTTAATACTCAGCGAAAAAGGTTTTACGTGTTCAGATAAAATTTTAAACTTATTCGTGCTTTCATTAGGAATTTACGTAATAGTAGCAGTGCTAAAATTTTATATTATGAAACATTGATAAATTCTCGCAATTTCGTAAATAATATTATACATATACCTTAAACATAGCCACATTGTTTGTGTTTATCAATTTTTTTTATTGCTTAATTGGGTGGACGAGCTCACAGCCCACCTGGTGTTAAGTGGTTACTGGAGCCCATATACATCTACAACGTAAATGCGCCGCCCATCCTGAGATATAAGTTCTAAGGTCTCAAGTATAGTTACAACGGCTGCCCTACCCGTCAAACCGAAACGCACTACTGCTTCACGGCAGAAATAGGTAGGGTGGTGGTACCTACCCGTGCGGACTCACAAGAGGTCCTACCACCAAATAGTAATAATACTCAATATTCGTGGTTAATAATTCAATAGCGATTTCATTTCAGTGCGCGTTGCTTAGAAAAAAGTTAAATTGAATAAATAGAGCGTATTCGTTTGGCGACGGATCGTAAAGACTGCGTTTTATTCTCGCTTCACTGGTTCGCCGCAATACTATGCAATGTTTAACCCACTTCTATATTATGTTAGCGAGTAAAAATGTAATCCGTATTCTAATATACATAAAATTGCAGCCAATTATGCAGACGTTAATATTTGTGTTCATTAGAATTCAGAGTCGAAATGTCGGTAAGCAATTATTGAATTCTATTTATTTGAATTGCGATTCAGAAATACGTCATTTTGTTTGTATAGGATTTGTTTGTATAAGTTTCAATGTCATTCATGAAGATTTTATGTAAAAACCAGGAAAAAAAAAATACAAAATGTGTGCAATTCACACGTGGTAGAAGTGAAACCTTCCAAAATTAAAATACAATTATCCTAAACGTCATAAGTATATGTAAAATTTTGTCATTAGTAAATAATTGTAAGGTAGCGCCCTCTGTGAATTGATATTTTAATTTCACGTATAATCCTAAATTAAAATTCACTACAAGAGCTTTCATACACACGTAAGTATTAAAATCTGTACAGTACAGTAATACAGCGCCATCTGACAGATGGCGCTGTATTAAATAGTATGTATATTTCTGTCTCATTCTTTGCTGGCTTCATCCTACACATTTTTGTATTTGTGTCTCTTACCTGTCGTTTTTTCCGTTGCATCCGGTTTGAAATCACAACGATTCTAAAGAAGTTTTCACTTCAAAAAGGACCAGATTAAAATTAGCCTAATGTATATAGTCTATAGTCTTTAATGATAGTTCTGTTGCTCAAGACATAGTATTCATTTACACCGGTTTTCAAATATTTATTGCCATAGTCACGGATTACTTGCCTTTTTATTGTAACTGTTGGTTTCGACCTTGTCATACAAAAACTGAAGTTTTGAATTATTAGAAACTGGTCTGTCTTTTAGGTTTTGCATTGACAGTGCGCTAGCAACTCGATCGAAAGAGATAAAGACGATGATATACAGATGTAGTTATATTGTGTTTTTGGGGGTAAACGATGAAGGGAAGATAATTCAACGAGCGTGTTAAATTGCTCGACTAACCCATGGTCCAAATGCTAGTTAGTTACTTAGTAAGAAGTCATGAAGCTATGAAGTGATGAAACTCAGGAAAATTATATCAGTTTATGTTTATCAATTTTAGAGACTATAGGTATGTTTTCCTCCACCTTCCTGAGTCGCATTCCTGATGTCTGACGGTCGTGACAATGTCCTCCTATTATTCTTCTCTGAATGATCTCTGGTAAATTTTAATTTTTAGGTAGGTTTATTTTTTAATTATAACGAACCATGGTGAAACTCGTTTGTACCTATGTCCGAAGATGTAGAATGTAGAAACTAGAGCGTGCGCCATGTCGTCGGTTAGTTGTAGGACAGTTGTGTCAAGAGACTTGACTACGTGCAGCCTTGTGAAGGATCTATGGACATGCTATTTACTATAACGGAATTTGAGATGGTTATCTCTGACCGACCGAAGGAAACAGTTAATATTTTTACTATTTTAGTATTTTGTTAGTGTAGCTATCATTCTGCCACTTTATTCGAAATAAAATTTCTGAAACTTAAATAAAAATAGTAAAAATAAGTAATAAAAAAATAAAAAAATTAATTCGAAACACAAGCTCTTCGAAATAGTTATATAAATTTTATGGCTAGCCTTCATCTCAAATTTAAAAATGTTACAAGTCATTTAAAGTACAGTTAGTTTTCTATCAATTCTTATGCATTTTCATAAAAAGAGAAACATCAGTATATTTAGAAAATCAAGAACGGAAATCGCTGACTATTGATTTTCTAAACCTGATACGAATGCTGATCATATTAAAAGTCATCGGTGAGTCACGTTCGCGTTATGTGTGATTGAATCGGACCTTTCACTCATTATGAATGTGAGCCTTCAAGGTTGCACGCCGATTGCCACTCAATCGATTCTAACAGCACAAAGCTGTTATTGTAGTTCGAGATAAAAATTATGATCATTGACTGCTTTGTATTTGTATTGATTATAATCCCCTGGTAAGTTTGGGTGATCGAACATATTATGTCACACTAGCGACCCGCCCTCGCTTCGCTTCGGAAACTGTAATTTATTATTGATATCTCCACATCATCAATTGATGTTATTATACATATTATAAACCTTCTACTTTAATCAATCTATCTATTAAAAAAAACCGCATCAAAATCCGTTGCGTAGTTTTAAAGATTTAAGCATACATAGGGACAGAGAAAGTGACTTTGTTTTATACTATGTAGTGATGTACACCCAGACTTCAAATCCCATGTACTATTAACAAAGATCTGGGTTGGGAATCGAATCAGAATCGATATTTAGGATCACTAACCATTACAACATCGAGTTGAAATATTTTTGCTTTAATGAGCATATCCTGTGTATCCCGAGAATGGTTTAAACGCTATAAACGAAATTTTGCATTTAGATGACATTAAGTTTGTTTGTTTCACTTTTTTATAAAGTTAGCATACTGGTTCCTTCCGAGATGGCGTTACAGAAAAGTGTTCATCTATATATATAAAAATAAATTGCTGTTCGTTAGTCTCGCTAAAACTCGAGCACGGCTGGACCGATTTGGCTAATTTTGGCCTTCAATTATTTGTGGAAGTCCAGAGAAGGTTTAAAAGGTAGATAAATATGAAAATGCTCAGAATTAAATAAAAATAACAATTTTGTTTTTCCTTTGATGTGTCCTCCGTCGCGGCGGCGTCGGACGGAATCCTTTTGTTTCTTTTAAGTTTATTTTATACAGAAGCTTAGGTCTTTTATTTATCGAATGTGGCACCACGAAGTTTGCCGGGTCAGCTAGTTAGTAATAAATCTATACTAATATTATAAAGAGGAAAGATTTGTTTGTTTGTTTGTTTCGAATAGGCTCCGAAACTACTGGACCGATTTGAAAAATTCTTTTTCCATTAGAAGCCGACATTGTCCCTGATGAACATAGGCTACTTTTTTAACTTTTATTTTTATTTTTTTTGTTTGGTTTCATGTGTGTTTTAATGTTTCCGAAGCAAAGCGAGGGCGGGTCGCTAGTGCTTAATAAAAATATATTTTATTGTGTTATAAGTACAACATTACGTATCATTAGGGCTGTCCCGGTGCTGTCATTCAAAATATCATTTGATGGTTTAGCGTTTCCATAATTCCTCTCGGTTAACGTCTCACGTAGCTCGGGTTAGATGAACATACACAAGCAACACGTTCCTTAACATCTTAATTAAACTTCGCGAAGCGTGGCTGAAACGACCAAGATGCGCGAGGCTAAACATTATATTGTAATATGTGCCGTGGGTTAAGCGATAGCTTAATTTTCATATACGTCGTTAGGTAACCGTTATGAGTTAATTGAACAATTCAAAGTGCTATTGTGTTGCACCAATGCAGCCGAGCATCGAGTCCGCCTTACTAAGCAACTGACCTAGTTTGTGATGCTCCAAATGTCTTGGTTGATGCGTGCCAAGTTTGGAGTAAGCTGTCTTAAGAGCCTCGTACGTGCCAACGACCTTGACTCGAGAAGCAAAAGTCCTATGAAGTTGTGTTTTGATAATTTTAAAATTGCGAATAGTTCGGTATTGTCTATGGTATTTAGTTTATTCATAATTATTGTATTTACCTAAAATGAAGTCACTTTTTTTTTTTTTTTTTATTACTTGTATGGGTGGTCGAGCTCACGGCCCACCCGGTGTTAAGTGGTTGCTGAAGCCCATAGAAATCTACAGTGTAAATGCCGCCATTTACATTGAGATATGAGATCTAAGTTCTTACATTACAACGGCTGCTCCACCCTTCAAACAGAAACGCATTATTGCTTCGCGGCAGAAATAGACAGTGTTGTGGCACCTACCCGTGCGACCTCCAAGAGGTTCGCCCGTAATTACGCAAATTATAATTTTGCGGGTTGATTTTTAGTACACGATGTTATTCCTTCACCGTGGAAGTCAATCGTGCATATTTCTTAAGTACGTTTTTCATTAGAAATATTGGTAATTGCCTGCGGGATTCGTACACCGTTGCATCGCTAGATACGAATGCACCGGACGTCTTATCCTTTAGGCCACGACGACTTTTAATTTAATTAAATCGTATTCTTAAATTTTTTTAATGATGTTGTGTAAGTGCATTCATAATTGGTATTTTTATTATATTATCTAAGACTACTTATTAAGTCAGAGTTTCTTAATAGCAATTAGGTGAAAATGTTTATTAAATAAAACTCTAATTTATTTCCCTGCCTTACTTCTTATAGTAAGTGCCTATGATAACGTCCGTAGCTTCTGTCAGGATGTGAGGACTAGAAATTATACTTTACAAATATTTCTTTCAGAAAGTCTTTGGGTCGTATAATATAGGTATAATCTTATTATATATAAAATAAAAAGAAATTTAAAATAACTATTCCGGTCATAAAATACTTTTGCAAATGTATATATAACAAAATATTATTTCCCTATTGTAAACTTAAAGATTCAAAGGTAAATTTAGCAGCAGTGCTGATGGTGTAATACTCATTTTCTGTAGTAGACAGTAAAAATAATTACTGTTACGTAACTTCCTTTTATCACAAAACGTTGTAAGCCCGTGCTAAAAAGTTTTGAAACGAAACTCTACAAGATGATAATAATATCGTATTCATTCATTAAAAACGATATTATGATAGGAGCTTAGATTGTATGTAAAGAATACAAGAGAGAAGAATTAACAAATTTTCGAAACTTTTCATAATTTTCTTAAGTCTATTTCGAACCAGTGATCATAATTACTTTGAAAGTGTAGTTAGTGTGTGTCAGAATCTTGTAATTTGAAAATGTCGTCAGCACGATTCAGGTATCGCCAAATATCTTCTATTAATGACAGCTACTGCGCTACAATAGTATTTTTTGCAGAACATGTTAGGTAACTGATGGTAGGACCTCTTGTGAATCGGTGCGTTTCGGTTTGAAGGCAGCCGTTGTGACTATACTGAGACCTTAAAACTATACCTCAAGGTGTGTGGCGCATTTACGTTGTAGATGTCTATGGGCTCCAGTAACCACTTAACACCAGCTGGGCTGTGAGCTCGTCCACACAACTAAGCAATAAAAAAAAAAAAGGTAATTCATGAATGTTTTTGTTGTAAAATGTTACAGTCCAACAGTGTTGCGGATTTATCTGCCGGGATGCATCCCGTTAGTGGCAAGCGGTAGTTAATTTAAACCGATGTTGGGATATTAAACTGCATAGCTGCGGTCGTGATTAGGCCCGATGTAGGCCAGGACATAACGGTGTACATCAAAGCCCTCATAAAGTATAAACCGTATAATTAATATTTCGAGTTGTCATCGATTTTGAACCGCAAATCTGGAATTTAGATTGCAATCGGATAAGCGGCGGAATGATCAGTCCCAATTATATCAATAACACTTTTAAGTAGATATATTTTACACTAGTTCAGGCTTAGTTTTAACTTCGACTTCGAATGAAAAAGTATAAGGATGTTTTAAATTGTGCTTTCAATAATATGCATTTCGGGTCCAGAATGTGATATCTACGGAATAAAATGACATCATTTATATTAATGATTCTTCGACATCTACTTTATGTTGATCAAATAGTGGAATGTGTTGTCAATATTACCAGTAACAAGCATGCGTTCATTGCTCAGGCTTAGTGTTAATTGGTTCTAAGCTATACTCTATACCAGGGGTGGCAAACCGGTAGATCGCGATCGACCGGTCGATCGTGGCTATTAGTTCAGTCGTTCGTGGCAAGACAGAAAAAATAAATAGAACAGACTCATCATCATCATCATCAACAGCCCACAGTCGTCCACTGATGGACACAGGCCTCTCCCAATCCACACCACTGAGCCCGTTCTACGGCTCTCCTCATCCAATTCTTGTCGGCCACCGTTCGGAGGTCATCGCACCACCTAGCCAGGGGGCGTCCCACGTTACGTCTAATAGACGTCTGCGAATAGTTACGTCATAATAGAACAGACTGCGCAACGTAATCACCAATTGTTGCACGCATCATCTTCATCTTGTATCATTTATTAATGACCATTACGTCATATTATTTATCCTCTCTTCCACACAATAGTTCTCTTTTAATATATAGTTACAGCTATCTTTTCAATAAAAGAAAATGTACTACTTATTTGTAGGTATACTGAACTACATAGTTTTACTAAATTTCAAGAAATGACATTAGTAGATTGTAGAATATTACGTCAATAAACAGTAGGTCTTAGTTCTAATCAAGTTCGCCACCCCTGCTCTATACCTTGTTGCCCGTTTCCATTGAACAATTGTTGTTATACAAAATAAGCAAGTAGCAATACAACAAAGTTTTGTCGATATCTTCATTGCAGCTAGGTATTTTCAACGCACATTCGTTAACCTGTGATGAACATCGGACAACCTGTTTCAATTTATTTTCCATTTTTATTGTGACAGATGTTGCACTATAACGAATTTTACGAAATGGCGTTTACGTGTGCCGGATCCCAAGTCACTATTTTATATGTCTGTTTATTTGTTTATTTTTTTACAACAGTATATTACATAATAAAGTACGACGATGGAGTGACGGAAAGAGTTCAAATTAAACGCACGACAAACCCCTGGACTTTGTTAGTATCAAATACATAATATATCCATGTCATCATTTCATCATTCATTATCCTGCCCTTCGCCCAGTCACCTGGGGTCGGCGCAACATGTTTTCTCCTTCCATACTCTTCTATCATATACCATTTCTTCGCTCACTCCCCTCTTACCCATATCGTCTTTCACACAATCTATCCATTTCTTCTTAGGTCTACCTCTTCCTCTATATCCTTCCATATTCATAGTTAACACTCTCTTACCAACCTCATTTTCATTTCGTCTCATCACATGTCCATACCATCCCAAACGCGCACTTCTCAGCTTCTCTGTCACAGGTGCCACTTTCAGACTTCCTCTAACATATTCATTCCGTATTCTATCCATTCTCGTTACTCCACACATCCATCGCAACATTCGTATCTCTGCTGCATGCAATCGCCTCTCATCCATCTTTCATAATATATCCATGTATATTTGGAAATTTGTAGAAATCAGATTAATGTTTGATATAGTGTTAATTAGCAGTTCTCGTTAGTTATGCGTTGATTCGTCAATTAGCTTTGTTTGTTTTCGTCAAATACATACTAATAGGTGTATATATTTTATGTCAATCAATACGCAGATTCCGAGTTATTTTAATATACTGTATACATTTAAATAAAAGTGCAAAATGATAGTGTAAAAAAATATCCTCAAATGTATATGCAAAGGTTTCATGGGGTGGAATCGAATGGGTTACAAGAGTATCCAGACTTACTCGCTCTTAACTCGATTAGTTTCACGTACACCGATCGGATGCATCGTGAAAATAAATGCTACATTACAATTCGGTAATAGTATTTGGGGATTCTGTTTTTTCAAACGAATTAAATTACAAACTTTATATTTACATAATTCTTCAAACATCTGATAGAATGATATCCCGAATAGAATTTCAACAATTAAAAAATGCGATGCTAATCTCATTAATTACGAATATCATTAATGTGCCAAAGTGACATTGACACGCACAGAGTTTTAAAAGGATATTGTTAAAATCATATTATGAAATATAAAAATCAGATGACGTAGTATATTTCTTAGTTGTTTTTTTTTAATGCATCTATGATTTATTCGTAATGCCGGCCACTTACATGCGCGCAAATATTCGTACATTGTACGAATGTTTGTGCGCATGTGAAGGGCTGTCAAACATTCATTCGCAAACTTAGCGGCTGTGCAAATGGGTTCGGTACTCAATTTGCGAACCCGTTTGCGCTTCCTCCTACACTTGTTTACGAATGTCTCACGAATTTCTCCTCCTATTTAATTCGTCAATAGAACATTGAAGAGAAAAAGAGTTTTGAATTCTTTTCCAGACATCATTAACAGCCATGTCCTCCTACACTTGCGGGTTTGCGTATTCGTGCGAATGTGAGTGACCGGTATAAAAGATGCGTTCGCATGACTTTGTAACTTTTAAAGATGTTATTATTCCTTAAGAGAAGATAATGTCAAAGTTCGACCAATGCATCAACATCAGCCCGCGAGTATTTTCAATAAACAGAATGAAAAGCATCACGACAGCCCAAAACCGAGGCCGGATTTCACTAATAGTTTATAAAAAAAATTCGTGGCTGAATTTTCAAATCGATTTCGAGTGTGTAACTCGCGTGTATTGATTACGGCCTACGGTGCACGAAATAAATGAAAGTTACAAGAGTGGGACTAATCGACCTTCGTCTTTAGAGATGAATGGTTACGCAAACATAAACAAAAGGGAAACTATAATTAAGCGCGCGTACAAGCTTTGTGTGGGCATGTTTCGATGAAGCGAATCTTTGTTTTGATCGATGTTTTACTTAATTCGTTCTCGTCTTGTTAGACTTTTTTTTTGTTTTTGTATAGCGTAATAATATAGCTGATTTATAAATAACGCACAACTGGAATAAAGGTTGAGTTATAACAAAACATTTAGTAGTAAGTATTCATAGATTCATAACAATTGAACAACCTTTTCTCTTTCTTAATAAGTCTTGGGTTTTCGCGGGTCGTAATAATAATAATAACAATAAAAAGCATAATAAGTATTCCTTGAAGAATGTAAATGTCAAGGCATTTGAGTTGTGTCCTATGTTTGTACTATGTCATAGGATATTTCAAAAATTATCACTTCAGCAATGTGGTGAATGAGTATACACAGTTCTAATACCTAATAAAGAAAAATATTTATCGTCTGCAGTTAACAAAACTCAAAACTCAATTTCATTACTTGAAAGTCCAGTCAAGTCTAAAAGACCATTTTTTAATTTTATTAAATGGGGACATTTTGAAGGGAAAATATATTGCTAAGTATGTTTAGTTTTTTTTCTCACAAAAAGGATAATTTTAAAGGTTTTTTGTAATATCTTCGGTGTGTATGAGAAATAATGAATTATTTTTAAAGATCAATGTAGAAATATCTATTAAAAACGTGACGAACTCCGGAACGACAATCCATTAAATTTAAAACTAAATATTAATTTCGGCAATTAAAACATCTAAGAACTTCTAATCTAAAATCATCAAAGTTTACTTGATTGTCATTATGTTCACCATTTTTGTGATTTAAAGGTCAAATTATCAAGTAACGTGAATGATTATTTCATTTGAACAATCTCATTGTTCGCTACTTTATGATAAGCAATGCCGTGGATACAACAAACATAAAGTTTAAAACAAAAATGCATACCAAGAAAAAAAACAGTTTTTAAGTAGTTTTAAAACCCGTATATTATTGTCAAGGCGGCAGAACGACATTGCAAAACAATTTGATTCCTTCGCTAGCCGGAAGCCTAATTACGCGGAGTCACAACTTACACACGTTAATTCCGGGTTAGAATCAACTCAATGTCTGCAACGTTCCCACATTGCTGGATTGCCTTTGCTTGTGCCTTGGAGGTAAACCCACAAACGAGAGGGGATATCATCAATTTATGTTCACCGTGTGGAAATTGTTAATTTGTGGAGTAATTGCCGAGACGTGGGTAGTTATTCGTGGTAATATCAGAACGGAGAGCTTACGTTAGTTTGCTATTTAAGTGCATTATGTTTCAGTTTCGTCCTCCTATAGCAGTGTTAGATGTTTGCGTAGTTTTAATGGCAAATCCTTTTAAAATAATATACTGAAGTTATAAAATAAACAGTGATCGAATGAAAAGTCGTTTGAAAAACATTAGTTTAAAATCATATTTAATGTAATAGTGACTCAGCTTGATGAGAGAAATACTAACCAATAGATTCTACGTAAACCTACAATATTATTTCGAAATCAACTACAAAACCGGCTTGCGAAGGACAGAGGAAACACATTTCAAATGTATCACTCATTTATTTTGCCAATAGGTATGTTAAATGACTAAGAATTGTATAATTTTGTGGAGCCATTCGATCGGTTCACATCCCGTTGGCAATGCCACGACAAGCTGTTATTACACAAGTCTGTCGGTTGATTCAAATGGGAATGGGTGCCGAGAAGCAATTTCCTTGCACTATCACGCGCCCGATGGAATTTCACAAATACGAAATACATTAATTCATCGACTTGCCTGACGTGATTTTTAATAAGATTACATTATTATTAGGATTTCTCTATTCCGTATAAGATTCATTATCGATGATGTTTTTATTTAAAAGTGAATGTATTTCTTTTGAAGCTATAGTACAGTCGAGATAACGAGTATAATAAAATCATTCGTTTCCCAAACCAATGTAATCTCGTAATCTTTTCTGTCCTGTCATTTCAGAATCATTTTATCATATTTTGATGATATATAATGTGGCAAGTGAAAATTCCCGTTAATTAATTATTGATGAAAATTTTGCAATCGGTGAAAGCCATTGGTGTCCGCCGACGCCGCTGATAAAATATCTAGTTGACAGATTGTGCGTACCGGCTGCGTTTCACGGTATTTTGGAGAGATTAATACTGCAATGATTTCATTCATAACGAAATTTTAATGAACATGAAATTTTCGTTTTGATAATTATAATGGAATGTAATAAAAATAAATGTCTGTCTAAACACTAAATTAGTATTGTTAGTTGAAAATTTTTGAAAAGTTTGATTCACTCGCCACCGAAGCAGAATCACCAGTTTTATCTGGAACTGACTAACTTTGGTACCGTTTCTGTCCAGCTATCTTTGAAACGGTAGGCAGCGGCTTGGCTCTGCCCCTGGCATTGCTGAAGTCCATGGGCGACGGTAACCACGCACCATCAGGCGGGCCGTATGCTCGTCTGCATACAAGGGCAATAAAAAAAAAGAACTCCCCATTTCAGTATTTCACTAAGAGTGCTATGGCATGTGTAATAAACACAGGAAAATTACATTTGCGGAGAATATTTCATGGTAGATATCGGTAGTGCAGCGCATTAGAGTCTATGGGCGCCTGCTGCCATTTCTACCATGAGATGGACAGATCATCATCTGCTGAGGCAATATAAAAAATATGACGCATCTCCATTGTCCAATGACATTGCCAGGTCAAATTATCGAGCAAACTCTGACATTGCCCCTTTGTTAATATAACAATAGGCGGATATGTCCAATACAAATTAAGATTCAGTCAAACAATCAGTTCGATTCTCCCTTCTCTCCAATCAAAGCCTTTGCGTCATTTATATTTTTAGTAAACACTCGCACATTATTAGCAAGCAAAAAATTCGTTAGCCAACGTATTAATGTGAAATCATCGTATAATGTCATCATAATGTTTTTTCTTTAAATTTTATAAACTAACATAGAAACTGCTTTCTTTTTAAGATTACCTTTAGTTCTTTCTCTCCATCTTAT
Source organism: Bombyx mandarina (assembly GCF_030267445.1). Taxonomy (NCBI): domain Eukaryota; kingdom Metazoa; phylum Arthropoda; class Insecta; order Lepidoptera; family Bombycidae; genus Bombyx; species Bombyx mandarina. The sequence continues at coordinate 15,874,074 of NC_143216.1, read as the reverse complement.
CTCAAAAGGCGCTTTTGAGTTTATCCGTCATATACATATCGTATCCCTGAGATCAACGGAAAACAAACACATAACAATAAATTCCTTCAAACGTTTGATTAAGGATTTAAATTTATTATCCATTTGTTTTATTAGTGTTAGGATGAAATGTATAAAGAGTATATTTCAAACGTTGTATTTACGTTTTATAGGTATTTATGTAAAATAAGCAATGTATATATATTTAAATTATTTATTATTTTTTTATGTGTAAAGTATTCATATTATCATCATATTATTGACATTTACACATATGTATTTTTCTTCGTTTGATAAGTATACCGCGGTTAATTTTTTGTATTTGTGATTATTTTGGTGTACAATAAAGCATACCTCACTTTACTCTACTTATAACTTATTTATATATTATTTACAACTTTTTAACTTTATATATTATTTACAAGAAACATTTTTCATGAATATGTTTATTGACAATTCTAATAATATTAATGTTGTTTAGTAACATTTCAAACTAGACACGACCTTCAGCAAGGAAGAGACCGACTCAGAAGAAGAAGACGATGTTTATTATTTCCGGTTAATTTCAAAGACTTTTATTCGACGACTTCTGATTGCAATTTGGATTTATTTATTTATTTCATGGACAAGTTGTGTTACGATCTTCGCATTAATAAGCTACCTACGTACTGTTATAGACTGTTAGTGCTAATTCTCATCTAAGCGATGTCTTAATTTTGATTCGCAAGTTATGATAGCTAGATGATATGATAGCTAGTTTGCTTCTCATTCTCCGGTGAATCCCCTAGTCGCCTTTTCGAAAAAAAAACATCGGTAGGTACTGTAGGTACAGCCAACAAAACAACAACGGAAATCAGTGATAAAACCATTTTGATGCTAAGACGAAACAATATGCATGAATACTTAGTACAGTGTTAGAAACTTCGCGAATTAATCACGCCATTTCAAAAGACACGTCTCGTCTCATAAATCACGAATGCTAACCAGCCATGTTTTCTAATTTCTCAAAAGTCGATGACCTAGAATATCAGAACAAGAGTGATTAGTTGATAGTTAAAGTTAAAAAAAGTTTATATAATAACGCATCTGACGTATTGTTAAAATACTGTTACGATTTTAACTTGTGCCAATTTTACAATTAGATGGATTTACAGAACTTTTAATTAGTATGAATTAAAAAATGTGAGTATTTCTTGAAGTATTTCTTTAAATGCTTAGATTAGTAAAAACACCTCAGAGTCTTTTACATTTTGTTCGATTTTAAAATAAAATATTTTCATTTACATAATGTTAAAATGAGTTTAGCACTATTTTCGAATAGCATCTCGTTAATAACTATAGCTTTAAATATAACGAAAACTTCTTATTAATAATAACAATGTTACGATAAATCTATACTAATGTTATAAAGAAGAAAGATTTGTTTGTTTGTTTGTACTGAATAGGCTCCGAAACTACTGAACTCATTTGAAAAATTCTTTCACTGTTTGGAAGCTACACTATTCCCGAGTGACATAGACTATAATCTTTTTTGAAAAAATTAGGGATCCTTACTAAAACTCCAATGATGTAACCCAAGGTGTAAAAAAATTACCTAAAATATTCTTTACATCGCGTGCCCTGCGAAAACTATTCATGATAGAATAAATTAATGTACTACGACTTTGTAGAATACATTATTATTTACAAAAAGTGTCGCGACAGCATATGTTTAACTATTATAGTTATGCCGCAATAAGTATTTTTTTATTTTTTTAAATAAAACAACGTCAAGTATCGTTGAAATTTTGGAGCGGGCCGCTAGTATTAAATAAATATACACAAATAATAATAAAAAATATAACTAATGTAATCGATTAAACATTTATATACATGTTTGTGTATTATAACATTGTTATAATTAATAAATAGTTTGCGGTATTATTCTATATTAACTCATAAACATCGGTTAAAGTTCAGACACGCAAGTTGGCAAGTTGTGAGAATCTCCGCTTAATATGAGTTCCCTCCGACATTGTTACAAACAAGCATTTTTCAAGTTCGCACTTAACAAGACATGCACGTACATGTGTTATTGTTTTAATATTTTTTTGTTAGTGTTAGTAACCATAGATTGTCTTTATTTTTTGCACTTGATGAACTGTGACGAATCAGAGAGCATCTAGTGTTTTATGATTGCCGGTGTCTATGGACATCACAAAGTGAATGCCGCACCAGACCTATCCTTTAAACCGGACCCCATATATTTTTTGAGGCAGCAATAGAGAGAAGGTTGAAAGACGATATGGGTAAGAGGGGAGTGAGCGAAGAAATGGTATATGATAGAAGAGTATGGAAGGAGAAAACATGTTGCGCCGACCCCAGGTAACTGGAAGAAGGGCAGGATAATGATGAGCAATAGAGAGAAGGTTGGTACCCGTGTAGGCTTAAAATGTCTAAAATATCGCTACTGACAATACTAGTTGTTAGGCAAATTGAAAAATTTTGAGGATTTGGTTTATTTATTTATTGCTTAGATGGGTGGACGAGCTCACGGCCCACCTGGTGTTTAGTGGTTACCGGAGATATAACGTAAATGCCGCCACCCACCTTGAGACATGAGTTCTAAGGTCTCAGTTTTAACAGTACCACATAACATTGTTCCTTTAACGTAGTAGCCGCTCTGTACGATAATTATTTACTTGGAAAATATGTTGCCTGCCTTTATGATAAAAACATCGGCTCGTTCGATATGAGTACACTAACTCTTACTTCAGGCTTTATTTTATTTATACTTGATTTCAGTTTTTTTTTAAAACCATAAAAATTTAGAATCTTTCAATTTCAGTGTTTTTGTTTCAGTGAGTTTGAAGCTTTTTTGGTTTTATTACAGTTTTTAGATAGATGCATTACGCTTTTAAGGGTGGTACAACGGCTATGCTGTACAATTGAAGCTTAGACCTAATGTTTCATGGTAGGTGACGATATTCATATTTCTCTAATCAATGAACACCAGTTGGCCCGTGATGTACTCTATAAGCCATCAATACAATGAAAATGTGTATTTAAACATATAAATAGTATTTCCTAATCCATACTTCCATACGAATCCACATGATTGGACGTAATTTTTTTAAACTGCTATCAGTTTAAGTGGGCTATGACATAGGCTAATTTTTATCCTGAAAAATATGTCAATCCCACGGAAAACTACATTGACAGTTATCCTTGACCTCGCAGGCGAAGCTGCGGGTAACAGCTAATACATAATTTTAATAAAGTTTTGCGCTATTAACCGTAAACAATTATGACAAATTATCAATACTAGTGGTCCCGCAGTAGTCGAAATTCGACTAAAATTATAAGTTTGAACATTATTATGGTTCTATTGTCAAAGATTATATTATTATACTTTCGTAATCACGGATTTCGCCAAAACTACACTATAGACAAATAATATTAAAGACAAACCATATTAATCTATTCTCAATTCGACCACAGACTTTAACAATAAATAAAAGAGTATATTGCGTGTGTGTGTCAAATACATGGTAGTGTGTGTAATGCTTTTTTTATTGATTTAATGTACTTTTTATGCATAATTAAAAAAAATTGCATTGTGCACTGCTTCTCGACATTCTCTATAAGTGTGGAAAATTCCATACTCCTCCGTCCCCGCAATTTTCGTAAAAAGGGGTACAAAGTTTTTGCTTCACGTATTAATATATAGATTATCAATAAAATTAAATTTTTATAAAACAATTGTTTCCAGAACTGGTTTTATTAATCTAAATCTATAATTAAGGCGACAAGCTTTTGTTGTGCAATTTAAGGCGTCGCACACCTTGAGGTGTGTGGTTAAAGTCTTGATTATGAGATGATAATAATAATAGTTTTTTACTACTATGACTATCCACACTACGCGAACTATGACCGACCAGCAACAAAAACATACACGATGTTCATATTGAATTTTTCGACGATACAAAATGCCTTAGAATTGTTGTTTGTAGCGTTGTAAGTTGTTTATAAATTTTTACGGTTGTTTTTAATATGTTGCTCACTTATTGTACTACTTCTGTGTCTAGAATCTGCATATATCCGTCTGGTGTAGTGGTAAGTGACATGGTCACTACACAAGGGGGTCGCGGGTTCGAATCCGGCCAAGAGAGGATATTTGTATAATAAATATAAAATGTCTTTTCCAGGGTTATGGATTTATATTAAATATATTGTATGTTTACAATAAAAATCTTACATTTATTTCCGTTATCCGGTACCTGTAACACAAGTTCTTTACGAGCTTAGCACGGGACCATTTAACGTGGCGTGATTGTTAGTAAATGTTTATTATTGTTTATTATTTATTATTATTATAATAAAAGTGAACCACGACTGATAGCGATATAGATAGTACACAAGCCGCCTTATCATTATTTCACAAACGCTCCCCTGGATTGGCTTAAATATTATCTTAGTATCACAGTATATTTACGTACATATAAGTTCATCACATTTATTGCTAAATGAAAGTTCCACTTACCATTGGGACATGTGAAAAGGTTTCCCTGAAAAAAAGAAGAAAACAACATTAAAATTTTAAACCATATTACAGCAGAGATTTGAGGTGGTACACAGATGTGAAATACGCGTAAATATGATTACGATAGGCGGGGGTTTGGCTGTGCCTATGGCATTACTAACGTTAATGTAGGCGACGACTTGGCTCTGTCACTTGGCATTGCTAACGTCCATGAGCGACGGTAACCACTCACCATCAGATGGGCCCTATGCTTGTCTGCCTACAGGAGTAATAAAATATATTTTTTTTGAAATTTCATTATTTTGAACCTTATGCAACCTCGTATAATGTTACGGTTTTCCATCTAACTGAATTGAGGACGAGCTCTGTTGTAGTGCATACTGCCTAAAATGAACGACTCATAAAGCATGATGGAACTACGTACCTATCAAAGGTGAAACCAATTAGTTTTCCTTTGAAGTATCGACATTGTAGTTTGCAGCATCCAACGTCTTTGATTTGGGTGGCTTTTGAAAGCTATTGTCACATGTGTACTTTGAATGGGCGTTGTTCGAAGATTTCATTGTAAAATTTTCATATACAGATGTGTTTTTTTTTTAAATCACATAGAATGGAACCGAGAGTGTCGCCAAATAAAATATTGAACATCCGAACCTAAATAAATCGAAGCTGCGGTTCGATTCGCAGTTTTCCATTCGGAAATTGATATAGTTGACGGCATCGGAATGGCTTAGCAAATCGGGGAAAGCGAATTCGAGGACAATCACCACCAGTGACCGCGCACGAAGTCTAACAGTCGATCACGGCCAAGCATTAAAAACTATTATTGAATTGCACGAAAAATAGTCTTATTGAAATTTAAATAAATAAAAAAAAAAAATATTTTTTTCTTATAAAAAACATTTAAATAACATACAAACATTTTTAGGTAGCGTTTTATTTAAATAATGATTATTTTTAATTTCCTAATTCAAAATCGAATGCGATACCGTTTTCACGCTCACGGGCAACTCAAGAACAAAATTGCTAAACATCGATTTTGAATTGGCACTAAACAATTTGAATATAGTATCTGTGTCTGTTTACCGTTTGTGTATAATAACTACTAAAGTCCAAAATACAGTAATGTCGATTCATTTTGTGTCTCAAATAGGAATGTAAATCTCAATAAAAATAGTATAATTGTTTAAATGCAGTTAATGTTGTATGTTGTGCATGTTTTCTTTAATTTTAAAATGATAAAATGATAAAATCATTAATTTTAAAATGATTAAATTCAAAACCGCTATGTGAATTATCAATACAAGTTCTCTCCGAAATAATAAAATACTCTTGCTTACGAATCGCAACTGGATATGTAATAATCGTTCAGATACTTAGGTCAATGCCGAAACTAATTTAGTTGGTTCCCTAGTGTAACCATAAATTGAGTTTGTCATATATACACGATCAGTACGTGCCTATTCACCTACGTCATTGCTTTTACTAAAACAAACATATTGGAAAGTGCAAACTCACTGGCCGCAATGTTTATCAAACTACTTACAAAACTACGGAACGCTGGATACTAACTGACACTCGATAACACGAATGTCAAATCGATTCTGACAGTTCGCTTCACTGACCAAAGCGTAATCGATTACGTATAGATTAGGCTGTTTAGATTTGTACAATTTGTTGTATAACTATTTTGGGGCCCTCGACGAGATTTTCTTGGTTATGTCGATAATTAGTTTAGTAATATTCATGATAGATCTACATACCTATACAAAACCGATAATAGAATAATTTTATAGTTGAGCGAAAAGCTAAGATTAACTATTTTGGGTTAGATTAAAAAAAAGTTAGTTTAAAAGCAAATACACGCTAGGATCATTCTCTTGTGAACGCTGTGTTCACTAATTTCAATAACTGTATGAAATTTATAGTTTTTTTTTTAAATCTTATTTGTGGCAATGGGGTAATTTAATCATGGCCGTTGTGGTCAAATAGTCTCGCTATTTTAATTCAATGCGGTTTTAGGTAATTAAATAAGCTATTAACATAATGACAAGAGTGGTCGAATATAATTTAGGAATGGTGGCTTAAAACTGTCGATTAATGTCATTTCATTTTTGTATAATATATGTCATAAACGACGAATAAACAAAAACTGTAGATAGGCAAACTCATTTTCTTTTTATCATATTGAGGATAATGCTGAGACGTTATGTTCCACAAATAATTCCATTTACTTGGTATTTATTATTGTTGAATGAATATATATATTCGATATATTTGAAAATAATCGAAGTTGAGTTCCCGGAAAAATGTGCGTCTGAGTTATATTTTGTTATATTATATCAACGCGTTTCTCATTGGAATAATTTCAAAGGGGGCTCCCACATAATCATTTTATGAAGTAAAATTAAAACCCGATACCGACCCGATAAATAACTCATTTGTCATAATTACATTTCGCATTATAACGAATTGTAGAATTTCACTCGATTTTTAAATACTTTGAAAATTAACATCGTTCATCTACAATGATAATTATTAAATACCAAATTGTAGCTGAATTTATTATAGTAGATTATAAGAAATACAATTATTCTTTTACTTTTTTTTTCCTACCTAAGCTGATAGCCCTGAGAGTCTATTTCAGCGTTAGCTTAGCTAGTAAGTGAGCTCACGGGGCTCAAACCGGAGTGTGATGCTAACACTGACCCTAGCAAGAGCAGTGGTTCGCAGAATCTACCACCGGATTGGAAACGCGACCCACTGAGAAGATCCGGCGAGAAACTCAGTGGGCTGTGGCTGTGGGTTAATTTTTTACTTGACATGGGTGGACGATTTCAAACTTGCGCCTAATAGGATGACGATACCTAACTCTGCGGGACCTTAATACGGCGTTCGGTATTAAATAATTTACTAAACTTACTGAATTTTTTTTTTTTTTTTATTGCTTAGATGAGTGGATGAGCTCACAGCCCACCTGGTGTTAAGTGGTTACTGGAGCCCATAGACATCTACAACGTAAATGGGCCACCCACCTTGAGATATAAGTTCTAAGGTCTCAATTATAGTTACAGTGAATGCATACTAACGAACTAACGAATTTACTAGTTGTTCTTATTCGTTTGTAAGTCCATTGTACACGTGCAACTTGAGCAAAGTGAGATTGTAATTGGTAAAAGTTGATAACCTCACAATGCGGACATTGCATTACGACACTGCTCTCAGCAACATAATTCTATTCACTAATAACCTGGTACCGTTTGTTTACCATACAATACTGAGTTCCGTTAATAACTAGAACGATTGACTTGTACGTTTGGTTAAAGAATATTTGCGATTTTCTTAACTAAAAAAATTTTTAAGATATTTTTTTGTCAGAATAATGGATAGATTTCTTAGTACACTAACTAAATTATTTCAATATTTTGATATATATAACTTTTCAAGCGCTTCATAATTTACGACGTAAATCTAATTTGGCATCGATGGTGTTTTGGATCGAACAAAATATGTCGCTGTTTGGTTTTAAATCGGCGAATGACACGAAAGTTATTTAGTATTTCCTTTAGTTTTCATGAGGCATTGACATAATTAAAACTATTTTTACGGTTTAAGCTCGAGTTTTCATTCAGTTCGTTACATTATTTCCGATGTTTTGAATACTTTATTTTATTTGTGATCATGGATGAGGGAAATGATGTAATTGAATTGAAGTGATAACTTCATATGGGACGGTAAACCGATTCGTTACGTAACGCGTTACGGCGCCAGTCTGTCTAGCTTCTCTTTCTCTCACGCGTACGACAGCGGTACGAATAAAGTATGTAGCTCCTAACTATTTATATATATATATCTTTAAATCTAGATAATTACAATGTACATACACAAAATTCTAATGTACATATTTTTTTTATTTTTATTTTTTTTTGCCTTTGTAGGCAGACGGGCATACGGCCCACCTGATGGTGAGTGGTTACCGTCGCCCATGGACTTCAGCAATGCCAGGGGCAGAGCCAAGCCGCTGCCTACCGCTTAATACTCTCCACAAGCCTCGTTTGAAGAAGGACATGTCATAGCGCTCGGGAAACACCGTGGAGGGGAGCTCATTCCATAGCCGGATGGTATGTGGCAAAAAAGATCTCTAGAAACGCACTGTGGATGATCGCAGTGGCTCCAGGTAGTATGGATGAACTCTACTCCGGTGGCGGGCGGTGCGATGGTAAAAACGAGATGCTGGTATCATCTCGAACAATTCCTCAGAGCACTCCCCATGGAACATACGGTACAAAATACAGAGGGAACCGAAGTCCCTCCGCAGACCGAGAGGCTCCAATTGAAGAATTGTAACATATTCAAGAATTGTAACTAATAATAAAATATATTATTTTATAATTAATAAATATATTATAGAATAGAAATAAATAACCCTTCCTTACATTGTCTTATTAGTATACATACAATTTAAGTAATAAACCTAAGCTTCTCTCAAGTTAAACAATTTTAATATTAAATAGTTCAACTTAGATCAATTTAAGTTAACATTTCTGTCGGCCGTGCCGAGACGCACACGTTTTTTTAAAATACTTATTAGCCACATAACACTTCTTCACTGGAAGATATGCGTTTCTATTTTACTGATGTTCACAAACAAGATCAATACGAAACATATTTTTCACATAACCTTTCTTCTTCAGTCAGTCGTCAGTTGGTACACTCCTGGCAAAATTTCGATTAAAATTCAAATCTCATTTCTGCAGCGAAGTCTATATGCATGTTGACTATCGATTATCGTGCGTGACTTTGTTGTCAACAGTTTCGATGCAGCAGTGGACAGTGCCCAACGAAACTTTCCACTTTTCTCTTGTCGTCAATTATTTTTTCCTATTGTTTAACAAAGGTGTTTTCGCTTTCTTTCACTATAATATGCGAGCTGCATTTCAATTGTTTAGAAGTGAATAAAGCAGTATCTTTAGGTACAAAATATTATGCTCGTTTAAGGAAAGATACGCTAATGTATTCTAGAAGAAATGACATTGTTAAAGCATTTATTTGGCTCGGCCAGAAGACGATTGTATTATTTTCGGTTAGGACCTCATGTGAGTCCGCACGGGTAGGTCCCACCACCGCGCCTATTTCTGCCGTGAAGCAGTAATGCGTTTCGGCTTGAAGGGTGGGGCAGCCGTTGTAACTGTACTGATACCTTACAACTTATATCTCTAGGTGGGTGGCGCATTTACGTTGTAAATGTCTATGGGCTCCAGTAACCATTTAAGACCAGGTGGGCTGTGAGCTTGTCCACCCATCTAAGCAATAAAAAAAAGGAAAATAAGTTAGTGTATTCTAGAAGAAAGGACATTGTTAAGATTTGACACACGGATCGTAAAAATATGCATTTATTTGGCTTGGCGAAAAGACGATTGGCTAATGGTTAAGCTTTTATTACATGGCTTATATTCGTACCAAGTCAGTCGCGCACGATATGATTGAAAGATGCGGCAAGAGAACATCCGTTTTGTTGGATCATAATACAACGCAGCGCGATGTTTTCCGAAGCTACCTTTTTAATTACATTTTATTGTTCTTTTTTAGATCATGTATCTAGTTCTTCTTCCGAATAGATATTCTTGATTTGTTCTTAATAACCTAATAGCTTACAGTTGCCTTTGGTAGGAATGTCGAATGATAAATATTTAATATGTGATTAATTGATTTTTAACTTTGCATTAATTATTATTAAATATTATTTGATTACATTTAGAGAATATTAGATAAAAAGATGTGTGCTTTTGTTATTAACTAAAATAATATAAACTTTTCTTGTGTTCGTATTTAAAATATTTTATGCCTATTAAGGTAAGTGCATTTATTCGAAATTATCATTAAATTTGTTTAAATGACAATAGTTTGAATAAACAATAAAAAGGTAGTTTTTGTGGCTATTGATAGTAATAATTGTGTTTTTGATGACAAGACCCCAAGTCTAGACCACATGTCGCGAGTTAATGGATCAATGTCAAACCGGTTGCATGTTTAACGGTGGTTACATAACTATAATTCTATTATTAAGCAATAAAAAATAATTGTACCGCCCACATTTCACGCTTGAGTTGGTATTGCAAAATTAACTATTTTGTAGGTTATTAGTTCATAATCGTTCGATTTAAATGAGCAGTTAGCAATTATTAATTAGTGAAAACTTTATGTCTTTAAGTAAGCTGATCTTTTAGCTAGGAGTGTACCTGATTTTTAACCGACTTAAATAAATAAGGAGACTGTGTGTGTTCATCAAAACTTGTTTGATTTTGATGGTTTTCTCTTTATTTGAAAGATGTTGCTTTTTATGTTGTCCCATTTAAACTTTATCAAGATCTAAACAGTCGTTTTTGAGTTATTTTTAATAAATCAATTGACTTCGACTACACTAGTGGTATTTTCATTTTATTTTGTTGGAGTTGATTGTCTTTTTTGTTAAAATTATATTCATGATCAGAATATCACAAATATTTAAAATCAACACATTTCAAGGGAACAAAATTTTAATAACGACAATTTTCAAATTTTCCACCTAATTTTCGCTCTCTTCGTGAGGTAATTACGAAAAATTCCTCTTTGCTACCTACCCTCACAAAACATACTCAAATTTCTATTCATTTATATCTCTATATTGTCTCCTAGTAAGCTATTACTTGCCTGTCTTACGAGTAACATATTTTATCACTAATCAACAAATTAAATGGATAATACTGCCTTACCTCATTGTTAGCGAGTGTAGCTCCGATCAGCAACGCGGCGACACACAACGCCGCCCGCCACCTTATCAACATCGTAAATCTGCAGGACAAAACATATTTCACTTTAGTTATTATACTCATAAACAGCTTACGAGAAAGCACGGGTACTTGAGATTTGAAACATTATTTCTTGTGTTCTGATTGATGATTATGATAGTGTTTTTAACTGAAAACTTAAAGGCTTAAAGTCTTGTCCCAAAGTGAAGAAATTAACATTGGAATGTATATTGCAACCACTTAATATTAGGTACACCTTGGAGTCCACATTGAGCAAGAGATAGTCTCTCCGGCTCTTCTAATGATAATAGTTTGTCAAGCTGTTGATCTGAAGACACTAGGGGGTTGGTCAGAGCTGTTTCTTATCATACATCTCAAGCAGCAGCATTTTCTGATATAGCACTTTAAGTGATATTATTCTATTGTCCTAAATACTGGTGGTAAATGTGTACTCGCCCACGTGGGCTTGCACAACCATCTTTATTATTTCTGCCACGATCTCATCATAATGTTATACTACTATGAGCAACGCCATCTGTTTTCAGATAAAACGGATATCGAAACAATAGAAAGTCTCTCGAATTTTCCAAAATATATCGAATGTTTCAGTTGTATTGGGCGTATTCTAATGGCCCCGTGGATACTCTCAATATAGAAGTGTCTAGAACATTTGGGAATATTTTAGATTCGTCCTCTAGCCCTATGGAGAATTTTCTGGAAAATTGTAGACATAGTCGAAATGACTATAAAAGCGTGACATAGGCCACGTGAAGGCAGATCTGTTTGAAGTGAAGCAACGAACAGACCACTTGAGGCGAAGCCAAAAAGTGAAGTGTGATAGTGAAGTTTTCCTTACGTGTCCTAAAAATTAAATTAAGTTTTAGTTAGTGTTTCGGCGAAGACTTTTCTTTATCCTAAGCCTCAGCTCATCACACTATGATTCAGATTGATTTGCTTCTACAAAGCAATTGAGACTTCGATTGTATCTATTTGAATTAATCCCTAAGCTAATAAATACTACCACGCAAGATTGAGGAGCATTAGCATTGATTAAAAAAATCAAGGTCGCATGCATTTATTTCTTGTTAAAATACCGTTGTCATGTAAGATCTCCAAGCCGCTGCAATAAATTTCATAATAAGCTGCTAAGCGCAAGAATTCGCAATTGCACTTCACATTACCACTATACATTTTGACTTTTACGAGAACTGTTAATAAGGGTTATAAGTCCAATTTCAAAGCAGCATAATACGTGAGAGGCATTACGGTACCTTCGAGCATGAGCGCAATGAACGACACCTTCAATATTTATTTATTAAAAGTAGGGTAAAATCTGTTGAAATAGAAGTTTCTAGAATGACGTAATATATTTTGTTTGCCTGGTTACTATTAGACACGTCACGGGTAAAGTGCGAAAGTTTGCTTCTTTACTTTCACTATAAATTTCAAAAGATTTAAGTGATAAAACAGGATGTAGTTTTCGATTTTATTAGAACTATTAATTTTACTAATTAATATGTGGAGAATGTAAGGCGTGAAACCGGTCGTGTTGGCAAATTAATCGAAAAGCTCAGTAAAATAGGTTCGAATTATGCAAAAAAAATTAAATATTATTTAAAATAATGTGTTTCGGTCGAGGGTTAATCTTTATAAACACATTTCACTTAATTTTCGCTTGGTTTTCTATTCAAAATAATAAAAATAGTTTTACATTTTCAAATTGAATAACAACTTTATACAACATATTTATACAGCTAACATTTTCAAAATATCAATTATGGGAATTAAAAAAAAAGATATACAAAGCTTATTGCCTCCCTTTCAGCAAAGTTTCCGTCGCGGTCAGAGAACTTGGGTGTTCACGGGGCCCTGTCGAATAGTTCGTGAAGTTACGACACAATGACGAACAAACAGTAGCGACGGACAAACGAGCTGCTTGCCTCCTAAACTATAGGAGCCTGACAGGAGCTCATGAAAATTTACAAAGGAACGTTTTTGTTTGAAGACAAGTTATAATATTGATTTGAAGTTTGGAGTTGGCTTCGATAACATTTATTGTTTTTTACATGTACTCAGATGAAACGGCGTTTATGATCCTGTTTATTTATAAGTGATAAAAAAATTATTGATAATATGCTTTAAGCGCATAAATAAATGTGGGTAATATTAATTTCTGCAGCACTAGAACTTCTGTTTTATTTATTCAAAATATTCGTACCAAAGAAAGCATTCTATGTTTCGACTAATAACTGTTGATTCTAAAATCTATATCCATTAACTACATAAAACAAAAACAGAAAAATATGGATGATATACAAATAATAATAAGATGTTGAATAATCATGTAATTTAAATTTAAGATCCCCGCTAATGCATACTGTTGTTTTTTTATATATTCATGATTCATTATTTGGTAATCACGTGCATGATGACATAACGAAAAACGAGAAAGAAAAATGAGATCCCTCTAGAGTACATTACGCAAATAATTAAATATATTTCAAAGCGCAACAATAATTAAATGGCACATGCATATTTTGAATAATCATACACTTTCGTAGGTACGCATTCATACGCATACGCATTTTATCTATTATGTACAATGATTAGGAAATAAGTTTAATGTAATAAAGTAATTATAGTATTAACTAAAGATTTAATTAGATCGAGATCGAGATGTAAACAGAGTAAGAAACGAGAGATTTTTCGAAGAATCGTCACGAACAATTCTGTGTGATATACACCATCAATGTAATGGCGAATTGCGACAGTACAGTTTGCAGTTAAAGAAGTGTGGGATTCGTAAGAACGGAACTTATGAAAATAGTGTGGAACGGAGCCTTAAGGTGTGAGTGAGAGAACTGAAAGAAAGGGAAAAGGAGAATGACAGAGAAAAGCAAGATGGCGAAGACGGCTGAATAAGCAAGGGGTAAAAAAGGTGTAAATTAATTTTTAATTATTATAATTGAGAAAATTTCAGAAGAGAACAATAAAAGTGCAACAGTGAAATAGTTTTATTTTATGTACCACGATCGTAATTCTACAGAAGAGGAAAAATTAATGTATTTGTGTGATATTGCAAAATCTATGTTTCGTAAAGGCGCGAACTCTTATGCGCCAGAGGGCATTGCCAACAAAAAGCCTGTCTAACCTTTATGTCTGATGATGTCATGGTTTAAGTCCGGTTTGCGATATCTTATACACATAGAGAGGTACATACGAAATATTTGTACTCACATTTAAGTCTGGCGAATATCATTCGAAATATTCTTCGTGAATACGTTAGGTTATTTATCAGTATAGATAAAGTTGATTGATGGAAGTAATTTTATTGGAAACTAGCTAACCCGGCAGACTTCGTAGTGCCTCAATCGATAAACAAAAGACCTAAACATAAAACAAACAAAAGGAATCCTTCCGACGGGGGACACATCAAAGGAAAAACAAAATTGTAATTTTTATTTAATTCCAAGCATTTTCATATTTATCTACCTTTTAAACCTTCCCTGGACTTCCACAAATAATTCAAGACCAAAATTAGCCAAATCGGTCCAGCCGTTCTCGAGTTTTAGGGAGACTAACGAACATCGATTCATTTTTATATATATATAGATTAGAGGATTTCGGTAATGCATCTTAACCTTTGCTGAATATACAAAATAAACCCAGTTTTTGAAACTATTAGAGCGCCAACTTGACTGAACCACGCCAAAAGTTAAAAAGAGCAGTGCAATCGGATAAGCAACGAATAGTATACAAGAAAACATACAATTTATAATTTAGCTTGCAATCCTATTGTGTGCGATGTAATTTCTTTTATGACCTTTTATTAATGATTAAATATTTCATGGTGGCCATCATAAACGTCTAAACGACAATGTTGAGTAATTGTTTGTTATTTAAATATTAGCGGTAAGCGTTTACGTATATTACGTTATGTTATGTTTCGTTAGCAATATGAAATAGGTAATTGAGATAATGGTAGGTTTTAGTGATGAAATTCTACACCTCACTTTATTGACCTCACGTCTTAAAGTGAAACAACTAGAAATTAGGAGTTTGCAAGACAATCCGTTCTAGAAACTTGTGAGTCCGCACACCCGTGCGTACCACCATCCATCATTTCTGCCGCGAAACAGTAATACGTTTCAAATTGTAGGGCGCGATAGCCGTTGTACTATAGAAGTGAGACTGTAGAGCTCTTGGCTAAAAATGGACAGCGGCATTTACATTGTTGATGTCTATGATCTCCGGTAGCCACTTAACACTAGATTGTAAGTACATGATCTCTTTCACCCGTCATCATCATCATTCATCATCATTATCCTGCCCTTCTCCCAGTCACCTGGGGTCGGCACAACATGTTTTCTCCTTCCATACTCTTCTATCATATACCATTTCTTCGCTCACTCCCCTCTTACCCATATCGTCTTTCACACAATCTATCCATTTCTTTTTAGGTCTACCTCTTCCTCTATATCCTTCCACATTCATAGTTATCACTTCCTTACCAACCTCATTTTCATTTGGTCTCATCACATGTCCATACCATCCCAAACGCGCACTCGTCAGCTACTCTGTCACAGGTGTCACTTTCAGACTTCCTCTAACGTATTCATTCCGTATCCATCCATTCTCGTTACTCCACACATCCATCGCAACATTCGCATCTCTGCTGCATGCAATCGCCTTTCATCTCCTTCACCCGTCTAAATAATAAAAAAAAAGGTTAAACTCTCAACTATATTAGGATATGAAACTCTTCAAACGTATGATTGGACTTAAAGAAATTAGGTTTTCGCCACGTTAAATGTAACGTACCTACTTGAGAATAAATACGGAGTGTTATACGACAATCTGCGTTTACAAAAACCCATTGAGTTGCTCAAATAATGTAAAGAAAAAAAATACAAATATCATACACGCTATTATTTAACGAGTAGTATAGCTGTGACCATGGCGATTGCAACAGTGTCGAAATATCGGGGACTCATAAAAATACTTAAATCGTGATAAAAAAATAACTAATAGTGTCTGAATGTACCTATAGATAGTCGCTTCTTTTTTTTTTTTTTCCTACCTAAGCTGAGAGCCTTGAGAGGCTATTTCAGCGTAACCCTAACGTTTGTAGGTGAGCTCACGGGGCTCAAACCTGACGACGATGCTAACACGAACCCTAGCAAGAGCCGTGCTTCGCAGGATCTACCACCGGATCGGAAACGCGACCCACTGAGAAGATCCGGCGAGAAACTCAGTGGGCTGTGTCTGGGAATTAATTTACTCGTCGAGCCCTTCGTCGCAAGCGACGGGTTCGACGAGAACGGTGACCGGTGCTTGAAGTACCTAGAAGCACCGTTAGTGGATCGGGAGGATCCGAGATGACGTGTTTTGGGCGACGTCGACTGCTTTCCATTCTGTCCGCAGGATCGGGAATGAAGATAGTCGCAAAAACTTAAGCAAACGTGTATAACAAAAATACCACTTCTGTGCTCTTTTAATAGTACAACCATTATTTATGGGGCTTTACTATGCTATTGAGATAAAAAAAATATGATAAAATTCTCGTTTGATGGTTAACATTTTATTTTTATAAAAGAGTTCAATGTACTATATCCTTTTGCAATAGAGGAAACTTATAAACGTACTCTTCCTGTTCTGTAAGGAAATTACAACACATACCAACATTTTTTCCACTTTTTATTCCGTTTCATACCACAACAATTACCTATGGGGGAAGTGTTATAAATTATTTAGTAGGTACAGACTTAAATTTTCATCTTCATTTCCTTTTCAAACTATGAGTTAGTTTAATTTTGTAATCGTTATATTAGATCTTGTGTTAAACGAAATAACAATATAAATAGATTCATGTGATTAGATTAATAGTAATAATTATCGTTAGTGAGATTTTATGGTATTGTATTTTTTAAACAAATCGGCGAAGAACGCATCTAACTTTGAATTTTGAAAATAATAACTAGCAAAATTCCTTTCCGCGCTAACGTGACTGTGTGGATAGGACGTATTTGTTTTGTGTGAGCCATCTGACGTATAGATATGTCATCTATGATACTATGATAAAAAGCCTAAAGTGCTGCTAGCATTAGCTGCACAAAGTTTCAAAGCCATCGAATGATAGACGGGCGAGCACTTTTATATACAAATTAATGTATACTTTTTTATTATTACTAGCTGACCCGGTAGACTTCGTAGTGCCTCAATCGATAAATAAAAGACGGGGGGGACATCAAAGGGAAAACAAAATTGTTATTTTTATTTATTTCCTAGCATTTTCATATTTATCTACCTTTTAAACCATCTCTGGACTTCCACAAATAATTCAAGACCAAAATTGGCCAAATCGGTTCATCCGTTCTCGAGTTTTAGCGAGACTAACGAACAGCAATTCATTTTTATATACTTATATATAGATTAGATTTATATTTAGGAAATATATCCCATATATTTATTTCTAAAACTATTGAGCACGTCTTGTCGAAGCTGTTTTCGTTCAGTTTTTAATAAGTTTTATAATTCCAAATCATCAACCAAGGTCTATATTTAGAGGAAACTAAGTTTCTTTTATGAGTTAAATCGAATATCTCATAAGCTTAAGAAGCATCAAAGATAAACCAGATAAAAACCCAGAAGTTTATGTGCTATGTTTTTAGATACGTATTTTAATGAACTGGTATTTATATATGGTGATTCCGACATACCATTGTAAAGTGAAGTTCTTATTTAGTGCAAATATGCTTTGATTTGAATAGCTTAGGCATTCCTTTTTAGCTTCTCCGAATACCGAAGTAAATATAGTTGTGCAAGAATAGTGGGATCCTATGTTAGTTCACTTCTCAATTCTGACATATCAACATGCCCTTTCGTTTGAATCTCGTATCATGGACATCGTCTACGAATTCGAGGATGACTGACAAGGGTTTGACTTCAAAGAATACATTACGCGTTATAAATATAATATGTGAGAGTCATATATATATAAAATAATAACTATGTTTTGCGCGTTTTTGGAACGAAGCTGTTTGAGGTAAGATTTGACTGGTAGAAATGATCACGTAATGAAAATACATGATAGGAAAGCTGCAAGCATGCAAAAGAACTCCTTGCGACTTACTCTCTGTCTCTTTCTATTATATCCGTGCGTGTTTTTTTATTTATTGCGCCATCCACCTCAAGATATAAGTTCTAAGGTTTCATGTGTAGTTACAACGGTTGCCCCACCCTTCAAACCGAAACGCATTACTGCTTCACGGCAGAAATAGGCAGGGTGGTGGTACCTACCCGTGCAGACTCACACGAGGTCCACCAGTAATTACGCAAATTATAATTTTGCGCGTTTGATTTTTATTACACGATGTTATTCCTTCACCGTGGAAATCAATTGTGAACATTTGTTGAGTACGTATTTCATTAGAAAAATTGGTACCCGCCTGAGTTTCGAACACCGGTGCATCGCTCAACACGAGTGCACGACGTCTTATCCTTTAGGCCACGACCACTCTGTGTGCGCGATTACCGAGCACTGTGAGCGGTCGGTTGCTTAACCTCATTATTTTATTTTATTTCGTTTTTACATTACATACTCATAATTAAGTAATTTTATGTCTAAGTTTAAAAAAAAAAAATGTTTCCACAAATCATCTAGTGAATCTTTTTGATTAATAGAAATTTCATTTCTGTCAAGTTCTCCAGATCGTAGACGTTTCTTTTAATTTTTATTTGTAGATCATGTTTGATGTAAATCTAACAGGTGTTCGAATCGTGTAAATAACTAGCATTCAACATTTAATTTATATTATCAAATAAACAACTATTAATTTTCAAAAGTTATCAGAGGTTGCGTGTATAAATAGCGGAAAAGCGGACATGATTAAATACCACTATCCTATCTCTGTCTGTGAGGCAATCATGCGTTTCAGTTTTAATTGGGAGCAGCCGGTACACAACTAACGCCTCGACCTGATGCCTTAAGGTATTATAACAATATTCACCTTACACAATGATACCCAATAACTATACTAAACACCAAATCGCCAAGCTTGTTTAGAATCTTTAAATCTCAGCTAATAGGAAGTTAATTTCTGACGTTTACACACATTCACTTCCTTCACCCTCATAGCACGTTCCCACCACGCGGGTCTCTCCATTGTCTTATCTCATTGCACCTACACTATGTACAAACCGTGAGATTATATCTGGTGCCGTCTATGCGCGTACAGAATTTTGTTCCGTTCCAATTCGTTTTTATTTTGGCCGCGAAAGTGGGCCCTTTCTTATTTGGTAACTTGGTCACGTTAAGTCCAATGTTTACGGCTAGATTAAATAAAATCGAACGGTTTTTGGCGGAGTAATGTTTAAAATGAAAGGAAAACCATAATTTAGGAATCAATCGCAATTAAAACATAAGTCAATTAGCTTATAGTTTATTTTTAGTAAAACGAACGCCGACCACATTCGAAATCTATGAAATTTAATTATATTATTTATCTAAATGAATATTAAACGATGCATCACAATTAAGAACACATGATCGAATGCGGGTACACTGTTCTCATTATAATCAGTGCCAGTTTTAATTAGGAATCAATTTCTGTTTACTGCATGCGCATTTTGCGAAACGAAATCTGTGGTTTAATTTCGATTCTCGCGCGGATAATATTAATTTCAATTATTTTTAATACATACAATTGCTTTAAATATTAACAAGATTAATGACTGTGTGAAAGATCGAATAAAAATAAGCGCGAAATCAATTTGTTATAATAAAGAATGAGGCCAAAGGCAATTAATTATTACATATTTTCAAAACTGAATATTCAAATTATAATTAATTTTCTTAAACTTTAGACATTTATAGTTTGTGAAATATAGCAATGCGAGACAATTGGCAGAGTGATTTTTACAAAATTTTATATTAGATGTTAATAATTCGATTAGATGTTAACAATGTTCGATAGTCAGTCGATTTATTCAAAATCACTCTATGAACTAATTGGTCCGCGTATCAAAATGTACTAGATGATGACCGAGCTTAGCTCGGTTTGTTTTTGATAACGCCATCTTGTTGTGTCTTTAAAGCGGTTAGTTGCCCTCAAAATATAGTCTAGTTTATAGAGGTTCTAGATTTGGTGTTATGTTCTTGTTCTTCATTACTAATAATAGACTATCGTTAACTATTTAATAAAACATGAAACCGTATTTTTTACTAATTTTAATAGAGCAAGCCTGCACGGGTCGGTGCCACCATCCTACCTATTTTTGAGGCGAAATGGTTATTCCGATAGCCGTTATACAGCACAATTGAGACTTCGACCTCATGTCTCAAGGTGGGTATCAGCCTCCAAATTGCCTATTGGATCTTGTAACCCACTTTAAGTGTGCCGCAAGCATGTTTACCTTTCTATGCAACAATAATACGTAACAATTAATCCAAAAAAAAAAAAAAAACATTGATTGAAATGCGTCCAGTCTCAAACGACGCTGTTTACGAGTCGCGCATGTTCCGAGGAACCACAAGTGCTATAAAACGTTTACATTTCATTCACAATGTATACTTATTGAAGAGACCTCATTCGTAATTTGCCGTGTCAAGTTTGTTAGTAATATTTACGCTTCGTACCGTACAAAATTCGGATTCTCCCACATTGTGTTACGAATCTGAATTCAGAGCGAGACGCTCTAGTTAATTGGCCATTGTGAAAACGAGAAAATCTCCTTCAGCGACTCGGCATGTGTTATTACAAACCGTAATAGCAGGTGATTTTTCGAAACATTGTCTCACGGTGTTGAATTACGAATATTTTCATATTTAAATAGTATAATTAGAGATTGAGGCCGGTGTTATTCTTGAGATTCTTTATAGCTTTTTTTAAATATACAAGGAATCTTTAAATTAGGGACGTCTGCCAGAATAACAAAGCGAATTGTGATTAAAAATTACATTAGTTATTTTTTGCTCAAAACCCAGTGTCTATTCAAAGTCAAAGATATTACAATATTATCTATTCATTCGCATTACACAAGAATTAAATTTAGCACAGTAAAAACGGCTTTTATTGCGACATGTGCTAAATTTAACAAGATAGATAGAATTGACAAACAAAATTAGCAGGTTCTCTAAAAAAAAAAATAATTCTTGACACAATTACAATATTCGTTGTTCTCATGTGATATTAATCGTTCCAAATTCCAAAGATATCAGGTCAAGGACTTAATTACTTTAGAATCACGGTTCTCCTACTTTTCAACCCGGAATGAATGAATGGGAGCCGGCGGTGAACCAACACTAGTGGGGTTACAACTCATACTAAGACAACGTTAATTTGATTTAAATATAGAAACGAGTAGAAAAGAGATATATGTCAACCGACCCAGACCGCGGGGTCACGCAGAGCCGCCGACATCCTAAGAACATCTTATCGGATCCTCTCGATCCGCTCTGGGTGCTATTAGGTTCTCCAAATACAGGTCACTGCTCTCGTCGAACTGGTCGAATACGACGAAGAGTTTAACGTGCAAATCACTGAGTTTCCCTTCGGGTAATATCAGTGGGTCGTAATTCCGATCCGGTGGTAGATTCAGCGAAACACTGTTATTCCTAGGGTTCGTGTTAGCAAGCTCTCTTAGCTTGAGTCCTGTGAGCTTATCTATATCGTAATTGGAATAGCTCCTTAGGCTACCAATGGTTAGGTAGAAAAAAAAGTATATGAATAACATTTTAATCGAATGGATAATAAATAAAATGAAGTAATAGCTCAAGTAAGCCAAGAGTTTAAAATATATACGGACCGATTTATTATTTTTCGTTAAAAAACTTATAGATTCTGTGTTAAATATTATTAACACGAAGATCTCTGTAATAGTTTAACCATCTTACTGCTATAACATTTAAACCACAAAGGTCAGTGTCTAATTTGGCGTAACCCACTATATTAAATCGTAGTACTGTGGCCTTAAGCGGTTGTATTCAGGGCAACAAAGCGATTACCATCCACCCGTTATGTGTAAAAGGACAGTTCGCAACGGGAAAACCAGTAAAGTTGTCCTGAATATTAATTATATTTTGTCAAATAAAATCCAAGCGCTTCGGTATTTGATACCGTTACGCTGATATTTCGTTCTATACTAAAATATTTAAATAATAGCGCGTTCGCTGCACAGTAAATAATACGGTCTGTTGATAATATATTTGGATTACAGTTCATGTAAACGGGATTGTTTATTGGTTAATTAAAAATATGAATGTGTAAACGCTAGTGAATTCCGCTTTTGTTCATGGAAGGAAATTCGTTTTTCGTTTTTTACATTTTTTTCTTTTTTTATTGCTTATATGGGTGGACGAGCTCACTGCTCACCTGGTGTTAAGTGGTTACTGGAGCCCATAGACATCTACAACGTAAATGTGCCACACACCTTGAAATATAAGTTCTATATATCTCTCAGTATAGTTACAACGGCTGCCCCCCCCCCCCTTCAAACCGAAACGCATTATTGCTTCACGGAGGAAATAGGCAGGGTGATGTGGTAGGTACCCAGCGTGGACTCACAAGAGGTCCTACCACCAGTAATTACGAAAATTAAAATTTGCGGGTTTGATTTTTATTACACGATGTTATTCCTTCACCGTGGAAGTCAATTGTGAACATTTGTTTTGTACGTATTTCATTAGAAAAATTGGTACCCGCCTGGGATTCGAACGTGTTATCCTTAAGGCGACGACGAACTCAGAAATAGGGAATCAAAATTACTAGTACAAATTAATTCCTGGCTGATCCCGGGCACATTACTGCTTCACGGCAGAAATAGGTGGGGTGGTGGTACCTATCCGTGCGGACTCACAAAAGGTCCTACCAAAATTAAAACAGTGACTCTTGAATACTAAAAATAAAAATATAATCCAATAGTGAAATATCATTTACAAAATGGATTTTTTATTTAAAAAACGAGTGAAAGCAGGCTACGCGCTTCGAAGGATCATCGCGAGGTATTATAATAATTTAAAAATTAAATTTTGTTTTAAAATTACTCGCACTCCGCGTAGATAGTATCTATAGCTACATCTAAATTATTTCCTGAAATATGTACTAATAATAAATGAATTAAGTTGGAATCACCAGATCGACGTGCGCATAGAATACGAAGAAACGAAGCTATAAATTTGTAAATTCTTGTCGATAAGATTCTACGGATCTATTCTCGAAACATTTCAATTGCCTTTCATATTATTATTGTTACGACTAAAAACTCAATTGACCGGTCCGGGCAATAAATAGTAATAACTAGTAGTTTAATACGCAATGGTAACTGGGCAATGGCCGTGTATAAACGAATTTTCGCTTTCACCCGGACGATTCGGGACCTTGCTTGAGATATATATGAAGAAAGTGAGAGGCCCGCTTTTTCTTTGCTCAAGATGTTTGAGCATTTAAAATATTCAGTCGGAAATAAGTGACGGCCTCCGTAAGAGTTGTAGACTTGAATGAAAGTTCAAATATCGTAACGATTGCGTGAGATTGTTAGTACGAACCACAGATATTCCTTGTTGAATTCATCGATTACCATGAACTTACCCATAGAGACAGCCCACTGAGTTTCTCGCCGGATCTTGTCTGTGGGTCGAGATTTTTTTTTCTTTTTTTTATTGCTTAGATGGGTGGACGAGCATGACGGCGCCAAGAATGGCTGAGCGGCCGTTCCGTCATCACTCTTATTCCGTTGAACCCAGTGTATTATAATAATTGTAATAAAAGTCAATAAAACCGGCAGACCGACAGAGCGACCGACCGACTTGACTGCCTGAGACAGACTGAGGCGACACTGTTCACGCACCGCCGTTTTATACTGTGGCGTTACGGTGTCTACCCTACATTATTGTGATATTTATCAAAACAA
The DNA here is from genome assembly GCF_030267445.1 of Bombyx mandarina. NCBI lineage: Eukaryota > Metazoa > Arthropoda > Insecta > Lepidoptera > Bombycidae > Bombyx > Bombyx mandarina. Next base: position 15,849,837 of record NC_143216.1, on the reverse strand, counting down.
CATTTTATCATTTAGAATAATAATCATAACAATGTCTTAATATTACTAAAGTCGTTACCCATGAGTAAATAAACTAAACTATATATTTACTATGTTATTTATTGCCAATTGTGGCATTTGCGCCCACACGGCCATACTGACTCCAGCGCGTCCCTTGCGCTGTTTTATTTCACATAAGACATAGCCCCGACTGAGTTAAAGCCAACACACAAGACATAGCCCCGACTGAGTTAAAGCCAACACACAAGACATAGCCCCGACTGAGATATAGCCAACACACAAGACATAGCCCCGACTGAGATATAGCCAACACACAAGACATAGCCCCGACTGAGATATAGCCAACACAAAAGGCATCACCCGTAAGGGATCTAGCCAACACACAAGGCATCACCCGACCGAGATATAGCCAACACACAAGGCATCACCCATACGGGATCTAGCCAACACACAAGGCATCACCCATACGGGATCTAGCCAACACACAAGGCATCACCCATACGGGATCTAGCCAACACGCAAGGCATCACCCATACGGGATCTAGCCAACACACAAGGCATCACCCATACGGGATCTAGCCAACACGCAAGACCAGGATTAAGGATTCGCATGGTGGCCCGCCAGCGTTTTAGGAAGGATAATTGGATAGGAAAATAAAAGTAGACACTTAAGTCATTTTACAGCAGAGCAAATCGCTCTGCCCATATGGTCAATTTGTCAGTTATCAGGATCCTCTAACATTTAGAGGACTGATTCACCATTACCAAACCTTTACCATTACCAAACCTTTACCTTTTACTTTTATCAAAACACATTGGATTGCAGAGACCGCTCGTCCATCCATTTCTTACCAACTGATTCAACTTCTCTTAATTCATCATTAGCGGACCATTTTCAATCTGCTTTATTTTAATGGCAGGTGGGGAACATCATCCTCCCAATGCCTTTGCATCCCTGTCCCACTTTGGTACTGCAGCCTATAATCAACATCACCGCGTCGGTAGCTTTTCTAAAATTCGAACATGGCACGCCAGTGAGAGTAGCGTTCTGATCCCACTTCTGATGACGGCGCCAAGAATGGCTGAGCGGCCGTTCCGTCATCACTCTTATTCCGTTGAACCCAGTGTATTATAATAATTGTAATAAAAGTCAATAAAACCGGCAGACCGACAGAGCGACCGACCGACTTGACTGCCTGAGACAGACTGAGGCGACACTGTTCACGCACCGCCGTTTTATACTGTGGCGTTACGGTGTCTACCCTACATTATTGTGATATTTATCAAAACAACATTTTATCATTTAGAATAATAATCATAACAATGTCTTAATATTACTAAAGTCGTTACCCATGAGTAAATAAACTAAACTATATATTTACTATGTTATTTATTGCCAATTGTGGCATTTGCGCCCACAAGCACATAGCCCACCTGGTGTTAAATGGTTACTGGAGCCCATAGACATATACAAGGTAAATACGCCACCCACCTTGAGACATAAGTTCTAAGGTCTCAGTATAGTTACAACGACTGCCCCACCCTTCAAACTGAAACGCATTACTGCTTCACGGCAGAAATAGACAGGACGGTGGTATCTAACCTACTAAGCTGACCTATCTGTCCGGGCGTAGCTTGAATAGGCTCTTAGGCTATCAGCGAATAAGTAGGGACTGAAACTTGCCAAAGATAATAATCTAAACATGGATAAAGCGATTTTTGCTATGACTTATTGTTCGATACCAAAGTCTCTGGTTTAAGAACCAGGGACAAATCAGTAAATTTATGATTTGGAACATTAAACATACATGTATTCACAACAAAATCATAATACAGTTATTTCTGAATTCTTTCGAACCATAACGTCACCGTGCTAACGGTTACAACGGCGCTTCGTTTGATTTAGTATGTATGAAAACCGCTGCTTGATCTACCTACGACTGTACAAGCTCTCGGACCGCCATATATTTGTTTAGTTAATTGAATTATGAAAAGATATCACCTCATTTTATGGAGGTTAGAGGCAACGAGCACACTCTCTGTGCAATAGGTTGAGGGGAATGGAGACTAGAGTTAGAACAGGGACAAATCTGGGATATCACAATACTTTATTTAGTGTTTAAGAATATTAAATAGTTTAATTTAGTCATCAAAGTTTTGTAACTCATTAAATATGTTAAAAAGTTAATTACCTAGTTAGGTACCCACCTAAAAACTAAATAGTGCCAGCCCTATCGAAAAACTGTATTGTCCCCATACGTAATCGGATTCACTCCAAAGCCAAGGAGAATCGGGTCAAGCTAGTTTTTTTAGTTTTTGTGTATGTTTTGTAATGAAATGTATAATAACGCATCGTATATAAAAATTTCAACCGCCGGAACCATTTTAATCTCAATTTTATTGGTATTACCCTAATAAAAACCATTGAAAATTTGTGTTGAATTTGGAAAGGGTCCCGATTCCCCCCAATCTACGGTATATGAAAAAGTGTCCTTCAAAAGCGATTAGGGTGGCGCCACCGTAGCAAGTTCTATTATTTATTTATTTATTTATTTATTACTGGTGGTAGGACCTCTTGTGAGTCCGCGCGGGTAGGTACCACTGCTCTGCCTATTTCTGCCGTGAAGCAGAAATGCGTTTCGGTTTGAACGGTGGGGCAGCCGTTGTAACTGTACTGAGACCTTAGAACTTATAGTGGGTGGGTGGCGCATTTACGTTGTAGATGTCTATAGGCTCCAGTAACCACTTAACACCATGTGGGCTGTGAGCTCGCCCACCCATCTAAGCCATAAAATTATAAAAAAAATATTATGAAAGTCAACATAACTTTATTCGCTTTCGTTGTCATGATAGGTTTCGAGAATATCGGCAAGATAATTATCGAGGTTTCTATAATTTTATTTTTATTGAACAGACGGGTGAACGAACTCACGGTTCGTCTTTTGTTAAGTGAGTAATGGACCCATAAACATTATAACGTGAAAACAGCCATGTAATTTAGGGTTCACGATTCCTAATCTCTGTGCAACACTTATACATAATCCTAAACACATAAAGCTAAAGATAGACCATTGAAAAGATATTCCGGAATACTGTAGGAATAAAATTACTGTAGACTCTAGTATTTTAATTACGTAGACACGAACGAACACGGCCCACATGGTGATAAGTTGCCATCGGAGCACAGATGTCACTACGTAATTACCGCCCATTCAACTTCTGACATGATATCCATCTTTTTTCAAAATACATGACAGCTTTGGGTTAGAAATAGTCAGGATCATAGTACCTAATTTTGATATACTAAAAACAGTAATTACGCTAATTTGTTGATTTTGAAACTTTGATTTTTATTTAACAATATTATTCATTCCTCGTGGAAGTCGTAATTGAACACAAAATGTATTATATTCTTTATACTTTATTGTACACACAGTTAATACAATACAATAATTGCGAAAAGTTATAAAATGGCGAGCTGAATTCAACAAAAGCATAAACAAAATTAATAATAAATAAAAATTCGTGTTCTATTAGAACGCAGTCATCTGCATTCCCTTTGTTATGGGAATCGTAGACTGTTATCCTTGCTTTAAATATATTTTAAAATTTATGTCATGTGTGTTTTTAAATTTCATTTTTTTTTCAAACAGGGTGTCACGTCTCAGGGTAGGTTGCAACAATCGTGCAGTTCTATCTATGGGCTCGTATAACTTCTTTAGAATATTGTTCACCTATGACAAACAATTGAAATGTTCCGTTTTGGTTTTTTGAATTTTTTCTTAGAACTATTATTAACTGTGCTTATTGTGTGGCTTACTATACTAGATACATACAAAATTTTACTTTTAAGCCTTTATAATACGTTTGAAAAGTAATCATAACAAGAAAGTATGCTATTGTGCTTAGTACTGAACGGGTGGCAGATAAATGCTGACAGTTTTTTTTCTTCTATAAATTCCTTCCATATTTCAGTTCGATTTTCTGTTCCCAAAACTTTAGAATTATATAGTCCAATTAAGATTTTAGGTAAAAGTCTAATTGATTATTAATTATAAATATCATCAGAAAAATTATCAAGTAACTAGTTAGAGTAACAACGAAAAAAGTGAAATATGTACTTACGAAAATATTTTTCTAAAGATTTAATACAGAGATAGAACAGCTTGTGCCATAGAAAATTATTTAATTGGTCAGGTAATTATAATTCAAATTGTGGGCTGGCAGAACAAAGAATGTCGCAAGTAAAGCGCACAATCGCATTCGCACCGAGATGTTATCATTGTACGGTAGGCGAAACCGCTTCTGTGACCTAGTTCGCGTAACCATACTAGCTAGATGCAATACGTTTTGTTAATAGCCACCGACGCGACGTAGACGGGGGAGTATCGGCGACAGGTGGATGTTGAAAAATACACAGAATCAATCCACGTACCCGTCTGTTATGCACAGATGTTTACGAAGCGAACGAAATTTTTTGTAAGTTATTTTTCTTTTTTAAATGCCTTCAAAATGTATTTCGAACACGGAAACCGTAGAAAGATTTTTCATACCGTATGAATAAGAGTTTTTAGATATACTATAATAGCTTGATGTGTGCAGCACTGTGAAGCAGTGGGGCAGCCGTTGTAACTATACTTGAGACCTTAGAACTTATATCTCAAGGTGGGTGGCGCATTTACGTCGTAGATGTCTATGGGCTCCAGTAAGCACTTAACACCAGGTGGGCTGTCAGTTCGTCCACCCATCTAAGCAATAATAAAAAAAAAAGAAAATTGAAGCGGTAAACAATATGAAACTATAAACGAAGTTTTCTTTTTAATTGACCAAGATAGTAGACCGTCTCACCAACCCACCTGGTGGTATGTGCTTTACAGTATTTTGGAAATGTTACTATGGGACTACTTAACAAGCATGACTCAATTCGGTTTTCTGTTTGAACAATGCTATATTATAGCGGTCGGAGAATACGGCCTGAGGGATTTCAGTGCCTTTTTCTGATTTAATTCTGAGTTAATTTCAAAGAGCAACTCCCCATAGACACCATAGTGCAAAACACAGCGGTCAAATGTATTTTTACTGACACAAACTCCATATTTGATTGTTTGTTTTCACTCAATTTTTTTTAGAGTTTTTGTGTATCAAAAACTATTGAAACCCTTCAATAGTTTTTGATTTCAATAGTATTGATACTGTTATTATTTTTAATACGCTTTTATTAGTTTCAGACGTATGTATGTTAATATGTAACGGAATCTTTGAATATGATTTTGACTCCCTTCAAAACGTCGGATTAACTCGAAATTTGGTATACTTATTAGGGACCGATGACAATTCAACATTTAAAAAAATTGTAAAAAAAACTGAAAAAAATTGAAATTCAAGTAAAAAGTGATAAACAAAAAATAGTTGAAATTTTTTTTTTAATAACATTTATTTTCTAACTTTTAGTTCGATTTTCTATAGAAGCGTATTTTGTTAGTTTTTTTAAACTATAATTTATTTAATTTTTATCTGAAACGGGAACCTCTTAGAACACTTAAAACATTACCGTTTTAGCCTTTTGATTGTAGTCTACGGTACATGAAAATCTAAAAGCTGAATTACTGAGACAGAATTCACAGCAAGCTTCCAAATTAATATTCGTTCAAACAGGAGTAGCGGCAGGCTTCGATGAAACAGAAACACAATAGTATGTTGGGCCAGTTCATGAGTCGTTTGGGCTGTATTGGAAAGTCGACCGGGGTAGTGCAACGCGTACTGAATACGTGACAACACTCTGCCACAAAAGAGAATACAAACACTGTACATGTGCCACTGCTGACACCTAAAACGGAGCGCGGCGCGTCTCCCATTGACTATTTTACAGCTACATTATGTTCTGTCTCCACTCAAAGCCGTTTTTGGATGCGTAAACGTTGTTAATATTCATCAAACTGAAAGTTCAAGTCAAATGTTTGCGTCAAAATTGCGTCGTTCGAGGTAAATGAACGAATATAACGAAGACTCATTTAATACGCAAATCTGAATAAATGTTTTCAAATAAAATAAATTTCACTTGGGCTTGTTACTTATCTAATAGATGGAAACTCCACTTGGGTTTCTTTTTGTTACTTATCTAATCGTTGGCGGAAGGGCTGTCAGAACTACGAGCGGACTGATAGATGAGGTCAGGGGCTCAACCTGAGAGAATTGTTAAGTCTAACCCTAGCAAGAGCAGTGCTTCGTTGAATCTATCGACGGATCGGAATCGCGACTGGGAAGATCCGGCGAAAAACTCATTGGGCTCTGCCTATGGGAAGGCGTTTTATGAGCCGCATCGGTATCACCATTCTCCCTTCAGTGTAATCAAGACTTTTAACATCATGTCACAAAGTTGCATAGACTTCACGGGGCTAACATTAATATAACTATAAATCGTTGTTATAAATAATTATTTATAAAGGCTATCAGCATAGGTAGGAAAAAATATATCAGAAAAAACAGGACTACACAGATCAATGTTCTTTTTCTGCGGACATTTTACCATTTCAGAGACTATATTGTTTGTTAGACGACGTACGCACGCTTTCTGTTTGTTCTGTGAATATTTTATTAGGCTCCACAATAACGGGCCAGCTTCTAAACCTTATTATTTTCTGACAGTTTCGTATGTAACGAATGAAGACTGTGTGAGAAGTATGTTTTTGTGAATATTTTTGCTGTGTATCACAAAGATGGTTCTAATAAAAGATGTAATTTAATGTTCGTGGAACCACTGTCCCCGATACCCACTTGTGGCTTGTACGAGCGTCTTAAAAACAATTATCTCTACATTGGAATTTTTGAAACAGGCTGTAAGTAATTAGTGTCACTAGAAAGTCTTGTGTGAAAACGCTAAAGATTAGCAATCGTCTATGATTTTGACGAGTTTATATTTCACTAAAATTATTGTTTTTCACTGTAGCTACATCTTTTTTTATTCTTTAATTTTTTCTCTTTCTGAATTACTAATTGTTTTGTTTTGTTCTTTTTTTTGTTTTGTTGTTGTTGTTTGTTATTCTTTTGTTAATGCACCTACCATGCATTATCTCTGCACCACCCTATGGTCGACTGGAAGAGAATGCCCATTGCATTAAGTCCGCCTGTGTACAAGTTTTGTTTTGTGCATAAAGTATAAATAAATAAATAAATTATTGTGAAGCAAGTATACGTCGTAGAGCATGTAATATTTTGTAATGCCTAAAATATTTATGATAACTGTTTTTTTTGTCCATAACTGTTTTAAAGTTGTCAATTTAGCAATTACACACAAAAGATGATTGTAGGAAGAATGGAAATATTGATGCTAAAACATACCTCAGTGCTCAAAAGTGGCCAGTCGTTTATTTGAGCCGTTGTTTTAATGTTAAAGTTGCCTAAGGATTGTTGACTTTCATTAGCAGATGTCACTAATTCGATTGATGTATTGAGAATAATATTTACTATATTTATATCCTCGGGCAGTTACTGGTTATCTACAAAAGACTTCCGTGATATAGGAAAAACGTCGTCTAATAGTTCTAATACAAATAAACACGCATTTTACCTTACATTAGGTAAGGCATGTTATGGGTACTTGGTATTAACTTGGTACCGCTTTATAAGAATGTACCTATCATTGATCAGGAATTCATCGTTAATTCCAGTTTGATCATTACGAAACCGAGTGATTGTGTCGTCAACCTCACGAGGTACTTAGTTAATGAAGTCTATGTATAAACACAACACTGTATTCACACATAATGATAAATGCTTCGTATTTATTGGCCATGAGTACAAAATTTGTATAAAAATTATGAAAACAAAAAAAAAAAATGACAAGAAATTGATAAAGGAGTTCACTCACTTGCAAACTGGATTTTTTCTCAAAGAATTTTCTTTCGAATTTGTATAAGTACATAGTCAACGATGTACGATCAATGTGTATTGGCGCGGAAGGTAACTAAACGAGATTCTATAAAGAGGAAAAAATGTCGTTAGAAAATGGGAAGTTGCCGGTAACGAGTGGAGCCGGTGCGTTCTCAGTAAAGGCCCGTAAAAGTATTCCGTATTTAATCATAACAATATATAGAAGAAACTTCTTCTAACATCTGCTGTTGATCAGTTCTGATACCGTTTGTCTGATACAATTGAAAATGTGTAATATTGTCCTTGAAATTTTTGGAATGGGTATTGCGACAGGAAAGCGCGCTGTTTGTTTCAATAAATAGGCGTATTGAAAGTATTAAGCCACATTAAACCATGATTAAAACCACATTTAAATTAAAAAATTTAACCGAAAACATTTCAGTATCCGCTTAAAACGAAAAAAATTAAAACTTTAAGCAACTTTTAATAATTCTATTGTAAAGTCTAGTCGCTAAATAAAAAAAAAACGAAAAGTAATTTGAAAATTTCATAAAAACGATGACGAAGCAGTAGGTTAAAAAAAATATCGGCAACTGCTTTTTTATTTGTCCAACCGCTGAGTCAGACCACGCACGACCCAAAAAAGTAAAAGTTGAAGTGCTTAAATAGTTGGTGGCGAAGAAATGAAAAGTATGAGACATAATGAAAAGACGGGGTTTCGCGCGGGCCACGCCGGCTGCTAGCATCTGGCAAGTGGAGGACACAGAAACCTAAATTCACACCTCACGTATTGTACAAATGAATTTTTGAAACTGCTGTCTCGTAGATGTTGCAGATAATATTGCCTTTTTACGAGTATTGTACGTTTCCTCTCGAACGTGCGGCCGGAATATTTTACTGGTAAGATTTGAAAATGTTTGTAGGATTCGTAAATAATTTCGGTCGCGTAACAATGTCTTTGTATAACCAGTCGTGTTTGAGTAACCAATTTGTTCTATTGGCATCTAAAACAGAAGTAAATTATTATTATATAATTTTCATTGCTGGTAGGACCTCTTGGGAGTCCGCACGGGTAGGTAGGTACCACCGCTATGCCTATTTCTGCCGTGAAGCAGTTATGCGTTTCGATTCGAAGGGTGGGGTAGCCGTTGTAACTATACTGAGACCTTAGAACTTATATCTCAAGATGGGTGGCGCGTTCACGTTGTAGATGTCTATGGGCTCCAGTAACCACTTAACATCAGGTGGGTTGTGAGCTCGTCCATCCAACTAAGCAATAATAATAAAAAGTTGATATTTTAGCGAAAATATATTGTGTTTAGTTCGTCTTTCGTAGCTTGGGAATTTTATGAAAGAGCTCTATAAAAAATTAACCCTCTTATATACGACGCTGCCAACTAATGATGTCAGATTACCCGTCGCAGGTTCATATTCGTCGTGAGGCGTTCTCCCCTCATCGCACTTCCTTTATCAACAAGGATGCCACAAATATGGCATAGACATCGACCGTACTTCCCTTATAGAACATGTGGTGATTATTATTACGAGCACCACTTTCCGTTCGTTGAACCGACACCGTTATTCGGTTTACGCATTTTGTTATCGCCGCTGGCGTACTACATGACACAAATAACAATTGGTCAATCTTAACGCTTCAAGAAATAGAGTAGAGAGCGGCCGTCTTCTGACTGCCTGGCTTACAGTACGTCACGAATATGATTAGGTTCTGTCTTCTATATCGTTCCCTCACTACTGAGGATCGCGACCACATGTGACGTTCTTCCACTGTGCTCGATCATGGGTGGCATGGTCCGCATGGTACAGACTACCACCAAGTGCTTCTCTTACTAGATCTGACCATCTGGCTGGTGTTCTGCCCACGGCGCGCTTGCCCTCCATGCGACCCGCGATTACCCGAGCTTCCTAAAGCCTTGTTCGGACTAGGCGAGTATTTTAGTCGAGTAGCCTAGCTACTCGCCCGAAAAAATAGAACAAAATGGATTGACTTGACTAAATTATTTACTAACCTACTCGACTAAATTTTTGGTGCTCAGACACATTTAGCCACTAAATTACTCGGTACTCGACTAAAATACTCGCCTAGTCCGAACAAGGCTTTATTCATGTCTAGGAGACCGCATGATGTATCCGAAGAAGCTCATAACACGTTCCCGGTAGATGGAAGAGAGCCTTTTTCGGATGTTTAGTTGGTTATGATTAGGTTAATAACCTCGTAATAAGCTATTACAAGTAAAACCGCGACAATCTGTATACCGCATTGTTATTCAGACGTCACATTCACGGATGCGTCCGTCGCTCGTTGTTTCGCTGTTTTTTTCGCGCCGCCATTTTGTGTTTCTGTAGTATGCAAGCGTACCCAACTAAATTGCCTGGTTTTATGGTAAAAGTGAAACTGTGGTAGCAAGATTACAATGTACTCGGATGGCTCAATCATTCTTTTACGGCGTCTTTCTGTGGTATGACTTTATTTACCCTTAACACTGTGATGTGGTTGTGTTCATATAAATCTTGGTGTCGTTATAGACTTTCTCTTTTGTTACGCATAGCTTTTTGACTTCGATGACTCACATTAAAACTTTAGTTATACCTTTTATCCTCATGCCCGCAAAGTGACTATAAAATGTGGCTGAAATGGAAATATCCTAAAATAATACCTACAAACTTAGACGAGTTTTTGATTACAAATATTCCAAACTGTCATTATAGAGCAATTAATAACAGGTTAGATTAATGTGGAACGATTTATCTTCAAGAACTCAGTTTGCTTATTTAATCGACAAGAACAATTTCGACTAGAATCATTAAAGCGTTTATAGCTATAAAGGGTAGTGCTATGAGAATTTTGATTTATCTGTAGGATAACAAGGTAGAAGTGAATTTGCGTCGTTGTTACACATGATGGATCAGAGCCCCTCTCTTCCGCGTCGGTTGGTGCGCTAACGGGGCGTTTGCTCGTATCACTGGACACACGGATAAATAGAACCGCAAACAGCTCATGTGTCAATGACTGCTTTACGTGCTGTGCTGTATAATGTATCTTTTTCTTGTACACTTTTTAGTCAGTGTTTGGTTAGCGGCAATTAAATTCAATACCAATTAAAACAGCTGTACAGTTGTCCCGAATTACTGCTCGGCATAGATTATCGCACACTCATTTTGACGAAACATATTATTTATTTATTTTGGTATAATTTTTCCTTATTAGGAAAGGCAAGAGAATCTAAGCCCATACAGCCTTGTCTGTTCTATATAATTCCTGAAAACAAAATTTCATTAAGGCCGAAGCCAAGTTCTTAATAATTTCTTCCTGGAAACATGAGTATCTTAATAATCTATATTTATATTTTTATATCTGTGTATATCTTCATACAAACTTCTAACTTTTTAGCTTGAATAATAGTAGTATTTTCTACTAACATTACACTATTCCGAGTTATTTCCGATTCATTTTAAAAATCCCTGTTCGTTTCATTGCAAATGATTTATATTAGTAGCCGGTTACAGCTGAAGTGCATGGTTGTCTGTTTAAAATGTATACGGACCGTGGACATGCAAAATACGGGTTTTTACATTATTAAATTAAAAACTGGTTTTAATGCTTAGTAATTTTATACTGTTTTTAAATCATGGCTTTAATGAACGGGTAATATTAAAAATGCACGGAGTGCCGCTTCAACAACTTCGCTATTATAGTACAGGAGAATGATAAAACAAAATATTTAACGCGAAGTATTGTTTTTGGGTGAAACCTTTTAACGTTACATAATGGATGAGTTGAACAGTTAATGGCCTGTTATCGTGACGTGCAGAAAAATGTTTTTAACGTAATTATTTTTCGACATAATCAGGCAACGATGCGCTGGGCATTTCTTATAGGGGCATCTACTATTGTTATCCCATAATTTGTAGACCGTTAAATCAGGACAGGCGATTCTTTTCGCTGTCTACCTGAGCACGGTTGACTCACCAAAGGTTTTAACCGATGTAATCCTGAATGCATTGAAAAGGAAAGGCACTTACCTGTCGTGCCTTCAAAAGAATTTGGGGAAATCTTGACCTTTATCACGTTTTGTCCACCCCTGCGTAGATAAACCCGCGATAATATATGTATGCTGGAAAAACGTGCCTTTTTGTGATTCATGTTTTTATATGAATATGAATTCAAAGCGCAAGGTCGGGGTTGAATACTTCCTCCTTTTTGAGGTTACACATAAAAAAAGCCAATTTTTTTGGTATGTAATTTGGTGAATCGGTTATATTTATAAAAAAAAAAACGATTTCCACACGTTTAGTTGTAGTTAAGATTGATCGTCTTAGTGTTTTGTATATACATATTAATTGAATTAGAATTTGTCATGAACAAAGTTGCTTTTTGGACAATTTAAAACTTGAATTGGAACTTGGATCCAATGACTTTAAAAAGAGGATGCAACAACAAAAGACAAAAAAAAATTGTTTTTACAAGAGGATGTATGTAGTATACATCAAGAGAACAACCGGTTTTGATGTTCCGGGTCTCGTCAGAAACGTACAAAAAATCGACCAGGTATAGTTATTATCTGATGATTCATAAACGAAAAATGCTTACGATAGTCAGATTTTTTTTTTTTTTTTTTTATTGCTTAGATGGGTGGACGAGCTCACAGCCCACCTGTTGTTAAGTGGTTACTGGAGCCCATAGACATCTACAACGTAAATGCGCCACCCACCTTGAGATATAAGTTGTAAGGTCTCAGTATAGTTACAACGGCTGCCCCACCCTTCAAACCGAAACGCATTACTGCTTCACGGCAGAAATAGGCAGGGCGGTGGTACCTACCCGTGCGGACTCACAAGAGGTCCTACCACCAGTAATTACGCAAATTATAATTTTGCGGGTTTCAATTTTATTACACGATGTTATTCCTTCACCGTGGAAGTCAATCGTGAACATTTGCCGAGTACATATTTCATTAGAAAAATTGGTACCCGCCTGAGATTCGAACACTGGCGCATCGCTCAACACGAATGCACCGGACGTCTTATCCCTTAGGCCACGACGACTTCATGTTACAAGTAATAAATAAATGTTTTATACTATTTCGGTATTTAAATTATAGGCAATTTTTGTATAAGCGCTTAATAGTGCTTCGTATTTTTAATTTAAATTTAATCCCCCATTCGCTAACACAAAATAAAATAAACTAGGATTAATAAATACATTAATCAAAATCATTTGTAGAAATTTATACTGTAATTAGTGACACATTGTGGCCTTCATATTTAGATTCAATTTAATTAGTCCTTTGTTATGGTTTTGTATGTTTTTCTTGTACATTTAGAATTTTACCTAAATGTCTTTTATTATCACACTAAAACTCGTTAATAGATACAAAAAAAAAACAAAAATAATGTTTCAAAATTGTGGAGAAAAAGATACCGAACTCTTTTATTTTTGCCTGTTTCAAGTAATAAAACATTATCTAGCTGTTGGGTTTTTCCCATGTGTCAGATGGTTGATCATCGCATTCCTTTAGCCTCAGTTCACGTGTTTTTTGAAAATACTAAGCCAATTTTGTGTCTTAATTTTCAACAATGATACTCTTCATACTAATAACAAAAGTTTTATTTAAATCAACGCAATTACCCTTTTGCACTTGAGCTTGTATTTTGACAATCACATGATTCACAATACATTATTTTATTACACATTATCACATCACGCACAATTGACAAAATAAAGGGATATTGTTTATCAAATAATTACCTTACAAAGTAAAATGTATTATAACCAAAAGTAAATGAGTAGTGCTGATTTATGACAAATAATTGACCTTGCTTGCAAAGTCGCAGAGTTTATAAGAAGATTGCATGTATATATAAACATAAGTAGTATGTACGGCGTTGTTAGTACTTGTCCATGAATTGGCACGTACTGAAGTAGGATTTAATTTTGTCGAATGATAAAGTGTTGTAAGATGTTTATATTTGTGATTTGATAAAAAAATAAGGTTGCGTTGCGTTCTTTAGCCGACGCTGCGTACCACAACATGGGACACATTATTTTAAGAGCTATGACAATGTACCTACTATGTATATTGCGTGTAATATGTATATGCTTTAAAATTGGTATGTTTTTTTTTGTCGTAAAATTGTCAAAACAATACTAGTAGGATCTGAGGTTAATTTCTCGTTAGCTATTGTGGAAATTAGTGTGCAAAAATCTATGAAAAAATTCGTATTAAATTTGTCTACAATTGAGTAGACTATTATCAAAGCCGGCAATCTGACTTTTGAACAATGATTGGTAAATCAGAAAAACGAATTATTGACTTTGTATTCCATTGGCAGTCACAAAACTCTTCGGAACGACATCTTAGATAAATAACAGGTTAACTATTAACCTTTATTTAATGCAGGTTTAGAACCGTATTCTTTGAAGGAGACGATTATATTCAAATCAATCTGTATTGACATATCAATAATTTTTTTTTGTCCAAATGCACAGATTGCCGCCTTTGATAATAGACGACTCAATTGTCCCTTTTTTTATTGCTTAGATGTGTGGAACAGCTCGCAGCCCATCTGGTGTTAAGTGGTTACTGGTGCCCATACACACTATGATGTAAATGCGCCACCCACCTTGAGAGATAAGTTCTAAGGTCTCAGTATAGTTAGAACGGCTGCCCCACCCTTCAAACCGAAACGCGTTACTGCTTCACGGCAGTAAATTATTATATATAACTATTGAATTAGCTCAAAAACTATTGGTTTTCGCGATTTTATTAATTTTCACGACACTAATCGTATTACGTAATAGAGTCTTCGAACCGTTGAGAAATTTAATTTCGAAAAACAAGCCCCCGTAGTCGGTTAGACGTACAATAAGGTCCAAGAATGTCTAGAACTTTCGGCAGTTAGGAGAATTGCGCAGATCTACAAAGAGTCGGGACAAGCGCATAGTTCGTAAAACTTAGTACGAGTTTTGTATTGCATTGTTGTGTCGTACAACGCGGAATTCAATGATCGACTTCCTCCCTCGACTTGAAAGAACATACTTAGTGAATTTATTTTATAAAAAGAAAGAGAAAATATATAAAAATGAATTGCTGTTCGTTAGTCTTGCTAAAACTCGAGAACGGCTGGAACGATTAGGCTAATTTTGGTCTTGAATTACTTGTGGAAGTCCAGAGAAGGTTTAAAACGTAAATAAATATAAAAATGCACGGAATTAAATAAAATTAACAATTTTTTTGTTCCTTTAATGTGTCCCCTATCGGACGGATTCCTTTTGTTTGCTTTAAGTTTATTTTATACAAAAGTTTATAGACCTTTTATTTATCGATTGAGGCACTACGAAGTCTGCCGAGTCAGCTATATATTATAATAAATTAAAAGAAAACAAGACAGCCCGCTGGGTTTTTTCTTAGGTTCTTCTTAGAGCTGTGGTTATTTTTAGAAACGGCGGTAAAGTTTGCTATGGCATTAAGGAAGCATATATCACCCTAGGTGAAGTAAATTGTTTTACTTTCTTTTCGTTACTTCTTTTTATTCTGTATAGTTTTCAATAAATGGCCCCATTCGTATTTGTGATAGTAACAGTAACAATAAAGTGTGGCCGGATTTCACTAGTAAATTCTATTTCAGTTCCAAATTTCTTTGGGAAATTTTCAGAAAGATAAGTTTTGTTTAAAATTAAAATATCCAACAACAACACAGACAGTTAATCATAACTTTTAAAATCGATTTACGTGTTTTTTTTGTCTTAATTCGTTCACCAACAAAAATAGACTCTAGTTCCAAATCTGAAATCGATTTGAGCTATACCAAATTTATAACTGAAAATTTGAAAGTGTTTGTCGTCACGCGATCAATTATAAATAGCATTGAGTTTTATAGGTCTCCTTGTAGATGTGTTGAAGTCAAATAATCAATTTATGAATGGTTTATTTTATCATAGTACTCAAGTCCGGGTAGGCAGATTTACTTACTGCTGCGAAAAGTTGGACTTAAAAAAATTACTTAAGATCTATGAGGTATCTATCTTATGAAGCTATATAAGGACGTGAGAAGGTTTTTTTTATTGCCCTTGTAGGCAGACGGGCATATGGTCCATTTGATGGTGAATGGTTACCATCGCAAATGGACGTCAGCAATGTCAGGGGCAGAGCCAAGCTACAGCCTACCGTTAAGTACTCTCCACATGTCTCGTTTGAAGACGGACATAGCGCTCGGAAAACACCCTAGAGGCGAGCTCATTTCAAAGCCGGCTCCATTCAAAAGAGAGCAGATCGGAACTATAGTTTAACCTAGCTAAGATCATATCTGTGTAGCCGACTACTCGTGTTTCTATTTATACATTGGGTTGGACGCCAGGACGGGAGTTACAAAGGAAAAAAGATGTGTGGTGTCGTGGGACACCGGAGAGGAACGAAGTTCCTTATTACAAAAAAAAGTTCTATTCGAGGAATTGTTGAGTTTACGTGCAGCGATATCTGTTGATAATAAACTAAGTAGAAAATATCTTACGTTACGGACCCCTCCGCATCGTGCCATAAGGAACTTCGTTCCAAAAAAAAAGGTATTTACATATTATGCTGAATAAACTTAGTACGATAAAAGGACAAAGAAGAAGAAAATATGAATCTGGAAAGCAGTAGTATCCGTTTTATTCAATCTTAAACGTTTATACACGATCCCATATATCTACGATCTACGTGGACAAAGGTGTAAGTACGAGGTTATTACATTATAAGATATTTAAGTATTATTTTGTATTCAACGGCCGTTAGAGAGTGCTGTGGCGATATCGGCAGTTTCTTTGCCGAATGGCTATGTAGTGTTAACATTTATTATTCTGAAGGAGCCCCTCAGGCGACTGTAGAATAATAAGCGGCATATGACTTGTTAAATCTGTAGGTCTAGAAAGAAAGTTATTTGGAATGGCGTGATTATTACTCGGTATAGAAATCTATTTATTTATGTCCACAATAACTGTTCAACAAATGTTAACGATTGACTTCCACGGTGAAGGAATAACATCGTGTAATAAAAATCAAACCGGCAAAATTATAATTTTTGTAATTACTGGTGGTAGGACCTCTTGTGAGTCAGCGCGGGTAGGTACCACCGCCCTGCCTATTTCTGCCGTGAAGCAAAAATGCGTTTCGGTTTGAAGGGTGGGGCAGCCGTTGTAACTATAATTACTTGAGACTTTAGAACTTATATCTCAAGATGGGTGGTGCATTTACGTTGTAGATGTTAATGGGCTTCAGTAACCACTTGAGGTGGGCTATGAGCTCGTCCACCTATCTAAACAATAAAAAAATACTTTTTCTCTATAATGGTTTTTTTTATGACTAATCGAAGCTGTTTAAGAATTTTGT
Organism: Bombyx mandarina; assembly: GCF_030267445.1. Taxonomy (NCBI): domain Eukaryota; kingdom Metazoa; phylum Arthropoda; class Insecta; order Lepidoptera; family Bombycidae; genus Bombyx; species Bombyx mandarina. The sequence continues at coordinate 15,832,582 of NC_143216.1, read as the reverse complement.
CATTTAATTTCATTTAGTTGGGCACCAGAATGAAACCTGCGTAGGTAGGTAATGGTTATGGTGAAACTTCGTGGAGGAATATGTTCAACAGTGAACATCTTTGTACTGATAACTAGATAGATACAAGAACACAGGCGATTGTTGAATCATAATAAATTCCATTTTAAATTCATAAGCATATTTTGATAATCATTAAATTCTTCTGTCAAGGTTGAATAGCTAGCTAGTGACGGAATTGATGTCTCCTCTTGACTTATGATCCAAATGGCAGACTATAATTTTAAGCGACAACAACACGTATGCGGCATGGTAGTCACGTCTTCGAGAAGCTGTTATCGGGTAATGTAGACGTGAGAATATTTGTTTAACTCGCATTCATCGCGTGTCAGATTTTTCTGTGACTAAAAATCAGCTAACACTAAGTTCAATTCTCATTGCGTTACATCTAGATATTAATTCCGGGCTTGTCCATGATTTGAAGCTGGGTATTGTGTTATTTTAATAACTAACTTTGTAGGGTAAGTTGAGATCCTCAATTGAATTTTTACTTTTTACTGGAAATTTTTACTGGTGGTAGGACCTCTTGTGAGTCCGCGCGGGCAGGCAGGTACCACCGCCCTGCCTATTTCTGCCGTGAAGCAGTAATGCGTTTCGATTTTAAGGGTACGGCAGCCGTTGTAACTATACTGAGATCTTAGAACTTATATCTCAAGGTGGGTGGCGCATTTACGCTGTAGATGTCTATGGGCTCCAGTAACCTCTTAACACCAGGTGGGGTGTGAGCTCGTCCACCACCAATAAAAAAAAATGTTCTACATATATTCTTACGGCAGCGTTAATTCATGATTGAAATATAAAATTAAATCGCGCATTAAGACCATCTAGTTAGCTCATTTTGACAATGCAAATTGATTTTATTGACAATAAAATATTAAATAGCTTACTTGATGAAGTTTTCTTACAAACTCTATGAAATAAGTCTATATTTAATAGTTGAAGCCCGTTTGTTAATATTATGATGAAGAATTTAACTTAAAATTAAGTAATTTAGTACTATTTAGGTGACCTCGGCCCCTACGGTGGGTATACGGTGTGTAGACATGATTCTGTGCTATATTGTTTGTGGTTATTTAACTGTGAAATCAAGTACAACGTAATGTTACGTGAGTCGCGGTATTTTTTTTACGATTCATTAAAAGCAAGAAAACATTTGTCGCACGCGTTCCTGTTGTTGACCTGAATGAAAAATCATTAAGTTTATTAAGGGATTATCTTTTTTTTAGATTAACTTACGCAATCAAAGCTGGCAGTAAAGTTTTTATTTTTATTCAAATAAATACTTTAATACATTTAAACGTATTAAAGTATTACCTAAATTTAATTGAAAAGAACATAAAATAGCAAAATAAAATAAAATATTTAGTAACTCGCGACAGTAGCGAAAAGGTTTACCGAACCTTTTTGATATAAAAAGAACCAAAGCGGAAAACACGTTTAGTCAAAACCTCAAATTATCAGAAGCTCGTTTCGCCAGTGAGATCAACCGGGCCGGATAACCGGTCCGATATTCGATTTCACGATATCCATTCCGTAACAACCGTTCGTTTCACGACCGCTGAAAACGTTCCGCCAATACAGTTTTTTTTTGCGTTCCGATTCTGGATCCCGATACGAAAATCTTCGCAGTCTCATTTGAATTCGTGAGACTGAATTCACGGTTTTTATTGACGCATTCACTGAGAATAAGAATGAATTACAGAAGCAAAAAAAAGAAAGAAACTACTCGTACTATTATTTATTCTATTCGTATTGATTTTCGGCCGATAAAAATGGAAATCATTTCGTTTGTTGTATGTTGCAAGTACGATTTTGGGTTTGCCATTTTTTTGTTCGTCGGCAAATGTGGTGAGTATGTTTTAAGCCTAAGCTACAGTAAGACAGCAGATTTCGCTGAAAATTTAAGCGTGAATAATTTTTAGCATCTACAATAAATCAAACATTATTGTCTTGAGTCACTATAAATAAATATTTACTAACAATCACGCCAAGTTAATTGGTCCCGTACTAAGTTCGTAAAGAAATTGTGTTACCGGTACCAGATAACGGAAATAAATGTAAGATTTTTATTATACACATTCGTATATTTAATATACATCCATAACCCTGGAAAACACATTTTATATTTATCATACAAATATCTTCCCTTGGCGGGATTCGAACGCGCGACCTCCTTGTGTAGTGACCATGTCACTTACTACTACACCAGACGGCCGTTAATGCCGACAATGCCTAATAAAAGTCTTTACTGCACTTAATTCGGGATACAAAACAATGACAATACAGTATTTACGATATATTTCGGTTTTCACGAGCCGTAGATATAATTAAAACTACTTTTACGGCTTAATCTCACGTTTTCATTGTCATTCGTCTTAGTTATCCTTCGTTATTGTCACAGCGTCTTCGTTCGGTTCCCGAAAATATATTTTCATGAGTATCACAATTAAGCGCACTGCATATAATAAATTGGTACGTGTTTGATAATACAAAAGCTTTGTCAGTTATTGCGTAGGTACATTAGACGCAGGCTTTTCGACTCCCACTTGACTAGTTCATTTGGCAACATTACGACATTTTCAGCTGAGGCCGCCATTCGACATTCTAGCTATAGACAATGAATTAATCGGTATTTATGATAGTGTGTGTACGGATTTAGATTTGTATTTGTTATTCATTGAAGAATTTAAGTTAATTTTGTAGTGACGAAATCCAATATGGATGCAATGTTTGAATTATTTAAAATGTCTATTTTTTTTTGCTTAGACGGGTGGACGAGCTCACAGCTCGCCTAGTGTTAAGTCGTTCCTGGAGCCCATAGACATCTACAACGTAAATGCGCCACCCATCTTGAGATGTAAGTTCTAAGGTCTCTAGTTACAACGGCTGCCCCACTCTTCAAACCGAAACGCATTTCTGCTTCACGGCAGAAATAGGCGGGGTGGTGGTACCTACCCGCGCGGACTCACAAGAGGTCCTACCACCAGTCTATATTCTTTACTTGACTTTTGAGATCAAATCATATTCTTTGATGTCGTTTTTTTGATACGGCTCAAGAGGTGATATGCATTGCATGCATTATGTGAATTACTACGGAAAAGAATACATGAAAACAGCGTGTCTTATCTTAAAGGAATTTATTGAGGTTTGTCAACAAAGCTGAGTTGCGGTCACATTCCATCGAGGCGAACGACTGCCTTGCAACAAGACAAGGTCACTTGTGAAGGGAGTCGGGTACAAAGCCGACACGACGAGATGAATTTTATTTTAATATAAAATTTCATTGTAACATCTATAGGTATATAGGTCTAGTTTTGCGAATATACTGCGAATGGGTGCCGCATTTACGTTGTGAATGTCTATGGGTTCCAGTAACCTCTTAACACCAGGTGGGCTGTGAACCCGTCCACCCATCTAAGCTATAAAAAAAAACTCATAAAATAGGTCGTTCGGCGACGTTGACTTTAGATTAACTCGAAGATGATATGAATCCGATACTTATAGCTTTTTTGGTATTTTTAACAATGCTCCCAATTTGTTTCACTAAAAACATTGTCAAAAAACTCAAGATATCGTTTGTGATTTAAATTGAATGTGACCTTTTTTGCCCAATTCTTTTCTCATCCCCTATTAGCATAGCATCGTACAAGTAAAACATCAACTGCTATGATAATAAATCAGTGCTTATACGCATTTCCAGTACTATAAGTTTACTGTAAAGATGTTTGTGTATCTGCGATTGATACGCTACCGACGTTTGATCGATAGAGTTGCTACTTTGGTACTTGTTATTGACACTTCAGTGGTTTTTGTCAAAGTACGAGAGACTGCGCGTGTATGGATTTAACTAATGGTCTTATTTTCATATATGTACTACTGTTCAATTTATTACTATGATATATACTAGAGTTATTGTCGGGACTTTGAGTAAAGATTTCAGGCAAAATGATAAAATAAAGACGCTTTTTTTTAAATTGCTTAGGTGGGCGGCCGAGCTCACAGCCCACCTGGTGTTAAGTGGTTACTGGAGCCCATAGACATCCACGACGTAAATGCGCCACCCGCCCTGAGATATTAGTTCTAAGGTCTCAGGTATAGTTACAACGGCTGCTCCACCGTTCAAACCGAAACGCATTACTGCTTCGCGGCAGAAATAGGTAGGGTGGTGGTATCCACCAGCGCGGACTCACAAGAGGTCCATTTGTTTTGCAGTAGTCAGAGCGAAGCGTGTAAGTGCATTCTGTTATTTTCACGTTCTTCATCTGAATAAATTTCATACAAGTACCTTGCTGTGTTAATGATAATGTCGTGCAAGCATTTTAAGATTTTCATTTCGCATTTTAAGTAAACCAATATTCAGTTAAACAAATAAGTTACGTGCTCGTGTCGTGGTTAGCGTTACAATTGCAAAATAAACAAACATACAGTATTATTTTACACAGTACATATTTGTTAATTTTGTGGTCACTATAAATGTCTTAGATTTATTCAGTAATATACAGCTGTTAGGATTATTGTGTGTCAGAAAACTGCCATGAGTACTAATTTGAAGGGTGGGGCAGTCGTTATACAAAATACAAAAACATAATTTAAAATAGTTCAATAAATAAAACAAGAACGTGCTTGATGGAACGCAAATAAAATTCTGTATCACATGTAAAAACTGTTAAAAACGAACATCGAATTATAACAGTCATTCTTAATGAGGACACGAGGCTCATGGGTCAACCGTTACAACGATACAAAATGTTTCTTAAACAGTGTGATTTAAATTTGAGAAGACATGCAGATTAGTTTGTATCGAGACTAGTGGCCATTGTGGCGAATACTTCAACGCGCTTAGGAATCGTTTACATAACAAATAGCTATTGAAATCACGATTTGAAAGTTTGGTATGTCAGAAATTTTGTAGGCTTAGAATGCGGCTATTTGTAGTTGATTTAAGACCAACAATGAAACGGTCCGACATTAAGGGGAATTGATATTGAATTCGATCTAGACTAAGATAGTTTTGCATAATTATCTAAACTAGAGGTCCCGCAGTAGTCGAAATTCGACTATAATTAATTGGAATTGTAAGTTTGTACACTATTATGATTGTATTTTATACTTCTATAATCACAAATTTCGCCAAGACTACTCTATAAAAAATATTAACAAAGACACAATATTTAATCTATTCTCAATTTGACAACAGACGTCAAGAACAAAAGTTTGACAATAAATAGTATGCATGCGTGTGTGCGTCAAATACATGGTATGTAGTGTGTGTAATGTTTTCTTTATTGATTTAATGTATCTTTTACGTATTATTTTTAAAAAAAAAATAGCATTGTGCACTTCTTCTCTATATTCTCTATAAGTGTGGAAAATTTCATACTCCTCCGTCCGCGCAATTGTCGTAAAAAGGGATACAAAGTTTTTGCTTCACGTATTAATATATAGATAATGAAATATTTTAGGTTGCCTCTTTAAGGCTAATTTGAAGTTAGTAGTGTGACGATAATCGAAATCATTGATGTTTTGTAAAAACTCACATTGAATTTCTCGGATATCCCTAATTACATTCATCAACATTTTTGGGAAATGTTATTGGCACAACATCATTTAATACTTATTCGTGTATATGTTCACAATGGTCAATTTAATTGACACGACTAATTGATGGTCAGTTTTCAACTTTCTATCTAATATTACGTGCAATGAGATTACTGTATGTAATAAATTTTTAACTAGATCCGTGTTTTTGCAAATTTAATGAATTTATTGCTAGCTTCAAACTTTCACAACACTGGTATGCAGTACACTTGTAAAATAAACAATGTAAATGGGTAGACGCCGACAAAATAAATGGTCTATCTTAAAATGAAAAAAGCAGTCAACGATCCTGCCAGGACTCGAACCTGGAATCTTCTGATCCGTAGTCAGACGCGTTATCCATTGCGCCACAGGACCTTATTTAGCCAGGACGAAATTTAAGGTAAGATTCTAAAATAGAATCATCTAATGACGAGAATGACAAAAACCGTTTTTGCGTTCAAAATTATTTGGGCAAGTATAGTCCGTATTTCTGCCAAGCTCCTTATAGGTGACGCGTCTGCCCAAAAAAATCTCCGTTCTCTCTCCAACGTAAGCATTAGAAGGAAATGAAGGATCTCTACGACGAAGTTTAGTAATGTAGTAGTAGGTATACATTTTGTCTATAGGCATGAGCTATGCGCTGATATTATTTTAGGTGCTTTAGCTATTTAGTGCTTAATTTCCTCTGTTGCCGCATAAGTCGTTTTTATTTATTCCTTAGATTGGGGACGAGCTCACAGCTAACCTAGAGTTAAGTGGTTACTGGAGCCCATAGACATCTACGACGTAAATTCACCACCCACCTTGATATATAAGTTCTAAGGTCTCAAGTATAGTTACAACGGCTGCCCCACCCTTCAAACCGAAACGCATTACTGCTTCACGGCAGAAATAGGCATTGCGAACATTGGTGAATCACCATAAAAATCTTAATCTAAATACGTGATTATTTGGGTTTCTAAGAAATATAAAATATAGCGACCCGCCCTCGCTTCGCTTCGGAAACATTAAAACACACATGAAAAAAAAAAAAAAAAAAAAAGTAGCCTATGTTCATCAGGGACAATGTCGGCTTCTAATGGAAAAAGAAATTTTTCAAATCGGTCCAGTAGTTTCGGAGCCTATTCGAAACAAACAAACAAACAAATCTTTCCTCTTTATAATATTAGTATAGACAACTGAAAACTTTGTAAATAGATTCTTGGCGACTATTAGGTGCGCCAAAAACATTATTAAGTCACAAGAAGTCTTCCCGTTTCTTCTTAGTGTCTTTTTAATTAATAAAAAATCACAATTAATAATAAATCACAATATGATAATTCGGTCTGCAACATCGTCTTCAAATATCAGTTACTTCAATAGGGCAGATTTTAGAAACACATAACATCAGAATTGGTAAGATGATCATGGAGATATTTAACATTAAGTAAGATACTTTTCTATTCGGCCATCAGAATTTACAATCCATTTTTTCGAGTTGTTCTACGAATTTTTCTTTATCTGTAATGATATTTAATTCTCTTAGCCTTATTTTCCAACTAATTTCCCATTTTGATTGTTGCTTTTAATTGAAAATTTAAACAATAAAAATACGATTTAAACTTTGATATCAAATTGAGCAACGGTGCTCATATTGCGCATCTGTAAGATTTCTATTAATTTAGGTGAATTAAAAAAAAACACTAAGAAAACTTTCGGTGTATTCAATATTAGTTACATATACATACATTACATATTACCATGAAAAAACACGATTTTTAATAAAGATAATAAATATATCGATGGGTAAAAGGCTATTAATTGTTTTAAGCGACGTTTTCACAACTTTACAGGAGAGCTATTGAAAGTTTAAAATTTGGAAAAAAATATCATAACAAAAGAACTTTTTCAGTTATTTGAAACAGGAGTAAACTTAATTGAAGTTCAATTAAATACATCGAACTGGTGATGCTAATACCAAATAGAACGCTCCTTTAATTATTACAGAGATAAATTTCGTGTATTAAGAGAAATGGCGTTTGAAGCCTTTCGGTTCTCTATAATTGAGGTCGTCAGCGCAAAACTGGCCTAACCCACAATTTTTCATATTCGTGCTCTTATATTGCAATTTATTTATTTGTTCAATGTTGATGGAAAACCGGCCTATCCCCAGTTTCACCCATAGATAACAGATTGTAAACATTATTTTCGCGCGTTTTATTATTGCTTACGAAGCAGTGCAAAAGTAAATTCAAACCTCAATACCTCCATTTTTTTCCCCTACCTTTGCTGATAGCCTTGATAGGCTATTTCAGCTTCACCCTAACGTGTAGGTGAGCTCACGAGGCTCAAACCGGAGTGTTGCTAACACTGGCCCCAGCGAGAGCAGTGCTTCGCAGAATCTACCAGCGGATCGAAAACGCGACCCACTGAGAAATCCGGCGAGAAACTCAGTGGACTGTGTCTATGGTTTAATTCGCTCGTCGAGCCCTTCGTCGACGGGTTCGACCAGGACGGTGACCGGCTTACCTCCATACTAACTATGATAAGCTTAGGCTACTTTTGCACTGACGGTCTTATATCTATGTATAAATTTTCCAGGTTCACAAAGAATGTTGTTCTAGTCTGCCTCACTCGAAGGCATGCAGCGTTTTAGGTCGCGTTCTAACCAGCTCGTGTTGAAAGTGTGCGCACGCGAGCCTGACCCCCTTAACGCTAACGGAGCAGTAACCGTTTGCTAACTAAATTCATTGCGGTATCAATCCACTGTTATATAAGTGAAGTATGGACATTTAAGCAATTGTGTGGTGATCGTGAGCCGTGGGAGTTATGTTGAGATGTAAATGTTTTTTAGAATCCGTCACGAGTTAATTATAAGATTTATGGTTTTTATGAATCACAAATTCGTGTATTGAATTAATAACGCCGTGAGAAAAGATCTGGAATTCTGATGTAATATTAAATTGTTACCACCCTTCAGAAAAATCATTTTATTTTATTAAAAAAAAATTGAAATGTGTCATACCACCATTAATTATGCAAATTAATAAATTCTATACTGATATCTTAGACTTGCTTGAGCGGTTATTTTTATTATGTTATCAATTAAGTACAACATTAAATCAAAGATAAAGTAATGAAACCAAAATAGTTTCCCCAGGAAAATACTATTGTATTTTTGACGTGATAACGTCTTATAAATCGATGAACACCATCTGCATGCACGAAAAAGTGTCACGTTCCGCCTGAGCCCGAGCGTGCAAGCGAGAGCGCGAAACAAGCGATAGAGAGGCACGATTAGCCCAAGCGTTAATTTATCGACAAAATTGTAATATTCAATTAAATTCTTCTTTGTATCCTACAAAATAATGAGAATTCAGTGATAATAATTCAATTCAATTCATAAAAGTATGCAATTTTTCATCAATGTTCCTTTATGACGTTATCAAGTAAAAATATCGTCCGTAAACCGACTTTATAGACAACCAATTTTTTCAACCAAAGAAAGCGTGTTTGTGCTTACGTAATTTACGTTCACAACTACCCACGGATAATTAACAGGTGCTTACAACGTTTCATGCGGGTCAGGTATTAACCAGATGCCAATGAGTAGTGAAAATTTGCCGATTGTAAATAAGTATTTTACTTTCACTTCCTAATTTGGGGACGTAATCAAATGTATTTATTCGAATGGGCGGTATCGAATGTATGGTTAACGATTTCTTTACGTTCACAATTTGTAAATGTTTACTGTTTGGTAGTTTCAAGTTTGCTCAGATAGAATACGGCCTTGGATTTAAGTAGGTATAGTAAATATTTTTTTATGCTTTTGAGGATTTCAAAGCAATTACATTTTATTTATTTCCCCTAATATATTAATCGCTATTTTCCAAAGCATATAGTTGAATAACCTTTCTCGAAAAATACATTCGGTGGTAGCTGATAATATATAATAGTTTTATTTATCTAACAATATACTTAGGAGACATCAAGTTCTTGTCGTATCCCCTGGATCCATTCTAGGTCCTTTTAGGCTCCCCAAATACTGGTTACCGCAAATCCTCGTCGAATGTCGAGTTCGACGACCGAACTAACCTATAGACACAGCCCACTGAGTTTCTCGGCGGATCTTCTCAGTGGGTCGCGATTCGAGGTCGTGGTGGTAGATTCTGCAAGGCACCGCTTTTGCTAGGGATAGTGTTAGCAAATCCTCTCAGGCTAAATCCGTGAGCTCACCTACTCGTCTACGCATAGTTGTAATAAGCCCTTTAGGTTACCAACGAATAGGCAGGGAAAAAGATGTACAGGTAATTTTTTAAACTGCCACAATGATAACGATTTTCTGGTCTATACCCGAAAGTAAAAGTAGGAATGAAATAAATACTTAAACCAGTTAGAAAATACAAGATAGTTTTAAACGCTTCAGTACATAAAAAATCCGGTTAAATTTTTTTGAGAGAACTCCAGCTGAATGATGAAAGTGTTGCTGCAGCATTAACATTGAATTCGGAACTAGGATTGTCGTTAGGTGGCCACCATACAGGTCTGATTTATAATTACTAAGTCAAAGTTTAAAGAAACGCTTTTAGTAGGTACTTGGGTACATCACATGATGTGAATGTCGCCTGGTTTTTATATCGTACGGATGCAAAAGCTATTCATATAACGTAACTATTAATACTAGTGGTCCCTCTATAGTCGAAATTCTACTATAATTAATTGAAATTATTATGGTTCTATTGTCAAAGACTATACTTCTACATTTAATCATATTAATCTATTCTCCATTTGACCACAGACTTTAACAATAAATATATATGCGCGTATGTTAAATACATGGTAGTGTGTGTAATATTTTCTTTATTGATTTACTGAATTTTTTATGCATAATTAAAAAAATATTAGTTGTATTCTGTACTGCTTCTCTGTATTCTCTATAAGTGTGAGACATTTTATACTCCTCCGTTCGCGCAATTTTCGTAAAAAGGGGCACAAAGTTTCTGCTTTACGTATTAATATATAGATTATTTTATTTGTGTACTTTTATTTGAAGATAGAATACGACCTGGACGGCGAAAAACGTCTTGAAAATTCGAAAACAGACAAATTTGAAATGAAATTTTAATTAGTGTCGAAAAAATATTCCGCGATCTTATTAAATACAACTGAGTATTCCAAATGAACATTTAAAAAAACACATTTAAAATCGGCGGTAGTGGAGGACTAATAGAAGAAATTTTATCAGTTAAAAAAAACTGGTTTGAAAGATAAGTACTCTTAGAAATTATAGTAGATCCAATGGTCGAGTTAAAGAAAGAACTGGTTTGAAAGATACTGATATTAAACCACAAAAAAAAGGATAAATTTCATTTAATTCAAGGCTAAAAACTCCGGTCACCGTCCTCGTCGAACCCGTCGCTTGCGACGCAGGGCTGGATGAGCGAACTAACCCATAGACACAGCCCACTGAGTTTCTCGCCGGATCTTCTCAGTGGGTCGCGTTTCCGATCCGTTGGTAGATTCTGCGAAGCACTGCTCTTGCTAGGGTCAGTGTTAGCAACTCTCCGGTTCAGCCCCGCGAGCTCATCTACAAACGTTAGGGCGAAGCTGAAATAGCCTCTCAAGGCTATCAGCATAGGAAGGAAAAAAAAAAAAAAAACTAAAAACTGTAAAACCAAATTAAGTGTGTGCGCGAAATTCAAGGAAAAATATCAAAATAGTTACATAAACATTAAAGTGAAGTATCCAAATAATATTGCAAAAATGGTCTCTGGGGCAGCACTGAAATTTTGACATCGTTAAAATTTAGAACAAAATATGAAACACTTTTACTTAGTAGATATGTATCTACATATATATGAAGCTGTTATTTGCTTACGTTGATTTCTAATCAATCCATTTTTGAACCATCAACACAAGAGATAAGAAAAAATGTGTTGTTTGACATAATTTTAGTATGTAAACTGTGTTTAATATCGTTTTTATTATTTTCATTAAATCATTTCTGCCGTTTTGAATAATATAATATAGTTACCATCGTCACGAATGACTAAAGTGCTATTTGTTGATATTTCAATTTGATATTGAATTATTGATGATCGTGTAGAAAATATAACGTAAAAGTCCGTTTGATTCTGTCTACGACTTCAAAATAGTAACCTCAAAATAGTATAAATTAATCTTATCAATCAACTTTATTTACTACTAGTATTCACAATAATTACGATCGCTAATCAGGTCTTTAGCTGCTATAAAATATGTAAATAAATATTCAGAAATGAAAATTTAATTTAATTTGATTTTAAATCACCACCCTCATTGGTGGTTGGATTCTTTATTGCTTTACTGACATTTTAGTCTGAGAACAGAATCCAGTATTTTTACAGTTGAATAGTTTTCAACGCTTAAGCCGCATGTGGCGTGTCATCGTTCTTGAAGAAAAAATTGCGCGTTTCCAATAATGTGGTAGAGAGAGAATACACTTTATTGCACACCAAAATACAATTTACATTAAAAAAACAGTCAAAAAGCAGATACGTTTGTACAATAGGCGGTCTTATCGCTAAAAGCGATCTCTTCCAGAAAAACGTTTTATTTACAGAAATTCTGGAAAATATATTAGATATGTTGCGGTGTATTATAGACAATACATTATTATAGAAAATATATACATACCTATACCGTTTACATATAATACTAGCCGTACTGGCCCGCTTCGTTGGGCATTTAAAATTAACATTATTATTTATTGTCATTATTATTAGGGAGTTCAACACTCAAATAAGTATTAGCCTATCCATTAAGTACATGTATTTTCTACATTGATACCAAGTTTCAAGTCAATCGGATGCATAGTTCAGTAGTTATAACGGAACATCCGTAAATACCACTGTAGATTTATATATTAGTATAGATGAATTAAATAACTATTTGAGTTATATACGAATAAATAATTGTGGTAATAGTTTATTAAAATGCAGATGAGAGGCAAGGAAGGCGTTCAGGCAGATTGTCTCGCGACTGACAACCAGAGGAGCGCGGGGCGAGGTAAGACCGGTTCCACTGCGTCACTTAGCGCTGTCCCCGTTTACCTTGCCTCACGTATCCTTCATATTTCCGTATAAAACCAACGAAAATTCACAATCAATGATTGTGTCCGAAAGAAATAAAAAAAACAGTCTGCTTGTAGGGCGTTAATGCTAAAAGGTTAAGGTTGAAAGCGTTGGTTATGTTTCTATTTGGCTGATTTCGTAAAAGTGGATTTCGGTTAATGAAAAACAAAATAAAAAAAACCGTTGAATAAATTCGTCATAACGTGTTATAAACGTGGTGTTTTAATAGGAACTTGGTGCTGGATAAACAGGTTGATAAGAAAATACAAGATCTTTTAATTCAAAAACCAAATATTATTCTCAAATCCAATGATTTCGTTGTGGATCCCGTAAAAAAAAAGCTCAATTCAGAAAGCGTGCAGTGCGCGTTGAAGTCTTCCGTTTGGTGACCAAACCAATCGTCTGAATGCCAAGTTTGTAATATTTATTCATATATCGAATGACCGTTTCGTAAGTTGACATCAAAGCAAATGTCAAGGTGAATTTCAAAGTGTTCCTACGGAACGTCACCTCCGAATCTGTTGAGAGATGAAAGTTGCCGGAAAGCGGTAATACAAGAATGGAATTTTGGTCGTATACGCGTAACTGACACGAAGACGGCGCGCCCACCTGCCAGCTACCACACCTGAACCAAAAGTGTGTCAACATCACTGACTCCTCGAACTCAACGATCGATCGTCACAACTTTCACATTACCTTAAATTAACACTCGACTGAGCGCAGCACTAGTGATACGTCTAGATAATGGGAAACGAACTTAGCATACTACCGAACCCACCTTTAGTACGCCGCGGGCGTTCTGTATTTTAAAAAAATCCGGTTAGGCACTATCAGGGGTTGGGGTTAACGCACGGGCACTGCTCTTGAACACAAATTCACCACACTTGAGTCACAAAGTCAGCCACATTGTCGGCGGGCCGGTGCGATCGTGACGGCCGCCAGGTCAGCACTGAGGCTTTCTTCGAGACACGACAGTCGTACGCGCACCGTAAAAGAAACAGAATACGGTTCTCATCGACGCGACGCTTTGATTGTGTGCGTTTCGATATGCCATCTACGTGTTCTGACTGATAATTCTGAATGACAATTAATAACAGATATCTTCTATACCTGTGAATACGGAACGATCGCTTTGACCTGCCAAATTATGATCACGATATTATTATCGGTTTGGATGGTTTTGGTTTACGAATGATCTGGTGCGAGCAATAGCCTGATTATGTAGATTTTTTTATTGCTTGGATCGGTGGACCAGCTCACGACTTACCTGGTATTTGAGGTCACCGGAGCCCATAGACATCAACAACGTTAATTCCGCCATCTACCTTGAGACATGAGTTTCAAGTTAAAGTAACGGCAGAACTAGGCAGCGTTGTGGTACATAGCCATAGGGCCTCACAAGACGACATGCCAACAGTCATTAGGCAAATAAAAATTTTTGAGAGTTTGTTTTTTATGACACGATGATTATCCTTCTCTGTTAAAGTCATCGCGAACATTTGTTAAGTACGTATCTTATTAGATTGAAAACAATTGAAACCTGACTCGGGATTTGAATACCGACACAGACGCATCGCTCGATACCATTGAACCGGACTTCTTATCCTTTAGGCCACGACTTCTAAATAAATAAAAAATAAAATATAATAATAATATAAATGCAAAATAAAATAAATAAAAATAAAAATAAAATCATATAAAAAATAAAATGCCTTTTTATTTCTTGCAACCAATAATTAACAATTCTTATAATATATTTTTTTTAATATTGCTTATTACCTCTCCTCGAGTGAAGGCCTCCTCCAACGAAAACCGATGTTGCCTCGTTGGCAGCTAATGATTTTGTTCCTAATTCTACTAGTAAATTTCCAGTTCTGGGCAGCGTAAGTTAGATATGGTAGAAGACATATATTCGTTGCTTTGGTTTCGTTGCTCATATTGCTTTTAAATATTTCTTTCATACTCCAGTATTTATTCCAAGTGTTTTGTATTCTTCGTACTACTTCTAACTCATTATTTTTGCTGTTAACCCCCTATTTGTTTACGCAATTAAATGTATTTATCTGTATAAGCAAGTACTTCACCGTCGACTGAGATCTTGAGACTTCTAAATAACCTGTTAAATAATAATGAAAATATGGAGCAAGTACAAAAGGAGGTCTTATCGTTGACGAGCTAATCTTTCTGACAGCTAGTGGGTATGAATCCGGAGATTAACGGAGGAAGGTAGAAAAAAGAAATTCTCTTCTATACTTAAAACCTACGTATGCAACTATGTATATTTAGCATGAATATATACAAATTCAAGGCTGGATTCGTGCTTCGTAAAGAAAAAGTCTTTGTCTAGGCGTGAAGTATACAATACTTGTGACAGGTTACAGGGACACTCCTTGGAATTGCGGCGCTTTGACAAAAGGGCACTTCTTCGCAGTGAACGCGCAATACTGTGTCTTCAATGGGTCGATCTGAACTAAGTTCAATTCACGACACTCGGAGACCCGCCGCAGAGGGCTCTCCACTTCAGACACAAGCTTAGATCTTTTCTCAAGCATGACGTTTCGAAAAAAGCTCTAATCTATGCCAAGCCTTGTCAAAGGCCTTCGCAATATCAAAGCTCACAGCGAAAT
Source organism: Bombyx mandarina (assembly GCF_030267445.1). Taxonomy (NCBI): domain Eukaryota; kingdom Metazoa; phylum Arthropoda; class Insecta; order Lepidoptera; family Bombycidae; genus Bombyx; species Bombyx mandarina. The sequence goes on along the minus strand of NC_143216.1, from coordinate 15,817,227 downwards.
CCTCAGTTTTGCTTTCCAAGGCTGAACAGCCATGACAGGAACTGTCCGTACTGTCGCTCCCTGCTCAGCTGGCGATCCTCGAGATACTTTGGTAGATTTTATTATTCGCTTCAGCACTTTGAAAAGTATAGAGAATATTCTCGTCAACAGGTTGCGGCCAATGAGCTCGAAGACACGTCTGCCCCGCATGTTTCAGACATCACCAAGAGTCTCACCGAACTAGGAAGAGAAAAGAATAGAACTGGCTTTCCAACCCATACGCCGGAACACAGCTAAGCTATTTGGCGGCTGTCAAGTTGGAAGGTGGTCGCCAGCCAGTCGGACAAGGTCCTAGTCGCTGTGTTATCGGCTCACGTATAGCATCCAGGGGTCACTTGTAGGGTATCGCGGGCAAACGGAAGTGGGAATCATCAACCTCTAAATGATGCACGTGTACTGAAGAATTAATGAAAATGTACTAATAAAATTCTGAGAATCGAGAAAATTTAAAGTTTTGAGGTAAGAAACTGAGAGAACATGCTCTGTCTCGTAAATTGAGTTTAAAATGAGGAATTTTCTTGGCAGAAGTTTCATGAATTTTACAAAATGAAATTGAATGAAATTTACAAAATAATTTAGAGTGTTTTTGAAATCAGTATAGTTTCTCCAATCTCTATCCAATCTCACTTTTAGTCCAGACACATTCCCTGGTGGAGATAGCACCGACTATCCTCGCCACTCCTTCAAAAATAAATGCAATAGATCAATCATATATAAGATTATATAAGAAATATATTGTAATCTTGAAAGCATAAAACAAAGTTTGTCGAACAAAATCACTTAGGAAGTTTCCGCCAATCATACCCATCGTGCGGGATATTCACCTCAACTTTGACTCCCGAAGGCTTGTATCCGGAAGAGTAATATTCGCGCACAGTTGAGAACTCGTAAGTACTGCAACATCGCCGAATAAAGGACTAATATGGTAAGTTTCGAGGGCGCTCCACACGATTTAGTTTATTTTAAGTAAATGTTGTGCATAGAAGTAGGTACAATAATGTGACCTACATTTGGATGAATATTTCATTTAAGATTGCGAGAACAGTACTTGTTAAAGCGAAAAAGGAATCATCATTATTTCGTATTTATTAAACTTATACCGTTGTACAACAATAGGAGAAGTTTTTAAACTGAAAACTTCGCTCTGATGTATTTTTAAGACAAATAAATATCACTAGATAGTAAAAACAAAGTTTCTTTCTCTGTCCCTATATCTGTCCCTATATATGCTGAAATCTTTAAAACTGCGCAACGGATTTTGATGCGGTTTTTGTAATATATAGAGCGATTAAAGAGGAAGGTTTATATGTATAATAACATCCATTAAATAGTGGAGAAATCAATAATAAATTACAGTTTCCGAAGCGAAGCGAGGGCGGGCCGCTAGTGTAGAATAATTGAAAACAAAAAAAATTAAGGCAAGATTTTTAAAAATAGTTGTACTCGAAAGGCCTGTACGAATGCAATGAACTTCTCTCTATATGACAATGGCTTCACCGCATTAGTCGATTTTTTGGAGTTTTATCGAATACTATGGAAGCCATTTGGTTGATCGTGAAGGATTTTAAGTTTTAAACTGTACGTATCTCAGACCCACTGTTACTCTTGTGTTACTCTTCTCACGCGTTGTTGTATAAGCGATGATTAGAAGAATAAATTCGAGCTATTAAGAGAGATTTACAGTTCACACAGTTTTTAATGTCGACGTTATTAGAGTTGTCGGCATTTACAATTCTAAGCGAAATACGTAAACCAATTTAGACCGTTATAAAAATATTCCAGGTAAGCCTTATGAGAGTAAAACCCTGTAGACTGAAAATATTTTTATGGCTATGTTTTGTAGATGGTTGATCGAGCTTACGGCTCACCCTATTAAGTGGTTACCGGAGTCCATGGAAATCACAACATTAATGCCGCTCACTCACCTTATGACATGATGACGAAATTTCAATTTTATAGTCTATAGCAACCCTAGACTAGAGACCCTCGCTAGACTACAGACTATAGCAAGGGCAACCCCTTAAATCGCCCGGTCGTCGCTATCATCGAACCCGTCGCTATCGTCGAACCCGTCACTTGCGACGAAGGGCTCGGCGAGTAAATTAGCCCACAGACATAGCCCTCTGAGTTTTTCGCCGGATCTTCTCAATGGGTCGCGTTTCCGATCCGGTGGTAGATTCTGCGAACACGGCTCTTGTTAGGGTTCGTGTTAGCAACAACGTTAGGTATGAGCCCCGCGAGCTCACCTACTAGTTCAGTGAATCTAGAATAGCCCCTCGAGGTTACTAGAATAGGTAGAAAAAAAAAGTTAAATCACAATTGATTCGAATCAGAAATAAGCATGATGGTGCTATCTATCCGTGCGAGCTTACAATATGCCCATATAAGTATGTGCCTCTATCTTAGACCGGTCGCCAAACCGTTGATTGGATAAGGTAACCGCGGTCACCGGACTCGCTAATATGACCGCCCGGAGAGAAGCTGAAAACCGAACGAAATGGAAGCTGGTAGTACTGCTATGCGCTGGGGTTCGGGACAAATAAAAATTTCACCAAAGTACAACTTAAAACTATATTCAACACTTAGAACACTTATTCACAAGCACTTTAAAACTCTCAATTCGCTTGTTCCGTTTCGCTTCAGGTGATCCGTTCGCTGTTTCGCTTCGAGTAGTTCCTGTTACTGACTGACTGTCTGCGTGCCATCCCTAAAACGCTTTTATAACCGATACCTCATCCCTAAAATTATCGAGAATATTCCACACCTCTCTAGTACTAGTTTCTGCTATCTGACAATAGATGGCGTTGTGATTCTCGAGCATTCTGGGTACTACTAGATCCTTCGATATTCTTTCGACTATTCGGCGATAGATGGCGTTACTCTTACCGGCGTAACAGTACAAAGAGCCCGAAGGGCTTTCAGGGACACGACCTTCAGCAATGAAGTATGCGACTAAGAAGAAGAATATGCTAGCTGTGACAACTTTGTGTATTAAAACGTGGTTATATTTAATTTTTATCATTATAGGCCTCATAAAGGTTCAAAGTCACAAAACTGTATAAATAGCAACACTTCCTAGCTCTAATCAAAAATTAGAAGATTCGTAAAACAACGCGGGTAACTAACACCGTTCAAAGGCTACTTGAAGTGGTAGTGGACGATCATGTTTCATGTAGAATAAAGTGCCGTTTGGGGAAAAATATTTTAGGAATTAAACACAACTGCCACAATAAGAGGAGAGTGGGGTGCCCATTAATACTGTGGAATCATCAACCTATAGCAGTCCACTGCGTAGTAATAATAATACGAATTACATGTCCATTTGATGAAGTCGAATTTGTTTTTAAAAGCTTATTTCAAACGGATGTACAAAACAAACAAAATTACCGTTTTCTGAGTTTCTACCCGTTTCCACAGAAGAGGTTACCGCACCTCGTGAAAACGTTCGACAAAGCGAAATCAACGATACCTAAGTAAATCCGAAATAAATTCATTGGGCAATAACAACATTTACAAATTGGATTAGCTAATTACGCCGGTATATTTAGCGAGGTACCGGGGCAATCCGAGAGTTTGCACGCCGTGGAATTATTTCATTTTGTGTTGTTATTAGGTAACCAATTGAATGGTAACTTTTAATTTGGTACAGCAATGTTTTGGGGAAATTTAAAGGTTCGATCCCTGTATAGATTTCGAATTTAAGTGAGGTATCAACGCGAAATTGTGTGAATTTGCTTCGTAAAGTTTTCGCTTTTGGTTATTGGGTTTAATTCTTTTTTTTTGTTTAAAATTATGAGCGTACGTCTAGAAAGTATTTGTATAGTAACCGGCAAACATCGTGAGCAAATGACCTTGACTGCGCAGAACCGAATTTTAGATCACTTTGGTGGTGAGGGTGAGGCGCGACGGCAGGGGAAATCATATCGAGCGCGTTATTGGTAGATCAGTCGAACCTTGCGTCCCGCACCGCATTCCGCATTCCGCTTGCTCCCAAAAGTACGCTTGCGTACAGTGAAAAGTCTATCGTTATTAATCGTTAAGTTATATTTTGTTATAATTGCTTGTTGACTTTGTTGCCATTGCTATTTGTTGAGTGTTTGTTGATTTTTTATAAAAAATACACTATGCCGCGACAAACTGGTGTAGGATTCAAAAGAAAGGGTAGAAAAATTGTGTACGACGTATATTGCTTCATTATAAAACAGGGGAAGAATGATATTATGGAAAAAGTAAAACAGACTTCGGAAGCAACAAAAACATCAGTGAGTACTGTTAGGTGCATTATTAACGAAGCTAAAGGCTCTGGCTTGCTCATCGTGCTTGGGACTCCGGGTAAGAAAAGATCAGGGAAGAAGAAAGTTACCGGAATGGATAGTTTCGTTCAATCTGTTATAAAAAGATGTAATCATAATAACTACATAACAAGCAGCGAAACTCCGTACCGTAGAAAGGCTTCGAAAATTTTAAAGAAGATATACATTTTAATGGCTCGGAATGAAGTTTACGACGAATTATGAAAGAGCTAGACTTCAGATGGAAAAAAAAACAGAAAATAATCGGAAGCTGGTAATTGAAAAAAGTAACATTCGATTAGTACGAATCGAATATCTTCAAAAAATAATTAATTATAGACAAAAAAGAAGATCGAACCGACCGAGTCGTAAACTACACCGATGAGCCCTATGTCGACTTATCACGATGATGGCGACTCGGGTGATGAAAACAGTGATGATGATAATGGTCAAGATTATGATAACGAAAAAAAATTACAAATACCAGCTTCGCTTCAACTGAACGAAGACCTGGCAACAGCTCTAGTTTTGACTTAATAGAAGGAATATCTATTTTACCCCAAGATTAAATTATTATAATTATTAACCTATATTTTTTGTTGATGTTCTAATAAATATATAAATAAATACATATGTTGATTTTAATAATTTAATTGCATTATGACGCAGAGTAAATAATGTTTTTGCACGTGAGTGTACCATGCGCAAACTTACCCCCACTACGTCAACAAATGCTCAAGAAGTTTGCCGGCTATTATACATTGAGATATAATGCAAATGATATTATTTCATTCGTGTATATTGGAGTGTCTCTATATATATGTACACTAGCGGACCCAACAGACGTTGTCCTGCATATACAAAATGAATGAAATGAATGAATGCGTACACAACAATTTATTCAAGTCGATCCAGCCGTTTAGTTGCAGTATAGTTAAATAATCTAGATACCGACGGCAGCGCCATCTGCCGGGCTTATTTTTAAATGTAAGCCATCTAGGGCACTACCCAAACGCATGCAAAAATTTATTCAAATCAATCCAGCCGTTTAGGAGTTCTGTGGCTTACACACGTACAGTAGAATTATATAATAATATATAAAGATATAATATGGGTGTTTAAAGACAGAAATATACCTAATTGCTACGTACAGTTTTCTCCGCTATTGTCTATTTTTTATGTTTATTGGTTATCAGTAATTCTGGAAATTGCCTTTATTCACAATGTAAATAAAAAAATAAAAGAGAAAAATTCATATAATATCTAATGTATTAAAAATTTTATATGTCAGTTTCATGGTCGAATTTTCATTATTGAGCGAACACCAGTTAATAAATGATTAACTTAAGAACACTAAGAACAGTAGTTAATGAAATAGCTAATGCTATATATTATATATTTATGAGTACGGTTTAAATCAGAAACAGAAGGAATGCGTTAGGAAGACATTAAGGTATAAGTTTAATTTACAATTCAGGTTGCTTAGATCCGAGCAATCCAGTGGTTTGAATATAATTTACTTTGATTTGCTTACGATAAAGGATTTGTTTTTGACCTTAAGGATGGGCAAGCTCCAGATCTCAACTAGAAAGGGAGGGATTGGTAATAACTGCCCCCGCAAATTAATTAATTTGAAAAATTGCTTCGCGAAGGTATTTTGAAAAAAAAAGATGTGTGGTGTCGTGGGATACCGGATAGGAACGAAGTTCCTTATTATAAATTTTTTTAACTTTAAGTTCTATTCGAGGTATAAAGAAAATAATTATTCAGGTATACAATTTTTATTATGATTTTTTTATTGATAAAAATAAAATAAAAACTACTGTACAAAGTTATCAACTTTATTTTATTCACAATGATTTATAAAAAATATATAATAATAACATACAAAGAAACAGCTATTTATATGATTAATAATAATAACCGTCATCACGTAGACAATACATTAGACACTGTATAGCCATCATACTAAGACTATACATAAATAATAAAATCTTACGTTACAGACGTTTTTCCCCGGTCAGGGTATCCCTCCGCATCGTCACATAAGGAACTTCGTTCCAAAAAGCCAGTGTTTTTACTACTACATGATTTTTACAACGGTTCTTGATTCATTTGTTTACACATACACTGCAGGTCAAAAGTTTCAGACCACCTTGAAACTAAAACTTTCAAATGAAATAAAACTCCAATAAAATACTAAATGTTCAATTAACCTGTTTAATCATCTAATAAAACATTGACTGACAAACAATGTACATATTATACGCTTTACATTAATACAACCTAAAAATGTCACATCATTTTTATTTTAATGTTATGATTTTTTAAAGCGGGTTTCACCGCTTTTTTTGGGTCCAATTGAATGTTTCTTGTATCTTGAAAACTTGAAGGTCTCCTCAGGTCGCCATCCCAGTTCGTGTTCTGTGTGCGGGATAAAATTTCATACTCGCATTTACACCTCTTAACCGAAGTCAATCAGCTTCCGTGCGTTGCTGTCGATCTCAGTGAGTGATATATCGGAGTACCAAGATATTTTTCCTGAGAGTCTGCAACCTCATTACACTATAACAAGACATAAGCTGCTATCTCAGCTAGTATTGCCACCATATCTGCAGTACATTGAAGGAATTCTGTATTGAATAATGAAATTAGCGAACAATGTCTTTCCGCGTGTTTTAGAAACGTTTATACAATAGCGACTACATCTATAACAATTGTTACTTGATTTGGTGAGAAAATTTCGTAACATTCAGGAAATATTACGTGTCACTAGCAAGAAGTATTTCCTATAATATGGTATACAAATGTTTTGTTATTATATAATGTTTATTACTATTATTTTAGCGCATGAATGTTACGAACTTGACGAATTTTGACGGCTTTAATACCTTTTATATTGTGCACTATTCCCCTCTTATACATCGTATTTCTCTCTGCTAATGGTTTGCTGGAAGAAAACTCATGAAGTTAAGCTCGCCTTTGTACATAATATTTAGACATTCTTTTATATCTGTTTTTATTGTATTTTCTTTTTTGTGTACAATAAGTATAAATAAAAGAATTTATACAAATCCCTTGTCTGTTTCTGCGAAGTCCAATAAGATATGAAGGTGGATAGTCGATATTCTAATTCAACTTATATTTTGTATGATTCATTCCTATGGTGTGGTGATGGTTCTGTTCGGAGCCTTTTTAAGGAGTCAAATCTTGATCTTAAGAATGACGAATCTGCTGCAGACGCCGCAGCGTGCAATCATGCACGCTCGACGCACTGCCCCACCCACGCTGGTTCTGAGCTATTTGGGCATCCCGGGAATAAGAGTTGGCAGCATTGGCATCGAGGCTCAGTTGTTACGGCGTCGACAACCGCCAATTCGACATGCCGTAGAAATAGCATATCAGGGGGAGATGCGCTCCACGCGAAACGCGTTAGATTCTCATTCGCATGGTTCAGGTGAATTCTTCCTCCCCCCAGCTTAGAACGCGGTTTGTTGAGGAACAAAGGGTTTTAGCATACGATAAAAAAAAGTAAATGTTTCAATTATTTTTGTTCCTATCTATGCTGATAGCCTTGAGAGGCTATTTCAGCTTCTCCTTGGCATGTAATTAAGCTTACGGGGCTCAAACCGAAGTGTTGCTAACACTGGCCCTAGCAGGAGCAGTGCTTCACAGAATCTACCACCGGATCGAAAATGCGACCCACTGAGAAGATCCGGCGAGAAACTCAGTGGGCTGTGTCTATGGGTTAATTGATTCGTCGGGCCCTTCGTCGCAAGCGACGGGTTTGTTTCTTTGAAATCGAATAACTGGTGTCCTATTATTATTTTTTCAAATTAATTTTATAAAAATCCGTTCAGGTTCAGTGTAAGTTTGAATAACTTAATTTGTCTTACTAATAATAGATTCTAAAAATAAGTATAGTACGGTCGGGTTCATAGTTAGAGTCCGCATATATGCATATTATGAATTTAGGCTTTCGTCGGGTCGCGGTCAGCCCATGAGAGGCTATTCCACGTTGACCCAATTACGTACGGGTTTGCTCCCGTACAATAATTTTTTTTGGTAAACGTCAGAAAAATACCTTTTGTAAAAATTGATTACCCGCGCCGGAAACTCAACAAATAGGACCCGTGTTGTGTTTGCTAAAGTTTTATCGTGTATTTTTTTTTTGATTTTGATTTTATTTAAAAATGTATAACCTAAATATTATTTTAAAAATGTGTATAGTATTGGAACATTCATATTATAGCTAGGAATTCTTCGTGTATTTCAGTAAATGATTACTGTCTAGTCGACAGTAACATTTTCACTTAGTATCTAAAAAGAAGATTACAATTTTACAGCCGAGTGTAAAGTGCCCGTGAAAGATTAGAGAGGCAGTTCCTAAAAAAATGTTTCAGAATGTTTATTATCTTCGTTAAGGTGTACCCTATTATCACAGCGGAGCTCCCAAGAGCAAGGTCTGATTGAAGATTTATTTTTATAGGGGAATCCTCCCTACCTGTGGCGAGTTATGGTGATGTTGAAACAAAAATTACATACCCCCATCATTTTTATTCGTTTCGTTTCACTAAATGCTTTTGCAACAGTCTCACACATTTTTTTTAAATTTTCCTTTTTTTAAATTGATGGTAGACTTCAATTCAAAACAGAATTAATAAGTGATTATCAAGAGCCATTAGATTTTTACTGTTGTATCTGTTTTTGGCTTTAAAAATTTGTTATTGACTGAATCGAGGCGATTTTTTAGTTTTAAATAAGCCACGAAAGCTACGCTCACGCACGGTTAAGAAGAAAAATCTAGGTTCAAGGCTTTCGTTCCTTTTTTTTTTTTTTTCTTTTCCTACCTAAGCTGATAGCCTTGAGAAGTTATTTCAGCGTAACCTTAACTAGTAGGTGAGCTCACGGCCTCACCGGAGTGATGCTAACACTGACCCTGCAAGAGCAGTGCTTCGCAGAATCTAGCGCCGGATCAGAAACGTGACCCACTGAGAAGATCCGGCGAGAAACACAGTGGGCGGGTTTCATTCAAGATGATTAAACGTTTATTACATTTTTGTCGTTATAGCCATTCTTCGATGATGGCAGAAGTCCAAGATTTCATTTAAACCTTATTTGAAAGAATTTACTAGAATTTTTATAGCGCTATGGTCTTAAAATTTTCAACATAGTTATTACTTTATTACTTACGATTATTATGATGTACACTACCTATTCTCAAATAACAATATAACTTCATTTATGACGTATATCATGTGTATTTTTTTAATTGTGTCATAATGGACCCGTGAAAATAATATTTGATCAAAAATGGAACATTGCTCTTGTTATTTTTCATAATACGAAAAACATATTATGTGTATGTATCGTTACAATTACTTTGAATCTGTTCTTTCAGATCTTGGCTTTGACCTGCGGAGTATGTACAATACTTGCCGAAGTAATTTTGAAGTGATCGTCACACACACTGTTACCTGCTAGTACGTCGACCTGAATAACAATATCCTTTGCCCATTGTGGACGACCTTTTTGACAGAATAACGGTGTTAAAACCAAAACGGATTCCAATGGAACTGTTGTTTCGTGACGTCATACTTTGGCACGAAGCGTCTTCTAATGGAGTAGCTTAATCGCGGCTCATGTACAAAATTAATTACCTAATGAAATATATTTCGGGTAATAGTCAACTAATTAAAATAATTGCAACTCAGTGAGCCTGCAATTATTTATTTATTTTATTGGATACGAAGGTATATTCAAATGCAGATAAGTGACATATTATAAGATGTTCTTGACTACGTAAGCTGTGAATTGTCCAAAACGATAGAAATTCTTGAAAAACGATATCTAATAAGTAGATGAATCAACTGATCATCCTATGTAGGGTAGGCTCGCTCACTTGCCCTGGTAAAACTGGAAAGGTCTCCGGGCCACCAGTAATCTCTCAAACATAAAAAAGAAGAAGGTTGGTCACGACCCTTAGCGTTGAGGAATACTACGCAAGGAGGAGGAGGATGTTACAACGTTCAGGGAACAGCACAGAGGGGTATTCATTATAAAGCTGGTAGATACTATGAAGATACTAGAATAATATGAAGGACAGAATACATTAGATACTCTTCGTAGTGCCATTAAAAAAAAAAACGTTTTTCAAAGAAGTTTTACTTTATGTATATTCAGTTCGTTCGCAGTGGTTATCAGAAGGCCCGCATTCGTTACTTGATGAATATTAATGCGCTGTAGGTAGGGTCCGCAAATATGATCTACGGCGTAATCGACTTTCACCTCACTAACCCTCACTTTAAAGTGCTGTGATAATTGAGTAAATATGTATGAGCGGTCGTTACGTGAACTCCGTATAATGAGATGTTTAATTAGAATAGTTTTATTTCGGGTTGTTTAATCACTTTCGACTTGAATTAATTTTGGTTTTATCACGACACATTGAACAATTAATTTTTATTTGGAAAACAAACGGTCACATAAATACGTTTGGTTTTGGTTATGCCTAATGAAACATAGGTATAACTGCCCACCGAGTTTCTCGCCGGATCTTCTCAGTGGGCCGCGTTTCCGATCCGGTGGTAGATTCTGCAAAACACTGCTCTTGCTAGGGCCAGTGTTAGCAGCACTCCGGTTTGAGCCTCGTGAGTTCACCTACACGTTAGGACGAAGCTGAAATAGCCTCTCAACGCTGTCAGCATAGGTAGGGAAAAAAAGGTATATCCAAAAATAAACAACTTTCCACTATTAACAAAATCATGAATAAAACACCATAGGTAATATACGGTGTGAGCATACGGTTTTGCCAGATTTTTTATAGCGTCGATAGGTGAACGAGCTGACTGTCCACCTGGCGTAAAGCGGTTACTGGATTTCATAGAACTCGTTTGAATGCTGCTTGAATTTTGTGCGGGTTTGAATTTCATTCCACGATGTTACTCCTTCAACGTGTAAGTCATTCCTGAATATGTGTTCGGTATGTATTTCATTAGGAAATTGGTACGTGCAATCCCGCAGGACTTGAAAATTGACTTAGTGGCATCGCTCGATATGAGTACACCGGACGACATATTATGTACATACTTTAGGCCACAACCCCTTGAAAATGCCGTTACACTTTATCTGAAATTTGACCAATCGAACGTGGCACCTAGTTAATGTTATCATTAATACGTGAAGCAAAAACTTTGTACCCCTTTTTACGAAAATTGCGCGGACGGAGGAGTATGAAATTCCTCACACTTATAGAGAATATACAGAAGGAGTGCACAAAGCTAATATTTTTTTTAAATAATGCATAATGTATAAATAATGTATTTGACACAACACATACATAAAAATATACTCTTTGTTTACTGTCAATTGGGAAACTTTACAATAAAAGTATGTGGTCGAATTGAAAATAGATTAATATTGTTTGTCTTTAATATTATTGATCTATAGTGCAGTTTTGGCGAATACTGTGATTATATTATCGAAATATAATAGTGTTTGACAATAGAACCATAATAATGTTTAAACTTATAATTTCAGTTAATTATAGTCGAATCTCGACTACTGCGGGGCAACTAGTACATACAGAACATCATTCTATTAATTTTGACAAAATGTATCTTTGACACGACTTAAAATGACTTTTTTCTATTCTTTACGTGTCTAGAAAACTCTCCTATTTTTAGTTTAGCTTGCTAAAGCGTTTTGTTAGTTTTTAAGCAATTTTATTTAAATTCAAATTACTGTGAATGAATCAGAATAAAATACGCTTTTTTTGTGATAACGATGCGATTTAATTAATTTTGAATTTTAGTATCTTTTACGTCGTACATGAAGATAGTAGTAGATATATGAGATATATAAGTATAAAGTTTATAAGTCTTGTGCTGATACATATGCATTAGCAACGTGTACACTATATTTCTTGCTAATATTAAATTACTAGGCGTAATTATGATCGAACCGTTGACGATGGTAAGTGCCAAAATGAAATGAATTTATTTGATTAAATTATTCTTTATCATACCATTAGTAAAATATAATTGAAAATTTTAATCGTCTTTTTTCTTTCTTTCTTTTTTTAGCGCCCATTGTCATTCCATTCTGGGCTGTGTTTAAATTTAAAATCTGCAACTAATGAGGTAAGGTTTACTGGTGGCAGGACCTCTTGTGATTCCACATGCGTTGGTACCACCAACCCTGCCTATTTCTGCCGTGAAGCAGTATTTCGTTTCGGTTTGAAGGGCGGGGCAGCCGTTGTAACTATACTGAGACCTTAGAACTCATATCTCGAGGTGGGTGGTGGCATTTACGCTGTGCCAGTTTAACACTTAACACCAGGTGGGCCGTGAGCTCATCCACCCATCTATGCAATAAAAAAAAAAGATAATTAGTTTAAAATAAATTGATTACCTACCCGAAGATAAATTGTAAGCTAATAAAAAAAAAACTAGGTAAATTGAAACTGTGTGTATTTTGTTCAACACGTTAGCTGCAGCGAAGCGTGTCGCGTTCCACTAATAGAAAATATAATTTTAATTAACTGTAACAATAATCATGATCAAATCGATTGGATTTTTATCAACTATGACGAACAAAAAAAATGTAATCACGTTCTCATTTGGGAGATGTTTGCTGTCCTACTCGCACTTGTATTTGATGCAGATAGAGTAAAAAGGACAACATGCAGAGTTTTAGTCCTCTATTAAAGCACTGAATTCATTTTGTGTACTTCAGTTCGTAATTAATCGGTCAAAGGACCCCTCGCCTTAATCTGTATTACTAATTTTCGTCTGATCCAAGATTGTTTTCCAGAAAGCGAAGATACCCTTTTTGTTCCCCTTTGTTGCTAGTTATTGATGGATTTTGACTTTTAAATATAAATTAAATCCACACACTTAATTCGGAAAAGAAAAAACTACAAATTCTTGAAATTTGTTTTTTTATATTTTTTTTAGCGACTATGTTAAATAATAATCAAAAATGGTAATATTAGCTGGAAAAGGTTTAAGAAAAAAAGAATAACTTGAAGCCAAGGAATGTACATCAAACGTAGCTCAACTGTATCGAGGACAAAATGCTCATGTCATAATATATTCGGAGGTTTTCAAACATGACCATAACGTTCCATAAATACTACCAATTTTTTTTCAGACTTCCGTGGTGACTAAGAAACTTGTAATGCAAAGGCATAGCAATAAACAGCTTGGTATCTGCCTGTCATCACAAAACAATTTAAATTGTATGCAGCAGTAAAAAAACCGTTCATCGTGTTGCAATTTCGATAGTACCGATTTTTAAATCTTTTAATTTTGAAGCCGTTGAGGTCTATAGCACGAAACACCCTGTGCATTTGTATCATAGAATGCAACTGTGTTTGAATCCCGCATGCAAGTACCAATATTTCTAATCAAATATTTCCGATTGACTTCCACGGTGAAGGAGTAAAATCGAGTAATAAAAAATAAATCTTTCGTCCTATGAGTCCACACGGGTAGTTTTTTTTTTATTGCCCTTGTAGGCATACGAGCATACCGGTCCACCTGATGGTGAGTGGTTACCGTCGCCCATGGACTTCAGCAATGCCAGGGGCAGAGCCAAGCCGCTGCCTACCAGGTATCACAACCTTGCAAATTTCTACAGTGAAGCATTACTAAATACGTTTCGATTTAAAAGTTTGAGGCAGCCGTTGTACTGTAATCGCTTTTTGCGTCCTGTACACTAACCCTGTTTTCCAATTACAGCACAAGAGCGCATTATGCGGCATAATGCTCAACGTTGAATGTTTCAACTACAGCAACGCTTCGCACAATCGAGCACTCTCAAAAGTACTGCTCTCGCGTGATACTCGCAATCGATACCGACTCAGCGACAGAAAATTGACAAGTGTTTTTTCTTTAAGTTGGCATTGATCGAAATTTTGTTTAGATTATCGTTAGTAATATTGTTTAATGTTGAAGAAAATTGTAAGGCTTTCGTTTCGTCGTAGTTTCTTAGAAATAATCAATGTTAATTAAAACTGTGCTAACTTAGCGCACTCTGCTGATGCATTTGAAAACTAATTCCCGTTCCAATTAAGCTTCAGCATAATTCGGCATTGTGCGCCACTGAGTCGCATTACGTCGCATTATGCTCTGTAATTGGAAAACTACCTAAGTTACATAAATAAGAAACACATCGAATGTCATCTGATGTGAATTACTTTCAATCTACGGTCGAAATTTAAATAAATTTTTTAAAGTACATTTCGGTTTTATTCTCTACCCAAACGACGTCACACATGATGAACCTGGGCTTAGCCGAGTTTTGTAAAGTTTGCGCGGTAATTTTGAAAAATGCCCGCCGTCCGAGTATGTTTGGCTTGTAAATTCGGAATCTAATTCAGTGCGAGGGTTAATTAGATAAACAAAAAAAAATCCATATTAATTTTTTACTGCCCTTAATGGATAGAACGAATCTTGTTCGCGTTACATAGTTATCAAATTCCATTAAGACGGCATTTTTCATCTTTTTCAAGGTTTTTTTTTTTTTTTTTTTTTATGATTGAATGTTTACTGGTGGCCCGAAGGCCTTTCCAGTTTCACCAGGACAGGTGGGCGAGCAAAGGCTCAGCCAAGAGGGGTGGGATTTGCTAACAACTGCCCGAGCGCCTCCGAAGGAGACCTAACAACTCAAGAGCAATTGTTTCGCGAATGAATCTACTACCGGATCGGAATCGCGACCCGCTGAGAAGATCCGGCGAGAAACTCAGCGGGCTGATGCATGGGTTAGGTTGCACGTCGACCTCTTTGTCGAGTTCGACGAGTACGGTTACCGGGGTCCCTAAGCCTGCCCCTAGTATTAGAGCTGAAGGCATCTAATGCAAAGGTTATTGGATCTGATGGATCCGTAAGGACGTGTCTAGGGCGTCGACGGTGACTGGCTCCTGCATGATCAGGATTCGGGGAGTAGTCAGCGGCGGCAACGATAAGGCGATTATCATGACGCATAGCCTTATCGAAGTATCGTTCCGACGCTGACTTCATGTATTTCCGAATTGATTCGAGGCCCAGGTCGTCGTGTAGGTCAACGTTCCTCACGAACCACGGAGCCCCGACAGCTAACCTGCAAAAGCGGGATTGTAGGGATTGGAGGGTGTCTATGTGTGTGCGGGCCGCGTGAGCGAACACCACACTCGCGTAAGTCATGACGGGCCTTATGCAAGTTTTGTAAAGTGTCACCTTGTTCCGAAGGGACATTTTACTCCGCTTACAGATCATGGGGTAGAGTCTACCGAGAATAAACGCGGCACGGTCACGGACTGATTTTATATGCGGGCGGAATGTCATCGATGCATCCAGGGTAACGCCCAGGTACTTGACCTTCCTGGCCCAGGGTATGGGTTGTCTAAAGAGAGTAATCGGGGGTGTGAGATTCCTCCTCCTAATCCGGGAGGAAATCCGTGTGGAGCTTCCCCTCTGAAATAGCACCGCAGTACTTTTCGCTGGGTTGATGTCTATGCGCCATTTTCGGAACCACTGTCCTAGGGCTAGGGCTGCGCTCTGAAGCTTCTTCGCGATTAGGGACTTATTTCTACTAGAATAGTAAACAGTCGTGTCGTCGGCGAATAAAGCTAAATGGGTCGGCGGCGACCGGGGAATATCGTTGACGAATAAGCTAAATAGGAGGGGTGAGAGGACAGAGCCTTGCGGGACTCCAGCTGTGAGAGGTCGTGGGGAGGAGCGGGTTCCCTCGACTCGATATCGAAAAGAGCGGTTCGACAAGAAGTCCCGTATGATGAGCACGAGACTATCCGGCACGCCCATGTTGAATAGTTTGAAAATCAAACCATTGTGCCAGACTTTGTCGAACGCTTTTGCGACGTCGAAGAAGAGAGCTCCCGTGTATAACGGTTTTGGTCGATTAAGCCCCACAAGAATGTGCTCCGTGAGGCGGTGCACCTGTTGAACGCATGAGTGATTTGTACGGAATCCGAATTGTTCATCGATAAGAATGCCCTTGGATGAGACGAAGTCTCTGAGGCGTTTGTAGAGCAGACGCTCATACAGTTTGCCTAGAGACATGAGGAGGCTAATCGGGCGGTAGCTCGTCGGATGATTTTTTGGTTTACCGGGTTTATGTATGCCGATAACGTCCGCTTCTTTCCACACCGCGGGAAAGATACAGTTCGCCATAGCGGCATTGAAAATAGATGCCAACATCACGATGAGTTGGACGGGTAGAAGTTTAATAACGCGGTTGGATATACCGTCGGAACCGGGAGCCTTGCGAGGACGTAGGTCTTTGATCAAGTCTTTAACTTCCATCGGGGTGACGGGTGGTAACGCATCAGAGGGTGGCAAGGAGGCTCTGCGTTCTACCTCACTGTCTACTAATTCTACATGAACAGGGTCCACGGATTGAGTGCTGGGCGTGCACTGGGTTTGCAATGTATCGGCCAGCAGCTCTGCTTTTTCGTCATCATCGAACGCCGCGAGTCGGCCTGAGGGGCCTACGAGGGGGGGCATAGTTACTACCGTATCCGATTTGAGAGTACGAGCTAAGCGGTAGTAAGACCTTTGGGATTTTCAACGTTTATCACTTTTGTACCTATTCTGCTAAAAATTGCATATTTTTTTCCTGTCATATATAGTTATACTTACCAGTGGTCGTCTTACTCATGATAACGGACGCTACAATTCCAATTCATTCTGACAAAGGATTGGTTAGTCTGGTATTGTAATTATTGTATGATATTATATTGATTGATATTTGACTATTTTATTGATCAAAAGGTTTTTACTATTAGTCAGAAACTTTTTTTAAATATTTTTTATTGCCCTTGTAGGCAGATGAGCATACGGTCCACCTGATAGTGAGTGGTCACCGTCGTCCATGGACTTCAGCAATGCCAGGGGCAGAGCCAAGCCGCTGCCTACCGCAACCTACTTCACACAAAACTTCGAAATATAAAGTACATTTAATCTGCAGTGTTTTATAAGCTTGTTGTAATTTTGGGGTTTCCCAAAAAAGAAGGCGTTTTAATTTCTTTCAATAATTTGTACTATACTAAAGTTACTATTACTTTTTGGAAGTACGGTATGTAGCCGCATTAGAAATTTCATTTGGTCTAATTATTCTCACTATATTTAAAGTATTTTTCAATCGAGTGTCATGGTCGAGGAATTTAAGAGGTAAAATACGTCTAAGGCCGTAGCAATTTAAGACAAAACCAGGACAGTAGCTGTAGTTTTCCTAGTACACTTAATACTCTGTCAGTCTCATTATATATCACACTATTCTATTTCTAAAACATACTATCAGACTAATTACATAGTAAACGAGGTTTTTATCAAAACCAATATTCAAATTAACATTGATAGTAAACTGACCTTTGACTCGAACATTAGTGTCACGTACTGATGTTACAAATGTAATGAACATTTAATGTGAAAATGAGTTTGTTGGTTACGTTTCAAAATTTTAATTATTCAACCATGTAACTATGAAATTTTGTTTCGTAATATCATCAACTAAAAGTACTAATCCCAATGGTGGTTTTTCTGCATTAACGTGTAACTACGTGTCAGCTATTATTATAAAAATGAAATTTAATAACACTGCTATATTTAACTCCGCTTAATGTCACCTGTGTTATGTGTATTGGAAATAAGTATACGAGATAAGAACAACTAATTACACTCTAAGACCAAAACTTAAAATACCAAATATATCCCGAATAAGAAATATATAAAGACTAAATTACACCAAAACGCCATTTAAGTACTTAACAACAACACAAGATTAAACTATAATTGCAAAGAAATAATTAGAAGCCTAATTTACGTAAACTAATATCACGGTTAAGCCTAAGGTAAGAACCCCGAAAATCATTCGGTTTCTTTCTTATCAATTGTTTACAGTGACTTATCAAAGAACTATAAAAGTTCGTGACCCGAAGTTTACTTTCAAATTTCTCGCAGTGCTGGATTAATATTGGATATAGGTACTTCAATTCCGCGTGATCCAATGTGGGGAAGAGATGGTGTAACGCGTGATCCCCGAATCTGGTTAGCGATTTGAAATGATCGTGAGGAGTATCGATTCTCTCAACAACCGTGTCTAATTGGTGTATGCCCCAATCGATTGATTCTGATCTGAAACGTGAAAGATATTATTATGTTACTGCTGTAAATTGTGTGCATACGATGCAATTTGAATCGATTTGAAGTCGTCGTGGCCTAAAGGATAAGACGTCCGGTGCATTCGTATCTAGCGTTGCAACGGTGTTCGAATCCCGCAGGTGGGTACCAAATTTTTCTAATGAAATACGTACTTAATCAATATTCACGATTGGTTTCCACGGTGAAGGAATAACATAATGTTTATTTTTTATTTTTTTTATTGCCTTTGTAGGCAGTCGAGCATACGGCCCACCTGATGATGAGTGGTTACCGTCGCCCATGGATTTCAGCAATGCCAAGGGCAGAACCAAGCTGCTGCCTACCGCTTAATACTCTCCACAAGCCTCGTTGAAGAAGGACATGTCATAGCGCTCGGGAAACACAGTGGAGGCGAGCTCATTCCATAGCCGGATGGTACGTGGCAAAAAAGATCTCTGGAAACGCACTGTGGATGACCGCAGTGGCTCCAGGTAGTATGGATGAACTCTACTCCGGTGGCGGGCGGTGCGATGGTAAAAACGAGACGTTGGTATCATCTCGAACAATTCCTCAGAGCACTCCCCATGGAACATGCGGTACAAAATACAGAGGGAACCGAAGTCCCTCCGCAGACCCAGAGGCTCCATGTAATAAAAATCAAACCCGCAAAAGTATAATTTGCGTAATTACTGGTGGTAGGACCTCTCGTGAGTCCGCACGGGTAGGTACCATCGCCCTGCCATGTTTCTGCCGTGAACCAGGAATGCGTTTCGGTTTGAAGGGTGGCGCAGCTGTTGTAACTATACTGAGACCTTAGAACTTATATCCAAAGGTGGGTGGCGCATTTACGTCTTAGATGTCTATGGGCTCCAGTAACCACTTAACAACAGGTGGGCTGTGAGCTCGTCCACCCATATAAGCAATAAAAAAAATTTAGTTAGGCTTGCTAAATATGTTTTCATTTTTGTGCTAAGCTTTTCAAAACTAATTAATAAGTCAAAATCACAAATAAAGAATAAAGCCAGAAACAAAAAAAAATACTTCACATACTTCTCTCTATAAAGTATTAGTAGAGGTTACTGACCTTGGTGTATCTCCCTCAAAGAAGTTCAGATGCGAATGATGTCCAGCAGTTAGTCCAAACATAACGAATTGTAAGCTTGTTAATAACGTCATTACAAACCAAAGCGCTAAGGTCCAAGACAAAGAGAGCCCACCAAGAAAATACATCCATACAGGACCAAATAACACTAAAAGATTCGACCATTCCAATGTCGATTCCTTTGGATTCTGCAAGGCTGACAAATACCTGTAACATAAAAAAAATCGTTTTAATAGCTATCAAATAACTTAAACTGATGTTGTTATAGATAATAATTTATATATTTCAAATAAAATTGTGTAATTATTCTTCTTTTTTTAAAAATCTATATTGATTTCTTAACATTTCTATGCCAGAGCATCAAGACGTGTTTAAATAAAATATATGTCTGTTTTCATTCGATAATAGTGTATCCTCATCTTAATTAATTGATTTTGTCATATTTTCTTAAGTTACATGTTGTTTGCACAGTTTTCACATCTACGAACAATTCAGGTAAGCCATGCGGAATAAACTTTAGGAAAATTCAAAAGCAACATGGAGACATATTGCGGGTACTTTGTGGATAGAATGTAAAAAAATAATAGGACTTGAGAAAGATGTGACATTAGAAAGTGCACTTTATCCTAATATTTACAAGGTTAAGGAAAAAAAAAACTCACATGCTTACTGCCATTCCTATGATAGAAAATGAATGTATAATGGGCCAGTAAAACGCTGCCATTTGTGCCCAAATAGATTTGTCTCGGCGAGGAAGATATTGAAGGAAGGGCTCCGTCATACTAAGCTCTACGTCATAAACAGTATTTGTGTAAATGTGATGTGACATGGAATGAGAGATGCGCCAATCCCTGAAAAATAATTTATTGATATAAGTAGTTGGTCGAAAATATACATTTGGCATGATTAAATAGAATATTAAAAAAGTCTCTGAGAGCTCTGATATATTTTAATAGTTTGTGAATGAGAAATTAAAAGAACACGCTATATATAATTTAAAAAAATGGTGGGTATTTATTAAGATAAATCGAATGAATCCGAATTCGATCCGTTTATAATTACCAGGTTCATTATCTTAGCAATAATAATAAAAACTTTATAGCGGGATACTTAGTTTCAGTAAAAAATAATTAAAAACCACAGTATTTTTGTAGTCGTCGCATTGCTTAAGTGTGAGATCAAAAAAATAAGGTACCTGAACGGTTTAACTGATTATTGGAGAGCTGTTTGGGGTCAAGGCTTTAGAAACTTTGTTCATATAAAATTGACCGAACCAATTAATTTCGATATTGAAGTTTTACGATATTTAGTAGAGTCTTCACAAGTAGGGAGTGGCCTAGCTGTTCCTGATGTTCCTGGTATTCCTTGTCCTTGAGTGACAGTTACTATTTTCCATCAGGTGGTACATAAGCCCATTATAAACACAACGGTAAAAAAATAACGTAAAAGGGAGTACAGAAAGAATAATAACAAAATATAATATTTTGCGATTTAAATACATAGCTAATGAATATCTAAATAATACTTAAAATAAATTCAATATTGACAGAAAAATATAACTACCATTTAAATAGTACTTACGCATAGGAAAGTCCTGAAATATTAAATAAATACATCCGCCAATTGTCTGCACGATGGAAATAATTATGAGCGCAAATCGTCAAACTAGTTAGTATGTAGGCATCTAGGATTGTCAGAGCTGCTCCAATTATAGCATTTTGTGTCCAAGCCCAGCTGCACAATGGAGTTACAATCAAAAACGCAATCAGCAAAGAGTCACTTACATAGTCACTCTTTTTTCTGAGGTCAGGCGGAATTTCTTGTAGTTTCTCGATAATTTTAACTTTTAATGTCTTATAAAATCCGTCTTCATGGAATGTGAAGGGTTGGTTTCTGGGTGCTGTCGTTTTTCTAACAAAGTATTTCGGTAATAGTGATCCGGCGATTCCTTTAAGGTGATGCGTTTCGAACTGCTCCGTGATATCTGTACCCTGGTAACAAGAACCTATATTTAAATAGGTACAGTAATATAACACAATAGTTAGCTTCAGAAGCTGATCAGTAATTATTGTCGTTCATAGAGATTACTCGAGGAAAGCTTCACCTAAACCTCGGTATAACTTTTTCTCCTATCTATTCGTTGGTAGCCCAAGAGGCTATTTCAGCTACGCATGAACGGGTAGGTGAGCTCACGGGCTCAACCTGAGAGAATTAGCTTACACTAGCCCTAACAAGAGCAGTGCTTCGCAGAATCTACCACAGGATCGGAATCGCGACCCATTGAGATGATCCGCCGAGAAACTCAGTGGGCTGTGTCTATGGGTTAGTTCACTCGTCGAACGTGGTAATTCCGAAAGTGGTAGGCGGCCTAATATAGTCGTGTCTACCCTAGTAGACACAGAATATGCCTAAAGAAAAGTGAAACAGGTTGGTGTAGTATAGAAAATAATTGGGACAGTAGGTAATTGAAAAATGGATATTGCTACTAGGTTAAATTAATACGGTAGTAGTACTTAGAGATGGCCGAAATTCTGTGCTCCGATCCCCCGATGAGTCGAACAAATCATTATCTATAATATATTAGATTCTTCAAGCCAAGATGTAATATGAAAAACAAAATAAAGGGTATGATAGCCGTTATTACAATCGGAAAATAAATTGATTTAATTTGAAATGTCAACATAGTGAAAAAGTGTATTAGTTTTCAAACATGCCTAAGTTACCTTAGTAAATTCAATCCATTGAGCTCCTCCGGGATGGCTGGGTATAAATTCCGTGAGATCGTACAATCCGTCATGGATTCTCCACAAGCCCTCGGCTCCATCCAGAATTTGTTTTCCTTTTATCCATTTGATAGTAGATTTCAGTTCGTCGTCACGAAACGGTGGATATTTCAATTGAGGAAAACTTATCTGACGCCTGTCCGTATTTAGTGCCATAATCAAAGCTGTAATTATCAAATAATTTGTTAATTAACGACTGCTCAAATAATATCTAATGTTTTTTTTATGTTTGAAATATTTTATTTAAATTGATTATTTCTCTGGCACGCTCTGATGAATAAAGCATAATGGTGACAATGCATTAGTTCGTTTAATTGGTTAATTAAAAGTTGCATTCCTCTTCTCAGTCGTTTGCACTCTTGACAGAATAATGGTCGTGGTAATCATTTTGGATGGTGATGCGCTACAAAATACGTCGCCATTCCTCGCGTACTGCGGCCTTGGATATTGGATCCAAAAATTGGATAACACCTTTTAATTGGTAAGCTCCTAATACGAAAGACGCCCTATGCCTTTGTCTCAAGCACTGCAAGCACGCTGGGGTAAGAATCTCGTAAGATTATTCTACTACTTACTATTTCAGCCGTAGCCAATATCATATTTTCTATACAAGTAGGGCAGCTACTGTGTTCTTTCAGAATAATGAAAGGCACGTGGCTCTTATGGAATCGTTGGTATAAATCTATACTAATATATAAATCTACAGTGGTTATTACGGATGTTCCGTTATAAGTACTGAATCATGCATTCGATTGACTTGAAACTTGGTATCCATATAGAAAATACATGTACTTAATGGATAGGCTAATATTTATATGGGCGTTGGACTCCCTACCCCAGTTGCGGGGCGTTAATGATGAGAATCTTTGCGGGGGTGAGAAATAATAATGTTAATTTTAAATGCCCAGCGAAGCAGACGGGTACAGCTAGTCATTGATAATATTTCAACATTCAATAAGTATTCATATGACACGTAAAACTTCTGACAACATCTAATTTATTAATCATAAAATAGACATTAGGAATACAAAAATATAAAATAACAATAGTTTTTTTTTTTGGTTGTTCTATTTTAATTCGAAATTGTGGGTATCTATTAATTTAAGCTTCTATACTTTACTTTTATTTCGTTAGTGTCATACAAACTAAAAAACAGGATAGGTACACGTTTTTCGGTTCATGTTGATCACTAACAAATGAATGAAAATGAGGTTGGTAAGAAAGTGCTAACTGTGGAAGGATATAGAGGAAGAGATAGACCTAAGAAGAAATGGATGGATTGCGTGAAATTCGATATGTGTAAGAGGGAAGTGAGCTGAAGAAATGGTATATGATAGAGGAGTATAGAAGGAGAAAACATGTTGCGCCGACCCCAGGTGACTTCGGGAAGGGCAGGAGAATGATGATGATGTTGATCACTAAGGGAAATACGTCCAATGCCTTCACCAATTTATAAGTTTCTCCACAACGTAGCTTCCGGTCTGTTGTTACGAATATGGTGCGTCAGTGTCCATTTGTTCCACAAGCAATTTACACATATTTTTTGAACGATCACGTTTTGGTTTTAATATTACTGTTTTACCTATTCAGCGTCTCTTAGTTTGTTTCATGATGCGGAAATCTCAATGTTTTTGTGTTTATAATGAATTCCGACAATCCGGTATACCAGGTGCTACTAATGCTGGGAATTATTAACAATACAACCGTAATTTAGCTAATTATTTAATTGCGTAGTAAAATAATACGAAAACCAACCGAAACATTTACGTAGATTTGACATATTGAGTTTAAAGTAATTCTGATTAAAAATAATTCTGACGTACCTAAAATGAGCATTAATTTTTTATTAAACCAGTGGGAATTAGTTTATCTGATCTTAATAATTTGACTAAACATAAGGATTGTTTAAAACATTCTAATAAATTATTCAAATAACCTTGTTATTTATCACGTATTAAATAAATAAAAATACTTGGCAGTTTCTGTGCTTAAATTTGAAAAAATAACAATAAAATTATGCGAAATGTAAAAAAAATGGCAATTGTATCACGTCATATTTGGCGAGCACGTATAATTTTTAAATGCAGGTCTTGTTATATTAAACCGGTTTTCGACAAGTGTTAATTATTTAGGGTATACATATGTGGAAAAATGGACTAAAATATATACAGACTGGTACTCACGGGATGGCTGTAGAAAAAAAGGAAGACCAAAAAGGAATCCAAAACCTTGGGAAGATGAAATAAAGAGTGTAGCCGGCCCGCATTGGAGTCGAATGGCCAAAAATAGAGAATATTGGCAATCTTTAGAGAAGGCCTTTGTCGAGAGGCAAGCTGTTTTGAAAACCACATTGAACGCCGAACGGAATACATGATTATAAGTTGCATTTCAATTTAATTTATTATTAAGTAATTTATTAAGATAGTAGTAAGAAGCTTGGTTGGTATAAAGGCTTATTATTATTATGTGGGACAGTACCGGTCAACACTAAAGCCAACCAGATATTGGCAAACATAGCTACTTTCCGAGATTGTCGAGCGCAAGCCACAGCAAAGTAGAATAAAAAGAAGACAGAGACGCCACGCGCTTCGTTATTGCTGACGGTTTTATTCTACTGTCAACCGCCACTGAAAAGGGCCTTACAAACAACGAGGCTATTTGTGGCTTGGAGGCATGAGCCGCAGACTTCAGAGATTTGAAGTCGTCGTGGCCTAAAGGATAAGACGTCCGGTGCATTCGTATCGAGCGATGCACCGGTGTTCGAATCTCGCTGGCGGGAACCAATTTTTCTAATGAAATACGTACTCAACAAATGTTCACGATTGACTTCCACGGTGAAGGAATAACATCGTGCAGTAAAAATCAAACCCGCAAAATTATAATTTGCGTAATTACTGGTGGTAGGACCTCTTGTGAGTCCGTACGGGTAGGTACCACCGCCCCGCCTATTTCTGCCGTGAAGCAGTAATGCGTTTCGGTTTGAAGGGTGGGGCAGCCGTTGTGACTATACTGAGACCTTAGAACTATATCTCAAGGTGTGTGGCGCATTTACGTTGTAGATGTCTATGGGCTCACTGACAGTGAAAATTTCAATTTTTCTGCAGGTTAATCTAATGCCTGACATCTCAAGCTGCCATCTATAACATAAATACTACTTCTTTCTCCATATTTTTTATTTTTATTTTTTTTATTGCTTTGATGGATGGACGAGCTCACAGCCCACCCGGTGTTAAGTGGTTACTGGAACCTATAGACATCTACAACGTAAAAGCGCCACCCACCTTGAGATATAAGTTCTAAGGTCTCAATTATAGTTACAACGGCTGCCCCACCCTTCAAACCGAAACGCATTACTGCTTCACGGCAGAAATAGGCAGGGTGGTGGTACCTACCCGTGCGGACTCACAAGAGGTCATACCACCAGTAATTACACAAATTATAATTTTGCGGGTTTCATTTTTATTACACGATGTTATTCCTTCACCGTGGAAATCAATCGTGAACATTTGTTGAGTACGTATTTCATTAGAAAAATTGGTACCCGCCTGCGGGATTTGAACACCGGTGCATCGCTTCAACACGAATGCACCGGACGTCTTATCCGTTAGGCCTCGACGACTTCAAAATACGTAAATCATAAAACGTAGGCACAATCGTTTACGCTCCGTCTATACTAATCTATATCTATACTAATATTATAAAGAGGAAAGATTTGTTTGTTTGTTTGTTTCGAATAGGCTCCGAAACTACTGGACCGATTTGAAAAATTCTTTTTCCATTAGAAGCCGACATTGTCCCTGATGAACGTAGGCTACTTTTTTTTAAATTTTATTTTATTTTATTTTTTTGGTTTCATGTGTGTTTTAATGTTTCCGAAGCGAAGCGAGGGCGGGTCGCTAGTATTATATATTTTTCTCTGCCTACCTATTCGCCGGTAGCTTAAGAAGCTATCCCAACTAGGTATGCCCGGACGCGGGCTGTGTCTATGGGTTAGTTCGCTCGTCGAACTCTTAGTCGTAATCGACGAGTTCGACGAGGACGGAATTATATAAAGTGGGTACAGGAACAAAGTTACAACGGAAGTGACCACCTATTTTGACACACAGGGTTAGTCACACTTAGATTAGTCTTATGGGAATCCTACAAGTCAAACTAAAATACCTAGTTGTTTGCAGTATAAACAGACAAGGTAGAGTGTAGAAATCAGACTGGCCTGCATTAGATTTTAGCAATGCATAACAGGCTCTTTTAAAACCTTCACATAAACGTTCATTATCGCGTAAAGACTTCCGTTCCGTTGCAAATTAACATTGAATAATATTATGTTCTTGTTAACTTCAAGTTCGTTCAATCAGGAAGCATGAAATGCAAAACATTTTGGGCCAACTTTTAATAGGCTACATGTAGATTTATGTTTCCATGTTCTAGTTAGTATTTTCAGGAATTGTTTGCGGAAACCAAACCAGTAAACACAGGCGTAAAGTCAACGAAAAGCATTACTGATGTGAAGGAAACTAGAAGTCCCGCCTGTCAATTGAGATTTAACACGCCTTTATTACTTTCTCATATCTACATATATATCGATGTAATTTCTTTCAATATCATTTTCAAGAACTTCACACAACTTCCTATTAACATGAACATTTTGACATGACGCGTACGAAATTTCGTTTATTGGTTGATCAGGATGGATCAGGCTACTGGAAGTACTGGAAGATTTGCCATAGTCTCTGCCCCTGCAGTTGTATGTGAGGTACCAGCTCTCACGCAGTCTGCCGGGGCAATTGGCAAGCCTCCGGGAGCAGGGGTGACTAAAAGAGTTACTGCCGCCATAGGACTTCCTTCACTCCCACGTGTAAGCTCAAGAGTACGTCTCCGCAGATCTCCCATGATCACTTGCTGTAGGATGCATTTACGCTTCAATGCTACGGCAGCTTCCCACTTGCCTACTACCCTTCATCTTGCTTTCCGACATTTTGACGGACCTGTCAATACCTCGGCATCGAGCTACATTTCCTGGAGCCAGTTTGCCATTCTGTCTGTGGTACCGTTCGAATCCGCACTGAGACATTTCAGCTGCCAATTGTACTTTTTTGTATTTAATGTATTAAATTGTTTATTTATTTTTTGGTGTACAATAAAGAATACTCTCTCTCTCTCTCTCTCTCTTTCCCTCTCTCTGCCGGGCTGTGTTGACCTTGAGCGTCCCCCCCGCGCTTACTAAAACAACAAGTGCTTAAAGTAATTACAATCGCATCGAGAATATCGCAGTATGTAATCAACAAAACACATCAGTGCAAAAACGAGATAAAAAATGACAAGGAAAAACAGCTATGTATTTATTTTTAACGTAAACCGGCTGCTGCTATTTTATAATTATAAGCAAGTGTAGGTACTGGTTCTTCAACCGGATTGATTGAATTCGAGTTAATCGCTTAAGGCTTTTAATGCAGATCATGGAAAATAGATCTAGTAAATTTGTTGTTTGAAGTCTTAATAATAATATTTATATCTCTCGTAAAGGCCTAAATTACAATACGATGCATCATTAAACTTTTCAATATTAGGTATGTCAGTTCCGAATAGATTTTTGAAAGAGCTGAAATCTTTACTATGTTCCAAAGACGTGCATTACAAATCTCCAGGCTTCCTTGATGACCAGTGATGGCTTGAAAGGCCAATGTTGTCATTTATACAAGTGTTGAGACACTACAGCTCCAGCCCCTATGAGGAGGCAGTCTCCTCCCGGTGATGGTCACGGGGCGACCTAAGGGGGTTGAGGCTGCGCCGCACGCTACCGTCACTCTAGCGCGCTGGCACCAGGAGGACGGGACGGCGCGTCGGCGGCTGCGGACTGCGATGCGGTCCGCATTTTCGTCGTCGCTGTCGTCGCCGAACATACTGTTGAAGAGCAACCCGGTCGGCGGTGTATCGCGTTCCGACCTGGCAGGCTGGTTCTGGTCCAGCGGGGTATCCCGGAACACCAGCGGCACCGCCCGGGCGGCCTGGTAGGGCCGCCGTACCGCGGAGACCGACGTCGTTGGTTGTCGACTATCGCCTCGACGACCCGTCGGTCGGGCGTCCTCGGGGTGGCGCCGCGTGTCTGGTTGTAGTGTTGACCGCGGGAACCCCCCTACTCTGTCCAGGTTCTGACCCCGGACGGAGATCGGACGTCGGGTGTAAGAGTGCAGGGGAGTCGTTTAGTGGGTGGGCCCTAAAATCCTTGGGCCCGCGATCTGCTCTCAACACCTGCAGATCGTTAAGTCTCACATACCCCGCGCGCCCCCTAGGCGCGGGGACCTCGTAGGAGGTTCGGCCCTCTACCCGAAAAAAAAAAAAAAAAAAAACTATGAAGTGTCATCTTTTAAGTGCTGTTTCTGTGTGTCTGTATTTAAGATAGTTTGTTTACTGCGTGTGTGTTTGTGAGCGCATGTCGTTAGTTTTGGGATATTGGGTTTGTAAATTAGATTAGTTCTTTTTTAGTGCTGAGTTAGTTAGAAAGTTTTTAGTCGTAATCTAAATTTATGATTTATGAGTTAATTTGTTACTGCGTATTTATATTGGGTCTTCGTCATGTTGTACTCAGGAAGCGAAGCACTGTTGAGCTAAAGACGTGGAAATAAGAATCGGAGGGCAAACGCCATTATAGGGCCTTCCTTTTACGCGTACTGCCGGATTGTATGGAGTTTTTGAGTGTGGTTACTTATGATAAAGTTAAAATTAAATAATTTACAAAACGAGAGGACTCTGCAGCTTTTGTAAGGATCCTTTATGGGAAACCGACCGAGGAGCTGCCATCTAACGTTTAGTAGATTTCTCTAAACAAATTTAAGTTTTAAAATGAGAAATTATGTTTGTGAAGATTCACCTTATTCCCCTATACTAGGTGTAGTTACTACTACTGTACTAGGTGACAGATTGACAGAGCGTTCATGTCAATAAAATGTCGGAGGCACCAAATAATAAATCATGTTGGCAGATTTATTGCTGAAGATTATATTTCATTTGGAATTTAATTGTCGACGTGGCCTAAAGAATAAAAGGTCCAATACTTTTGTATCGGGTGACGCCTGTGTTCGAATCCCGTAAGTAGGTATCTTTGTTCTATTGAAACACGTACGAAATACATTTTCACGGATATTTTCTCCGATGTCGGTATAATGTGGTGTAGTAACAATCAAACCCGCAGAGTCTGCCTTTTTGTGCCATGAAGCAGTAATGTGTTTCAATACGATGGAGCAGCCGGTGTGCTTATTATAAAACGGAGACTTGAAACTCAGGTTTCATCGTGGTCGGTGGCATTTACGCTGTTGGTGTCTATGGGCTCCAGTAACCACTTCCGTCCAGGTGCGCCCTGTGCTTGTCTATCCATTAAAACAAATATCTAAACAAAACGCTGTTTTAGAACGAAATGTTTACTATTAAGTTTCAATGGAAAAAGGACTAGAAATAATAGTTGACTACATTTGAGAAATTCAGCATAAAATCCTTGTTTTAATTGCGTCGAATATCGATTTCATAAAAGAGTCGACTATTATCAAAGCCGGCAATGTGACTTTTGGACAATTATTGGTAAATCAGAAAAACGAATTATTGACTTTTTATTCCATTGGCAGTCACAAAACTCTTCTGAACGACATCTTAGATAAATAACAGGTTAAGTATTAACCTTTATTTAATGCAGGTTTTGAACCGTATTCTTTGAAGGAGACGATTATATTCAAATCAATCTGTATTGACATATCAATAACATTTTTTTGTCCAAATGCACAGATTGCCACCTTTGATAATATACGACTCAAAAATCAATAGAGCTACACCATCGCTTTGCCACCGATTATCCATTCTTCTAGTTTCAATGTGTACAGACAATAAGGATTTAAGTTTAACGCAAATATAATAAATAGCACGATACGTTTTCTAAGTATTAAATAAAAAACGAACGTCACATTAACATGAAACATAAAATAGATATTAATAGTAACCATAGTAAAAAAAATATTCAAAACTTAAAACGTACCTTATACCAATTTTATTTGAATAAAATTTTAATTGACGTCAACTGTTTTAAATGCCAACAGCAAATTACGCGGGTTTGTAACGATACGTTCGAGTCCTACGGTTCACTGGAGTCGACTGCGCTGTTTAATAATCATTATGTAGTTACATTCTGTGGTCAATTGCGCGGGAGTTTAAAAACGTTAAAAAACAACAAAATCAAATATGTGGTTGTAATTATTTGAGAGTTGTTGAATACGCAAAGAAATTAATTTAGGAAAGTCTTACATTTACGTATTTATTTTAAGTTTTATGGAGGTTTTTTTTTTCCAATTGAACACTAATTGTTGAGTCGAAGAATGGATAATTAAAGTAATCGCTTGTTTTGGCGAAAATTGCATCGATATATTAATAATAAAAGTTCATTGATCCGAAAGCCGAACCTGTTATGTTAATATATAAAATATATACATACATTGATTATGCATTCTATTCTCGATTATTTAAAACTGCTGTAAACTACTTCACTGGTGGTAGGACCTCTTGGGAGTCCGCACGGGTAGGTACCACCACCCCGCCTATTTCCGCCGTGAAGCAGTAATGCGTTTCGGTTCGAAGGGCGGGGCAGCCGTTGTAACTATACTGAGACCGTAGAACTTATATCTCGAGGTGGGCGGCGCATTTACGTTCTAGATGTCTATGGGCTCCAGTAACCACTTAACATCAGGTGGGCTGTGAGCTCGTCCATCCATCTAAGCAATAAAAAATAAAAAAACCTTTTTTCTTGAAAGTACTCGCGCGCCACTTTTCTTAAATTGATCGCAAAATAATCATAGCCTTAATGCTATTCTGATGTATACGCATTCCATTGTGAGGTGTCATCAAATTCCGTCCAGTATTTTTTGGCGTAGACAGTGTAACAAATATTGACTCACAATTACAATATTGTTAATCATATGATTATTTAAGATTAAATTGAACTACTGGAAAGAAATGACATACGGTTGTTTAGTGTGTACATGTATCTTATTAAAACGTAAATAAGTATATTATTATAGTATTTGGTTCTCACAATACAGGGGTTCTAGTTTGAGGCTTGATAGTTAATTTATTTATTTATTCACTTGTGGATCGTGGCTTGCAAGGGTCTATGGTTACTCGCAACTTGTCACACAGAAAGACAAGACAACGCAGAGCGAATTAAAACATTACTAGAGGTCCCGCAGTAGTCGAAATTCGACTATAATTAATTGGAATTGTATAATAAGTTTGTACATTATTATGATTGTATTTTATACTTCTATAAAATCACAAATTTCGCCAAGGCTACACTCTAAAAAAATATTAATAAAGACAAACAATATTTAATCTATTCTTAATTTGACCACAGACGTCAGAATAAAAGTTCGACAATAAATAGTATGCATGCGTGTGTGCGTCAAATACATGGTATGTAGTGTGTGTAATGTTTTCTTTATTGATTTAATGTATCTTTTAAGCATTATTTGAAAAAAATATTAGCATTGTGCACTTCTTCTCTATATTCTCTATAAGTGTGGAAAATTTCGTACTCCTCCGTCCGCGCAATTTTCGTAAAAAGGGATACAAAGTTTTTGCTTCACGTATTAATATATAGATAAGGATGTCTTTGCGATATGACGCTACAATTAAACTAGTTTTACTATCGTTCGGTGAACCATTATTATGGGCTACAAATCAAAATAATTCCACAAATGTAGATCAAAATGCTTGCTACAAATTGATTACATACAATAAGATAGTTTTAGTTTATCCGTTAAAATAATTTGTTATGCGCAATGCTTAGTTAGTTAACTAAATTACTGATCTATCTTAATTACTAATCAACTCTCAGTAATTTAGATACTCAGTAATTTTCCAAAATTTTTAGGGGCCAGAATTATTAAGTACTAAATGGACAATTCAGGAATTATTCTTCTACCGACATCATATGTATTAAGACGTCTTTCGGATGTTAGCAATGCCGAATAGTCATTAGAAGACCTTATTATTAGCATTTTTTTAGTATTAGATTAGTATCACTAGAACGAAAGATATAGTTGATGTTCTTATTATTTAGGGGAAGACTTTAGTAACGAGATAAAAGTTTGGTTCTACCATAAAGAAACCGGATTATTTCTTTATAAAAATTGTATACATTTTTTTCGTGTTTTCTAATAATTTAAAATAGTTAAGACGTTTTAAAGGAAGATCGCCTATGAGGTGGACTGACCAGATAAAAGTGGCAATAAATACCTTGTCATTATTATCCAAACGAGGAGGGTGACCGTCAGAGAGGAGTGGCAGCGTGTTGTGGAGCTTGCCACCAACGCCTGAAGTGATGACCGCGACCACTCTATCAAGAGCGCTACTGACTAGGAAGAAAAGAGGTTTTAAAATCATTTGTTCAACATAATATGCGTGAATGAGAAAACAGAACAAACAGCAATTTAAAAACTTTAACGATTTTATATCGCTTTTGGGGTGATCTTAATGTGTCTCGATAAGAAAAATAGAAACCCAGTTCTATTCTGGGTATAGATCCACAAGATATTTAAAGTATAATTTGCTGAATCCCTGTTTTCACGGATCTTGATGAAGTTGTGGTACAATTGAGATTTACACCACCTTACTTTATTGAATTTGTTCGCTATTCTCGTGTAAGCGCAGTGTACAGTATGCTAGCTTGAAACTATCTGTTCACCAAATATGGACTATCGGTCGTCTAAAACAGACTAAAAAAAAAAAAAATGGTTTTATTTGGGTTCAAAATATACGCTATATAAAAATCCGTAATTTGATCTTATTTCCTATTAATTAACCGTCTAAAATAACAAATTAAATAAACTAAGCGTTTCGTCCTTGTCTAAACGGCTACGACCTTACTAGATTTAGTCGAAAAATAGACTGTTTCTCAACTAGTTTATCATCGGCGATAAAAGGTCTCATTGCATAGACTGTACAATCGTCCATGTTCGGTTTTTAGATACATACTAGACATGCGTAGTTCCGGACCGAAATAGTTCCTGGAACTATGTCCTCATATGGAACTATATCATTCAATCCGAGTTGTCAAAGCTAACATGTTCAGACAGTTCCATTTCCATTCCAAGTGTACTGTTATGCAGGAACTACGAACGCGTTGAACATGACGGACATGCGGACATGATTAGAGCATAGGTATCGCGCGGCGCGGAGGCGTGGGGCGGCGAGTCCACCCGAACGAGTCCCGAACTGACACGAGTCCACGTAAAGAGATAAGGCGAAATATGGCGCTAATACGAGGGAGTGAGATGGAGCGCGTGCATGCAACTGCGTGTGGAGTTCTTTCACATTACATTTTTATGAATATTGAAGTTATGTTCTACGACCTACGTGTTACAGTCGATAGTTGAATGAATTAAAATGTTTTGCTTAGGATTTTGACCTTGACCATGCATCATTCCTAAGAGCACTTAACCTTAAGTGTTTGTAGACCATTTCTTAGAAAATCTAAATAAAAAATTAGAGAATTTTAAAACATTCACCACTTTCGCTAGTTTTGTTAGCTACATTACGTAATGAAAATAAAATATATTGTTATCTCGGTTATGGGAAAAAGGTTGTTAAGCTAAAACGAGCTCAATATGTTGTATATCAGAATAACGTGGTATTTTAATTGACAATTGATAGGTTATAGTTTCCGGTGCATCGTACAATACATTGAAAAATAATGAAAATAGTAGAGTAATTGAAATTATGACAAAGTGGAATAGTACATTAATAAATTATGAAACAAACTGTAACAATGAACCTAAAACTAAAAACCTTACAAAATAATAATTATAATGATGCCATCAGCGGCAATCTATTTTTATATAGTGTTTTTAAAAAATTGTATTATTAATACCTTTTTTGAAAAATATTGTGTAATTAATAATAATTTAATACGTGATTCGCTACACTACAAACAGCTACTAGACTTAACATGTCCGCGGAACTAAACGGCTACATACAGCTACAAGACTTAATATGTCCGCGGAACTAAACAGTAGACATGTGTAAGTAATGCGAGTGATATTACTCCGGTAATATTACTCTACGATGTAATGGAACATCACACATTACGCGAAGGAAACAAACATCACACTATCACCCAACATGTTTCTTTCTTTGTCGTGTAATGTTGCATATTACACGAACGGAACCGAGCGAACGAGACAGACCGATCGACCAAAATAAATGAGCAAGCGACACGGAATTATTCCTAGTGATTTTGAACCGTATGCTCTGGCCGCTAGGTACATTTTTATACCTATGGTACGTCTGAATTTTAATATAGGTATTTGTGTTTATATTTTTCATGCGGCCAGCCAGTAGTTCCCCGCAAGTAGTTACTTAATTTTTAATTCGCAACTTTTGTAAAATCGCTAGTCGCTCGTAATTGTTTAGTAATATTTCATATTAATTTTTGTGTTTGAATTACTTAAGCACTTGTTTGAAAATAGTTTTATTATTTGTTTTAATGCGTGTTTAATAAGTGAAAGAAAGAACGGCGTCTAAATGAAAGTACAGTCCTCTTTGGATGCACTTTGAGGAGACCGCGCCGAAACAATGCATCTACTGCTCTCGTATATTAACATTATTGTCGAGCTCAATTTGCAGTCTAAGTCGCCATATGAAATCCGTTCATCCCGCAATAAATTATATTAAGTAAAAAATAAAATTATTCTATTATTAAGTAAGTCAATCTCTGTCAAGTAATTTAACAGTGTATTACAATACAAAGTTCATACTTTGTATTGTAATACACTACTGTAATGACACACCCGAATCATTACCTAAGTGATGTGTATGAACACATCACTTAAGTAATGATTCGGGTGTATAGATACAATGTATTCGTCGTCACAGTATCTATTGAACGCACCGAGTAATGTTAAGAGTGATGTGTAATGTTTTCGAGTAATATCACCTGTCTGTAAAAGTGATGTCATATCACATTACATTGGCAAGTGATGTTTTGCGCAAGTCTACTAAACAGCTACAAACAGCTACTAGACTTAACATGTCCGCGTAACTAAACAGTTCCGCGAACATGTTTACTGGAACTAGTTCCGACACTAAAGAACGATGTCATGTTCAATCCTTTTCCGAACATGATTAGCGCACGTCTAATACATACAACTAAAATAGTACTTTTTTGGTAATTGGCAACCTTAAACGAACCACTATGTCACTTGTTACAGTGAATGGTGGTTTAACAAAAATCCTAATGTTAAGTGGTTACCGTTATAACCCATAGACACTTTAAAAATTCGACAATGGGGTTTTCATAGTTTTTGGTTGCAACAAACGATGGCGCGTTTTACATTTTACGTCTAGCGACATCTATTGACGTACATCAAAAAGTATTCGATAGTTTTTCGTCTGCGTTTTATGAGTTGATTAAACTTATTTATTTTTAAATATTACGTAATACGGTGTGTTAATTTTTGCTGCCCTTAACTTAATGAAATTATGTCCTACATGATTTGAAATGACTAACCAAGATCATAATATTGTGACGTAGTAAGTAAGCACTTATATAAACATGTATCGTTTTATTAGGAGAGCAGTAATAAATCATACTTAGAAGTGATCAGTCGTTTGAATACCTTAGACCCGTCCTTATATGGCGACCCTATAAGGTTCGGTTTCAGTTGCGCGACAAGATTTTAGTGAGTGAAAATGAGACAGTCTACGATATTCGTTGTGAGCGATATACTCGTCGTAAGTGACTTGAAAGTAAAAACAGTGCACAAATTTAATAAAAATGGGGTCGTCGCAAAGTAAAGAAGAAGTGCTTACTTACTACGTCACAATATCGACAACAACAGCGCTTAACCTAAGCGCTTTTTTTTTTCCTACCTAAGCTGATAGCCTCTCAAGGCTATTTCAGCGTAACCTTAACTAGTAGGTGAGCTCACGGGGCTCAAACCTGACGGCGTTGCTAACACGAACCCTAGCAAGAGCCGTGCTTCGCAGAATCTACCACCGGATCGGAAACGCGACCCACTGAGAAGATCCGGCGAGAAACTCAGTGGGCTGTGTCTGTAATTTACTCGACGAGCCCTTCGTCGCAAGCGACGGGTTCGACGAGAACGGTGACCGGTGCTTGAGGTACCTAAAAGCACCTTTAGTGGATCGGGAGGATACGAAATGACGTGTTTGGGGTGACGTCGACTGCTTTCCATTCTTTCCGCAGGATCGGGAATATTGTTACCGGCGGCCACGATGAGAGGGTTCTCGTGTCCCCTAAGCGCATGATTAGGTACCTACTTTGTGGCAAAAAGTCACTAATCAACTCAATACTCTATTATAAATTACCGCATTTTTTCATGGTAAATATTCATTACTTATTTTTTGTTTGTTTGAGTGAATTAATATTATTAATCTGTGAAGTCGCGACAAAGGCATTTTTTTTACACAACAAATCAAATATTTACACTAAAGCTACATACAAAGATTATTAAAGTGACCAACTACATTGATTTACTGAGTTTTGTACTCTTTTTTCGCAAACCGTACTCTTTTAATATAAATCATAATATTAAGATTTCCATAAAATCATTTATTCTTTTACATAATTTTTTCATTTTGTTGATGGCATGATTTTAATAAGTTAACATCGATTAAAAGAACATAGTAACTTCTTGCAGGCTATGTGGTTCCTCGATTGTAGTTTAGTGATTTATATAGGGTTTGATTTTTGTACACGAGGTTATTCCTTTACCGTGGAAGTCAATCGTAAACATTTGTCGAGTACGTATTTCATTAGAAAAATTCACGACGACTTCAAACTTAGAACTTATATCTCAAGGTGGGTGGCGCATTTACGTTGTAGATGTCTATGGGCTCCAGTAACCACTTAACACCAGGTGGGCTGTGACCGACTCTCACTTGTTTTAATTAATATACATATTAAGAAAATCCAAAACATTACATTTTTCACACTTTAATAATGTTTTAAGGAAAATTTGGGCTAATCGACATAACCACTAACTAATTCCAACTAAAATGCCGTTTTCCCAAAATAATGAACATGTCACATAATGACTTCTTGCAATAAGCCAACGACAGGCCGACGATATTTGGACTACTGAAGTGAATGCTTAGGTTAACTTAGCAAGGTAAAATAATTCCTGATTTCAGATAATACGTTTCATGATAACATTGTAAAAATTATAAATTAAATCCTAAGTAATTAAAATAAAATAAGTTAACACCTAGCTTTCAATCAGTTTTAGAAGTGATAATCACTAATTCGGCTATTTAGTTTTGAGCTATTGTTAAATATCAGGTCTATAGAACCTGGCTCATTGGCTACTTCATTTTAAATTAAAGTAATTTTTACCGAACCAACAGAAAGACACAACATTTATTCCTTATGCGGTAGGCAGCGGCTTGGTTCTGCCCCTGGCATTGCTGAAGTCCATGGGCAACGGTAACCACTCACCATCAGGTGGGCCGTATGCTCGTCTGCCTACAAGGGCAATAAAAAAAAAAAAAAAAAACTTAGTTTTGAGTTGACTTACTGTTTCATAACTACCAAGAGATGTTTGTGCTTCGAATGTCTGTAGCTCGAGTCGGCAATTCATTTGTGAGCCATCCGTGAAACATTGATGTGACGGCACAGCGCAATCGTTTCTGCTCGTAATAGACTTCAGCTGGATCAAATGTGTTAAGAATGAAGTCAAAAATAAATCGTATCTGACAAAAATACTTCAAAATACTCAACATATTTGTTAGCTGATGTTTATTTATACTTTCTAAACCTAATTTTTGCTGTTTGTGATGTTAAATGGCTACAAGAAGCATCGCAATGTGAATTCTGCCATCGGACTTGGATCAAAGATCGATGCCATTCGACAACTAGACATTTTTTTTTCAATAAATGTTCCTGAAACTTTTCTTAAAATTGTAAGTTTGCTATTTTTTCCATAATAAAAACAATAACTGACCACAACGCTTAGAATATTATGTTAAGGCCAATATAAATTATTTTAAAAGAACTATTTTTTTTTATTGCTTAAATGGGTGGACGAGCTCACAGCCCACCTGGTGTTAAGTGGTTACTGGAGCCCATAGACATCCACAACGTAAATGGGCCACCAACCTTGAGATATAAGTGCTAAGGTCTCAGTATAGTTACAACGGCTGCCCCACCCTTCAAACCGAAACGCATCACTGCTTCACGGCCGAAATAGGCAGGGCGGTGGTACCCACCCGCGTGGACTCACAAGAGGTCCTACCACCAGTAATTACGCAAATTATAATTTTGCGGGTTTCATTTTTATTACACGATGTTATTCCTTCACCGTGGAAGTCAAATCGTGAACATTTGTTAAGTACGTATTTCATTAGAAAAATTGGTACCCGCCTGGGATTCGAACACCGATGCATCGCTCAACACGAATACATCGGATGTCTTATCCGCTAGGCCACGACGACTTCATTTTTTCATTCATTTTTTCATTGTAACAACATGCAAAATGTATGTGTTTTTTAGGAATATTGGTCTATCAAATTTCGTTCATTAATTTTCTATTTACAAACCGAGAAAGTAAAACAATTCAAACCACAACAAACAAAAGGCAAATTACATAAATACTTACTTCGAATCATAAAATACGAGAGGTCAGGAGAGTGATAGGAAAGTACCACTCCTGTCCATTAGCAGTGCGCCCTCGAAATGGCCATTCAACAAACTTATTTGCGACGATCTAAAATTCAAATTTTGCGAAAACTTCCCCTTGGTACCCTCTAGATTTACATTATGTATTACTTAGATTTTCGGCAGAGCGTTTCCGAATTTTCATATGTAAACAATGAGAAGTGCGGTAAAGTAGGGGACGGGAAGGTGATTATGATCTGTAACAAGAGTTCCGAACGTCGGAAAGGTCATCATTGTTTGTAGAAGGCGTGTATTTTTCTTAGAGATTTTTTCTTGGTTTATATAGAGACATTATGAAAGAGTATACTGAAGGACCACCTAGTCTAGAGTAACAAAGTACCCAAATTTATTTATTTATTTTGAAGTGGTTGGAAACTGGTACTATTTGATTTACTGTGCTGTTCACTTCTACATAGAATAAATAATTTAGGTCTGTCCTACTTTGAAATGTAGTATAACCATTGTTTAATTGCAATTGAGATCGACCTATCGGGATGGATTCACAAAACGTCATGTCAGCAATAATATTTTTTAATTAATCTTAAGTCGCGATTATCACCCTTTTGTCCACTGACTTTCTTGCCGGATCTTTTCAGTGGGTCGCAATTCCGAACCCATAGTAGATGCTGCGAAGCATTGCGCTTTCTAAGGGTAGTGTTAGCGAATTTCCTCAAGTTGAGTCCGTGAGCTCACCTACCTAGCGGTAAGAAAAAACCTAGTATAGTCTAGCATGCTTCATGGCACATTCTATTCCCTTTAATCCTCGGAGATTTTTAAAAAGATAATTGCATTATTCTGTTATCACTTCGTTTAGTCATAAAATCTCTGACACCCATATGTCCGAACGTAAAACGCTTATTGTTGTGGATTTTACGATTGTCGCCAATGGTCCATTTTTATATTTCATTCCACGCTCCATGAGACACGTTAATTGAAATTTAACGGTCCAAGAAATGGGACATTATTGACTTTCAGTACAAAACACACGCAGTTAATCGCTAGGGTTGAGCCGGAATCAAATGTAAAGGGCCGGGTCATCGACTGTGACGCGCTCTACTACATGTGTATAAAAGTGTACTTAGAAAAATATGCTTTTACGGGACTCTTTGATAATTATGTTTTTAAAGATCTATCAAAAATTACATAATAGCATTTTGCTGAACATAGAATTTGGAATTGATAGTATCAAGGATCTCGGTGTTTCGGATGGTAGAGCGTATTATAAAGCCGGGTCTGTCTTACAGTCCTACCTATTTCTGACGCGAAGCAGTCACGCATGCCCGTTTGAACAGCGTTTGGAGATTGCGACAGTTGTACTACAATGCAATTGAAAATTCTTCTTCACGTCTCAAGGTGAGTCTTGCGACTTTGTGATCTCTTTTGGTAGCCAAGCAACACGAGATGTGCAGTATCTACCTTTGATGCTTGTAGTACAAACATTATTTTATTTTATTTTTTATATAATAAAGTCTAAATAGAGCTATAACATAAATAATATAATGTTACCATATTTACAGCAATATAATGCAGTGCAAATTTTCTTTGCTTGACAAAGTAAATAGCTTAGTTAAAACCATATTTGATTGGGAATAAAGTAGATTTAATTTTTAAGTTATAACCAGGCTAAGTCACTAAGATTAAGATGAAATGAAGTATTTTATACAAATATAACTTTGAAAATATTAAATTACTAGCGACCCGCCCTCGCTTCGCTTCGGAAACATTAAAACAAACATGAAAAAAAAAAAATAAAATAAAAAAAAAATAAAAAAAAAAAGTAGCCTATGTTCATCAGGGACAATATCGGCTTCTAATGGAAAAAGAATTTTTCAAATCGGTCCAGTAGTTTCGGAGCCTATTCGAAACAAACAAACAAACAAATCTTTCCTCTTTATAATATTAGTATAGATATAGATAGATGAGTTTGCAACTTAAAATATGAGCTATAAGAGTTGTATGGTGCTTAACCCAAAAACGAACAGCTCTCGACTGTAATTAAATTATTTTCATTTTTCGATGATTTCGGATGGTCACGTTTCAATTATGAGAGTCAATCACTTAAAAATTTTGAACGCCCATTGACGTCTCTTGTTAAGGACTCCCACGGTTTGGACAGTTTAAAAAAAATCTCCTGTATTTTTAAAATCGCCACAAGGTAGTCATGCGTTCTATTTTTCCATTCAAATTCCGACTGTTATGATTTGTTGGCGAATAAAGCATTTTTTTGAAGTAATAATGCCGAGCTTTATTAAAAAAAGCTCTAGTTTTGAAAATTCAAATTTAGAACCCATGGTTTTCAACTAAACCAGAGATATTAGATTACAAAAAAAATATATGAAATATTGTCGAATACTTTTTAGCATGTTGTCTGTTTTCCACACCTATTCGCTGGTAGTCTATGAGGCTGTTCCAGTTATGCTCTGACAGGTAGGTGAGCTCACGGCCTCAACCTGAGAGAATTTGCTAACACTAGCCTTAGCAAGAGCAGTGCTTCGCAGAATCTACCACCGGGCCGGAGTCCCGACCCACTAAAAAGATCCGGCGAGAAACTCAGTGGGCTGTGTCTATAGGTTAGTTCGCTCGTCGAACTAACGGTCGCGGCGGCGGTGGCGGCGACGGCGACCGGTACTTGAGAGTCCTAAAAGCACCGAGAGTGAAATCGGAGGAACCAACAAGACATGTTACGCGTGACGGTGGCTTTGCATTGCCCCGTCATGGTTGCATAAGTAATTAGTGGCGGCCACGATATTATCACGATACGGGTTTTCATGTCGCGCCGCTTTGTCGAAGTAGCATTATGACGCTTCCTTAAGATACTTACGTATTGGTACTAGATTTAAGTCGTCGTGAAGATCTACATTCCTCACATACCACGGTGCCTTGACGGCTATCCTGCAGAAACGAGATTGGATGACCTGGAGTTAATGTGCGTACGAGCCGCGTGAGCGTACACTGCACACACACTGCTTTGTAGAGTGTCACCTTGTTACGAAGGGACAATTTACTTCGCTTGCTGATCATAGGGCAAGATTTTGTCTGATTTGCATAGACTGTGGCCAGAGTCCGTTGTATGAATACTGTTGCATTGCTAGAAAAACATAAATTATTTAAAATAGAAACTTTTCATAGTATCTACAGTGCTATCTATAGATATACTTATAAATTAGAAACGTGAGAGAATGACAACGCACTACTAAAAACGTCTGAACTATATAGTAATTTGATCATAATGTTTTTTGCACCCACTAAGGAGCACTAAGGAGCGATTTCACAAAATCGAATCTATTGTATGACTCCGAAAGGGTCAAAAAGGGGAAGGGAGTTTATGTGAAGAAAAAGAAACATTACTGTTATACCTTACTACGTTACTTTTAGAAAGGAATGATGCATCTTGATAGTAAGATCGGAAATCGCATCTTTTAAAGTCAAGTATGGATAACGTTAGTTTAAATAGTTAAAGCGTGTGATCGATTAAGTATTCTGCGCCACTGGCTCGTGAATTATCTCCTTAATCGGAAGCGTTAATTGGAAATTGATCCTTCGAGCGTCTTCTTATGTTCACATGACAGGCGGAGTCCCGGTGACCTTCGAATATCACGAAACACAATCTGTTTTCAGCTTTCACGTTTCACTATGATTTGAAATCAACTGAAATTTTACAAATGTACGAGTAGTATTGAGATCCAAGAATTTTATAGCATAGCGTTTTTTTTTTCAATATTTGGAGAGACTTACTGTCGGCTGTTTAGTGTTATGACGTTACCGAGTCCATACATAACATAATGTGAAGGCCGTAGCGTGATATCAACAAGAAAGTTCCATTATCTTTCAGTACAGCAGTTCTGCTATCCGAAACAAAATATAGTAAGAATCATTGCTTGATCACTGATAATTAATTTATTACCTCAATAACAAGAAGTAAGTAAGAGGCCTGAAGTCGAAGGCCTGAAAAAGAAGAGTTTTGAAGTCGTCGTGGCCTAAAGGATAAGACGTCCGGTGCATTCGTGTAGAGTAGAGCGATGCACCGGTGTTCGAATCTCAGGCGAGTACCAATTTTTCTAATGAAATACGTACTCACCAAATGTTCACGATTGACTTCCACGGTGAAGGAATAACATCTTGTAATAAAAATGAAACCCGCTAAATTATAAATAACTGGTGGTAGGACCTCTTGTGAGTTCGCGCGGGTGGGTACTACCACCCTGCCTATTTCTGCCGTGAAGCAGTAATGCGTTTCGGTTTGAAGGGTGGGGCAGCTGTTGTAACTATAGTTGAGACCATAAAACTTATATCTCACAGTGGGTGGCGCATTTACGTTGTGGATGTCTATGGGTTCCAGTAACCACTTAATACCAGGTGGGCTGTGAGCTCGTTCACCTATAAAAGCAATAAAAATAAAGGCCTAAATAAAACATACATTATGTTGCTGTCAATAGAAAGTCACGAATGTAAAATTAAACGCGAATAAATTCAAAGATTACCAATTCCAAAGAACCTCCGTGAATATCAAGTATTATCCTGAATTTTGGTTTGATTACGTACATTGTGTGGATGTTTATAAATGTCATCAAACAAAGAGTCGGAAATAAAATATGGCCGTATTCGTGTTTGTACCTGAGATACCTATTGTTCTGTGTATCATTCTTAATTAACAACAATATCGTACGATAATTCGATACAGCGTTCTAAAGGCAACCTTAATCGAGTTCTATTGTTTAAACAACCTCCAGACATTAATTACGTGCGTTGATAAGATTTCTTATTTTTCTAAAATCTCCCTTATAATTAAAGGGACAAAAGCCATATCAGATAATGCCCTGCTCTCGAATGAAATGTTTTTCTTTGTGTCCATTAGGTTTTGTTATTTTAGGTGAAATTAAAATGGAGAATTAGAACAATGAGTGAGTTTTGCGTTTGAAGTTGCAACATTTGTCTGAAAGCTGGACGCCGACATGGGGTCGTCGTGTTGATAAATTACTTTACAATATTAAATGTTTTTTGTAAGATTCACGGAACAGCGAGCGACAGGTACGAAACATTAAATATTATTGTGTGAGGCG
The DNA here is from genome assembly GCF_030267445.1 of Bombyx mandarina. Taxonomy (NCBI): domain Eukaryota; kingdom Metazoa; phylum Arthropoda; class Insecta; order Lepidoptera; family Bombycidae; genus Bombyx; species Bombyx mandarina. Next base: position 15,773,099 of record NC_143216.1, on the reverse strand, counting down.
GATTATTTATTGTTGTTAGAATGACAATGAATTTTGAATATTCTTTTTTTAAATTGAACACAAAACACAACAAAATATGGACAATATGATCATCTTCTACGATGATGACATCGAGATTATAGCCGAGGCCTTGGAGGACCTCAGTAGGGCTTTTGTCCCAGTGGGCCTTAGCATGAACATGAACAAAACGAAAATTATGTCAAATGCATGTAGTGCCCATTTCAGTCAAGTTCGGAAGCCTAACACTGGAAGCTATAGACGACCTACCTGGGACAAATTGTCCAACTAGGTCCAACTTTTAGAAATATGTCAATCATCGAATCCAACTAGGACGGGTAGGGTTCGGGAAGTTACGCAAAATCTCCTCATCCCAAATACTTCAGTATCTCAAGACGAAAGAACGAACCTCATAGTAAATCGAAAGTTCGGGCTTAAAGTGCCGAGAAGTTTTGATTTGTGATGGTGGTGGACGGACCGTAGACATCATCAGTCAGAATCTTTCTAGCTTGATATAGAGACTTAATGCGCCTCTGACCATCCAATGATCACTTCCGGTTTTAACCGTATTGATCACAAATACATCATTTAATATTTGCCGTTTTGTCGACATAATGAAATATATCTCATTAATGATAGTACCATTGGTTTTTTACCGGCTCAAACCGGAGAGTTGCTAACACTGACCCTAGCAAGAGCAGTGCTTCGCAGAATCTACCACCGGATCGAAAACGCGATCCACTGAGAAGATCCGGCGAGAAACTCAGTGGGCTGTGTCTATGGGTTAATTCGCTCGTTGAGCCCTTCGTCGCAAGCGACGGGTTCGACGAGGACGGTGACCGGGTACCATTGGAGCTCATTAAGGCCCACTTCTTGTAATCCCGTTTCCAGAATAAAGAGCTCATCGTAAACAATTCCTCCAGTTCTATGAAACCGGCAAATAGTTTTCCCCAGATTTCAGTGTCAAATCCAAATGGTCTCACTCGTACCAATCTCTCGCACCATTTACCCATTTTCGCGTTGAAAGCCCCCATGACAACAGTGAAGTGAGTTGCAGAGCTATGCGAGGCTTTGGAAATGTCCTCGTACATAATCTGCACCTCACTGTCGGAGTGTACCGGAGAGGGGGCGTAAACCTTTGCGGCTTTCAAGGAAAACCTGGCCGTGTGATTTCGGCCACGAAAAAGAATAACACCTTCGCTTCTCCGTGGGTGTCTACGCGACCTTGAGATATGAGTTCTAAGGTATCAGTATAGTAGTCAGGCTAGCCCACCCCTTGTTATTTTCTGGACTCAACAATTGTTCATTATCTTATTCATCGATAGTTAAAATCTGGGTATATCTCTATTAAAATCGAAAATAATGAAACATGACCGACGGTAGCATATCAAATCTATGACTTCGGAATCAACTGTTTTGAAACAAGAGAAAAGCGAAATTGCAACGCAGCAGAGAACGTGATCAAAATTTATGTATACAGATGGCGTGTCGGCCGAATTTTCGTTTGTCATTGGCCGACTGGTAGACACACTAACTGGATTAGAGTTCGGACGTTGACACACGACCTGTGTACTGCCCTTCCGTGAATTATTGCCAGAAGCTGTCGTCTTCCATACTAATTCCTATTCGAATGGTAGTAATTAAACGCTTGGGCTATCGCAGTAGCTTATAAACCCAAAATTTGAATTCAATTTGAACATGAGTTGAATTTACCGTGATTCTAAGGAAACGTAACAGAGAGCAGAAAGAAGCACCTACACTGTTGATTTGTAAAAATTAAATGAAATAAACATGTATTTATTTTTTCACTTACCTTAATTGGAGCCATCCATTGGGTAGCATGAAAGAATAGGACTTAAGCATCGATGCATTAACAGATGTACGTCTGATATATCTGTATTGAAGCATTCGATTATTTCATGATTTAAATTTTCAAAGATAAGAATTAGGAAGGTAAATTCGTACCTTGAATGAGTTCACAAACGACTTTCACACCTAATTTGCTAAATTTAGGAATTTGTGTGGCAAGTAGCGGTGCGGCGTCGTGTAGCTTGTTTTTGATCACAAAATAATCCAATCGTTGCTTTTTCACAGAGCATGCGATTTTTGTACGAAGACAGAACTCGCAAACGTTGATACAAATCAACCCGCCTACAAAGTACCGGAGGTCCGATCATTCACGATACGACTGTTAGTCCTCTCGGGTGGTGCGTTATCCAAAATCCACTTAGACAGTGTTACATTTCCGAAATTCCCCACTGTCAAACCTGACGACGTTGCTAACACGAACCCTAGCAAGAGCCGTGCTTCGCAGAATCTGCCACCGGATCGTAAACGCGACCCACTGAGAAGATCCGGCGAGAAACTCACTGGGCTGTGTCTGTGGGTTAATTTACTCTTCGAGCCCTTTGTCGCAAGCGACGGGTTCGACGAGAACGATGACCGGTGCTTGAGGTACCTAAAAGCACCGTTAGTGGATCGGGGGGATAGAACTAGCATAGGTTGAAGTTGTCGGGTACTCTTATTTTTATTTCGGTTTCGACCCATTCATATGCACCGGCTCCGCTTAGCGCCGGTCTGAGCGGTAGCCATTTAGCATAGAGCATAAGCCTAACAGTCCATTTGCTTTGATAAAACAAAACGATGTTGTTTTTCGTAGTTTTCAATTTATTGTTGTAGGGCGTGCGACCGAATGTGCTCGGCAGACCTGGAGATAGGCGACGCTATAAGCGGCTTTCTATCGCAATATTACGCGAGCTCTTCTGCCATAAAAACTTTATCAACTTTACTATTAGTTTTGTTACCGACTGGATTGCTATCACCTGTCACGTAGTGTGGCGTTTGTTGTAAACCCAATTTGTTAGGGTAATGTAACAGCTGGAATTGTTTCCATGTGTCACTGTCAATAATAATTTAATAATGTAAATTGCGAATGATTTAATGAATTAGTCGTCGTGCTTAATTGGCAAGAAAGCCGTTAATGCAAGACGATGGAAATTTCGACCTTATGTCTTTTAACTTAAATAGCACTAGATCGTGATCAGGGCATAAAATCATTTGCCTATCTAGTATGGTAATTAAAAACAAACTTTATTACTAAACAAATATTTAGAACGAGTAGTGATGCTCTAAAAGAAATATCCTATCTCAGTATATATTTTTATTTGGTAGGTATATAAGGTTGTTGAACGCAATAACGTTACCTAAGTGGCCTTGCGGGACATTTCGTGTTCGGCTGTCAATCCGTCACGTGAAAATCTTGGGATTTGCCGGGTCGTTCCTGATGTAGGACGCGTCTGGATGTCTATTTATACCGCGCGACCTCACAAACAAAATGTACATTATTTTAGTTTGACATTAAAACTTTAATTCCCTCCCGTACATACTTGTATTCAGTTGATATTATTAGTGCCTTGACATTTATTTAGAAACTTAGTACTTTCTCCGGTTTTCGCAGGTCGTAGACATAATTTTAATTACTAGTTAAACCGTACTTAATTATTAAACAATTATTTAATTACGTAATACGTAGGTACTTCAGTAATTAATTAAACTTTAATTATACTACAAAATATTATTATTTATAATAATAATAAGTAATTAAATTTTATTTAAATACTTTAATTACTATTACAGTTTAATCTCGCGATTTTAATTGTCATTATAATAATTCTGATGTCTCGAAGACCTTACAGGTTTCGTGCTCTAGTAAGGTTCTAGTCATATCATATTCACCATAATATTGTGCTAACTACCGTCTGTTTTTCTATAAATAAACTTTTCATTAATTGGTGTGAAACAGATCTTAAGTTTAGAGAATCTTAATGTTAAAACATGTCCGATTATTAATCAGAAGGCACACCTTTAGAGCTGTTATTGCAATCTCCACCTATTTTTTGGCACCGGTAACAGTTGAATATCTCGCTGAACGCGTCTACCGGTCGTAAGGTGTAAAATTCTTCTATAATTCATATTACAGTGTAGCGACCCATCATTTCTGAACACCTCAACCTCAACAGTCCAAAGCGGTGACAGATAACCTCGACATGATTGCACACTTAATTATCATAGATATTGTGTACAAAATCTTGTAACACAGTACACAACGCAATTAACATTTTGTTAGTTGTTTTATTATTATTTTATTGTTTATAACCAAACGTTTTTCGAATAAATGTCAGATCTATGTAGTAAAATCTTTGTCAACTTTTGTGTTGAACTGTGCACTTAAGTGAGTATTTAAAGTATTTAACAACTAATAAAAGGTGTTCGTACTACTGAAAGATGTTGAGCATTGTTGTCAACAGGTTTGCACGGTGTTCACTTAAAGTCAAGGTCACCCCAAGGGCCTACTGTACTAACTTTTACACGTGCAGCTTGTGGGCTGGATATACTCAAAGATCGTACAATGCTCTCCGTGTTCAATACAATAACGCGTTTAGGGTGCTGGTGGTGCTGCCCCGCTTTTGTAGCGCATCAGGGATGTTTGCAGACGCGCACATAGATTGTTTTTACGCTACCATGCGTAAGAGGTGTGCATCTCTGGTAAACAGAGTGAGGGCCAGCTCCAACAGTATCCTGAGCATGATCGCAAGCAGGCTGGACTGTATATACATGGGTCGCTGTGGTGCCATCTCCCATGGGATGTTACCACAGTAATTCATTGTAATCTAAATATAACTACTAACATAGGTCAAGTTTTATTAACAATTTATATGAGTCATGGATACTTGAAATAAAAACATTATTATTATTATTATTATTATTATTACATCTATACTAATATACTAACGACCCGCCCTCGCTTCGCTTCGGAAACATTAAAACACACATGAAACAAAAAAATAAAAAAATAAAAAAATTTAAAAATGTAGCCTATGTTCATCAGGGACAATGTCGGCTTCTAATGGAAAAAGAATTTTTCAAATCGGTCCAGTAGTTTCGGAGCCTATTCGAAACAAACAAACAAACAAATCTTTCCTCTTTATAATATTAGTATAGATAAATCTACAGTGGTTTTTACGGATGTTCCGTTATAACTATTGTACCATGCATCCGATTGACTTGAAACTTGGTATCCATGTAGAAAATACATGTACTTAATGGATAGGCTAATATTTATATGAGTGTTGGACTGGTGTAGACCAGTTGCGGGGGCGTTAATGTTGAGAATCTTTGTGGGGGTGAGAAATAATAATGTTAATTTTAAATGCCCAGCGAAGCGGACGGGTACAGTTAGTTTCTTATAAGTGCTCTGAAGAACTGTTTGAGATGATTCCGTTATTGCACCACCCGCCACCGAGGCAGTGTCCATACTACTTGAAACAAATTAATTGATCCACAGTTCATTTTGAGAGATTTTTTGCTACGGACCATCCTGCCCTAGAATTAAGTTCTTCGGGGTGTTCAAGGAAGGATGTCTTTTTTAAACGAGGCTTAAAAAAATACCCAACCATAGGCATCTGCTGGGCCGTATTGCTGGAATTTCAGATAACAACATAGAAGCCACGGTAACCGTTTACGATCTGATAGCAAATATAAAAGTATCATAAACATTGTTAGTTTCGTAATAAACTATTGAAATAATAAATTTTGTGATATAGGGGTCTTCGTCGTCGGCTTTTATTTCGTTGTAGTCGGTAACGTGTTGATTTCGATTATCAATGAGTATTAGTTTAATTTTAAGCAATTGAAATTATAATTACTCTGTGACATTTGAAGGGTCCATTGCTTGGCGGAAAGTCGCCATAAGGGGACGGGGTCATGAAAAACTCGCCAGATTTCTATCTACGCGTTGGGAGACGGTAATCGTAGTATAGCGGTTTAGATATGACCAAAAATCAATAACCTGAGCCTCGTATGAATCAGAACTCAATCGAAGCAGATGGGATAGAGTTACATAGTTATCGCGAGGAGCATATCTGACTTCAATTATACACACACGGGCGATCATCGAGCCACTCCGTCAGCGGACTGTCTGACTAAGAATTGTATCCTCAGGATACCCTATTCAGTCAGAACTTGGGCGTGTTGGAAATTGTGGCTGCTTTTAGTGCACGCGAAGTTTAGACGTTGTCTTCTTAGGTCTATTTCACGGACGCTCTAGGGAGCTCATCCGCTTAGCAATATAAAAAACAACTGACTTTTCTTCTGATTAATTGTTTTTTTTAGAGGTGTCGCCATTTAGTAGCAGAGGTTTGACTAATATTAAAGCGAAACATATTAAACTCAACACAATATTAATTATATTATGTATATTAAAACTAAAGGTTTTAATTTCGACTAAATTATAACCTCGTTCTAAAAGGGTCTGCTGATATTTGTACTAACGAGTTCGTCCCGAAACATTCTAGTGACATAGGAATGCCGTGTCAATGTTAATTAGGCATTTCGCTCGGTCGCCAGCTCGCGAAGTGGACTGATGTAATTATGTAAATGCTAGGATGCAAAGTTGGGAATGTAGAGGAGGGAGCATGTGGCCATGTAGCATTCGAGATAAAATAGTTCATAGTTGTACGGCAAAATGACTTAGTAACTTTAATAAAATAGTTAAATTTTTCACATCACTATCACATTACTTTAATTCTTTAAACGAGTTGAAGATATTGCTTAAAATAAACTAGAGAGATTTCACGATAATGTTTATTCAGAGAACATTAATTAATTATGTGATATATGTATAAATTTAACTATTAAAAATAATCACTATTATGGAGTTAGAGTAAAATATAAAAGAATAAGAATCTCCTAGAAGTTTATTTATATTATTTAGTGGGATTGTGTCACGTCAGGTTTATAATATCGAAATTCGTTTTCTGAAAAATTATATTCCAAAACTATTTTAAGCTAGCGACCCGCCTTCGCTTCGCTTCTGAAACATTACATTTAATTATCGACGATGTCAGATGGGTGAAGCCGCGGGGCGAAGCTAGTCTAAAAAAAGTAGCCTAAGTTACTCCTTATATCATCAGCTAGCTACCTATCAGTGAAAGTCCCGTCAAAATCGGTCTAGCCGTTTCAGAGATTAGCCGGAACAAACAGACAGACAAAAATTAAAAATCTGTTATTTTGGTGTATGAGCCGTATATACCTAGTCAGGTCATAAATTCTGTCACATGTTTAATGTAAAATAATTGAAACAAGTTTATTCATTATGTAACCATTCATATACCAAAATGAACTTAACAAAACATAGATTCTTATGACACTAAAGTTTATTCAAAATGACCTCCGTGATTTTGAATACAGGCCTTCAATCTGCGCGGCCAGTCGTCTATCGCAGCACGAACGAGGTCCATGTCAATATCGGCGGCTGCCGTAATCAAGGATGTCTTGAGTGACTCCAAATTGGGATGAGGCTTTGAGCACGCATTTTCCTCCAAGTGTTGCCATATCTTGTTATCTAACGGATTCAAATCTGGACTGGAGGAGGGCCAGTCTTCGTGCCGGATGAAGTCGATTTCACGCGCCGCCAGCCAGTCTTGTGTGCTCTTCGCTCTATGAGCTGGCGCCGAATCTTGTTGGAATACCCAGTGCCTGTTATTGAACATGGTATGAGAAACAGGTTCCACAAGGTTCGTCAGGACTGTATTTTGATACAGAACTGCATTTGTTTTTACACCTTTCTCACAAAAATGTACCTCTGTTAAGCCCCAATAAGAAACTCCCAACCATACCATGAGCGAGGATGGAAAATGACCTCGTTGGACATGCGGAATACGGTTGCTCGCTTCTTCACTACTGTGTGCGTACACCTTATCATTTTGTTTGTTGTAGCTCTCTTCTACGGTAAAAATTTTTCATCCGAAAAAAGAATTTCCCCATATTTTTTTCCCGCGTACCGCTTCAACAAAGCACGGCATCTCTTCAGTCTCAGGTCCATTAGACGAGCATTCAAACGATGTCCTGTTTTTCTTCGATATGCCCGAAGCCCTAAGTCTTCATTTAACACCCTTTTCACCGTGGTTCTGCTTAACCCCATCTGAAGGGCCAACAGTTTCTGCTTACGTTTGGGATTTCTTTGAATTCGCGCCTTCACAGCTTTTATCACTGCTGGAGTCCTAACAGACCGAGGGCGACCACTTCTTGACCTGTCATCTACACTAGAGTCTTCATTGTATCGTTTGATGGCACGATAAACGAATCTTTTGGTTATATTCAAATTTTTCAGTATGTTAAAAATTTGAATTGGCGCGTAACCGCAACGATGCAACGCAATAACTGCAACACGGTCTTCTTTAAGCGTCCACTCCATATTTAAAAATGAGTAAAATTCTAAAAGTATACATTTTTATTTTCATGAACAATTCGAAATTCGAATTCAATGAACTTTTTTGTGGCCAGCATTCTAAAAGAAAATTTTTTACTGTGTGACAATACTTATGACCTGACTAGTTATATTCAAATTATGCATGTAGTAAAAAGAGGCTATTTCAATATTACAAACTTACAATACTCAATACTCAATACTACAATATTTATTTATATGTATATATTGCAATTTTATATACTAATTGATATTTGAAAATTTGAATTTACGTTTTGTGTCTTAGACTATTAATGTTTTATATCTACCTAACTAACCAGAAACGTATAAAAAAGAGTCAGTTCAATGAAAACTTAAGGTCGTAAAATAATACTCGAAAAATAATACTTAATCATTGTTATTTGATAAGCATCGCCGCCAACGAGTATGCTGATGAATAATGGAAAACATGTTTTTTTCATTGATTTCTTCTTCTTCTTTGTCTCCACCTTATACCACTAGGTGGGGTCGGCACAGCGAATTTTTTTATTCCGTTTTTACATTTTTCATTGATTTAACAAACAAAAAAAAACAGAAAGACAGTTATTAGTATAAGAATACGCAATAGAAAAATAAACATGTGTGGGAAAGAAACGTAACAATTGAGCGAAACAATAAATGTGAACATGGAAAAAACATACTACAAACAATAATTATATGTATATAGCTATAGTATAAAAAATACACAAAGACTGTAAAAATTATAAATTACTAGCTGACATTGTTTTGCCATATATATAAGATTTCTAGGGAATTGCTAGTGTAGAAAAAAAACTAACTTATTGTAAGTGTGTAAGGATGTGGTAAATGAGTGAAAGAGGTATGTAGTGCTGTGAACGATGAGGGAATATATAATAAAAATAATAAAACCTCATTCAACCACATTGCATAATACCTCATTATAACAAAAAAAAATGACCAAATAAAAAAAAATGTTAGGGGATGGAAGCGGCCTCCCCCCGGTGAAGGTCAAGGGGCGACCTGAGGGGGTGTGGCCGCGCGGCGCGCTACCAGCACTCTAGTGCGCTGCCGTGGAGTGAATAGAGCGACCGGTCGACGGTGTATCGCGTCCCGACCCGGCAGGCTGGTTCTGGTCCAGCGGGGTATTCCGGGACACCAGCGGCACCGTCTGGGCGGCCCGACGGGCTGCCGTACCGAGACGGCCGACGTTTCAGAGCCTTCGATTCGCCTCGAAGGCTCCGTCGGCTGGGCGTCCTTGGGGTGAGCCGCGCCGTCTGGTTGTAGTGTTGACCGCGGTAGCCCCCCTACCTCATCCGGGTTCTGACCTCGGAGGGGATCGGACGTCGGGTGTAAGAGTGCAGGGGAGTCGTTTAGTGGGTGGGCTCTAAAATCCTTGGGCCCGCGGTCTGCTCACAACACCATGCAGATCGTTGAGTCTCACATACCCCGCGCGCCCCTTTTGCGCGGGGACCTCGTAGGAGGTTCGGCCCTCTATCCGAAAAAAAAAAAGGGGTGGACAACCCTAATCACTTAGGGGTATGAAAAATAGATAGTAGCTGATTCTCAGGCCTACTGAATATGCATAAAAAATTTCATGAGAATCGGTCAAGCGGTTTCGGAGGAGTATGGGAACGAACATTGTGACACGAGAATTTTATATATTAGATTTATTTTTATGACTAAAGACCTTTAGACTTTTGCACATTATCATTGTATATTTTGTATGGTATAAAAACTTCTACGTTGATATACGATGTTTTTAGAGTGCTATGACATGTCTTTGCTTTAAACGAGGCTTGCGGAGAGTAATCAGCAGTAAGTAGCGGCATTACTGCACTCTTAGCATTGTTGATGTCCAAGAGCAACTCTGACCATTGACTATCAGGTGAGTCAAATGCTCGTCTGCCTACAAGGGCAATAAAAGAATATTTTGTTCTAGTAGTGTATATTTTATTAATATTTTTAAGTACACTAAAGTAATAAACAAATACGGTCAACATAAAGGACAATGCCCATTTTCTTAGGGCGTTTGGCCCCCAAAAAAAGGTTGTCGGGTCATGATGGTTTTAACTTAATTTGATAGACAAAGCAATATCGTTTCATATTAAGAAAACGATTTTTATATTCTCACCCAGGTTTAAGAAAAATCTGTTTTTTTCTGCAGCTAAAATTAAGTTCTTAATTGTTTTCTTCGAAATCAATAATCGCTCTCATCATTATTTACAGTATTAAATAAGTTAATTGTGGTTAATGTTGCTAGAAATAAGCCCTTACGTACATTTTATTATTATTACATCCTCATAATAATAATAAAATGAAATGAAAATCCAGAAGCCGGCAACGATATTGTTGTTGTTGTTTTTAAATTCACCAATAAGCAGGCAAAGAGCGTAGCCTATACAGCCTAGCCTGTCGTAGTTATATATACCACCGGATAAGATCGTTCTAAGCAGTGATATCGAGGCGCTGCTCGGCATGGGGAGCTCTGTCATTCTGGCGGGCGACCTTAATTGTAAACACGTCAGGTGGAACTCGCACACCACAACCCCGAATGGCAGGCGGCTTGACGCGTTAGTCGATGATCTCGCCTTCGATATCGTCGCTCCGCTAACCCCGACTCACTACCCGCTAAGCATCGCGCATCGCCCGGATATACTCGACATAGCGTTATTAAAAAACGTAACTCTGCGCTTACACTCGATCGAAGTAGTTTCAGAGTTAGATTCAGACCACCGTCCCGTCGTTATGAAGCTCGGTCGCGCTCCCGATTCCGTTCCCGTCACGAGGACTGTGGTGGATTGGCACACGCTGGGCATCAGCCTGGCTGAATCTGATCCACCATCGCTCCCGTTTAACCCGGACTCTATCCCGTCTCCTCAGGATACCGCTGAAGCCATAGACATCTTAACGTCACACATCACCTCGACATTAGATAGGTCATCGAAACAAGTTGTAGCGGAGGACTTCCTTCACCGCTTCAAATTGTCCGATGATATTAGGGAACTCCTTAGAGCTAAGAACGCCTCGATACGCGCCTACGACAGGTATCCTACCGCGGGAAATCGTATTCGAATGCGTGCCCTACAACGCGACGTAAAGTCTCGAATCGCCGAAGTCCGAGATGCCAGATGGTCTGATTTCTTAGAAGGACTCGCGCCCTCCCAAAGGTCTTACTACCGCTTAGCTCGTACTCTCAAATCGGATACGGTAGTAACTATGCCCCCCCTCGTAGGCCCCTCAGGCCGACTCGCGGCGTTCGATGATGACGAAAAAGCAGAGCTGCTGGCCGATACATTGCAAACCCAGTGCACGCCCAGCACTCAATCCGTGGACCCTGTTCATGTAGAATTAGTAGACAGTGAGGTAGAACGCAGAGCCTCCTTGCCAACATCGGATGCGTTACCACCCGTCACCCCGATAGAAGTTAAAGACTTGATCAAAGACCTACGTCCTCGCAAGGCTCCCGGTTCCGACGGTATATCTAACCGCGTTATTAAACTTCTACCCGTCCAACTCATCGTGATGTTGGCATCTATTTTCAATGCCGCTATGGCGAACTGTATCTTTCCCGCGGTGTGGAAAGAAGCGGACGTTATCGGCATACATAAACCCGGTAAACCAAAAAATCATCCGACGAGCTACCGCCCGATTAGCCTCCTCATGTCTCTAGGCAAACTGTATGAGCGTCTGCTCTACAAACGCCTCAGAGACTTCGTCTCATCCAAGGGCATTCTCATCGATGAACCATTCGGATTCCGTACAAATCACTCATGCGTTCAACAGGTGCACCGCCTCACGGAGCACATTCTTGTGGGGCTTAATCGACCAAAACCGTTATACACGGGAGCTCTCTTCTTCGACGTCGCAAAAGCGTTCGACAAAGTCTGGCACAATGGTTTGATTTTCAAACTATTCAACATGGGCGTGCCGGATAGTCTCGTGCTCATCATACGGGACTTCTTGTCGAACCGCTCTTTTCGATATCGAGTCGAGGGAACCCGCTCCTCCCCACGACCTCTCACAGCTGGAGTCCCGCAAGGCTCTGTCCTTTCACCCCTCCTATTTAGCTTATTCGTTAACGATATTCCCCGGTCGCCGCCGACCCATTTAGCTTTATTCGCCGACGACACGACTGTTTACTATTCTAGTAGAAATAAGTCCCTAATCGCGAAGAAGCTTCAGAGCGCAGCCCTAGCCCTAGGACAGTGGTTCCGAAAATGGCGCATAGACATCAACCCAGCGAAAAGTACTGCGGTGCTATTTCAGAGGGGAAGCTCCACACGGATTTCCTCCCGGATTAGGAGGAGGAATCTCACACCCCCGATAACTCTCTTTAGACAACCCATACCCTGGGCCAGGAAGGTCAAGTACCTGGGCGTTACCCTGGATGCATCGATGACATTCCGCCCGCATATAAAATCAGTCCGTGACCGTGCCGCGTTTATTCTCGGTAGACTCTACCCCATGATCTGTAAGCGGAGTAAAATGTCCCTTCGGAACAAGGTGACACTTTACAAAACTTGCATACGGCCCGTCATGACTTACGCGAGTGTGGTGTTCGCTCACGCGGCCCGCACACACATAGACACCCTCCAATCCCTACAATCCCGCTTTTGCAGGTTAGCTGTCGGGGCTCCGTGGTTCGTGAGGAACGTTGACCTACACGACGACCTGGGCCTCGAATCAATTCGGAAATACATGAAGTCAGCGTCGGAACGATACTTCGATAAGGCTATGCGTCATGATAATCGCCTTATCGTTGCCGCCGCTGACTACTCCCCGAATCCTGATCATGCAGGAGCCAGTCACCGTCGACGCCCTAGACACGTCCTTACGGATCCATCAGATCCAATAACCTTTGCATTAGATGCCTTCAGCTCTAATACTAGGGGCAGGCTTAGGGACCCCGGCAACCGTACTCGTCGAACTCGACAAAGAGGTCGACGTGCAACCTAACCCATGCATCAGCCCGCTGAGTTTCTCGCCGGATCTTCTCAGCGGGTCGCGATTCCGATCCGGTAGTAGATTCATTCGCGAAACAATTGCTCTTGAGTTGTTAGGTCTCCTTCGGAGGCGCTCGGGCAGTTGTTAGCAAATCCCACCCCTCTTGGCTGAGCCTTTGCTCGCCCACCTGTCCTGGTGAAACTGGAAAGGCCTTCGGGCCACCAGTAAACTTTCAATCATAAAAAAAAAAAAAAAAAGTTATATATATTTTTTTCAATAAGAAGCTGGTGTATCTCTTTTTATTGCTTTTTAGGAGTTTTGACGCCAACTCGATGAATAATAGCTTATTGAGTGAGCGTGAATTTCCGCAGACCTTTTATCTTGAAAAAAAAAAACAGTCACTGCTATGTTAGCCACAGTTTTATTCCAATGCCTCAATAATCGTGAACGTTTAATACACAAAACAACACCCAATTTGTATATTATACATCACAATAAACTATTAAAAAAACATTAAAATAAAACTTCAAGTGACGCTTCACTCGGGTTGCTGCCAAAACTCTCTGATCATATATAATAAGAATAGAGTAATGGTAGGCCATTGAGATTTTTACTAATGGAATCAATAATATCTAAAAATATGAAATAATTCATGGTTTTAAGTAATAATTAATAAAGATTTACCATCACTGCGCACCTAGTGAAATTGATAGAGCAGTCAAGGATGTTAATTGTGATTTGGAAAACATTCATGAATGGGCAACGTCTCATGGACTCTTACTCAATGCCAACAAAACACAGGCCATCATAATTGGTAGTAGATATGCTATTCGTGCATTAAATCATTCTGCAATTGGATCTCTCAAATTGAATGGCCAACCGATTGTCTTTAGCGAAACTGTTAAAAACCTTGGCGTTACTTTTAACTCTTTCTTAAGCTGGAATGAGCAGGTTAACAATGTTAGCAGTAAAGTTAACTTTGCATTCCATTCACTCAAATGTCTCCAATATTTTTTGCCTTTGGAAACTAAAATTTCTCTTGCCCATAGTCTCATTTTACCCATTTTGGACTACGCTGATGCTTGCTACTTGGATGCCACTGAGGAGCTTCTCAATAAGCTTGAGCGTTTGCAAAATTTGTGCATCCGTTTTATTTTTGGTCTCAAAAAATATGATCATATTTCTGAATTTCGCAAAAAGCTCAAGTGGCTCCCAGTCCGTTTCCGCAGAAATACTAGAATGTACCTACAAGTTATTACCTACAAGTGACCCCTGGGTGGTGCTAAACGGGAGCCGAAAACGTAATCGGTGGTAGGACTAGTTCGATTGGCTGACGACCACCCTCCAACTAGAGTCCGCCGCCAAATAGCCTAACTGTGTTCCGGCGTGTGGGTTGGAGAGCCAGTTTTATTCCTTGCCTTTTCTAGTAATTGTTGGGGTGAATCTTGATGATATCTGGAACATGCGGGACGTGATTGCTTGACGGGGGTATAGGGAAACGAGCTCACAGCCCACCTGGTGTTAAGTGGTTACTGGAGCCCATAGACATCCACAACGTAAATGCGCCACCCACCTTGAGATATAAGTTCTAAGGTCTCAGTATAGTTACAACGGCTGCCCCACCCTTCAAACCGAAACGCATAGTGCTTCATGGAGGAAATAGGCAGGGTGGTGTGGTACCTACCCGCACGGACTCACAAGAGGTCCTAACATCAATAATTACGCAAATTAAAGTTTGCCGGTTTGATTCCTATTACACGATGGTATTATAAATCTTGAACATTTGTTGAGTACGTATTTTCATTGGAAAAATTGGTATCCGCCTGGGATTCGAACGTCTTATCCTTAAGACCACGACGACTTCAGAAATAGGGAATCAAAATTACTAGTACAAATTAATTCCTGGCTGAGCCCGTGCTCGCCCATCTGACCTGGTGAAACTGGAAAGGCCTCCGGGCCACAAGTAACACTTTCTTTTTAGTACATTATAAAAATATTGACAATAGAATAAACAGAACATTGAATAGAAAATTGAGAACATAAAATAAAATATTCAAATGCCTTTCAAGCCAAATTTCAGATTTTAATACTTAATATGGCGTATTAAGTAATATGGCGATAAGAAATTTCCAAAATATTCTTATTCAAATCATATTACGTCATATTACTTAAGCGGTCAGGGGTGATGCGTTTTGCAAGTTAGTTTCGCATCAATTACAAAAAATAAATACATTTTTTAAATTATATGTTTTTTAAATTCAAATTAGTATACATACCTATATATGTCATGACCACAATTTACTGCGCACTACATTATGTGCAATCCAAAATTAAAAAAATTTATCAAATTAACAGAAAAATAATTAAGTTATTTATATAACATTTTCGTAACTGTTTTCTTTTATAAATTCCTAAAAAGATTTTTTCAGCAGTAACCTTCAAGCAATCCTTCTTAACAGCGACCTTATTTTTCTCTTAGTAAGTTTATTTAGTACTTAAGTGTTTTATATCTTTGCCTAAACTTAAAGTTTTTTATATTTAGTTTCACATTATTATTCCTTTGTGTATTTGGTTAATTATCCACTTTTATTATTGTTCATTTTGTTGCAAGCGTCTGTTCTAATTTATATACGTGCTAAATACGGAATCCGTTGACTGAGCGTCTCTAGCTAATCAAAAACTAGCTGTAAAATTTCTTTGTAAAATACTAAATAGGACATGATAAAATCTGTTTTCTAATCTAGTCTTGGTATGTCTAGTAAACGAAGACCTAATCACAACGCGAATCCCACCACCCAGTTTAAGACACGAGGTCTAAGTCTGAATTGTTTAGTATAAAGGCTATCGCACTCTTCAGATCGCAACGCATTACTGCTACGCTCACGAAATAGGCGATATCATGGCTATTAACAGAAATATTAGCCGGCTTTAATATTGATGTAATACGAGTGTCGTTAAGCGGCCAGGGTGGGCGGACGTGACTAAACCAACGACGCGCGAATCACGCTTGCTTTAATATAAACGTTATCGTTTTTGAGTTATTATAATATTACACACTAGCGACCCGCCCTCGCTTCGCTTCGGAAACATTAAAACACACATGAAACAAAAAAAAAAAAAAAATTGAAAAAAGTAGCCTATGTTCATCAGGGACAATGTCGGCTTCTAATGGCAAAAGAATTTTTCAAATCGGTCCAGTAGTTTCGGAGCCTATTCGACATTCTAACATATTCTAAACAAACAAACAAACAAATATTTCCTCTTTATAATATTAGTATAGATTGAGTTTTTTGTTTTTCCTACAGAGAGGCTATTTCAGCGTAACCTTAACTAGTAGGTGAGCTCACGGGGCTCAAACTGGAGTGATGCTAACACTGACCTTAGCAAGAGCAGTGCTTCGCAGAATCTACCACCGGATCGGAAACGCGACCTCCTGAGAAGATCCGGCGAGAAACTCAGAGAGCTCATTGTGTATGAGCTTGAAATGCTGCTAAATGTATATACATTAAACTGTTTTGGTCTTTTTTTTTCCATCGAAGAAAATTGCCGGATCCGCTGGGCGCATGGGGTATGTAGGAGTTGAACCTCAGTAAAAACTCCTGTCGCTCACAGCCGACGTCCTACTTTGGCCCGGACCGGAGCACAGTCGGAGTTATTGAGACGGCGGGACAGGGTTTACCCAGAGCATATTACATCCATCCCGCAAACTGTTTTGGTCTAAGTTCGTTTGGACTAAGGTCAGATGAACCTACACCTAGTATTATATGGGAATAGTTAATGGGAAATAGAGATACGCGATACCAGCTGGCTACGACTATACCAAATTAATTCTGCCAAAACAGCAGTAAAGTCTCCCCAATCATTTCCTTATCATATAATTTCTACTTTCGCCTCTAAATCTACTGCAGTAGGTGCTATTTAGACTGAAACAATGATGTGTACGTGATCCAAGGTTTACTGTCCGTCATTTACCTCAGAATATGGTTTAAGAAAGGCGATCAACTTGTCTGAAGCAGAGGGGACATTTATCCAAATGGGGCCAGATGAATCTTTTTCAATTTAATCCTCTGAAATCACTATTACACGATCACCGCTAAGTCTATTTCTCGTGTCGTCTTTATAAAGAAACTTCTTTCCTAGCTATGCTGTTAACCTCGATGGGCTATGCCAGCTTCACCGACCAAGAGTCTTTATACCAAGGAGATCAAGTTCATCAATTTTACCTGAGACCACTTACCGTTTGAGTGGTGGGTTTACTTAGATGATTCTATCCACGTACACTGAAATGAGCTCTGCTTTGCAATATTTCTATAGCGCGACCATTATCTTCCTTCTAGCAAAGTCTAAAGGGAGTATTTCACAGAAAACAGCTGCAGCGTGGAGCTCCTAGCTTTGACGTTCTCCATGGGCGATGACAGTGACTAATTTCCATCAAGTAGACACGCTAATTTGCTTTCTCCACCTCCAATCAATCGCTCAATGCTTAACATAGTGATGCGCCCATCTGAAACCTTTTCGTGTGATATGCAGCCACTAATATCGGTCAGTGGCGCAATGAAGTGTGTCAGTCTCGCGTTCAGGTGCTCGGACACTTGATCTCTCCACCTTTGTTGGCTCCCACACCTGCATCGTTTTTCATCCACTTTATCCGTCACTAGGAGTCTCTCCAGGTTACCAACCATCTGCTTATCAAGGCAATAATCTATGTATTAATACGTGAAGTAAAAACTTTGTACCCCTTTTTACGAAAATTGCGCGGACGGAGGAACTTTCCCACACTTATAGAGAATGTAAAGAAGGAGTGCAGAATGTTAATATTTTTTTAAATTATGCATAAAAAAATACTAAATCAATAAATAAAAACATTACACACACTACCATGTATCTGAAACACACACGCATGCATACTATTTGTTTATTGTCAAACTTTTCAGTTTGTGGTCAAATTGAGAATAGATTAAATATTGTTTGTCTTTGTTAATATTTACCTAAAGTCTATGTAGTCTTGGTGAAATCTGTGATTATAGAAGCTTAATAGTCTTTGATAGAATCACAATAGTGTACAAACTCATAATTTCAATTAATTATAGTCTAATTTCGACAACCAGGGGACCACTAATATAAAAAAATCTCATACAAATTAAAGACGCGTTCGCGGAATAACTCAACAAGATGTCAATTTCGTAATAACACTCAATAATCATTTGTTTACATAATGTATGCAGTACTATCTCGAAATTGATACGTTCCTAGTACGTGCATCGCAAACAGATAGATCCAGTTGAACAATGACGCTTTGATACGAAGCTGTGATCCTTAACTCGAGTGGAAGATCAATGCACTGGATAGGATGAAATCACATTCGAATCGAATATCGATTTTGACTTTGTGCGGAATGTGGAGACTAAATTTAAAGATGAAAACCAGTAAATAGTTTTTATACGATTGCTTTTTATAACATTTATTTGGTATTCGCTAGCCCGGTAGATTTCGTAGTGCCTCAATCGATAAATAAAAGACCTTTACTTTTTTATAAAATAAACATAAAACAAACAAAAAGAATCCGTCAGACGGGGTACACATCAAAGGTAAAACAAAAAAATGTTATTTTTATTTAATACCGAGCATTTTCATATTTATCTACCTTTGAAACCTTCTCTGGACTTCCACAAATAATTCAAGACCAAAATTAGCCTTAAATCGGTCTAGCTGTTCTCGAGTTTCAACGAGACTAACGACAGCACATTCCGATAGAGGCACCCGTCACGTGCGGACGTGCTCATCGACCACTCGATCGCCCGGCCTTTGTTCGCCCGGCTTTTGTTAGCCCGGCCATTGTTCGCGCGGCCTGTGTTCGTGGTACATCTGCCGACCAAGTGTTTTTTCCTGGAAGTTTTTATTTGTTTTGTTTCCTTTTGTTATTTCTGTGTTCGTGGTACATCTGCCGACAAACTGTTTTCTTGGAATTGTTTAATTGTTTTGTTTCTTTTCGTTATTTCTGTTTTATTGTGTTTTTTCTTTGTCCTGTAGTAAACGCGCCGCATCGCCACCTGTGTTCAATAGAACCGCTCAGTTCCGAGAAGTTGGGGCCTCGCCGCAAGGCGAGTGTTTTCTAAGACCCAGGGTAGCTCCACCTGGGCATGTAGCCATCATGGACGCTGTATTTGCGGAATTTCTCCGGCTTCGCTACCCAAAGCTCACTTCCGAGTTTCAGGCCTTCAAGGCCGATCACACCGCGAGTCCTCTCGTGGACTCAGCCGAGCTCGCTGCTCTTGCGTCGCCTGTACATGCGTGCATAGCTTCTGCATCGAGCACCGCAGCCTCCGTCGTGCCTGCCGTTCCCGCGTCGCCTATACTGGCGAATAAAACTGCTGCGTCGTCCGCCGTGGTCACCGTTCCAGCAGCGCGATCATCCGCGGCCTCCGTCGCACCCTCCAAAGCACCTACTCGTAGGTCACCTGCCTCCTCGTCCTCCGACTCTGACTCGGAGATGGAGGTCGACCTCGCCCCCGCCTCATCGACGGATGGATTCACCCTGGTGCAAAAGGGTAAGAAGCGTGCTGCGGAATCTCGAGCTCCCGCGGCCGCTAAAATTAGCAAAGCCGCGAACGCGTCGCGCCCCCGCCCTCAGACTCCCGTTGCGCCCCCAGCCCGTGCCACTCCGTCGCCGCGTCCGGTGGCACAAAATAAAACCCAGACCCCTCCCCCGGTAATCCTTCAAGAGAAGGCAGCTTGGGAACGAGTTTCCCTGGCCCTTAAGGCCAAAAATATCAATTTCACGAATGCCCGTAACCTCGCGAATGGCATTCCAATTAAGGTTCGAACACCCGACGACCATAGGGCCCTCTCTTCTTACCTCCGTAAGGAGCGTATAAGTTTCCACACGTATACGCTCCAGGAGGAGCGCGAACTCCGTGCCGTTATACGTGGCATCCCTAAAGAGTTGGATGCCGAGCTCGTCAAGGCCGACCTTCTCGAACAAGGCCTACCGGTTAACTCCGTACACCGCATGCACACAGGCCGCGGAAGGGAGCCATATAATATGGTTCTCGTCGCCCTCCAGCCTACCCCCGAGGGTAAGCAAATATTCAACATCCGAACGGTCTGTAGCCTTTCCGGAATCGCAGTCGAAACCCCACACAAGAAAGGCACACCTAGCCAGTGCCATAACTGCCAATTATACGGGCATTCTTCCCGTAACTGTCACGCGCGCCCCCGATGCGTCAAGTGCTTAGGCGATCACGCCACGGCCCTATGCACTCGCGATCAAAAAACCGCGACGGAACCGCCTAGCTGCGTCCTGTGTCGAACACAGGGTCACCCCGCAAATTACCGCGGATGCCCCCGAGCCCCTAAAATAAATCGCCGCGTCGCCCGCCAAAACCGCCTCCGAGCTTCCGGCCCAGACATCAAAGCCTCGGCACCCTCTGTGTCGCAGGCTAAGCCAGCGTTCGTTCCGGTGCCGGTGCCTAGTGTCTCGGCCTGGGCGAAACCGCTGCCGTACACGAACACGGCTACAACTCCCTCCTCCGCGATTCGTCCCGCCCCCGCGACTCGTCCCTCTCCCGCGACTTGCCCTCCGACCGCGTCCGACAATCTCGCTTTAGCGATCGACTTCTTTCAGTCGATCAACTTTGAGCGCGTTAACGCTTTGGGCGACGCCATTCGCGCTGCCTCCACTGCACAACACTTTATCGCCGTTGTGCAAGAATACGCCGACGTATACGCGTCATTAAATACGTACGTCCTCCCCTCACTCCGCCGGTAATCAATGGCGTATATAAGTAGAATAAAGCCCCTATCCGTAACGATAGGATTTTTTAACGCTTACGGTCTCGCAAATCAACGTGATCAGGTTTCTGACTTTTTGCGTGACCATCAAATTGATATATTTTTAGTGCAGGAGACCCTACTTAAGCCCGCGCGCCGTGACCCTAAAATCGCGAACTATAACATGGTCAGGAACGACAGGCTCTCTGCTCGTGGTGGTGGCATCGTCATTTACTATAGAAGAGCCCTGCATTGCGTCCCGCTCGATCCTCCCGCGCTCGCTAATATCGAAGCATCAGTGTGCCGAATCTCACTGACGGGACATGCGCCGATCGTTATCGCGTCCGTTTATCTTCCACCGGATAAGATCGTTCTAAGTAGTGATATCGAGGCGCTGCTCGGCATGGGGAGCTCTGTCATTCTGGCGGGCGACCTAAATTGTAAACACATCAGGTGGAACTCACACACCACAACCCCGAATGGCAGGCGGCTTGACGCGCTAGTCGATGATCTCGCCTTCGATATCGTCGCTCCGCTAACCCCGACTCACTACCCCCTAAATATCGCGCATCGCCCGGATATACTCGACATAGCGTTATTAAAAAACGTAACTCTGCGCTTACACTCGATCGAAGTAGTTTCAGAGTTAGATTCAGACCACCGTCCCGTCGTTAGGAAGCTCGGTCGCGCTCCCGATTCCGTTCCCGTCACGAGGACTGTGGTGGATTGGCACACGCTGGGCATCAGCCTGGCTGAATCTGATCCACCATCGCTCCCGTTTAGCCCGGACTCTACCCCGTCTCCTCAGGATACCGCTGAAGCCATAGACATCTTAACGTCACACATCACCTCGACATTAGATAGGTCATCGAAACAAGTTGTAGCGGAGGACTTCCTTCACCGCTTCAAATTGTCCGACGATATTAGGGAGCTCCTAAGAGCTAAGAACGCCTCAATACGCGCCTAACAGGTATCCGACCGCGGAAAATCGTATACGAATGCGTGCCCTACAACGCGACGTAAAGTCTCGCATCGCCGAAGTCCGAGATGCCAGATGGTCTGATTTCTTAGAAGGACTCGCGCCCTCCCAAAGGTCTTACTACCGCTTAGCTCGTACTCTCAAATCGGATACGGTAGTAACTATGCCCCCCCTCGTAGGCCCCTCAGGCCGACTCGCGGCGTTCGATGATGACGAAAAAGCAGAGCTGCTGGCCGATACATTGCAAACCCAGTGCACGCCCAGCACTCAATCCGTGGACCCTGTTCATGTAGAATTAGTAGACAGTGAGGTAGAACGCAGAGCCTCCTTGCCACCCTCGGATGCGTTACCACCCGTCACCCCGATGGAAGTTAAAGACTTGATCAAAGACCTACGTCCTCGCAAGGCTCCCGGTTCCGACGGTTTATCCAACCGCGTTATTAAACTTCTACCCGTCCAACTCATCGTGATGTTGGCATCTATTTTCAATGCCGCTATGGCGAACTGTATCTTTCCCGCGGTGTGGAAAGAAGCGGACGTTATCGGCATACATAAACCCGGTAAACCAAAAAATCATCCGACGAGCTACCGCCCGATTAGCCTCCTCATGTCTCTAGGCAAACTGTATGAGCGCCTGCTCTACAAACGCCTCAGAGACTTCGTCTCATCCAAGGGCATTCTCATCGATGAACAATTCGGATTCCGTACAAATCACTCATGCGTTCAACAGGTGCACCGCCTCACGGAGCACATTCTTGTGGGGCTTAATCGACCAAAACCGTTATACACGGGAGCTCTCTTCTTCGACGTCGCAAAAGCGTTCGACAAAGTCTGGCACAACGGTTTGATTTTCAAACTATTCAACATGGGTGTGCCGGATAGTCTCGTACTCATCATACGAGACTTCTTGTCGAACCGCTCTTTTCGATATCGAGTCGAGGTAACCCGCTCCTCCCCACGACCTCTCACAGCTGGAGTCCCGCAAGGCTCTGTCCTCTCACCCCTCCTGTTTAGCTTATTCGTTAACGATATTCCCCGGTCGCCGCCGACCCATTTAGCTTTATTCGCCGACGACACGACTGTTTACTATTCCAGTAGAAACAAGTCCCTAATCGCGAAGAAGCTTCAGAGCGCAGCCCTAGCCCTAGGACAGTGGTTCCGAAAATGGCCCATAGACATCAACCCAGCGAAAAGTACTGCGGTGCTATTTCAGAGGGGAAGCTCCACACGGATTTCCTCCCGTATTAGGAGGAGGAATCTCTCACCCCCGATTACTCTCTTTGGTCAATCCATACCCTGGGCCAGGAAGGTCAAGTACCTGGGCGTTACCCTGGATGCATCGATGACATTCCGCCCGCATATAAAATCAGTCCGTGACCGTGCCGCGTTTATTCTCGGTAGACTCTACCCCATGATCTGTAAGCCGAGTAAAATGTCCCTTCGGAACAAGGTGACACTTTACAAAACTTGCATAAGGCCCGTCATGACTTACGCGAGTGTGGTGTTCGCTCACGCGGCCCGCACACACATAGACACCCTCCAATCTCTACAATCCCGCTTTTGCAGGTTAGCCGTCGGAGCTCCGTGGTTCGTGAGGAACGTTGACCTACACGACGACCTGGGCCTCGAATCTATACAGAAATACATGAAGTCAGCGTCGGAACGGTACTTCGATAAGGCTATGCGTCATGATAATCGCCTTATCGTTGCCGCCGCTGACTACTCCCCGAATCCTGATCATGCAGGAGCCAGTCACCGTCGACGCCCTAGACACGTCCTTACGGATCCATCAGATCCAATAACCTTTGCACTAGACGCCTTCAGCTCTAGGAGCAGGCTTAGGGGCCTCGGTAACCGTACTCGTCGAACTCGACAAAGAGTTCGCCGTGCAACCTAACCCATGAATCAGTTTCTCGCCGGATCTTCTCAGCGGGTCGCGATTCCGATCCGGTAGTAGATTCATTCGCGAAGCAGCTACTCTTGAGTTGTTAGGTCTCCTTCGGAGGCGCTCGGGTAGTTGTTAGTAAATCCCACCCCTCCTGGCTGAGCCTTTGCTCGCCCAACTGTCCTGGTGAAACTGGAAAGGCCTCCGGGCCACCAGTAATCGTTTAATCATAAAAAAAAAAAAATTACGACAGCAATTCATTTATATATAGATAATATATAGATAACTAGTCCACGCTGGAGTCAGTCCAGGCTGGTGGTTGCTATAATGCTGTTTATTTTCGCCGCATATAAGACATTCGTTTCGATTTGAAGGGTCTGACAAAAGTTATACAATGTCATTAAGGCTTCGACCTTGTGTCTTAAGGTAGATTTATCGGTTACGGTAACATGCTATGAAATGAGCTCCCCTCTATGGTGTTTCCCGAGCGCTATAACATGTCCTTCTTCAATCGAGGCTTGTGGAATGTACTTAACGGTAGGCAACGGCTTAGCTCTGCCCCGGGCATTGCTGACGTGCTTAAGCAAAGGTAACCACTCATCATGAGGTGGGCCGTATTCTTATCTGCTTACAAGGGCAATGTGGATCGTCGTTGCAGTTGAAACTTCAAAATTACATTTACATACAAAATAAAAGACTCGGTCTTAACTTTTGGCTCATAAATAAAACTGGTCTTCTCTTACCTAAAACTAATTTTGGAAAGTTCGCTTACATTTTGGTTCACGAGATCGTAACCTTTTTTATTTTATTGTAACGCAATATGTTGAGTTGTACGTGATTAGATCGGATTTAGATTTGGTTTTGACAAACTTGAAAATATCGATGCTGAGCATCGTTTGCATAGTGAAGGTGAACACGTTTGTATTCTGGCAAACGAGCTGGCGGGAAATCATCGGGAAGGCGATGAAATCCTATGCCAAATAAACCATTTAATATGGGAATGGCTTTCTATTCAAATAGCTCGCAGACACATAACTAGACTAATAACACATAACAATCCTTTGAAACCTGAAAACATTTTTGCTTTTGGCGGTCCGTTAACCGGATAAAGGCGGATGTTGCCGAACTAATCGGATTACGTTCAACCGGCACGCCCTGCTCATTACCGCACGTGTAAATTAAAAATTAATTTAAATTACAACTCCCCAACCCGAGGAATGCTTGACAACTTCGTTCGTTATTCAGGAAACACTTTTAAACTTTAGCATTGTTACTAGTTTTTTAACAGAGTTAAAAAAACGAGGTTCTCAATCATATCGAATTTTTGATAGACAGAAATACAGACAGACAGACAGAAATATTTTCTAGGTGAGCAGCCATTAATTTAATATTTAATTTATATTTTATCAAGATCGTACTACTAGTTTTAGGGTTCTCCTTAAATATTGAAAATTTAACTGACTTCGACTACATGAAAATGCTCTTTTTGTTGTATTGAAGTTTTTTTGTCTGTATGGAATACGTATTATTCGAATATATTAAAAAACGTATTTCGCTAGTTCGTGCGGCCAAAATGGGAATAAGCTCTTTCTTTTAGGTCGGGGCCATATCGCTCATCAGATATACGCGTGGCTTGCCAGTGTGCGTGTCACTAAACGAACCCTCAGCACTCCTCTCGTAGCTGTCCGTGTCTCGTCAAGGGCGGAACCAGGCAAGGAAAGACTATTACTAGGATACTGCGCTACCTCGATAGGATACTGCGCTACCTCGTCTACACGGCGTAGTGCGCGAGCGTGTGCTCGTCGCAGTCACTTATGGTGCTTCATTGTCGGTTTCCACCGGCTGACGCGGTACAAGCAACGGCTGAAATACCGAAGGCCAGTGATCAACTACGTCAAGCGGAAGATGAGATACCCTCGATCGCTGTACACCCAGTCCCCGAGAACCGGGTGCACTGCCTCGACGCTCCGTTTACTGTAGGATGAATTCGCCAAGCGGCGAGATCACGCCCCCACCAAGGATCGTCGAGATCTGAGCCGCGCTCTTACCGCACCCTCGCCAAATACAATTCCCCCCTTTAAGTGCTTACAACCATAACGTATCATTTTCTACTGTCTTTAGAAAAAAGAAAGTATTGAAAAAAAAAGAGAAAATCTGATACACATAACAAACTAACTCTCTTTGTGTGCCAGAGATTAAGGTCATATTTTGACAAGACGTTGTTTTTTCTGGAATGAAAAGACTTAAATTATAAAATGGTTAACATATATTTTTTCTTCTTCATCCTCACTGCTGAGGATTGCGAGCACATGTGACTTTCCTCCATAGAGTTCGGTCATAGGTGGCATGAACCCATGAAATGTATTTACAATAATGAGAACGGCTTAAATTTATTAGTTCGGGTTCTATGTATTAGCGCATCATTTGTTTCATTCAATCGAAAGTTTATAGTTGATTTGATGTTGGCAAACAATGACGGTATTTCATTAGGGCATTTACCGATAGACGCATTGAAGCGTGATCCGAATTCACTAGTTGTTTGTGTAAAATATGTTATGGCTTTTGTTCCGTGCTTTGTACAAACGATCGAGTTGAACGTTTGTGTAATTATCGTTGATATTAGCGTCAATATTACTGTTGATAGTACTGTAAAACTATAATAGGTAGCACGTGTGTTGTTTAATATATGTGTTTTTAAATTGCAGTAACATGTTGTACTTGATTTTTTGTTTCTGTTTTAGTGTGCAAAAGTATTTATTATATTATATTGTATTTACACTGTCTTGAATTATTTGTGGAAGTCCAGAGAAGATTTAAAAGGTAGATAAATATGAAAATAGTCGGAATGAAATAAAAATAAAAAAATTGTTTTTCCTTTGATGTGATGAAAAGCTTAGGTCTTTTATTTATCGACTGAGGCACTACGAAGTCTGCCAGGTCAGCTATCTATATATTATTATATAAAAATGAATAGCTGTTCGTTAGTCTCACTAAAACTCGAGAACGGCTGAACCGATTTGGCTAATGTTGGTCTTGAATTATTTGTGGAAGTCCAGAGAAGGTTTAAAAGGTAGACAAATTTGAAAATGCTCGGGATTTATTAAATATTACAATTTTGTTTTTCGTTTGATGTGTCCCCCATCGGACGGATTCATTTTGTTTGTTTTAAGTTTATTTTATACAAAAGTCTTTAGGTCTTTTATTTGTCGATTGAGGCACTACGAAGTCTGCCGGGTCAGCTAGTTTTAAATAAATAAATCACATTTTATTGAAATTAACTACAACAAATTTTTTAAACAAATAATTACGTATAAACGAATTATCGAATAAAATCGATGAGTCAAATATACTGTAGCGATTCATATGTATTAAATATCGATGTCTTGATTTAAAAATGCGTAACATGGTGATACTTTGTGATTATAGCTTAGTTGAATTCATTTTACTAATCCTCCCAAGATGTTTTTTAAACGCTATAAAATTCAAACGAGGTTTGAAAGGAGTCCCTAGCGGTATGTAGTAGGCCTTGCTGTGCTCCTGATATTGCTGATGTCCATCAGCAACATACACTTCCTATTTAAATGGGCCAAGAGTAGAGCTTGTCCGTCTTCGAAAACAAACTGTAGTATAATTGAAAACAGCTTACTTGCAATATTCTGTATTTCATTCACTTATCCAATTTATTTCTGATCGGGTGATCCAGATTTAGCTAGTGGGAAGTGTAAATAGCAATCGCAACGGTGACTTCACATCTTAAGATGGAGTAAAGATGTGCCACAGTGTCTGTGTTCATTTAAAAATAAATTAATGAAAAGCTTTATGACATTGTACAATTATTGGTATGGTAAATCTCAAAGTATTTAATTTTAATTCACGGGTCGTTGCCGCCTGAAAAAACCAATCAAGGACCGGCAGTGACAATTGCCAAAGAGTTTGATAAGGCGCCAAAAGTACAAAATTTGCCATCACTGAAGTCATCGATACATGTGTAGGGTAAATTTTCTTTTTTTTATTACCCTTGTAGGCAGACGAGCATACGGCCCACCTGAAGGTGAGTGGTTACCGTCGCCCATGGACTTTAGCAATGCCAGGGGCAGAGCCAAGCCGCTACCTACCGCTTTATACTCTCCACAAGCTTCGTTTGAAGAAGGACATGTCATAGCGCTCGGGAAACACCGTGGAGGGGAGCTCATTCCATAGCCGGATGGTACGTGGCAAAAAGACCTCTGGAAACGCACTGTGGATGACTGCAGTGGCTCCAGGTAGTATGGATGGACTCTACTCCGGTGGCGGGCGGTGCGATGGTAAAAACAAGATGACGGTATCATCTCGAACAATTCCTCAGAGCACTTTCTTCAATCAAAACTTTGCGACGCATCAACCGGGCAAGTTGAAAATGTTTAAAGTTGAGTTTGAAAACGCAATCAGAGAATTCTTTGATCTGCCCCGGTGTGGCGCGCTGAGTACTGACATCCATTAGTAACACTCCACCGGTTATAACCTAATATTCCATTTGCTTTCACACCGTAACTCGGAAATAAGTTGGTTCGCCTTTTACAGAGGTAGAGCGGCCTAATCGAAATCGAAAAACCAAAGTTCTTTTAAAAAAAATTTTTTTTACGTTACCGTGTCTCGCGTTTTCGACCATGACAAATTTGTTGCCCATATAGAAAATATCAATATTTTTGAAGTAAAGGCCGCATTTAGATTTTCAAAGGTGGCGTATAAACTAAGTCATTATTTTCAGAAATCAAAAGTTATTACGCCATACTCACATTTTTTTATTGAAAAGCGCGCCAGAATTATTCTTTAGTAGCCAATACCTATCTGTTAATATTAAATTGGAAAAATGAGACGCATAACAAAACAATTAAATAGTAACAAAAATATTATCACACATTTTTGGTTTTGATTTTTTGACCTTCTGATGTGATCATTGGAGCACATATGCAGTTATTAACAACATCAATACCAACATTCGCATTGAGCCTCTGTTGTTCTGGGCAACGGCAGTTCCATTCTTCACACTGCTTCGGCACCCGCCAGCAATGTTTGAGTTTGGGCCGTCTATTAAAATCAAACTTCAAAAAAGGATGATCAATTAGGAAAAGAGATTATCAATTCGAGTATATTTTTTATGTGTGCTACCTCAGAATTTTTTTCTGCATGATCCTATATTGATAGTTCTTTTTTTATTTGAAAGCTGGTGTTAAATATTCATAGGTCACATTTAAATTTTATCAAGATCTGGTCGACAGTTTTTAAGTTATCTGTATTAATAGATATCAAATTAATGTTAATAAGTATGCAGTGATTCTGCTGTACCCTAGCATTGCTGATGTCCATGGGCTACAGCCACCACCGTTCATCGAGTGTGCCATGCTTGCATTGACAATAAGAATCTGTTTAAAATAAACGTTCCCTTATGTAAATAAAGGACCATTACCTAAGCTAGGTACTTACCTACATATTCTATACAAACTAGTGTATTAAATTGAACTTAAGATCACAATAACATAACTTACAGCTGTAGTAAATTTTCATTACACGCATACTGTAGACGCGAAAATATATAAAGCTTTTATTTACTTCTAGGACTGATTCAAGACTAATTTCATTAATGACTTGCCAATTTCATCGTCCAACGCCACGGCCCAATAAATTTGGTACAAATAACAGTACTGATAGTGCATGCTCAGCAGCTTAACAAGTTAATAGACATATAATGCCAATATAATTTGTGTAGGCTGGAAGTTTTTATTTTATTTTATTTTTTTATTGCTTAGATGGGTGGACGAGCTCACAGCCCACCTAGTGTTAAGTGGTTACTAGAGCCCATGGACATCTACGACGTAAATGCGCCACCCACCTTGAGATATCGGTTCTAAGGTCTCAGTATAGTTACAGCGGCTGCCCCGCCCTTCAAGCCGACACGCGTTACTGCTTCACGGCAGAAATAGGCAGGGTGGTGGTACCTACCCGCGCGGACTCACAAGAGGTCCTACTACCAGTATATAGTATATTTAAACTTCAGGTTATACAAACAGGTATACAAATACACAACCAATCAAAAATTCCATTTCAGTATATTTTGAAATGTGCGCGAAACCTTATGAAAGTAATTATATGAATGGTCGTTACGCGATTATTGGCCACCAATTCAAAAAAAGAGTTATTTAGACAGAGAAAACAATAAATCCTAATCCCAATTCCTGCTATTGCCATTCGTTGCCATTTATCTAAACCAATGCTCGCTCAATACTCGGAATTCATTCATAATCCACTTCAAGATTTGGAAACATTTCAAGTAATACATTTTTCCTTTTGTTATGTTAGGTATTGACGTATTTCAAAAAAAATATCTATTTCCTTTGTTTATCAACACTGAAACTTGTTAATAGCCACTGAAGTAATAGATGAAAAAGTACTGTATGGTTCTGTTTGTCTTTGCCTATTTACATATGGACACTACACAACAGAATTATGAATAAATTAGTTTTTACAATATTTCGTTATATATAATAATATGTAAAAACTTCAAAAACTGTTAATAGCTTTTTAGTCGTAATTCTGAAACCTCTAGAATACTAATCCTGGTGTAGACCTTTGGACTAAAACTTTAAATATAAGAATACCATATTAATATAAACTATACATAAAGCTGCTTGTACATAGGCTAAGACGAATATAGTCATTATTAATACAAGCCTTTGTTTAATTTATTATATATTATTAAAATTATTTTCCGTTTACTTTGGGAAAATAAATATTGCTATTTTGACTTCTAAAACGATTATTTTACAGAATATATTTAAATTGTATGTAAATTCCTATACGAAGACAGTTTTCTGAGTACAGTTTATATTGTTGGCCTACCGTAGAAAACAATTTTTCAAAACAAACTCAGCCACAAATGTTTTTTATACACGGTACTCTGTAAGGCAAATCAAATTTTGTGTTCCCATTTCAGAATTACTATTGTTAAGTGCACTTCGGAATAAACGGAGGAAAACCTGTTAATGTTTACTCAAGACTCCCATAAAATAATCACTGTCAACATTTTCTTCGAGGAAGAAAAATTCATTGTCTCACCTTTTTAAATTGGCTATGTGTCAGTTTTTACGTTAAGGCTTTATTTTTTCATATATACTTTATTTACAGCTGTTGAAAATGAAAGTGATATTTTTTTTTTTTTTTTATTGCTCAGATGGGTGGACGAGCTCACAGCCCACCTGGTGTTAAGTGGTTACTGGAGCCCATAGACATCCACAACGTAAATGCGCCACCCACCTTGAGATACACCGTGAACCGCGCGGACTCACAAGAGGTCCTACTACCAGTAAATGTTGTATTGATAAAATTTTGCGATCACTTATTGCATTTTTTCCTCTATCTATACGCTGGTAGCCTTGAGGGGCTATTCCGGCTTCGCTGGGCTGGTAGTGGAACTCACGGTGTTCAACCTAAGAGAGTTTGCTACCACTTGTCCTAGCAAGAGCAGTAATTTGCTAAGTCCGATATCACCTAAGTTCGCTATCACCGGATCAGAATCGCGACCCACTGAGAAGATCCAACATGAAACTTAGTGGACTGTGTTCATGTATTAAGTTGCAGTTCGAATTCGGTGACGGTTATTGTAGGTTTTAATTTATTACTCTACTTTATGCATTAGAGTACAGTGGTGTATGTACCTAATGTCTAAAGCATTATCTGCCAGTCAACCAAAGGCGGTGTAGGGACTCTTGTGTTAGATGCATTAAAAAGAAAAGAGACAGAAAAAATATTATATACACAAACAAATGTATATGTACACACACACACACACACACACAGTATAGACACATTTTTCATAACATAATAATCTCGTACATATCATAATGTCGTAATAATAATACATAATAATGTTCTATTATTTTCAAATTGTTTCTTATTGAATAAAATCAAACCACAAAGGCTACTCTTTTTCAATTTAATTAAATACGATGCAAGGTTTTCGTGTTACAAGTTTGGTTTCAACTAGCGCTTAATCGAAATAAATTATAGTAAGTTCCGCAGTTAGTTTGGACACAGTTTAACGTGGACGTTGACAGTTTCAAAACCTTGTTTGAAACTACTATAATGTACAATTAACATTAACAAAAGCGATAGTATCATTTACTCTAAATTATATCAGTTGGAAATTAGTTTTCAGTAAATATTTAGTTATTTGTTTATCAAAAGAAGAATGTGTATAGAACCTCGTTTAGCTTACAATAGTGTTACGCGCTGGGGTTCAGGATAAATAAAATTCCACTGAAGTATATATTAACACTGTATTAGCACTTAGAACACTTTAAATACTACACAAACACTTTAAAACTCTCAATTCGCTTCTTCCGCTTCGCTTCAGGTGATCCGTTCGCTGTTTCGCTTCGAGTAGTTCCGATTACTGACTGACTGCGTGCCATCTCTGCAACGCTTTTATAGTCGAGACGAAATCTCTAGAATCGTCGAGAATATTCCACAAAAGTCGGGTAGTGTGTTTCCGCCATCTGAAAATAGATGGCGTTGTACTTCTCGAGCGTTCTAGATGCTACTAGATTCTTCGACATTCGTTCGACTATTCGGCAATAGATGGCGTTACTTTTACTGGCATAACAATCTGTTTTAATATTGTGGGTATAATATATTCAGTTTAGGTTAAAGTAAAGAAAATGTATATTTTTTTTTATGTTGCATGTAGTGTGGGCACTGCACAATTTAACACGACCAAAACAATGCTCTAATACGCAAGTAATAATCTACGCTTCATGTTGCGGGCTCACAAAGCATTACCTAGAAAAATTTATATTGTTTTCGGTTTTTGTTAACATAACATATTTTCTCTTACATTCTGTGTAATCATCATCAAGAAGAAAATTAACTAAACAATATTTAAAAACTACGCAGTGGTTCCTCCTCCCTAAGTTGCATTCCTCATGTCTGTGGGTCGCGATTGGGTGATTTTTCGCCATCTTCCTCTGTTCTCGGCTGTGTGTAAGGCATCGTAGACGGTTGTATCCAGAGTGGTACGCAGTGGTTATATGTTAGTATAAAGATCTCAAATTTCCAAGTTAATGTTTAAATATCACGTCATTACGGATCCTCCCGATCTATTAACGGTGCTTTTAGGTACCACAAGCACCGGTCACCGTCCTCGTCGAACCCATCGCTTGCGACGAAGGGCTCGACGAGCGAATTAACCCATAGACACAGCCCACTGAGTTTCTCGCCGGATCTTCTCAGTGGGTCGCGTTTCCGAACCGGTGGTAGATTCTGCGAAGCATTGCTCTTGCTAGGGTCAGTGTTAGGTCATCACTCGGGGAGTTGTTATAATTATGTAAATTTATATGCGTTTTATATTTTTACACTTATGTGTGTAAATTTATATTATCCACTAAAGAAATTTAATACAAATGCTAATAAATACTTTATCATGTGACGGTTCTGTGGGGAACACAAAACAAACGAAGTATAAGTGCATGTTACGTCGCGACGAACAAAGGGCAGACGTCAGTCTAAGAATGCTTTTTGTTGTATGCGGTACACAATATAAAACAGCCTTTCATGTGACATGACCCGTGAAAATATCACGAAACCTGAATCGTAGGCCGCAATCGAAAGCCAAAAAAACAAACGTAACTGTCAAAGCGTATATTTTTGAAACGATTTCAATAAATTGTGTCAGCGAATATCGACTGTCACAATGGAATTTTTATTTTACCCTTTATTTTAGGTATTCTTTGAAGATGTCGAATTAAATTTGACAGAAAATAAAGACAGTCGTTACAGAATTGTATGAGGATTACGGATTCATCGTTTCGTAGAAATATTCGGTAGCGATTCTATTGAAATAGCGATGGACTTTGATTTTTTTTGTGTAAGCATTTAAAGACGCGGTACGAATAATAAACTGTCTATTGAATTTTAAACGTTGAATCAGTTTAATGTATGAATTGGCTAAAAATGAATTCTGTTAATAAATACTAGATGATGACGGTTTTTTTTTGATAACGCCATCTTGTTGTGTCTTTAAAGCGGTTAGTTGCCCACAATTAAGAAAAATAGTATTATTATTCGCCAATAGATGTCGGGAAGAGTTGATTATTGAGAACACGAATAAAACAACATTTTCTGAAAATAAATCGTAGCTAGATCGATTTATCGCCCCCGAAATCCCCTGTTTACTAAATATTCAATTCAGATTATATACATATATTTTAATATACAAGAATTGCTCGTTTAAAGGTATATATATGTCTTTTCATTTAGTATATATAGCAAAAAAATATGTTTACAGACTTTTAGGACAACACAAAGGCTGGAAAGATTCTAAACAAAAAAAAGTCAAACTTCATTGTCTTATTTATTAATAATTATATAATAATATTTGATGCAAAATACTAAAGACGTAAGCATCCTCCTTTTCCTCCACCCATATTTTAAAGTGTGAGCTGAAAAATTCTGATTGAATTTAAGAATAGTCAACAAAAATACTTTATTGACATTAAAAAAAATTGAACCCAAGTTAGTTTCACGAAAATATTTATTCGTAATGTATTTGAGATATGGAATATGTTCGTCCGCACGAGGAGTATAAACGTTTCCTTAATGGTCAAACGATGAAAACATTAACATTTTGAATTATGGTCGTGCAAGTTTACCCTAACTCTTTAGCCTTTGGCTTTGCGTTGTCTGACGTGTGCTTGTCCGATTTCATTTTCCACGACGATGTCATAATATAAGAACAATACAAAAACTTAACGACATCGAAAACCCGCATAACTAGAGGAAAATCGATTCTCAAAAAGTATTGTTACTTTAACGTGGAACACAAAGGATCAGGATTATTAATCTTTGGAGCACGTCGCCTCTATAACTCATTCTGATGAGTGGATGAATAGCTATTTTTTTAAATGAATTGCCCCTTTCTGCGCGTAAGCTCACCGTGTGCACAAAATAAATGTATGTTTTGTATAAGCAAATGTAAATTATTAGACCAACTACCTGCTGTGTAAAATGGAACAAATACAGTAGTTTTGTATTAAATGTAATCTTAGCCTTTTAGTGTCGATGCATCATTGCTTTATTCTTGAAAATTTTAAAGAAATATAAGTTGCAACTAAAATAATTGTTCCTATTTTTATTACTTCGTCATTTCTATGATTTTTTTGAAATTATCGTGGCAATAGATGTAATCTGTCAAAAACGAAATTGATAAATTCACACTGAATTTCATGCGACATGCCTATTGGAAAACTTTCTGGCAAGTTTTTTTTAAAAACCGATTTTTTTTTATTACCCTTGTAGGTAGACGAGCATACGGCCCACCTGATGGTGAGTGGTTACCGTCGCCCATGGACTTCAGCAATGCCAGGGGCAGATCCAAGCCGCTGCCTACCGCAAAAGCTAGTATAGTTAGTATAACAATATTAGAATTTTTGTCACTGAATGTCAATGTTTGGATAACCACTTCCGAAATGGAAGAACTTTTGAATATTCTTTATGTAAGTCTCACACGCTGAAAACATTAGGCGCAGATTTAAATTTAATGTAATTTTAATATGCTCGAACACACAGAACGAGTAGGTACTTCAGATTTAATTATCGCTTTTTTCGTTGAATTTTGGTCGGCTTCTACACTATTTACTTCTACACTACTGGTGGTAGGACCTCTTATAAGTCCGTACGGGTAGGTACCACCGCCCTGTCTATTTCTGCCGTGAAGCAGTAATGCGTTTCGGTTTGAAGGGTGGGGCAGCCGTTGTAACTATACTGAGACCTTAGAACTTATATCTCAAGGTGGCGCATTTACGTTGTAGATGTCTATGGGCCCCAGTAACCACTTAACACCAGGTGGGCTGTGAGCTCGTCCACCCATATTAGCAATAAAAATAAAAAATAAAAATATTTGCTGTCAAAATTTTTTTCGCATGCTCAAAGCCAAATTTAGATCGTCTAACTCTAAATTATGAATGTACTACATTATGAGTATATGTATCTGAATGTATCTAGTTTAGTCTAATTTAACTTACGTTAGTTCAAGATTATCATCATTATCTTTCATTAATATAATTTCGATTGAAAGTATAATAGTTAAAACTCTAAATTCGGTCATAAATTTTCTACTTTATAGAAAAAAAATCCAAATCAAGAAGAAATCAGGATTACATAGAGCATTAGACACAAAAGACCAGCACTTAGCTTTATTCGAGCACAACTAACAAAACGACAGTGAAATTATTAAGAAAATTAGCATTTCACAAACGATCCTCGACTAAATGAAGCGTTAAGTGAAAATGTTTTGATAAGCTTGTGGCTCATTTATTTTGAAAATACAATCTTATTCTTCTATTAAGTGTTTGTGTTGCTACGCTTTTGTGTAATGCTTTGTGATTGTACGATCATAGCTCAATTATTTTTTTTTGGTATTTGTATTGATTTTGATTTGATTGAGTAGAGAAGACCCCATAGGTATGCTACCCTGAATGCTACCACCCGGCTTGAGATAATAATAATAAGCTATCGAGCTATTGTATCATGGCTGTGTGCTTCCAAGGGGTATGCTTAAATATTTTCCCTCAGAAACAACCAGGATTACTTCCTAACACTGGTAATTATGTAAATTTATAAATATTCAAAGGGAACTATGTCATTGTGCCATGTCGGATTAGAAGAGCCCAACTCATTCCTCCCTTGGATGTCGTATAAAGCCATGCACTTGAGAATGGAAAGGAGCATTAGTAGTAGTCTCAGTATCTAGCGATACTGTTTATTCCTAAAGAAAAGGCGTCATACCTTCTGGTTTGAAGTGTGGGACAGTTATACAACACATTTGATATATCGACTTCATGCTCTCAAGGTTTACGGCGGTTCTCCCGTTGTAACATCTATACCTTAATGCTAGGAAAGCCATAAAATCGTCTACCTTTCTAGTTTTATAAACAGACCACTTTATAGTTACACTTGCTTTCAACAAGCGATCGACTTGATTGTTCGAGACAGGAAAATGTAAGCAGGCCACTGAACAATCTATGATCAAAGCTACTTTTGATACTGAAAGGCCATTAGCGTAAGTTACGTGAAAGATTAAGGTTCTATACTGGTATACAGGTTCGTATGTTTTGTTCAATTGTAATTCATTCATTGGTTTTTAAACCTTTTCTAAATAATTATTTTCACCCTCCGTCATTGATTCTGGTATATTCTTACTTAATCAATATGAATTTCACAAAACGATAGTTCCCAGAATTCGTCCTGGAAATAAAATATGGGGCATCTGTAATTCTATCTGCGATTTTGGCAGGATCCTTTGGGATTTTTTTGATCTCCTTAAAAAAAACGGCGCGTTTTAGTGTCCCATAAATCCTCGCCGTTAAACGTGAACGGTAAATATCTCGGTGTTTTCGCATACTATACGTGATCTCCGTTCGTGAATTCTCCTCACATTGCGTAATTACAATTGGGCTTAGCAGTTTTGTTCACAAATCGCCTGATGCCTAATAGTTAAGACACACAGTGTGTTCAAAGGTACTGTAATCCAGTGGGTCTGGCCTAACTAACTTTTATATTGTAAGTAAGTATTTAATGAACGATTTTCGCGGTGTAAAATTAACATCGTGTAGCCAACTGGTTTGATTGCGAGTGGTAAGGCGTATTCTCCGTTTGGTAGGTACCATCCTTTTTTTTTTTCTTTCGGATAGAGGGCCGAACCTCCTACGAGGTCCCCGCGCAAAAGGGGCGCGCGGGGTATGTGAGACTCAACGATCTGCATGGTGTTGTGAGCAGATCGCGGGCCCAAGGATTTTAGGACCCACCCACTAAACGACTCCCCTGCATTCTTACACACGACGTCCGATCCCCTCCGAGGTCAGAACCCGGATGAGGTAGGGGGGCTACCGCGGTCAACACTACAACCAGACGGCGCGGCTCACCCCAAGGACGCCCAGCCGATGGAGCCTTCGAGGCGAATCGAAGGCTCTGAAACGTCGGCCATCTCGGTACGGCAGCCCGTCGGGCCGGGTCGGGACGCGATACACCGTCGACCGGTCGCTCTATTCACTCCACGGCAGCGTGCTAGAGTGCTGGTAGCGCGCCGCGCGGCCTCACCCCCTCAGGTCGCCCCTTGACCTTCACCGGGGGGAGGCCGCTTGGTAAGTACCATCCTGCCTTTTTTTTTTTGGTCAGGAGGAAATCGCCGGACTTCCGCCCTCCCCTGGGGATGGAGGGCGGGGCATGTCGGAGTCGAACTGACTAAAACCTCCTGTCGCTCAACAACCCGCGTCCGAATCTCGCATGAGACAGAACCCATGAAAAGGCAAAGGGAGGAAAGTGAAGCGTTTAGTGCGGAGCACATCTTTCCCATCACCCTCCCCCTCGGGACGCCGGACCAGCGGTCGTCGGCGCCACGACCACAACCATCCTGCCTAGTTTAGTCTCGAACCAGTCATACGTTTAGGCTTAAAATGATGTCCCTCAATAGGATGGTACAAATAAAACCTCGGTGTGAACTTATAAGGTGAGTGACAGCTTAGAGGTTGTGAAGTTTTTGCTCAATAGCCGGAAACTATGAACATACTTACATACAGCTTACAACCTACTACGTAATCCTAATATGTACGTAAATAAATAAAAATAAAAATAATAATCGTAATCCAGGTAAGTTGTAAGCTCGTTTTATCAGTTCAATTGGCAAATCAGAGGATAAAGAAAACAAAGAATTTGATTCACGTCATTATGATCATTATTCTCAACGTATTTAATAAATTTGTTTGATTGATACCGTAATGTCGTTGATCAAGGCTTTTGAAAAAATATGCTCTAATTGTCTAAACAGTATGACCGCCAATTGTACTATTTTTGTATTTAATGTATTAATGTATCGCATTGCGTTTTTATTTTTTTGGTGTACAATAAAGAACACACTCTCTCTCTCTCTCTCTCTCTCTCTCTCTCTCTCTTAGACGGAAAAATCAGTTTACGATAAATAAAACTTTAGCTGTCAGCGATCGAGAAAACTGTGATGTATTTATTCGTAATGTCCAAAATAATCAGAATTAATGTATTGGACACGAGAGTAAATTTACTTTTTTAAATTTAAAGTACACTTAAGATTGTCTAGAGACAATAGTTTTCAATTTTGCTGCAGACGTGTTGATCTCGGTAATTCTTGTAAACTTCAATATCCAATACTCCGTCTTCACGGTGCGTAGGTACTCTTAGTCACTTGTCACGTCAGACAATTTGTCACAGTCCCGATGACATGGCTGAGAATATTGAATAGCTTAGTACTGTTTAAACTGTCTATAAAATAATACATGTATTTTTTTAATCTGTATTATAGCAGCATTTTAGTATGCCCGGTCTAACGAGAAATAGCCAGGTATAGTTGTTGCAAAGTACGAGCGCGCGTGGGCTTTATTTGTAGTTGTAATCGTAAATACACATTTTCGTTAGTGTGTATACCCGACGAAGCGGTCAGTAGCTATACATATACATTAGCAACGTATAGACTACATTGACGCGTATACAGATTGATCACTCACACAACTGAGGGCGGAGCGCAGTCGTACTTTGCAAGAACTATAATACAAAATAACTACAGTCAATATTTTTGACTCCAAAATAAATGGGAACATTATCCAAAAACAATCGGCAATTCGTAAATCAACAATTATAAGGTAAGATGTTTGGAAACTTCATTTTCACTAGCGGGAAAATCGAGCCACCTTTTCCCTGATGGGTGAGCACTCAGCTAGCTTAGCCTAGAGCTCGAATAGAGGGAAATCGAACAAAAAATACTAGGTAAAGCCGTCTATTTCTATTTTGTTCTACCTATTCGAAGCGGTAATTAATAAATAATTTAATAAATAATAGTTTAATAAAAATAAAAAAACAGGCTTAATATAAAATTCAACTAAAGAATAGAAAATAAATTTTAATAAATTTAACTTGAAAATAGTGTAAAATATATTGTAAAAAAGCGTATAATTAATAACACCATGCACCCCACGCTTTTTTTAAATAAAATACATTTTACACTATTTTCAATTTAAATTTATTAAAATTTATTTTCAATTTTTTAGTTGAATTTTATATAAAGCGTGTTTTTTAGTTTTTTTAAACTATTATTTATTTTGTAGTTAAATTTTCTATAAAAGCTTATTTTTAAAACTATTAAGTACTTTAACATCAATTCCTGCCTTATCGACTATAGATAAAAAAGTGTGTTTTTTGTAAACAAAACTACAAATAATTTTTTTACTGAAATACGTAACTAATTTAAGTTTAAAAATAAGTTCTACGATAAATAAATACGTAGTTAAGTACGTAATTAAAAGTCTGTAGTAGCTACCACCGTTCTCCCTATTTCTGACGCAAAGCAATGCTGCTGACTTGGAGAGTAGTACAGTCCTATACTATACAACTGAGAGTTAGGAGATACCAAGCTGGGCGTGGGGGGTGGCATTTACGTAGCGATGTCCATGGGCTCCAGTAACGACTTCAGATCGGGTGTGTCATGAGTTCATTCACCCGAAAAAGCAATAAAAAAAGGCTTTAACTTATGTAAAATTCACATATTGCCTGCTTTTCACGATCGTATTGAACCTTTTTAAAGGAAATACACACTTTTAGACTTTGAGGTAACTGCACATTAGAGATAGAATCGTATAAATTTGCGAGTTAAACATCACTACATAGTATAAAACAAAGTCGCTTTCTCTGTCCCTATACATTCTCGCTCACGACTCGGTCGTGCGCGGACGTGCTTTCCGATCCGTGGCCCGCTTGCGAGCTGCGTCTCTGAACTCACAGCTGTGCTCGACAGTGTAGTGACCGTGAATACATCGTGCTTACAATTCGGTAGTGCGGACGTTCCGATCCGTTGGTTGCTTGCGATCTGCGTATCGGAGTCCATTTTTGTGCGCTAAAGTGTTGTAACCGCGAACCCACCCTTTACCAACTGCCTTTTTCAAGGCAAAACCAATCGCTACGATCAGGCTTCCTGTGACACTCACAGGCTAGCGATTTCCTAACCCTTCCCAAAACAACAGTCTTTTTCAAGACTAGACCCCCGCTCGCGATTCTGCCTGCTGTAGCACTATACAGCCCGAGCGGGTTCCTTTCCTTTTCCCCGCCGATTGCCGTTTTCACGGCATAGGCATTCCCCCCCCTGCTCCTTGCTGTCCTGCAGCACAGGGGGGTTACAAATCCTATCCGGGGCCTCGCCTTTCGGCGAGTTCAACAAAAGTCCCGGGGCCGCCCCCCCCGGGCAAGAAGACCGAAGATGAGCGAAGATTTTGTGTGTGACAGTGATAGTGCTAGGGACATTGTCGGGTTCCTCCGGGATAGGTACCCGTCAATTAGGGCCGAGTATCTCAGCTATAGGGCCTCTCGTGGCAATCCCTCCCCCCCCGCGTCCGTCGCCGCGTATTTCAACCGTGCCTCGGAGGCACGCCGCGCGCCCCCCGCCGCCGCGTTAAGTTCGAGCGCACGTTCCGACGATGCGACTCACGAAGCGCCTAGCGCTACCCCCACCCCCGCGCCCGCGTCTATTGCGTCAGCCTCACTGACTTCGTCCGTCGCGACCTCGATCGTCTCTAATAGCTCTGTCTCTAATAGTTCAGGCTCCGATACCGAATCGGAGATGGACTTTGAATCCGCGCCCAGCCCTCAGCCCGGAACCTCGGATGGGTTCCAAACGGTTACCCGCGGTAAAAAACGTACTCGCGTCGTGGAGTCCCGGAGCTCCACAACAAAACAAACGAAATCCGCGCCCGCCTCTCGACCGAAGGTAGTAGTTACACCGGAGTCGGACTCCGCGCGCCGCGTAACCCCATCGCCGCGTCCCAAGCCCGCGCCCGCTCCTAAAGTAGCTGCCCCGCCCCCGCT
This sequence comes from Bombyx mandarina, assembly GCF_030267445.1. Taxonomy (NCBI): domain Eukaryota; kingdom Metazoa; phylum Arthropoda; class Insecta; order Lepidoptera; family Bombycidae; genus Bombyx; species Bombyx mandarina. The sequence continues at coordinate 15,731,348 of NC_143216.1, read as the reverse complement.
GATACTTCAAGAGAAGACAGCGTGGAATCGAGTATCCCAGGCCCTTCAGGCAAACAAAATTAATTACACCCATGCGCGTAACGTCGCGCATGGGATTCAGATAAAGGTCGCAACGCCGGGCGTCCATAGGGCCCTCTCTTCATACCTCCGAAAGGAGAACATAGGTTTTCACACCTATGCTCTTCAGGAGGACCGCGAGCTCCGCGTAGTAATACGCGGAGTCCCCAAGGAGTTAGACATCGACTACGTTAAGGAGGATCTGATCGCTCAGTCACTCCCTATAGTTAGTGTGCATCGGATGCACAGTGGGCGGGGCAAGCAGCCCTATAATATGATTCTTGTCGCGTTGGAGCCAACCCCGGAGGCCAAAAAGAAAATTTCATGCCTCTCGAAAGTTTGCGGCTTATCCGGGGTCTCCATCGAAGCCCCCCATAAACGTGGCACTCCCGGGCAGTGCTACAGATGCCAGCTATATGGCCACTCGGCGCGTAATTGCCACGCGCGTCCCCGCTGCGTGAAGTGCCTCGGCGATCACGCTACGTTAGATTGCGTTAGGGATAGGGAAACCGCGACCGAACCCCCAAGTTGTGTCCTATGCCTTAAGCAAGGGCACCCCGCGATCTACCGTGGATGTCCTAGGGCTCCGCGCAAGCGTTCAACCCTCCCAGCTCCGCGAACCGTCGGCCCAAAGACTTCGGCACCCTCAGTGCCGAAACCTGCCTTCGTGCCGGCTGCAGTTCCCACGGTTTCAGCGTGGAAAAAGCCGCTGCCGTATACGAAGGCGGGAACGCAAACCGCACCCCCGCCCCCACTCGCGACACGCCCCGCGCCCCAGCCCCTGCTCGCACCTCGCCCCGCGCCCGCGTTCCGCCCCCCGCAACCCTCTGCCGTCAACGACTTCGCGCTCGTGCGCGACTTCGTCACCGCTGTTAACTTCGACCGTCTGCGATCGTTCGCAGACGCGATACGTAGGTCGGTAACCCCCGAACAGAGACTCGCGGCCGCGTTCGATCACATGGACGTATACGAGTCCGTGTCCCGCACTTTATAAAAATCTTTACCGGTAATCAATGGCGCAAAAAGGTAGAGAAAAACCGTATTCCCTTACGTTAGCATTCTACAATGCTAACGGACTCGCGCGGCAACGCGATCAAATTTTCGAATTCCTCCGCGATAATCTTGTAGATATTCTATTAGTGCAGGAAACCTGTCTGAAGCCCTCGCGTCGCGACCCGAAAGTCGCGAATTACGTCATGGTTAGGAATGACAGACTCACCGCCTCCAAAGGCGGGACTGCCATTTACTATAGGCGGGCCCTGCACGTTGTCCCTCTCGATACTCCCTCGCTCTCACATATCGAGGCGTCAGTGTGCCGTATCTCGCTGACGGGACACCAGCCGATCGTCATCGCATCCGTTTATCTCCCCCCGGACAAGCCCCTTCTGAGCAGTGACATCGAGTCACTGTTCGGCATGGGAGACTCTGTCATCCTGGCAGGCGATTTAAATTGCCACCACACTAGGTGGAACTGCCATCGTACAAACGTTAACGGTAGGCGTCTCGACGCGTTTATAGACGACCTCACCTTTGAAATAGTCGGTCCCCCAACTCCAACATGTTATCCGTATAACATCGCGCTTCGTCCGAGCACTATAGACCTGGCATTGCTTAGGAACGTAACTCTGCGCTTGCGTTCCATCGAAGCAATGTCAGAGCTCGACTCAGACCACCGACCTGTCGTTATGCAGCTCGGTCGCCCTCACAACACAGTCACTGTTACGAGGACCATGGTGGATTGGAATAAGCTGGGCACGTGCCTAGCCGACGCCGCTCCGCCAATCCTCCCTTGCGGCCCGGATTCGAATCCATCCCCCGAGGACACCGTCGAATCCATAAACATCATTACCGATCACATCTCTTCCGCGATCATTAGATCTTCAAAAGAAGTAGATGTGGAGGACAGCTTCCACCGCATCAGACTGTCCCCCGATCTTAGGAATCTCTTAAGAGTTAGGAACGCGGCAATCCGGGCCTACGATCGTCTTCCCACGCATTCAAACCGGATTCAGATGCGTCGTCTACAACGCGAAGTCCACTCCCGCTTAAGCGACGCGCGTAACGATAATTGGCATAGTTATCTAGAACAACTCGCGCCCTCCCACCAAGCATACTGGCGACTAGCTAGGACTCTCAAATCCGAAACTACCGCTACTATGCCTCCCCTCATACGCCCTTCAGGCCAACCACCGGCATTCGATGACGATGACAAGGCTGAGCTGCTGGCCGATGCACTGCAAGAGCAGTGCACCACCAGCACTCAACACGCGGACCCCGAACACACCGAGTTAGTCGACAGGGAGGTCGAGCGCAGAGCTTCCCTGCCGCCCTCGGACGCGTTACCCCCCATTACCACTGACGAAGTTAGAGACGCGATCCACAACCTCCAACCTAGGAAGGCACCCGGCTCCGACGGCATCCACAACCGCGCGCTAAAACTCTTGCCAGTCCAACTGATAGCAATGTTGGCTACAATTTTAAATGCCGCTATGACGCACTGCATCTTTCCCGCGGTGTGGAAAGAAGCGGACGTTATCGGTATACATAAGCCGGGAAAACCGACAAACGAAACTTCTAGTTACCGTCCGATTAGTCTCCTCTCGACGATAGGAAAAATTTACGAACGGCTCCTTAGGAAACGTCTCTGGGATTTTGTTACCGCGAACAAAATTCTCATAGACGAACAGTTCGGATTCCGCTCTAAACACTCGTGCGTACAACAAGTGCACCGCCTCACAGAGCACATTCTGATAGGACTAAATAGGCGTAAACAAATCCCGACCGGCGCCCTCTTCTTCGACATCGCGAAGGCGTTCGACAAAGTCTGGCACAACGGTTTAATTTATAAACTGTACAACATGGGAGTGCCAGACAGACTCGTGCTCATCATACGAGACTTCTTGTCGAACCGTTCGTTTCGATATCGTGTAGAGGGAACTCGTTCTCGTCCCCGTCAACTGACCGCCGGAGTCCCGCAAGGCTCCGCGCTCTCCCCGTTATTATTTAGTTTGTATATCAATGATATACCCCGGTCTCCGGAGACCCATCTAGCGCTCTTTGCCGATGACACGGCTATCTACTACTCGTGTAGGAAGATGTCGCTACTTCATCGGCGACTCCAGATCGCAGTAGCCACCATGGGACAGTGGTTCCGGAAGTGGCGAATAGACATCAACCCCACGAAAAGCGCAGCGGTGCTCTTCAAAAGGGGTCGCCCTCCGAACATCACTTCGAGCATCCCACTCCGTAGTAGGCGCGCAAACACCTCCGCCGTTAGTCCCATCACTCTCTTTGGCCAGCCCATACCGTGGGTCTCGAAGGTCAAATATCTAGGCGTCACCCTCGACAGAGGGATGACATTCCGTCCCCATATAAAAACGGTACGCGACCGCGCCGCGTTTATTCTAGGACGACTCTATCCAATGCTTTGTAGTCGAAGCAGACTGTCCCTCCGTAATAAGGTAACTCTCTACAAAACTTGTATACGCCCCGTCATGACGTATGCAAGCGTAGTGTTCGCTCACGCAGCCCGCACCCACTTGAAATCCCTTCAGGTTATTCAATCACGATTCTGCAGGATAGCCGTCGGAGCGCCTTGGTTCCTTAGGAATGTGGATCTCCACGACGATCTGGAGCTCGACTCTTTTAGTAAGTATCTACAGTCGGCATCGCTGCGCCATTTTGAGAAGGCGGCACGACATGAGAACCCTCTCATCGTAGCCGCTGGAAATTACATACCCGACCCAGTAGACCGAATGGTAAACCGTCGACTTCGCCCAAAGCACGTCATTACGGATCCTCCTGATCCATTAACGGTGCTTTTAGGCACCACAAGCACCGGTCACCGTCCTCGTCGAACCCGTCGCTTGCGACGAAGGGCTCGACGAGCGAACTAACCCATAGACACAGCCCACTGAGTTTCTCGCCGGATCTTCTCAGTGGGTCGCGTTTCCGATCCGGTGGTAGATTCTGCGAAGCACTGCTCTTGCTAGGGTCAGTGTTAGCAACTCTCCGGTTGAGCCCCGCGAGCTCACCTACTAACGTTAGGGTGAAGCTGAAATAGCCTCTCAAGGCTATCAGCATAGGTAGGAAAAAAAAAAAAAAATGTCCCTATATCCCTATGTATGCTTAAATCTTTAAAACTACGCAATGGATTTTGATGCGGTTTTTTTTAATAGACAGAGTGATTGAAGAGGAAGGTTTATATGTGTAATAACATCCATTAAACAGTGGAGAAGTCAATAATAAATTACAGTTTCCGAAGCGAAGCGAGGGCGGGTCGCTAGTATATGAATAAAACAAACCCCGAAAAAATAATGTGATTGTGAATTTAATATTGAAAGCTATCTTGATTGAGAGTTTACAATTGTAATAAAACATAGTTCAAAGAGTCGTCAGCGATAACCTAAAGTTATATAACTGTGCGATGTCAGTTGTGATTGTATTGTTATTTTGTTTACAAAGAACTTATTTATTTAAAACGTCATTGACAATTAAAAAGAGATACATGAGTTCTGCTTCAAACACAAAGACATTGTCAACATTCTTTAACTATTTTTAGTATTCTGTAGGACGAAAATTTTCTATAGTTTAACTAAGGGATTACTCGTGAGTATACTACTGGTAGTAGGACCTCTTGTGAGGCCGCACGGGTAGGTACAACCACCCTGCCTATTTCTGCCGTGAAGCAGTAATGCGTTTCGGTTTGAAGGGTGGTGCAGCCGTTGTAATTATACTGAGACCTTAGAACTTTTATCACAAGGTGCATTTACGTTGTAGATGTCTATGGGCTTCAGTAACCACTTAACACCGGATGGGCTGTGAGCTCATCCACCCATCTAAGCAATAAAAAAAAACTAACATATAGTATTACTATATTAACTACTATACTAACAATATACTTATTGTTACTGGATGCTGGTACTGATGATCTATTTTCTGCTTTTTTTTACTAAATTGTATCCCACATTGCGTTGTATTCCTCAATGTTGAGGGTAAATACCCTTTTGTATCATTTTCGCACGCACAATCTTTCTCCATGTGTTCTTATATCTGGCGGTGTGGAGGGCATTGTGAAACGTTGGATCAAGAGCGGTGCGAATCTGGTCGGACCAACGTATTAGGCTGCGCCCCCAAGGCCTTTTTCCATCCACTTTACCGGACACGATGAGGCTCTCGAGATCCCTCAGTAGCGAAGCTTTAACTTGTTAAAATAAAAATAAAATACATGTCTTTGTCGTTCGAATATGACTAGCCAGAATATTGTTTACGCGTTGTGAATTTGGGATAACCTAAAATCGGTTCAGTGGTTTTATTATAAGTACTAAGAAATAGCGTAATGTGTTGTTTAAATAATAAGATTAAATGTACTGCAGGCAAGTACCAATTTTTCTGATGAAATACGCACATAATAAATGTTCACGATTGGCTTCCACGGTGAAGGAATAACATCGTGTAATAAAAATCAAACCAGCAATATTATAATTTGCGTAATTACTGGTGGTAGGACGTATTGTCCGCACGGGTAAGTACCTCGACCCTGCTGATTTTTGCCATGAAACAGTAATGGGTTTCGGTTTGAAGGGTGGGGCAGCCGTTGTACTGTAAAAAGTAAGACCTTAGAACTCACGTCTTTTTTTTATTGCTTAGATGGTTGGACGAGCTCACAGCCCTACCTGAGTTAGGTCTCAAGGTAGGTGGTGGCATTTACTTTGTAGATGTCTATGGGCTCCGGTAACCACTTAACACCAGGTGGGCTGTGAGCTCGTCCAACCATCTAAGCAATAAAAAAAAATACTTTGTGCTTTACAAGCAATTGAAATTTTGCATGCTCCTCGACTTATTGGTTAAGGCCTAGTGAAGGCTAGTACTAGGCCTTCAACCACTTGCAGCTTACTATTGCGAGTATAATACTCAAAGACGGAGCTAACGTGTAGCACTGCACGGAAGATAAACAACAGCGAACTATTCACTTTTATTGGATTGGTAAATTTTACAAAGAAAAACGAAATAAAAAAATTACATATGAATGACGAATGACTTAGTGGTGTCCCGTAGGCCTTTTCAGTTTCATCAGGACAGGGGGGCAGAATTTTTTTTTAAGAAAAATAATAATAACAACACGTAAATATATACTAATTAGCAATAATAATATTCTCATTAACGAATAATAATAATAATAATAATGGTTCGGCCCTGGTAGGTTGCCAGACCTGGCCTGGTTCTAAATATGGCAGAAAACCGAAAAACAAAAGGGATAGTGTCGGCCATTTTGGTCGATGATGCGTAATACAATATACGCACCGTTTTTCATTTTGGAGGTGTCACTTTTATATGAGTACTATGTAGCTACAAGCGGTTGTACCGGAGATCGTTGCAGGCTGGTACGAACGATACGATGCGATGTAGAGCTCTTTTTTTCCTACCTAATCTGATAACCTTGAGAGGCTATGTCAGCGTAACCGGACAAGTAGGTGAGCTCACGGGGCCCAAGCCGGGTGTGTTGCCAACACTGGCCCTAGCAAGAGCAGTGCTTCGCAGAATCTACCGCCGGATCGCAAACGCGACCTACTGAGAAGATCCGGCGAGAAACTCAGTGGGCTAATTTACTAAAACTCAGTGGGCTGTGTCTATGTGATGTGGAAGTACTTGCCTGTTCGCTACAATAGTGACTACTGGATCACTATATGTCGATTTAATTCATTGTTGGAGTCAGTACATTTCATAAAAAAATTGCAGTCCAAGTTTTGCTTTTACGTATTCAATAAACTTGTGTTTTTTCCGACATTGGTGATACATTATGAAAAAGTATCTTGTGGCCGTTGAATCTGGAGCATTAATTACTTAGTTGTTTATTTGCGTTTGACTTTGTTATGTAAGCGCTATTAGCATAGTTGTATATTGCTAGTATCCTGCTAAGATGTATGTACATATATATAGTTACATATGTAATGAGAATCAACACTGTGCTTACATTCGATATTCGTGATTGTAGTAATAATTAAAATGATTACCACGATTCAATCTTTCGTTTAGAAAAAGAAAATGGGACTTCAAAATTTTAATATATTAGCCGTATAGTGCTGTAGCGATTCTCGTTCTATTAAAATGTTTATCTAAATTTCAAGTTGTTTGTTTTTGTAAATTAAGACATACTGGGTTAATTTTTCTTTTCGTAATTGATAATAATTTCAACTTTAAATAAATTAATTAGATTGACGTATGTATCACACAACGCTATGTTTAAGTTAATTATTTTACGATAAAGACAAAACATATCAAATGTTATTAAGACGGCACATCGAATATCAGTATAAGTAAACAGATCGAGGTGAAGGCACGTATTTTATTAATATGGCGCCTAAAAATGTTGAATATATTGAAATAGCTCATCGAAGAGCAGCAGAAAAGAAAACTCATGTCAGTTTTCCCCAACTCAAATACCCCTCGCTAAGGGACGAAGGGTTAAGAGACCCGGTACAATGGTTAATCGGGAAATCCATGGACGACGGAGCAGAAGGCTTATGGCGAGTCCATAATGGGATTTACAATTTCAATGATTTCCTCGAGAAGCATCCCGGTGGGGCGGAGTGGTTGGAGCTCTCTAAGGTAAATTGAATTACCGTTGGATAGTCTACGACGGAGAATCGTACGTTGTTTTAAGAAAGTCTGTATAATAAAAAGGAATGTTTGTTTGTTTGACAATTCATCCGACTATGATGAAATTTTGTTCAGTTTGTTATTACGGTATCATCGATGAACAATATTGGCTTGCGAGGAGCTTCAAAAACTGAGGATTCATCAGACAATAATCACAGCGGAATCTAACAGGATTTCGTTAATATCAAATTAATGTTTTATTTTAATCTATATTGTTTTAGGGTACCGATATCACAGAAGCCTTCGAGAGTCATCACCTCAATTCATCTGTGAATAAAGTGCTCGAAAAATATTATGTCAGGGAAGCTAAAACACCTAGGAATTCGCCTTTTACTTTTGAAGATGATGGATTCTACCGCACATTGAAAAGAGCGGTCGTAGAAGAATTAAAAAAAGTCCCTAAACATATCCCTAGTTACGCTGATATGATCATTGATGGTCTCTTCGCGACTTTGCTCATATCTTCAGCGGTTTCATGTTGGGCCAACGATTATTGGGTGGTAATGTCGGCGTATTTGATCGCCTCGTTGAGTTTGGCATGGGTCACAGTTGCCGCTCACAATTACATCCACAGGAAAACTAATTGGAGAATGTACTTGTTCAATTTGAGTTTGTGGTCTTATAGGTGAGAAAGATGTTTTTATATGAAATAAAAATGAAATAATTTCGATGAAATAATTTCATCATTCTCATATTTATGAACATATTCACAATAATACGGTACCGTTTTTTGTGTACCTATATTATGGATGTCATCTATGTGTTTTAATAATTTCTTAAGTTTTTTCAAGGTATTACATTATTACAAAATGCGTTTTTTTTTCTCAGGGATTTCAGAGTATCACACGCCCTTTCTCACCATCTTTACCCGAACACCCTTATGGATTTAGAAGTTAGCGGATTTGAGCCTTTAGTGCTTTGGAATCCGAGGAAAAAGCCAGTACATGCCAAATTTGCTTTTTTGATTGAACAGATTACATTCCCGTTTCTGTTCGTTTTAAATTTCCTGAAGCGGTAAGTGATTTTTGGTAAAACGTCTCTAAACAATTTAAAGACCAATTACTTTATTGCTTTAAAATATGTAATTTTCGAATGAGTGTCGTTTGTTTGGGATATTATTGCCTTCGTTCTAGTAGTATTAATATATTACTTTTATTTTTAAAAAAATCCTTCAAAAATTGTAGTGTCACAATTAGATAATAATGTTTAATAAAAACAGTTTTGAAGGTCTCTATATTTTTACATCATAGATGAAATACTTAGGGTCTTCTACTAAAATTTCAAAAGATCTGAAGGCATGGAGACTAGCAACAGGAATCTTAATTATTATTTTTTGCTTGGATGGGTGAACGAGCTCACGGCCCACCTGATTTTAAATGGCTACCGGAACCCATAGACATCTAAAATGTAAACGTCATGAGTTGTAAAGTCTCACTTTTAACAGTACAGCGGCTGCCCCGCCCTTCAAACCGAAACGCATTACTGCTTCACGGCAGAATTAGGCAGGGTGGTGGTACCTACCCGTGCGGACTTCCAAGACGTCCTACCACCAGCAGAAACTACCACTAGTACTGCTAATACTTAATTTTGATCGTCCATGCTATGTCTTTACGGTACTGATAGTCGTATTTTGGGAGAGATCAGAATTTGGAATTATCATCCCGCCTATTTCTGTCGCGGAAAAGTCATACTTTTAGGTTTAAAGTATTGGAGCCGTTATATAATACAATTGAAACTTATATCTCATGTCTCAAGATGGGTGACGGTTCATTTTGTGGTTTCAATGGAATTAGGCTTACTACAATTTTTTTCTTTTAAGGTTAATTTTAAATTTCCTACGCGAAGGATTCTTCACCGAGCACTACCGTTGGCATGATGGTGTAGGGTTCACTTTACCTGTCTGGATGTGGCTCGTGAGCGGTTGCAGTTTCTACGAAGCAGCGGTGATGTGGTTGTGGATTGTGTGCACCGCGAGCTACATATTCTTTAGCATCGGATCGAATGCTGCTCACCACCATCCTGACATCTTTAAGGACGGTGACCAAGTTAGGTTCGTTTTCTTTTCATTTATTAGTATATAACGGTTGAGGTGTGGAAGTTGTCCTATGTCTAGTAAGCCTATGCCTTCGTGATCACCCACTTCTTGAGTCTGGTTACTCACCCCAAGGATTTATTTATTTTTTAAGAGTATTGCAATGTGTGGTACATGCATTAGAATGTAAAATCAGGGTGGCAAGAAAATAATTGCATTTTCTTTTTTATGTTTTTCTCCTACATATAAAACGGAATAATTAATCCTGAAAGAAATAACACTTGAGCACCTTAGGACAGAATTTGAATATCTTATAGCTGGCAAACGCGTAATTATCGACCATGCCGTTGACAAGGATGTCCATGAGCGACGTTGACCATCAAAACAATTAACAAATAAAATGTTATTGCTGAATCCAAATCTTCAAGTGACCATCGCTAATTTTATGACCGCGTCATCATATCGATACGTGTCAATATTTGTTTGTACATACATTTTTTTTATATAAGACGATTATGTCTCTTTCGATAAGCTGGGATTCAACAAGATTCCGCACATTTGACCCAGAAAGCAAAACTGTGACGTTTACTAAGGACCTCGACATATACGAGAATTAAGGGAAATGTGTGCCAAAACTAACCGTATCTTTATTGCGCCCTCGTAAAACAGCACCGGGTTTACTATTGAAGCTGCACCGCAGATAATAAATACTACCTTTTTTATGTTTCGACCTAAGCTTCGTAAAGTAATAAGAATTATATTTAGAATATTCTTATGTGAAGTTTAGTTAAATACTGTGAAAGATTGAACGCGTGAAGAAAAATTTTTTCGATGTTGTTCTTGTAGTTTTTGATGCATATAGATTTTAATGCATATATGCATACCTTGCAGTAGAATTTTTAAGTGCATTGTTAACGTCGGACCCCGTAGCCTATGACGTGAAAGAAATAGGTACGATGACTTATTCGTGCGGGGGGCTTGTCCGAGATTGTATATAAAAGTTAAAATTTAGAAAAAATTACAAATATAAATCTTAAATTTGATACGATAATATGTAGATAACCCCTAAGCCTTCTTACAAGTACATACATAACCTGAGAACACAGTCTTATTAGTTTCATCGCGTTAGAAACAGAAGGGCATGTTCCGTAAATCGATTCGATTGTCATGTGCTTCTAATTTTGTGTTTCTTTGTCACACAGTTGACGCAGATTAGTTAGATGTAGTATATGTCTGTGTGCAATGGTATGTTCAATCTGCATTAAAGTCGAATGACACGAAATTTATTTTCTAGAATGATTGAAAATTAATCTTGAAAGCGTAATTTTACTCGTAAAGACTGCATGCATATCGATTTTCGCATACAGTTGATTGAGTAATGCGTTTAAAGACTTTTCACTCGGTCACTACTATAAATAAAACGATTAGAGTATTTGCGTTCCTTTCAATTAGCACTGTATTTTTGTTAAATACTAAAATGACACATACAAGATTTTATTATTAATGTTTTTTTTAATGGTAATTTACAATTTGAAAGGCATATAAATTCTTTTTTCAATGCAACAAAGAGACCTAATATTCAGTGTAAGTCGCTGTATTTTCATTGTGATATTATGGGCTTATTTATTTAGCACCACGGATCGTGCGGTCCAATCATTAAAACCATTAAATTTTCTAGTAAGCAGAAGATTCAGTGGTATATTTCTATTTATCATTCTAGGGACGTTACACCTGACTGGGGTATGCACGAACTGGAGGCTGTGATGGATCGCACCGACATTAATGGAAACCTTTTCAAGGTGATGACGTTTTTCGGGGACCACGCCCTTCATCATCTGTTCCCGACATTGGATCACGCCGTGTTGCCCTATCTGTATCCAGTTTTCTTAGATCTATGTCAGAAGTATCGCGCCAATTTTAGAATGACATCGTCATTGGATTTGTTTATAGGACAGATTAAGATGACGCTTAAGACGGAACCTAATATATTAGATAATAACTAATGTTGTTTTTTATAACCAAAAAATATATTCCAAATACACAGTTGTTAATCGAGTCGAATCTTGTGCTTTTTATCTAATAATATTATCATAAAAAAAATTGTTATGTGCAAGTTCAAAGGCTGTAACCGATAATTTTATTTCACTTAATGATTAATATATTTTTATGTATAAATAAATTATAATTATTTTGAAACCAACGATAAAGAAGTGAAATAATTTTTTTTTTATAATACGATGTTGCGTGGATAATCAATTTGCGTATGATTTAAAAACATTGCAGAAAAATATATGAAAAATTAACGAATATTGTATGTGGTCATAATTGTAATTGATCAAGTTTAGTAAACATCTTCAAAGACACTTAACGCATTACGATTATTAAAAAAAAAATTAAGATAGCAATAAAAAAGCGAAACACATTTGAAAAAATATCAGCCTATTCTGTTAGCTACATTTAAATCTAAAATTTTAGAAAAACAACTAAATATAGAAAAGAAAGCCAGCGATTACTTGATCGTTTCTAAATTGGCTTGAGTAAAAAAATTTATATCACAAACCAGACAAAGCAGAGTCACAACTATAGTACGTTCTAATAAAAAAATAAAATCTCTCCTAGATGAGAAACAGGTTGTAAATCAAATTGATTACTGACAGGATCGAGTATTACGATCGAGTATTACGAGTATTACTTATACATAATATATGTTTAAATGAAGTATTTGCTTTTTTTATTGCCTTTGTAAGTAGCATACGGTTCCCCTGATGGTAAGTGGTTACCGTCGCTCATGGACGTCAGCAATGCCAGGGGCAGAGCCGAGCTTCTGCCTACCATTAAATACTCTCCGCAAGCCTCGTTTGAAGAAGGACATGTTATAGCGCTCGGGAAACACCGTGGATCTTACCTTATTAGTAAAATACTGTTACTGCTAGTAACGTTGAATTCATGCGCCAATTGGAGGCACTTACCACTAGTTGGAGTAATCCCTAAATAAAATTTAAAAAATCCAGTTAAAATAATTATCTGAAATTTGTTTTAATTGAATAACATTCCGGTGGGCGGTTACAGCACGCTGGGCCATGTGGTTGAAGGGTTAATTGCGATAAAAGAACGTTTCCCCAATCCTACGAACGGAACGCATTGATGTAGAAACGCAAGTAGGAAGCTCAACCATTTAAATCTATTAATACTTCGCACTAACTTGAACATTAGCATTTTGTGCGTTAAATTATCGCCACAAAACTTGCTTAGGGAAAATCGATCTGAAAATTGAATTTAACGTACTACAGAATATTGCAGTAATGCGTTTCGGTTTGAAGGGTGGGGCAGCCGTTGTAACTATACTGAGATCTTAGAACTTATATCTCAAGGTGGGTGGCGGCATTTACGTCGTAGATGTCTATGGACTCCAGTAACCACTTAGCACCAGGTGGGCTATGAGTTCGTCCACCCATCTAAGCAACAAAAAAATATATATATAATAATATGTATATTCAGTACACAGTTTTATAGTAAGTTCAAATGAAAACCTATCTGACTTAAAATTTTGTAAACAAAAAGCTTGAATGTGATTTTTGTTAAAACAAACAAAAACAGCTCGTATTCGTCAATCTGCGCTACAGATACAAAATGAAATCTGTTGGATATACAAAATCGCTAGTTGTCGCATAAAACGAAAAACGCTATCATTTTCATGGAATACTTTGAATTCTGCATATGCATTTAGGGATTCTGAATAACGGATGGATATTTTGACAAAATCAATGCCGATGCTGTTTTATAGCAACTAGAGATGCCGCATTAGTCGAAATTCGACTATAATTAATTGGAATTGTAAGTTTGTACACTATTATGATTGTATTTTATACTTCTATAATCACAAATTTCACCAAGACTACACTATAAAAAATATTAACAAAGACAAACAATATTTAATCTATTCTCAATTTGACCACAGACGTCAAGAACAAAAGTTTGACAATAAATAGTATGCATGCGTGTGTGCGTCAAATACATGGTATGTAGTGTGTGTAATGTTTTCTTAATTGATTTAATGTATATTTAATGCATTATTTTAAAAAAATATTAGCATTGTGCACTTCTTCTCTATATTCTTGTTAAGTGTGGAAAATTTCATATTACTCCGTCCGCGCAATTTTCGTAAAAAGGGATACAAAGTTTTTGCTTCACGTATTAATATATAGATATGCGTTAAATAAATCTTATGTATAATATTCGTGCTTAAATAGTGACGTCCGCCTAATTTTTCTCAGTCTTTAAATAATATATTTACTTTAGTACATGGCAATTATTAAAGAAGTGCTAATATAGTTTTTTAATCTAGACTTCGACTCCTCAGAAATATAGAAAACTCATGTTGTTTTAATAATTCATAAACATTTTGACCTTTAATTGGTTATTAAATCAGACAATTTTTTTTATTTAGTCCTAAAAAAAATGCTTGTTTACTTAATTGAAATGCGCGAAAATAAGTGAACTTACTCATACCCATTTCATGATATTACGCCTTCAATACTCATTAAGCCAGCTTGAAGGTACAATCATTGCTGTCCTCAGTAATACATTTTTTTCGCCTAGAGGTATGTTTTTTTTTTTATGATTGAAGGATTACTGGTGTCCCCGAGTCCTTTCCAGTTTCACCAGGACAGGTGGGCGAGCAAAGGCTCAGCCAGGAGGGGTGGGATTTGCTAACAGCTACCCGAGCGCCTCCGAAAGGGACCTAACAGCTCAAGAGCAGCTGCTTCGCGAATGAATCTACTACCGGATCGGAATCGCGACCCGCTGAGAAGATCCGGCGAGAAACTCAGCGAGCTGATTCATGGGTTAGGTTGCACGGCGAACTCTTTGTCGAGTTCGACGAGTACGGTTACCGGCTAGATGTATGAAGATGCTCGCGACCCATCTAATGTTGATTGGTTATTAGAGCCCCTAGATTACTCTAAGTAAGTTCTGCCCATCTAGACATGAGGTTTAAGTCTGGACTGTTATACACAGTATAACGACTATCCTACCTCTCAAATCGGCACGGATAACTGGAGTGCTCATAGCTAAACTAAAAAATATAATGAAAACTTTCAATTAGATAAACTAGTGGTCCGCTTAAGAGAACAAATATTAAAAGCTAGTAGTATTATCTTATATATTATTATGTAAAAGAATACTCTTTATCACGTTCCCGTGGGACGTGACATAAAACGTGGTATTTGTTATACCACGTTTTGCAACGCAACTGATATGAAATAACAAAACGCAACTGACAGCTAAACGTAATATAGTCTATGGTTAATTATAGTCAAATTTTGAAATTGACCGTTTGATGTGTTTGTTTCGAGTTTTTATTAACTTATTGTGCCGAGATAGGTAATCAATAAGAAAGCCATGCCGCGACCAACACAATCAAATTATCCCGACGAAGCCGTAATGCAACTAGGATTTGAAAAATTGCGAGTGAAAGGACTATAGAAGAATAAGAAAATATAATAATAATAATAACAACTAAAATATATGGCCAATAAAGAATCATTAAAATATTTGCTTTTTTAATTTACATCAATTATCCAAATGAAAAATTGACCTTGATAAAATCAAAAGTCTGCACATTTATTGCCTCTAAGGCGGAACAAAGTTCGCCGGGTCCGCTAGTATTTCTATATTATTTTAATTTTATTTCTACAATTGTAATGAATCATGGCGGTAAAACCGCAACCCACAAAACATGCCTGCAAATTAAACGATTACATTATTACAATGGCATAATAACCCGCATAAAATTCCGTAAGATTAAAATCTTCTGCAGTCCTTATTTACGTGAGCACCTTAACAAGCTCAATTTACTTTCAGCTCCTTGATGTAGCAGTGCAAATATAAATTCCGTTGAATTATAAACGCCTGGCGGAGGTCGGCACAGACGAGTCGGCCCATTAAGTCCCCAGGAACATCTTCATCACAAGTCTGGTCGTTATAATTAACAGTGAGAAATCTCGGAAACCAAATAAAATAAGTTGTACTACGAAGTAGGATATGTTAGAGTAATTTCTATGATTTTTATGCAGAATATCACACAATTCCTGTTACGGTCCGACTAATGTTCTATACGATTGAATTAGGTTAGTTTGTATCACTAAATTAATAATGTCATTGTGTTGTCTCCTACTCTAAGATTTTTAAAATAAAAAAATGGACGTTCGATGTCGCATTACAATACAAGCGGTCTCCACCCAGTGAAGGCAGTGTATTGTGTTCGGCATCATCCCGGTATCGACACCATCTGGGGGTCTGATTGACAACCAAATCGAGACGACAGGCATAGAGATTGATTCCACCGACCGATCGTCGTATCCTCCACCTCTTCTGCATTTTGTCTCGGGCGGGGATTAGCCTCCTGAGTGAGAGTGAAGGGGAGTCATTTAGTAGGTGCCCACCATTTTGACAATTCTAAATAGTCCAAGGTTCAGAATTCCTGGTATCCCCCCCACATATATAGCCAACATAGCCTTTTTTGGCATTCTAAATTTATGAAATAAAAATCACGAGTCATCGTTAGTTTGTGATAAAAATATTGAAAAGTAAAACATTCTAAAGCTATAAAGGCCGTATAAATTTTCAATCGTTTCAATGTAGCATTTTAGGCTGCAACCCGCTTAAAATAACTCCACAAAACGTGGCGTGAACGTTCCAAATAATCGATTTGGATATTTAGGTCCAGAGGCTTTGAAGAGGACCGATTTGGCAGACTTTGGTAAATGGATGCGGGCGCGGTAACAAAACGTTACTGTCCAACAAACGGTGAACTAACCCACACGACATCGATTTGAGGCGAGCAATTTAATTTCTGGTAACGGGTTTGGTTCAAACCAATTTCGGAATGAGAGCACTTTTCTGTTGCTCTTGTTATTTCAGAAGAACTGTTATTTGTATATAGTCAACTTTGGAATGTTCATTCTTTTTTTTATTGCTTAGATGGGTGAACGTGCTCACAGCCCACCTAGTGTTAAGTGGTTACTGGAGCCCATAGACATCTGCAACGTAAATGCGCCACCCACCTTGAGATATAAGTTCTTAGGTCTCAAGTATAGTTACAATGGCTACCCCACCCTTCAAGCCGAAACGCATTACTGCTTCACGGCAGAAATAGGCAGGGTGGTGGTACCTACCCGCGCGGACTCCCAAGAGGTCCTACCACCAGTTACAAAGTTATTCATTCAACAAGTCACAGTACGACTAAATTTTCACACACAAAAATTCAAACGCATGTTTACATGTAAACAAAGTGGGTAAACACTTCAATTAAAAAAAAATGTATTATATGTTTGATTTGAAAGCTGAAAGTAGGCGAGAGGGTATGGCCGCTTTCTGTCACTGAATGATTTCAAATCTCGTTTGAAGAAAGTCATGTCATGGAGTAATGAGAATCGTAGAACCTTTAGAAACACGCTGTGGTAAGCTCTGTTTTTTTTGTAGATGGACCGTGCGTTGGTAGCAATTGAACAAAGTACTTAAATTAGTTATGGTAATTTATAATTTATTTTAAAGGTAGGACCTATTGCGCGAGACGGTATAGCTTAAAGAATGAGGCAGCCATTTTATAATCGAGACTTCGAACTCAGGCCTTAAAGGTGAGAAGAAGTGATGGCTACAGGCTCAACTAATCACATATTACAAGTCCGTAAGCTCGTGTTCGGCATTTTAATTTTTCATTCAATTATTGAGATATTCCTATTACAAAACTGCTGGAATTAAAGGCATAAGTCAAATAACAGTTTCCTCTTTTGTATTTCATTATATTAAACGGTCAGCAATCGTATTGACTGAAAAATTATAATTATATTAGTAAAGTTTATTTTCAAAACATAATTACAATACAACAATATGTATAAACTCTGTGAATGACAGTAAATATCTGCCGGAATGTCTGTGAGTAGCCTTAAAACCACAAAAATTCCTTTCGGTAAATACCCGTACAACACATCATATCCTCACAATTTATGTAGCGATATGTTATGGGCACGCATGAGTACGTGCCATCATCATTTGGGTTTGGGTTCCGGTTTCAATGTCAAAACAGTTACAAAGTAATATTTCAACCTCATATCTCAAAATCCTAACTGTGCTTAATCCATGAATATCAGGTAATTAAGTTAATGTCAGGCTGGGCTGTGATATTAACACAAGATCTTAAAATAGCTAAGTCACGAGCTTTGTCTAAGTTTTGATATTCAAAAATATTAACGCGTCTTTTTCTTAATTTCTTAGTCTGGTCAAATGTCACGAAAAAGTTGAGGCGGAATTGGCATTCACGTGGGAGTTTCACATTTCGAATTTTATATTACTTTTGGGAGACGTCACCTAAACAATCTACCAAACTATTTGTCTTATTTTCTCTAAGAATCTGGAGAATTCTCTTATAATATTTATAATGCTGAAATGATACAAACTTAGTTGGATATATTGTTTGTTTTAGTTGTGCAAGTTTCCAGTCCAAGTTCACGCTTTCAAGTCAAGTACCGAAAATACGAATCCCTTTCCTAATTCAATAATTACAAAAACATTACATATGAATTAATAGTTTTATTTGGATCGTTTTCTTGTAAAATTTTAGTTTAAGATATTTTGTATTAAAATAACAATTAAACGTATTATATTAATCAAATGAAAATAAATCCTTTTAAGTCAATACGTTACTGAGCCAGTAACTTAAATCCTTATTGACTTTTTAATAATTACTAATAATTTTAAAACATAACCTCAGCTTAAGTTAAGCAGGCAGCTAAGTTTTGTAAACTATACTCGCTTAGGCATTACACTTCTGAACTGAGATTTGCGTAATAAAAATGATAGAAAATAAACTTTGGATTATAAGCGCAAACAATTTTATGGGGATCTCCACCACCGTTTCTTCATTATTGATATCTAATTGATACCTATATGTGATGTTGATATTGATCAAGAGATTAATATTAATTTGATTTATTGATCGAATGATACAAATATTGATGTATGTAGGTTATTGAAGTTAAATGATAGGTCAAAAAGAAAATTGCACTCTTAAACTATAAGATTAGATTAAAGTCTTACTTCCTTGAACGGTAGGTTCTTTTTGTTTGTGTACTCCCTATCTCGATTCCCATTATACGGGCCTCAGCGATTTCTATGAATCTTAAAAAGTGGCCAATTCCCCACAACTCTCGTGCAATTCAGCTTAGTCTTATTCATTTTCTTCTGTGTTTCTTTTTGCTTTTCGCTATGAACACTATTTCGTAATGCACATAATATGTACCTCCATACTATCACACATATTACATTTAGCAATACCTTGAACTAATTTGTAAAGTATCTTTATTAGCTGAAGGCTCAAGCTAGTTTTTTATGCTCGTAAGAAAAATTTAATAGCTCCTTTGGAGAGCGGATGCAATATTCTACAGCAATCTCATACAACAGCTTCCTGGTGTGGAGCCTGCAATGAATGTAAATAGTCGTAATGTGGAACCCGATATTGGAATTCTGCGCCTGCTATCTGAATTTATCGGTGCAAACACGATACAACCCCGATAGACGAAACTTTATATAAGTTTTCTTATAAAGTGCAGCTTACAAAGATAGCTCTGAACTTTACGATAAGTGCTTCTTAATTACCAAACTCTACACCAGATTTCGAAGTAGTTGAAGTTCGCGAATTCGATTGTCCTACTTATATATGGTTAAATTTGTAATTACTATTAAGCACGTAGATTCGTTACATTCAAGGTCGAACTCACTTCCTATCTGCTGTTAAACTTAGAGGAGATAAATTATAGTTGTTCCACTAATAATTCCTATTTCCTAATCGTAGCAAAAATAAATACAGGGAGATGACAGTTGGTACCAATCCGGTACGGGTTACCAAGAAGCCCTATCAACAGTAAAAAGTTTATACTGTTTATATGCTTTGTGTATTGTAGGATTTAATTTTGCTGTTGGAAGCCCGTCCCGAGTTAGAAATTGTCTTTATTTTCCACAATACTGTTGAGAGTGTTTTCTTTAAAAAAATACACCGACGAGACAGTTCTTTATGCAGCTAAGTTCAAAGGACTGGCTTCCATTGACGAGAACCACCCAGGTCTTATGAAGCGTGAGAAAGCCACATAGATAGGGTTTTACACGAGTGTTCTTGTAAATGCGTTCTTGTAATTTCTCGTTCAATTTAACAACATTCAGATTTATTCTCAATAGTGATGATTAAAAATCTCATAGAAAATTTTGTAAGGGGCCATGAACCTTTCAAACTTATTCCCGATCCTGCGGACAGAATGGAAAGCAGTCGACGTCGCCCAAAACACGTCATCTCGGATCCTCCCGATCCACTAACGGTGCTTCTAGGTACTTCAAGCACCGGTCACCGTCCTCGTCGAACCCGTCGATTGCGACGAAGGGCTCGACGAGTAAATTAACTCTCAGACACAGCCCGCTGAGTTTCTCGCCGGATCTTCTCAGTGGGTCGCGTTTCCGATCCGGTGGTAGATTCTGCGAAGCACGGCTCTTGCTAGGGTTCGAGTTAGCATCGTCGTCAGGTTTGAGCCCCGTGAGCTCACCTACTTGTTACGGTTACGCTAGAATAGCCGCTCCAGGCTACCAGCTTAGGTAGGATTAAAAAAAAAATCAAACTTAAAACATATAAAAATATTAAAAATTTATCTATCTTTAGATAATTAGAAAATTGTCAGCAAAAGATTTAATATGACTGTGTCTATCGATAAATTTTGAATTTCTCACGTCACTCACTTCGTCGGGAGTTAAATAAATATTTCAATTCGGTCGGGACGGAGGATGAAGCATTCATCGCTAGTGTCATCCGAATGTGATTCATGTAAATGTACTTTGCACTTGAAGAACGAGTACGTGAGTGTATTACATACGACGTCTGCTATATTATTTTAAAAGTTCTATGTGTTACAGAAACTCGGGAAGTTAATTTCGATCGTTATTTTTTTTTATATCCCAGGGAGCAATGAACTGTTGTTACGAGTTATAATTTATTATTAAACACACAAAAGATAGATTATATGTCGTTAGATTTCTTATGTAAAATACATGTCGCTTTAATGGAACAACTCAATACTTCATGCCGTGTATCACTGTTGGAATAAATCTAATATTTGAACTGTTGTCAAAGCGGTTCAATTTTTATTATCTATATATTAATACGTGAATCAAAAACTTTGTATCCCTTTTTACGAAAATTGCGCGGACGGAGGAGTATGAAATTTTCCACACTTATAGAGAATATAGAGAAGAAGTGCACAATGCTAATTTTTTTTTAAATAATGCATAAAAAATACATTAAATCAATAAAGAAAACATTACACACACTACATACCATGTATTTGATGCAACACGCATGTATACAATTTATTGTCAAACTTTTGTTCTTGGCGTCTGTTGTCAAATTGAGAATAGATTAAATATTGTTTGCCTTTGTTAATATTTTTTATAGTGTAGTCTTGGCGAAATTTGTGATTATTGAAGTATAAAATACCATCATAATAGTGTACAAATTTACAATTCCAATTAATTATAGTCGAATTTCGACTACTGCGGGGCCTCTAGTCGTTATAGTTAAATATCATAGACCTTTAAAGTATTGAATATCGATGCGTCCTAGCGACGGAGATAATATAGTGAAAATAAAAACGCGAAACTAAAAACCGAAAATAACTACGATCAGGTTAAAGTTGCTAATGAAATCTAATGATATGTATTCAATATTTAATGGAAGTGCTGGGTTGTACTGTGGATCATACATATATTATACTTTGGATTATATTGTGAATACAAAACACGTTGGGCGAATAGGGCGCACGTCTGTGCTCTCTAAAACCTTTTGTCCAAAACGCATGTTTATTTTCTTAAAGTGCTCCCAGGCTCTTACATAATGCATATTTTATTCTCATATAAAATGTATGAACACAGTGAATTTTATTTCAGGGAATTTAAGCTTTCAATTGAGCATGATATAATTATGATATTATTATATTATATATATGATATTGAGTATAATGGTATTTACGGTGTTTAAATAAGAAAAGACGAAATTGCGTTTCTTCTAAACAACAAGAAACAACATTTAATGCCCTTTCTTCAATAATTCTTTAACACACATTTCACAACGTCCATTAACCGAAAAATTATTTATACAACTATCAATTGTCATATGACAGATTGACATTCAATCATTCATTACATCTCCCCCGCTGAAAAGACAATTGTAAGAGGCAGTGAATGGTTTTACAATTGTTTATCATATCAGATAGACACTGGAGACAACTTTGTTATATGGTAGAGGTTTGATTCTGCTTTTTTGTGTCCGGTGTCAACTTCATAGATCGATTCTGAAATCTTCTTTAGTATTTTGTATGGCCCTGTTCTCAATTCATCCATTTTCTTCCTGTTTAGTTTATTTCCATTCTCCACATAAACACTATCTCCTTCTTCCAATTTATACCCTTCTCTGTACTGGTCAAATATATTTTTATTATAATTGTGAGATTTTATTGTGTTTTCTAAGGCTAATTTTCGATCTCTTCTCAAATCTTCTGTTGTACAACTTGTTTTCAAATGTAGTGGTAGAATACTCACATTTTCACCCTCTAGAAGGTACCTGGGAGCAAACTTTGTAACTGTGTGTTCTGTTTCATTATATTTTTCTACGCATTCTTGTGCAATTGTTGTCCAAGATGTCTTCTTATCGCTTTCGTTTATTTTACATCTTATCTTATTTGTTAGTGTTTGATTTAATCTTTCGTTAAGCCCATTCGAAAAAGGCGCATCAACAGCTGTGAAAACTATTTTGATATTATTATTTTTTAGAAATTCTTTAAATTCTTTTGAATTTATGCCAGGGTATTGGTCTGATAATACCATATTAACGTCATAATTTTTTGTTACCTTTTGCATTAGCTTAATGAAATCATTGGAGCCTTGAGTTTTTGATGTACAAATATAGGCATACCGTGTAAAATGATCCACTAGAAGATGCAAATACCTTTTGGTTGATCGGGATCCTCCAAAGCCCCCAATAGTATCGATGGATACAATTTCAAACGGGTGTGTGGCTGGTCCCAAATGTGACATTAAACCATATTTCGACTTCCTCCTGGACTTGTTTTTAATGCAGGTTTCACACGCATCACACATTTTATTAATGTTTGCTGTAATATTTTTGGCTGAAAAGAATGGTGTTATTTTATTTGTCATCTGGGTTCTTCCAATGTGGCAGTATGTGTCATGGACTTTTTTTATTAGAGCTTTGCTAAGTTTTTCTGACAGTATGATCTTATTTCTTCTTTTATTTTTCTTGTAATAAACTTCATTCTCTAATATGTGCTTATTCTTTTCTTTTTGTAGGTCTGGATTTGTTAGCTGGTCATTCTTTATTTCTTGTAGGTCGATTAAATTTACGACCTTTAAAAAATCGTCGTTATTATCATTTGCTTCTAAGACTGGATTTCGGCTTAAGCAGTCCGCTTCTTGATTTGATTTTCCTGGGTTGTATTTAATTTCAAAATTATATTGTGATAGATAATATGTTAAATCACCTAGTTCCTCATCAGTTCGAGCTTTAATGTTCATATTTTCCAGGGGTTTATGATCTGTGTATACCATAAATTCTTTTCCCATAAGCCAATGTTGCCAGTATTTGACTGCTTCTTTTATCGCCAGACATTCTAAGTATATTGCCTTCTTCTTTTTCTGTGCTTCTGTTAATTTCTTCGAAAAATAAGCAACCGGTTTACTCACGCCGTTTTCATCGTCTTGTTTCAACACTGCTCCAACTCCTTTGATACTAGCATCTGTGTAAATTCTTATCGGTGAATCTGGGTCAAATATTTTTAGGATTGGTTCTGAGCAAAGCAATGCTCTAATTTTATCAAATGCTTCCTGGCATTCTGCCGTCCATACAAATTTCACATCTTTCCTTAATAAGTTATGTAATGGATCGAGGATAATTGCACTATGTGGTACAAACTTATGATGAAAATTTACTTTTCCCAAAAACTGCCGTATATTTTTCCTTGTTTCTGGAATTGGGAAGCTTTTGACAGCAGTTAAATAATCTTTCAGAGGTCTAACTGAATTGTCTTCTATTATATGACCCAAGTATTTAGCATGGTGACTTGCAAATGTACATTTTGAAAACTTCAGTCTAAACCCTTCCTTTTGTATTGCTTCCAGTAGTCTCGATATGTGTTGTATATGTTCCTCAAAAGTTTTAGAAAAAATTAAGATGTCGTCAATAAAGTTTACTGCAAAGTTAGATAGTCTGTGTTTTCTTATAATATTGCTCAATATTCTTTGGAAAATCGCTGGTGCAGTCTTTAACCCAAATGGGAGACAAGTCCATTGAAAATGTCCTTCTTGTGTCACAAAAGCAGTCTTATGTCTATCTTGAATTTTCAATGGGATCGACCAAAATGCTGAGTTTATGTCTAATGTAGAATAATACTTACAGTTTACTGTTTTGGTCATTAAGTCCTCTATAAGTGGGAAAGGTTGTGATTGTGGAACTACTATTTTGTTTAAATCTCTGAAATCTATGCATAATCTTGTTTTTTTATCATCTTCTTTCTTATATGCTAGAGTTACAGGAGCAGCAAACGGGCTGTAAGATTCCTCTATCAAATTTTTCTGTAGTAGCTTCGATATTTGACTTTCAATTTCTGTTCTGTCTTCAATTGTGCATCTGTACGGACGCTTATAGCAGTATTTATCTACCATCAAGTCTATATGGGCTTCATAATCCTGCACAGAGCCAACATCATATTTGTCCTTAGCAAAAACAGATTTGTATTTATCTACTAACTTCTCAATTTTTGATTGCTGATATAAATCTAGATGATTTACAGACATTTGAAATTCATCAATGTTTACATGTTCATTGAAATTAATTTCACACAATTTGTTGGTATTTATAGTAGTACCCTTTTTTACTATCTCAGAGTATAGTTCCATCTCTATCTTCTCTTTCTCTTCTATTCTCTCTTTAAATGTTTGTTCTTTATTTTTGTCACCTAGTACATCAGGAATTCCGACATTTGTTACATTATTCTCATTAGAACAATGTTCATTTGAGATTCTTTTCTTTTCGGGATATTGTATGATGTTAAGTTCTTCATTTTGTATTAATTTGAATTTTTTTATACAATCCAAACCAATTAAGAAGTCATAGTTAAAATTTTCATTATCCACCACAAAAATATCCATATTTCTTTCAATATTGTAGATTTTTATTTTTAGCGTTACCATACCTTTCGTTTTTTTCTCACCATTAATAGTTTTTAAGTTTACAACTTGCATATCATTTGTCTTCTGTTTCTCTTGTATTTTCAATAATCTTGCATTAATTAAAGAAACATTAGATCCAGAGTCATAGATTCCAGAAACCTTCAAAGTGTCATTTATTTGTAAACTTATTTTTATTAATGGTGGTATTTCTAGTTTTTTGGGTTTTTCTCATTCAGTTCTATTTCCAATTCTGAATTATTTACTGTTTTTACCACAGCTTTTTTATTTTTTTCTTTGAACCAAAAGCTGTCCTCTGGGTGGAACCGTTTCCCTTTTTTCTCATTTAAACAGATTGGGCATGGTTTCTTTTCGTCAATATTTTTCCCTTTATTATCTAAATTATATGAGCTGTTCCTTTTTTCATATTTATTTTTCATCACCAGATGTTCCAATTTTCTTATCTCATTGTAAAGGTCTTCCGTTCTTTGTAATGTATCTTTGTCAATCTTGTCCGCCACATAATTGGGTAAACCAAATGCTATGAGATCAATTATTGTTCCGGTATCCACTGTCTTCCTGACTTCCAACAATAATTTCTCCTTCTTTAAAGCATACTCAAGTAAGGATCCCGATTGATATTTAAAGGCAAGAGCATATCTAGTGGAGGACCATCCTTTGTTCGCAAATGTCTCACAAAAATTTTTCTCCCATTTGCTCCATTCTGATTGTACTGTAAGCTTCATCAGCATACAACTGTACCAATCTACACTAGCATTTTCTAAGAAGTTCTTCAAAATTTCAATTTTTTGTTTATCCTCGTTTATTTGAAAACGTTCACATTCTTTATTAAAATCTTTGATCCACTGTAATGCATTTGAATTACGGCCGTTGAATTTTTCTATAATAAAATCCTTTGCAATTTTCCCTAAATTTTGTTTTTCTGGTTTCTGCTGTTTTTGTTCTTGTAGTTTTTCTAACAGTTTTTCAAGCATGTGATTAGAATCACTAGATGTCGATTCATAACTAACAGGTTGTTCTGAAATCTCTTCCAAATAACAATCATTGAATTGCAAATTTTGTTCTTCATCCAAATATGTTTTTGAAATTACCTCCGTCACAGTTATCCATATTTTCCTCGTTTGATGCCTTTTTACTAAAGAGTTTTTTACTCTGGTGTAATTAGGAGTAGTTGTGATCACCTTATGAAGATTTACGGGTTGATATTCGACTGGAATTCCAAAAACTTGTCCACTTGGTGTAGCAATGGAAGTTATGCATATGACGTTTGTTTTTCCATCCGCCATTGATTTCATTGTAAAATCAAATCTTAATTTCTCCATTTTCTCAATATATTAGCAAAAATGTTGTTTTATAATGGTATTTACGGTGTTTAAATAAGAAAAGACGAAATTGCGTTTCTTCTAAACAACAAGAAACAACATTTAATGCCCTTTCTTCAATAATTCTTTAACACACATTTCACAACGTCCATTAACCGAAAAATTATTTATACAACTATCAATTGTCATATGACAGATTGACATTCAATCATTCATTACATGTCGTTAGATTTCTTATGTAAAATACATGTCGCTTTAATGGAACAACTCAATACTTCATGCCGTGTATCACTGTTGGAATAAATCTAATATTTGAACTGTTGTCAAAGCGGTTCAATTTTTATTATCTATATATTAATACGTGAATCAAAAACTTTGTATCCCTTTTTACGAAAATTGCGCGGACGGAGGAGTATGAAATTTTCCACACTTATAGAGAATATAGAGAAGAAGTGCACAATGCTAATTTTTTTTTAAATAATGCATAAAAAATACATTAAATCAATAAAGAAAACATTACACACACTACATACCATGTATTTGATGCAACACGCATGTATACAATTTATTGTCAAACTTTTGTTCTTGGCGTCTGTTGTCAAATTGAGAATAGATTAAATATTGTTTGCCTTTGTTAATATTTTTTATAGTGTAGTCTTGGCGAAATTTGTGATTATTGAAGTATAAAATACAATCATAATAGTGTACAAATTTACAATTCCAATTAATTATAGTCGAATTTCGACTACTGCGGGGCCTCTAGTCGTTATAGTTAAATATCATAGACCTTTAAAGTATTGAATATCGATGCGTCCTAGCGACGGAGATAATATAGTGAAAATAAAAACGCGAAACTAAAAACCGAAAATAACTACGATCAGGTTAAAGTTGCTAATGAAATCTAATGATATGTATTCAATATTTAATGGAAGTGCTGGGTTGTACTGTGGATCATACATATATTATACTTTGGATTATATTGTGAATACAAAACACGTTGGGCGAATAGGGCGCACGTCTGTGCTCTCTAAAACCTTTTGTCCAAAACGCATGTTTATTTTCTTAAAGTGCTCCCAGGCTCTTACATAATGCATATTTTATTCTCATATAAAATGTATGAACACAGTGAATTTTATTTCAGGGAATTTAAGCTTTCAATTGAGCATGACCGACGTCGGTAGCATTTAGATATTTTTAGGTAGAAATAGGAAAGTCTTGCGTTATTTAATCGTAACACGAAAATTTTTACCACTGAGCTTTTTAACAATTTTAACACGCTATTATTTATTGTATTTGTATCTATGCTTTTTTTTAATACTTAACGAAATCTTTGAACGTCATTTTCACCAACTTCAAGTTGTCCGATTAACTTGCAAAAGCACACGCATCAAAAACCATCGATGCAAATACAAAATTATACAAAATTATATTAAACCGACCTGACAAAATCTCGACCAGTATAAGTAGAATTAAACCTCTTCCACGGAGCGGTTGAAATTACTCAGTAGACAGACGGTTCTAAATGTTGTTTTTCCCTACCTATTGGCTGGTAATCTAATGGGGCTATTCCAGTTAAGCTGTGGCTGGTAGGTGAACTCACGGGGCTCAATCTAAATATTAAATTAAATATTAACCTAAATATAGAGGTATAGATAGATAGATAGATAAGGAGCTATAAATATAGAGCTATATTAAATATGAACCTAAATATAGAGCTAAATATTGTTGTTTGGAACTTGTTTATATGTAAACATATTATTAACTTGAAAATGTGGTTAGCGGGATTCAGCCATCTGTTAAGTATCTTCTATGATGGCTGCCGACACAAAGAAACAGATGACATTAATTACTGTCTTTTTGCTATTTAAGTTTGTTTTAATCAAATTTTTTAACAAAACAAACTAGTAAAACATAAATTTTGTTTCTTCAGCGCGAAAATCTTCAACGGGCAAGTTTTAAATATGTATTTCCTTAAGAAAATTGGTACCTGCTTGCTTTGCATTTGTGCATCAACATAATCGCATTACTTCATACGAGTAAATCGTGTTTACTTCACTCCATTCAATAATTAATTAAATCACACTTAATAATCACATGTAATATTACTTACTATAGGCGCCACAAAGACGAAACCTTACAGAAAATTTCTCTGTACAGCCCAACATCGAAGTTCTGTGACAACTTTAGTTTGACACCAAACATCGGTGTGAAAATTCTCCTCAATTAGTCAGCTTAACTTTATAACGCGTCTATAATGAAAGCAATTTACCCGAAAAGCCAATTTGGTAATCACAAACGCCATTCATTTGAATGTAGGCCGTATAATTGAGAGCGCTAATGGAATAGTAAAAAGGAAACGTTTTGGCCGCGTCATCACAAACTTGTAGAAACAACGTTGAATTGCGCTTGAAGCTTATTTGTAAAGCCGCATTGAAGATTGGGGCGTCGGTAATTTTTTTTTTATTGCTTAGATTGGTAGACGAGCTCACAGCCCACCTGGTGTTAAGTGGTTACTGGAGCCCATAGACATCCACAACGTAAATGCGCCACCCACCTTGAGATATAAGTTCTAAGGTCTCAAGTATAGTTACAACGGCTGCCCCACCCTTCAAACCGAAACGCATTACTGCTTCACGGCAGAAATAGCAGGGCGGTGGTACCCACCCGCGCGGACTCACAAGAGGTCCTACCACCAGTAATTACGCAAATTATAATTTTGCGGGTTTCATTTTTATTACACGATGTTATTCCTTCACCGTGGAAATCAATCGTGAACATTTGCTGAGTACGTATTTCATTAGAAAAATTGGTACCCGCCTGAGATTCGCACACCGCTGCATCGCTCAACACCAATGCACCGGACGTCTAATCCATTAGGCCACGACGACTTAACTTATTCAGGAATAATAATATAAGCTATCTTACACGTTTCTAGAAAACCTAACACGTAGTGTTGTTTTACTACAAAACAGCAAAACTCATCATATATTCACAATGATCACTCTAGACTCTAGAGGCTTACCAACTTGATTGGCATTATAGATGTCCATAAAAGCAACGACAGCCACTTATGTCTGATGGGACATTTGTTCCCCTGTTTCCGGGTGCACTAAAAAGGTTAAATATAATGTTAGATTTGTCAAATAAATAGTTAGATGAGAGGGAACAAAACGATTCTCTGATTGAGGATTTTCATAAAAAGACGTCTTTAACTTCGTAATCATAAAATTTATTCAGCTCGCGCAATCATTATTGGAGGCAAAAACGAAGCTTGTAATGAGAAGGTTTTGGCTTTAAAGGCAAAATTCAATGTAGAAAATTCCGCTCCGCTTCGTTACGTAATTTAAAATTCTTTGAATTTTTCTGATATATACGAAATAGTTATCTAGTCTACTGGCTACTGAAGCTAGTATTCTATTTATTGTTTTGTATAGTTTTTGTCGTATTTTATAGTTTCTACTCTCTCTCTCTCTCTCTTCAATCGGTCTCTCATTGTTGAGGATCGTGACTCCGATTCCATCAACTAGCTGTCTCCATCGATCCCGTTCTGTAGCTTGGTGGAGTGCGTCGCTGACAGGTATTTTCAGTTCCTCCGCTATTTGGTCCGACTATCGCTTGGGACCTCTACCCCTAGGCCTTTTCCCCTCAATTTTACCGGTCACCACAAGGCGTTCCAAATTGCTGGTATCCCTGCGTGCAGCATGACCATAATACCGCAATATTCTTTGTAGGCAGGTTGTGGATAAACGTTGAGACTTTTCTATTTTTAACTGCTTGAGAATAATAGATATGTTTGTTTGTACATATATATGCTAAAAATCTAAAATATACAATGTGAATATTTTCTAGTTAATGAAATACTAATACCATATAATACCACAATTGAAATAGCTGAAATAATTGGGAAAAAATCACGCACGGTCATCTCAGAGCATTCCTCATGCAGGATATGGATTTTTTATGTTTTTTTTTTATTTTTATTGCTTAGGTGTGTGGACGAGCTCACAGCCCACCTGGTGTTAAGTGGTTACTGGAGCCCATAGACATCTACGACGTAAGTACGCCCCCAACTTGAGATACAAGTTCTAAGGTCTCAAGTATAGTTACAGCAGCTGCCCCCTTCAAACCGAAACGCATTAATGCTTCACGGCAGAAATAGGCAGGGTAGTGGTACCTACCTACCCGTGCGGACTCACAAGAGGTCCTACCACCAGTTGCGAGAACGTTCGTTGCGCATGTTCCAAGTATCACGAGACTCACCCCCAGCGTGGAACTAATTTTAAGCTTACGGAAACGAGATATATTTTTTTGTTTCGGGCCGGGGCCGAACCTCTTAGCAGGTCCCCACGCCTAGGGGGCGCGCGGGGTATGTGAGACTCAACGATCTGCAGGTGTTGAGAGCAGACCGCGGGCCCAAGGAATTTTAGGGCCCACCCAATAAGCGACTCCCCTGCACTCTTACACCCGACGTCCGATCTCCGTCCGGGGTCAAAACTCGGTTAGAGAAGGGGGGTTCTCGCGGTCAACACTACAACCAGACACGCGGCGCCACCCCGAGGACGCCCGACCGACGGGTCGTCGAGGCGATAGTCGACGACCAACGCCGCCCGGGCGATGCCGCTGGTGTTCCGGGATACCCCGCTGGGCCAGAACCAGCCTGCCGGGTCGGAACGCGATACACTGCCGACCGGATTGCTCTTCCACAGTATGTTCGGCGACGTACGGAAACGAGACGCACCAACGTCTTTAGGCCACGACAACTTCAATACTTTGTAACAAAACAGCTTTATCTAACTTCATAAGCTTTGGCTTAAAACCGACGCATGATATTAAAAAATATATGTACATGTGTAGTTTGTCTGACTGGCAATCGAGCAGTGAGCGATGCGTTCTCAACTTAGTGGAAACATCGATTCCCGACTTGCCGCACAGTGCACATTGCATCCATTATGCAAACACGATGCTCATTCGAATGCCGTGGATTGCGAATTCTCGCTACATGACTTGCGAGCGTGGATATTGCCAGCATTGTAGACATAAACTCGGTTTAGATAGCATTTTTCAATAAGTTGCCATCGCCGAATTAACTGTTCATATTTGTGGACATCGATTTTTTTTAGGTAAGTACGGCATGTGGGCGGTTTTATTCAAGGTATGCGCGAAATTAAAAATTAATTAAAAATTAAGAATATATATTATTATGTTATTTTGTTCTTTTCAACTTGAATTGAAGTATTAGACTTCATGAATTGAAGTGACAATTACGACAATGTTGAACCATGAGGTAAGCTAGACGTCCCAATTGGCTTAGTGCGAGTACAATGTAATGCATATCCTTAAGGATCCATCCAATCTAATAACATGCACTAGGCGCCTTCAGCTCTAACGCTAGAAGCAGGCTTAGGGACCTCGGTAACCTTACTCGTCGAACACGGCAAAAAGTTCGACATGCAATCTAACCCATGTATCAACTCGTTCAGTTTCTCGCTGAATCTTCTCAGCGGGTCGCCATTTCGATACAGTAGTAGATTCATTTGCGAATTCGCGAAGCAGTTGATCTTGAGTTATTAGGTCTTCTTTGGAGGCACTCGGGCAGCTGTTAGCAAATTCCAACCCTCCTGGCTGAACCTTTGCTCGCCCCCCTGTCCTGGTGAAATTGCAAAGGCCTCTAGCCATCAGTAATCTTTCTATCATAAAAAAAATGTAATTAACATGACAGTACGGCGTATTGATAGCTTGCGCGGGTGGGTCCTATCATAGTTTACCGCGGCATTTAGAATTTAAGCAGTATTACTACAAAATCTAGCAAATGTACGTTAAGTCTGTCTCATGTAATAGATGCCACAGCTGTAGTTCATTTTGTAGATATCAGATAAGACACTTTCTTTCACAAAATTAAAAGTCTGAATGTCGCAATGCACTTATCCAGTGCAGATTCTACCAAAAAAAGTGCCTTATTGGCTATTGAAAGATATGCTAAAGCGTAGATTTAACCCGAAATAGTGACATTTAGTATGATGGTTTCATAATAATGTCGGTAAATAAAATCAGGTTTATTTTAAGCAGAGTTCAGAAACAACAGACGTCTTTAGCAAAATTTTATGAGCGTGCTAAGTAATTTGAACATGAATTCCTTTTCATCTATCTTAATTGTTGTTGACGACATTTATCCTGTAGGAAAATGATCGTCTTAATGAAAAATTTCTCCTAATGAAATCGTTTTACCACAATATCTCAGTAATGACGATCTTATTTAAGTTCTCCTTCAAATTTTTTTAACACCGGCTCTCAAATATACTCTTATTGCGTGTCGCCAGGCTGATGAAAATTACCTTTTTAATTTCGCCCGGGCAAAGGCTTCTCTTCGTAATTAAATTAGAGACAGCATTTAATAAAACCAACTCAGAAATTACTATGATGGAAAGTTGATTTCGTGCTTTAATAAGATTTAATTTGAACTTTCAGTTAAATAATGTATGCGTGTACAATAAATTTAAGAGTACCTGATAAATTTATTTAAATTTTCACTGCATTCTGTTACAAATTCGGTTTAGAAAGTTACACAATAAATTACAATTTTTCCGCTCAGATTATGTGACATATCCTTTAGCTATAGGTACATTTTATAAATATAGACGAATATTCATTCCACGATAGTATACTATCACCAAATCTATATACTTATATATAAAAATGAATTGCTGTTCTTTAGTCTCGCTAAAACTCGAGAACGGCTGGACCGATTTGGCTAATTTTGGTCTTGAATTATTTGTGGAAGTCCAGAGAAGGTTTAAAAGGTAGATACATATGAAAATGCTCGGAATTAAATAAACATAACAATTTTGTTTTCCCTTTGATGTGTCCCCTGTCGGACGGATTCCTTTTGTTTGTCGTGTATTTATCGATTGAGGTACTACGAAGTCTGCCGGGTCAGCTAGTATCATATAAAATGTTCACATTCTAAAAATCGCTCGATAATATTGAGATAATGGGTCTTTTTAAATTAAAGATAAAGCAATTCTGTTGGAACCCCAGTGCACGAAAGTAGATGGAAACAGAGGTATTGCGTGTATTTAGGAAAGTCAGGGGCTAAATCCATTATGACCGCAATTAAACGGATGTAAAGCCTTTTTAATATTCATCAATCCAAATAGTCAGCTTTAACAAGAGCGCTAAGTCCTATTAATTTGGAATGGCTTTGGTCTTTCATTTGCATTGTTGGTTTTTGATTCGGTACACTAATTGCAGCCATCCACGCAGATTTCCATTTTCGCCTGCAATGCGCAATTTGAAGGTTTTTAAATTATTTTCCCTTTTATTTAAATGCAGATAATTTTTATAACCACGAATACTATATTTTAAAAATATTTTAAATGTTTTAAAAGGAAGTGCATGTTTGTTGGGTTAATGGGCTATCTAATACTGAAATAATTTTTCAAATCGGACCTGTAGTTCCTGAGATTAGCGCGTTGAAACAAACAAACTCAGCTTTATAATATTAGTATAGATTAGTCTTGAAGTGCTTTATGAATGTTAATGCTGCAATATTTTTAATTAACATTCTCTCATGGTTCCATTTGTGTTATTAAACATTTTACCATGGTAATATATTATTATGTATAATGTAAATATGAAACTGCCATTGTACTTGATACTATTTTTTTACAGTGAAATTCACGTCATGTTGTCCATGGATCCAAGTAACCGCAGGTTGGCCATGAGATTTCATATCATACAACATAAAATACATAGGGACAAAACTTTATGAGGTACGTGACGGTGATATGAGTTTAAATTGAAATAAATTAGCTCAAACTGTACCCATAATTCACATACTTATTCCATTTTAAAATAACATCTAAAATGGGTTCGAAAGAGATTCACAAATCTGAAGAAAAAAAAGTGGCGAAGCTTATTTGCTTTTTTAAATCACTTCTTTTAACTAAATGAAATGAAATTGTAATATGTATGCAATAATAAGCTTATGTACTTAGAAAAAAATGATGTAGGTTTAAAACAATTAAGTAGGATTACAATATCAATGGCACTGCAGAAAAAGCCTTTTGTAACAATGAATAGATATAAATCTTCAGGGCATTATTACTGTAGTCTAAGCTATTTATGGATTGGATTTCAGGTGGAGAAATCATACAAAATATACCAAGAAGATACAAAAACGGGAGGAAGAAGCACATGACATTCAAAAGTAGTGAAAACTTTTCGATACCAAAATCTAGGACAAATAGAGTATGAGACTCATTTAGCCTCATTTTTGAATAGACACGAATGCTTGTTTATACTCATATTTTAACTATGATAGACCTCATGATTTAAGCTAACAAGTCACGAAATTGCTAACCATCATTTCCTTCAGCATCGGTTCAGTTGCAGAAATTGAATGATCAAGATACGTATTTCTTTTTAGGAGAAAATTTCCTTAGAGATCTGAAATTCAGAATGAAAGTCGCAATCTATGGATCCCTCTGGGTCTAGAGTACGTGAAATACGAACCAATAAATTACTGCATTATCGGACAGGGTCGACTGTATGCTAAGTTTGAGCTACGGAACTTATTCTCATGAAGTTCTCATTAAATACTTAAACTTAAACTTAAAATTAAGTTCCTAATAATATTTGATAAAATTACGAAAAAGCCATAAATATTTAGATAAGAATTTTTAATTTGAGAATTGTTTTTCTACATATTAATTCTACAGTTTTCTCAGATCGATACAGATATATATTTTTTTTATAATATTTTACATCTGAATAAATCTTACAAAATCTAAATTAATAAATTCAGACATAAAAAATCTTACGGCTTAATTTCATGTCCATCATTTTCATATTATTAATTCCGACGTGTCAATTAATGTTCAGTTTTCGTAATTATTGAATGTTATAATTATTGAAAATATTATTCATCGATATTTTGTCGACACAATAACCAAACGAATGAAAAGATTAATACAAAATTGAATCCTTAATGTAGCTTTAATTGTGCGTACGATTCTTGATAATCGAAGAAAATACTTTATTCAGATAATGTACGTGGCATCAGTCGAATAGGTATTTTTTCCATTTATGCATGGGATAACACAGTCTACCTGATGTAAAACAGTGACCACATTTCGATATACGTGATAGCTTCTAGACGTAATAGTTAAGACGACGGTGCCTGTATTCGCAGTGAATAATGCAAAAACAAGCAAGCGAAACTATAAATGTTTGTAACGCATTCATTTTGACAATAAACAATGTGTTGTTTATTCGGCATGTATTTCGTTAGAACGTAATGTGACGGTTCGGTTCCTTTCATCAAATAGTTTCATTCCAAGCAGCTGAAATAATAAACACAGTGTGGTTTACTAGCGGGAGGACGTATTGTATGTCAGCATCAGTAGGAATCTCCATGCTATTTCGATAAAAAATGCATTTATCGTTGTATCTTTGTGTTTTCATAATGGTATGTTAAAGTTCTGCATCATCGAAGCCTAACCGGTAGTATTCGCATGATGCTCTAACTAAATAAGATCCGTGAGTCACAGATATCCTAATGAATTACCATTTTCTTTCTAATACATATGCTATGAGACTTTAAAATTTAAAATGTAATCTATATTGGATAAAAGTAAAGATTAAATAGAAGTTAAAAATTTAGTATTTCTTGAATAATTTCATTTTTATCATTACGAAAGTAATATTTAAGATGGATTGTTATAAAATGGAGGTGAACGAGCATAAAACCCTACTAAGATTAATGATATCATTATACACAGTGCACCGCGTTTCAGAGAAATCACTGAATCGTGAAAACTTCACGATCTTCTTCCTCGAGCACCGGCTTAACAAGGTTATTCCAGGCTTTTAGTTACAGTGTTGCTTCAAAGAGATGTTACATAAAAGTTAACTTGAAATTTTAATGTCTATAGCCGAATTCTTTTCATAATTATTGTAAATAGAAATGGTGAATGTTTCTAACTGTCGTAAGATTTTCACAGTTGTGTATATTATGAATATTATCATTTAACAGGTCCTGTTTACGATTTTTAGTTTTAATGACTTCGCAATATTGTGGAGCTGTTGCATTTTACAGGTGTTTGTTTAGGTCACGAGAAATCACTTAATTTACGCCCACGCATTGGGGGTAGAAAGCGGGGAATATCGGAGTTGTACCGACTGAAACCTACAGTTGCTCCGAACCTCGGCCGTAGCAACCCTTCCGAGACAGTTTGGGGTCAATTTGACGCGTTTTGGGCGGAGGGCATAATTCTCCACCACCCTGCTCGGACAAAATAAACTTACAGCATTGACAGCTTTTTTAGAAAAATTTAGAACGCATTGTTTCTTATTAAACTTTAAACTGGATTTCAATAATTAATGTAAATTATGATAATTAATTAATTAATTGTAGAGTACGAATCGATGATTATATTGTATGAAAGTGCTTTGTGTTTTGTTGTTGCCATAGATGGGACGAAGCGCGTATAGCTTGGTTAATTGGTTTTCGGTACAAATACCTGGTACTTACTCATGTGGATTCAGAATATCACCACCAGACTTAGCTTCTATTTCTTATATTTTTGTTTTTATTACATTGACATTTAGCTAACAAGACACACATTAAAATAGAAATGGAGGCTTTCATGCATTATGCAAAGCGATATGAATGTCGTAAGTTTTTTAGGGTCAGCAAATAATCCGGTATTTGTCAAAAGGCACTAAAAGCCTCGCGAATTGATATTAGAGATAAACTTAAGTCTTATTTTAGCTTCTATATAATTTCACTTTCGAAGTAAAAAACAAAAGAAAGTTGCATATAGAAAGTGCATATGCTTACTGGTGGCAAGACCTCTTGTGATTACTGGTGGTAGGACCTCTTGTGAGTCCGCACGGGTAGGTGCCACCACCCCGCCTATTTCTGCCGTGAAGCAGTATTGTGTTTCGGTTTGAAGGGTGGGGCAGTCGTTGTAACTACACTGAGACCTTAGAACTTATATCTCAAGGTGGGTGGCGCATTTACGTAGTAGATGTTTATGGGCTCCAGTAACCATTTAACATCAGGTGGGCTATGAACTCGTCCACTCATCTAAGCAATAAAAAAGCAGTTCCATACTGTAATGCTACATTTACTTACAGTTATCTTTTTAGCACGGAGCACTTTCCGGTTTCGTCAGGACGGATGGAGGAGCACGGCGACAGTCAAGAAGGGTGCGATTTGCTAACAGCTGTCTATGTGTCTCTGGAAGAAAGCGAATTGAAATCTATCCAGTAGTTTTTTAGCGATACGCGCACAGCAACTACACGACAACCTGTCATTAATTTTATTTAGATAGATAATTATTCGTAAACTTACTTACTTTCCTGTAGGTACACCTAATGTTAAAACTGTGTCGCTGTTGGCATTTCTAGGAAGGCTACTTCGATAGCAATAGTAACGTGCTCATTAATAAATTTGAAGTAGTAACTTTAAAGGTATGTAAACAGTGTCCCATAAATTTTCTCTCGCACAAACATAATTATATTGAAACTTCAAAACATTGGTTATCTCCACCAATTACTGTCTGTAGTTTGTCTGTAGTCGAATTGTTTGGGACAAGTCTCCGGGGTGTACTTAAATAGAGTATCAACCTGAAAATAACTGTTTGTCATGTTATGCTATTTACGATTTCGTCTCATTTTTTAACTTTAATTTTTTAGTTAAATAAAATTGAAACTGTATATTTGAAAATAACGGAGTAAAACGTGTTATTATAGTCAGTAAAAATTATCAACTTCGTATAAAGTCACTAATCCCAATCCGACAACATTGGGTTTCGATGGAAAAATTCATTGTTATTTGGAGTTTTGAAAAATATGGGTTATTACAAATATTCACGGTGAAACGTGAGATTTTGTAAGAGCTTGTTTGTTGCAGCTCACATTGCTAAGCGCACTAGAAATGAATAGCTTATGTATGTACTTCTTGCATACACTACTAAATTTAATTAGTAGACTCTACATTACATCTCTACATCATACATTTTATGATTTTTACCTTAATGTAGTAATTAGTCCATTATACTAGGCAGGAGGTCTCTCGGGCCTACTCAAGCTTACTACAGCTAAATACTCCCATTAGTCACGTCACTACAATGA
Source organism: Bombyx mandarina (assembly GCF_030267445.1). NCBI lineage: Eukaryota > Metazoa > Arthropoda > Insecta > Lepidoptera > Bombycidae > Bombyx > Bombyx mandarina. Next base: position 15,692,843 of record NC_143216.1, on the reverse strand, counting down.
CTGATGTCTCGTTGACGAGGGCTTTCAGCGAGAAGATTGTTAAGTAGATTTGTACGAAAAATGTTTTGAAGTAAAGTAAGTGCTTTAGAAAGTTCCTCTGTTAGTAAACTGGATTACAATTGGTTGTAAACAATGAATAAATTCAAATAAATGAAATGACTTAATTAAAAAATGGTGAGTTCAATACAGCTCATATAACCCTTCTTATATAATCGTCCTTATAAATCTGCATGAGTTTAAAAAAATGATAGTTTCTATTCTTAATTCTTATCTATAAGTTTAGTATAATCAGTTTTGGGTGGATAAAAATCTATATGATTAAAGGAATTAAGATTAGCATGAACATATAAAAAAATTAAACTTAATTAAAGTTAACAGATTATTATTATGTTTATTTATATTATGTTTTTGCATAATTAGAGCCAAATATAATTGTATATTTTTAAAGTCGTGTGGATTAAAACAGACAGCTCACCTTCAGTAAATCCCAACAGCACGAACATTTGCATCCATTTCATGGTTCGTTATACTTTTTTCGTGTAAAAAATAAAAACTACGTGCTCAACTATACAAGTTTTTAGGAAAATGTGCCTGCATTATTTAAACGCTTTTGTGGTTAAATGGAGCCTACTATGGAAATAACGCTAAAGTTAGACTCGGCTTTCGTTCTTTGTTAGACGAGCCAATGTTTTTTACTAATTACATTTAATTGAATTTTATTACCATCACAGGTGAAGGAGGACCTAAAAACCCTTTAAGTTTTGTAGGTAGTAGTTAAGTATGTAAGTAGGTTATGATAAATGATATCTACATAAAAAAAACACATGCTCAGTTTTGACTAGAGTCAAAGAGTATCTACTAACTAATTAGGTTAAGAATGCCCTCTGCGACGTGTCCATCTATTGCGAACTTATTTAACGTTAACTATGACTTTACGAGTATTTATGTAAAATGCCAAAATCTAGCTCGGAACAAACATCTTAAATACGATAATCAATATTTACAACATTGTGAACTAATTGATGAGCCGTTCTTTCCGATTCCCAAAAAGTATTTCAAACAAAATTTTGTGTTTCGGAACAATAATTAGTGGGTACTTCTTGTTTGTTGTTTTGGCTTAATTTATTATAAGTTATTCAGGGAAACCCATAAGTAGACGCGAGAAATTAGCACTTTGTTCTAGATTCCCACAGAAGTTCTTTAGCTCCAGTTTCGGTAGAGTTAAGCACTTTACTCAGTTTCAAAGTTGGGAGTTAAATGATAGTGATTTGTCGATTAAATATTTTGTTCGTAGGGGGGTGCTCCATAAAATTTACTATTGATATTTTGAACAGAAAAGAAAATATATACTCACCACTTGGAACAATAAAATTAGAGTTTATCTCTCTCCCTCAAAATTTCTAATATAATTATTATATAAGTATTGTATTTTTGTATCCATTTTGATATCTTCACATTTCTTCAATCCAACATTTTTATTTTCTGCAAATTGGTCAGCCTATCTATTATGTATAGTGTTGGCTAACCTATTATTTAGTTGAATATTACTCTTAGACGTTCAAATTTGGTTAAATTCACACAATAATAATGTTTCATTGCTAGAAAAGGAAAACAGAAATCATACCAAGCTCCAATTTCGACTAAAGTTCAAGAGAAAACGAGTAACCAACATACGCCTACGAAAGGCACAAATAAGTTGTTTGTCGCTCAATCTAAGTAACAGATACACGGAGCAGTTTATGAACTCTTCAAAGAGACCGACTCATTCATTCCTACAAAAGCATTTACCCCGCCAATGTCTGTAACTTGTAATTGAATTCAAGAAAGAAGATAGGAAAAAAACCGTGTACGTGACGTGAAATCTGAATTTTGTACTATCAACACTTGTTTTGTAAGTCAATGAGCAATGCTGTTGAAGTCCGGTATTGGGTCCCAAAATAAATCTTGCCGATCTTTCTTTGTTTGCTAGTGAGGATATCAGCTGTGAAATAACGTTAAGTTAAATATTGGTATTATATTACACGACAAATAGTTTTCGCTCATGCGTGTGTTTCAGCTTGATATTCAAAGTTTGTCAGGGCTGTTTATGAAGGAGTTTAATGATGGTTCCGTGGCAACTTCTTGTTATTTTATAAACTGTTTTTTTTATTATGTTTTCTTGATTTAGTAGTTAAGTCTTGAAATAATGGTTTTTTGTTGCAAAAAAGCGTATATGATCTCATAACCCCCTGAGCCCATCCCGGTACAACGAAAGATGCCAACCGCCTTTAGATGTCTAAGTTTCAATTGCTTGGTACATCTGTCCCACCATATAACGAAAGAGTTATGCTTTGCAGTAAGTAGAGCGATAGGGTTGTGGTACTCATCCCGTAGTGGTCATAAATCGGCTTACTACAAGTCATTGCGGAAAGTGTAATTCTTGCGGCTTGACATTTATTACACGATGTTATTCTTTGCCCGTGGTATTCCATAGGCCATGAATAATAATATCGTTGGCACGAACGTATGTTCGTAAACATTATATTATAATTGCTTAAAAAAAAATTGTACCTGTCTGAGCACCAACATCGCTTTATATGAGTGCACTTTATGACTTAAATTTAAATTACTCAGTAACAATAACGCCAATTTATGAATTTATTTATGACATAACTTTCTTTGAAGATACAATAATATTTATGACACTAAATATAAAAATATTACATAATTTTATGGCTTGGGACCAGGCCGGGGGCGAAATTGAACACTCAGACGGAAGGAGAGGGTTTTTTAACTGCCTAAGTACCCCCAAAAGAGGCCAACAGCTTAAGTTGAAAGCAACCAACCGGCCAGCCAGTTTGGTCATAGCATAATCACTCGATATAAGCACGCCAGGTGTCTGATTCTTTAGGCCGCGCCGACTTCCTTCAATTTCGATATCGATGTCTGTCTTTATTTTTAGTTTCAATCTTCGTTTGGTATGATTATTCTCATATGATGGCGTTGTACTAATATGATATCAATACTTTAAGTTGATTTTCTATACTCACTAATGACTAGTAGAATTAAATTTAACTCTTCTTGGGAATGCAGTCCTTGCCAAATCAGGACAGGTAGTACCTACATGAAAAAGTTGCTGGAGTCACGGTTCAGACGGTTGGCTGATCCTTCGGCCGGTCGTAGGACCGTCGAGGCAGTTCGCCCGGTCCTTGTGGATTGGGTGAATCGTGACAGAGGACGCCTCACTTTCCGGCTTACGCAGGTGCTCACTGGGCATGGTTGCTTCGGTGAGTTCCTGCACCGGATCGGAGCCGAGCCGACGGCAGAGTGCCACCATTGTGGTTGCGACTTGGACACGGCGGAGCACACGCTCGTTGCCTGCCCCGCATGTGAGGGGTGGCGCCGTGTCCTCGTCGCAAAAATAGGAAACGACTTGTCGTTGCTGAGTGTTGCGGCATCGATTCTCGGCGACGACGAGTCGTGGAAGGCGATGCTCGACTTCTGCGAGTGCACCATCTCGCAGAAGAAGGCGGCGAGGCGCGTGAGAGACGCACAATCCCGCCGCCGCCGTCGAGCGGGGGCCAGGGAGGCGGATCTCGCCCAAGCCCTGGCCCTCTAAGTGTTTCGGGTCCCCCTCACATGTCGGTCTGGGGACCAGCGAGGGGGGCCTAAGAAGACGACGTGCAAGCTGCTCTGTACGCGTTTTACGCAAGAGCATCCGGGTGATGGAAGGCCGGCTATCCTCGACTCACGCTGGTTCTGGTCCAGCAGGGTATTCCGTAGGATAGCTCACTCTAACCGGCGCCATCTAGGCGGGCTTCGGATAGCCTGCCGACCGAGAGAGCTGGTGGTCGTGGCGCCAACGACCGCCGGTCCGGCGTCCCGAGGGGGAGGGTGATGGGAGAGATGTGCTCCGCACTAAACGCTTCACTTTCCCCCCTCTGCCTCTTCATGAATTCTGTCCCATGCGAGGTTTGGACGTTGGTTGTTGAGCGACAGGAGGATTTAGTCAGTTCGACTCTGACATGCCCCGCCCTCCATCCCCAGTGGAGGGCGGAAGTCCGGCAATTTCCTCCTGACCAAAAAAAAAAAAAAAACATGAAAAAGTAGGTATTGTGTAATAGAACGACCCAATAGTAGAAGCTGTGGCGCAAAAGAGGGAAAAGGGAGGGGTATAGGTCTTAAAAACTTACTTTTTCACAAATATAAATTTCGAATGTTGTTGCAATTTGTTCCTTGAGAATGAGATGCTTTTAAGTACCTCGATGAAAACACAGAGAAAGAAAATTGTAATGGAACGTTTAATTCATTCGATTTTTTATTACATTACTCAAAGGTTTATTACGTCTTTCCCGACGAACTTTTGAGTGCCCGGTAAGTCTTCTTTGTTGTTTGTATTTTATTGCTGGGAATACTGTTAAAGTGATTATTACGGTTAGTGTCTTCAAGATTTTACTTTTATTAAGCGATGTAGAAGGTAATATGTAACTAAAAAAAACACATGTATTATTGTTATTATAAGCTGAATAGTTCAAAACCGGCGTTTATCTATTTGCTATACACCTCGCCCCCGTTTATATTGCCTTTGTGGATAGGCAAACATACGATCTACCTGATGGTGAATGGCTGCCGTCGTTGATATATGTCTGCATCGACAGGGGCATAGCCAAGTCGCTTTCTACTGCTGCATGTTCTCCTCAACCCTCGTTTGACGAAGGAAATTTGATTATGTTTCCTAATTACAATTTTACCTACTTGCAAGTTCGTAACACCAGCCTATTTTTTAGGGCCTCAGTTTCTCGGGCTTTTTAGTCAGAAACATAATAAACTTCATGGAGGTGCTAACCTTGACAAGAAACTAACAAGAAAAGCCACAGAACTAATTATACACAACGAGTACTGAAATTGTTTAATCAGGATTAACGACGTCAAGTATTTACATTCCAGACAGATACGACTAGACAGCATTATCTTATGTCTACGGCTCGACAGAAATCGGGCAAACATTAATTATATAATCCTTCAAACTAGAAAATAGGGTACACTACACAATTTTTCTAATAAAATACGTACTTAGCAAATGTTCACGATTGCCTTCCACGGTGAAGGAATAACATCGTGTAATAAAAATCACAACCCGCAAAATTATAATTTGCGTAATCACTGGTGGTAGGACCTCTTGTGAGTCCGCACGGGTAGGTACCACCTCCCTGCCTATTTTCTGCCGTGAAGCAGTAATCGGTTTGAAGGGTGGGGTAGCCGTTGTAACTATACTGAGACCTTAGAACTTATATCTCAAGGTGGGTGGCGCATTTACATTGTAGATGTCTATGGGCTCCAGTAACCACTTAACACCAGGTGGGCTGTGAGCTCGTCCACCCATCTAAGCAATAAAAAAAAACATATTACGCTTTAAATACTTTGGATATTACGTATTACGGACTAAAATGTATCGTTTTCCAGATTCGAGCGTAAACACAACCCGATTCCATTAGGACGAAATGAGAAGCCCGAATGAAAATCAGAATAAAAGAAAATGAGTGCTTTTGTACCTTAATTCGATGACACACAAAGGTCTTGGGCGATAATTTTGGGCGAGCGTACACTAAACTAGATGCTTTCAATACTGCTGAAATCGTGAACTAAAGAAAGGTAGAAATGGGATGTAAGAAGAGCGACGCAATAAAACGCGATGAACAATATTACGATATTACCTCAAGAACAAATTCAGGATTTTTCTAAAGTATGTATATATTTGCGAGTTTGCAAATTGCTTAATTACCCTTTAAATGATGATGATTGAAACGTTTTATTTTACAGTATTATTTATTTTTACTGCAATATCAAGAAAAAAAATCCTTTTGCGTTATTTAACTATTAATTGAGACCGATTCTCAAAGGAAAATAATAATCAGGTCATTTTAATAAAAAAAATATAGTAAAAAAAAACGTAACACATTTTATTTCGCATATTTAATTCTGACTTGCAAAGTGAGGCCGGCAAGACATAGAAGAGGAGAAAACGTTTAGTGTTATAAATAAGGAGAGACATATGGACATATGTCTCTCCTTATTTAGCTGTCCACAACTGTAGGCCGATGATGATTATTATGACGAGTTAATTTTAAAAAAGTCGACATGTATCTACGTGTGGTTTAACTCAGATGCGGATCAACTCGCAATAATAAGAGTGAAGGTCATCCTTAATTTTGTTTCAAACTTTTTTTTAATCACGCTGACTCGCCTTTATGATATTGTATATTTTATTATCTACGAAATACATTAGCATTGAAATTTGAAACAGTTATATTGTGATGTTAAATTTGATGTTTGTTTAGGGTTTTGCGAGCCTTCAATGTTATTGAAAATACATAACGCTTGCTATTTTTATATGACGTTTATAAAGGTAACGGACTGCCTTATTTGGATATTCACAACAAAAGCTTCGCGATAATGTCATCAAAAAACTCCATTAGCGCCCTCAATAACAATGGTGTGCTTAGAATTTTTAAAACTGCTCCGTTAAACAATGAACTGAAAAATGTTTCCTGTCGCAACCTACTCCGAAGTGCTCTCTAGAAACAATTGATTGCATTTTAATCCAGTTTCTATTTATGTTACTGTGGCAGTGGTATGAACAAAGGTCTGTTGTTCAATAGCAAAGCTGGATCTATGATTTGTACGTAATTTAGAACAGGAGTATTTGCCTAAGCACTAGAGTACGATACTAAATGAGTAAACTACTTGTACGCTCTAATCTAGTAGTCTAATTATTAGTATTTTGAATTCCACTTACCTAGTCTTGCCATGAATACTGAGACAAAGGAAAAAATAATAATATTGCAAATAACATTTATTACTTTTACAGTGTGTTAGTTTAATACATAAATATAAAACAATTTAAAGTATAAAAAGCTTATTCGAAGTGGTCTCCATTGGCTGCAATACAGTCCTTTAAACGTTGAGGCCATTTATCAATAGAAGCACGCACTCTTTCCATGGGAAAATTTTTCACTGTCAATCGTACGGATTGTTTTAGGGACTCCAAATTATCATGGCGTTTAGAGCCAGCTGTACTCCCTAAAACTGACCATAAATCATAATCCAGTGGCTTAAGACCGGGACTAGACGACGGCCAGTCTTCAGCTCAGATGAAGTCCGATACGTTCGTTTCCAACCAAGGCTGCGTAGACCGAGCTTTATGACCTGGCGCCGAGTCTTGCTGGAAGGACCATTCATGATTATTGAACATGGTGTTGTTACCCACACAGCGATTCGGTTCTCTTTATCACCCCACTCCATTTTAATATCGCAAAATATTGTACAATGTATTGGCGCCAAAATGAGAAAACTCAATGAGCAATCATATAAAAATGACAGATTCCAAATTCAAATGTAATATTTTGTTTATTTTTAATTGTAACAGTATTTATGTCCAGAATAGTATATATATAACAATGAGAAAAATAATTCAGCGTCGATCGCCCTTACTAACCTGTTAGAATTTTTAATTTTTTCGAAATCAAAAAGACTTAATCTTAAGGTCTGACATCTTGTTTGACTTGGAGTTTCATTGTCATGACAAGAGGATTCTAGGTTTCAAATAAGCACCAACCGTCGTTTATGTTGTTGTTTTTATATAAATGTCCTCGTAACTTACGTAAACCTAGTTTTATCTTTGTCTACGATTCGCGAAAATTTAACAAAACACCATACTTGGTGCCTATTTTCTGTAGTAATAATATATCACCTACCGTTGTAATAAATAAGGAAAAAGCTTTATCAATTAAGTTAAAGTGCTTAAGCGAGTGGCTACTTTTAAATAATGATCATATAGCTTTTTAAATTGGTCGACATGATGGCGACCGAGCAATGTACCAGAAATGTACTGTTTAATACCGGTGTCCATTTTGACATTTGACATTAAAGTTTTATTTTCATACCTCAGTGGTTCTAAAGCACATCACCGTTCATAGACAATTAAATATTAAATCGCTATCGGAACCTATAGACAACATAAACCTGAATCTCTCTCATCTGGAACATAAGGTCGAACATAAGTTCAAAAGTTTCATTTGTGTTGTATAGCTCTTCGAAAAAGAACATATGTTGAAAGAAGAGTACAGGGTATTCGTTTAGTGAGCCCCTTTGTTAGAATCCCATATACCCCACGCACCCCTTCGGCACAATGATCACGTAGGTGATTTGGCCTCCAGTTGAAAAAAAGATATTCTCCTGGGAGGGTATTGTCGCCAACAATAAACCTAAGTTTGGCCGTAATTTATAATTACATACTTTTCACGGTATCCGTAATATTCGGCGAAGACTTGATGAAATTCAAATGGAAAATTCAGTGTAGTTCCACATATTTCCCCAACGAGTGGCCAAATAATTTTCAAGACGTCTCAATGGTCACTAAAAAAACAAAACAGAGGCAAATGGCTCTGGCTTAAATGACAGTAGCCCCACGTTGGCTTAATGGGTGATATTTTTATTGCCATTGTAGGCGAACACCTGATAGTGAGTGGTTACCGTCGCTGTCAGCCTTCAGGAATTCTTGGAGCACAGCCAAAGCGGCTGCTTACTACTGACAGCCTAGCTGCTGTCTACCGCTAAATGTCTTCCGTAGGATCGAACATCGAATTTTATAGACACGCCGCTATTCCACGAGCTTGTTTCTTGAAAGTAGGCATGCCCTGGGGTTAGACCCCATTAAGATTTTTATTTGAAAAGTAGGACATAAGCTGCATTTTCCCGGCATAAAAAGTTGCTTGTCTCACTTTTTGGTGGGTAGTTTCATTCCCGATCCTGCGGAAAGAATGGAAAGCAGTCGACGTCGCCCCAAACACGTCATCTCGGATCCTCCCGATCCACTAACGGTACTTTTAGGTACCTCAAACACCGGTCACCTTTTTCGTCGAACCCGTCGCTTGTGACGAAGGGCTCGACGAGTAAATTAACCCTCAGACACAGCCCACTGAGTTTCCCGCCGGATCTTCTCAGTGGGTCGCGTTTCCGATCCGGTGGTAGATTCTGCGAAGCACGGCTCTTGCTAGGGTTTGGGCCCCGTGAGCTCACCTACTAGTTAAGGTTACGCTGGAATAGCCTCTCAAGGCTACCAGCTTAGGTAGGAAAAAAAATGTGGGTAGTCGATTTCTAGGTCCGATCATACCTAAAATCATGAACCAGATACATACACTGACACATTTGCTATAGGAGATATAATCGATATTTCCGGGTAATGTCACATATCTAAAAACCATCCTATGTGTCAATCTAGATTATAAATTTAATTTTTTAATTAGATTTTTTGTCTAAATCCATTAACAGCTGTCCATTGCTGTGAATATATAACAAACATACAAACATTCACAATCATTATAAATATAATATAAAAGTGTAGATTATTTTACATTAAGTAGCTATCTTCACAAAGAGTCGCGATTCCTAACCGGTGATAGATGGACTCGGGAAGCACCTGCCCTTGAGCTATTAGGCCTTCTCTGAGTAGTTCTGAGGAGCTCGGATAACTGTTAACAAACCGCCCGCAGTGGAACACTTAAGTTCGCCATCCATCCTAGCCAAGCGGCAAGGATCTCTCTGGAACAATCCTTCCATCCCAAGAAAGTGGTTAGTACAACTGGATAATCAAACCAATACCTATCCGCTAAGAAAAAAACATGTATAATTAATTTACTGAAAAGTGTGTGTCGTTCTTTAAAATTTGTTTATCCCCTTCATAAACATGATATATTTGAAAGGTGAAAAGAAATAAGTAAAGCAGAAACATGCACGTCCTGAAAAGACGGATACACTCCGACGCCTATTTGTCGGAGAGCTTTATGAATAATTCTTTTATATTCCTCTTTTTCGAGTACATTAGATGAAAATTTCATACTTTGCCTGTATCTTATTTGAATTGCAACCGCTCATTTTGACGCTTTTAAAAAGGGTGTCTCTTTTCTTTAATTATTATGAAAATTATTATAATGAGTATAACAGAGGAAGTGTGAAAGTAGCCCCGGTAATCAACAAATTAAAGAGCGGACGGTTAGCGTGGTATGGACATGTGATGTGTAGAGAGAAGATGCATGTAACTAGGAGATGTATGGAAATGGTAGTGCAAAGTAGAGGGGGAAGAGGTCGACCGAAAAAGACATGGATGGAGTGTGTGAATGACGATATGAGAGAGAGTGGACTGAGTGTTGAGATAACGGCTGAATGGAAGAGAAAAATTAACTGTGCCGACCCCACCTAGTGGGATAAGGTGTGAAGTGGAAGAAAATTTCTTAATTTGACAACTTGCAGGTAGATCATTATTTTATATTCCTCAACCTAGGTGCATGACCTCGCGTGTCGTTTATTTATTATTGTGTTACATTGCGTGCTGTCCAAAATTTTACCTTTTCCGTTTTTGTTTTTAGATAACCGTGTCGAAAATAAACATGAATTAACCACTCCGTTTTGGAACTAACTTCTCTTTTGTACCATTTTTCTAAAGGTACGTTATTATGAAGCGAAGCTTTTTCGTTCAAAATACTTTATTTAATTGAGACTGTCATAAAAATGTATATATGTAATTGTATTACAAATTTTGTCCGCACATTAAGTACTAGAACCTCAAAATTTATAGCATACATTTATGTTTAAGATTTATATTCGCATATCAAGTGCTACCATTTTTATTTTCAAATAAATAGCGTCATCTGTAACATAAACTTAGCAGAAACCGTAATAAGTCTAGTGATAACAAGACATGTCGTTTGATGTTGCTAGAACCATTTTCTTTGATCTACCGCCCTCATCTTCAACAAAGTCTAAACGTATAACGATAAGAACAATTTAATATGATACGATAGGTCTTATGAAAATGGCTACCATACAAATTACCATTGGATTCTGTTCTACAAGAGAAAAATCTTCGAGTGTAGTGACAAATTGCTTTACTGTTTCATTTTAAATGAATGGGCCATGTTTTTTTTTATTGTTAAATGAGCTACATACGTGTATTTCTCGTTTGATCATAAAAGAAACAAATCTAGGCATATCATGAATATTCTTAAAAATAGGCGTACCTACGTCTTATTTTTAAACTTTACAAATATTAAAAACGTCATTTTTTTAATACGAAACATTTCATGTCGTCCACACACCATAATAGTTTAATTTACAGTGATTGTTCGAATCCATAAACTAATTTAAGGTAACAGTTTTGCTTTGAGAAAACAATAAAAACCTTTCGCCACAATTTTCAGGGCTGATTCCAGAATCGAATTGTATACAGCCGTTATATTTCCTGTCCAGCCTGTTTTCATAGAAGAGTATATCGTATATTCCATACAAAATACTCAGTATGACATTCCGAGCTTATGTTACGGAAATACAAAAAAAAAACTAACTGTGTAATTTGTGTGAATGTGTCACGAGCATTACAATGGGCTAGAAAGTCGTTCACATTCATTATTCGAGCCGGCGAGACCTCTCTCGACCCGCCTATGTTTGTAGCTGTCGCACGGATATGCTACATTTGGATTTAGGGACACGCGTCCTTTTTCGACTAACTCAGTAACTAATAAAGTACAGATTCAATATGTTCGTAATCATAGTCGAGGAGATTAGCCGACTTAGCCTAATAGGTGTATGGCTCTAATAAAAGAATAAAAATAAAAAAAATAGTCGAGGAGTCTATACAATCGCTAAAATTTCGTGAAAATGGAACTGGCTAATTAAAAAAAAAAACCTAATAATTAATACACTAGAGTTTTAAGTAAATTTAGTTATCCTTATCCAACTCCTTTGCTTGCGGTAGCATAAACTTAATTTGCCCTTGAAAACTGTGCAATAGTAATGGTGTCTGGTTTTCATTTTCTCTAACCCATTGTAAAGTAGTGCAACTGTAAACCCCAATAAAATCTGTTTGATTCATGAAATTTAGATACATTTTTATTTCATTACTAGCTGACCCGGCAGACTTCGTAGTGCCTTAATCGATAAATAAAAGACCTAAACTTTTGGGGGACACCTTAAAGGAAAAATAAAATTGTTATTTTTATATAATTAAAAAATATTTATGTACCTTTTAAACCTTCTCTGGACTTCCACAAATAATTCAAGACCAAAATTAGCCAAATCGGTCCAGCCGTTCTCGAGTTTTAGCGAGACTAACGAACAGCGATTCATATAATATATATAGATTGCATTATTACATACATAATAATATATTTGATTTTATTTACATAAAAAATACGTATAAAATTTCTGTGGATTTAGTTTTATGTTTGAAATTCAAAAATATCAATGAATCCCTCCATTCACGAGTTAAATAATATTAAATAACACCTGAAATACGTTTCATTTATGGCCTCAAGTGTAAGCATGTATTTCCACAGACGGAAAATACATGTCATGACGTCACAGCTCCGCCCGCCAAAATCTTTGCAGTCCACAAGCTAACATTATGTGACATGTTTTTTGCTTTACTGTAATGAATGGGAAGCCGCATCGAAGCTTCATTTCGTATAATTTTTATCTTAGTTTCTGCGTCGTTTTTACAATGTATTTTTTTCTGTTAATTTTTAAAGTAGATCGACAAACAGCTTTCATGGTATTAAACGGCTACCGGATGTTAAAGATCTAAAATGTGGATACGGCAGCCACCTCAAGACCAAGTTGAGGTTGCCTAAACCTTTAAACTGCTTCGTAGCAGAAGTATCTATTGCATTTAATACGCCTTACCAATGATAATGATAATTAATATAATTACAATGATATTTTGGATCACCGTCATTCGTTCGCCGTGAAAACGTGTTAGGTAAGGATTGTTTGAAAAAAAAAAGTCTTCGTTATCTTCTGGACCCTGATTTATAAAACTCTCAACAGGATGTATACAAACGCTATTATTATTATTATTTTTTTATTGCCCTTGTAGGCAGACGAGCATACGGCCCACCTGATGGTGAGTGGTTACCGTCGCCCATGGACTTCAGCAATGCCAGGGGCAGAGCCAAGCCGCTGCCTACCGCTTAATACTCTCCACAAGCCTCGTTTGAAGAAGGACATGTCATAGCGCTCGGGAAACACCGTGGAAGGGAGCTCATTCCATAGCCGGATGGTACGTGCCAAAAAAAATCTCTGGAAACGCACTGTGGATGACCGCAGTGGCTCCAGGTAGTATGGATGAACTCTATTCCGGTGGCGGGCGGTGCAATGGTAAAAACGAGATGCCGGTATCATCTCGAACAATTCCTCAGAGCACTCCCCATGGAACATACGGTACAAAATACAGAGGGAACCGAAGTCCCTCCGCAGACCGAGAGGCTCCAAACGATCCGAGAGAATGGGATTATCGACAATCCGAACGGCCCTCCTCTGTATGGAGTCAAATGGAAGAAGCTGGTATTTGGGAGCCCCGGCCCAGAGATGGGAGCAGTACTCCACGCGAGGCCGGACTTGTGCTTTATAAAGCAAAAGTCTTTGTCCAGGCGTGAAGTACCGCTTCGCTCTGTTGAGGACTCCCAGAATTTTGGACGCCAACTTGGCTTTGCCTTCCAAATGACTCCGAAACTGGACATCGCTCGAAATATCGACCCCAAGTATCCCGATACTCTCGGAAGGTTGTAGGGATACTCCTTGGAATTGCGGCGCCATGACAAAGGGGTCCTTCTTCGCAGTGAACGCGCAAACTTGTGTCTTTATAGGGTTGAATTGAACCAAGTTCAATTCACCCCATTCGGAGACTCGCCCCAGAGAGTTCTCCACTTCAGACACAAGTTTTGATCGTCTCTCTTGCACCGCGCTCCGAGAGAGACTCTGATGGCCGATATATCGCGCATCCCCTGTGCTGTCATCCGCATAGCAATGCATGCCATCAATAGAGAGCATGTCATTGATATACAGGATGAAAAGCGTGGGGGAGAGCACCGAACCTTGTGGAACGCCAGCGTTAATGGTCATGGTATCAGAACAGTCACCGTCTACAACGACCATGATGCTCCGCCCATCCAAAAAGCTAGCGATCCACTTGCAGAGACCCTCGGGGATTCCGTAAGATGGTAGCTTCGATAGAAGTGCCCTATGCCAGACCCTGTCGAAGGCCTTCGCGATATCAAGGCTCACAGCAAGAGCCTCGCCCTTGCTCTCCAAGGCTTCAGCCCACCTGTGAGTAAGGTATACAAGAAGATCGCCAGCTGAGCGACCGTGACGGAAACCTTACTGTCGGTCACTGATCAGCTGGCGATCCTCAAGATACTTCAGGAGTTGTGTATTTATTATTCGCTCCATCACCTTGGAAAGGAAGGAAGTTATCGCGATAGGCCTATAGCCCGACGGGTCCGACCGGTCACCCTTCTTGGGGATAGGGTGGACGTGGGCGGTCTTCCATGAAGACAGAACCCTGTTAGTGCAATAAGAGAGGCGATACAAACGCGTTAGCGCAGGTGTCAGCTCAGGGGCACACGTTTTCAGAACCACTGCGGGGATGCCGTCTGGCCCACTCGACTTATGGACGTCCAGGAGTCGGAGCTCCCGCCTGACTGCACACTGTGTGAAGCAGATATCCGGCAGGGAGCTATCACACCGGGGGATGTTCGGTGGTGTGGCACCCCCGTCGTCCACAGTCGAGTTCGAGGCGAAGAGTTTGACCAGAAGGTCAGCCTTCTCTTTCGCGCTGTGGGCCAGAGTGTCATCGGACTTGCGCAGTGGTGGGAGACTAGACCTGCAAAAGTTTTTCTTAGATGTTTCTCATTCTCTGGTTAAAATATCCTTATGTGACCAATTAATGCTTGAAATGTTTAGGTTGGTTGCAAACACAAAACGATAAAATCTGCAAACGACAAAATTGTTTCTAAAAAAAATCGAGCTCCTAAACAAAAGAGGTTTATTTAAAACTACATAGCGTTAAATTTTAATTTAAACTTTGGGGCTCGTCTCGTCTAAAGAGTTTGTCAAAACGAGAATCAAGATTTGCCGATATCGATTCCATTAGACCGGACAGGGGAATAAATGGACGTTTTCATTAGATCCACTCGATAGACAGCCGTAAGGCGATTTTCACGAGGCTTTGAGGATCGAACGCCGAAAATATCGTGTTTAAAGACGTTTGATCAATACCCGATGGCTTACAAATTTCGAAGGCTACTACTTTGACAGATAAGAAATAAAATTGAACGTGCTTTGTTAAGATCAAGATTTTATACACGAGTGAATAATTGATGATATGATCGAAGAAATTGATCATCTTATTTTACAACCGAAAATGTTACTTGAAAATGGTCTGTCTGGTTCTTTTATCAGATTATAATGTTGGTATGATCTATAAGTGGTAAGATCCTTTGCTTACTGTACAAAGCTTATTATTTCTATATTATTATTTCTATACACCCGTACCCATTAGCTATTTTGTTTGAATGAAATTATGGGTACCAGTATTTGCGATATTAATATTTACCTGAAAACAAATAACATGGGAATAAACCAATCTTGCCGTTTCTTCATTAGGAAAACAATTCCTCGAATCACTTATATTGCTTGATTATTACTTACTTTCTTAGAATTCAATTTCAGAGGATTATATTATTATAATGATATAAATTAGTAGGTATGTTTTTTTTTCTGGAATATGCTTTACTAAATCTATCTGGAATTACGTTTAGACAAATAGGCAATAAGACTGACTTTTTATCGTAAGAAAAATATTGGTTGATCCACATAGATTTATTCGTATTTTAAGTAACTCCGATTCACTGGTGGTAGGACCTCTTGTGAGTCCGCACGGGTAGGTACCACCACCCTGCCTATTTCTGCCGTGAAGCAGTAATGCGTTTCGGTTTGAAGAGTAGGGGCAGCCGTTGTAACTATACTGGAGACCTTAGAACGTATATCTCGAGGTGGGTGGCGCATTTACTTTGTAGATGTCTATGGGCTCCAGTAACCACTCAACACCAGGTGGGCTGTGAGCTCGTTCACACATCTAAGCAATAAAATAAAATGAAAGGTTTTGTTGTTTTTAAATTTAAAAAAAAACACGATTTGTACAGAATAAATAAGAAGTCAACATGCGAATTAGGCAGGAACAAGGCCACAAAGGATCGCCCATCACAGAGCGGTTCTCGTGGTAGTACAAAAAGTTAAATTGCGCAAGTTTTAATTTACGGAGCTGCGTTACTCCCTTTCCCGGTTCCTCTTGTTATGAAATTCTTAAACGTCATTTTTGCTTGAATCCTCAGTTTAGCTTTGTGATTCGAGCTCCGAAGAAAAGTTTTTATAGCCACTTGTGCATTTTTCTGGCTTCGCGCTTGTTGTCTTATGTTTGAATACAAATCTTTATTAAACATAACGGAATTGCGATTCTGTATTTCTTCTTCATATTTTATTGTGATTAGGCAGTCAAAATTACAGTCTACTTCGAGACATGAAGTAGAAATCTCCAAACATCCAACAACCCAAGCCAAAACAGAATTTGCTGAACAATATTGTTAAAATTTTGGTCATTCTATAATGGCGGATGATAAGAGGTAACGTAATAAATTATCGTCGGATGACACACCGGAAATGTTGAATTTTTTTCCACTGAAGCTATTGTAAAGTGTAATCAATCTTGTTCTATGAATCGAACTCATCAAATTTTAAAATTTTGAATTATCATAATCCTTTATCGAATTTTGTAAATATTATATTTCCTTCTCATACTGATCCTTGTTGACATTTTGCAAATGCTCTAAAGTAAAAAAAATATGTTTTTTTTATTATTAGCCCTTTATATTAATTACATATAGGCAAAAATAACAACTACAAAAAATGCTCTTAACATGACAGTCCAGTGTTCATTAGAAATTATCGTAGGTTTCTCTTTAATGTCTTCGATACTATTGGTACTTATTAACATAGTTTTGTTTGTGTCAAAACAAATATATGCATCTAGTTCAACTAGATGGCAAATGCTATCAAAACTGAAGCTAAAACGCAAAATTTTGTGTAATTATTCTTATTTTACCACTGTAGGTAGATGATTATACAGCCCATCTGATAGTGAGTGGTTATCGTCGCTCATGGACGTCAGCAATATCAGGGTAACAGTATACACTATTTCCACTTCTTAAATCTCATTTCAAGAAGAAAAGGTCAAAGCTCTCTGGAAACACCATAGAGGGGAGTTCATTTCAAATTCGGATTGATAATAACAAAAATATGCTTAGAAACGCAGTGTGAATGAACAGAGTGGTTCTAAATAGTATCTATTCACTCAGCTACGATTACGGATAGTGCTCTGGTAAAAAAGAAATGGAAGAATCATATCGAACAATTCCTCAGAGCACTCCTAATGGAACATTCGGTAAAACAATAAAAAGAGAGCCGATGTCCTTTCGTAAAACCTGAAGTTTCAAACAAGTAGCGAAAACGGAATGATCCATAATCCGAACGGTCCTTTCTTGGTAAAATCCATAATATTTATATCGTAATATAAACCTTTTCAATGCATTAATGGGTTTTGAATAGTTTATTGTTTTTATTTATTAATGAAAATTTCATAGTTTGAATTTAAAATAGGAATCTCAGATCAGAAGTCTTAAAATACATTTAAAAAAATTTAAGTTGGGACCTCGTAGGAGGTCCGTACCTAGTACCCGAATACCTAGTACCCAAAAAAAAAAAGCACAATCACTGCAGAAATTTTTACTTTTTACTCTAGAACTAATCATAGCAAATAGGCCTGGCAATTATTTTTTTAGTTTTAAATATTGTTTCAAGCTCTATCCTCTCTAAGAAATGACCGAAATGATTGTGAATTTTTTTAATAAAAAATAATACACACATTACATTTAAATGGGCGTACGTGTGCCGAATATATGAAAATACAATAACAAAGCTTAGCTTCATGTAAGGTGTGACGATGAATAAATTAAGTGGCTTTTTCATTTGTGATCTTTATGAAGCTTAAAGCTTTTCTAAAATTTAAAAAAATTCTATCAAATCATATGTTTATTACTTTGCAATCTAAAATATCGTTTAAATTATATTTCGTATAATAAAAATGTTTGACATTATATTTCATTCAATTCATGTTATTGCATTATATTGATTAAATTCAAATATACTTCACTTCTTTCCTGAACAAAAAATCTTAGCATATTCTTTTTAATTTTGTTCACTTCCAAATAGACTCATTCATATGGTATTACATGCTCGAATTCAAAGCTGAATATCGAAGTGGATTGGATTTTAGATTTAAAATCATATCTTGGATGCATTTTATTTGCATTGGGCTTTTACGAGTCGACTTACTTTGTCAATAATCTGACTTATGGAAACATTTCGAAATGGCATGAATTTGAATAGAAAGAGAAGTACTCGTATAGTCTAATTAATTAATGATTGCAACAAAAAGTATTAAGGTTATTTATTATACAATTGTGGGAACATAATTAAGAACCCTTTTTTAAAAGGGTAGATTTTTTCAATGTAACAACACCAAATAACTGTTTGTATTTTTATGGATTTCTCTTGCTATCGCAAAACTTTTCTAATCTAGCGATACACTCGTTGATAGACATGATCGACTAAAACATAAATACATAAAATTTATACATTAGATCTAAACCTAGTATTACTATTATACTTACTGGCTAGTACTATAATTAGGAAAGCTTAATTTTTTTTTTCATTCAAATTTAAATAGAGAAAACTCAGCGGCTCTGTGACTAAGTTACCATTTGTATAATTTTGGCGCCATTTATTGCTCTTTCTAAATGGTGATTACTTTATATGAAAACAATGGGGAAAAATAAAAGTTGTGAAAAGTAAACAAGGGAAGTAACAACAAAACTTCGCAATCAGAATTGATCGTATAAAAAAATAGTAGACCATCTGCAATGCTCGAAAATTATGGTTTTCCACGCTGTGAAGATTTTTGTTACGCATAAAACTTCTTCAAATGTTCCGCGTGTACCTAAATGGAGAAAGTCCTCTTGTCGAGATATCGAAATTTTGTTCATTGAGCCAAACAAAATCCTTTAAGGGGGAAAATGAGCTGAGAAAAGAATATTTTGGTGAAAACAATCCTTGAAAAATCTCAGCACGCACTATTTGAAGATGTTTCCCAGAAGAAAGGTTGTACGGAAGGCAAGGAAAGCCGAAAGTAGCAAGGAAGGTGCCAATATTTAAACGGTCCCATAGACAAGCCGGTTTTGGATTGGATAAAATACCTACATATATGAAAACTGGACAGTTAGAGAGAGTGAAATTATCCTTTCGAAAATTGGAGGAAAATTGGCAGTTTAATAAATCTTTATTAATTATTTGTCTAGCTTAATTACTATTTGGATTTGTGACTATAGAAGTTAAATAGTGAAAACAAAAACAATTATATTCTGTATTATCGATTATATGTAATTATCGATTATATTATGTAACTAGCGACCCGCCCTCGCTTCGCTTCGCTTAGGGAACTGTAATTTATTATTGATAACAGTATTTCTCCACTATTTAATGGATGTTATTATACAAATGAACCTTTCTCTTCAATCACTCTATCTATTAAAAAAACCGCATCAAAATCCGTTGCGTAGTTTTAAAGATTTAAGCATACATAGGGATATAGGGCCAGAGAAAGCGACTTTGTTTTATACTATGTAGTGATGTGAATGTTTATTAGATAGCTAATGCTTTTTCACAAGGAACATATAACTATAAATAAAAAAAGTGGAACTTCAAACTAAATGTATACATTGTATACATATTTGAGATTGTTAAATCTGTATATTATCTCCAAAATATCAGAAAGAGCATAAGGAGTCTTTTGGTGGGGCGTATCATGAACCACCAATAAAACCTTTTCTATAGAGAAGCATGACTGAAATATGACTATTTCGATCTTGTTGTGGATTATTGAAAAGTTACCATCGGGTCTTCGATGTCATTGCTAAAGATGAATGGAAGCGTTCACGTTGTAATGTCTGTTGACGCCGGTAAATTTCTAACACCAGTTATCCGTAGCTCTATGTGCCAATAGTAAGAACCCGAAACAATACAACAACTAAAAACAAAATGGCTGCGTAATGTTACAGAACAAACGATGATTTCATTACTTACAATTAACAGAATGTAATTATAATGGCTGGGCATCTTTAGTATTCAAGCTTTTACGTCCAAGTTCCTGCTGAGAAACGAATATCTAATTTCTGTGAAGGAAGCATATCTGCCGAAGCACTAGACATGAATATTAAACGTTGAATATCTGCCAGAGTGCAGACATTGTGAAAATTCACTGCGAACGAGAAATGGAAATCCCACGCTTCAATTGCATTTGTCATTAATATGATTCGTAGTTCACATTCAAATAAGGTGAATTTACTGGAAAGAAATACGTCTGAAGCTGACAGGATATTATGCGGACAGAAAAAAACCGATCGCAATTCTCCATTCTCAAATTTTCGAACCTACGAGTATGATGAGGTCGTGACGTATTGCGCGACATTGGAAACTTACGCTAAGAGGTCACGAGTGACAATGACCAAATTTGTAGTCATAAAAATTGGTCAGAAGACAACATTATTCTTATTAATTTCCTCCAGGTAAAAAGGTTTATCTTCTCCTTCTTTGTCGCCACCTTATCCCATTAGGTGGGGTCGTTACAGCGAATTTTTCTATTCCATTCTCCTCTATCAGCCGCCCAACACTCACTCCTATATCTCTCATATCGCCATTCACACACTCGAAGCCATGGATCTTCTTCGGTCGACCTCCACTCCCTTTACCTTGCACTACCATTTCCATATACATATCTCTTATTCACATGCATCCCTCTCTACGCATCACATGGCCATACCATGTTTATGTTTTACATTAATCTAGATTTGTAGTTTATGGCTTCGACGTCAAAGGTTACTGGAAACTATGGATAAAACATATGATCGTATGGGAAGGTATTCTCTAGTCTATATTTTTACGTAGCACTGATTCATTTCAGTTTCAAAATCCGTTTCGAGGCGTTTGGTGGTGTTATTCGCGTTTTGTCTATATGTAATACAGTAATAAACTAATAAAAGTCACCTGCTTTCGTCCAAGTTATATCGGCCCTTAAGATTCGACCTCAATTTATTTCTATTACTACAATCTCCACATATTTATCATTGGTTTTAACACTATTCTAAGTTCTTTGTAGTTATAATTTACTGACACTTAATTACTATTAAAACCAGTCTCGTAAGTTCAACATTATTATTTAAATTGTAGAATCTACTTTGACATTCCTAATTCAAAGCTTTCTAAAGTCTTAAGTATATATGAGAATGTAAATTAAGAGCAAACTTTATTTGTGAATGAGAAGTCTGCTTTTTTACTTACATTTGCGTATCTTTCGAATCTCAGAGCTCTCAGAGAGCTCTGCCACATTACGGGTACATTATAACACATCAAGGAAATGCACGCTCTTTCTCTAGTGGCTAATAAACAAAAAGTTTTTTGAAACAAAAACTCTGCAGTCGGAACTAAAATCTTTTAGCGTGGTACAACAATGTGCTTTATCTCAGCGCCAAAAGGACCGATTTACAAAGCAAAGTTATACGATGCTCAAAATTTATTTAGGGAAGTTACTTTCTCAGTGAACTTTCAGAAATTAAATAGAATAGTAAGGTTATTTGACTTGAGACGAATTGTATTTAATATTAAAAATAATTTAAGTATTGAATTTGGCTTCCGCGAACCATCAACATTGCAAATTGTGTTCAATCTTGCTTTTTGTTTTTATATTTAGGACAGTTTCGAGAACTTTAGATGTATTTGCGTCATCCGTGACCAAGCTTAAAGTAGCTTTATAGATATCCCACATCCAAGGCTCTTATTTATTATATGTATTTTGATTTATTTGTAAATATAAAAACAGTATGATATTTTTTTTACGAAAGATAAACACGCAATTCTGTGTTTAATGTAAAAGGCGACAGCCTTTAGGATTTAATCGAGTTTTGAGAGCTTTAGCGCCCTCCATTTTTTTCTTGTTTCAGTCAATTTACTACGGCTTACCGAGTTTATTAACAAGGGGATTTAATGATATTAATAAAAAGGTAATATTGACAAGATGATGATGATTTTGTAAGCTTTCGAAACTATCTCAAATATTGCATGTTCCTATTATTATGGATCACTTCATTAAATTGTGATAGTCTGGATATCTTTTACAGGCTGGATAGAGGAGTTTTTGGTTTTATATTAAGTCATTCAGTGCTCATAGACATCATCAAAACCACGTCAATGGATATCCATTATTATTATTACTAAATGGAGTTGTAATACTGCTGATACGCAAGTCACAAATCATAAGACATTTTATTACATTTTGACCAATTTCGACAAAAAAATATATAATATACTATGATATGGATTTAAATTTTGGATTTGCGATAATAATATTTAAAAATAAATAATGTATTGATGTCAGTATTTTTCCTTACTTTGGTATACGTGCAAGTAGTTTGCGATTAGTCGATCCTCTTGTTGTTATCGAATTATTTTAACTAGTGGTCCCGCAGTAGTCGAAATTTGACTATCATTAATTAAAATTATAAGCTTGAATATTATTATAGTGATTGTAGAAGTGTAATAGTATTTGACAATTATTTTCAAGTACTAATAGAATCTTTGCTTATTGCCAAACTTTTGTTTTGTGGTCAAGTTGAGAATAAATTAATATTGTCTGTCTTTAATATTATTTGTCTATAGTGTAGTCTTGGCGAAATCTGTGATTATAGAAGTAAACAGTCTGATAATAGAACCACAATAATGTACAAACTTATAATTTCAATTAATTATAGTCGAATTTCGACTACTGGGGGACCACTTATAAATACAGTATAAATGCAGATTGGGGACGTTTACGATACGAGATGGACTCGCAATTTCCACGTGTTGGACATTCGGAAATGAAAGGCGACTATCGATAACGATTCCGGCGCGGCGTATCGCCATCATGTTTGCGCATTTTGAGCTGCTCTTTTTCAATCACCTTTTATTGACAAACTGGTCGATTTTTTTACATATCTTCGCCTACAAAGTCGTTACAAGCTAGCTAAACTATATCTATATAAGTAAAAGTGTTAGGTTGATTTGAAATTTGAGTATCTACAGTCGGCATCATTGCGCCACTTTGAAAAGGCGGCACGACATGAGAACCCTCTTGTCGTGGCCGCTGGAAACTACATACCCGATCCTGTAGACCGAATGGTAAACAGTCAACGTCGCCCAAAACACGTCATTACGGATCCTCCCGATCCATTAACGGTGCTTCTAGGTTCCACTAGGCACCGGTCACCGCCCTCGTCGAACCCGTGGTTTGCGACGAAGGGCTCGACGAGTGAATTAACCCATAGACACAGCCCACTGAGTTTCTCGACGGATCTTCTCAGTGGGGCGCGTTTCCGATCCTGTGGTAGATTCTGCAAAGCACTGCTCTTACTAGAGCCAGTGTTAGCATCACTCTGGTTTGAGCTCATTTAAAAATAGACATATCGATAAAAGAATAAATTGAGTCCTGTTTAATCAGATTTACTAAAATGGATTACCGTGTTTTGATTGTGTACCTGTGACAATTTCGTTCTCTGGCATCAAACTGCAATTTGTACACTTGACAAAGACACAAGAATCGGGTACATTGAAGCGTCCTTGTTGAGCGCCCGATTTCACCTACCCGTCCGGGCG
This sequence comes from Bombyx mandarina, assembly GCF_030267445.1. Lineage (NCBI taxonomy): Eukaryota > Metazoa > Arthropoda > Insecta > Lepidoptera > Bombycidae > Bombyx > Bombyx mandarina. The sequence continues at coordinate 15,669,176 of NC_143216.1, read as the reverse complement.
TAGCTGGAATAGACCCCTAGGCTACCACCGAATAGGTAGAGAAAAAAAATTGAGCGTCTGACATTTTTGTCTAACCTAAAAATTTAGCCCATTAGTGTAAATAAATACCACAAATCGTGGCACACTATTATCTATCAATAATTATACTAGGCCAAGGCATTTTGAATGGCCTTTTAGTCTAAGTAAAATTTTGACTAATTAAAATAAAGTAATTTATCAAATCCTGTTCTTATTGTATTATACGCAGTTTTGATGTAAGAGAGCAATACACCGACTTCAAGTATTTTTTATTTATTTATTTAATTTTTTTTAAATTAGTAACACTTGCTGTTAGGCTTTCTATGGGTAAAAATTTAACATGTCCTAAATATTTCCCCAAACTATTATCACTGTACATCTCAGTTAATTTATTGTTTGAACATATACAACAAATAATTAGGACGCTGATAAGTTTCAAAACTTGGACCATAAATAATCAAACTTCAATAGTTGAGTGCGAGAACAAGGAGATGTTAAATCATAGCTGTACAAAACTTTACTCACGCACGTTTTGCCAATAACGCCAATTGTGGACGTAAATTCAACTAAAGCCATTGATATTTTGTATTTAAGTTTCAGGAGAAGGTCTTAAATTTTAGAATGAATAATTCCTTTGCGATTTCAATATCCGAGTATCATTCCGTTTTGGATTGATCAGCTACTACGCTGAAAAGCAAAGCAAAGATTCGTTGCTAATAAAGAGAGATACGCTGACGAAGAATAAAGTTTATTTGAAGCAAAACAATACCATAATAGAACTATTTGATTCGGCGCTGCTCCTGATAAATAGTGGTGGAATTACTGTAATAGATATTTTTTATCTGTTTCTCTTCTCGATTATTCTGCAATAAATCCGTACACTATGAGAAAATAAGCCGATGAAAAAGTTTAGAGTTAATGAACTCAATAAATGTGTTATTTGGTATGATTGAAATCAAGCAATTAATAAAATAAAAAGTAATCAGACCAAGAGATTGGTGGTGGGCGGATTACCTGTTCTAATCATGTTTTGTCTAAAGCTTCATCGTTATTTATTTTCAGTTCCATTAGTATCGTATTAATTTTAAAAGACTTCGTTAAATAATATTTACTTTTTCTCTTAAGCTCAGAAGAGTTTTATGAAATCAATACAACAAAGTCCCCAATAAGAAAAATAGTCATTTTCGAGATGATCAAATTTCAGTTCGACGTTCAGTTTTACTATAAAGGCAATTTAACCTCAATCCCATTTAGTTCTCAGACAACATTGGTATTGGCAAATAGAAACATATGTGTTCAAATAACATTACAGACAGTATTTGCGTTCAGAGTAATATTATGTCTTTTACCCATCGGATTACACGGCGTACTGCAATAGTTGCATTTTAATGAAGCATTTTGAATGTGTAATTTTATTTGCAAGTGTATGTGTATTAGGTAATTTTATTAGGAAGCATTAACGTATTTTTTTTATAATTTGTTACGCAAACAAGAGAAATAATAGTTCACAGAAATACCTACTACATTACAAAAACAAAACATTCGATATGGCTATTAACAACAGGCCTCTTAAGTTAATTTAAATGCATTGACAAGGCGGATAGACTTACCGGGCACTGAAAAAAAAATCTAATTTGAATATTAATTGATATTATTATGCATTGGGAATGGAGCGATTGCATTCGCGTTACCGCGGGGCAAATATACATAATATGACGTATAGCTGAGGCTCGGTGAAATAATACCATGATGAATATTAACGAGAAAAGCCTACTCTGAGTAACATATCTTTATATTATTTCCTTCCTTTAAATTATTTAGAATCTATGTAAGAAACTAGATAATGAATTATGCAAGAAATTTAATTTGCCCAAGCCTAGAATGTAAATAAAAAGAAGACCTTTTTAGTGAAATTTCATGGTAAGATTAATATGAAAATCAACGAACGATTATGAGAAGTAGCTGTATGTTTGAAGAGTCTTAATTTTAATATCCTTTTACATAAATCTAACATAGAACTCGACTTAGAGTAATTTACTGTGGTAGTTAAGTAGTAAGAGTTAAAATGAAAATAAATGAGCAGTTTTTGAAATAATTGTATGAAAATTATCTCGTTTTATTAAAAAGTCGCAGACCCGTTGAGTCGACTGTATCATTATAGATAATACACATAAATTAATTATAGATAAGGAACTCAAGCACTCAACAAAAATGATTACGGGCATCGGCCACTAGATGGCTTCGCTTCGATTAGTTTCTCATTGCTCCTATAGATGGCAGTAACATTTTACCTATATTTAATTTTTATGAAGGATGTTATACATTTTAAAAAAACAAAAATTAATAAAATTATCAATTTGTCTATAACAAATAAAGACATGTATGATTTATTAATTTTTATTTTCTGTGTTTAGTTGTACCATAATTAAATTTAGTTATACCAGTATTAAATGGCTTTACTTTAACAACATATTATTATTATAAGCTTAGGGGCAGCCACTATAAGATGTCGCTAGTTTCTATACAGAAAAAAATATCTGTCAGAAAATATCGCAGTTTCAGGGCCCTGTGTAGCATTTTGCAGTCGTGTCTGTATTGTTCAGTCAGGCAAACGTCACTACCACATCCTGTTCCGGCAGATCGCACACGACTGCTCCGATGCTGCATGCGTTATCTTGGCAACGTAAATTGTAACTCACTATTGTTTGTTGGATCGCTAACAAACAATAGTCAGCTACAATTTACGTAGGTAGGATCTATTAAAATTATCGACTTTGCCTTTATCTATTCTAGGTTCTAGTTACAAATATCATAGGGATGGTTGATGACTGACTGATAAATGACTTGAACATCGGTACATTTACGTCGTTAGTATACGTGTAGTACACTTTTTTATTACTTTTTTCCCCTGAGGGGCTCGGATGGATGGGTGAACGAACGGACTCAACCTGAAAGGTTTTGTATACACTGGCTCTAGCATGAGCAGAACTTAGCAGAAGATCCGTTGACAAAATCAATGAGTTGTATCTACGACGAGTTCGACGAAGACGGTGCCATCAAGAGTGGATTCGGAGGATATGACAAGACATTTTTCGCGCGACGCGGACTTTGGGTTGTGCCGTCACCTGGGTCGGATATGTACATACTTAGCATCAGCCACGATAAGAGGGTTATCGTGTCGCGCCGCTTTCTCGAAGCAGCGTTCTGATGCTACCTCTAGATACTTGCCTATCGGTTTTAAATTTAGATCATCGGGAACATAGGCATTCCTTACGTACCATAGTGCTCCGACGCCTATCTTGCAGAAACGGGATTAGAAGACCTAGAGAGAATTTATGTAGATGCGGGCCGTGTGGGCAAACACTTGCATATGTTTTCTTGGAACATATACAGGTTTTATAGAGTGTATTAGCTAGCATATTTCTCGTCGTCAAAATGACTGTGCGTTTAAAATTTTACTAATTAATCTGAAATTTACTTATTTGTCAATTAGCCAAAATTTTCATATGCGATATCTTTATTGAGATTGTCTTTTACGAGTATAAGAGTCACTCATGATTTGTTACTGGTTCTTTAACCCCAAATAAGTACTATACGATATAATGCGAAAAGTGCTGCTTATTCATTACAAAGAAACTCGCTTAGTGACGCTTGCAATTGTTTCTGTAAGTATTGTGCAGTCATGTGAACGTCACCACCCGCGTTCTGTTTCCGCAAACGGTGCACAATGCCAGCGGTTTACACATTTATTTTTCCCAACGAATGACACAGCTGTCGATAATTTCTCTTAAAGCTATGTGACTCAATAAGTTCTTCGCTATGAAATAGTTTGGTAGGGTAACGCTTATTATAAGCTAGGTCGTCCAAAAATTTTTAAACACCAAAAGAGAATGTCCATGATGAGCTATGACCTCATACGTCATTGCTTACGGGAGAGATGGTAAGATCTTCCCAAAATGTACGCATGTTCCCTTTATTCCCTAATATTTACCACTATATTTACCCTTATTTATTTCTAGTATATTTTTATAAAAGTTGATAAGGATTTAACTATACTTTATCACCTTATATGGCCGAAGTAAATTTGAAAAAGGAAGTTCTGCCCATAAAAACAGATAACTTTTTTCATTTACTCAAAGGCTCTGGCTGTTAAAAATTGTAGCATAAGCTATACATTAGTCGTGAACTTTTGAACATTCATACAGAAACAAAATAATCCAACTCAACTCAATAACTCAACTCAATGTCAACTAGAAAATGCGGATTGTTGTTAAGAAATATAAAGTCGACTCTGCAACTATGTCTTGATGAACGAGAACTGCGTTGTACTTACTTTGTTGCGTTATTGATTGTTTCATAAACAAAACAGTAAATTACATGTGTTGAAATAGTAATTGACAATTAGACTGAAAACGCAAACATGTGTTTTTATTGTAAGTCCTTCTTTCGCGGAAGCACTGAGATGGGTTTTTTAAAAAAGTAAGCTCGGCGAATTTTTTTCTTTTGTTATTCAAAAATTAAATCAATGTATGTTACCCAGTGTCGCGGCTGTATACTGTAGAATAGCAAGAATCACTTTATGAGCGTCGTAAAGGATATATTATGGGATTAATTTCAATATGAGTACGAACGTTCCCTTAGTATACTAAATATAATCGCAAATCGACATTAAAGGGTTAGGCGTATTGTGAGGCTGTGCTTGAAGGGGTCATTATCCTGCCTATTTCTACCACACAGCAGTCATGCATTCCAATTTGATGATCGGGACCGCCTTTACGCAATTCGCCAGTCGCATCATTTACATTACGATGTCATAATTTAACACAAAGTGGGATGTGAGCTCGTTCACCTGTATCACAATTTAAAAAATCTTGTGTCAAATGATTGCGGGAGCGCAGAGAGATCATACCTTAAATGCCACCAACTATTTTGAAACATGAGGTCTAAGTCTCAATCGAATAGTCCTAGCCTTAATATCGGAACGCATTACTGCTCCACAGGAGACAGAGGGAAGGTTATACCTACCTGTGCTCATAAAACGCCTCAGAGTTGGCAGACCACCAGCTATTGCGCAAGTTATAATATCTGTGGGTTTGATTTTTGTTACGTAAAGTTTTTCCTTTATTGTGGAATTAATTCGTCAGCATATGCTGAGTAGGTACGTATATCATTAAAAACCTGCAAGATTTTGACACCAACATAATCACATTGCTTGCAACAAAAAAATAATGTAAGCTTGAGTCTCGAAGTTGTTGCAGACAAAAGTTACGCAGAAATTTGTCAGTTGAGCCCAGTTACAATTGCATTTAAAATACTAAAACTACAGATAAAAATGCTTTAACAACAGCGTTCTTCCAAAACAATTACTGCAGCTGTCCAATTACGTGGTATACCAGCTCAGAACTAGTAGGTAAGGTATTTTCGAATAATTTTCTCGTTGTTCTCGAAACACTGCATTTATAAATGTTTGGCGTAGTTCCAGTTGTCTGTATGCACAATTTCTAGGGTCTCCAAGCTTGATGACTGTGCGAAAACGTGACCAAGAGAAGACTTATAACCCGTGTTGTCAGCGTATTGTGAAGCTTTATTAGTTACAGCTATAGACAGATATAAATTCCTACATTATTGCTCAATAACCTAGTGGTATTTCCTATAATCTTCCATTAGAACAAATTTAGTTGACTTTCAATGATTGAACAAAATCATACTTGAACAACAATTTAGAATTATAACAGAATTAATAATTGAAGACTAAGGTATTCTAGCTCTTAAAGTGTTGCCTGTAATTTAGTACAATTTTATGTGCCTCGTTTCATCATGAAAATTTGGTGTAGTCACAAAAAGATACTAAAACAGGGTATATAACGAAGCCGTGTGGAGCGAGGCCTTAATAAAAATCGCAATTAAAAGCACAATTTCTCGTCAAGGCAACGTCAGAACTCATCTTGTCCCTCATTAAACAAAATCCGGTTCTAGGTGCTAGTGGATAGTAATAAAAAAATACTCTGCTATAAATTTCAAAAATGCGAGTAAGTGTAGTGCTCGCTGGGGACACATAAAGCTAACAGATTGCGGCAATTTCCAATGCGTTACGTATTTCGATAGCAATTTTCTCCATGGTAGTCGGTTTAGACGAGGTACGCTATCGATGCGACATCGTATCGTATCGAAATTTACTGATGTGTGTACCTGGTGATTTGGGGTTCGCATGTCGAAACATTTTAGACACATGTTTTTTAGATTGGTTTTTGAAGTTTGTTGTTTGTAAAGAAAAGTTTATTATTATAAATCAAAGTCTTATATTATTTTTTTATTTGTATAGTGTATGTTTCATCTATTTGTAGTTCTTGTTCTTCGATTCGCGTCTGATTCTGCGGATTGCGTTTAAGTCATAGGTGGCTACAAGGACTTTCCATCCTGTCGGTCCGCATGGACCTTCCATACCCTTTAGCTCGCATAACACTACCCCGAAACTGGGATCACCGGAAATTAGTGCTGTGAAATATTTAGTTCGGACAGTCTTAAGTTAGTCTTTTAACTATTCATCTCATTTGCATTTGCTGTTTCTTCGTTTTTTGAAAATTACTTTGTACATGATACAGTTGGTCTAGTATTTTATAAACAGACAAGAGTATAGAAGTAAGGCTACTCCGGCCACCACCAGCTACTACCATTTCTCATACATCTCTCACAAAGTGATTATTCGGACCGCAATTTCTATCTAAATCCGCTTGTTACTGTCCACCTAATTTCTGTCTTATGGTATGTATAACGTGACCTATTTTTCGTGTTAAAGCGGGACGCCTACGGAATTTCGTATATAAATAAATACATATATAGGGAACGTCGGGGTAAGATGTAATATTTGTGTGCAAAATAAAAAATATGGTTTAAAAAATGACTTGAAATAATTTATTATGGTATCTTACCCTCACTGACATCTTAATTCTTATACTAACTTGCCCTTAAAATAATATTCATAAATAATTTCGCAACAAAAAACTACTTTTCTACAGCAAAATTAGTGTTACTTTAGTATGTATTTTGTAATACAATAAGCACATGAATAACACATGCATAACAGATAAATTAAAGCGGGGAATTTTTGTTCTTGTTGAGGACAGCGGAACGGACAGCCTGAAAGCGGGACAATCCCGCCCAAAGCGGGACGTATGGTCACATTAGGTATGTGTTATATACCATAAGACATAAATTGATGTTACCGTATTGTCATAATTGTCCGATAGAAAAATCATTTTATACTATATTCAAGTTCAAATATCGGTCACATGCCTGCCTTCAGATTACGCTGTCACGGAATGTTAATTTCCCCATCAAAGCTAATAACATTCAGTATATATCTATATATATTTATATACCCATGTATACTATTAAAATGTTCTCTAAGCCTAGTATGTGATACTTTTATGCCGTAAGTATATATTTTAATATGGTTTGATTACCGGTCATATACCTATAGACTGAATGGTAAACAGCCAACGTCGCCAACACGTCATTACGGATCCTCCCGATCCATTAACGGTGCTTTTGGGCACCACAAGTACCGTTCATCGTCCTTTGCGACGAAGGGCTCAACGAGTGAATTAACCCATAGATACGGCCCACTGAGTTTCTCGCCAAATCTTCTCAGTGGGTCGCGTTTCTGATCTGGTGGTAGATTCTGCGAAGCACTGCTCTTGCTATGGTCAGTGCTAGCAACATCCCCGGCTTGAGCTATGTGAACTCACCTACGCGCCAAGGAGAAGCTGGAATAGGTTCTCAATGGTATCAGCATAGGTAGGAAAAAACATTGCCGGTGGAAGTCGTTTATTTTGTTCTGGTGTAGGTATTATTGTAATTTTTAATTCAAACTTTGTTATTCGATTTCAAACTTTAACTCATATGTATATAATACGTTTTCAAGGAAAGTTTACATATATGTACAACTTCCTAGGGCCATCGGTCTACCGAGCAACGACAAATTATAGGCGATAATGGAAGACGATACTCAATCTACCGTTGAGATATCAGCAGCTTTCAACGTTAGGATCAAAACAATATTGGTCCATTTGTGTCAAATTGGCATAATTTGGATAAATTGGATAAAAAACTTGATAAAGGGGTGCGGCACGAAATAAACGATCGCCATTAAGGTTTACCTGCGTTGCTTAACAGACACCAAAACAAAAGGATTCTGGACCGCATTGTCACTTGTGATAAAAAAAAAAAAAAAATTATAATTTTTAGCGCTCATCATTTAAGTTAGACCGTAGTTCAGATGGTTCAGCATCTAGCCAATGCTCCTAACCATCTATCTATATCGTACGTTAATTTTTTGATTGATATAAATTAAAAATATCTCCAAAAAAAAGACTAACTTTCTATTACGGTTATTTCGTAGCTAAAGACCAGTAATAATATATTTAGTGAGAGCTGTGTTAAACGGAGATTATAAAATAGAAAATTTCGCACAAAGAACGTCTTAATAAGTTTTATTCGTCCGACAGTACCGAAAACTTTGTTTGAAGAGGAATTATCTTTTCACTTGTCACGAGCACTTAAACGTGGCCGAGACAGCTGTGTAATACAAGATGAGGTTCGTTATTAATCTGTTTATCTTTAATTCATGATTTCAAAGAAATGCTTCATTGCCCTTGGGATTCCGGGACGGGAGGAAGAACTCTTTTTAAATAAATTTACGTATGGAAAATTTTCACTTTTAGATTTCAATAGTATGTAAAACATTGAGAACGGTCGACTAAATCTAATATTCATATAGTCGTTGCTATTGCCGTAGTTTTATTTCTCTTTCAATTAAATTTTTAAAGCTTGCTTATACAGACTATTGTCTGGTAATAAGCGAATAGATTAATAGATAAGAGTAAGCTAATAGAAGATCACCATTTCCTTACAGAAGTTTGAAAAATTCTGTTAGCGTTTCATTGCACGTGTATCAATAATTTTGCTTATACGGTTATTAGCATGTAGTTTAAATATAGCTGTCGTTGTTATTATCACTGTGATTATATTGTGCTTTTTTTCCTACCTGAGCTGATAGCCTTGAGAGGCTATGTCAGCGTAACCTCACAAGTAGGTGAGTTCACGGGGCTCAAACCTGACGACGTTGCTAACACTAGCCCGAGCAGTGCTTCGCAGAGTCTACCACTGGATCGGAAACGCGACCCACTGAGAAGATCCGGCGAGAAACTCAGTGGACTGTGCCTGCGGGTTAATTTACTCGCCGAGCCCTTCGTCGCAAACGACGGATTCGACGATGACAGGTACTTGAGGTACCTAAAAGCGCCATTAGTGGATCGGGAGGATCCGAAATGACGTGTTCAGGGTGACGTGGACTGTTTACCATTCGGTCCTCAGGATCGAGAATGATTATATTGTCGGTGGACCGTCGACACATCAGTTATCCAATCCTGTCTTATTTACGACCTTTTGTATAAGATACACCTGGACATACATGGACAAATCAGCCACTTTATTGAGCCACCGAATTCATTCGTTTAAGCAGGTTCGTTCGTTTATTTGTTGAGTATGAGGAGCGCTATGTTGTACAGAATATATTATCTATAAATGAATAAAAAAATTATTGGCGTTCAAAATTACAGTGAAAGAAACGTTCAGAACCTTTTTTTTTTCTATCAGCGCTAATTTCATTCAGGATCAAAACACATTTTGAATTCAGTCCAAGAAACCGTTTCCTTTGAAATTTCTCGCACGAGTTTCCGAAAACAATTTTCACTTGGCGGACTTCATTTTTAGCGCGGCTTTTATTTTTCATGTTTCTGTTTTGCATGTACATATTTTTTCTACCCTTTCAAGCTAAATCTACCGTAATTAGCTTTTCTTTTATTTTCTCCACAAAGCAATTTTAATAATGGCTTACTTATAATATTAACTAGATGATGATTTTTTTTGATAACGCCATCTTGTTGTGTCTTTAAAGCGTTTAGTTGCCCTCAATTAAGAAAAATAGTATTATTATTCGCCAATAGATGTCGGGAAGAGTTAGTTGATTATTGAAAACATGAATAAAACAACATTTTCTGAAAATAAATCGTAGCTAGATCGATTTATCACCCCCGAAATCCCCTGTATACTAAATTTTATGAAAATCGTTGGAGCCGTTTCCGAGATTCAGATTATATATATACAAGAATTGCTCGTTTAAAGGTATAAGGTTCCGTAAAACTTTCGTCATTCTAATAATACTAATTAAATAAAAGACATTTTTAAAAGTAAAAAAAAAACAATTACATATACTATCTAAATTTGACGAACAATCAAATCGCGATTATTCTAAGTCTTTGTAGTAAGTATTGTTTCAAAAGATTCAAGTTTTGTTTTCGCTTTGCTACTTTTCAATTTCAACTGATCTGATAACATAATGACCTTGACCTTAAATCTTTAATACGACTGACTACTACTTTGTATGACTAGCACATGGTTTGAAATCATTACCTACACCGTCTTCTTCGTAGCTAGATAGCTAGTATAAATAATATAAATAGCGAGTTAATAAGTTTTACTGGTGGTAGGACCTCTTGTGAGTCCGCGCGGGTGGGTACCACCACCCTGCCCATTTCTGCCGTGAAGCATTAATGCGTTTCGGTTTGAAGGGTGGGGCAGCCGTTGTAACTATACTCGAGACCTTAGAACTTATATCTCAAGGTGGGTGGCGCATTTACGTTGTGGATGTCTATGGGCTCCAGTAACCACTTAACACCAGGTGGGCTGTGAGCTCGTCCACCCATCTAAGCAATAAAAAAAAAAGGAAAAAAAAAAGAGTAATTGCATTTTAAAGTATATTATTATTAACCTTTACTATAAAGGGGATTGCCCACTCTCCATAGTGTGCTAGGCCCAAGATGGACATCAAATATTACTATAAAAATGTACTGATTCAAATTCTTAAATGTTTTGGATATCTAAAAAATATATTGAAATTGACGCCACTATTATAAAAAATATAATAAAAATAAAAACTCGTTTTGAGGTTAATTTTCTATATAAATAAGTGTCGGATTGTGAGATACTTCAAGAACTTTTCTTTTCTTAATGTTTAAGATGTTCCTAATTTATTTTTATCCAATAGGGTATAAAAACACACTTAATTCTTTAAATATCTATATTTTCTTCATCTTCATACACAATTAGTATCATCTAAAAATAGCAAAGGAGAGCATATACACGGTTTTAAATCTCGGTCAGGGTAAAACCACAATTCACACAATGTTTTTTAGTCGTAGTATGAAACGTTATTGATAAAAGTAAAATAAATCGAAGAAAAATCAAAACACATCCATTTTGTACGCAAGCACAACACCACAAGCAGCAAGCGAAGTGTCAGTCAGTCAGATTAAATTCAGTGTTGTCAGTATAAAGAAAAATAATTACATGAAATTCATATATCGATTATTTTTTTAAATAACCGATAATTGATTTATATCTTAATCTTTTTTTACGAGTACACATTATTTTTTATGTTTTTGTTTTAGTTGTACATATTTAAATAACAATACTAGTAAAGTTTTTTTATTGCTTAGATGGGTGGGCGAGCTCACAGCCACCCTGGTGTTGCTAAGTGGTTACTCGAGCCCACATACATCTACAACGTAAATGCGCCACCCACCTTGAGATATAAGTTCTAAGGTCTCAAGTATAGTTACAAGTTAAAGTCCAATGGGTATGTCTTCGATGTTATTTTATGTGCATAAAATCCATTAAAATCGTTTGATTAATGATAATACTTAAAATGATTTATTTATATGTTTTATTTATATACTCAAAATATTTACTTCATACGTAAAAGGATTTGAAGCTGGCAATATTTTTCCCGCAAAAATAAAAATCCTTGTTTTTTCAATAGAGTTACTTTTTTTAAACTACTTATTGTAAACTATAGTGGCGCTTATTTGCAAGAAAGTAAATGCATATTTATTTATGACAAAATTAATGCACTAAGTATTTTTTCTATAATCTATTGTCCGCTTTGGGCCGAAAATGGGCCATCCCCTTTTTGGTGTAGTATCGATACGACTACGCTGCTACCCAAATCCCGTAGTCAGGTACAAATATAATGAAAAACGTACTTAATTCATGTTCCCGAGGGAGTTCCCGATTCAAGTATTTCTATGTGAACGAGAGATCCGATATGCCTATAAGTGTGAGCGAGAGGTCTGATAAAAATGATTTTTAGCTCATTTCGCACGTTATAATATAATAAATAAATATAAATATTTACTAACAATCACACCACGTTAACTGGTCCCGTGATAAGTTCGTAAAGAACTTGTGTTACAGGTACCAGATAACGGAAATAAATGTAAGATTTTTATTATACAAATACATATATTTAAGACACATCCATAACCCTGGAAAAGACATTTATATTTTTCATACAAATACCTTCCCTTGACGGGATTCGAACCCGCGACCCCCTTGTGTAGTGACCATGTCACTTACCACTACACCAGACGGCCGTTATAATGCCTCTTATTGTACTAAAATTAAAATCCCCAATGATAATTACGTTTCAGTGTGGGTGTGCCAGCATTTAAGCTGTAATGACTATGGGCTGCAGACTTTCGCCAAGATGAGCCAAAAGCTATATTATTATGTAATAAAAAAACTGAAGACTAGTCAATAGGAGAGAAGAAACTATTAAATTATTTATTACGATAAACAGGAAATATTTCATATTATTCTTCAGATCAAGATTCACGGTACTCAATTCAGTAAAAGAGAAATTATTTTTTATATTATTTTCATAACACACTATGTCAGCGGAACATATTCAATATACTTAAGGAGTCTCTTTTGCCTACAAAAAATCAAGAGCATAACAATTTTATTATAATATAATTTCATTTTATGATATAGAACCCTTTGCCCTTTATTGTTTTAGTAAAGGGTGAAAGATAAATGCGAGGTCCGTCTTACTTGCCCTTTCAAGTTTCTATATTATATTAGGAAGTTCCGATTGTTCAAATAATGGAATAATCTTTTAGTTTTTTTTCTCTGAGTGCTTTTATGATTAAAATATCAGGTGCTTCTTTTTTTAAATCGACCGATATTTTAAATCTTTTTTTATTGCTTGATGGGTGGACGAGCTCACAGCCCACTTGGTGTTAAGTGGTTACTGGAGGCCATAGATATCTACGACGTAAATGCGCCACCCACCTTGAGATATAAGTTTTAAGGTCTCAAGTATAGCTACAACGGCTGCCCCACCCTTCAAACTGAAACGCATTACTGCTTCACGGCAGAAATAGGTTGGGTGGTGGTACCTACCCGCGCGGACTCACAAGAGGTCCGATCAACAGTAATTACGCAAATTAAAATTTGCGGGTTTGATTTTTATTACACGATGTTATTCCTTCACCGTTGAAATCAATCGAGAACAAATTTGTTGAGTAAGTACTTCATTAGAAAAATTTGTACCCGCTTGGGATTCGAACACCGGTGCATCGCTCAACACGAATGTACCGGACGTCTTATCCTCTAGGCCACGACGACTTCTAATAAATCTTCTAAATCTATTAATCCTTCGAGAATACTTCTACAATTCGCATAACTTCATTGCTGAAGGTCGTGTCCTTGAAATGTCTTTGAGGCTCTTTGTACAATCATCTTCCACTTCGTTCGATCTTCGGCTTCCCTCAGGGCAGTTGTAACAGAGATTCTGGTGAACGCCGTCACTTAATCCGACCAACGGTTTGGTGACCGGCCGACAGGTCTCTTCCCTTCTACCTTGCCCACCACTACCAATTTCTCAAGGTCATCTGAGTTGTCAAAATATCATACAAATAGTGTTACAGTACCCAGCCGTAAATATTGCACATCGACATTTGGAAAGAGACAGTCGGCAAATCTGGAATTTGTAGAGCGCTATCTCTGTCGCACGAAACCCTAGCAGTGCTATCTGTTCGAAACACACACTACCTCACTTGATTCTACTGGTTGTTGAACGTCTTGTGAGTCCGCACGGGTAGGCCAGCCTGCCTATTTCTGCCGTAAAGCAGTAATGCGTTTTGGCTTGAGAGGTGGGGCAGCCGTTCTAATATAAAAACTGAGACCTTATGTCTCAAGATGGGTGACGGCATTTACGTTACAGATGCCTATGGGCATCGGTTACCTTTTAAAACATTTGAGCGGTAAGCACGTCCATCTATCTTAGCAATAAACAAACAAGAAAAAACCTCAACATCAACTCTTCGAGGTGCATTTGTATTCATTCGTTTCTTATTCGACACTTAGTGTAATAATATATATCGTCAGTATAACAAACTATACCAAGCACATAATATGCGTCTTTGATACGCAATGAAAGTCCTAAATATCAACAATCCAACAGATTAAAAAGTAAACAAAATAACACTGTCTATACATCCATAGTAAGTTTAATACATTGTTTTCTCAAACTTTGATAACTACGTTAACAATATAATCTCCATATAAGTCAATTATGAAATTGAAAGCAGCGTACGGATTTCTATAGTATACATATTAACTATATAATGTGGCTTAACTAACATTAACTTAATATCATATAATGTATTAAACTTGTATTAAAGTATAATTTAGTTTTAAAGTGATTACATTGTGTATCAGTTAAATGTAAAATCTATACTAATATTATAAAGCTGAAGAGTTTGTTTGTTTGAACACGCTAATCTCAGGAACTACTGGTCCGATTTGTAAAATTCTTTCAGTGTTAGATAGCCCATTTATTGAGAAAGGCTGTAGACTATATAACATCACGGTAAAACCAATACAAGTGGAGCAGCAATAAAGAATGTTTCAAAATAGGGGTTTAAATAGCTCCTTAACATTCTATAATTCAAAAATATTTTCACTTTCTACGTAAATGAAGTGGGGAGTAAAATTTAGCGTTATGCCAAAGTAACTATTTATTGCACGCGGACGGAGTCGCGTACAAAAGCTAGTATTATTATAATGCTGTGTCCATTACCAATTGCGTAAAATCACTAATTTATATTATTAAAACTACACATGCTCTTAACTTATGCTAATGTGATTTTAGTACTTGCTCAAAGAACGCTCTAAAATTGTATGAAGTTTCAAGAAAATCGGATAATAAATCAAAACGTATTGACTATAAATGAATCGATAAACCAATAAATACTATTATTTAATACACTATAATAATTAAAAAAAAATATCTTGTCTTATGTATAGCTATCCCAAACGCTCTCTGATAATCTGAACGCTACTAAATCCCTTTCGAATAAATCACAATTTAAATTTGGCTGATTAATGGAATTGAATAAACTAAGTCCTAGCAACCCTGCTATCAGCAATACATGATCAAAGTTCATTGACGCTCAGGTTGAAAATAAAATTTATTAAAACCTAGATGTGCTGCTCTACGGCGAAATTTACGATATAATGTAGAAATTAATTTTATGACACACTTGATCTTATACCTTTAAGCGAGCAATTCTTGTATATTAATATATATATAATCTGAATCTCGGAAACGGCTCCAACGATTTTCATAAAATCTAGTATACAGGGGATTTCGGGGGCGATAAATCGATCTAGCTACGATTTATTTTCAGAAAATGTTCATGTTTATTCGTGTTTTCAATAATCAACTCTTCCCGACATCTATTGACGAATAATAATACTGTTTTTCTTAATTGAGGGCAACTAATCGCTTTAAAGACACAACAAGATGGCGTTATCAAAAATAAACCGAGCTAAGCTCGGTCATCATCTAGTAAATATTTAAAAGTCGTTGTCGTATTCACGAAATTAATAATATATCAAACAAAAATGACTGCAAAATCATGTTTTAAATTGCTAGACGGATCCACTCATTGAAGTGGTGCAAATGAAGTACTTAAGTATCGGATTGAACGCATGAAGGGGACAACATTCATGATAAATCAAAGAGTATTTTTCCGGCTTATAAATAAAACGGAAATTCGGTTCGTGCCTCTAAAGTAGACGTTTGCTGGTCTCGAGGAGTATTCACAAAGAAAAATATGCGGAGTAGCTCTGTATGAATAATTTTGGACAAACGAAGCGGCTTTTTTCGATTCACTAGCGGCGTAGAATTATCAATGATAAGTACCTAATATTATACTAAAGGTATAGATCGAAAATATCGATATTAAAATAAGTATTCAATCTGTTTTGCCGTTTTAAGCCGAAGTTAAACAATTTCTTGCAAAACATAACCGTTCTGTTTGTTTTCAATTATTAATTTTGTTTTATTTTATAAGTGACAGGGTATATATGTAGTAATATGTTCAATACAGTCTAAGCAAATCTTAAAAAAAAAAAAGTTTTTCAAAATATTTATTATTTTATTATTACTAATGAAATAAACTCCAAAGCTGAGACTTTTGAATGGTTTTCCGTGTCATGACTCATAACTTTCGTCTACAAACAAAACTATGCCTACATCAACACTTTTTGTTTACTGATTCGGTTTCTCTGTTAGACGTGTTAGCAAAAAATAGGGCAATCTAAATTGGGTCAAGTGTTTTATTTTAACATTGCTTTTAATGTATTTAAACAAGTTTCATGGCACTTATGTATCCCGCTGTTCTTTAAAATATACTTGCTGTTCTAGCTAAGTTTCTAACTTAGTTTGTTTGCTGAAATGGAATGACGACGAATTCACTGTCCTTATTGTTTAGTTGTAATCAGAGCCCGTAGATTCGAACAGAGGATGCAATTTTTTGGGCCGGGGGCCGAACCTCTTACGAGGTTCCCACGCCTATACGACACTCAGGGTATGTGGGCCTAAAAAATCCGCAATTGTTGGTATCGGGCCGTGGGCTCAAGGATGGTATTTAGAGCCCTACCCACTAAACGACTCCCCTGCACTCTCGGACAAGAGTTCGATCACCCGTAGTCAGAACTCGGAGGGGATAAGGTTGTTACCATTTTTTTTTCTCAGGCAGGAGGTAGAACCTTCTTCGAGGTTTTCGCACCTAAGGGGCATTTTTATTTTTTATTTTTATTGCTTAGATGGGTGGACGAGCTCACAGCTCACCTGGTGTTAAGTGGTTACTGGAGCCCATAGACATTTACAACGTAAATGCGCCACCCACCTTGAGATATAAGTTCTAAGATCTCAGTATAGTTACAACGGCTGCCCTACCCTTCAAACCGAAACGCATTACTGCTTCATGGCAGAAATAGGCAGGGCGGTGGTACCTACCCGTGCGGACTCACAAGAGGTCCTACCACCAGTAATTACGCAAATTATAATTTTGCGGGTGTTGATTTCTATTACATGATTTCTATTACATGCGGGGCATGTGGGATTTGAACTACGCTGACTGGAATGAACTATGCGTCTTAAGGAATAAATGTGGCAAAATTAATCGTAGCCGCCATCATATAATACGATAACTTCATACTTTAACCCTTCTTACGGTGACAACACGAGTTTGAATAACAATGCTATTTTTTTATTGTGAAATAATCTTCTTCGAAACAAAAGAAAAGCCCTGCTTATTTTATCTATTTAAATTAGAACACATTCCATATTTTATTGTGAACGTGTGTTTCTTCATAGATAAATTCTGAACATTTTTTTCTTGGAGCCAATAATTCCTAATAAAATAACGTACAAAAGCTGTTGAATATGAATAATCTTTTTTATTTATTGCTTAGATGGGTGGACGAGCTCACAGCCCACCTAGTGTTAAGTGGTTACTGGAGCCCATAGACATCTACAACGTAAATGCGCCACCCACCTTGAGATAAGTTCTAAGGTCTCAGTATCGAGGCTGAGCGGTTTTATTTTACTTGACATTCTAATGTTTTCGATAAAAACGATAGCAAGAGCTGCAGGAATCCTCTTTATCCACTGTAAAAGCTGGCTAAAGTTTAAGCTCTATAAATAGAAAATATTACAAGCACGTTTTTTTTTATCGGCTTACAGTTTCTTCTTTCTAATACACTATAGATTATTTCAGATTATTATGGATCAATGAAATGGTCGTAGAGTGAAAGTAGATGAAGTTTTTGAAGACGTGTTTTTGATAGATGAACTATTTGCATGAATCCAGAACATAATAATATTATTATTGTATTAGGAGAATTTTCAAAGTAAACAATAATTAAAACGGTGAACCTGTTCTAACTTACTTGGTTGATTCTACGGAGGATTCATATTTACTGATCAAACACATCACGCTTGAGTATCGCTATCTTAGGACTTAGTAAGCGTAATCCAAACGTATTATATCGTTCACATGTTTATGTAACTAAAGATTATGTATTTACATTGTGTTTTTAGGTTAAAAGATTTTTAGGTTAGGTTAAAAAAAAAAAAAAAAAGGTGGCTGGCGGCATTTCGTTGATGTCTATGGGCTCCGGCAACTACTTAACACGAGGTGGGCTGTGAGCTCGTTCGCTCATCTAAGCAATAAAAAATAAATAGATTACATCAAGCAAACCCATGCAAAGGAGTCAGCTATTCTTATAGAAAAGATATTTAATAAGAAACGATAGAATTATTATTTTATGTAGCTTATCGCGTAATATTCTGTCCTTCCAGACGCACAGGCGTGTTCAATTAGTTCATTATTTTAATTAATTATCCGACCAATTTTATTACAAGGCTTCAGTCTGATACGTTGCGAATAAAATTACGAAAATTAGTATCCTGAATTTCATGTATCGCATCGTACGAAATTAATTATCCTCGTTATGATATAACCAACCAACATAATATATCTGTTTTAAAAATCTAGGTATTATTTTTATGATTATCTGGAAATTAGTAACTTAAGATTTAAGAATTAACTTCATGATTTATTTAGTCAATTACTATATATCATACTGTATTATACTGGTATACTCTTACTACCTTTACTGGTGGTAGGACCTCTAGTGAGTCCGGACGGGTAGGTACCGCCGCCTTGCCTATTTCTGCCGTGAAGCAGTAATGCGTTTCGGTTTGAAGGGTGGGGGCAGCCGTTGTAACTATACTGAGACCTTAGAACTTATATCTCTAGGTGGGTGGCGCATTTACGTTGTAGATGTCTATGGGCTCCAGTAACCACTTAACAGCAGGTGGGCTGTGAGCTCGTCCACCCATCAAGGCAACAAAAAAAAAGACCGCTGTCAGTAATTGATGAGAAAAATTGTAATATGTATGTAAGCCTTATAAATTTTAATTACAGTAACATTGATTATTGTGATATCAGTATATTATACATTTAATAAGTTGTTAGTAGTAGTAGTATAATATGTGTTATACTAGTATTAGTTATTATGTGATATAATTTAACAGGTATGGTAAGATCGATAGATCAGTCTCAGTCTGGCACAGCTCATTAAAGCGAGCCGACATGTCATTGTCGTCTAATCGTCGTTAATCACCAAATTCACTAAAGTATGTGGTGGGTACCTCTATGATAACATGACCTGTCGCACTTTTATCGTTGAAATAAAAAGAGCCATTAGAACATAGAGTCAAATTTGCAATGATTAGGGCTAAATATGTATATTTTCCCATATTATTTGGGGTCGTCGCAGCATTTCCTTTTATCATGCCGCATAGGGATTTGGCATGGACTTTACAATCGACCGCTTGCTTGATATTAACCTTTCTTGGGAACGCTATCTTTAGCATAAGATGGGACCTTAAAATTATCAAGTAGAAAATAAAAACCATATTACATGTAAAAATATGCAGAACAAGATCTTATTTTTTAATAATACATAATAACATCAAACTTACTCTGCACAAAATTCGTCATGTTTTTTTTTCTAATTTTTCTCTACTAAGTCCTAAGTAGTAAGTTACTAAGTACTAATGAACTAGTACTTTAATTAACCTAGTGTGTAAATAATACAGTTAAAAGCTGATGTGGTGGGTACAAAGTCTGTTATTGTTAAAAGCAAAGTTTGTGGTGCCATAAAGTTAATTTTCGTTATATGTATTATAGTGTACTTATGCGAGCGAACATAATTTATAATACCTACATGGGAAAGGGACACGGGACTGGTGGTGCTGTTAAAATGAAAGTCTTGCATATTAACACATCGAGATTCTCAATTGATCTTCACGGTCTACAGAAGTGGAAGAAAACCATCGAATATTAACTGTTGATGTCAGCATTGATTTACGGATGAATAAATGCTTTTTTGTATAGTTTTTTATGCGTTTATTTTATTGAATACTAGCTGACCCAGCAGACTTTTAGTGCCTCAATCGATAATCGAATCGAATTATTACTAGTTAATAAAAAATGATGAGAATTTAATACTTTTTATTAAAAAAAAATTATATCAATATAATTATTTACTTCGATTTGGGAGGCAATTCTAATTCCAAAAGTAATACCTCTGTTGCCATTCAAATAAATATATTTCAGCTTAAATTTTATTATAATATACTAACTAACATTACAATACAATAAATAATACAACACTTTAGTTTATTGAAAACTCGTTAATTTTTCAACTTTGATTTGTTTCTACATCCCAAATTAAATTTACGCAATAAAATATCGTATTAAGATCATTATTTCAAAGGGCTCATAGTATCTAATTACGTTGGTCATTAGGATAAAGCGTTAAGCAGGGCTTTCAATATTTGAAGGCCTTCAATAAAATTTAAGATAACCCTAGAACTTGATTATCTAATTATTTTATTTTCTATTTAACTTGATCTACATCGGAAGTCCAATGAAGAGGCATACTTTAATCAAACCTAACCAAACAAACTTTGGAAGTACCAAAGTAAAAGGGTTTTGTTATTAGAAATAATTGGCGGGGCGGCCTGCTGAACCAAAAGTTTAAAAATCTGAATAATTCAATAAAGATTTCAGCACGGAAATGGATCTTTGAAAAGTTATTTTACATTTCTGTGAATAAAAAGTTTTAAAAACGAATGTTCTCGAAGTTAAGCTTCTTGAGTAAGAGTTTCTACAGTGACAATGACTTACTCTATAAGGCTATCATTAAACTTACATACTATTACTACTGGTACGGTACTGGTCTTTTTGCGTTTTGGTTTCTTTTTATAATTCTAAAGTCTTGTGAGATTTTGTTATAATATAAAATTTTACTGGATTCATTGGCATTATAATATCAATATAAAATCGCTGTCTGTGTTTTATTTGATGTGAATATTTGCTGAATATTTAGTGAATTATGTTGTGATTACATATACGGTTTTGGGAATATCATTAAAAGGTCAACATGGAATTGTATCGTGGTCGCTTGTGACAAGCAGTAGCTTGAAACACC
Source organism: Bombyx mandarina (assembly GCF_030267445.1). NCBI lineage: Eukaryota > Metazoa > Arthropoda > Insecta > Lepidoptera > Bombycidae > Bombyx > Bombyx mandarina. Next base: position 15,647,897 of record NC_143216.1, on the reverse strand, counting down.
GAACCTGGTATAGATACGGAAGTAGAAACAGTAAACCTTTGTCATTTTAGTAAGCCACGCCCGTATTAATTGGCCGTGGTTCAGGTAATGTTCATAAATTGATAAATGCGAACGCTAATCAGTAACTGAGATATGGTAAGGTTGATGGGCTAAATTGGAAGTCGGTAGCTATTATAGAACATATTTGAAAAAGACCTAAATCATACTAAGGAATATTTAAAGGTAAGCATAATATGTATGCATGTATATATGCTCTGAACAGAAACATTCGCAAAATCTGTCCACCGCGGGAAAATTTCTGGTCGACGGAAGGTCTTGTCGTTTCCAGTCAACACTGGTATCCAATAATTGGTCTGAGTTGTAGAAAAGCCATTACTGTAAGGACTACCATCATACGTCTCAAGGTGAATAGCGGCATTCTTCTCTATAGCCCCCGACCTTCACGCAGCATCAGGTGGATGATAACCTCAGCTACCACATCAAACTCAGCTTTACAATTTAAAAATAAATATAACCCACTTTATTCACAGTCACAATATTTACAATTGACAATACAATTCCATGTCGTTGTGGACCAAGTTTAAGATACCTGGTGAATTCACATTGAGCGATGCGACAATACGGTGTTTGCCGGATTTTCTTAGTGGGTCCCAATTCCGACCCAGTGGTAGATTCAGCGAAGTACTGCTCTTGCTAGGGCTAGTATTGGCAATTGTCTCAAGCTTATGTCGTCGTGGCCTAAAGGGTAAGACGCCCGTTGCGTTCGTATCAAGCGATGAAACTGTACCGTTGTACGAATCCCGCAAGCAGGTACCAATTTTTCTAGTAAACTTAACAAATATTCACGATTTACATCCACAGTGAAGGAATAAGGGGTATTAAAAATAAAATTACATTTTATGTAATTACCGGTGAAAGGACGTCTTGTCCGCACTGACCTATCCGCGACTATGTCTATCCTATCCTAGACTACCCTATCCCACCGCTCTGCCTATTTCTGTCGTGAAGTAGTGATGCGTTTCGGTTTGAAAGGTGAGGTAGTCGTTATACTGTAAAGACTGAGATCTTACAACTCATGTCTCAAAGTGGGTGTCGGAATTTACGTTGAGCTCGTGAGCTCCCTGCCTGTCCAAGCGGAAGTGCAATAGTCCCTTAGGCTACCAGCGATTAGGCAAGGTTCATATTGAAGGAATAACATCGCGTAATAAAAATCAAACCTTTAAAAACTACATGTATAGACTTCACAATACTACCTTATTTCTACCGCGAAGTAGTAGTGTAATCCGATTTGAAGCCTGGGATTAGGGCTATATAATTGAGACTTAGATCTAATTTTCGTCCTGTCTTATGCCGCATTTCCAATTATAACCATCTCTGTTTGATTATTTTTTATGATTAATTTAGCCAATTGAAACCTTAACTAGCCTATAGCAAAACTGCAACATATCAAACCAGTGCCTTCGTGACAAATAGCGTTTCGCCACGAGCCGGTTCCAAACAAAATACGATTTCACATCCAACAGGCCCCAGTTAACATTTTCACATGCGCTGTTTTACACGGTGTCGGAAATACGTACAAGACAAGAACAAATACACTGATCCTAATCACGGATGTCAAATTACTTTTCCCTAATCTAATAGGGAATGTAACTGCGTCACCTTTGTTCAGTAGTCAAGTAATTTAGACCGATGAGGTGCTTACCGTGATATTGTCATATAATGAAATGGCTTTTGTAAGACAAATGTATGGACATCCATTTTCTCACCTAGGCAGTCAATTAACCTCACAGTGTGGTTGCAGATCTTAATTACTTACCCCATATCGACTTAGCCCATACCGCAAACGGTACGGAGAGTATTTAACCTGTACCAAAACCGACTAAATTTCAACGCTAAACGTAATAATTATTGTATTAATTATTCGTTTGTTTTATTGTTGTATGTGTGGTACTTTGTATAATGTGTAAGGAAAATTAGATTAAATATAGGTAGTTACATCGAACACCTTGTGTGTGAACTTACCACCCTTTTTTATTTACTGCTTAGATGGGTAGATCAGCTCACGCCCCACCCGGTGTTCATTAATTACCATAGTTTACAGTGCAGTCTAATATTTTTCGCATTTTTTTTTATTTTTTTTTATTGCCCTTGTAGGCAGACGAGCATACGGCCCACCTGATGGTGAGTGGTTATCGTCGCCCATGGACTTTAGCAATGCCAGGGGCAGAGCCAAGCCGCTGCCTACCGCTTAATACTCTCCACAAGCCTCGTTTGAAGAAGGACATGTCATAGCGCTCGGGAAACACCGTGGAGGGGAGCTCATTCCATAGCTGGATGGTACGTCGCAAAAAAGACCTCTGGAAACGCACTGTGGATGATCGCAGTGGCTCCAGGTAGTATGGATGAACTCTACTCCGGTGGCGGGCGGTGCGATGGTAAAAACGAGATGCCGGTATCATCTCGAACAATTCCTCAGAGCACTCCCCATGGAACATACGGTACAAAATACAGAGGGAACCGAAGTCCCTCCGCAGACCCAGAGGTTCCAAACGATCCGTGAGAATGGGATTATCGACAATCCGAACGGCCCTCCTCTGTATGGAGTCAAATGGAAGAAGCTGGTATTTGGGAGCCCCGGCCCAGAGATGGGAGCAGTACTCCACGCGAGGCCGGACTTGTACTTTATAAAGCAAAAGCCTTTGTCCAGGCGTGAAGTACCGCTTCGCTCTGTTGAGGACTCCCAGCATTTTGGACGCCAACTTGGCTTTGCCTTCCAAATGACTCCGAAACTGGAGATCGCTCGAAATGTCGACCCCAAGTATCCCAATACTCTCGGAAGGTTGCAGGAATACTCCTTGGAATTGCGGCGCCATGACAAAGGGGTCCTTCTTCGCAGTGAACGCACAAACTTGTGTCTTTAACGGGTTGAATTGAACCAAGTTCAATTCACCCCATTTGGAGACTCGCCCCAGAGAGTTCTCCACTTCAGACACAAGTTTTGATCGTCTCTCTTGCACCACGCTCCGAGAGAGACTCTGATGGCCGATATATCGCGCATCCCCCGTGCTGTCATCCGCATAGCAATGCATGCCATCAATAGAGAGCATGTCATTGATATACAGGATGAAAAGCGTGGGGGAGAGCACCGAACCTTGTGGAACGCCAGCGTTAATGGTCATGGTATCAGAACAATCACCGTCTACAACGACCGTGATGTTCCGCCCATCCAAAAAGCTAGCGATCCACTTGCAGAGACCCTCGGGGATTCCGTAAGATGGTAACTTCGACAGAAGTGCCCTATGCCAGACCCTGTCGAAGGCCTTCGCGATATCAAGGGTCACAGCAAGAACCTCGCCCTTGCTCTCCAAGGCTTCAGCCGATCTGTGAGTAAGGTATACAAGAAGATCGCCAGCTGAGCGACCGTGACGGAAACCGTACTGTCGGTCACTGATCAGCTGGCGATCCTCCAGATACTTCAGGAGTTGTATGTTAATTATTCGCTCCATCACCTTGGAACGCAAGGAAGTTATCGCGATAGGCCTATAGCTCGATGGGTCCGACCGGTCATCCTTCTTGGGGATAGGGTGGACGTGGGCTTTCTTCCATGAAGACGGAACCCTATTAGCGCAATAAGAGAGGCGATACAAACGCGTTAGCGCAGGCGTCAGCTCAGGGGCACACGTTTTTAGAACCACTGCAGGGATGCCGTCTGGCACACTCGACTTATGGACGTCCAGGAGTCGGAGTTCCCGCCTGACTGCACACTGTGTAAAGCAGATCTCCGGCAGGGAACTATCACACCGGAGGATGTTCGGTGATGTGGCACCCCCGTCGTCCACAGTCGAGTTCGAGGCGAAGAGTTTGACCAGAAGGTCAGCCTTCTCTTTCGCACTATGGGCCAGACTGTCATCGGACTTGCGTAGTGGTGGGAGACTAGTCCTGCAAAAGTTGCCTTCTGCAGCTTTGGCGAGCGACCAAAAAGCACGGCTCCCAGAGGGATAGCTCTTCAGTCGCTCGCCAATTCTAGCAACGTGCTCCGATTTCGCCCTGGCAATAACTTTCTTGTAGGACCTGGAAGCGGCGTTATATTTCCGCCTTTCCTCTGAGATTGTTAGGCAGCGGCTTGGCTCTGCCCCTGGCATTGCTGACGTCCATGAGCGACGGTGACCACTTACCATAAGGTGGGCCGTATGCTCGTCTGCCTGTCACCAGCTGGGAGAGGCCGTAGGCCAAGGTAAAATCGTAGGCAGTCCGACCCGGGAGGTCAGTGGTTCTGGACCCCAACCACTCTTGGTGGTGAGCGTTAAAGACTCCAAGAACCACCACCTCCGCAGATGGGTACTGCTCAAGCACGCGGTTAGTCCCCTCTTGCACATGCTCTATCAGAGCTGAACCTGCATCACTGCTGTGGGACCTGTACAGGCACGCGTAGACTCGGGTACAACCCCCGTGATCTACGCGCAGCCACAAGAGGGACAGGTCCCGTTGTTCGAGGCTTCGTAGACGGCGACAACAGACATCAGCCCGGACGAATACACACACCCCGGCTTTACGCAGAAAGTTGTGCTCCAATACGTAGCCGGGGTATTCAAGGTACGAAGTATCATCCGGAGCAGATATCTGCGTCTCCGTCAGAAAAAGGAGGGCAGGCTGCGCCGTCTCAAGATGGTGGTGTACGGCGTCGAGGTTGCTATGTAGACCCCTTACATTGCTGAAATCCACATTAAATGTGGAATGGGGAATCGCCGACAAAACCCTTTTCCTTTTTCGAACTTTCATATATATTTTTTAATTTTATTTGGAGAGTGGGATTGGGTGGGGTAGGATGTTCGAGGCGAAATCGTGACAATACCTGAATAAAGCGCGGAGCACAGTACGTGCTCGACCACGGGTTGCGTGAGCGACTGACGCAGGGCATGGAAGGGCCCCCAGTCCACCCTGCGTGCGATCGCTGGGATCCACTCCGGTCTCCGACTCCGGCACGACGACCGCACGACAGGATTTTACACCGGTTGGCGGGACAGCTTCCAGGGGCGGAGTTTAGTAGTGACACCCGGGTTCAGGTCCCCAACTGACCGGCGGGCGGCGGCGAACACCGTTTCACTGGGTCTCCCTATACCCCCGTCAAACAATCACGTCCCGCGAGCTCACACGCACGTCTGCTCCGCATGTTCCAGGTATCGCCAAGATTCACCCCCAACAAGGAAGAGGAAAGGGAAGGAATAACACTGGCTCTCCAACCCACACGCAGGAACACAGCTAGGCTATTTGGCGGCGGACTCTAGTTGGAGGGTGGTCGCCAGCCAGTCGGACAAGTCCTACCACCGATTATGTATTCGGCTCCCGTTTTGCACCACCCAGGGGTCACTTGTAGGGAATCGCGGGTTAAACCTACGGAAGCCGGAAGCAATCAACCCCCTACGCATTTTTACTTCACTCCAGAATTAGGCAGGATGGTGGTACCAACCCGTGCGTACTCACGAAACGCCCTACCACCAGCAACAACCTACTTCAAAACTAGTCCTAGGAAGCCAAGTCTAAGGCTATAAAATTTTTGGTGACACTTCAGATTTTGTTATAGTATTATTAAAATCTACGAAAATAGTTTTATGAAATGGATTTGAAAGAATGGCTATGAAAGTTCATACATTTAACGATAACATTTTGAATGGTGGATCAGAATGCAAAGCGGCCAGATTTCACAGTTTTTAAATAAATAAAACGATCATTTTAAAAAAATGGCATAGGCTCGAAAGTACATATATTATAATATATAGAATTCTTTTATAATATATAAAACTTAAATGTAACTAAGTACACCTGTTGTTTGTCAAAACATTAAATACAATTAAATTGATACCTGCTTCCTAAAAAAGCCTGCAATTATCAAATTACAGAAGATTTCACTACAAAAACTTCTTTTTAATAACAAGAAGAAGCAGCGAATTTTTTTTTCTCACTTTGTGCTGTCAACGAAAAATGCTAACACCGATGGGATAAAAGTCTAAACATAAAACGTTTACAGTGACACCTCTGCAAACGTTCTATATCCAGTACTGGTTTGCTAACATAGTTTTGTTGAAGTTACGATGCCCTTAAAATAAATACGAAACCCGAAGTCTCGGGCTGAGGCTGACCTCGTTTGGTCAGCTATTCTTAACTATGCCTTTGTCTATATCGCCGGAAATATCTGTAAAACTTCCAGACATAGAAAACGGGTTAAAGTATTTGTAAAATTTAAAGCTATTTACAGACTGGTTAAATTCTGGAAAATAATAAACGAAAGTGGGCAATACATTTCTGGAATTTAATCAAAGCTTAGAAGACTAAATTCTCACATCTATTGTAATCCGCGGATTGAACATTTATTGGAAAAAAAGATAGTCCACTGCCTTTGAAAGGAATAATTTGATTATTTTGAACGGTTTCAAATTTTCTCAGGTGCTACAGAATTATTTTATTTTTAACTTACTGGTTTTTTCAAAAATATTTAGTACTTTATTTTTGAGTGTAGAAGCGATTTTTTGGGGCATTTCATTAGTCAAACCATGAGAGCATGATGAGTTTTTTAAATAAGTAAAGATAATAATATGGCAACGGCTCAAATCCAAGACAAATCAATAAATGACTCACTTTTAGTCTCAAAATTTTCATACTCCAACGACACTGTACTTTTAAAGGGAAATGAGGCTACGAATTATTTGTATTAGAGAAATTAAAATGAATTTTTATGATAAAATGCAATGTGTCGTATATGGCGTACTTAATTTCATCAACTTCTTTGTCTCCACCTATGTTAATTTGAACAAGACAAAAAATAAAGCTGACCATATTTTATGCCTCTGTAGAAGGTCTTTAGGCTTCATAAATGAGGCGTCCAAGCAGATTCAGAAAAATAGATAAATTAGAGGAAAAGTGTGAACGTATATAATTATTGAAATTAATTATATTTTTATAACATCAATGGATCATCTAAGCGTAGGATTGCGATACCCTGTTATATTATGACCAAATTAATTAGAGTCACGAAGTCGGCCTAAAACGACCTACAGCAATCTTAAAGTCAACAACGAAGGACACGATTAGGTTAGGTAATATTTTGTTAATAGAATGCATTTATAAATATTTTATCATGTGCCAAGGTTAATTGTAAATTTATTAAATGTGCCTATGAAGGCACAAATTCTAAATTAAAATTCTATTTTTTTGTAAAATATTTAGAATCAATAACATCATTTAATGCGCTACTACTTCAATTCGATGTTTCAGTTTAAAGATCTTCGTTGTACTTGAAGGCCGACCTATGGCCTATGGAATTTGCTAGTTTTCCTCCAGACAATCGACCAATAGGGCTTTCAGGGTCGTGGGGTCGGTGATCACCAGTTTGGGGTTCCGTAGTGTTACGTTGTTAATTTACGCGAGTTAGCACAAATGGCCCCCATGCCATTTTAGAGCTCCTTCTAGAAACGAAAGCTTGAGTGGAAAAACGACAGAGGATCTGTCTGGTTAGTGTTCCACTCCCAAAAAGCAAGCCGCGACCCCAAAATGTGAGAATATGATCTGACGATTTAACCTTCCTGCACAAAAATTAAAACTAAACTAAGCTATAGAAAAAATATATTTATTTATGTAGAAGAGGGATCGCAGCGCATAAAATAAAAGTTACACTATTCCAAAATCTTCTGTTATAATAGTAATTAATAATTAACACTAATTTTATTACGTCTTACTCATTTTTCAACCGTCTTCGCCATCTTCCAATTCTCTGTCATTCTGTCTGTCATTCTCTTCTCTCTTTCTTTCCGTTTTCTCTCACTCAAATTTTAACGCTCCGTTCCACACTCTTTTCATACGTTCCGTTCTTACCAATCCTACATTTATATTTTTATTTTTTTATTTTTATTACATATATAGATGGACGAGTCACAGCCCACCTGGTATTAAGTGGTTACTGGAGCCCATAGACATCTACAACGTAAATGCGCCACCCACCTCGAGATATAAGTTCTAAGATTTCAGTATAGTTACAACGGCTACCCCACCCTTCGAACCGAAACGCATTACTGCTTCACGGCGGAAATAGGCGGGGTGGTGGTACCTACCCGTGCGGACTCCCAAGAGGTCCTACCACCAGTGAAAAATATATTATATACTAGAAGAACATTTAAAAATATTTGGTAATAAATGGACAGACGGGCTCGCTGCATAGTAGTTGTTAAATGCTATCTACCTACTTATTTCTTATAATATAACCTATTTCCAATGAATCCCTCGATCACGTAAACTAGAAACCTATTTTCATAAAAATATTGATGTGGACAATATGACTATTAATTAATACAAGTAGCTTCAAGGTTTAAATATAAGTATATTTCTTTTCTTCATTGGCCTACATTACCAATGATGATGATAGTTCACGGCCAACCTAGTGTTGAACAAAGCCTATAAATACAACGACGTAAATATATAACGCTAACGACGTAAGGTCAAACTCTCAATTTCGTTAGAATAATGGTTGTCCTTTAAACTGTTCCTTTGCGGCAGAATTACGCATAAAGGAGGTTCGATCAGATCCATGCGTACACACAAGACTAGAAGTATTTTACAAGTCCTCCTCCTCCTTGCGTCGTATTCCTCATTGCTGAGGGTCGTGACCACCCTTTTGTATCACCTTCGCACGCACGATTTTTCTCCATCCATTCTTGTCTCTGGCGGTGTGGAGGGCGTTGTGAAACGTGGAATCAAGAGCGGTGCGGATCTGGTCGGACCAACGTATTGGGCTGCGCCCCGAAGTCTTTTCCCATCTACCTTACCAGTCACGATGAGCCTCTCGAGATTGCTATCATCCTTCCGTGCGATGTGACCAAAGTATTCGAGGACTCTGCGAAGACACTCGGATGACAGCCGCGAGGAGATTTTGAGTTCTTGCAAGATTGATACGTTGGTCCGAAATGCTGTAAACGGAATACGCAGCATCTTTCTCCAGCACCACATCTCAAAGGGGTCAATGCATCTGCGGTCTGCAGATTTCAGTGACCAGGTCTCAGCGCCATACGAAAAAATCGAGAAAACTAGAGTCCGTACCAGTTTGGTTTTGGTCTTTACGGATATGTTGCGATCTCTCCAGATTTTTCGGAGCTGAGTCATGGCACTCTTAGCCATACCAATTCTCCGGCGCACTTCCTTCTCGCACGAGCCATTGTTACTAATGTTGGAACCCAGGTAGTTAAAATTGTCCACTATTTCTAGGTCTAATGCGCCAGTGAGTTCCAATTTTCCAGACCTATCCACCACCATGACTTTGGTTTTGGACCTGTTTATGGAAAGTTCCATCTCCTTGCTTATCCGCTTATTATATGGTGATTTTCACACCACCAACTGTAATGCCACCATCCCGATTCTCGCAGGTCCGTCTTATTATGTGCTCCCCATAGGCGTTGAAAAGAATGCGTGATAAAATACAACCTTGGCGTACTCCTTTGTGAAATTTAAAAGGTTTCGAGGTTGTTCTATCGACTCTTACGACTGCCTGACTTGAGCCATACAAGTTGCGAAGTAAGGCGATGAGATGATTTGGTACCCCAAGTTCTTGTAGAACCTTCCATAAACAACTCCAGTTGACACAGTCGAACGCCTTGCTATAGTCGACGAAACACATTATCACTGGCGTATCAAACTCATATGCTTTCTCAACAATCTGCCTGATGTTGAGAATCTGTGCACGAGTACCCTTGCCCTTCACGGAACCCGCTTGCTCTTGCGGAATTTGCCAATCAAGGTAGTAACGGATGCGGTTGTTGAGGATGTGAAGCAAGATTTTGCTTGCATGTGAGATGAGAGACAAGGTTCGATAATTGTCGCAATTCTTGGTTGATCCTTTCTTGTGTAGCGGAAGAATAATGGATTCCAACCAATCCCGCGGCCAATCACCGTGTTGCCATATATGTGAGCAGATCTTATATAGAGTCATAACACCCAAGTCACCCATAGCATAAAGCACCTCCGCTGTAATCCGATCGCTTCCAGGAGCCTTATTCTTCTTAAGAGATTCCAGTGCGGTGGATATTTCGGAAGGTAAAATCATGGGTTCCAGTTCTAGATCCTTCCATTCAGGGTTAATCCCGGATGTCGAGTGGGAATCTGTATACAATTGCTCACAGTACGCCCGCCATCTCTCGGCAATGCGGTCGAACTCGTGTAGTACAGTTCCGTCGGCATCTCTTATGACCCACGATTTAGCCTTGAACTGCCTGGAAAGGACTCTAACTTTCTTAAAAGGTCTGCAGTCTGCAACTTGTTCGAGAAGCGCTCAATGTCACGGCAAATACCCTCAACAAAGTGGTTCTTCTCAAGGCGACAACTGACCCGAATAGCTCTGCTAAGTTCGGAGTATTTAACCTTTGCACCATCTTGCAAACCGCTAGTTTTTAAGTCTTTCCTGCGTTGAATAAGCTCCCACGAATGATCGGAGATCCAGCATTTTTTCTTCGGTTCTGGCTTTTTCTTTTTAGCGATCTGGTCCAGCGCATCGTTGATATGACCTTTCAAGTGTTTCCACTGTGTATCAGCGTTAGCATGAATGTGCGTTGGAGAATCCTTCAAGATCGCCTCTAATGCCTCTCGGAAGATTGGTTGTTCGGAAGGATCCAAACTATTGGGTTTTGGTGGTTGACGTCTGGGCGCCTTTAAACGCAGCGAGAAGTTAGCTACGAGCAGGTTATGGTCGGAGCCGCACTCTGCGCCGGGAAAGGTCTTCACGTTAGATACTGAGGATCTCCAGCGGCCATCTAGAATGATGTAGTCGATTTGATTTCTGTACCTGTCACCTGGAGATCTCCACGTGTACAAGCGTCTTGGATGATGTTGGAAGTACGTGTTCATAATACTGAGATTTCTTTCAATGCAGAACTCGATCAGTTTTTCACCCCGTTCATTCCTAAAGCCAAGTCCAAATTTTCCAACTGTGCTCCTGATATGATTATAATCCAGTGTACTACCAACTTTGGCATTCCAATCACCAAGAATTATCTTAATTTCCCGACTAGGTATAGAATTCAGTATTTCCTCCAGTTTTCCATAGAAGTCCGCAATTAACTCATCCTGAGCTTGTGCCGTCGGTGCGTATATCTGTATAACATTCAGCATACATGGATTGGTATTCAGTTTCATTGTCAGGATTCTATCAGACACCGGATTATAACCGAGGACATATTTGTTTAAGTGTGGCGGCAATATGATTCCGACTCCACTCAAACTTGAATCTTCACAGCCTGAGAAGTACATGGTGTTCCCTGTCGCAGTGGTGAAGTGGCCATTACCACGCATGTGAGTTTCACTGATGCCTAGTATGGAGATGTCATGAGATTCCATTTCCTTTTCCACGATTGTCAGCTTACCCGCCTCCAGCAGACCTCGGACGTTCCAAGCGCCAATACGATGACTCGATCGTATAGAGGTCTTCTCGCTTTTAGAAGCTGCAGTACCGACAGTAGTATCTCCTCCTTCTGAGGCCTGTCGATTTACCCCAGGGGAAGCTTCGGTTGCCAATTTCACACCATCCAGCCCGGATACTGGGTGGCGCCGATGGTTAGTCGGGTCGCCTAACATATTCACTCTCGTTGTTACTGATTCCATAAGGGGGTTTTCTTGGGAAGGTAATCGCGGTGGGTTCCCACGTCCTTCCGCGTCAGACTTTTAGAGGGTATTTAGGTCCTCACGGTTACTAATTACCGCCCGCGGGACGCTAGGGCCGCTCAGGGATGTCGGGTTAGTTACCGCCGCCCGATATTCGGCGTTGGCTGTTTTGCGGTATGGGTAGGTTTCGTCCACACCAACCCTCCTCCTTTCTCATTCGGCCTTGGGACCGACAACGGCGGAGTTAAACAAGTACATATTATAATATCAATCCTTGCGGTATTCATAGATAAGTTATAGGTGTTGTTTTTTCTCGTATGTTCTATTTTTCCCGGAAGTGTTCTGATAAACTGTTCGAGATTATCCCATTATCTTCTTGTTATAGTTGGCATTGCACTCCACCGGATTATAGTTCATCCATGATGCGTTTTCAGAGGGCTTTTTGTAACGTACCATCCGGCTCTGGAATGAATATGCTTCCCCGGTGTTTTCCGAGCACTGTGACATGTCCTTCTTCAAATGTGGTTTGAAGAGAATCACCAGCAGTAGGCAGTGGCTTTGCTGTGACCTTAATGTTGCTGAAGTCCATGAGTGACGGTGATATTTTACAGGAAAACTCACAATTACTAAAGTTAGTAATTATTTTAATTTTGGAACCGGTTGAAACGTCGTATAAGTATAAGACTCAGAACGAAAGTGCCAATTATCTGACGCAATATTCAATTAATTGCCTCATAACTTTCCGTGTAGAAATTTTGGGAAAGGAAGGTAGGAAAATGTGTGCTGACACCAATTTTTGGATCAGAAATCTTCAAATTGATAGACTATCGTCCAGAGGCAAACAGTAAAAACCTATACTGAAATTCTTGAAGGAGGTTTTTGGAAATTTAGGACCAGTTTGTGTTTCAATAAGACATTTGAGTTATAAAGCATTTTGAGGCTAAAATTTTGTATATGCCTTCATAGCAAGAATAGCTTTACTGAAACTAACTAGTAAAAGAACTTGTTACTGTCGACTATTTAGAGTTGAATTTCATTATCAAAACTTATTTTGAGACAGGGCACAAAATTCCATAAGCGTACTTTTTTTCAGATATGTGTTTATTAAATTTTATATTAGACCATTTATAAAAATGGGCAGTCGTCCGTTAGTACTTAACTTTTGAGATAATAAAGCTTAAAAGATACTCTTAACGTAAATTACTTTGACCCAGCTATGCTTCGTATTTTCTGAGATGTGGAATGCTTTTGATTACACGTGCTGTAGACCTTAGAGACGAAAATGTGAAATTCTTCGCTCTGACAGTTCTTTTTTTTCTATGGTCAGTCCGACACGCATTCTTCTGTTTGAAATTCATTTGTCACAATCCAAATTTAAGAAACTTTACCTGTTAATTTTCTTACCTGTTTACTTTTTCTGTTAATTGTTTTAATAAAAAAATTTGATGAGTGTAACTTTGTGGGGAAGTGGTATTTGGATCATTGAAAACTAGGAAAGTAATATGTGTCATAACATAATCGCAAAAACTCTGTAACAATGGTATATTCTTTATTTCTATCAATTTCACCTAAAAGCTATTACAAAGCAAAAAAAAATACTATATTAATTTATCATAAAAAATGATTGAGTTTATTCGGAAGCGGCTTGTAGCGGTCGAAATTAATTCTTCTAGTTTGTACTATGTTGCGGTAGCTCGATACTGAGAGTTTTGGTGTACGGGTTCTTTCAGGGCTGTCAAAGTCCACTTTGTATAGCCCAAACTTCGACCTGTAAATATTTTTAAGAATGATATTTTTCTGCTTGGTGTACATTACCCTCTTACGGGAGAAAAACATATGCTTGAATGCCGTCCCCCAACTTGGTACTCGAGGTCAAAAACCTTGTAAATATTAGAAAAGTTTACTTTGCAATGTAACGTGGTACGAATTCGTATGGGCAACCGAACTTATAATGAGAGCTACAGAAGAGAGTGTAGCGAATGAGCAGTGTTGGATGGATAGTAATGGTAGGTTAAATAACACAGGCGTGACTGGTAAAACTAAAGATTGAGATTTAATCTCGTGCTTATTCTGCTTTCATACTCAGTCTGACTTTTCAAATACTTGATTAGTCAAAGTCAAGCGTTCTTGTCTTTTGTCTCCGGTATGAGATACTTTTGTTTGCAATCGCCTCATTGTATACGACTCGAAAACACAAGAGAATAACTAATTATATCGGCCTGACCATTGTAAAATTATATCAAGAATATTTTGGGTTTGTTGTTAAAAATGTTACCGATGTTTTCCGAATGAAATATAATTATGAAATATAAATTTGGATAATATAATTTATTGAGTTTTAAAAATTTTAAAGTTGTAATTGATGTTTCGAATATAGGTATAAGCATGCGATTCCTGAAATTATGAAAAAATTGAAAATCCAATATTTGCGATCGGTTGATTGTGTTTTACTAATCAGTTTTTCTTAGCATGCAATGTGATATCATTTGAAAATGGCTAAGGTCAACGGTCTCGTGTGACCTAGGAGGCATCCGTAAGCTGATTTCGATTTAGATTACGGGTCACGAACAAGAACTTCGTAAAACGATAATAATTTATGCACAGATAAGTGATGTGTATAATTAATTATATGATGTGTAAGTAGTATATGGTTTTATGTTCTTGATGTTATTAAGTCGCTTTAGCTTCAAAAACAGGTCCTTTACGTCTTGTTAACGGAGCAATAGAATTTCAAATGTAAACACTGTAGTATAAGATGGCTTATTACGAATGCTGAATGATTATAATTAAATAGTAGCATCACACAAAACTTGTTTTCTTAAAATAACACGCCTAGCCTTCCTTTCTACTATGTTAATTGGGCTAGGTTAGCTAAGTTGCACGATCAAGAAAACACAACACCAATAATATGTTTCATAGATCGATAAATCGCGTAGATTTATTGCAAAGGTATTTACATTTTAATACTTGGAATCTAAAATGGAACTTGTTAATATTATTGGACTTAATTCGCAGGTTTACGAGTTTACATTTTACGAAATACTAATAATCCCATTTTGGTAGAAACTTAATTTTTTTATTGGATTGTGTGTTCAAATGTATGTATGTTTGGGGAATATTCACAAATGACGTTGTCGACAAGAGAAAGTGACATAATGCACAAGTTGATCAACAAGAATACGATAGACTACATCAGACTAGGTACGCTAGGGCATTAGAGTCTAGTCACATTAGACTGGATACGACATTAGAGAAGAAATAAATGGCTGGTAGAAAGACTGGGTGAATAATGATATAATTAAAAGTTATGAAAAAATCATCTTTAAAATAAACTCACAGGTATCCATCTGACCATTCAAAGTCGTCCATAAGGGTCCAAGCAAAATATCCTATAATGTTACAGTTGTCTTCGTGTATGGCTAAAAGCAATTGATATAGATATTTGTTGAAGTATGAGATCCTATCGTAGTCCTTTATTTGTCCTTTGTCACCGACGCCATTTTCTGTGACAATTATAGGAATCTCTCTTCCGTAATTATCGCTTATGTAGTTCAATAACTTTCGAAACCCTTCTGGGTAAACCTGTAAACAAATTTCATCATTGTTGATAACCCATTTTTATCCAGGACACAAATACTGAACTATTGGTATTTACTAGGGGTGAGATATTTTACACTTTTTTTATTATTGCTTAGATGGGTAGATGAGCTCACAGCCCACCTGGTATTAAGTGGTTACTGGAGCCCATAGACATCTACAATGTAAAATGCGCCACCCACCGCTGCCCCACCTTTCAAACCGAAATGCATTACCGCTTCACGGCAGAAATAGGCAGGGTGGTGGTACCTACCCGTGCGGACTCACAAGAGGTCCTTCCACCAGTACTATACTTCCGCGAAGGTACCAGTATCTTTACTATTCTGGCGCGAGGCATTCGTGCAATGCAGTGTAAAGGATGGGATAGCCGCCATACAACGAAATCGTATTTTGACCTTGAATCTCAAGATCTGGTAATTAATTAGGACCAAATAGCTACCAGTCTCGCCAGACTATATCCGAAAAAAATTTAGGAACAGCATTAAATGACAGACTTTACTACTTTTACAACATTAATTAAATATTCTGGTTTCACTGGATATACTAAATCTTACACTCCATAGAATTTTAACCGCATTTGACTAAATTTTTTTCTAATTTCATGACGCAAATGTTCATTTTTTTTTTTTATGGTTGAAGGATTACTGGTGGCCCGGAGGCCTTTCCAGTTTTACCAGGACAGGTGGGCGAGCAAAGGCTTAGCCAGGAGGGGTGGGATTTGCTAACAGCTACCCGAGCGCCTCCGAAGGAGACCTAACAGCTCAAGAGTAGCTGCTTCGCGAATGAATCTACTACCGGATCGGAATCGCGACCCGCTGAGAAGATCCGGTGAGAAACTCAGCGAGCTGATTCATGGATTAGGTTGCACGGCGAACTCTTTGTCGAGTTCGACGAGTACGGTTACCGGGGTCCCTAAGCCTACTCCTAGTGTTAGAGCTGAAGGCGTCTAATGCAAAAGTTATTGGATCTGATGGATCCGTAAGGACGTGTCTAGGGCGTCGACGGTGACTGGCTCCTGCGTGATCAGGATTCGGGGAGTAGTCGGCGGCGGCAACGATAAGGCGATTATCATGACGCATAGCCTTATCGAAGTACCGTTCCGACGCTGACTTCATGTATTTCTGGATAGATTCGAGGCCCAGGTCGTCGTGTAGGTCAACGTTCCTCACGAACCACGGAGCTCCGACGGCTAACCTGCAAAAGCGGGATTGTAGAGATTGGAGGGTGTTTATGTGTGTGCGGACCGCGTGAGCGAACACCACACTCGCGTAAGTCATGACGGGCCTTAAGCAAGTTTTGTAAAGTGTCACCTTGTTCCGAAGGGACATTTTACTCCGCTTACAGATCATGGGGTAGAGTCTACCGAGAATAAACGCGGCACGGTCACGGACTGATTTTATATGTGGGCGGAATGTCATTGATGCCTCCAGGGTAACGCCCAGGTACTTGACCTTCCTGGTCTAGGGTATGGGTTGTCTAAAGAGAGTAATCGGGGGTGGCAAATGTTCATACCGAAAGCCAGTCTGTACCGGGTTTTTCCCAGTGCGGGTCTTGTTCCATTCTAACTTGAGCATCGTGGTCCATTGAAGGTATCGACCAGGAAAATTCCATTTCAGATGGTGACATCAAGTACGTGGTATAATGGTTAAGACCGAAGAAATCTGAGCTGCCGCGGATTATTTTGACCTGTGAATAAATAAATGAAACAACTACTTAAAATTCAGACCCGAATACCAAATAGCTATCTTAGATATTCTACGAGGAAGCCAGCCTCAAAAAATAATTTATTAACTAGCTTCCAATAATCACTTTGAAAACAGGCATATTAAAAATGTCACCTATATGTCAGTGCGATCGATTTATATACATACATAGTAGACAAATTGAATTTTATTTACATAGGAGACAGGCATGCATAGATATGTTACCAATAAAATCCGTAACGATTGGACCGATTTCGATGTTACGAAATCTTTAGTTTAGGCTCCTGTAGCCCGTGATCCTCTAGCCTCTGATTCCGTGAAATTAGGTTCGGCAAAGTCAAATCAAAGATTGGCCAGTAAAGCAGGCGAGTTCGACTAGTTAACGCTAAAATCTACTACCGGTCATCGTTCTCGTCGAACTCGTCGCTTGCGACGAAGGGCTCGACGAGTAAATTAACCCACAGACACAGCCCACTGAGTTTCTCGCCGGATCTTCTGAGTGGGTCGCGCTTCCGATTCGGTGGTAGATTCTGCGAAGCACGGCTCTTGCTAGGGTTCGTGTTAGCAACGTCATTAGGTTTTAGCCTCGTGAGCTCACCTACCAGTTAAGGCGACACTGATATAGCCTCTCAAGGCTATTAGCTTAGTTAGGACAAAAAAAAAAGCTAAAATCTATACAAAATTAATACATAGTTAAAACCAAGGACAACAAAATAAACAACAAAATTTAAATTAGTCTAAAACTTGTTTGACGTGGTTCAAGAGATGAGCTCGCACCTATTTTTCAAGTGAATTTATTGGATATTTATTGAATGCACATGAAATAAAAAGGCTTAGTAACGGATAAATAAATATACTACGAAGTGTTGGAGAAATATTTAAAATCGATTTATTAAGGGATCTCATATACGCATTTTTTTGACGGAAATTATGAGATTCTCTATCCAACGAACGCCACGCGTGTTGATTTAGAAATTATATTGGGCTTCGAAAATTTTACGTTATTGTACAAGATAACGCACTGTCTTTTTAGTATTCAATACAAATCCTTGGGATCCCCTTGATTTTAAATATAAAATAAATAAAATATTATACGTCTACTTTATAAAATTACTTAGAATTTCATATTCACCTCTTCTGCAGTAAAATACGGTAAACGTGATCTTGCAAATCCCTGAGCCAAGCTCATGTTGTTAATTCTTTGTCGCACGAATGTAGGATAATCTCCCTCGGCAGAAAAGATTGGATGAGCGTAAAGATCAAACTGAAAATGAAATTTCTTTAAAGCGAACAATTGTAATAAAATTCGATAATAAATTAAAGGAACTCTTTGATTACGAGCACACTCGAGTGATTGACATTGAATGAGACTATCCCCAATTAACATTATTCGGTTTTTATCAGCAAACATGTTTGCTTCTTCTTTTACATTGGAACAAAAACAGTTTTTAATATTGCATTTATTTCGATGCTCTTTCGATTGGCGAAATTAATTGGTTCGTCTGTTCTTGTATTGGTACTTACATGAATTTGCAGATAACTACGAACGGCTTGTACGTCTTCAAAGTTCCGAGGATCCTTTGGTATTCCCATAAATGCATCTAAAGTAATTCCAACTTTGCCTGCATAATAAATATAAACTAGATAAAATTTTTATCATTACCATTACATAAAATTACTTTCTTAGTGTCGTTGAATACAAATCAGCGGACGGACTGCCCACACAAAATTACACAAGAATAAAATTAACATTTTGCACCACTTGGTTTTATTATACGCTATCATTCCTTCCTAGTGGAAGTTTATCGTTAAACTTTAAAATTTGTATTCAATTAAAAAAAAAGGAAATTCCTTATCATCAGGGTTTAACCGTCAACACAGTCGCATTACTTCATACGACTATACAGGGAATTTTATTCGTTAAGTCACTCACAGACGATTCTAGATGTTTAACGCTACGGTAACCAGATCACATCAGTGGCTAAAGACCTTAACTCCTTCAGAGCAATAAAAAATGAAATACTCATTTAGTAACCATGGTACGAGCGAAAATATATTAACGTTAGTAACAAAATAAGATCCATATCCACCTTTTTGATGTGGCTTGAACTCTTTTTCGTATAAACGGTATGCTTTTGCGTGACTTAAGATTAAATAGTGTGCACATAAATATTCTCCTACACCGTGTGACTTTATGGCTGGTGCGAAGTAGTCGGCCCCATAACCCTGTTAACATTACAATAATTTTACCAAAAATGTATAAATATAAAAAATGTTCGTTGTTAAATAATCATTTAAGCTTTATCTCTTTAAAAACATCCTGAATTCGTTTTCGAATAAATAAGTATTTGAATTGAGAACTGTGACCTAAAATTCCGAGAGCTCTACTTAAAAAAACGAATTTACGCAATATTAAAACTAGCTCAATTACGTTACAATATTCCAATGTACGACCAGCGTGAAACAAATGCTAATGGTCTAGTATTTTTTGACCTCGTTCCTTACATGGTAACAATGTTGATGTGGCTCGTTAATTGTGGTCCACGTTTTAATGATGTCACCGTACAAATTGAACGCGACCCTTGCGTAATCTACGAAGTAATCCACTATCACGGGGTTGCTCCATCCTCCTAGGTCCATGAAGGGCGTGGGCATATCCCAATGGAATAACGTAACAATAGGAGTTATATTCGCTTTCAAAAGCTCTTCGAAAAGATTTCGATAGTATCTCGCTCCATCAGTACTTATGTTATTGCTTGTTCCATTTGGTAGCAATCTGTAAAAAATTGAAGTGAGATAGTTCATTGACGCAAATACAGCTATTGCTTATATTATATATATGTAAATCGACGTCATATAGTTTTATGTACCGCAAAATTAGGCATGTAAAGTAGTAGTAAGTACTTTAACGTGTAGTATCATAGCTGAAAGGACAAGACGCATGCAGCTTAAAGCTTGCAGGCAAATACCGACGTATGAAAGCACCAAGAATCTAACTTATTTTCACGAACGACTTTGACAATAAAGAAATGTCGAAATGTACAATAAAATCAAACCTTCAATAATTATAAATTTGGGTAATTAATGGCGCCACGGTGTAAAAATCGTGAACACGCATCACTACATTGATTGGCCATTTGAAGAAACAACTATAACCGCCTTTGTTAATACGGTTTCTAAATTGGTATATAAATATTTTTGAAGTTTCTTAACTCCTAGAACTAGCTAAAGCAAATTTTATTGAAGAAAATATTCACCGCGGCCACGATATTGACAGACGATAATATTTGACTCCCAGTGCCTTAATCAACTGTACGTCTTCTTTAAATTTGTGATATGAATCAGCTGCAATATCTCCATTCGACTTATCGGGGGTATATTCCGGATGCTCGTGAACGTACGTGTCCCAAATACTCTCTCCTTTTCCTGAAGCAAAAAATATATCATATTTACTATAAAACGTTTTTATTGAATTTTTCTTTTAAAAAACAGGATGTGTGTCGCACTGAATACGTAATATTGTCGATATTCGATTTGAATTCGTACCAACCAAAAGTTTTATGAATAATAACGCTAAGCCTATTTAGTAGGGCCATGGATTTCGTAAAATATTCTGTATACATATTTATAGAAAATTAATGAAGAGTAACCGGAAATTTTGGAGCGATATATAATATTCTTAATTTGAAGGTGGTCGCTATTGAAGTATTTTTTTTATGTTCACTTAAAATACGCCTACGTAGATATTTATTATTAGGGATTTATTTGAATTCATATTAAACCGGATCTTGTGTTTAAAAGGTGTTATTTTTTGTTTATTCACTTTAATTAACACTCTTGCTTGTATTCAATTTTCAGATATTGTTCTTAAACAATAGCCTCATTTCTTTGTAATGTGTAATAAAAACTGATAACGAAAATGTTTCAACCAAAGTACTGTTTTCACGAATAGTCTTTGAAAACCGAAGATAATTATATTGTTCGTCAAAAGAAACACATATTCGAGAAATAAGACAAATCAAAAACAATAATGTTTATTACTTAAAAATTATTTAAAAATAACAAGATTACTTAAATATTTTTCACTTAAATTCTTTATCACTACAATACTTATTATTATTAGCTTAACGCACCTCCCTCATTCCACGCTCCTTCTATTTGAAATGCGGCCGTCGAGACACCGAATATAAAATCCTCAGGAAAGGAGTAATTGCTCACCCCGTAATAGATATCAGACACCACTGCTTCATGTGAACACGACAGCAAGCTATAACAAATAAATAAAAGAAGTATACGTGGCCTAAAGGATCAGAAGCCCGTTGTTCACATTCGGAAATAGACTTTCTGTCTTTAAGGGATATGGTACCATTTACGTTATTCATTTCGGTTTTAAATTAAGAGGTTTTAATGGAAAAATTAGTGATCGCTAGGCATTTAGATACTGCAAACAAATTAGAGGTCTTTGCTGCCGATTTTGACCTATCTTATAAGAAATGACTTGAGTTGACTTGAGACCGTGTACTTGCACTAAACCAAGAGACTGTGAAGTCTGAAGATCTCCATCAGCCGTACGCAAATAATAATAGCATTGATATTTATTAATTTTAATTTAATCCTTATCTGAATAATGATACAGCGCGTCATGACAATGAAGGGTATGACTCTGCTCAATGATATAAATACCAATCTTGTCAATCGAGTCCTAATAAGATTTGAAGAAAGAGTAAATACTAAAATTGCGCAATTAGACGAACTTAAACAATTTAATACCCGTTATTTACTTATATTAATGATAAAATTTAAAATTAAACACGTTAACGGCATAATATTGCTCGCCTAATCCCCTACGCTGCTGTTGTTGATTTTACTGTAATACTACTAGGTAGACATTACCTAGCATAGATATCTGAAGTTGTTTACTGTCTAAACGATCGCAAATGGAATGCGTAATTGCCTAATCGACCCCGTTAAACAAGACTACGCCCGCAAATCGCAGGCAATGACAAAATTTGGCTTGAATTTTAATTTTTGAACTTTTTAATACGTCTTTTATTAGCTCAGGGATTTGTTACGTGATTTGTCATGCACTCCTTACTGATTGTAAAAACGGGTCCAAATAAAATCTATTCTATTCTATTCTATTCTATCAGCCCATGGACATAGGCCTCCCTCAAGCCTCGCCACAAAGACCGGTCCTCTGCTGCCTGCATCCAGCGGATCCCCGCGAACCTCAATAGGTCGTCGGCCCACCTTGTGGGAGGCCTACCCACGCTACGTCTTCCAGTACGCGCTCGCCACTCAAGAACCTTCTGGCCCCAACGGCCATCCGTTCCGCGAGCAATGTGTCCTGCCCACTGCCACTTCAGTGTCGCAATCCTTTGGGCTATGTCGGTTACCATGGTTTTTATTTTTACCAAATAAAATCATCGTAGTTTTATGAACGAATGCGATATTTTTTTGCAGATTAGAAGAAATATCTGCAACGTATGAAATACGTAGAAACTTCCACATGATAACGGTGGTGTCCAATAAATTTAACGTAGACACCTTAAAATTAATCTTTTCATCTTCCAGCTTCATAAAACAGTAATAAAAATGTGAGTAGAAGGCTTCGAACGACTAAAATGGAGCAGGTGATAGGATAAAGATCAAGGCGTAATTCTGAATATTAGAGAAGACAGATCAGAGCATAATAAAAGTTTTCAATAGCAGTAATTATTTAAAAAAATTATATCTAATTAACGTTTAGTTAACTTAATTACCGATATATTAAGAAGCCCTAATGATACTATTGAAAATTAAATGTCAAACGAACTCTAGTAATAACCAACTTTACTATTAGGGTTTGTAGTTAATATTAAGGTGAACTCTGAAGATACTGTTACTTTTTTCTTACGTTCTACGTACATACGTTATGTAAGATTCAGTTAAATTGATAATTAATTCTTTGTCGATTTTGAAACATGGACGAATAAGTTTCATCTCTACGATCTACAAATGAGTCGACTATTATCAAAGCCGGCAATGTGACTTTTGGAAAATTATTGGTAAATCAGAAAAACGAATTATTGACTTTGTATTCCATTGGCAGTCACAAAACTGGTCTGAACGACATCTTAGATAAATAACAGGTTAAGTATTACCTTCATTTAATGCAGGTTTTGAACCGTATTCTTTGAAGGAGACGATTATATTCAAATCAATCTGTATTGACATATCAATAACATTTTTTTGTCCAAATGCACAGATTGCCACCTTTGATAATAGACGACTCAAATATCGTACAATATATAATATAATCTTATTATAAATTTGATATGATTTTTTTTCACGATGTTTGCTAAGTTTTAAACGAATGTGATGAAACTTTTTCCAGATTTGCTAATTAGAAATGTAATAAAAAAAAAACTGATATTTTTTTCTTCTTTTTCTTCAAACTATTTATATGACTTTAGTTTCTTGCGTGTTTATTTGAAACGTGCGTTTATTTGAAATTACATATAACTCATTATTAAAGAATCAATTTAAAGTTTCAAAAACAATTTTTTTTCTTCTGAAAAAATCTTTTCATGAAACCATTTCGAATATAACGAATGATTAAGACTTACCTTAGTGTTACTAACACTACACCGCTTAAGGCGACACTACGCGAGCTCCGCATTGTTGAAACTAAAACAAGCCTCAGGTGCGTTTATCCATTCAATATAGTCTTAATCTTTGCCTGATTACGGAACGACCTTCTGGGGTTTCCCAGGAAGAGAACCGGTTCGTAACAAATGTCTCTACGATTTTATTATTTTTATATTATATTGTATCCGCACGATTTTGTTTCCTGAGCTTTGTGTATTTATAGACTAGTGGCGTGTTCGGTTATTTAACGGGTTCATACATTCGAGATAGTAAAACATCAATTGAATATACAATTTCGAAAAGGGCACATCTCTGAAAATTTAAATGTTCAGGAAATGAAAAAGAACTAATTATTTTCTAAAGCAGTGTAAAATTTAAAATATTAACTTTTGAGATATAATTTAGTGTTAATTAGCAATTGAAAATTACTGGAATTATAAGAAAATGGGTGTAGGTGAGCCTCAAAACTACATGTATATGAAAAAACGTATTTGACAAAATATGCGACATGTGCCCTTTTCGAAATTGCATGTTCAATTATTATTCGAACGTACTAGAGATTTTATTATAATATTCGAAATCGTAAAATAATATAAACCTTACTAGGCTTTCGTGAGTCGTAAACTTGTTTAAGCCAGATTTTACGGTTTGATGTAGCAGAAGAAATTTAATGATACACAAAAAGCACTTTTTTGTAAAATTATTATTCGACTATTTGAGGCAACGAGAACTATAAAGTAGTATTTTGTATTTTCATAAATCGTAAATCTTAAAGAGTAAACGTGAGATGTAATACCCAAATATCTACATTATAAATATCATCAAAATAAAGCTAGAAGTGCATTTCGCTATCGAAGCGCTTGATTGATGGTCGATCGGTCAAAGAATAAAGAGAAATGTGCCTACGGATATCTTTAGTTTTAATTTAAATTGTTTTGGAATATAATTTAAGAACATTTAATTATAATTACATTACATTTAAATAAATTACTTTTAAATATAATAATAAAGGTGGTAAAATATTGTATTATCAATTATTGGTTGTAAGTCGTGTAGTAGGATGAATGGATATTGGATACCGCTACGGAGAAATTCAGGAGTTATTTAAAAATAAATGAATGTTATTGTTACGCGCTGGGGTTCCGGATAAATAAATTCTACAAAGTACAAATAACACTGTATTAGCACTTAAAACACTTCACAAACAATTTAAAATTCTCAATTTGCTTCTTCCGCTTCGCTTCAGGTGATCCGTTCGCTGTTTCGCTTCGAGTAGTTCCGATTTGACTGCGTGCCATCTCTGCAACGCTTTTATAGTTGAAACGAAATCCCTAGAATCGTCGAGAATATTCCACAAAAGTCTAACATTGTGTGTTTCCGCTATTTGGCAATAGATGGCGTTGTACATCTCGAGCGTTCTAGATGCTACTAGATCCTATATTCGTTCGACTATTCGGCTATTCGCAAATATGTAGTATAAAATATGACGTGTTTCCGCGGCAAATACCAAATCCACTCTAAGCTGGTTTGGTTTATAACATGACAATGCTTCATGGACTTCTTAGAACGCTTATAATATATATATATTTTTAATAGATACATATATTTATAGTGTGTACAATTAAAAAATAGGAAAGTGAAATATGTAATTAAAAAATCTTTTACTTATACAGCAAACACAGTAAGCGACGGATTATAAAACCATGAATGCCTTGAACTGTGTTTTGTGAATAGTTCAATCTTAATAGGTATCAACGTTCAACTTAGCTTCCGACTTGTGGATAATCAAGTGTACATACCAGATGAACCTTGACATACCCAGAAACAGATGTAGCTCTTTATTAAGAAACAAGCTGACCCGGCAGACTTCGTAGTGCCTTAATCGATGTATAAAAGATCTAAACTTTTGTATAAAATAAACTTAAAACAAACAAAAGGAATCCGTCCGACGGGGGGGACAACAAAGGAAAAACAAAATTGTTTTTATTTAATTCCGAGCATTTTCATATTTATCTAACTTTTAAACCATCTCTGGACTTCCACAAATAATTCAAGACTAAAATTAGCCAAATCGGTCCAGACGTTCTCGAGTTTTAGCGAGACTAACGAACAGCAATTCATTTTTATATATACAGATTGGTCAGAACGTTTTTTTTTTCATTTGCTAGCTTTAAGTGATTGATTAGCTCGAGCTTAATTATTTCCCATTATATATTAAGGATCGGTTAGTGAATTCTGTCAATGGTGGATTTCTAATTGTGAAGCTTTATAGCACCGCCATTATTTATGTTAAATTCAAGTCAGTGATTCCATTGTGTAACGCGATTCCTCCATGTTGGGAGATATTTGCTTCGAAACGTGACTTAAAGTCATTACTGTTTGTTAATATTAACAATGGAGTTCGAGCAAGACACTGCTCAGCAGAAATTTTTTCTAATTTATCCTTTACTAGCTGCCCGGCAAACGTTGTTTTGCCATAAAAATTATTTCTAGGAAAGATAAATAATCTAGATACCGACGGCTGCGCCATCTGCCGTGCTGATTTGTAAATCTAAATCATTCTCGAATCCACTTGAAGGTACACTGGTTTTTACTGGTGGTAGGACCTCCTGTGAGTCCGCACGGTTAGGTAGCACTACCCTGCCTATTTCTGCCGTGAAGCAGTAATGCGTTTCGGTTTGAAGGGTGGGGCAGACGTTGTAACTATACTTGAGACCTTAGAATGGCGCATTTACGTTATAGATGTCTATGGACTCCAGTAACCACTTAACACCAGGTGGGCTGTGAGCTCGTCCATCCAACTAAGCTATAAAAAAAACCAGAAAAATTCATTAAAATCGGTCCAGCCGTTTAGGAGGAGTTAGTTCAGTGACAAACACACGCACAGAAGAAATATACATAATATGTATAAAGATTATTAAACATTATTTTCCGAACGAGTGTTATTTTAGAAAGCAACAATCTTGTTAGCTTTTAATCAACGAAAAATATTATGCATGAAAACATGAAAAAACAAAAGAAATAAATTCTTTTAATACATGATTAATGTACAAGATAATACGATATTCTTGACCATATGAAAAAAACCCTTTTCGGGTAGCGAATGAAGTCAAGGAGTGTGTTAATATTTGCAGAACAAAATAAGGTAATAAATAACATAACGACACCACGGGCGGGCCGGATGTGCGTGACGCTACCCCACGTGAACATATATAAATCAGACGGAGGCGTTGAATAAATGATTTATATACAATTTTTTTCTACCTCGCGGAAATCGGGACCTCTTAAACATTACTGGCCCTTGCCCAATACACGTTTACACAAATATTCTGGGGCAACTCGAGTTATAACCAGTAAACATATAAAAATCGATACTTTCATTCTTTAAGGAACATAATCAACAGTTTTAGGAAAGTTCCTGGGTGGAATCGCAAGTAATATGGTTAAATATAACTGCTTTATACCACTCAATACAATTATTTTTGAATATACTCTTTTGAATCAGGAAACTGCATTTAGTTCTCTCAATAATACGTTATCTCCCTCAATTGCCTTTATTGAAAGTGAATGTCATTGAAATAACAAGTTACGCAGTCAACGCATTTAGTTGAATGTGTTGATAACAAAGGAAGTTTGAAACGTCATAGAACTCGTTTTATTAACGTTTAATTGTGGCCGTCAGCGTAAAAGTGGCCTAACCCACAATTCATTTTCGTACTTATGTATTACAATTTATTTAAAACATAATAAATTTTGATGCAAAATCGGCCTATCCCTAGTTTCATCCATAGACTAGATGATGACCGAGCTTTGTTCGCCTTTTTTTTTATAACGCCATCTTGTTTTGTCTTTAAAGCAGTAAAAATAGTATTATTATTCGCCAATAGATATCGGGAAGAGTCATAAAGTTGATTATTGAAAACACGAATATAACAACATTTTCCGAAAATAAATCGTAGCTAGATCGATTTATCGCCCCCGAAATCCCCTGTATACTAAATTTTATGAAAATCGTTGGAGCCGTTTCCGAGATTCAGACTATATATATATATATACAAGAATTGCTCATTTAAAGGTATAAGATAATAGATGACTTTGTAAACATCATTTTATTTATTTATTTATAACTTCTTATGCTATAAATTATAAAGGCGGACTTAATGCCATAGGCATTCTCTAACAGTCTACCTTAGGGGAGTGCAGAGATGAAGCTTGGTGACCCGTCTTCTTCCCAACGTCGGAGGATGCAGCGCCGGTACTCGGCGACTGTACCTTGGGGTGGTGCGCAGTATGGCCCTGTACGGTGCTCCCGTGTGGTCGCCCGCACTCTCCGCGAGAAACGCGGCTCTGCTGCATAGAGCTCAGCGGGCGCTTGCGGTGAGGGTCATCAGGGGGTACCGCACCATCTCTCAAGATGTGGCCTGCGCTCTCGCCGGATCCCTACCCTGGGACCTCGAGGCCGAAATCTTGGCTGCGGTATATCGGCGTAAGGCGCAGGCCTTGAGTCGGGGGCGGTCGCCCGGCCCGTCGGCTGTCGGTCGGTGGAAGCGTGCTGCGCGTCATGTAGCATACGCTAAGTGGAGAGAGCGATTGCTGAAAGAACTTGGCCAAACTTCGGCCACCCGCCGGCGCACCCTCGGGGCCCTGGTGCCCATGCTGGAGGCATGGTCGGATCGGCGTCACGGCGTACTCTCCTTTCACCTTGCGCAGGTCCTCTCGGGACATGGCTGTTTCGGGAGGTACCTGTGGAAGGTCTGCAGGAGAGAGCCACACCCGGGCTGCCACCAGTGCGGGCACCCGGACGATGACGCGCAGCACGCGCTCGAAACGTGCCCGCGTTGGGAGCACTCGCGGCGAGATCTCGTCGCGGTGCTGGGGAGAAACCTCTCCCTGCGGGCTGTCGTCGCCCGCATGTTAGAGGATCAGGGCTCGTGGGAGGCCATGGCCAGGTTTTGTGACCTGGTAATGGCGTCCCGTGAGGCTGAGGAGCGTGAAAGGGAGTGGGATCCCTCTTCAGCACCTCAGCGCAGAAGGCGGGATGGCCGGCGCGGGCGTGAAGCTCCCGCTCAGCCCCAGTAGGGACTATCAGGTGGCGGGTGCGGGGGCGCCCGGTACTCGACTGTTGGTCCAGTGGTGGGGTGGTGCAAGGTGGCTCCTGTGCGCCGCCCACGGTGTATCTCCCGAAATGACGTCCTTCGGGATTTTCCCGGAGATGAAATCCCGTCTTATCATCAGGACGGGTACCGGCGAAGGCAGACTTTCGGCGCGCACTGCGGTACCGTATGTCTGGTGTAGCCGGTGTGGTGGAGCTCGATGGGGTTTAGTCGGTAGTCGTTCTGCGGGGCAAGTGCTTCGCGCGCCTTTTTCAAGGCGTAGTCTCTTGCGAGGAATTCGGGGAGGTGGAGGACCTTCTCGTCCCCCTCTTCCTCTCAGGAGGCGCCGGAGTCCGACATAACCCGGTTCGTTACCCCCCCGGACCGAGTATCCGTAAATGGATTCCCCAGCGTTAAAAAAAAAAAAAAAAAGGTGTAGTGTGAAGGTGATATTACTGAAACATAATAATATGTGTATATATAACATACATAATATTTATAGATACAAATACTCGTACTTAAATAAATACATATACATAAATATATAGATATACATAAATATATACATATACGTATCATAAATATATACATATAAAAACATATATAAACAAATATTATCAATTAGATGACTCTGATAACTCTCTGAGAAACAGTTCTCGAACCTTCGTCTTAAACGCTTCACGTGTAGTGGCCGACCTTATTTTGAGTGGGAGCACGTATTTTTTTGCCTACGAAGTATTGTAAAGGTAAATTCGAACCTCATTATCTCCATATTTACTATGGTAAGCTTAGGCTACTTTTGCGCTGACGGCCTCAATTAGAATTGGGATGGGAAAGGCTCGTTCGTTTAGGCATCGGATGGAGACTAGAGGTCCAGGATCGGGTCACGTGGCGTACCTTGGTAGAGGTCTATGTCTAACAGTGGACTAAAATAGGCTGTTAAATATGACTAGTGGTCCCCCAGTAGTGGAAATTCGACTATAATTACTAATGTAAACTATAAGTTTGAACATTATTATGGTTTTATTGTCACAGACTAATATACTTCTATACCCACAGATGTCGCCATGACTACGCTATAGACAAATAATATTAAAGTCAAACAATATTAATTCTATTATCAATTTGGCCACAGAAATTAAACAATAAGCAAATCAGTATAAATGCTTGTGTGTGTTAAATACATGGTAGTGTGTGTAATGTTTTTTTTTATTGATTTAATGTATTTTTTATGCATAATTGTAAAGAAATGTTAGCATTGTGCATTGCTTCTGAATATTCTTTATAATTGGGAAACATTTCATACTCCTTCGTCCGCGTGATTTTCGTAAAAAGGGGTACAAAGTTTTTGCTTCACGTAATGATAGATATTAATTTATATAAAAAAAAAATGCTCTTTTAGAAACATTCCATCCTCAACAACGCAAATGTAGTCACAAGGGTTTCTTAATTAAATTGAAACGACAGCGCAATAAAATTTTTTATGAAATTATTATATTAATTACAAAAAAAAATACACCTTATAACGCACACATCCCTATTTACTCTACTCGTGGGTCTTGGAAGGGCATGCATGCGGGCGGAGCGGCAGAGACGCCGGGCAACCACGAAGTTTTTCCAAAAGCTTTCAGTCGATATAGCACCAATGAAATATATTTTACATCGTTATACTTAATTATAAAATACACCTTAAACTGGGATTATTTTAATAATTCGTGATCACCTTAATTTTAAATCACTATATAAATTATTAAAACTCTAAAAAAAATTTTCACGCTAATCTATAAACCATTGGGATGATGCAAAAGCACGCACAAAAAATGGGTAGTGAAATGTAAAAACAAGCAATTTGAACATACTTAATATCTCAAAAGTCAAACAAAAATTCGTTCACAGTGTCGTTTATTTTTCATTGTGTTTTTCTAAAGTAATCAAAATAGTTTGTCTCTGTAATTATGTTAAAACTCGATGGCCTTAGGCTTATAAAAGCCGAGCGCAAACTTATAATTAATTAGGAACAAAACACGGCGACAACTTGTCTAATTTAAGTAGTTAGTTCGGCGGTCTTGTAGTCTGTAGGGAACTTCCAGTATTCTTCTTACAGTTCGGCATTGTCGCCCATAGCTATATTATTTCGACAAAATAATTATTTTAGTTAAGCAAGCAAATCAATTCCACTATAAAAAAAAAAAAAAAAACGTGTGGCACTCGGGTACTACCGCGGTAAAGCTTTTTGCTTTTAAAATTGCATAGCATTTTTTATCAACTTATGCAATTATAATTAGACAATAATAAAACAAGACCACGCTATATTAAACATTAATAAACAAAGAACAAACAAACAACAAATTAATAAACAAGCAAAACCTAAACTGTCCCCTTCACACTCATAATGCGCATGCAGTGTGACGTCACGCCACGCGCTTATTCACAAACACTACACAAGCGCAACGTGTGAATGTGTTGAACGCGAGCTACATGGGAGGGGAGTGAGGGGTGTAAGATTTTTTTCGTTACGGAATTTCATGATTCGGTCGCCGCGCTCAAAACCCACGATAAAAGCTATGCAATAGCTTAATAATTATCCTATGAATATTGATATTTTGACGGTCGCCTCCGAATTTGTACACTCCTAACGTCAAAAGAAATCCGTTGGAAGGTAAATACCTGCTTACAAACTCGTTTCGGAGCCCATAGAAAACTTTACAAGCAAGGTAAAAATCAGTCATTTCGAGCTAGAGCTACAAAAAAAGAATTGTCACAATATATGACTGACAATTTTGTTACGAATAAACTGGTTTATATTTCTTCTACAGCTTTACTAGTACAGTAATAAAATAAACATCTATTAAGTTAGAGGAACATCATTTCCGTTATGATCTTGTTCCGTGCCTAATCGCTGGTAGCCTAAATGGCTATTCCAGTTACGCTCGGACGGGAACGTAAGCTCACGGGCTTAACTTGAGAGAATTGATAACACCAGCCCTAGCAAGAGCAATGTTTCGCTAAACCTTCCACCGGATCGGAATCGCGATCCAGTGTGAGGATCCGGTAAGAAACTCGGTGGGCTGTATCTATGAGGTAGGTTGCACATCGAACTCTTCGACAAGTTTGACGATAACGGTGAACGGTGCTTGGAGAGCCTAAAAGTACCGAAGGTGGATATGAAAGTTCCGATAAGATTTGTCTAGGACGGCGGCGACTTTACGTTGCCCCGTCCTCTGGGTCGGTTGTTTAATTCAAGGCGGCCACAATATGAGAGTTATTGTGTAGCGCTGCTTTTTCGAAGAATCTTTCTAACGCTGCCTTCACATACGTATCGATTCTGTTTGGAGGTCGTCGTGAAGATCTACATTCAACACATACCATGATACTCCGATAGCTATCCTGCACAAATGACATTTGATGTAGGTGTACTTTTAGGTAGCGTTATTTTTTTCTTTGTTAGTAATGACGGGAAACAAAAAATCTAACATTCTCTACCGAGTGTTTTTTAATTGTTTAAACGGTTGTGAAATATCTGGTTTTAAATGCATCGATTCATAATATTAATGTAAATAGTAAATGTCAGATTATAATAAAACTTTAATAATCCGTGAATTTTGTTGTAAATATATCAATTATTCCTAACTTAAACGTCGAGACCTACGATTAATATCTCAAAGTGCTCGACGGAATCCATCCATTAAATCACAAAATATGATTCATAATCGATGCCAGAGAAATTCACGAGTGTTCCACCTTGGAGCATTGGAAATTCCAATTTTGCACTTTGCTCCCACGGTAGGCATGCAGATAGGTCAGATATTTTCACTGATTTGCATCGGATTGCAAAACTAAGTTATGCTAATCGACTTAAAGGATTCATTTTTGAGTTATATTCTCTCAAAGAAATTTTAAAAGTTAAATACAATAAAATATGTTTTTGTATCAGTAGTTATCTAGTTCCATTTGAAATAAAAACTGAGCTTTCTTTTTAAATAGTTTATAATATTACTCGGCTGATTTGCAAGCTTATGAACAGATTGTTAGCTTTGAACCGCTTCGTTCGAACCGTTTGAGCTTTGTACTATTAACAATAGGTGTCAATTGAGGCACAATCAAGCTATACCAAATTTTAATGAAGCATAAAGGGGTAGCGCGATTTTGTCAAAAAAAATCTGAAGAAATTTATGTGCTTATATTGAATTATTATTTTTTCCATTTATAGACTTGATGATTTGATAGTGGATAGTTGCCGTCAATCATGGATGTCAAAAATGTCAGGGATACAATCAAACCTTTGCCTACCGCTGAGGGCTCTCCTCAAAGCTGATTTGGATAAGAATATGTCATGGCATCGAAGAAACACCGTGGACGGAAATTCATATAAAAGTCGGATGGTATGTGACAAAAAAGATTTCTGAAAAATAAGAATCTCTTGTTCGGTAACCGTGGGCCTGTCTTATGGTAATACGCAAAGTCACATATAAGGCAATGGAGAGGACTATGGCTACAGATTATCGGTGTGAAATCGAATGACGAACAATACGTATACAATAACGTCCATCTGGTGTAGTGGTAAGTGACATGGTCACTACACTAGGGGGTCGCGGGTTGGAATCCCGCCAAGGGAAGATATTTGTATGATATATATAAATGTCTCTTCCAGGGTTATGGATGTATATTAAATATATGTATGTGTATAATAAAAATCTTACATTTATTTCCGATATCTGGTACCTGTAACACAAGTTCTTTACGAACTTATCACGGGACCAGTTAACGTGGCGTGATTGTTAGTAAAATATTTATTTATATTTATTTATCATTCGTAAATATCGCTTATCGCCTAATAAAACGAGCAGGATAATCATGTTAATTATTACGAGGTCAAATTGGCAGTAAATAGGGCACATTGCCCGTGGTACAAAGGGATACTGGGTCTAAAAAGTGCAATGCCGCATTATGCATTCGGGTCGCCCACCGGAAGGCACAGGACGGATTCCGCTGGGTGCAGACAACACAGGATCAACTAATATGGTGCACTTTAAGACCCATAGAAATTTCATAGCCGTGCATATGTGTAGGCATCGCCAGATTATAATAAAAATGGTGTATCAGTATGATAAAAATTCATTCAAAGAGGCCACCACTCTCAGCATTGAGTATTATCGACGCAAGGAGTAGGATGATAAAAATAAATAATATAATACATACACGTTCCATATTTAACAGCTCCAAGCTAAGTGTCGAAAGAACACATAGTGATGAAAGAGTTTGCAACTAGTAAAATAATATTGAATTTTTCTCCGACCGGTAATGCTTTTGCGGGTAGCATCACTACTAGGTAGTCCTTATGTTCCACGTTACTCCGCCACCCTAATTAATCCTTTTAACTAATCGATATGTCAGATTTTTTTTTCACTATGCATAAGCACTTAATAGCATTCCTAACATATGTATATGTATAATGCAGGCTTAAATGCCTAATATTCAGATAAGACTACCATAAATTAATAATAAAATCAATAAAAAAATTAATTAACTTTTAAACTAAGTTTGTTTTTAAAAATATCAAAATAAAAGCCTAAATTGTAGTTACTTCTAGCATATATTTTATATATAGCTGATATAGATTATAGAAACAAACTTAACATAATTATTATATAAAGTTTTGGGCAATAAATTATGATCAACGAAAATCCAACTAATCTGTGTTGAAATCAGATGTGACGTATGTGGTGAACAGATGAAGATTGAGTATAGTATAAGTTTTTTTTTGTTTTCTCCGCCTTACCTCACTAGGTGGGGTCGGCACAGCAAATTTTTTTGTTCCATTCTCTTTTATCAGCCGTCATCTCAACACTCACACCTCTCTCTCTCATATCGTCATTCATACACTCCATCCATGTCTTGTTTGGTCGACCTCTTCCCCCTCTACCTTGCACTACCATTTCCATACATCTTCGAGTCACATGCATCTTCTCTCTACGCGTCACATGTCCATTCCACGTTGACCGTCCGCTCTTTAATTTATTGATTACCAAGGCTACTGTCACTCTTCCTCTGATATACTCATTCTTTATCTTGTCCATTCTTGTCACTCCCCACATCCATCTCAACATTCGCATCTCTGCGGTATGCGTTCCTCTTTCATGCTTTACTTTCGTCGTCTAACATTCAGATCGACATCAGCACGACAGTATAGTATAGTATAGTATAGTATAGTATAGTATAGTATAGTATAGTATACGACAGTGTAGTAGTAGTAGTATAGTATAAGTATAGTATTTATATTATTGAAGATGAAATTGTATAATCGCTAGCGTCATTATATAGTGTAAACAGTAGTCTGTAAGAATACAGGGTCTATTAATACTTAATATCAATCGAAAAGCCGTATAAAAACCGTAGTTGACAGCCACGTTCGACCCACATAAGAACTTACCGAAATTTCAATTTAAGAGGTACAAAATGTTCTTTTCAAGTGCTTAGGTTTATTTTTTATTCATAAATTTGTGATTTATAGCGATTACTTCAAACTTACTCGACCGAAAATTTTAAGAACGTGCTTTCTGAAGTTTTTTGTACGCAGTTTATAAAAGTTGTGACAGTGTTTTAAATATTATATTTACTTATTGTACAACAGCATTTAAGCGTTTTATTATTTACCGCTA
The DNA here is from genome assembly GCF_030267445.1 of Bombyx mandarina. Taxonomy (NCBI): domain Eukaryota; kingdom Metazoa; phylum Arthropoda; class Insecta; order Lepidoptera; family Bombycidae; genus Bombyx; species Bombyx mandarina. The sequence goes on along the minus strand of NC_143216.1, from coordinate 15,612,581 downwards.
ACCTGTTTCGAAATTGTAATTAATTTGAAGTATAAGACAAAAGTTATTGCAATTGGACGCCTTCAGCTCTAACACTAGGAACAGGCTTAGGGACCCTGGTAAACAAACTCGTCGAGCTCGACAAAGAGTTCGACGTGCAACCTAACCCATGCATCAGCTCGCTGAGTTTCTCGCCGGATCTTCTCAGTGGGTCGCGATTCCGATCCGGTAGTAGATTCATTCGCGAAGCAGTTGGTCTTGAGTTGTTATTTATTTATTTATTTATGTACACACAGAAAACAAGACATAGTACAGAGTAATAGGAAAAATATGTACAAAGGCACTGCTTATTTCTTTAAGAAATCTCTTCCAGCAGACCTGCGAGAGGATAATGAGAATAATAATAAAAAGTGATGAGTGTGTGTAGAACAAATAACACATAACTAAAATAACAAATACAACATGAGAATTATAGTAATGCACATACACATAGCAAATATTATAAGTAACACAGTAACACTCGTATATACGAAGAGTATAGAACCATTGTCATTCGGTTGATGAGAGATAAAATTGTTTGACCTTGTATTTAAAAACAGAAACAGACTTGCAAACTTGCAAACAGACTTGCAAACTCTGATGTCAGCCGGCAACGAATGTTAGGTTTCCTTCGGAGGCGCTCGGGCAGCTGTTCGCAAAACCCACGCCTTCTGGCTGAGCCTTTGCTCGCCCACCTGTCCTAGTAAAACTGGAAAGGCCTCCGGACCAATAATCCATAAATCATAAAAAAAAAAATTGCAATTGAAAATTCGCGTTCATTTGTCAAGGCTAATGGCATTCACGTCACTCCAGTAAACATTGAACTGGACCGTGTTTTTATTTGCACTTATAAACAGTAAAAGCAAATTAACACTAAACTAAATACTAAAAGCGTATATAATATTTCTCATGGTGGAACGAAAATGATATGACAGTTAAATGTAATATTCACTTAATACTAATGGAACACTGTAACAAGTAGTGTGTTCGACGGGGTTTGATGCTCTCCCTATTTTTTTTATCCTGCCTATAAAATACATGCTCTCCAACGCTAACATGCATAATACACCATGAGACCTTTGGTTCTCGCCATCAGATTTTTTCTTGGAACATAGTTTAGGGGAGACGATCTAAATTTGTTTTTGTAACGATAAGCTTCTTGGGATCGGCCTCTGAATGGCGTTAATTAAATTTATTTTAACTCGACCCTTAGAACACACAGATTTATTTGCATATTAACTCGTTCTCTCCAACGGTAACATTTATAATACACCATAAGACCTTTGGTTCTCGCCATCCGATTTTTTCTTGGAACATAGTTTAGGGGAGACGATCTAAATTTGTTTTTGTAACGATAAGCTTCTTGGGATCGGCCTCTGAATGGCGTTAATTAAATTTATTTTAACTCGACCCTTAGAACACACATATTTATTTGGACAGTAAAAGGAATATCAGCCACTTTTGAGACTATTGATATTTTTCGGGACGATATTTCGAAAGCGGTATTTCGAGCAAGGTCAAAGTCAAGTAGCCTTTAAAATGTTGAGAGTCCTCAAGAGAGCGACACGATATAATCTGTTTTCGCGATCGTTTGGAGTCTCTGAGTCTACAGAGGAACTTCGGTTCTTTTGTGTTTCGTACTGTATATTCCTCGGGAAGCTCTCTGTGGAATTATTTGCGGTGATCTCGTCATCTCGATTTCACGATCTAACAGCACTTTTCTAGAGGACTCTTTCACCACGTACCATCTGGCTTTTTGATCAACTTCTCCTCACAGAATTTCTCGCGCGCTATAACAAGGCTTTCATCAAACGAACACGTTATACGTTCGACATTACAATCTTCTATTCACTCTTAACCAAAAGTGAATTTTGTTCGTGTTTCTCATCATTACTTAGTTCCATGCTATATCAATATCTGTGTAGATAAAGATGACGAAGAAGTGTATTTCGAGGGCATCATCATATATCATTTCCTAATTCCAAATCGATCATTGATCACTAAATATCTTGGATTAAAATTTTCAGGTTTTAATAACAAACTTGTATGTGGAGATTGTTTTTTTTTTTTTTTTGTATTGCTTACATGGTTAGACAAGCTCACGACCCTCTTGGTTGCAGTAATAAGTATAGGAGTTCATAGACATCTTTGACGTAAATGCCGTTATCCATCTTGAAGCATGACTTCTAAAGTCGGCTTACGTTTACGTCTGCCCCACATTTCAAACGGAAGCATATTACTGCTTCGCAAGGTAAGGTGGCGGATACCTAGCCGTGCAGGCATACTAGACGCAATATCACCAGTAAAAAACTTTACACTGTACTCTTGCTACCTATACTTATGTTACATGTATATTGGATGATATACATCATACATTATTATTGTTTTACAACAAGTAAGTAGGTCCTGTAGTTTTTCAACCGTGTGCTGGACAGACCTCGGTAAAAGTGTTACGCTCTGTAGCACTGTTAAGCGAATATTGCCTCTAGGCTCCTAGCAATAGACAGGCAAAAAATAAATAAATAAATAGCCAAACTAACACCATCAGCCATTATAATCGAGATATCAGAACAGCACTGCCAATAGTGTAAGCCTAAACAACAATAAAAAATCAAGTTAGATTTTAATTAATTAATGCTACATTGATAGCTTCAGCTTTGAAATTATTCGTGAAAACGTGTTATTTTTCTAAGGAAAAGTAAACTTTAACCTAAAAGTGCAATAAGCTATCTTATCAGTAAAATAAGGTATTCCATGAAACAGTCTCAAACGATAAGTATCGAAGTATATTTTTGATTACTCATTAATTTATTTTTTATATGGCATGCATGTGGCATGATTGTAAATGTCAAATTTTCAAAATTATTTCTCACTCGAAATTTTTACTTTTGTACCTATAGTTAACACAAAATATCTACCTCAATGGTTACCTTACACCTCGACTTTCATGACATTTGATTTCTTATGTATAACGCCGTTGAAGCTGAAAGGCATTACTGAAATATCCAGAATGGCGGTACCTACTCATACGGTCGTACAATACATGGCGTATTTAGACAGTAATTACGCAAAATTTAAGTCTTGTCTCAAATACCGCAAGCTTTCACCTCTTAAGTCGTTTAGTAGTTGTGTTTCATTATCAGACACTCTGAGAGAGCCGCTCATCAGGGTTAAAGGCTTCTACTTTGATTCGCATGCGTAAACCACCCTATCAGAACATTCAGTGCCCAAGGAGATGCCGAGGGGGAAGCACGTCCCATCTCTCGAGCGAATCAACTCCACACTACGCGATCTGAAAGTACCAAGTCATAAAATTCAAAGTAAATCGCGAAGTTAATATCTGTGCTTTAGTGTTTGAATTACCCGATTCGTTACGGTTTGTGGAAATGTGACGTATTCTATTAGAACGTTTGTTAATAAAAATCTTAGTGATATTTTAATGTGTATTCTGAATATTTGTTGTATTAGTCTAATGAGTATAATTATCAAGATAGAAGTAAATTATCATATTGTGTAAAGTATTGAAGTATTGATACAATCTTTTTGTTAGTAGTTCTTCGATTTTTATAAAAGTAATTAATTCATTTACGTTGTAATTTGTGAAAAGTGGTCGTTTATTTTCATGAAGCAACTATAAGATTGCTTTTAAAAAAGTTTGCGCGGCGGGAAATTGGTAATAATTAGAATTTTGTATTAAATTCCCTAAAGAAATAAGTGTCAGGATAAGGATTTATTGTTCGTACGTTGTTATCACTATTGTTTATAATCATAAGACACTTAGTGGTAAATTAGAATGAAATAGTTTTAATATTACATATCAAACAATCGCTTTAATTATTATTAGGCGCATTACCATTAAAAAATATTTTCCAAAAAATTGTCCCGCAGTCAATTAGACAATCAATTATTTTACCTAGCTGTACCACAAATATTATGTTCCAAAACCTAAGTATTGACGACGGCCGCCTCTATTAATCTAAAGTGTAAGTAATCTTTGCCGAACGTCGGCACATTTTCGCGGTCCATTGTCGCTTGATTGGATGGAAGATCCCCCAACTAATTATCATTCTCTGACTTCGCACGGTTTTATCGTCGCTTCCACCCAACTCTTGCAATAGCGTTTTTTTTTGGATTTTCCTTTACGGACGAGCGTATCGTCACAATCAGAAGGAGCTCTCGGGGGAATGTTAGCTATACAACCTCTACAAAACATTTCATTTCGCTTGAGATTCACGTCACGACGATACATAATATAAAAATTGTCTTTTACCCAATATAGAGGCAATTGCTTACGAAAACAGAACCATTACACAGATAATGAAGCAGAAATAATATTATGATAAATAAAGCGCTAGATAAATTTTAACGTAGTTGTAGCTTGTTTTTATTAACTAAATAGCAAAATTGGACGAAGTTAATGAATAATTACGTTCAAGTACTTACCTACTATAGCTTTTTTATGTAGATGGGTATTATTGAATGGTGTTAAGTAGTTACTGGAGCCCATAAACATCTATAACGTAAATGCCATACCTTGAGGTATGAGTTCTAAGGTCTCCCTATAGTTACAGCGGCTACCCCACCCTTCAAACCGAAACGCATTACTGCTTCACGGCAGAAATAGGCAGAGCGGTGGTACCTACCCGTGCTGACTCACAAGAGATCCTACCATCAGTAATTACCTAAATTATAACTTTGCGGATTTAATTTTTATTACACGATGTTATTCCTTCACTGTGGAAGTAAATCGTGAACATTTGTTAAGTACGTATATCATTTGAAAAATTGGTACCCGCCTGCGGGAGTCGATCACTATTGAATCGCAAGATACAAATGCACTGGACGTCTTATCCTTTAGGCCCCGACGACTTCAAATTTCAGATGACTTCAGGGTAAATGGAAATAGAAGTTAGTTCAATAGTCATTTTTGTTTCACGCTTCTACACTAAGATAAGAAACAGCTCGAAAATTTGATTTCATTCTAATTCAAAATAAATCCGCCAACTTGAAAATTCGTACCTTGGAATCGAAGGGTTGCTCTGCACGATCTCATTTCTAATATTGAAGTGTATCCTTATAGATTTTAATTTGCTAATTTCACGTAAATCCATATAAAACTGTCTTCTGTTATTTTCAAATACTTTTTGATATTTGATTTGATGTTTTATACTTATTTCATTAATGTAGATTTTCGACACATACTTTCGAATGAGGAAAACAAGCTTATGAATTTCGTGGGAGAACTTTTATTAAATGCATTTTTTGGCTCTGGAGTGTGACCAAAAAGTATGAAAAGGAAATCTTGAAATTGTAGGGATCCCTAGCGAATAAAAAGCCCACAGTATTCTAGAAGTACTCAAATGCTTTATATTACGGTTAACACATAAGTATAAGCTTGCAAATAGTGTTTGGAATCATTGACTATCAAATAACTTATTCAGATGTGATGCTAGAGTAAGAGTTATCCGAAAACTCAGCTCAGTGTTCAAGCTTTTTCCGAGGATTTCATAAGATTGAAATTTCCTCTACGTTGCTTTTAGGAGCGATTCACATTAAAAAAAAACACACAATCGATATATTAGCTTTACTTATTAGATTTACATGCATTAGTTTCATGATCACATCTTATTATGTTTATCATTTTTAATCTTTAATTTAGCAGATTTAGATTTAAATTAAACTACTTTTTTAACGTGATATAATCATTAGTTAAAAAGTTTCGCACGAAGCAGAACTACTGAGCTATGTGATTGTACATATTATGAATAATTAAGAACTGCTATAATAATAAGATTGATTTTGAACACAACTGTCGATAAGAAATAACCGATAGGTTATATGATTGACGATTTCAACATAACTTTTCTAAGACTGTTGAAGCTGTAGAAGCCAAAAAATTAAGAAAAGACTAACTGTATTTAAAAGCTGGTAAAGTGAGCTGTGGAAATAAAACCAAAATCAAGCAAATCAAGCAAAATTTTAAAATCATTACAATATATATGCTTTAAACATTTAGTGACGTGATCCACAAAAAATATCTAAATATTACCTTAAATTTACTAACATAAAGTGTCGTTGTGATGTTTTACAAAGTTTATTGTACAACGAACGATGATAAAGTACACACTTCTTTTTAATGATTCTGAACGCCAGGCAGAGATCGTTAATTGATTAGAAACATTTATTTTATATCACCACGTATTTAATTCGTCGTCTCGATTGTGAATTATTTCATTTACATGATTGGCATATATTAGTATATCATCCGCAGAGTAATTGATTTTCTTTCTTAAAACCAAGATTAATATGTTTACCGTAATATTTTGTAGAACAATTTTCTTAAAGTTTTGTATAGTATGTACAACACAAGCCACAGTAATATGTACCATAAATATATGCGAAGCTAAAATGACATGAATACAATACCCCAATTACTTAACTTTATATTTTAAATAAAAGTTAAAACAAAACTGTATTTGATGGGCAGCTTATAAAATACTGAGATCATTTCCTAATTGGGGTATTGTATTCATGTCGTTTTAGCCCATTAAATACAGTTTTGTTTTAACTTTATTTAAAATATAAAGTTATTATTATTATTATTTATTATTATTTAAAATATAAAGTTAAAACAAAACTGTATTTGATGGGCAGCCAAATGGGACCAATTCAACCTAAATCTCCCATCTATCCATTGAATGTCACTCGACGTCGTTGATCAGATTTTTAAGCTGATCTATACTAATATTATAAAGAGGAAAGATTTGTTTGTTTGTTTGTTTGTTTCGAATAGGCTCCGAAACTACTGGACCGATTTGAAAAATTCTTTTTCCATTAGAAGCCGACATTGTCCCTGATGAACATAGGCTACTTTTTTTATTTTTTTTTATTTTTATTTTTTGTTTCATGTGTGTTTTAATGTTTCCGAAGCGAAGCGAGGGCGGGTCGCTAGTTTATAATAATATTCTACATATTTCACGCAATATTAAAAAACCCTAAGGAAATTACTCACAAACACTTCCCTTTGTGTCACTCAAGGTCATTTACCCTTCGTTTAACCGCTGATTTCTGAGGAGGTTTCAGTGGAGACAGTGAAAAAAACCAATGAAAATAAAATCGAGTTACAGTACCAGGCATTGTCTCAACTAACACCAGAATCTATGTAGCTTTATAAATTAGAAGAAACCTCTCTAGCTTCTTGGCGATTGTTCTTGAGCTATTGAAGCTATGAAGAATTATGTGGGCGGTCGAAAAAAATTAAATTTAAGTTTTCTGATACCTTACTTATCGAGATAAAGGTATAAAGCGCCTTAGTATTGTAATATGACTAGTGTACCTTTCATACTGGAAGGTAACAAATCATTATTACCTTCTACAAATCTCTTACAAAGAAAAAAAATTAAAATGTGTGCAAAAGTATAACTGTATCCTTCTAAAGTGGTATTCTTATTATGTCGCAGGAATGGACAGGATGTAAGCAGGAAAATTTTGGCAAGGAAAAGATAATTACGGTTAGGATAGTACAATTAAGGAAATGTAGAAATGGCAGTTAAAGATGTCCGGGGTCGTGTAACCTTATCTCTTGATGAGCCGAACAGCCAAATAATCAGCAGTAGAATTGACCATATGCTAGTCTACCGTCGAAAGCAATAAATAATAAATCACAATGTATGGACCACTGGATTTGAACGTCATCTAATTTTGACATGGATGTAATAGTCTGTACTACAGGAGCATCAATAATGTGAAACATCGTACAGTTTAATTGAGATTTCGTCTTCATATCAAGTCTCGTCAATCGTCTTCAAGTCTCGTACTTGCCTATATTCACGTTGTGAAGACAATCCACCTTGAAAACGAAGTCGCAATTGAATTTATGTATCAGCTATCCCAAACTGGTACACGAGAGTAGCACAGGCATAGTAGTAAATACTCATACAGTCTTTCTATAGGCGCTACTACTTTTAGATAGTAGTTCAATCCGCTCACCCATCACTTGTCATATTTATCAAAAGCCCATGCGAAAGGTACCGAGTTTCAAAGCAATCGAAAAAACCATTACCTTGATGAATTAGCGGTAGGCAGCGGCTTAGCTCTGACTTGACATTGCCCATGTCCATGAGTGACAGTAACCACTTACCGTCAGATGGGCCGTATGCTCGTCTGCCTGCTCGGGCAATAAATAAATAAAAAACACGTAGATTACGAATAAACAAAAACTCTTGAGTTCATATTTATTTACATGATAAGCTTAATTAGCATACTTATGTTAACATAGAAATCTAAATATTTCAAATATTATACGTAAGAAATATTTTTAATATATACATATATTTATATAGGTACGCAGTTCTATGAGTACTTACTCACGGTTGGTAAAGCAAGTAATGAATAAAGGCCCAATAATATTTTCTTCGTACAATTTTTCGCTCGTGTAAGTAGCTGTGATTTAGATTATATTTCACAAGTCATCAGCACGTATTCTGCATTCTGCTTCGCCTATAATAAAGACTATGTACATATATTGGTGAACAATAAGAGCCACAAGAATTCATTTAATAACTTCGATAAATTTTCATTAGTAGACCTTTACTAAAATTATACTTTGGTATGGTGTCCCAGTTTTTTTTTTATTTTTTTGTTTGCTTACATGGGTGGACGAGCTCACAGCCCACCTGGTGTTAAGTGGTTACGTGGCCTATGGACATCTACAACGTAAATGCGCCACCCACCTTGAGATATAAGTTCTAAGATCTTAGTATAGTTACAACGGCTGCCCCACCCTTCAAACCGAAACGCATTACTGCTTCACGGTAGAAATAGGCAGGGCGGTGGTACCTACCCGCGCGGACTCACCGAGAGGTCCTACCACCAGTTGTGTTTAATAGATGATTACATTAAAAACTAGTAAGGTACACTAAGATGAATATGCAAGTTTACATTTAAAAGCAACGGCCTCAGTCAAATTTGGAGCATGATGAAAATAATACTGCTTCCTGTATGAAATCTGACTCTATTCATTCCGACTGAACTGTCGGAGTGAACCAAATTTGAATTACTTTTCAAATGAATTCACAGCATACTTAGCGAGGTTCGGATTCGTGCTAAGCAACGAAACGAAACTAAGTTATGCTGACGTTACATTTTATTACAAAATTTATATTATGCATACTAATTCTACAACGAACAGCACCGGGTGTGCACATGTCGTTTATCTTTTTGTTTTATAGCTATGGTTTATGACCGCACATGATTTGCATTTTCGGTTTAAATTCACGGAGTTTTCGTCCGAATTATTTTAATGTTTATGTCAGGTTGAACTCGCCAAAAAGTTCGATGTTAACTTTAGTCTATATCAGCCCACCGAGTTTCTCGCTGGATCTTCTTAGAGGGTCGCGATTCCGATCTCTTAGTAGATGCACACACGAAGCAGCTGCTTCACTGCTCACTCCTAGCTGAGCCCATGAGTTCGCATACATAGCCCAGTCAAGCAAGAAAGGGATTTCGACCATCGACAATCCCTCCAACCCCGAAAAACCCAATTAACATATTGTCTCTCAATTATGTCTTTCTGGTTCATTAACATAAAACTATTAACTGATTTCATAATCTATAAAACTGAGTAGCACAAAATTGCGATCTTGTCCTTAGATTCCAACTGCTCCCAATCGGATCTTTTTTAAACGAAACCTACATACTAAGGTTTTTTACGAAGTAATTTTGTATACTAAATCGATTGTCATCAATAGTAATATTGTTATTTGGAGGACATTAGCATTTCAAAAACAACGGTCATAGTTGTATTAGCGTAGAATAATCTATACTATATAATATTATATGCTTGAAATTTTATAGGTTTACTAGCTGACCCGGCAAACGTTGTGTTGCCCTAAATAAGATTTCTAGGGAAATTCTACTGTAGAAAAAAAAACCTCATTTAACCACATAATACTTCATTATAAACAAAAAAAAATATCCAAAAAATTAAAATAAAGAATAAATGTTTGGGGTGGACAACCCTTTTCACTTAGGGGTATGAAAAATAGATAGTAGCCGATTCTCAGACCTACTGAACATACTATTGATACACAAATAAAACCAAAAAAACATGGCTGAAAAATGTATAGTATTGTATAGCTCTCAAATATATTAAGTGTATAATCTATGATGTATAGTGAGTAAGTAAGACTGGAGACCGGCTTCGTCCTCATCCCTACTACGTGATGTATGCTGGATGAGTGGTGACACCTGGCGGGGATAACTGATCAGTTGATAGTTGATCAGTAGTCGACCGGCGAGGGCGGGAGATCAAATTCAATTTTAAAAAAAACATAATTAAAGGAACTTGAAATTATAAACTCTGAATAAGAATTTATCATACTACAATTATAATATTTGATTGCCATCTTGCAACCTTATTGCGGATCTGTGCATAGAATAAAAAAAATATTAATCGGGATGGAAAAATAGCGGTTGATCGTATAAGAGTGAAAATTGGGAGTAATAATAATATTTTTTTTTTATTTTAAGTCATGACAAAACAAAATAAGAAATTTGCCAAAAAAATTAAAGTTTATAATTAACAAATAAAAAATAGGGGTTGATCATAGAGGGATGAAAAATTGAGAGTAACATCAGATTCAAAATAAAAATGAAAATCTTGCCAAAAAAATTAAAGTTTATATAATTATAAACAATAATATTTATACAAATAAAAGATAGGGGTTGATCGTAGAGGGGTGAAAATTTCAGAGTAATATGAATTTTTTTATTCTACGTCAAGACAAAATAAAAACAAAATTCGCGCAAAAAAATTTAAAGTTTTAATTAGCAAATAAAAAATAAAGGTTGATCGTAGAAGGGTGAAAATTTAGGGTTGTATGTATTTTTGTATGCTGTATCATAAAAAAATAAAATCAAAAACTTATGTCTAAAAAATAACAAATATCATTTAGGGGTGGACCACCCTTAACATTTAGGGGGATGAAAAATAGATGTTGTTCAATTCTAAACCCTGACCGATATGCACGCTAAGATTGACGAAAATCGGTCGAGCCGTTTCGGAGGAGTATGGGAACGAACATTGTGACACGCGAATTTTATATATTAGATATTATGTACCTATGTCATTACTAAATCATGTAAAAATAGCTAAAATGATTAAAACTAAACGAACGCGGAGACAGACATACAGTACTTTTTATCAGTCATAATTTAGTGATTTTCCGATATCATCATCGTAGAAGAAGTTTGTATTATTTAAATTGTTGTTGGCCAAATTAACAGCCTATTTAATTTAAAAGCATAATAAGATTTCAAATACACAAACAACATGTTTACCATACCGTAATTGTATGAATGTTTTTATTTTATCTTTTGAAAGCTCTATTAGATACATAAACTGTTGTTTGAGGCTTAATCAAATACAATATCATGTTAAGAAATATATAATCCTTGATCTCCGGACCAAGTGAACACACTAAGCACTGATCGCATCCCCCTCTTCCTCTTCTAATGCATTATCCAATGCTGATCATCGTGATGCGTCCAACTGAGACATTTTCTTGTGATCTATAACCGCTTATGTCGGTTAGTTCTCAGTCTCGTGTCCAGGTGTTGGAGCACTTGATCACTCCATCTTTTCTGGCTCTGACTCCTAGATCATGTTCTCTCCCCTTTGCCGATCACTATGAGTCTCAAAATTGTCAAAGAGTTTTCTTCATATACGACCAAAATACTGAAGCACTCTATTTTTTTTCCTACCTATGCTAATAGCCTTAAGAGCCTATTACAGCTTCACCTTAACATGTAGGCGAGCTCACGGGGCTCAACCCGGAAGTGTTGCTAGCACTGGCCCTAGGAAGAGCAGTGCTTCTCAGAATCTATCACCGGATCGGAAACGCGACCCACTGAGAAAATCCGGCGAGAAACTCAGTGAGCTGTGTCTATGGGTTAAAGTTTATGGTAGATACCGAGCGGTACCGGCTACCATAAGGACAGCGAAAAATAATAAATAGCCTATTCACAAAATCTACAATGACATTATTGAAGTTAATTGTGTTTTTAAAATCCACGATACGAGTAAGAACAAATTCGACGAACCTTAATTTGATTGCCAGGACATTTTTCATTTAGAATTCAAATTAATAAAAGTTTCAATCTAATTACGAGTTCTTTTTTAAAAGTCTCTTGGAAAATTCTAAGAAATAAAAGCACAATTAGAACTTTTATTTTTTCAATGAAATTAAGACTTTGACCTCGTGTGTGAGGTCATTTGCGTAAATGATAATACATTACACGTCAAACGAGCATACTCGTGTTCTTCGAAATATTTATTTAGCTATTAATTATATTACAATTGCTTTCCTCGCATTCTCGAAACGAGTCTAGTACGATTTAGTTCAAAATAAATTGAGAAATTGTAATTAAAAGTTTAGAAACAACTCTTTGTAGTAATATAATCAACAAAAAGATACTTAATGAAAGTCGAAAATTTCCTAAGCTAATTTACTGAACGAAATAAAAGTGAGATTCGAAGCACAAATAGGATTGGAAGTTTTCAAAGAAACGACTTTTATATTTAATATTAATAATACAAAATAAAAATAAAATAAGGTTCCTTAAAAAAAGTTAATGAACGGTCAAATATAGAAGTGAATCATATAAATTCAGTTTAGATCGAGAGCACAAATATATTGAACTGTGATGTCATCATTCTACCCATCCTAAAACTCGTTAATGGAATCGGTTTGGAAATATAAATAGAACATTGCCTCTAACACGCCATCAAAAACTTTAAGCTTTAAGATGTTGGAGCTTCATGAGCTGATTTATACAATTGGTTGGGTTCGTGTAGTATTATATTTCAATTACTCTCTTTTTGGCTAATATCGGCTACGGCGACCTCTTCAGCTCCGAATCTAATTGTCACAGTGCGCTCGTATGAGGTTAACTTAGCCGTTCTTATTCCTAAAGCTAGGTAGGTACCACCACCCTTCCTATTTCTGCCGTGAAGCAGTAATGCGTTTCGGTTTGAAGGGTGGGGCAGCCGTTGTAACTATACTTGAGACTTTAGAACTTATATCTCAAGGTGGCTGGCGCATTTGCGTTGTAGATGTCTATGGGCTCCAGTATCCACTTAACGCCAGGTGGGCTGTGAGCTAGTCCACCTAACTAAGCAATAAAAAAAAAAAAAAAAAAAAAACGTGCACGATGTGGACATGTGAGCATGCCGTTATAATAGTTGTAAGAGATAGCACAAGGCCGGCGTGCTTTCAGTTCATCGCTTCAATAATCTATTTCAAAGCAGTGTTTCTCTTCATATTTTTTACTCTGGTTTTCATCTAAGATTTCTATTCTGGTTGTCGAACGGCTGTTTGCTCCCGCTCAGAAGACTCAATGACGCATTTCTTCATGTGACGCTTAAGTACATATCGTACCTGAGGAGTTGTCCGCCATGCTTACGCTTGCCCTCCTCAAGTTCCAAGAAAAAGATGCACTTTGTCATACATTGATCTAACGGTATATTAGCCTCAATTCCCATGATATTGGCTTTCAGCAAAACTTCCGTATTCAGAATGCGATCAGACTAGGAGATGTTGAGAATTTTACGCAGACATTTCAGATGGAATCGGTCCAGCGTTCGCATATGGCAGCGGCTTACTGTAAATGACTTTAAAGAGTACAGTACGTTCGGCAGCATTACCACCCATTATTGATATTTCAATTATCTAATTGACTAAGCCTATACTTAGCTATCAATAGGCATGGTATTACGAGTAGTCAAACGGGGAAACTTTTTCCAAAGAATACTTAGTTACATGTAAAAGCTACATATAAAGCTTTGACCTTAATTTATCCCATCGCACATTTTCACCAATCGCTTGTGACGAATTGATATTTTTCATGAGCCCTTCACGTTAAGAGCTGCCATTTGTATCATAGCGGCTGCAATTTATTGCCTTCATTTATCATCTCATCGAGTTCCTTTGGCGCGTCATAACGTAGTGGAGAGATCTAATTTGCCGTATAAGTATTTTTATGAGACCTCATAATTACATTTGAAGCTTATCAATAGAGATAATACTTCCAAACCCTTTGTTAGACGGTATTTTCGATGAAATAATTACTAACGATTAGTAAAGGTTATAAAAAAAAAGATGTGTGGTGTCGTGGGACACCGGATAGGAACGAAGTTCCTTATTATAAAAATATTAATTTTAAGTTCTATTCGAGGTATAAAGAAAATAATTATTCGGGTATACATTTTTTATTATGATTTTTTTATTGATGAAAAAACTACTACTTTACAAAGTTATCAACTTTATTTTATTCACAATGATTTATAAAAAATATATCGACGCTTGAAAGGCAAAAGTGACTAAGCGCCAATAACTGCTTTGTGCATAAATGATAGGCAATAACCATATTCGATACGCAAAAAAAAATATTTCTAGGTCTATTAAAATCATTTAAATCCTACAGCTACTAGCTAGATTCTACTACAGCTAGATTCGTTAAAATAAATTTTGTTTTCAGGTATTTCAACTTTAAATTAGTCTACTGTAAATTTCACGCATTGTCGCTTAGTCACGTTTGCCTTTCAAGCGTCGATATAATAATAACAAACAAAGAAACAGCTATTTATATGAATAATAATAATAACCGTCATCATGTAGACTATACATTAGACACTGTATAGCCATCATACTAAGACTATACATAAATAATAAAAATCTTACGTTACGGACGTTTTTTCCTGGTTAGGGTACCCCTCCGCATCGTCCCATAAGGAACTTCGTCCCAAAAAAAAAAAACTAAAGACAATTTCAACAGAAATGAGCTATGGACTTAGAAACTATAACGGTATATAATAAGACAGTGATCAGTTTGACACAAGTGATCAGTTTGGCGTCCGAGAGATAAATTTAGTTAGTCGACAGTGAAGCGTGTTGTAATGGTGAAGTGTGTAGTCACAGCATGACCACGTGGATGGCGCTGTTTGGGCTAGTGTGGCTGTTGCGAGTGCGCGGCTCCCTCTGTGGTTGTGCCGCGTGCAAGCGCGTCAGACACGAGACCATCGAGATCCCGAACGTTAGCGCAGCCTCTCAGAGTTCACCAACAGAAGAACGGGCGTCTTTTGACGTCATCGCGCTACAGCACTACACTCGTGACGTCACCGTACAAACTGACTTTGAGGACGAAGAGATCGAAGACCTCGATAAGATCGAGCTCCAAATATCTGAGGAATGTGAGTAAACAACTTCATAATTATTGAACTTTATTGTTTCCTATCTTAATAGCCCTATTACGAAGTTTGGGGAAACTTTAAATCTTCTTCTTCTCTTTAAATAATAATGAATTGCTGTTCGTTAGTCTCGCTAAAACTCGAGAACGGCTAGACCGATTTGGATAATTTTGGCCTTGAATTATTTGCGGAGGTCCCGAGAAGGTCTAAAAGGTGAAAAAATATGAAAATGCTCGTAATATAATATAAATAACAATTTTGTTTTTCCTTTGATGTGTCCAACGTCGGACCGATTCTTTTTGTTTGTTTTAAGTTTATTTTATACAAAAGTTTAGGTATTTTATTTATCAATTGAGGCACTACGAAATCTGCCGGGTCAGCTGGTACAATATAAAGATTGACTCAGCGGTGGTTAGCGGCCTTAACCGTTGCGCTGAGGGTCGTGGGTTCGGTTTCCATATCGAGCAAACAATCTTGTGATGAACTAGTTTGTTTAAAATGCAACTTATTTGCACTATTTGTCTGGGTGTTTATTGTCTGTATATGTATATATTTAATCGTATATAAGTATTTATATCAGTCTCTGGTACTTACATCACAGGGATCTTGTATATTTTACTATAAAATTTAACATTCACTTTGAGGGTTCATAAAATATTGCAAAACTTTGCTCTCTATTGTGTCTATACTAAGAACGATAGCTTTAGAGCCAATACAAAATTCAAATTAATTTAATCAAGCACGAGTTCTGTTACGTCTTGAAGGGTTGGTATTAAGACTTTTAATAAAACACTGATACAAATTTAAGTACATAATGCTCTTACTACATCTAACGAAATCTTCAAAGTCACGTGTAGTAACTACATCGAAACATACAAAGCTGTTACTTGTTTTTTTTAAGCTCCTGTATTGTATTGGCGCTTCGGACAAAATCACTAATGTCTTTTCGTAGGTGTCCTAAATGCTGATAATGAAACTCATCGTAAAATGAACGATAGTGATTTATTGAATATTAGAACAGCATATTACGATCGTCAAGCTACCGTTGCTAGTGATAAAGCTTATTGTAAGCCAAGGCTAGTAGTAGTAGTAGTAGTAATAATGGATAATTTGAAGTATAAAAGCCTGCATGATGCAATAGGCAGTGACTTGGCTGTGCGTCTGGCATTGCTGATGTCCACGGGCGACGGTAATCACTCCCTATCGGGCGGGCCGTATACTCGTCTGCTTACTTGCCATAAAAAAGGCGTAATATCTAGTACCTAGTACATCTAGACTGGATATTAATTTCAGACTTAACCTCATTTCGGATTAGTTTTTTTTTAGTAGAATCATTGGTCTTTACCGAGTACTGAATTGAAAATTTTCCACCGTTTTATTTCCTTACTTAAGTTACTTATCTTTACTATGATTTCATTGATCAACTGTCATTTAAATGTTATAAAAGATTTTTTATTTTTATTTTTACAGTAACAGACATGGTTCCGAAAAATCGGAACAAACCATAAACACTAAATGCTAATACTAGCATGAATAGAGCTCCGGCACATAATACTAGTAATCACTACCTATTTAAGTGCACTATAAACAAGTGAGTATTAGAGCTACTCTTTAGCCGAACGTTCTCATTTGTTTAGAAGCATTTACTTTGTAACTATTCAACGTGCCAGGAAATTACACTAGTTATTATCCTTCCACGCGGCCGTGATCCGCAGCTATTTCCATTTCACCGTATCTCCTAATCTGGCACATATCTACCGTGTAATATTGTGCCATAAATCTTTCCTTACATCTCCCGGCGCCATGTTTACTGAGAAAATACAATAATACTCCGTGACGGTATAGAAATCGTATAAACTGTCATGTTACCGGCACTTCTTTGTTGTTTGAGAACATTGGGAGCTACATTATTGCCGTTTCTGTTAGAAATAAAAATGAAAAAAAACTTAGAATTTATGTATCAATTTGTCATCATTTTATCATATTTCATGTAAAATTTTACGGCCGGGTCATATAAATAGACTTAAATTTCGAAAAAAGAATGTTTTATTATTGTAAAATTATTATGAAAAAAAATGAATATTTTTCAGCCTATAATTGAATCATTTGGATATTTTTACACTGAAAAAATTAAAAGGATAAAAATATAAATAATTGAATTAAAAGGATAACTTTGATTCTCAAACTCTTTTAGTGTACACTATTATTTTATTTTCCCTTAGTTATATGAAATAAGTTATATGGAACACTAATTCATATTTTGTTCTTAATTTTGCGATAGTGGTCTATATTTAGTGTGTTTTATTATTTATACTATTATAAATATTGTATAAAAATTGTATAAAAAGCACCTTCTACATGGCCAGTTTTTATGAAATGGCTCCGACATATGGAAAGGTGGACTGAACGAAACAACAAGAGCATATTATAATACATTAAAATAATATCGAGAGTTTTCCTACTTCTATATAATGCTTCTTAAATATATGTATAATAATGCTTAATATACTTTTTGGATTATATTAGCATCATAAAATCCGGCAATAAGCTGCATTTTCTGCCAGATAATACTTTTACTTACCCACAACGACCTTTAGACCAATTCGAAATTTCTTCATGGACCGAGAGTATGGTCGTTTCACCGATAAGGCTTGGCTCTTGATTTCGGAATCGTATGGTTCGTTTAATTCGTGACGATAATAAGATGATTAAATTGACCCAGATCACGTGCAACATCTAAATTGGGCTTCAGATTTAAAATTCACAGCATCGCTTTTTTTTTCACTCATTAACCTTGGCGACATTAAGGACACAGTTTTATCGATACTTTTTTAAGCCTAGTGATTAGGTTCAATTCGATTGTAAAGGCAGCCAAACGAAATCTAAAGAATTTTAGAAGGATGTTTGAAATAGATTTTCTGTTTTTCAAAGTCTAAGCTTAGTATTGTCTTCAGAGATATTGAAGGCCACCAAGCAAACCAGCTTAATTTAATTCTTTTAAATTCAGTACCCAGTGAGAGCATTAAGCGGGAAACTGGAAAGTATTAACTTCTATTATCTTGTGCATTTTTGCCAGCACAGGTACTAGGTAAAACTGTTGAATTTTCATAATAGCTCTTTGTACAACATAACTAATAAGTTAAGAACAGTAAGACGACAATAAGTAAAAAATCGTTAAAATTTTCTTTAGTATGTACTCTTCAAAACTATAATTAATTCAGTTTGAAATATTTACGTCTCATTGTAAATGCAATCAGTAGTTATCTTATCAATATCTGTCAACTGTTATCGTTTCTATGTGCTGCTGGGACGAATATACATAAGATACATTTAAATTATAAAAAATCTACGACTTTGAGAGCGAGTCCAAATAAACACAATACTTTTCAAATTGTAACAAAAGTCTTTTTTTTATTGCCCTTGTAGACAGACGAGCATGGGCCCACCTGATGGTGAGTGATTACCGTCGCTCATGAACGTCAGCAATGCCAGGGGTAGGGCCAAACCACCTACAGCTTAATACTCTCCACAAGCCTCGTTTGAAGAAGGACATGTCATAGCGCTAGGGAAACACCGTAGAGGGGAGCTCATTCCAAAGCCGGATGGTGGTAAAAAAGATCCATGGAAGCGCCCTGTGGATGCACACAGAGGTTCTAAGTAGTATGGATGAAGTCTACTCCGGTGGCGGGCGGTGCGATCATAAAAACAATCCCTCAGAGGACTCCCCATGGAACATACGGTACAAAATACAGAAAAAAACAAAGTCCCTCAGACCCAGAATTTCCAAATTATCCGTGAGAATGGGATTATCGACAATGCGAACGGTTCTTTTTTGAATGGAGTCAAATTTTAATGAATGTAGCTGGTATTTGGGAGGTCCGACCCAGAGGTGGGAGCAGTACTCCACGCGAGCCCGGAATTGTGCTTTTTAAGGCAAAAGTCTTTGTCCAGGCGTGAAGTACCGCTTTGCTCTGTTGAGGACTCCCAGCATTTTGGACGCCAAATCGGCTTTGCCCTTCAAATTACCTTATGACCTTACATTTAAAAAATAGTAAAGATTTGTTGTTAAGATGTAGCTAAGTGTAGGTTTAGATTTTTTTATTATAATTTAAAGCTGCTACATTAATAATTTCGTTACGATGAAGCAAAATCTCGCTGATCCCAACTCTAATTCTAACCATTATTGACTACGCTGATGCCTGTACTGGGGTGCCACTGAAGAGCTCTTAAGCAAACTTGAGAGATTGCAAAGCCTATGTACTCGCTTTATTTATAATCTCAGCAATCTCGACCATGTTTCTCATTTTCGCAAAGAGCTCAACTCAAATTTAGGCAGGTATTAACTTGGATATTATAATACTACAACACTTTCACTATTGTTCACCATTCGTATACATAATTATTCGAAAGATCGGAAACAATAAATTTAGCCATTTTAGTGCTGATATTATTTTCTCATATTTTGCAGAAATTCTTAAAGGATTTTTGAAAAATAGTAAGTACCTTATAAAAAACTTTAACTAAAAAAATTACAAAAATCAATGTTAAAATCACAGCAAAATAATTTTAAATAGTTATTTATAAATGTTATTCACTTATTAAATACCCTATGCACGCGTATACACGTCCGTACATGTTGATACCTAAAATCTATAATGAAATTGCGCAAATAGTCGGTATTCCGACGCTCCGCACTTTATACGCATTAATAGAGAGTCGATCTATCGACGGTTTACGCTCAATGGATTACATTCATAAACGCTTTATTTTGCCGTGAATTCTTAATTATACTTGAATATTACGATTCCTATTCTTTTCTCTGCTTTTTACTAACGTGAACGATTTTTTCATTCGTACTCCTAGTCCATCTTATAGGTTTACCTAATTTTCTATCCAGACATTTACCTGCCACAAAAGCAATTTCTATAATATTTCCAGTAAGTGTCCAGTTCAGATTGTGGAATTCGCTGCGGTTGATATTCGAGTTTAAAAGTTTGTTTCCGTGTTTAAATACAAAGTCTACGAATATTATCAGTTATACCTAAACTATAAAAACTATAAAATACTAAACTATAAAAATGCAATAATGTATTACGTAGAACAAACAAGTAGCACGCATTTATCGCAAGTAGCATTTATTCTTTGATGACAAAAGATGACAATCTGATAGTAGGACGTCTTCTGAGTCCGCACGGGTAGGTATTTACCACCGCCCTGCCTATTGCTGCCGTGAACTAATCATTTGTTCTAGTTTGAAGGGTAGGATAACCGCTACACAGTATAATTCAGCCTATAGCCTCATGTCTCAAGATGGGTCGCTCAAAGTACTCATGTATGCGGTTCCCAGAAACCTCTTCACAATATGCTGGTCGTGAGCTTGTTCACCCATCTATGCAATAAAAATTATGTTAACACTCGTAATGTACATCTATATGCAAGTATTGCATATTTGCTATCTATTTTTGTATATTACTGTACTTTAATTAACATGTTTAATAGGTATTTTCATCTCTATAATCCTTCTACACACACAAATCAAATTACTAATCTAATACTCTTCTCGCGAGTAGAGTGGATGAGATTTGTAAAGAATTACGTATTAAAGAACTATATATATATATATAAATTAATAAATGAGTTAGCCGAAAATACTTCAGTAAAATCAAATTTTCGATAAACAAAAGTAAACCGCAGCGCCCGCCACCAGAGTAGAATTCATCCATACTACCTGGTACCACTGCGTTCATCCAAAATGCGCTTCCAGAAATCTTTTTTGCCACGTACCATCCGGCTTGGAATGAGCTTCCTTCCCTCCACGGTGTTTCCCGAGCGCTATGACATATCCTACTTCAAACGAGGCTTGTGGAGAGTATTAAGCGGTAGGCACCGGCTTGGCTCTGCCCCTGGCATTGCTGAAGTCCATGGGCGACGGTAACCATTCACCATCAGGTGGCCCGTATGATCGTCTGCCTACACGGGAAATAATAATAAAAAATGTTTTTTTCTTTGATTTATGGGTACCGAAACATAATTGAAACAAGAACGCAGACTTTAAAAACCAAGTATCCGTCACGAAGATACTGATTCGGACCAGATATCGAACACGGACACTTAAGCACTTGACCAACAAGACAATCAAAAATGAATAACCAATATTTACTGAGCTCTCTTTTCAGATACTTTCATGTTATTAGCTAAATATTTACTGTGGCCTAAGCCGTGGTACACTCCTCGCAACTCAAACATTTACTGAATATTCTCAGTTCGTTTGTATCTTTCACTTCCTTAATCTGTCTTTTTTTTTAAGGGTTTTTATGATCTGGTAACTAAGACCTTTAAGTCATGTCTTATTTTAATTTATATTCTTAATTTTATGAAAAATGATAATATGGAGTGAAATGAAATGATGATGATTAATTTGAGATATTAATCAACTGGGATGACATTAAATGAAATGAGATGATATGGGATCAAATATAATATCAGTAAAATGGTAGTCATTTACTGAGATTTTTTCAGTGGACTTTTTGGAGGATCCCGAGAAGTTACGTCCAGCGGCTTTGTTTGATTTTCCCACATTTGTGCACTTTCACAGATATTAAACAGTTAATAAACCACCTTTATTACACATTTAAACCTGAAGAAACACTAAATAGACAAAATAAAACAAATCACACAACTTCACTCCTCGCGTTCCCGCCAAAAAGTCCCCCTTAATCTGTCTTGTCAAACCATAAACACAGATTACAAACAAATCAAACAGATTAGTTTCTGTCGAGTATTTAATTCTTATTGATGAAATAAAATTGTTGAAAACATTTTCCTTTACGATAATACAAATAATTTGATACTGTAGATTAATTATAGCCTATCACGAAATTTCTAAGTAAACAAAACACTGTAGTAATTGATCCAATCAAAATTTATTAATGTTATTAATTGAATAACATTTTGCTTTTGGCACCTTCTGTTTTTGTGATTTAGATTTAATGAAATTGTCCTTTGTTTTGCTTTTCCAGCTAACCTCTTTGAGTTAGACAGCTACTGATTCAAACGCTTCTGGTAAAAATAAGCATGTATGAGGTATATTTTTAGATAATGATTTTTGGAAACAGAACATAAAATAAATTCTTTCAGAATTATTTCTAGTTTTCTTGGTTCTTTTGTCGACTAAATGAGATTGGTTAATGTTATAAATATACATCTATCTGTTACCAAGTAAAACTTATGCTTTTGATAGATAGTGGTAAAGGTCTACCTATCTTTTGTGTCAGGAGGAAGTCTGGTACCACCACCCTGCCTATTTCTGCCGTGAAGCAGTAATGCGTTTCGGTTTGAAGGCCGGGGTAGCCGTTGTAACTATACTAAGACCTTAAAACTTATATCTCAAGGTGGGTGGCGCATTTACGTTGTAGATGTCTGTGGGCTCCAGTAACCACTTATCACCAGGTGGGCTGTGAGCTCGTCCAACTATTTAAGCAATAAAAAATGCCATTATTAAATAACATTGCTGATTCGTGACTTAGTACTTAAAGCAGTAATTTTAATTTTATTTTGGTCTACCCTGAGATATCAGATTAAAGTCTCTCGACTGTTCTGTAATATTGGTTCTCCTACATATCGAACCGGAACGTAACCTAAGAATAGGCTGAAAGTAGTGTCTAGTCTGGAACTTGCGAAACTGGCATGAGACCTCTGCTGCGCCATACAAAATGGACAAAGTTTTTGTATCGATTGTTTTGTGTCTCGAATTAGGTTGTCGATGTCTTCCTAAGCTCCTAAACCAACAGAGCTCACAAACCTAAACTCTTAGCGTAGCCTGTTGAATCTGAATGATTCACCTACCTTGAAATAGAACAACGCCTAATTTGTTAGTGATAAGCTTAGTTGTCTACAAGAGAAAGGCTTAAAAATGGTATGATGACATGACACCATAATATGATGGTATGATGCTATGATGACATGACCATATCAGCTAGTAGATAATAAAATTGCCATGCATAGCAATTGCAAATTTATTTATTTATTTTTAATAAACAAAATTCTAATAAAATCTCCGATTTTGGTTAGTCGTATCCAGTGCATAATATAACACTGAAAACATATTTTCATTGGTTTCAAAAGAAAAATACGATTTTTTGTTCAATACATTTTTTCTTCTTCCTGTATTTCTAAGAGAGCAGTTACAAGTCCGCATATCGAGATTCAAATAAATCTTTCTTTGCGTGTTTCGAATTTATGGATGCACGGCTCACTGAGTCCTTGCCGTATGTGAGCTCATTCTTAACTCGCTGACTCTTTGCTAAGTAATAAAAAAAAACGTTTTTACCGTTATTACAGTACAATTAAGGTTAAGGCTCCATTTAATCTTAGGGTGAGTGGGACATTGATTTTTTGTTTCGATTCGCTTTGATAGTCGCTTAATAAATAAATAACCGGGAATAAATCACACACGGTCATCCGGCCTTAATTAGGATTCCCTGTCACGGATACCAGAGACTGACATACTTACTTACATACGTTAAGTATATCCTTATAATACTTAATAAGGGTGGTGCAGCCGTTGTAGATGTCTACGGGCTCCAGTAGCCACTTAACACCAGGTGAGTTGTAAGCTCGTCCACCCATCTAAACAAAAAAAAAAGAAGATAATCACACAGGCAAAGAGCAAACAAACCTATTCATCACATGAATGTTTTGCCCGATGTGGGAATCGAACTCGCAACAGTCAGGAAAGCTAGCTATTGCACAGGCGAGTCACACTCAGGCACAGAGTATTTGAGTCGTCTATTATCAAAGGTGGCAATCTGTACATTTGGACAAAACATTTTTATTGATATGTCAATACAGATTTATTTGAATATAATCGTCTCCTTCAAAGAATACGGTTCAAAACCTGCATTAAATAAAGGTTAATAGTTAACCTGTTATTTATCTAAAATGTCGTTCCGAAGAGTTTTGTAACTGCCAATGGAATACAAAGTCAATAATTCGTTTTTCTGATTTACCAATCATTGTCCAAAAGTCAGATTGCCGCCTTTGATAATAGTCGACTCATTTATCAGTATATCACTAGTACTAAAGTAGATTAGTACCTTTCACTACCCATACAAAATTTCTTGAATATCTTTGTAATTAAAAATCGTATTTTACTGTAGTGAATATTAAAAGCAGTATGTACCACCAACTAAATAAAATATGTGCTAATTATTTTTTACAATAATGTTTACAATTTACATTCAAATTTTTCTAGGTGTCAAAAACCTTTTATGTTTCTTACTTAACTTCTTCTTCTTATCAGCCCACAGACGTCACTACTGGAAATAAGCCTCCCCTAAGCCTCGCCACAAATTAATTAATAATTATTACTTAACTAGCCGCATTAAATCCATAATTGTATATAATATAAATGCAGTTACGTTATCTTTTCGTTTTAGTTACGACATAATAGAAATGTTTCAGTATGATTAAATAGAACTTAAGTTATACTATTGTTCTCAGCTAACGTGGGTAACTATGAGTGCGGCCGAGAGCAGACTGCACAAAGTCCCAGAAACGCCCGACGTTCTGCAGGAAGCTACCAGGTTTGCTTTACACAGTAACTACCTACAAACTGGACACAGCGGCATTCAGTTTTTATAATGGTATTACGGTTTCCTCGTAGCACAAATTCTGTTTGAGGAAACACGGGTCGTATTAAACTCTTTTTAAATTACAAGTATTTTCGGCTTAATGAGTTATCTATACTAATATTATAAAGAGGAAAGATTTGTTTGTTTGTTTGTTTCGAATAGGCTACTGGACCGATTTGAAAAATTATTTTTCCATTAGAAGCCGACATAGTCCCGGATGAACATAGGCTACTTTTTTTTATTTTTATTTTTTTGGTTTCATGTGTGTTTTAATGTTTCCGAAGCGAAGCGAGGGCGGGTCGCTAGTCATTATTATAAATGTAAAATATATGACGGATTGAGATCGGTTACATGGTGTTTATAAAATGTTGACGTCAGCGTCGTTGATGCCATGCTCTTCATCATTATCATTGCCTTCCATAGTGACAGTAATAAAGACTTACTTTTCCAATGTATTCCGCTTATTATATTTCAAGTGTACAGAGATATCAACAGAGAGCACCGCTCCGTTAGACAGCTCGAACCGGAATGTTCTGTGCACTTTTATTTCTCCCTACCTATGCTGTTAGCATTGAGAGGTTATTTCAGCTTCTCCTTGAAGTATAGGTGAGGTCACGGGGCTCAAACCGGGAGTGTTGCTAACACTGGCCCTAGCAAGAGCAGTGCTTCGCAGAATCTACCACCAGATCGGAAATGCGACCCACTGAGAAGAGCCGGCGAGAAACTAAGTGGGCTGTCTCTATGGGTTAATTCAGTCGTCGAGCCCTTCGTCGCAAGCGACGGGTTCGACAAAGACGGTGACCGGTGCTTGAGGTATCTAAAAGCACCGTTAATGGATCGGGAGGATCCGTAATGACGTGCTTTAGGCGACGTCGACTGTTTACCATTAGGTCAACAGGATCGGGTATGTAATTTCCGGCGGCCATGACAAGAGGGTTTTCATGTCGTGCCGCCTTCATGAAGTGGCGCAATGAAGCCGACTGACTGAGTCAAGCTCCAGATCATCATGGAGATCCACGTTCCTTAGGAACTATGGTGCTCCGACCATGGGCTACCCTGCAAAAACGGGATTGAATGACTTGAAGAAGTTTCAATTGAGCTATTGTATGACAAATACCATTACCCTACCATTTAAACAAGAATGTAATTTCAGAAATTGGTAAGAAAGTGGTACACCTATGAGGGCGTTACATTCTACGGCTACCGATATGAAATATTTTTTTCCAAGTTTGTTTTTGGTAAATAACCCAAATGTTATTCTTTCACTGTGAAAGTCATTAGTGAAAATAAACGGTTAGGTAGGTACATATTTGTTTAGAAAAATTGCGACCATCCCCTGAGATTCAAAAACGACGTGATCATACAAATCAATACGAGTACATCGGGCGTTTTATCAATTAGGCCACGCACGCTTCACATTATTCGTAACATCCGAAACATGTAGTATCTTCCATTCATTGAAAGAATCGGTCCGTTCCTTAATATACAATATAAAAACCCTTAACGATTTTAATTTACGAAATGAATACTGAATGCCCTATAATCCACATCTACACTTTAACAAATTACAAGGAAAATTGTTAACCTTTTTTTCTAGCTAAAACCGTTTCCGACGATTTCTTTTTGGAAAAATTTGGTGGAGCGGCAATTTAGCAATGTTTTCCATCGTTAAAATATTTTTTTCTTAGTCTAGCAAATAACCCTGGTATCCGATAGAGGCACCTCTTTTATCCATTTTTTTGTAACCTACAAATTATTTCGGCTCAACTCCTAACGGCACAACCGTAATTTGGGCCGTGTTCGTGTACTTTTCAAACAAACGGCCGCTTTATGCTTGTTTCAAAAAGTGTATGAAGCTCGGCTTGCCTGGTGAAGATCATTTTGAAAACTGTTTTTTCACCATAACACGATGTACTCTCATCGCGTGGAGGATAATAACCTTTTATTGTTTACCATAACGTTTTATCATGCATGAGTTTAATGATAATGCTGAAGCCTTTTACAGGTCGGTAACAATGCTGGGAGCCGCATGTTAACGGAGCTGAACCGGCCATTCGATTGAGTTACATTACTTTTTATATTACATCAATATTTAGGATCATTACCGAATTAAAAGATCGATTTTCTTTAATGTCGAACATCAATTCAAACATAGTGTTTGTCTTTGTATTTTTTTTAATACGCAGACACGTGAAAGAGGTTATGATCGACCTAACTTCAAAAGGGTAACTGATAGATTAATATATATATATATGAATAGCTCGTGAGGTCTTATTCTCGATTGCAAAGCTTAGTGGCCACCCCGACTATTTGAACCGAAATGTAAGAGTGTTTGGTGGCAGAATTAGACAGGATGGTGATGCCTATCCATAAGGACTTACGTTTCTCTCGGGAGGCTATTATTTACATTTTCAGTAATTTTCGCATTTATTATGCGAATTTTAATTGGAATTTAGAAAATCCTGTACTTAATTAGACCACTACTACAATGAGTAGTATTGACGCGGTGGTTAGGGTAGGTTCCATTCCCCCACATAGTGGAAACACCCGTATTCATAAAATACGGCATTAATTCAACATTAATGATTAGGCCTGTTTCATGTTCATCAAGGTGTTTTATCTCTATATGTGTAGGTATATCTTGAAACTTATATAAAAATGTATCAGTTTCCGATAGTACCTACAAGGGATCCTAGTTTTGACAAAATTGCTGCGGGGCTTATCCTCGATTTAAAAAAATTGATAAAAATGTAAGCTGAAAATAAATAAGAATAGTATATAATATAATATGTTATTTTATTTCAACCATCACCGTAAATTTCTATCTAAATGAATATTTTGTTAAAGCAGCAAACACACCATACGTGTTTGTAGTGCTCTTAGCTAAATTGTTCCCATTTGTGACTTCATAAACAGAAACCCGTATTGCTTAACTTCGTTTAAGTATGATTCATGCCAGCTAGATAAATAAATTCATAGTTTACAATTAATTTAATTTTCATTTTTTTCATACAAATTAACTGCAGCCTAAACTTATTTTTATCAGTATTTTAAAACATTGTACTTGGTGGTACCTACCTGACGACGTCCTTCGGGATATTCTCGTAGATAAAATCCTGTCGTATCATTAGGACGGGTACCGACGAAGGCGGACTTTCGACACGCACTGCGGTACCGTAGGGTGGGTGTAGCCGTTGTGGTAGAGCTCGATGGGGTTTAGTAGGTACTTGGTTTTGCGGGGTGAGCGCATCGCGAGCCTTTTTCAAGGCGTAGTCTCTTGTGAGTAATTGGGGGAGATGGAGGACCTTGGTTCTCCTCGTCTCCCTCTTCCTCTTTGGAGGCGTCGGAGTCCAACATAAGCCGGTCCGTAACCCCCTCGACAGGGTATCCGTAAATGGATTCCCCAGCGTTAAAAAAAAGGATGGTACGTACCCAAATGGGCTTATAAGATGCCATACCACCATTAAGTACCATCCTACTGAGGCTGAGGTTTTTTTACCCAATTTACCTAAAAAAAATTTTTTCTTCACAAAAAAAGCAATGCCAAAACTACCCGTGATAAGTCCGATACGGAATGCACTATTACCATGCAGTATGAATATATATATTTAAAACGTCCACAGTATATTTGATAAGACGCTCGATTTTCCCGTATCAATTGATATGACCATGCAGCGATTACAAATAGGTATACTCAAGTACTTTTTTAAAGATATTTTACATGTACGGTTAAAGCTGTGATTAGAGATTTTTCTATAACTACTCTTAAAATTTATGAGCACTTTGAAACTATCATAGCTGAATAAATAATATACAATGATTGGTAATTATTCACGACTCAAGGACGCGGTAGCATTCACATTATGATGTCTATGGTCTTTAGTAACCATTTCACACTAGGCTAGGCTAGGCAAGGCCATGAACTTGTTGATCCATATAACAAATGAAGTGAAGTTCCATTTATAATCTCGCAGTACACTTCAGAAGCGGACGAGTCTGACTGGGAAACTTGTGACGTAACGCTGGAGCGGGGTGCGAGTGGTCTTGGGCTTAGCATAGCGGGGGGCGAGACAGACGGCGACGTCACAATCACCAGACTAGCAGCCGGAGGGGCAGCCAAGAAAGATGGCAGACTACAAATAGGCGATGTTTTATTGCAAGTAAGTATGTAACATGATTTTATTGTTTATTTATGAGGCTTAGGCCCCTTAGGTTTTTCATAAATTTTTGTGACTTCTATTTATTATATTGTATTAGTTATTAAAAATATGCATTCTATTGTTATTAAAGGAAAAGCTTGTCCTTGGCTTCACGGTCCATTCAATGGGTTTCCATTAATTTTACATGTTACTTTTTTTGAAACTCAAATAACAGTTATGGTTTCGTATCTGTATGGTAAGCCTCCATCACTATGCCTACTTCTACAGTAAAGCAGCAAGACACATTCCGATCTGCAGGATGGGAAAACAGTTATTGAAATTTGGACTTTGCCTCAATTAGAAATAGAATTCAACAGAGTACTCATTTCGTCAAGCAATCGTTTTGTCACTAATTTTAAAACTGTCTTCTGATTGCTCCCATAAAGCACGTACATTTAAAACAATAAAACAATGTACTGAATGAACTCACAGGAAACAGCCCTTATTAAATAAAAACGAGAAAGACTGAACAAAAGCAGAGAGGAATATTATCTTTGTCGAAATTGTTAAATTAATGAAAACAAAACAGTACATTTTATGAGCTAATAAAATAAATTAAACGTCCTATAAAAGACGTCATAAATTCATTGTTTAAAGGTTACACAGAAAAAAAAACATTTTTAATGAAAAATGTTAGTTGCTTCACGCGATGTTGTGAAATTTGAAACGAATTTTCTGCGTATTGTTTCTTTCTAGGTATCTGATAGCTCGTGATTTATGAATCGGAAAATAATCAAAACATTAATACAACATGTACCTAGATTTCTTAATAAATAATAAAAATGGTCTTTGGAGTTAGTTAATAGCTCAGACACGCCTACATCTCACGAACGTTAATCTCAGCTACATCAAATAAAGCATGAATTATTTCGTTCACCTGTAATATCCATAATTCTAATTGAATATTCATGGCAATTAATCATAAACCTCACATTAAGTACCCCGATAACCTTTGTAGAGTTATTCGACAAGGAAGTTCGAAGCACCTACACGATCCCAATGAAGCCGTCTAGATGTAAATTATCTCTAAACTACATGCAATAAAGGAAAGATTATCATCTATACGATTAACGAAATCATCCTGCTTTATGCCCCGTCCCTAGGATTGAGATCTTTATTGATACTAACAAAAGGCCTAATTTGCAACGTCTTACGGTTACCGTGCTAATTTAGGTCGTTAGATCCTTATCTTGTGTACTGAATTTACTATGAATGTCCTGAAGCTTTGTATTTTGAGGTGATGAAGTAAAATTTTATTCATGGATATATCCCTTAATTTCATTATTGTTTTGTTATTTTAATAAAATATATTCAAAGATTCTACTTTTTACTTGGAACTCTAGAAGGATGAGCAAAGAGCGAGCTCATAGTCCACCTGATTTTAAGAGGTTATTGGGGCTTATAGTCTTAACTTAAATGCCTCCACCCACCCTCAGTCCTGAATTCTTAGTCTCAGTTTTATAGTACACCACCTATGCTACTCTTCAAACTGAAACGCATTACTGTTCACGGTAGAAATATGCGGGGTGGTGGTACTTATCCGTGCAGGCTCACAAGACGTCCTACCACATTGGTAAAAAAAATATTCAAAGATAAAGGCCAAATAAACAGATACATCTACTGGAATTTTCTGAATTTATTTAAATTTAATTAAAACGCAGGAAACTAGAATACAAAAGCCTTTAGATGTAAAACTAATTAGTATGTCAGATAACTACATTTTATAAGCATGAAAATGATAAAATCACAGGAAACTAAAACACAAAACCCTTTAGATGTAAAACTAATTAATATGTTGGATCAAATTGCATCTGCATTAAATAAAATTAAAACTACTGAATAATTTGGTTCACAAATGTTTGTCGTACAGGTTAATGACATCTCCGTGGAGGGTGCGTCGCATTCTGTCGCAGTGGATGCATTGCAAAAAGCGGGCAACGTTGTCAGATTAGTGAGTTAAATAAAATGTACATACTCCGCAAGTGCTTACAAAACCTATGCGCTTTAATTAGTAAAATTTAGGGTTTAATTAAAAAAGCGCGGTAAGTAAGTAAACGACGTATTTTTGGGATTTTTTCACGGAAATAGGTAACTTTAAAAAAAAATTCTGATGGTTCCGTTAAAATATGAGAGTTTAATAAAAGACGCAGCGCGTGGCTCGTAAATACAAAAGGAGATGGCCGTAAATGGTTTGGAGTGGAGAGATGTAAAGCGCAGCGTGAAGTATCAGGCCGTAACGCTAATGACCTTTGATTTTATCCACTAGTTTTTATTTGTAGGAGTACTTTTATAGGAGAAATTCGTGGAGCGAATTTTCATATTTGCTACAATCTTCGTATAATGAGTTTTTGTACCTCAAGCACCGCTCACCGTTCTCGCCGAACCCGTCGCTTGCGACGAAGGGCTTGTCGAGTAAATTAACCCATAGACACAGCCCACTGAGTTTCTCGCCGGATCTACTCAGTGGGCTGCGTTTTGCAATCCGGTGGTAGATTCTGCGAAGCACTGCTCTTGCTAGGGCCAGTGTTAGCAACACTCCCGGTTTAAGTCCCGTGAGCTCACCTATTCGCCCGGTTACGCTGACAGCCTCTCAAGGCTATCAGATTAGGCAGGGAAATAAAATGAGTCTGTTTCAGTACATAGTGTCCACAAAAAACTATTCGTTTTTTCAATATTGTTTTGTATGTTTCACAAGCGAGTTCGCCGTGCCCGAAGACCAAGGGTGGTGTCGTTGTGGCGTGGCGTTCGCGGCCTCGGACTCGGTATAGCGGGAGGGTCTGATGACGCGGCTGGAGGAGGAGGCGTTTTTATATCACATATAGCCGTCGGTGGTGCAGCACATCACGACGGCAGACTGAGATTAGGCGATAAAATACTTGCAGTCAGGGATGAAGATGTGAGTTTATTTGGACCGCCCTGAGCTAAATGTTTCATTGTTCTAACTAGCTTGGTCTATTCCTGATATTTAAATGATTTTACGGCCCACTAAGTCTACACTTAGTAGACCGTAATTTTGGTAATTCTACAATAATGACCAAAATCTATAGACCTCACAAATTAAAACACATCTGGCGACAAGAGGTTCAAGTCTCAATAGCGTTTCAATCCTTCAAATTACCAGACGTTGGTCCGCGTGGGTCCTACCTAACTAGTAGTAAATGTCGATTTCCGATCGCAAGAAGCTGGTGTTATATTCAGAAAATACCGCTACCAATTCTCCGGTGAACTTCTTATTTCCTTTTACGAGGGAAGAGATGGAGCATCGCCATAAAATTTAATGCACAAAACGAAAAGAAGACTGATTGAAATGCTTGTTAATGTTCATTCGATTGATTTGTCCAGGGAATCGAGACATCGCTTGTCGGTGCGACTCACGCACAAGCAGTGTCTGCACTTCGGAATACAGGGGAGCAAGTTACCTTAGTAGTATTACCAGCCGGTTCGGTGCCGCCCGTTGCCAAAACCGCACCGCTTTACTCTAGTGAGTTTATCTTTATTTTACATGTAAACAAAAGTGGACTTTCCTTATTACTATTTTTATTCTTATCGGCGAATTTTGCCACGTTTGCGCTACTGGAAAAGTAGTTTTTTTAAACGTTGAATGTTAATATTGCATTGACCGGGTTAAGTGAATTATCACTTAACCCCATATCTTTCATTTCCGGTTTTGTGGTTTTGTGAAATTTATTTCTATTTAGAAATACGGAACTACATTACAATAAAAAAGACTTATTATTTCGTTTGTTTGTTATACAGAGCAATATATTAGAGCTTAAATATAACTAATAAAATTAGAACTAAGAGACATTATACACATTTGAAGAAGTAAGTCAGAATCTATACTAATATCTATACTAATATTATAAAGAGGAAAGATTTGTTTGTTTGTTTGTTTCGAATAGGCTCCGAAACTACTGGACTGATTTGAAAAATTCTTTTTCCATTAGAAGCCGACATTGTCCCTGATGAACATAGGCTACTTTTAAAAAAAAAATTTTTTTTTTTTTTTTTTGTTTCATTTGTGTTTTAATGTTTCCGAAGCGAAGCGAGGGCGGGTCGCTAGTGTTAAATAAGAGAACAATACTTCATTAGCATTAATGCCTTATGCTCTTCAGTCGGATTGGATCTGACACTGACGATGTTAATTAATTACAATGCTTATGCTTTAACGTTTAATTTCAATTTGAGCGCGAATTGTACAATAGTTAGTTACTCTACCCACGTAATGACAGTAGTTTGATATTATCTTTTTCTCAATCCACAATCGGTTTTCAAATATTTATCAGCAATAATTGACATATTCATACATACTTTGAAGAATCTATAGAGTATACGTTTTTACTACTTTTTCCTATAATATCTCTAATATAGAAATAGGAAGTATCTTGAGCATCCATTGCAGGCATGAGCCTATTTCTGCCACGAGGTCATTTGTCCCTCTATAGTAAAAAAATATATCGCAGAAAATATTTATTTAAATATAAAACAAGCAAGAATTTATCATATTGCATTATAGGTAAAATATTTTAAAAAAAAGCTATCGTTTATCAATGCTTCGACATTTAATTAGTTATTTCAATAAATAATCTGTAATGTCAGATTTTCCAATTAATATTCACAAACGAGATCCAGTATTTTAAT
This sequence comes from Bombyx mandarina, assembly GCF_030267445.1. Classification (NCBI taxonomy): domain Eukaryota; kingdom Metazoa; phylum Arthropoda; class Insecta; order Lepidoptera; family Bombycidae; genus Bombyx; species Bombyx mandarina. The sequence continues at coordinate 15,578,844 of NC_143216.1, read as the reverse complement.
TACCTAACGTAAAGCAGCGTAAACCTTGTTATCTGATATACATATTATTTTAATAAAAGAAATATGATTAAGAATTGCTAACGTACGCATAGAAGTGTGTTCTTCTTCTTATTCTTCTGCTTTGTCGTTTCCTCATTACTGAGGGTCGTGACCACCATGGTCCAGTTTTTGCACCAGCTTCTTCCAATATTGCCTGCATTCGGCCTGCTTAATGGCGCCCGGGACGCTGGTGCTTGTGGCCTCCTTAACAATGTCCGTCCACCTGGTTGGCAATCTTCCTCGACTTCTCTTTCCTTCCACGTGACCTACAACTATAATTTTTTCCAAGTTCTTAGGATTTTTTCGGGCCACGTGTCCGAAGTAGTTGAGGAGACGCTGCGTACAGATTGTAGATAGACGGGTCTTGACGTTTGCTTAGCTCCTCGAGAATTTACACATTTGTTCGGCGCTCCGTCCATGTTAAGAATGTTTAATTGTTTCTTTTAAACTTAATTTGTTTGTTAAACAGCGAGAACACAAGCTACTTCGTGCTCAACACTGCACGAACTTCTTGAGGAGGAGCCAAGTGAAATACCGAGGTAAACTTTAGCTTTTCAATCTAGATTTTGTTTTTCTCTTTTTAAATTACTTTAACGTGTCGACTTTTGGCACCACTTCGACTTAAGCGTTGAGTTTTGTGTAAACACATCCCTTTTGGCAACAAATTCTGTTATTGTATTTATGTATGTAAGTATGTCTGAGTTATAAAAGTTTTTAAAACACCATAAAGCTGTTTTAGTGTATGTAATAAATTGTTTTAGTATCTCACTTAAGTAATATGCTTGTGCTGTTAAATTCTCAAAAAGATATTTCACTGTAAATAGCGTTCGACATATTCACTGAAAGTTTGAATGTGAACTTTTTACGACATTTTCAAGCTTGGCCCCTCTCGTCTTTGAAAAGCGTACCTTATTAATATCATTATACCTACATTAACTAAGTAAGTTAATTCCTTAACGGAATCCGGAGCAAATTCTGAACGCTTTAAGCTTAAATTTTGTCTCTTTTCGTTAATACTATAAAACTGTTAGGCTTGCTTGTGGAGTCTTTCTATCTTGCTACGAACTTTAATTAACTGTTCAAGATAAGTAGGATGCTTTCACCTTTCGCTGCATTCAAATATAAAATCCTTCATACAAATTAACATTGAACATACAATTAACATTAATTTAAAATGTATTAGGATATTTCCAATACAAAATCTGTTTTTACGTAACAGAAGGTTTGTTATGTTAAAATTGAATTCCGTAAATTATTTAGATCATAGTCAATGTAATACCTATAGGTATTAACGTTTATCTTAGACAAAAGGCGACCCTTGTATTTCGAAATTTTTAATATTGTCTATTTATTTGTTTATTTATTGCAAGCTGACAAAGCCATATAAGGCAGTTAATATCACTAGTTCACTTAAACAATATTAATACTAAAGAAATATTTACTACTTTTGAAATAGACTGAATGAGAAATTTTGAGAATTTCACAAATGTTTTGAAACTTCATATAACGCGGGGTGCTTACAGTAGATAATACTGAGTGAGAAAAGTAGCTGTTGTGGAGAAAACGTAGCTCATATCATGATTTAGAACGAAACTGTTAGAAACTATCCGTTCAATAGACGAGCTTTTCCTGTACATATCATACTTATATTAACTGCACCGTGCTTTACAAAGCGAGATAAAATATTATTGTACTTTATTTTTAATATAGACTTTTTACTAACTTATGTGTCAAATTAATTATCGCACCTAAATTTACATTAATTTATAGATGACTTTTGTGAGATTTACGGGATACATTACCTCGCAGATGCGTTCGGATGGTTCGCTTGGTCCGTTCTGGATCGCGGCTAGGTATGGACATCGTCGGCGGTCTTGGCGGTGACTCTGAAGGGATTGAAGGCGAGGAGGATACCTGCGGTGTATTTGTTTCGGGAGTATCCGTGGCGGGAGCAGCTTACGGTATGCTGCATAGAGGGGACAGGATACTAAGCGTTGATGGACGTGATTTAACAAGAGCCACTCATGAACAAGCTGCCGCTGCGTTGAAGGTTTGTAATTTGCTATTGGACTGAGTAAGCCACATAAATTATTTTTTTGTTGTTGCTTAGATGGTTGGATGAGCTCAATGCCCATCTGGTGTTAAATTGTTACTGGAGCCCATAGGCGTTTACTACATAAATGTCGCCACCCACCTCGAGATATCAGTTCTAAGTTCTTAGATTTAACAGTACAACGGCTGCCTCACCCTTCAAACCGAAACGCATTACTGCTTCATGGTAGAAATAGGCAGAGTAGGTAGGTAGGTACTTACCCGCGCGGACTCACAAGAGGTCCTACCACCAGTAATTACGCAAATTATAATTTTGCGGGTTTCATTTTTATTATACGATGTTATTCTTTCACCGTGGAAATCAATCGTGAACATTTGTTGAGTACGTATTTTATTAGAAAAATTGATACCCGCCTGAAATTCGAACACCGGTGCATCGCTCAACACGAATGCACCGGACGTCTTATCCGTTAGGCCACGACGACTTAAATACTTACTAAAAGGTTTAAATTCTTAGAAACTTAGTAATTTGATGTATATATAATTTTTTTATGGTATCTTCTTAGTTTATTTTATTATTTTTTGTCTTAACTAATATTTGCTAAGAAACCAATTTAATTTAATTTATAAAAACTTTTGAAAACCGAATGAGAAAAATTTATGACGGTACGGAACTATAATTTCCATTTATTGGATTAGCTTTAAAATCCAACAAAGCAGTTCAAAAATTTGTGACAAAAAATATCTTTATTCTAAAATCGTTCTTGGACAAAATCTAAATCTGCTTACAGTAGAGTCCATATAAAATATGTTTCGGTTAAAATCGAATCCGTTTTTATGTTTCTAATTTCGAGATTTGTATTTTCAAAGTGTAGGAATCTTTATTTATTTGATTGCTCTTCACTAGACAGCCGTTTCAGGCATTATGTTATAATTCATTCAACAATAGACCTTATGTGCACAGTATTCTGGGAGTGCAGTGACGATAGCTGCACAATACCAACCGGAGCAGTATGAAAGACTAAGGGCGCGGATACGAGCAATCAATGCAGCTGCGATGTCGCCTCACGCCGTACATGCCACCCATGTTCCTGTGCATCCGGATTTACACACTATGTACCCAAGGTAAGTTAATCGAAAATAAATATTCTTTTGCATTATAACATTATACACTTACTGTTGCGTTGTGAATAAGAGTGGACTGTATTATTAGTTTGAATTTATTTATCTATAAGTGACAAAATAAAGAATTTAAAATTAATGATTATAAGAAATAAGAAACAGATGTGTCGCCCATGACGGCTGGAAATGGAAAGGGGTAAGGCGTCATAGCCGACGTCGCTCGTTGACACCTTTGACGTTCCGAATTCAAACATACTCCCCGGTTGAAGTGTCTTCAATAATTGATGGGAAGTGGGCAGATAGTGTTGAAAGCGCGGCGAATGACGCCTCGTCGTGTGTAGATGTCTGCAACTCTTCCAATATCGTCGCTACCACTGTACAGCTGAAGTATGCGTCCAAGTGGCCACAGTAGCGGAGATGATGATGGTTCCTTTACGATGACTAGATCACCCACTTTCAAAGGCTCTGCAGATGTTTTACACCATTTAGATTTTTGTTGCAACCACGAGATGTATTCTTGAGAAAACCTTTTCCAAAAGTGTTGCTTGAGATATTCTATTCTGCGAAACCTCTGCAGACTAGTGATATTGGTACTATCTGGTACTTGAGGATGTGGCGCAAATATCACTGATCGTCCGATAAGGAAATGAGCTGGGGTTAATGGAGTGAGATCGGATGGGTCATCCGATAGAGGAGTTAAAGGTCTTGAATTTAGAATTGCTTCTATTTGTGTTAAACATGTTGCCATTTCTTCAAAAGTTAAATTTGTTAGACCTAATGTGCGCTTTAAATGATATTTTGTTGATTTTACTGCAGACTCCCAAATACCTCCGAAATGCGGAGTATAAGCAGGGATAAATGAAAATTTAATACTTGAATCGAAATTCCTAAGTTCTAAATCTTGTGACAGAAATCGAGCCAACTCGTTAAAGGCTCCTACAAAGGTTGTGCCGTTGTCTGAGAAAATGTTGCGTGGTTTTCCCCTCCGAGCAATAAAACGGCTAAGAGCAGCTAGAAATGCTTCTTTTGTCATGTCTGAAACAAGTTCAAGATGAACAGCTCTCGTAGCGAGACACACACATACACATATAAATGATTTTACAAGTTTGCATCCCCTGCCTTTTCGGTCAGCTATCATGATTGGCCCGGCATAGTCAATTCCAGTGTCTAAGAATGGAAATTCAAGATGTAAACGTTGTTCTGGAAGATTACCCATCACAGGTTGAAGTGTATTTGCCTTTATTCGACAGCATTTTATACACTGATGACATGTTTTTTTTGCTAAATTTCTACCGCCAATGGGCCAGTAGTGATGACGAATGCTAGCTAACAAAAGCAAAGGACCTGCATGCTTTAATGTTTTATGAAACATGTTGAAAATGAGATGAGTTATTTTATGTGAACTTGATAAAAGGATAGGATGTTTAACATTATAGTCATAAAATGAGTTGTTGAGCCTGCCTCCTACTCTTATCAATTTGTTTGAGTCAAGAAATGGTGATAGTTTTAATAATGTATTTTTTACAGGTAATGTTTTGCCTGTACTTAGTAAATTGTATTCTTCAAAGAATGTTTCTTGCTGACTAAATTTTAATAATTTGTTCAATGATTGCTCTAATTCAGAGCTCTGCTTAGTAGGTTTCTTTTGACATTTATTTATAAACTTAATAACATATGCCACTATACGTTGTAATTTACAGAAAGAGGAACATTTTTCTGTAATTTTTGCTAAACAATGTGTGTTTTCAGTTATGTCCACTTGATTGGAACAAACTATATCTGGTAAATTTAAAAATATTTGAGGAAATGTTGGCCAATTCTCTTCACAATTTAACAAGAATTGAGGCCCTGACCACCATAGTGAGAACTTATTGATTCTGTCTGCACTCAATCCTCGTGAGACGAGATCTGCGGGATTTTCTGAAGACGGAACATATCTCCATGATCCACCTGCATTATCTTGTATTTCAGAAATACGATGCCTAACAAATGGTTTTAGTAAATTTGATGCCGAGGATAGCCAACCCAAAACAATAGTTGAGTCACACCAAAAGATAGATTTTTGAAAACTTAATGTAAGGGATTGACATACTTTTTTATGTAAGCGAGATCCTAACAGAGCTGCGCATAGTTCTAACCGTGGGATAGTGGTAGCCTTTATCGGGGCTATCTTGCTTTTAGCAGTTAAAAGATGAACATGCACATCACCCGTAGAAGTGATGGAACGAACATAGATGCATGTACCATATGCTTTCTCTGATGCATCTGAGAAGACATGCAATTGTAATTTGACTGGTAAATCACAAGTTATCCATCGGGGAATCTCTAAACTGTTTAAAAGAGGTAATGTTGTTTGAAATTCAGTCCAGAGATCATGGATGTCTGTTGGGATTGGGTCATCCCAAGAACATTTTGCGATCCACAATTGTTGCATTATGATCTTTGCTTTCACAATACATGGTACCACGAGACCAATAGGATCAAAGATCTGAGAAATAGTTGACAAAATATGACGTTTTGTCACCTTAACAATGGGGTATAAATTAATGTTGAAAGAAAATACATCAGCAGTACAATGCCAATTTAAACCTAACGTTTTTGATAACTCATTCTCACTTAGGTTAATAATGTCAGATGGATTATGATTACTTAATAAAGCTTGTGTAATTTCAGTTGAATTTGATTTCCATTTCCTAAGGTTGAATTGAGCAGTTTGAAAAGCAGAAATTACACTTTGACATTGACTAATTGTTGTATCAATAGTAGCATTTCCTGATATGTAATCATCCATGTAAAAGTCATTTGCTATAGTATACTGAATGGATGGATCAGGATGCTCCTGAGCTAACTGCATGAGACATCTAGTAGCTAGATATGGTGATGAAGACATTCCATAAGTAACTGTATTTAATGTGTATGTTTTGAGAGCATGTGTAGGATGTTCTCTCCAAATTATCTGTTGATAATTACAGTGTGGATCATTAACGAGTATTTGACGATACATCTTTTCTATATCTGCACAAACTACATATTTGTGTTGTCTAAATCTAAGCAAAATTGACAGTAAATCATTTTGAAGAATGGGCCCTACTATTTGGATGTCATTAAATGATTTACCTGATGATGTCTTAGCGGAACCGTCAAAAACTACTCTTAATTTCGTAGTAGTGCTTGATTCTCGTATTACACCATGATGTGGTAAAAAATAAGAGGAGCTCGACAGTTCAGATTGCTTGAAATTGGTATTTTCTGACATGTGTCCTAATTTAATGTAATCTTTCATGAATTCTACATATTGTTGTTTGAAGTTTTCGTTGCGGCTTAAACGTTTTTCTAAGGAAAAAAATCGACGTTTAGCTAATGTATAAGAATCACCTAGTACACTAGGCGTTTCCTTTAAAGGAATGTTGACTACAAAACGTCCGTTTTTGTTACGGGATGTAGTATTGATAAATATTTGTTCACAAGCTCTTTCATCTGCTGTTAAAGTATGTTTTGTAGCAATAGAATCTAACTCCCAGAATCGAGTTAAATCTTCATGTATGCTATTGATTAACATACATGTTTGTTGTGGGTGGCTGTTCTGAGGTATTGACCCAGAAATTAACCATCCTAATTTCGAATCACATAACATGGGCAAATTCCTACCCATGTGGATACGATCCGCGCCAATGACGTCCCAAAAGACTTCAGCTCCAAGAAGAATGTCTATGGAAGACGGAGTATTGAAGTTGGGGTCGGCTAGACGGATGTCCGAAGGTATAGGAATAGCCTTTGTATTTATGTAAACTTGAGGTATGCATAATGATATTTTAGGTAGTACAAAACATTGTATGCTAGCTCTAAATACTTGATTTTTTGATGTAAATGAAATTTCACATGCTTCGTCGCAGTTTGAAATTTTTGCATTAATGCCCATTACCTTTGATTTTATTTTATAAGTGGATAAATTTAGCTTTTTGACTAAGTCTTTGCATATGAAGTTTGCTGTACTTCCATTATCCAACAACACTCGTGCGGTGTACTGATTTCCCTTGAAATCCTCCACTTGAACAAGGGCCGTCGAAAGTAATGTTAGACGACTATCAGTAGTGTGCTTAGCTGAGAAAGCAAGACTAGTTGTATTGTTACAATTTGACAATAACTTACTATTTTCAGTTGAATGTTCCGCTGAGAGAGCAATGGTTGCACTATTTGAATTAGGTTCATTATGAACATGCAACAAGGTATTATGTTTAACAGTACAATATTTACAAGGACCTAACCTACAAATTTTTGAATTGTGACCTACTCTAAGACAATTGCTACATAATCCAAACTGTTGAACTTTTTCCAAACGTGTCTGAACTGATAATTCTCTAAATTCTGGACAAAGGAATAAGAAATGTGACTGCTTACACATAGGACATGAAATTGGTTTTAATTTGTTTTCAGAAACAATTAAACTTTTTGTTTTAATGTTACTGTTTTTCGATAAATCGCTCTGTAATTTTACCAACTTTGTCTGTTCAATCGTTTCCAATAAGTCAGCTCTATTATTAAGGAATGTGATGAATGTAGAGAATGTAGGTGAATCACATAATGAGTTTCTATACTCTTCCCACTGACGGTTTGTGACTTGGTCTAACTTACTCGTCATTAAATGAATAATGAGAGTGTCCCAGTGTTGAACCGGTTGACCTAATGTTGATAAAGCCCTAAGATTCTTATTCGTAATATCAATGATGTAACGCAATGCTTTGCTTGCTTCCTTATTAATTGGTTCTACATTGAAAAGCATTTGAACATGGTTATTGACCAGCAGACGGTTATTGTCATACCTGTCACAGAGTAACTTCCAGGCAATATCATAGTTGGTAGATGTAAAATCTAAATTATTAATTACAAGTGCTGCACTTCCCTTTAAAGAAGCACGCAGGTAGTGTAACTTATTAATGTTATCAATGTTGTTGTTTATATGAATAATTGAAATAAAAGTGTCTCTAAATTCCAGCCAATCATGATAAGCACCATTGAATTTTGGAAGGTCTATTTTAGGCAATCTTATTGAGTTGTGTTTGTGTGTATGTGCACCACAAGAGCCCACCTCGGAGACTGCTTCACCCTGTAGAGGCTTGCGCGCTGCACTGATCAGCTGACGTGAAGAAGCTACTAAGCCGTAACATTGCTTCTCGAATTCCTCACGCTCCGCATATTGCTCGTTGGGATCATCCACTACCGACTCCAAATCGTTCTGTAATGCATCATATTTCTCGTATAATGACTCGAATTTTTGAAGTCGATATTCGATTTCTATCACTTGACTCTCACTTAGTTTTTGGCACGATTTAGAAATGTTGATATATGATGAAAATTGTGTTAGTTTTGCTTTAATTGAAGCTCGTTTTTTAATTAGACTTTTCATGTCTGCCATTTTTTATGTAAGCCAATAAGATTATGAGGACAAGAAATGAAAATTATAAGATGACAGATGACAAATTTAAAAAAAATTGAATCGAAATAGAATTTCAAATGTTATAAAATATAATGATGTATTATTTGCAAATTTTATAAATATGTATTTTATTAATGCTGTAGTTTTGAAATCGTTTTTATTTATTAATTTTTTAGAGATGAATATAAAAATTGACTGTAGTTATAAATGTATGACGAAATAGCAACGTATTCAAAACGTTCGAATAAATTATGCACTTTTTTTGATAAAAACACATTAATATGAAGTAATAATTGCAATAGAATGAAAATTTTCAAGATTTATATTAGAATTAAAAAAATTATGAAGGGAATGTATGAGATGATTGGAACGGACTCACAGTGGATGGTGCAATCTGCTTGAATGTATCATCAGAATTGGTTCCTGTGATGTCCAAGGCTTCCAAATTGTATTGAATGTTGAACTTGCTTGTTGACGATATCTTCAGCAATCTTTGTTGAATAGCTAAATTTTGTCCAGCCGATGAAGCTCCGACGATTTTAAGATGGCGGTTAAGCGTCGGTTTTCAAATTGTATTTTCCGCAGGTCGTCGATCCGATTGTTTCACGGGAGAAGGACCATATGTTGCGTTGTGAATAAGAGTGGACTGTATTATTAGTTTGAATTTATTTATCTATAAGTGACAAAATAAAGAATTTAAAATTAATGATTATAAGAAATAAGAAACAGATGTGTCGCCCATGACGGCTGGAAATGGAAAGGGGTAAGGCGTCATAGCGGACGTCGCTCGTTGACACCTTTGACGTTCCGAATTCAAACACTTACACTGTATTTATTTAAGAAAATCAGCTTGATTAATACCGTTAAGTAATAGTAAAGTACAATGTAAGGTGTTTTAAAATTGAACTAGTGGTTTCTCAGTAGTCGAAATTCGACTTTAATTAATTGATATTATAAGTTTGAACATTATTATGGGTCTATTGTCATAGACTATTAAATTTCTAGAATCAATATATTATAATAATATTATAGATAAGCAATAATTATTTCTTATATTTTTTTTCTTATTGAGTAGGTAGACGAACAACCTCATGCCCCTCCTGGTTTTTGACGAAGACATATTTACGTGAATTCCAATACCGAACTTGAGACCTGAAATCTAAGTCCCAATTGGAAAGCGTAACGGCTATGAATAGGCTGTGAATAAGAGAGGAGTGAGCGAAGAAATGGTATATGATAGAGGAGTGTGGAAAGAGAAATGATGAATGAAATAGACAGGATGATGGTACACTTTTCGGTTCACAAGCTATTGTTACATCACTAAAAATCTTACTCTACTACTACAATATCATTATAGACTTGGAACTAATTACTAGTATAATTGATACAGCTCGAACCTTGATGGTAGACCTTGAACAACTAATTAAAATCAGAGCTAAAATCCGATTACTGTTTATAATCCCAGCCAGGAGCAACGTTATGAAAGCTACTCATTTGCATGATAATGATTTTCTAATACGTTACTCACGCCCTTCAAAACGACGCGTCTAATTACTGTATAAATTAGTATCTATATAATAATACGTGAAGCAAAAATTTTGTATCCCTTTTTACGCTAATTTGGCGGACGAAGGAGTATGAAATTTTATTGGAAGCGTTAACAGCTATTTATCGTGTAAAAATTTAATAAGTTCTCTACATCGAACATCCGTTTTTATAAAAGTTTTATTTATCTCAATGTCTATCATCTATTTTCTTTTGTTAAAATCATTGACACAGTGTTAAGATATGCCAATGTTTATACGATACATAATATTGTTATAATAATGCTAATATAAAACACTGAAATGATGACTGATGATGACAGTCAACTGACAATGAAGGTTAAATTCAATAGATCTCTGAAAAATTACAGTACTTACATTCTTAATATGTGTAAAGAAAAATAATGTAACGAGAACATTTTCATTTTTATGACATGACTAAATTATGGGCACAAGCTTCCGACCGGCCAGCTGTGCTCATCATATAATCTGCCTTGATGTTACACAGAAATGTTGGAGATTTATTAAGTAATAAAATATTTAGCAATGAGAATTAATATCGCATTTTAGTAGCAAAACGGACTTAAAATTAGACCATTAAATAAATTAAACATTTCTGGTAGTTGTACTATTGTCATATTATATTATATCCAACGATTTTGAATGACTAAATACTATTATTATCGTTGTATTTAACCGTCAAAATCATAGATAATTGTTTAATGTACATGAAGTAAATAAGTTTAAAAAAAAAGGTGTTTAAAATAGAAATTCATCCAAAATATTTCGTTCCGGAATCATTTTTGAAATTTATAGTTTACAATTCAATGCTTTTGTTCCAATTATACTAGTATTTTGCTATTTTTTAAGCAAGGCTTTAAAATATACAAAACGCTTAAATAGTCACGACTATTGTAGGCAGACGAGCACACGGCCCACCTGATGGTGAGTGGTTACCGTCGCCCATGGACTTAAGCAATGCCAGGGGCAGAGCCAAGCCGCTGCCTACAAAAGTATATTTACGAAAGTATATTTTTTTGTTTGCAGACTGCCCCTAACATTGATGAAATTTTTTTCTATTTTTGGCCCCGATTATAATCCTACAAGTACACAAATATACCCAACAATCGACAGACGAGGACGCCATTAGTAAATCAAGCAAGTCTGGCTCCCCGTGATTTGTGTATTACGTATTGTGTTTACGTTTAGTCCTCGAATTTAAAAAGCAGCATAAACTAAATACTGCCATCTTAACAGACACAGACGTAGGTATATAAAAAATACCCAGTTTTATGTGCCTATCAATGCAGCAAGCGCAACCTGCATTATTTGCTCAAGGTCTTCCAACGTTTAACGGCCGTCTGGTGTAGTGGTAAGTGACATGGTCACTACACAAGGGGGTCGCGGGTTCGAATCCCGCCAAGGGAAGATATTTATATGATAAACATAAATGTCTTTTATGGATGTATATTAAATATATGTATGTGTATAATAAAAATCTTACATTTATTTCCGTTATCTGGTACCTGTAACACAAGTTCTTTACGAACTTATCACGGGACCAGTTAACGTGGCGTGATTGTTTAAAAAAAAAAAAAAAAAAAAAAAAAAAAAAAAAAAAAAAAAAAAAAAAAAAAAAAAAAAAAAAAAAAAAAAAAAAAAAAAAAAAAAAAAAAACCATTCGAAGCAGTTCCATCTTATTAGAGCGATTTTCATTAATCACGCTTATGTTTTTTTTATTAATGAAATAAGACTTTTTTATTTGTATTTTTATTTTATTATATTTATTTTCATTAAAAGTGCATATTGTGGATCCACATTTTTTCCCTTGACATGAAGTTTTTACCTAATTGCGAAAAAATCTGATAATAGTGGAAGGAAGTACCTGACCATAGCTAGAGGTATTCTCATAAAATCTAGCAAGCAAGGTAATTATCTACTCAATTTCTTCCCTATAATCTGGCCCTGGAGCACACGTTTCTGCGCAACCAAACAAAATATGTTGTTTTTGCGCATTCAACAATAAGCGATTCTTAATCTTAAGGTTTTTTATAACGGAGTTGTTAGTATGAAAGTCCGCCTAAAAGATTTCCAATAGAAATCTCCAGTACCACATCTTTGATGCGTAAGTTTTTCGACTATCTTGAAATGGCTTAGAAAACAAGACTCTTCATTTAATCGGATCTTGGTAAAAAAAAATATTTGCTGCGTAAATATTTCTTCTATCTTGAAATAGCTTAGAAAACAAGACTCTTCATTTAATCGGATCTTGATAAAAAAAATCTTTGATGCGTAAATTTTTCGACTATCTTGAAATAGCTTAGAAAACAAGACTCCTCATTTAATCGGGTTTTTAAAAAAAAATTTTTTATGCGTAAACTTTTCGACCATCTTGAAATAGCTTAGAAAACAAGACTCTTCATTTAACCGGATCCTGGTATTTGTGCTATCTGTCTGTACTTTCAAATCATACCCAGTTTCAACCATATGTTTTCCCATAAATCTGAATTATTTGTTTCCTAATTGCTTTATTTCCAGGTTGAAACGTATTGCAGAAGTCGTAAAAATATTTTAAGTTATCCATGCACTGCCCAGAACTAATTGCCGGAAACTAGAATTTATGACTTTTAGACTTTTACCGTGGCGTCGTAGTTTTGTGCAGCTGTTTCAGTCTGCATTAAGACAATATATTTAATTATACATAAAATATGTAAACATGAAATTTAAATTTTTATTTAGAGGATTTTATACAACCATATCGTGTCTGGTTACAAATTAAAATATACTTGTAGGAAGCAGTATTATCCTAATGTTTTTTACTTGTGAACACGCACGGTACTATTCTATCTACATATTTCTACTGCGATGCAGTAACGCATTTCGGTTTGGAGGGTAGGACAGTCGCTAGGCTTTACAACTCAGAAGTCGACGGTCGTGTCTTAAGATGGATGGCGAGATACGTCTCGTTGAATGGATACTAGAAAAAATACTTATTGGTTAAGAGAGCCGCGAGCTCATCAAAACTTCTACCAGATATACAAATTATGGATACCTTAACTCTGCTTTTATGATGATTTGCCAATTCAATGCGAATGTACCCAAAATTAATTGACCAAGGTTTTTTATTTAACAGATTTTATTCATTTACAATCATAAAATAACGTACTGAAGCGTAACTTTTTTTTGTGAAATGCTTAATTTTTGTTAGAAAGTAATGAACTTTAAAAAATATTATTTTAGATAGATTTAAAGTATTTACGAACTATGCAGAAATTCGCCTACTTAAGTATTAGCAATTAGCTTCAAATTTAGATTAAAAGATTTCTGGGTTCCAATATGTTTGTGAAAATTATTTAGAATTTTAAATATAGGTACCTACTATTTTAATTTCAGTACAGCACATATTCATGTTTATAATAAGACGCGATGCTTTTTTTCTGACCTAAACATTTATTATTATTATATATTTGGGTTGTTCGGAAAGTAATTTCGTTTTTTTTTTTGTGGAAATGAACACATACTTCAAGAATAATCCCAGGCCTTTCAAATGGTCATAAACTGTAGAATTTGATAAATTTAACCTCAATCCGATCTCATTTGTTGTTATTCGCCGGTTTGCATCAACTAATGCCTTTATCGCGACTTTATCAGCTTCAACCGGCGCGGCATTCCCGAACGTGGTGCATCTTCGACATCAAAATTGCCGGATCGAAATTTAGCGAACCAGTTCTGGCACTGGCGTACTGTCAACACACCTTCTTCATACGCTTCGGTTAATTTATTTCTGGCTTGAATAGCATTTTTACCCTTTTTGTAGTAAAATATTGATATTTCGAAAATGCTACTTATAGCTCTCCATATTTTAAAAGGCACCAATCAAAAACTACTACGTAGAATTAATTGAAAATTTTCACACACAAGCCTTGGTATATCAGCTCTCAAACCATATAAAAATTATACGGCTTAAATGTGAAATTGGGTCCAGAAATAATACAATTAAATCCTCAGTCGGGAAAAAACGAAATTACTTTCCGAACAACCTATTAATTTTTATTCTATTAATACTGAACAACCAAAACTATTAAAATAGCAGTTAAAGTGACCGACTACAAACTGCACTTGACATTACGTGCTGAATTCGAAATTTCGTCTCGTATGGACACAGAGAATTTTGGCTGCAATCCAAATTTGCTACAGGAAATTGGCTTTCATTAGCAACTGAAGTTTTACACGGACAATTGTTTATGACGGGCTGCACCTAAAACATGCTGTTTGAAGTATGATATAGTTACAAAATTTGGTCGCAAATTTGCATTTTGTTCACTGGAGGATGGAGTGGCAGAAAATGTTAGCATATAAAGCATGCGGAGGTACAATTTTGAATCAAGAGTTCCCCATACAATAGGTTTGAGCTATATGGGAAAACAACAAGCATATTCAAGCCTCAATTACTCCAATACATCTAATACCAATTGTATTTATCAAATGTATTGGAGTTTGGATGGGAATCAAATACCCATAGTATTGTAGGCAGCGACACTAATGACCAGACTAATGAGGTAGCTTCAAAAGCTCCATATTTCTGATAGAAAAACTCGCGTAAGGTCCTTCAAAGACTATCTATATTTTATACAGATACTATCTATACTTATTATATATTATATTATATATTATAAAGAGGAAAGATTTGTTTTTTTTGTTTGTATTGAATAGGCTCCGAAACTACTGAACCGATTTTAAAAATTCTTTCACTGTTTGGAAGCTACACTATTCCCAAGTGACATAGGCTATAACCTTTTTTGAACAAAATTAGGGATATTTATTAATTTAGGGATTTAGGGAAATTACTAAAACTCCAATAATATAACCCAAAGTGTAAAAAAAATACCTGAAATATTATTTACATCGCGTGCCCTGCAAAAACTATTGATGATAGAATAAAATAATGTACTACGACTTTGTAGAACACATTATTATTTACAAAAAGTGTCGCGACAGCATATTACGTCTATCTATTATAGTTATGCCGCAATAAGTGTTATTTTATTTAAAACAAATAAAATACATCAAATATTTGTTGAAATGTTTGTTTTCAAATAAACTTACTTGAAGCCTTAACTTTATTTCCCCCTTGCTATTTATTAAATACGATTCAGACGATTTCAAAGAGAAGACCTCAATTACAGTTTTCTTTCTGATATCACGGAAAACTTCTTGGTGTAAATCGTTAGGTGCTATTCATGAATTGTCTACAGATTCTGTTATTCTGTACGTTAAATTTTTGTGAATCATTTGTGGAAATAAAATATATTCTTGCGCTTTGCGTTCATTACCAGTCACTGCTCCGGGTTATTTATGGATAAACCCATGGATATCTATATATATAAAAATGAATTACTGTTCGTTAGTCTCGCTAAATTTCGAGAACGGCTGGACCGATTTGGCTAATTTTGGTCTTGAATTATTTGTAGAAGTCCAGAGAAGGTTTAAAAGGTAGATAAATACGAAAATGCTCGAATTAAATAGCAATTTTGTTTTTCCTTTGATTCGTCCCCCGTCGGACGAATTCCTTTTGTTTGTTTTAAGTTTATTTTATACAAAAGTTTAGGTCTTTTATATTTTATCGATTGAGGCACTACGAAGTCTGCCGGGCCAGCTAGTATATTAATAAAATCAAGATTATACGTGCACAAGAGGACGCGGTATTACCAAATGCTCACACTTTAACACCAGTTATGCGTTCGTGGGTCCGTACTTATTAATACGGCCCTTAGGGAACATTGTAGACGACAGCTAATTTCACTGTCGAAGCTTCGACAATCAATACAATTAATTAAATTACAAAGGAGTCAAGTAGGGTCAAGAGTAGCAATTATTTATTTATTTACTGCTTTTGACTTTACACCACAGAATATAGTCGATACATCGAGTTAAGCAATTAGCTTTGTAATTGAATTATTATTTGACTAGCAGACTATTTGATTAATAGGACATGATATGAATTATGACGGCTAACTTTAATGACAAATTAATAAAATAAATTTATAGGTAATCAAATAATAATCATTAAAAATTAATAAAATAATTTCATTACAGGTAGCAGTGGATGGGCTTTGAAACAGACCAGGCGGTAAGAACTGAACAATAAATATTATAGTATATGACAAATATTATCAATTGCAAAATAATAATGTGGCAGTGACGCTATTATTGTGTACAGTTTGTCAAGATATTTGGAATTAGATCTCATGATTCAAGTACCAAAATTTACTATATTAATTTATAATTTATTTGTTATTATATGTTCGGTAATGATTTCTTCTAAAATTGTACTGAAATTCCAAATTTCGATGTTACCGTATCTGATTTGATATATTTCTTTTGCTCATTAGATATAGTTTTCATGTTACCTATCCTAAAAGCTTGTTGTTGTGAATTTTTTTCTATAAATATCTTTGTGAAGTAATAAATAAAATAAATAAAAAACCTGTACAAATAACGTACAATATATATTTAATTACTCGCTGTACATGCATACTTTTGTAAGTTGGGTTCGTTGCGTTTCACTTAGATTAAAAACCACTCAATTCTGAAATTATCTAGGCCAATGATTTTGAAACTTGTAATTTATACGAATTTGATGTAAATAGTTTTGTAACTTTATGTCTAACCGAAATTGTCGTTTTGATAATTTATAAATTTTATAATACTGAAATTCAATTTGTTTCCAAATATTTTTATGAAAATAAACTGCTATGATCAGAAGAGCGGAATAGGTTTTAAAGTAAATAAATATGAAAGCTTCTTCAGCTTTCCAACAATAAATAAGCTCAAGTAATTTTACAGGCTTTTTAATTTTATTTCGTGTCTCATAGTATTTTATTCGGTTTTCGTAAGTCACACGCAAATTTAAACTACTTTTTCCAATTTATCTTGTGTTTATTGTTTTCTTCTTACTATTTCCATCTTAGCAGCACAATATTGCTGTGTATCTACATAGTCTTGACTGTGATAACGATCATTTGATAATATTTGACAAAATCTAAATAAAGGAACAAGTCAAGTCGACATAATTATGTATGACACGCGAGGCCATTGAAATTAAAAATTACCCTAACTTAAATAGAGAATACAGTTGGCGCTTATCTTACACCAGAGATTCTCTTATCGCGAAGACGAAAACCCCATTCAAAAACTGCCAAGCCTTTGTAGTATTAATTATGTTTGTATTTCATTTACTTACTTAAAGTTCTCTGAATCCCCAACGATAATTAGTATGGATAAATTTACCTTAAATGTAATATAGCTTGTAGTTATTTTTTGTTCAAAGTATTATTCACTTCAAAACGACAATTTCGTAAATAAATGTTATTTTCTTTACACATTAACTAAATTACTAATCATTCATAGATCTTGGCATTTGATATGACATGATTTCTTAAACACCTATGAACTGTGATATTAATGTTAGTATAATAATTGGAAGTTGATTATAAATACATTGAGATTATGAAAATTGTTTTATTTTCTTATATTATAATCTTGAACGATTCATTCTATATTTTTTTATTATTATTATTAAAGTATTTATTAACTTATATTGTAGTTAGTTTTCACATAAAAACCATAAAACATAAAAAAACAATTTCAAAGACAGAGGTTATCTTAATACGTAATAAGGTATATTGTGAGTCATAAGTTTCAATTTAGGCACTGACTAAATTGCCAGATGGCATACAAAAATTTAATTTATAATTGCTCCGACCGAATTACTAAAATATGAATCAAATAACGCTCTATATTCTATAGAATTTAAAGTATATTTATGAATGAAACCTAATAACTCTTTCATAATTCGTCGAACAAAAAGAAGCCTTGGGATTTAACACGAAAATCCTTTTCAATCTACAGTATCCCTCGTGAGAACCCCGAACTTGCAACGGTAATACGGTGAAAAGTTTTCGAACATTTCGAGAAGAAACTAGAAAATGAATACTGACAAAGCTGCTAGGTGTTAAGAGCTTAAGTTCGAGTGTCTTTAAATGCGTATTGATGTAACATGAAACCATTTATTAATGGGAAGGTGTATAGGCAGCTCGTTAAAACCCCAACCATACCTATTTCTGCCCTGAAGTTATTATGCGTTCTGGTTTCAACAATGGCCTGAAAGGCAAAACAATTGTGAATCAGACCTTATTTTTCAAGGTGGGTGGCATTCATGCTGTGACATCTCTGGATTGTAGGAACAACTCAATTTCAGATGGGCTATGATTTTACCACCCTGCCTATTTTCTGCACTGGTGGTAGGACCCTTATGAGTCCACGCGGGTGGGTACCACCACCCTGTCTATTTTCTACCGTGAAGCAGTAATGCGTTTCGGTTTGAAGGGTGGGGTAGCCGTTGTAACTATACTTGAGACCTTAGAACTTATATCTCAAGGTGGGTGCCGCATTTACGTTGTGTATGTCTCTGGGCTCCTGTGACCACTTAACACCAGGTGGTAGGCAGCGGCTTGGCTCTGCCCCTGGCATTGCTGAAGTCCATGGGCGACGGTAACCACTCACCATCAGGTGGGCCGTATGCTCGTTTGCCTACAAGGGCAATAAAAAAAAAAAAAAGGTGGGCTGTGAGCTCGTCCACCCATCGAAGAAATAAATAAATAAATATATATTGAAATAGTAACTTATTTACTATATTATATATATTATACAATAAAAGAGTTTTCTGTCTATATTCGTCATAATTCCAATACCTATCACACCTGGAAGTTTGCGTAACTGTAAGCTAACATATTTCACGATTAATTCCAAAACTTGTACAAAATTGTACGTAAAAACATTCGTTTAGGTAATTAAAATTATTCAAGCAAATAGTACGTAAAAAAGAAAAGAAAAACAAACCTCCTAAATGTTTTATCTCGAGGAAAACCTGATGAAATGCTCTAATGTTTTTCACCATTAAAAATGTCGGAAGCCAGATCAGATAACCGACGAACAGATTCGAAGGAACGTGGATTTTTTTTTTAAATGAAAATGTTATTCTTTTGTGATGCGCAATTCAAACAATGCACTGCCGAGTTTGTAGTGGAGTTGACGTTATCGCCTTCACTTCCTTTCTATGCATTCGTAACGGTAGGACGAGCTGACAACAATAGTCGCTTTAGACTTTTATGCGGAATATACGTTTCAATCGATATCTCTGAACACAACTGCCGTGAAGCAGTACTTAATGCGTTTCGGTTGGAAGGGTGGGGTAGCCGTTATAACTAAAACATGAGACCTTAGAACTTATATCTCAAGGTGGGTGGCGCATTTACGTTGTAGATGTCTATGAGCTCCAGTAACCACTTAACACCAGGTGGGCTGTGAGCTAGTCCACTCATCTAAGCAATAAAAAAAAAAAAAAAAACTTCTTAACATACTAATGTACAATAATTTACGTTTTATATTATTTACTAGCGACCCGGCTTCGCTTCGCTTCGGAAACTGTAATTTATTATTAATTTTTCCACTATTTAATGGATGTTATTATACATATAAATCTTCATCTTCAATCACTCTATCTATTAAAAAAAACCGCAACAAAATCGGTTGCGTAGTTTTAAAGATTTAAGCATACATAGGGACAGACAGATTATATAGAGACAGAGAAAGCGACTTTGTTTTATACTATGTAGTGATTTAAAACGTACTCCTTTACTTAAGGTTTGTAGTGTTTTTTTTTAAAACCTATAAGACCCTACAAATCGAATACGGCTGAAAATGCAACTCGTGTTTTCTTCACGTCAATCACAATGCTTTTTTTGCTGCTTTTACTATTTCCCTAATTAAAATATATTTATAGTCTAATCGTTTTAATATTAACATTCCTATTGTCTGAAACACTTACGAAGGCATTACACAAGATTAGTGACACATTTACACAAGTACTGTAAAGAAAGTACATGATATAATCGCGTGGTAGTCGCCACTCCTTCAAATCCTTCAATATCTAACGAAGATGAGGTATCCGGTGTCATTGTTTGTTTCCGCTGACGTCCGACAAAACAGAGATCTTAGAAGTTTGTTCCCGTTAAGTTGTTTGTCGAGACAATAGATTCCACTTAATACCTTTTTATACGCAGCCCGTTCGAACCTGTTTGACTTGGAACGTCAATAACAACAACGGATAATACATCTGCAGTCTCGCTGCCCGTATAAGTTTCAGTTTCTCCGAATTAACTTATCCTGTATTCAGGTGCCTTATTGAAAATAATGAGTAGAAATTTTGTACAATACTGGTGACTGGTTCCTAGCTCAATGACTTTTTACTATTATAAGTTAGCGTTCCAACTATTAGCAACAAATAGGTCGTGGACTTCAACAATATCACGAGCATAGCTAGGTTGCTAGCTAACCTAAAAAACTTTCCTTAAGCATCGTTAAAAAAGCAACATGTTATAGGAATGAAAAAATACTGAGTCTGTGAGTAAATTTCGGAGCTTGATGGTCGAGGAGCGAAATTACTTCTGGTAGCAAACTGTACAATTAGTAATAGGTCCCCGGAAGCAAAGGAGAATTCCATAACGGCGACAAGTGGTATGATGGTAAAGAAAAGATGGTACCATTTCAAAAAGTTCCACAGAGCACTCCTTACGAAATTTAGGATATAGCATGCAAAGAGATCCAACGATCCGGACTAAGACTTTCCCGAAAATCTGGGAACCACGACTATTAGAAGGGAACAATCTGGTAGGTATCTGGTAGTCTTAGACGTCCTGAAGTATAAGCCATTGGTACAGGATGAAGTAGTCACTATTTCTGTTGAGGACGACCTCGCATTCTAAGACTTTCAGCCTGCTGCAAAGAGACCACTTGAAATTTGATCTCATAGCATACTGAAGATCATTCTCTGCAACTATAGTGTATCAGATGCAGATCAGACACTGCAACGTAAATGCCACTGATTTTGAGAGGTTAGTTCCAATAATCAAGATTATATTACCAAACACGGGATGCCCACGCGGCATATTTAGTTACCTTTGAAACATGGCGGTATCATGTGCTAATCGTACTGATTCTCTATTTCGTTCATGGCTTTTCTGTTTTCAATGAAATACTCCAACGTAATTTTCTATCTTTGTAATTTCAAACTAGTACACGAAAGAGGAGTTTCTTTTAAAAGTAAAGGAAAAATAAACAAACATTTGTCTTCATTGAGTGAAAAGAAAAGGGAAGGCGTCTTTTTGCGTTGTTTTACTTAAAACTGCTTATATTGACAGAAAGTCGCGAGAGGGGAATAAAGGGTCGTTCCAATATAATATATGCTTGCCTATTTTAGAAATCGGTTGACTGGAAAACCATACGTTCCAAAAATGCTATGTTCCTTACTCGATTATTTTATGTGTACGTATATCTGTATCGTATGTCCAAACTGCCTCTCTGGTCAGTTGTTGTAAGAGCAATTCTAAGTACTAAAGCCTTCCAGTTTGAGACCAGAGGTCAGGGTCTCAATTACTTTGTGTCACAGGATATCCTACTTACCTCTTCCTTGAATCGGGAGGTTTAACTGCTTCTATCCGGAAAAAGGCCACGATGACGACACAATCTGAAAGTTATTTGTTAGAACATGAAATCCGCATCAGGTACGGACGCTATCCCCATTGCGCTACACTTTTACATTATTACACGATTCAATTAATTAGTTAATCAGGTATCTTCATTCCAGATACACAATCACCATTCACTCGAGTAACTTTGAATTATGCGTATTGAATTCCGAAACATCGATTCCGAGTTCCTGGAGAATAACGTAAAATGTACCAATAATTTTAGTTGTGAACATTATTTCTAAAATGTATTTCACTTCTTTCAAATTGATCAAGCTATTCAAGTGTATGAAAGAATACTCGTTGATTCTTCGTTCGGTGCAAGAAATAACTTGGAATTCCCTTATCTTCTCTAGTTGTGTTCATTCCACTTGATCATCGTATTTTGTACTTCCTTATTCGAGTAGAAATACTGTCGGAAAATACGACACGATTGCACCCTAAAATCATGTTTTCAATATAATTGAAGCTGCTATTGCGATATAAGCTTGGGTTTATTATTTCCGACATTTTGGGTACATATTATTATGTTTTGGTGGTAACGGAGGAACAAGAACTTAGGTTTTATTCTTCGACATTTGAATGTTTTGCTAATTGTCATCTATGTAAAAATGATTTATTTTACATATAAGTTTCGTCGCACACAAAAATAATTGGAGAAATCTTGAGGCTTCGCAGTTTGTTTCACTTGGAGTTTCATCTTCACAATAAAAAGACCCCATGTATTATGTAAATATGTTCGATAATATCAAGTTTTATTTAGTTTCTTAAGCTCTAGATCAAAAGGTTCTGTGTGGCCAAATATCATCTGCGTCATGTTCCCTTAGTTCCCTCCCGTGTTATGTTTTTGTCAGGACCCTCTCAATTAAAAGGTAGAATTTCTTGATGTAAACATATTAAATGTGCGAACCTATACAAGCTATTGTCGATTTCTGAAATCAGTTCGAGGGGTGATATACCAATAATTTCAATTGATCTTTGGAACGTGCCAGTGTGAGTAAAACAAAACCCCTCGTCGTATACAATTTCACTGCAATTTACAGTTGAAGACACGCGAACCTGAATAAGATAAAATATCAACATCCATGTAATTACCTCTGGCATTTATTTAATGTACTTAAAACATGGTAATGGTACGCAATTAGCCGAAACAAAGTTATTTCCGCCACTAATTGTTTGCTTGGTCTCTTTGTTAATTAAGGTCGTGTTGTCGCCAGAATTTGTTCTTTCAATTTTATGACAGTTTGGTGTTTCGTAATTGTTATTCGCTTTTGAAGGAAAGAGATCACTGTCCGTAATTATGTGCCAATTGAATTTTAGCTTTACACGCATGTTTGCCTTTTACGAGTATGTATGAGTATGATTTCAAACTTCAAACTGATTTTGTATTTTTTTTTAAAGCTGAGTATCACCAAAACGTCTATGATTCTCAGCAATTTTTTTTCTTCCATTCTCAGGAAAACTCGTTCATGTTATTCTATTTATTATGTAATAATAAGTAGTATAATTCGTAGTAAGGTCATAGATGATTTTCCGAGTCACAATACAAATGATAATGTGACTACTACATTGTAATTAATTAAGGAAGTTTTTTCTGAATATGCTTGCTCATTTCCGTAATTGCTTTGCTTTATTTTTCTCAAACTTATTATCACATACTAATATATTAACTTGGCTATCTCTGGGTTCAGTGTGGCACTAAAGTAAAAAAATAGTACAAAAAAACTCAATAGGTGAATCGCAAAATAAACGCTGATTCCATGAGGATAGTAATTAATTATATAATTTAATTACCAAATTTAATGAATATTCACTAAGACGTCGTATAAATCACAAACTTCTGTCCTAAATTTCCGGGTCTCGAGAAACGAATTTCTCATCAGCATTACTAACATAAAATTAAAACGCTTTATTATTTTCGAAACAATAAAGAGCGCCCAGGGACACAAACGCTGGAAGGTTTTGTTCGTATTGCGAGTGTCTTATTTATATTATTACAGTTCATTTTCAAATTGCTGAATAAAAAGACAATTGTTTCCTCAAAGATATCCAATGACTGAATGTAAACACGTATCATGAATTGCGCGGGTGTGAACATTTTAACACTTAATTAACCAGTATCATACCTGAATATTTATTTTCCTTTAATTATTACACTATATATGTATAGGTATCCACTGCATATATTTAACGGCCGTCTGGTGTAAGTGGTGGTAAGTGACATGGTCACTACACAAGGGGGTCGCGGATTCGAATCCCGCCAAGGGGAGATATTTGTATGATAAATATAAATGTATTTTCCAGGGTTATGGATGTATATTAAATATATGTATGTGTATAATAAAAATCTTACATTTATTTCCGTTATCTGGTACCTGTAACACAAGTTCTTTATGAACTTATCACGGGACCAGTTAACGTGGCGAGATTGTTAAAAAAAAAAAAAATTTAAATCGCATCATCTCTTTCGTAAGTTCGTCAGCAATTCTGCCAAATAAAAGCTATTAAGGGATGTTATTATTTAATTAGATAAGTAAATTTAATAAAATATTCTAATTAAAGCCTCGTTATACAAACGTTACACAAAATTAATTAAAACTTAATTCACAATTCAACAGAACTGAAAGATGCGACGGAAAAGTAAATTGTCTGCCCATTAAGACTATAATTACTCGCGATGCTCGCGGAGGTAGGCAGAGAAACCTTAAAAGAAACTAATTTAAGTTTCCCGCTGTGATTTATGGTTTCAAGATTGAGTTACAGCCTCTCGCTGACTGACAAGTCTTGCAAAGCATCGTAACTTGTATCTATCTATTCGTTTATCAAACTGACTGAACGACAAATTGCGTATACCAGATATTGTTAATTTAAGTCGAAATTTCTAGAACGGAAAGAGCTCGGGCTCTGACGATAAACGAGACGAGACGTTGAACTTTTCAAATACATTATTATGAAATACGAGGCGAAGTTGTTTCGCGTCGAGTCGACAGTTCAAATATTTGAATGTTTGTATTCGTTTTGCATTTGACGTTTTTGCACGAAAATAATCAACCGTAGACGTATTTGTACAGGTGAATTTGTAAAAGCAACGATAAATTTAGATGTTTCCTTCCAAACGCAGCCTGTGATGCTGTGCTGATGAATTAGAAACATGTCACAAGAAAAATCTTGTTAAATACTAGACATTTTTTATCTCCTCGCAATCCGCTAGCTTTGTTTTCAGGCTCGGCAAAAATTATAGACATTTATCCATTTTGGTGGATAATTTTATTTAAGCACTTTAAATAAATCCACATTTTGTTTACGAAATAATTATCAAAGTTAATAACAATCGTAATTAATTGGACAATTTTAATGATGTTTTGTTCTCTATTTTGTTGGTCTTCCTGGAGCAATTCAAGAAGATTGCGACAGAGGCAATTAACTAATTTCGTTTGAAAGACTTGACGCATTTGTAATTTTTAATTTTTGAAATGTTTACAATTTTCTCTCGGAAAGATACTTTTAATTCAATTATAACTTTATAATGAACCTTTTAAATTTTCTACTACTCTTGTGAATATTAAATCAGAATTAAAAAAAACAAGGTGAATAAATTTTGTTATAGTTTTTTCACAAGATTACAACATTGCGGAATTACCTACTATTGCATATGTATTATGTAAAGGTTTTTTATTTTTAATTTCACTTATTAAAAAATGATTTTCAAAACAAAAAAAAAAAAAAATGCCGATCCTATGTTTGTTAAAAACTATTCAAGCTTTTATAACCAATTGATTAAGCATTTGACTTCCCAAATCGTTAGATTTCAGTACAAAGTTTTAACCAATTGGTATTTTATACAATATGAGACAATTATGTCTGAGTTCAAAGCAAACACATCTTTCCTTTTAAAAAAATTGCACTTTCAATGTTTTCACCAAATAATACCACAATGAAGGTATACAAGTGTGTTATAATAATCTGATCCACAAAATGTATGCATTTGAGTGGTGCAGCGTGGTGGTTGAGCATATTATAAGCACGCCCGGGCAGGTACCATCATAGCGCGTGTAACTTTCGCGAGATGCTTAAGCTTTTCAGTCAAAGGGTGGCACAGGCGTTCTACAAAACCACCGGTTCTTCAACCTCATGTACATATTGTAGGTAGGTAGGTAGTTAGGTTTCCTATTGCAATGGGCGGCATTAATATTGGGAAATCTATAGGGTCTGATTACTATTTGGGTATCAGGTGTGCCGTTAGTTCGTTCGCCTATCAATCAATCAAAAAAAATCAAATTTATCGGTAATTCAATAAATTTAATTGAATTGTGGCTTGCCTAAGAAGGATACGACCGAGCAACCTACAATAATCGGCGACGTCACGGAGTTAAAAAAAAGATATGTGGTGTCGTGGGACACCGAATAGGAACGAAGTTCCTTATTATAAAAATATTAAATTTAAGGTCTATTCGAGGTATAAAGAAAATAAAACTGGAGGTTTCGCAAAAACCCACGGTCATTCGGTAACGTGCGAACGAATTGTGGTACAATTCATTCACGGTTGTTTGCATAAGATTTAGTGTATTGCGCAAACGAACGCTCTGAGATCGTGGTCAATGAATGATAAAAAAATATGTAATTTTTTGTACGTTATTACAAAGTTAAGTTGTACACTGTGTGTATTACTAATTTGTACGTTCTTACAAAGTTAAGTCGTACACTATGTGCATTACTAATAAAAATCTTACGTTACGGACGTTTTTTCCCGGTTAGGGTACCCCTCCGCATCGTCCCATAAGCAACTTCGTTCCAAAAAAATCGTTAATATATTGTACAAATATTCACAATAAATATGTACTTTTATAATTTTGTCGATACAACCAATGAAATTAACGAAATACAATACACCTAAAACATTTTGATACTCTAATACGTTGAGCATTCGAATTTATATCTTCCAGTTTCTCTTCGATTGCACTTAGTCCGTATACAGTAAAAGGGAAATTTTATTGTACGTTTCATTGCTTTATTATGCGACAGCTTTTATATTAGAAAGCTCGGGTCAGGCCCCTATCTTTGCTGATCATTTCAGTTTTTTTTTTCTGGTACATTTAGATACTTTAGTTTTTTTAATATGTTTCGGAATACTTTTGTTAATCCGACACATAAGATGTGTCTTGATTTAAGCGTGGCGTAGCGTGAAGGCACAGTGTTAGTGTCCACGGTAAATAATAATGTAAATCGGTTTGAACGACTAATGTTTTCGAGAGCATTAGATTTTTCGCTAACCTTTTACTAGCATATCATTATATTTATTTAGGAAACCTTATTGGATGTTTGATTGATTGTTTTTTGGAAACGTTGTTAACGCAATTTGCTTTTTTAGAGCTTATCCTTTTATTTTTTGAAAGGTAAGACTACTGTCTCATCGTACGAGTACTCGTCAGCTACCAGGATATCTACTGCTCCTAGTGCTAGAGCTGCAAGAGTCTAATAATAAAGTTAGTAGATCAAATGGATCTGTAAGGACGTGTCTAGGGTATCACCGGTAACTAGCTCTTGTGTGAGCTGGAGTCGGGTAGTAGTTAGTGGCGGCAACGATAAGGAGATTATCATGACGCATGGCCTTACCGAGGTACCATTCCGAAGCGGACTTTCAGTATTGCCGATCGATTCAAGGTCCAAATCGTCATGTAGATCGACGTTCCTCACGAACCGCGGTGCTCCGATAGTTAACCTGCAAAACGGGTCTATGTGGGTTCAGTGGCGTGAGCGAACACCAAGCTCGCGTATATCAAATACTCTTCAGGTCATCCAAACCACATCTAAGTATGTGCGCTAGCAGTTGCAGTACTATGGTAAGTTAGTAATGTAGACCTTCACAACGGCATGGAAAACTATCAATTAAGGATTCTGCTCTGGTGGTAGATTCAGCAAATCACTGCTCTTAGTTTTCTTATTATTTCTATCGTTTTTCCATTCTAGTGCGACGGTCCGCTTTCCCACATAAACTCCTCCACTTTGCCCTTATTTTCCTCTTCTAATACTTCTTGCTTCTCTTGCTAATGTAAGTATAAGGAAATTCTTTTAGGCTGAGCCCTCAGAGATCGCCCACTAGAACAGAGAATCTGGAGTAGCCTCTCGAGGCTACCAGCTAATAGGTAGAAGAAAAAAATACAATAAAAACGATGTTCTATTCTAGACATGTCCCGCAGTGGAATTCACATTAAATTTGTATTTTATATGAATTATTTAATATATATTTTCTCAGGATAAAGTGTAGCTTGTGTCAATCACTGGTCCGTAAACTCCAGCCGATTTGCAAATCCCGAATATAAAATCACGAACCAGCGCACACATTGTATTGGTTATGCAGATATATTTGGCATCGGAAGGATTGGACGCACGGATTAAGTACGATAAAAAAATATCCCATTTGTTATTAATTATGTATCATTACATTGTCTGTTCAATGAAATTCGTTTAGCCGTTTTTACGTAGTAAGCTACGAAAGACCCAACATACAAACATTCCCTAACACCTATAATATTCTATATCTTCTTCTTCTTCTTAATAGCCTTTTCCCGGTCCACTGCCAGGGTCCTACTTAAACTCCTCCACTTTGCCCAGTCTTCGGCATTCTTCCGGGTATGGTAAAGGTTAACCATAATATTCTATTATGTACTTAAAGTTTCTTTTTATTTTTTTATTGCGTAGTTGGGCGGACAAGATCACAGCCCACCTGGTGTTAAGACTTTACCGGAGCCCATAGACATTTTGAGATAGATGCGGTAGGCAGTAACACCTGCAGATCGTTGAGTCTCACATATCCCGCGCGCCCCTAGGCGCGGGGACCTCGCAGGGGGTTCAGCCACGGCCCAAAAAAAAAAGGCGTGGTAGGCAGCGTCTTTGCTCGGTAGGCACTGGTAGGCAGCGGCTTGGCTCTTCCCCTGGCATTGCTGAAGTCCATAGGCGACGGTAACCACTCAGCATCAGGTGGGCCGTATGCTCGTCTGCCTACAAGGGCAATAAAAAAAAGATATGAGTTCTAAGGTATCTCGTGGAAGTCAATTGTGAAGACTTCTTAAATACGTATTTCATTAGAAAAAATGATACCCGCCTGCCTTCGAATACCGGTACATCGCTCGATACGAATGCACCGGAAGTCTTATCTTAGGTATATCTATCCTTTACTTAGGTACTTTGGCGAAATAGTTAGTCTGGTGTTAAGTGGTTACCGGTAGACATCTATAACGTAAATGCAGTCACCCACTTTACCTAGAGACATCAGGAAACTGTCCGTGACATTTATGTAATAACATAGAAATGCTTGAAAAGGGCGCTAAAATCCTAGCTTATGGCTGGCGGCTTTAATGCGGACCGTAAAAAAAAAACCGTCATAAAAACTGCTACTGTATATGTCGGCGCAAATATGACTATTTACCTACTGATCATCAACTAATTACTCTGTGATAAGAAATTGATGTTAAACAGTTCCTTTTATTGTAATTTCAATACTTTAAAACGTGTTTGAAAAACGTGTAAACCCGCTCACGTGTTTGAAAAACGTGTAAACACGCTCACGTGTTTAAAACGCGTCAGCACGCTCACGGGTACGAAGCCCCATAAATACGGCCGTGCTGTCTAGCACTGATTGATTCGTGTCCGAGCCGTTGTACTGTACGGATATCTCTATAACGTTGTTATGCTTCTCGTGCAATATACGAAGTTCTCGTGAAGTTCTCGTGAAGTTTTGTTTCGGAAACCCAAACATGAGTCATTCGTCAACAAATTAATGACCGTGACGTCGCAAGGCTGACGTCACACTTTTTACAAACATTACGGACGTCCCTACTCCGTCATCAGAAGCGGGATCACACGCCGCCTCCGCTCAGCAACAACCTGGTGACCAGATAACCGTATCGGCGGATAATGACTACCCTCCAGCATCAGCCGATAAGCCTGTACAGTCTGCTTCACAAACCAGCATGGTCGAGCGACGGAATCAACAATCAACTGATCAATGAATACAAAAGATAAGTTTTTATTTTTAATTACTAAAATTTCACCACAAAATTCATCTGAAGACCATGATATCCTTACACAACGAACAACACCTTACACATTCTTATCCCACCTTCAATACATCTACGAGAACCTCCGAGAAATCTACGAGAGCCTCCGAGAAATCTACGAAAACCTCCGAGAACCCTACAATAAAATCGCATTAATAGTCTCAAACTTACATAGTTACAAGTAACGCAAGTATAACAGATGCGCTACTCAGAGAAACTTTTTATTCCTGCAGATCAATGGGAATCAAAGAAAACCTACGAGAATCAACGAGGCTGGTGCAGAGCGTGCACCGCCCAAGTGGGATCACATGCCGCCTCCGCTGAGCAACAACCTGGAGACCAGATAACCGTATCGGCGGAAGAAGACTACCCACCAGCATCAGCTGATGAACCTCTACCATCTACTTCACAAACCAGGATGGTCGAACAACAAAATCAACAATCGGCATAAGGATAAGTTTTTATTTTTGATTAATAAAATTACGCCACCACATGAGTACCACAGTGTACGCCACCACATGAGTACCACAGTGTACGCCACCACATGAATACCACAGTGTACGCCCACTACATAAGTACCACAGTGTACGCCCACTACATAAGTACCACAGTGTACGCTCACTACATAAGTACCACAGTGTACGCCCACTACATAAGTACCACAGTGTACGCCCACTACATAAGTACCACGGTGTACGCCCACTACATAAGTACCACGGTGTACGCCCACTACATAAGTACCACGGTGTACGCCCACTACATAAGTACCACGGTGTACGCCCACTACATAAGTACCACAGTGTACGTCCACTACATAAGTACCACAGTGTACGTCCACTACATAAGTACCACAGTGTACGTCCACTACATAAGTACCACAGTGTACGTCCACTACATAAGTACCACAGTGTACGTCACAATATAAAACTACACAAAATAAGTTACTTTCAAAGTAACATAAAAAGATACACAGATACCAATCTCAGAAACAGACATTCCATTGTTTCAGATGGACTCCAAGAATTCTCTGGTGATACACCATACATGGGCGGCTGGTGCAGAGCGCGCACCGCCTGTCAGTATGGCCGTGTCGGCGCAAATATGACTATTTACCTACTGATCATCAACTAATTACTCTGTGATAAGAAATTGATGTTAAACAGTTCCTTTTATTGTAATTTCAATACTTTAAAACGTGTTTGAAAAACGTGTAAACCCGCTCACGTGTTTGAAAAACGTGTAAACACGCTCACGTGTTTAAAACGCGTCAGCACGCTCACGGGTACGAAGCCCCATAAATACGGCCGTGCTGTCTAGCACTGATTGATTCGTGTCCGAGCCGTTGTACTGTACGGATATCTCTATAACGTTGTTATGCTTCTCGTGCAATATACGAAGTTCTCGTGAAGTTCTCGTGAAGTTTTGTTTCGGAAACCCAAACATGAGTCATTCGTCAAGAAAGTGATGACCGCGACGTCAGCGGTGCTGACGTCACACTTTTTACAAACAATACGGACGTCCCTACTCCGTCATATACAAATCGTTCCATGATGACTAAAAATTTTAATATCACTTCGTTTATTTTATAGATAATATAATCCGACTGCTTCGCGAAACTCGATCGCATAATATATTTTGTATGTAGCTATTTCAATTACCTGTGGATGAAACTTTCTCCGAAATAAAGGTAAGTAACTTCTCGAAGTTAACACAAAGAAACGGTGAAGTTTCATTTACGTATTCTCACATGCTCATGAAGAGCAGTTCGCAACTTAACTTTTCAGTGAAGTGTTGTTCTAATTACCACATACTTGTACGTCAATTTAAAAATTGTATAACTAGCCATCTCATTTTTGTTTTTTGAAGTGAAACTTCTTTAGAATCGTTGTGATATCAAACTCGATGAAACGAAATGTAACGAAACGAAAAAATAAGTGTGCTGCGATTGGCTTACCGAAGCGGCTCCGAGCGGCGCCGACAAATCACAAAGCGCTCCACACGGTCTCGCGTCCCCGACCAATTCAGTGTGTTTTTGACGTCCGTGCACGCTGTCGTGGCTCTCGGAACCCCCTGAGATACTTTTATTTCTATTTAGTTTGTTATCAACAGATGTCGCTGCACGTAAATTCAACAGTTCCTGAATCGCGGTGACGAGATGTTACACAGTTGATAGACGTTCTCGTATTTCTCTTGCTAAATTTTAATGATATTTACCTGGCGTAGGGATACCGTGATCATGCAGGCGGTTCCCCCAGGGTGAGGCTGCTCCATTGCACTGCGGAGTGGTTGACCCTTGCGATTATTTTTATTTTTTATATGTTTCACTTGTAGCGTGTGTGACTTGCACACACACACAGACACACCCATTTTTTAAATATTTTATTTACACAATAAATATTTAAACAGACTGAGGCACAAGCAAAACTTAGAGCATTAAAAAACTGGCCTTTTAATTATTACTATTACCTATTAGGGCTCATTGATTCTTCGAAGGTAGGCCTTTCTCGTTTTCATGACAATTTAACAGCCGAACTGCTTAATATACATTTCTGAGCGTAAATATTAAGGGTGTTCAATAAAATTGGCCCCCTTAGAGCAGATGTGAGTGGAGCGCAACCATAAACCAAGCCGAAGGGAAGTTTTACGATTCCAATCCGTAATTGATTCGGCCTTGAGTTACTACTGCTTCCTGAAACAAACATTGTGATGATAACGAAAAAAATTTAGAAAATTATGAATAACTATAGCATAAAATAGAATTAAAAAATAACAATTTATTACTTATCGTCTTTTAGTGAAATAAATATTCTGTTCGAATACAATAATAATAATAATAATAATATGTAAATTGTGTAGCCAATGTTATTTGGCACTACATAATATAATGTTGGAACACATTTTCAGATACGCCACTAAACATTGTAATGGATACCAAGAACATTTCAAATGTGATGAGTTTACACAGGCTGAACCCTTGTCACTCCGAAATCCTCGTTTGACGTTGCAGGTACAAACCTGGCCCTTAAAAATATGCGTCCTTCCTAACAGATAAAGTCGGCCAGAAGCATAGTTGTGCGGGATTTGTCCTTTAAGATCGAATAGTCCTTTTTCATTTCAAACTGAGTGAGCTTTTGGATTTAGAAAGGTTTCAAGGATTTTTAAGACTAAATTAAGTAGCAAAGGCGTGTCTAAATATGCTTTGAAGAAGAGGAGAAAAAGAGAAAATTATTTAAATAGGTCCCTTTTTTGTTCCCTATCTATTTATTGGTAGCCTAAGGGACTATTCCAACTACGCAAGTACTTGTGTAGGTCACATTCCACTTTAAACGACAACACCAAAAGTGCCACTTTATAATAGTACTTAAGTATAAATTTATAAATATTGAATTTAATTGTATTTTAGTTCACATGTAGTTTTTTTGTCTCATTATGTTTTGTGTCTGGAATTATAAAATTTAAAGGAATTCTTTAAATAGTTATGTTGCTAAAAATCTGATCTAAATATTTTATTTTATTATTTACAATTACAATTTGAAATGCTCAATTTAGGAAGCTAAAATCTTAGATATATATTAAGAATGAAAAGTTTCGTATTCAACAAAGTTGTTTTATGAAAATACGTCATGACAATAGCATCAAAGAGAGCGGATATTAATTCTGAAAGGTGCATTCTGTAAGG
The DNA here is from genome assembly GCF_030267445.1 of Bombyx mandarina. Lineage (NCBI taxonomy): Eukaryota > Metazoa > Arthropoda > Insecta > Lepidoptera > Bombycidae > Bombyx > Bombyx mandarina. The sequence continues at coordinate 15,545,329 of NC_143216.1, read as the reverse complement.
AGGACTGAGCTCGCTTGCACAGAGTTTCTTTGTGAGGCCGACAGCTTGTGAGTTACGTGATAAATTATTAAACAACACTTTTAGTATAACAGCGCTTATGAATAAATATGTAGTTAGCGGTACAAAACTAAATTGAAATCTAGTTGTTGGGCGTATTTTGATTAAATATAAACTAGTAAGGAACACTTTTTTTTCTGGCCGGGGCCGAACCTCCTACGAGGTCCCCGCGCCTAGGGGGCGCGCGGGGTATGGGAACTTGACGATCTGCAGGCGTTGGGAGCAAACTGCGGGCCTAAGGAATTTAAGGGCCCTACCGCAATATACGACTCCCCTGCACACTTACACCCGACGTCCGATCTCCGTCCTGGGTCAGGACCCAGTCAAAGTAGGGGGGTTCCCGCAGTCAACACTACAACCAGACACGCGGCGTCACCCCGAGGACGCCCGACCGACGAACTAGTAAGCATCACTGCCCTATCTACTAGCACCGAATTAATGAAGTCGGAACAAAAAAACGTTCTAGGTGCTATCTTCATCTCCCGAAATAAAATCTTTTGCTTTCGGACAGGATTTCTTCAAATTATTTCCCTTACTGCTTTGACCACCTTCTTCGTACGAACACTACGTGGACGGCCAGATCTTTTTCTGTCACAAACAGAGGAGGTCTCATTGCACCTATTAATAACCGGGTACACAAACATTTTACTAATACCAAGCGTATGGAGAGTTTTAAAAATTGCATTTGGCCCCATACCTACTTTGTGTAATGCAATCACAGCGATTCGGTTCTCTTTATCACCCCACTCCATTTTAATATCGCAAAATATTGTACAATGTATTGGCGCCAAAATGAGAAAACTCAATGAGCAATCATATAATAAAGGCAGATTCCAAATTCAAATGTAATATTTTGTTTATTTTTAATTGTAACAGTATTTATGGCCAGACTAAGTATATATGTATATCAACATTTGTTTAAATGATGCGTACCTAAAATAGCATAATCCGCTATTTCGTAATTTTAAGCATAAGTCGTTTCGCTACCTTACATTTTCGGTACGCATCATTTAAACAAATGTTGATTAAATTGGTTTTAAATTTGTTATTATTTCGTTAAACTGCTCAACTGCTCTTATAACTTATCAAAAATATCACAAACACTAAAATATGCTAACCGTTGAAATTCGAAAACTTTGGCCGTATATTAAAAGTTTTAATTTTCGAATTTCAATAATCCTCCATTTTATGTTATGATGCTTTCCTCTTTGATGTGTAACTTCAATCAAAGTTCACAAAATCCTGCAAGCCTCGGAAGCCTACTTTGTATTTTCAAAGTTTAATTAAAATTATACCGAACGTCCACGTAAAACATACGCAATTCGACTTTATTATTTAAAATGTGTTTTAATAATAAAGAATAGCGTCACAAAGACACAGGGAGAATTATTAAACTCTGATTTTTTTTAATAAATGCAGCTTGTAGCAAATTCTTTCTTAATCTATAAGAATTCCTTCTAATCTAGAATTTCTGTGGATAAAAATTATGAAAATGTCATTTAATAATTTAAAAACGCTATATTATAAAGGTTATATTACTCTTTAGTTTAAATTTTTCGTAAATTTAGAGCGCAATCGATAGGATAATTGGTAATTTGTTAGGAACTCACCGTAGGTTTGTTCCCTTGTGGTTATAATAATGTTTCCAGCACTACTCTTCCTGGAGTGGCCACTCCTTTCTTCTTTTTATTACACTTTCTACTGATGGTAGGACGTCTTGTGAGTCCGCGCGGGTGGGTACCACCACCCTGCCTATTTCTGCCGTGAAGCAGTAATGCGTTTCGGTTTGAAGGGTGGGGCAGCCGTTGTAACTAAACTTGAGACCTTAGAACTTATATCTCAAGGTGAGTGCCGCATTTACGTTGTGGATGTCTATGGGCTCCAGTAACCACTTAACATCAGGTGGGCTGTGAGCTCGTCCACCCATCTAGGCAATAAAAAATAATAATAAAAAACGTCTTATCCTTTAGGCCCCGACGACTTCAAACGTATTTGTACATTCTCCTTTGAATCCTTTAGCCGTTTTTTTACGACTACGGCAGGAAGAGAAGAAGTTAGTATTCTTGGCCGCCTCACTGTAAAGCTAGGTACTTCACAAGTTAAGGACAGAGATTTTTTGCGATTTTTGCCAAAAGTAATTAAATGCATATGGATTACTCAAATAACCTATTCCTACTTTTCGTTTTTTGATTATACAATTATATTGTCGAATAGTCCCCCTTCAATATGTTATAGCTAGTGCCTAGATGAGCCATGGGGGTCCGCGATTCTTACATATTCAATAGAAAACTTGCGGTCAGGGGTATTCTAGGCAGGTTTGCATTTTGGCAAAGTAATAGTATCAACCCACAGGGACCGCTCCGGTCCTTAACATGCTAAGTATCGAAATTATTTAATACATCACACTATTCTTTATCATTCACAATAGCATTAAGCTCTCAAAGTATAAACAGCCCAAAAGGAAACTAGCACTAGATAAGAGTCACTTAACTCGGATTTCAGCGCTATCGGCATACTTTTAAGGTTCGTAAATAGTTAAAGAAGTTGTAAGGTGGAAAATTCTATATAGAACCCACTTCGGCGCCCTATTTTATCACGTTTTTTTATGACCACGTAAATATCTTGATGAAAGTTTACGAAAATCGATATTGGTGTACTCAAAAAATACTTGTTCGTAAGAATGTTGTGATGATTGGTTTAATCAACTTTTTTTGAAACATAGAGGTAATTTGATAATGTCTCTAATTTTGGTTTCTATTTAATAGTGACGTAATAGAAGTTAATAAATGATATGTTTAAATTATACTTTATCTCTCAGTGAATAGGGTTGATTTATAAGATCCAGAAAATTCTGTGACTCGAATAAGAATGTTTTTTAGCGCCCGATCCCCATTATTTCTTGATAAAAGTCAGTCCCGTAATAATTTTTTTTTTAAATAATTTCTTCTAATTATTACTTTACAATTGCAATAATTATTTAATTAATTTCTGAAACTTGAGAAATTTTGAGTTTTAATATTAAACTAGTGTTCACCCAATGAAATTCGAAATTCGACCATAATCGCTGACATCTCAAAGCTTAGATTCGTTTTATGCAATACATTTCTTTTGTTTTTCTTTCGATGAAATTGTCTTTTCTGAAAGAAAAAAATAAAACTAATTCCAAAAATTGATTGATAGCACAACACTCATCGTTTAAGTAAAGAAAAATAAAATCAGTTGACAAAGAGAGAAGAAAATGGTATCTGTGGCAATGGTAATGTGGTGTATCTGTAATAATGTGGTGTGATAATGGTAATTATAGCTGTTATCTTTTTACTTATTTATATATAGATTTGGCATTTAATCTTTTAACGCTATCGTGCTTATGTTACTTTCTTGAAATATTTCACTAACACTAAAATGGTTAAAAATGTAAGCACAAAAAACTTAAATTGAAATGTAACTGTATTTCTCAATTACTCTTAATCAAGAACAAATAAGACGATTACTTTTATCAGTCGTATTTATCCGAATAAATGATAAAACACTGACTCAACATTTGCGCGACATAGCGCTCGATTACTAAGGCAATTATCGTTGAATAAAATAAGTCGAATTTCCTCATAGTGGCATTCCCGCCGAGAAATATTCAGATTACGATCCTTACCTAATCCTGCCGAGCCATTTAACTGCCTTATCATTTGACCTGAGCTGAAACCGGTTCTTGCATTAGTATGTTCTTATCTAGCATCTAGTTTTATTTAATTCCTCTAACTAGACTTTTGTGGTCACTGTGTACCCGACTGTACTTTTAAATGATAATTAGGAGTTAGTGACTTGCGCGGGAAAGTTTTAAGGTTAGGTTTTAGTGACGCCTTAATGACTCTGTGACATCTTTGTTAATGCCGCAACTAAAATACTGTAAATTACATTTTTGCGAGTATATTTAAGAGTTGTAATTTAGATTAAATACTGCTATACTAACAAGTTCTGGTTTGCAAATTAAATAAAGAAAACTTGATCATTTCTTTGATTATCTACATATCCTAATCATCACTTCTCTAAGCTGGCGTTTGTAGGTTAATGCAATTGATAGCTTCCAACTTTATTGAAGTCGTCGTGGCCTGAAGGATAAGACGTCCGGTGCATTCGAGTTAGCGATGCACCGGTGTTCGAATCCCAGGCGGGTACCAATTTTTCTAATGAAGTAGGTACTCAACAAATGTTCACGATTGACTTCCACGGTGAAGGAATAACATCGTGTAATAAAAATCAAACCCGCAAAATTATAATTTGCGTAATTGCTGGTGGTAGGACCTCTTGAGTGGTGGTAGTGACTGGTGGTAGGACTCGTGAGTCCGCGCGGGTAGGCGCCACCACCCGGCCTGTTTCTTCCGTGAAGCAGTATTGCGTTTCGGCTTAAAGGGTGCGGCAGCCGTTGTAACTACCTATATGCTTGAGACCTTAGAGCTTATATCTCAAGATGGGTGGCGCATTTACGTTGTAGATATCTATGGGCTCCAGTAGCCAATTAACATCAGGTGGGCTGTGAGCTCGTCCACCCATCTTTTTTTTTGTTATTGCCGTATAGGCAGACGAGCATACGGCCCACCTGATGGTGAGTGGTTACCGTTGCTCATGGACGTCAGCAATGCCAGGGGCAGAGCCAAGCCACTGCCTACCGTTTAAAGCCGCTACCTACCGTTATCTAAGCAATAAATAAATAAACTTCATTCACGGGTGCTAGAGTATCTTGTGAACCCGCACTACCCTGCCTACTTTTGTCTTGAAGCAGTAATGCGTTTTGGCTTATAGACCTTCTTCTTAATTCTTCTTTATAATCTTTATATTTATTTTTAATATTTCTCTACACTGACTTGTTTTTTTATTGTTGCGTTGCGTGCATAGTGAAAATATAAATAAAACATAGACATTTTCAATAGATTTTTTTTAATTTAAAGATTCATTAAAATTAATTTAAAGAAAACAATTATTTTAAAATGTGATCGTATAGCACTCCATACACTCAGTATACCGACCTCTGAATCGTGCTAACGATATTTTCACGATATCTTGCGTATTGGTGTATACAAGTTCTGAACAACAATATTTGTACCAGAGCGATCTACTAAGCTAATTCTCCGACCCGCTCGGTGGAAGATTCTTTATATGAACCACAATCCATGTGAAAATAGACTACGCAAACCTCAGATCTTAAGGTGTGTTATTTTAAACGTAGTTTAAAAACTAAAAAACACACTTAAATAGCAAACTGAACTAACAATTAATAACATCTATTTTATTTTTATCCTGTTTATACTGGTCTAGTATTAGAACGAAGTTATAAAATTATTGTATTGTCATCGGCTCTTGATGCGTGTGTAAATTTTCAGATAAATCGGGCCCTTTGAAGTCAGTGAAAACGACGTTCAAAGATTCCTTTGCATAAAAACAAACATACATTTTTACTGGTGGTAGGACCTCTTGTGAGTCCACGCGGGTGGGTACCACTACCCTGCCTATTTCTGTAATGCGCTTTGGTTTGAAGGGTGGGGCAGCCGTTGTAACTATACTGATACCTTAAAACTCATATCTGAAGGTAGGTGGCAGCATTTACGTTGTAGATATCTATGGGCTCCAGTAACCACTTAACACCAGGTGGACTCTGAGCTCGTCCACTGATCCGAGCCATAACAAAAATTATGTATACCAATCTAATAAAAGCAAGTTTGGTGAAATGTATGCTACGTTTCAATCTAGATAGATTAGTTAGAGAGATTATAAATGTATATTTTATAATACTTTAATCATAATAATTTATTTCATGGATCAATAATAATTATCAATTCATGTTCTGAGTAACTTATTTTTATTCTTCGACGGAACCTTTTGTCGATATTTGGTTTTCCGATATGCAATCAAATTCCCGGAAGCAAAGAAACATGGAGAATAAAAATAAAAACTCGTTATTACAGTACCGCGAAATTCTTATTTGATGTTTTGATTAAAGCAGCTTTTTAATTTCGTTTTAACTTACACATATACGTATTTAATCACGAAATCAATATGTGTGCTATTCATAAACTTGAATACTGGATTAAACTGTAATATATTTAATCAGAGGAAGCAATGAGTCGAGTTGATTCTTGTTCACATGCATAATGCTTATTATTATTATTTTTTACGTTGTAATTACTTTTATAATTCCTAATTTTATTTTATTTTGTTTGTTACGTTTTTCTATAGCTTTAAAACCTTTTATAAAAATAAATTGTAATAAAAGGTACGAAAACTATAAATACACGTAGGCAGCGACCAATCAGAGCAGAGCGTTTGTCTTAAGCGTGGTTGAGGCGCCATCTTTACTTTGGGAAGGCTTGTATTGTCGGTTGACACATTTTTTGGACGATAAAAACGTACCGAGTTAAATCGTTGGGAACAATCTAGTAGATATTCTGCTAGTGCAGGAGACCTGCCTGAAGCCCTCGCGTCGTGACCCGAAAGTCGCGAATTACGTCATGGTTAGGAATGACAGACTCACCGCCTCCAAAGGCGGGATTGCCATTTACTATAGGCGGGCCCTGCACGTTGTCCCTCTCGATACCCCCTCGCTCTCACATATCGAGGCGTCAGTGTGCCGTATCTCGCTGACGGGACACCAGCCGATCGTCATCGCATCCGTCTATCTCCCCCCGGACAAGCCCCTTCTGAGCAGTGACATCGAGTCACTGTTCGGCATGGGAGACTCCGTCATCCTGGCATGCGATTTAAATTGCCACCACACTAGGTGGAACTGCCACAGTTCAAACATAAACGGTAGGCGTCTCGACGCGTTTATAGACGACCTTACCTTCGAAGTAGTCGGTCCCCCAACTCCAACATGTTATCCGTATAACATCGCGCTCCGTCCGAGCACTATAGACCTGGCACTGCTGAGGAACGTAACTCTGCGCTTACGCTCCATCGAAGCAATGTCAGAGCTCGACTCAGACCACCGACCTGTCGTTATGCAGCTCGGTCGCCCCCACAACCCAGTCACAGCTACGAGGACCATGGTGGACTGGAAGAAGCTGGGCAAATGCTTAGCCGATGCCGCTCCACCAATCCTCCCCTGCGGCCCGGATTCAACTCCATCCCCCGAGGACACAGTCGAATCCATAAACATCATCACGGATCACATCTCTTCCGCGATCATAAGATCCTCAAAAGAAGTCGATGTGGAGGATAGCTTCCACCGCATCAGACTGTCCCCCGAACTTAGGAACCTCCTAAGAGTTAGAAACGCGGCAATCCGGGCCTACGATCAACTTCCCACGCACTCAAACCGGATTCGGATGCGTCGTCTACAGCGGGATGTAAAATCTCGCCTAAGCGACGCCCGAAATGAGAATTGGGATAGTTACTTAGAAGGACTCGCGCCCTCTCATCAAGCATACTGGCGACTAGCAAGGACTCTCAAGTCCGAAACTACCGCTACTATGCCTCCTCTCGTACGCCCTTCAGGCCAACCACCGGCTTTCGATGACGATGACAAGGCAGAGTTGCTGGCCGATGCACTGCAAGAGCAGTGCACCACCAGCACTCAATACGCGGACCCCGAACACACCGAGGCAGTCGACAGGGAGGTCGAGCGCAGAGCTTCCCTGCCACCCTCGGACGCGTTACCCCCCATTACCTCTGACGAAGTTAGAGAAGTAATAGACAACCTTCAACCTAAGAAGGCACCCGGCTCCGACGGCATCCGCAACCGCGCGTTAAAACTCTTACCAGTCCAACTGATAACAATGTTGGCTACCATCTTAAATGCCGCTATGACGCACTGCATCTTTCCGGCGGTGTGGAAAGAAGCAGACGTTATCGGTATACACAAGCCGGGCAAACCGAATAATGAAACCGCTAGTTACCGACCGATCAGTCTCCTCCCAGCGATAGGCAAAATTTACGAACGGCTCCTTCGGAAACGCCTCTGGGACTTCGTTACCGCGAATAAAATTCTAATAGACGAGCAGTTTGGATTCCGCGCCAAACACTCGTGCGTACAACAAGTGCACCGCCTCACGGAGCACATTCTGATAGGACTAAATAGGCGTAAACAAATCCCGACCGGCGCCCTCTTCTTCGATGTAGCGAAGGCGTTCGACAAAGTCTGGCACAACGGTTTGATCTACAAACTGTACAACATGGGAGTGCCAGACAGACTCGTGCTCATCATACGAGACTTCTTGTCGAATCGTTCGTTTCGATATCGAGTAGAGGGAACTCGTTCTCGTCCCCGTCATCTGACTGCCGGAGTCCCGCAAGGCTCCGCACTCTCCCCGTTACTATTTAGTTTGTATATCAACGATATACCCCGGTCTCCGGAGACCCATCTAGCGCTCTTCGCCGATGACACGGCTATCTACTACTCGTGTAGGAAGATGTCGTTGCTTCATCGGCGACTCCAGACCGCAGTAACCACCATGGGACAGTGGTTCCGGAAGTGGCGAATAGACATTAACCCCACGAAAAGCACAGCGGTGCTATTCAAAAGGGGTCGCCCTCCGAATACCACTTCGAGCACCCCACTCCCCAATAGGCGCGTAAACACCTCCGCCGTTAGCCCCATCACTCTCTTTGACCAGCCCATACCGTGGGCCCCGAAGGTCAAATACCTAGGCGTCACCCTCGACAGAGGGATGACATTCCGTCCCCACGTAAAAACGGTACGCGATCGCGCCGCGTTTATACTAGGACGACTCTACCCAATGCTTTGTAGACGAAGCAAACTGTCCCTCCGTAATAAGGTAACCCTCTACAAAACTTGCATACGCCCCGTCATGACGTATGCAAGCGTAGTGTTCGCTCACGCGGCCCGCACCAACTTGAAACCCCTTCAGGTTATACAATCCCGATTCTGCAGGATAGCCGTCGGAGCACCATGGTTCCAGAGGAACGTGGACCTCCACGATGACCTGGAGCTCGACCCCGTCAGTAAGTATCTACAGTCGGCATCGCTGCGCCACTTTGAGAAGGCGGCACGACATGAGAACCCTCTTGTCGTGGCCGCCGGAAACTACATACCCGATCCTGTAGACCGTTTGGTAAACCGTCGACGTCGCCCAAAGCACGTCATCACGGATCCTCCTGATCCATTAACGGTGCTTTTAGGCAATACAAGCACCGGTCACCGTCCTCGCCGAACCCGTCGCTTGCGACGAAGGGCTCGACGAGCGAATTAACCCACAGACACAGCCCACTGAGTTTCTCGCCGGATCTTCTCAGTGGGTCGCGCTTCCGATCCGGTGGTAGATTCTGCGAAGCACTGCTCTTGCTAGGGCGGTGTTAGCAATTCTCCGGTTTGAGCCCCGCGAGCTCACCTACACAAGCTAGGGTACGCTGAAGTAGCCTCTCAAGGCTATCAGCATAGGTAGAAAAAAAAAAAAAATCGTTGGGAATAGTTAAAGTGAGATTGGTGCACCGAACTCGCTGCTCGGTTTAAACTGTTGTATTACTACCATATTACAGTGGAATAACAAAATATTGTATAAACTGAATTAAACTACTAATAAAGCCAACAATAGTGATCATTTGTGTTTTGTGCTCGCATTTCATACCAATGAAGCCCACAGCCACTAATGACGATGCCATCGGGAAAAGCCTTTCCCCGACATATATCGTAATCATACGTAGCCATTCATCGAAATAGTCCCGACCCATTAGGCTACCCTACAAATATCCTTGGGCCCACGGTCTCCTCCGAACATCTGCAGACCGTGAAGTACCACATACCTCGTACGCCCCCTAGGCGTGGACACCTCGTAGGAGGTACGGCCAGCTGCCCGAAAAAAAGGCCCTTAGGCTACAAGCAATTGGGTAATGAAAAAAAAAACTTATGAATTACTTTTTAATTTTATTCATTACATTTTATACTACATTTTATACAATGAACAAATAATAATACCATACTCGAATTTGACAGATCACCATGTTCTAACTAACTTACAACTAACGTATTAATCAACTTACAAGGTTCAGAGTAATAACTCCTTTAACAAGGTATGTACAGAAATACTCTAATTTAATATCCTGTTATACTTACATTCTTTCACAGTTCACAATAATAATATTAGCATTTCTATACTGATACCAGAGTGCAGTAACATATTATACCTACTTTCTTGTTTTTTTTATGGCTAACTAACGCTGACGAAACTAGGTCCGTCTAGTGATGTTCCCTTCGTTTGACTATGTTCATTGTTATTATAAAAGAAAAACCATTATGAATTTACATTTCTAGGCTTTTTGGCGGGAACGCGAGGAGTGAAGTTGTGTATTGTTTTATTTTGTCTATTTAGCCTTTCTTCAGGTTTAAATATGTAATTAACGGTGGTTTATTAACTGTTTAGTATCTGTGAAAGTGCTCAAATGAAACAAAGCTGCTGGACCTAACTTCTCGGGATCCTCCAAAAAGTCCATTAAACAAGTCTCAGTAAATAACCACAATTTTATTGAGATTATATTTCATCTCATCTCATATCATTTAATTTCATGCAATTCATTAATTCAATTTAATCAATTTCATTTCATTTCACTTCTTAATAAGTGTCATTTTTCATTTAAAAATACCTAGTTAGGTCATAAATTCTGTCACATGTTTAATGTAAAATAATTGAAACAAGATTATTCATTATGTAACCATTCATATACCAAAATGAACTTAACAAAACATAGATTCTTATGACACTAAAGTTTATTCAAAATGACCTCCGTGATTTTGAATACAGGCCTTCAATCTGCGCGGCCAGTCGTCTATCGCAGCACGAATGAGGTCCATGTCAATATCGGCGGCTGCCTTAATCAAGGATGTCTTGAGTAACTCCAAATTGGGATGAGGCTTTGAGCACGCCTTTTCCTCCAAGTGTTGCCATATCTTGTAATCTAACGGATTCAAATCTGGACTGGAGGAGGGCCAGTCTTCGTGCCGGATGAAGTCGATTTCACGCGCCGCCAGCCAGTCTTGTGTGCTCTTCGCTCTATGAGCTGGCGCCGAATCTTGTTGGAATACCCAGTGCCTGTTATTGAACATGGTATGAGAAACAGGTTCCACAAGGTTCGTCAGGACTGTATTTTGATACACAACTGCATTCGTTTTTACACCTTTCTCACAAAAATGTACCTCTGTTAAGCCCCAACAAGAAACTCCCAACCATACCATGAGCGAGGATGGAAAATGACCTCGTTGGACACGCGGAATACGGTTGCTCGCTTCTTCACTACTGTGTGCGTACACCTTATCATTTTGTTTGTTGTAGCTCTCTTCTACGGTAAAAATTTTTTCATCCGAAAAAAGAATTTTCCGATATTTTTTTCCCGCGTACCGCTTCAACAAAGCGCGGCATCTCTTCAGTCTCAGGTCCATTAGACGAGCATTCAAACGATGTCCTGTTTTTCTTCGATATGCCCGAAGCCCTAAGTCTTCATTTAACACCCTTTTCACCGTGATTCTGCTTAACCCCATCTCAAGGGCCAACAGTTTCTGCTTACGTTTGGGATTTCTTTGAATTCGCGCCTTCACAGCTTTTATCACTGCTGGAGTCCTAACAGACCGAGGGCGACCACTTCTTGACCTGTCATCTACACTAGAGTCTTCATTGTATCGTTTGATGGTACGATAAACGAATCTTTTGGTTATATTCAAATTTTTCAGTATGTTAAAAATTTGAATTGGCGCGTAACCGCAACGATGCAATGCAATAACTGCAACACGGTCTTCTTTAAGCGTCCACTCCATATTTAAAAATGAGTAAAATTCTAAAAGCATACATTTTTATTTTCATGAACAATTCGAAATTCGAATTCAATAAACTTTTTTTGTGGCTAGCATTCTAAAAGAAAAGTTTTTACTGTTTGACAATACTTATGACCTGACTAGTTATATATATAAAAGATTAGGCTGTATTGTGATACCTTTGCCTTTTCAGTCGGAAAAATATAAGTACTACTACTACTACTTTACATTTCTTTGGAAACAGTGGCAAACACAAATTTCAATCAATTAATTGTCATCAATTTAAAGTACCTATTACTTTTATGATTTAGGCTTGAATTTTTTAAATTGAATTTTTCATGGATGACCAAAGCTTACTCAACCATAGGCAGCGGCTTAGTTGTACTTCAGATAATACTGACATTCATGAGCGACAGTAACCAGTGACCATCAGGTGGATCGTAATAATATGCTCATCTGCTTACCAGGAAAGTAATAAAAGGGCTTTATTCAACATATGAACTGCAAAGTATTACAGACGTTTAAAGCAATATAACAATGAAAAGCAAAAACCTTTAAAACAACAATAAAAAGCCCGACATTAAATCGTAAATGTAGTTTTAATTATGTCAAAGATTTGTCAAAACCAAAAAAAAACTGATTTTTAGTTGACAACTAAAACACGACCGGCTTTAGCATGTTTAAGCTCCATTATTTCTGAGTGGGCGCTATATAATATTCTTCTATAGGGTTTGAGAAAACACTTATCAATTTTTTTATCACAATTTTTTTATCACAATTTATGATTTATTTAGGATCAGTCAGTCGGAGCAATGGGTTTTCCTAATTGAAGTTCTATTCGTATCCAATTTCATTGAATTTTTTTCATCGCTTGGACAAGTTCTTCTGAAGTCTGAGATTTAAAGTGTTCTTTGTTCTAGATAGCAATTTGTAGACCAATTTTTATCGCAACCTTCATCGAAACTTATATTAGTGTTAAACCACAGCCCCCTAGTAGGTGTGTATTTTATTTCATTTACAAAAAAACAGCCTTGTAATAGAAATAAAACTTAGTTTTATTTCATTATCTATTGAATTATGCGTCTAACAGAAATGGATTTTTCCATAGGACATAATAAAAACAAACGACAAAGCAATATAATATGTTCGTAATACATTTTTATTATTATCACCGAAGAAAAATCAGTGTGAGAAATCGCAAAGGATCATATCCACACACGCTCACCCTTGTCATTCACTGGCCAGCCAAGTGTAAAATTAAATTCTCATTTCATTTCGTTCATTTCTTTTTATTTCTTGTTGTTGTAATAGGAACAGACTCGGAAATTGCTTGTGCTATACTTTTTTTTCTTATTGTTTAGACGGGTGGACGAGCTCACAGCCCATCTGGTGTTAAATGGTTACTGGAGCCCATAGACATCTACGACGTAAATGCGCCACCCACCTTGAGATATAAGTTCTAAGGTCTCAAGTATAGTTATAACGGCTGCCCCACCCTTCAAACCGAAACGCATTACTGCTTCACGGCAGAAATAGGCAGGGTGGTGGTACCTACCCGCGCGGACTCACAAGAGGTCCTACCACCAGTAAAAACCATAATATGAAACAATAAAGCGGAAATGAAAATATTAAGCAAATCACGTAGGTTATATTGATATATTGACATACTCGATGGCCTCATTTCTGTGTTAGTTATTGAGCCTGGCGTTAACTGGAGACCTGTGTTTGAGTCCCGGTCGCAACCTGTTGGTTAGACTTAAGTAACCTGATGATTACATGATTAGACATAACCAACCTGATGATTAGATAACTAACTTGGAATTGTTATACTTTATTGCTACGACGACTGTAATAAAAATAAGATATGATAAAAGCGGTTGACAGCTTAACAAAAACCATATTGTTTTTTTTTCCAAACCAAATGCTGCGAATTTCTTCACTTGAGAGTCAGTCTGAAATTTCATGCGTTACAATAGGGTTACAATTTCAACGTAGACTTAGTTAATATTAACGCCAAATCGAATTATCAAATAACTAAGGTTTTCTTGTATATAATCAACAGTTAAAAGTATATTCCAAATTAAACCCCACATACATCATCCCCATTAAAACGTTGAAACCATGAAATCGTGCATACCCGATCCTTTACTTCTGAGCTAACGAATGAATACAAAAACCCTATACTATTGCAATAAAATTATCGGTTATGAAATAAAATACGGTGTAAGAACGGTCTGAAAAACGATACAAGAGCATGTAGAAGCTGCTACTAAAAAATATTTATTGGCAATAAATGGCGGTCGCGGTATCGTTATAGCGATCTGTTGGGCTTGAGGCAGTAAATTTAATTTGGGCAATGATCGACCAACCGATACAGACTAACATATTTCCCTGGGGACGCTTGATAGCCGATGTGGTAATGGTAGTGTAAATACTGATGATTTTTAACAAAAGGTCACCGAAATCTCTACTAAACTTGCCGAACTAAAAATAAAAACTTATCACAGAATTATTGTTAGCTAACTTTCATCTTTAAATAATACTAAGCTTGAGTTAAAGATATTTAAAAATATATGTTTAAGATACTATATTTAGTACTAAATATATAAGTGCACATCACAGTATTCTTGCTATTAAAAACTTCGTTTTTCTAAAAAGTTTTACTATTTGTACCATGAAAGAAATAAAAAAACGTATAAAAGAAATAAATTTCCCAGTCTGAAATAATATAGGATAGTTTATACAGTCAGTGTACCCAGATAAAACACTAAAAACGAATGCAGCCTATTCACTGGTTATAAACATTCAACGTTCGTGCCCGTAGTAAATTATGTAAAGAGAATTTTTCGATTTGACATTTTTATTGTAGCCCCTAAAGTTCGGAAGAAGTTTTGGGGTGGCCTTCGAAATTGTCATTTACGAATTTACGAGACTATTATTTCTGCGTTATTCCATGCAGGTGAAGACAGGTGAAACATTTAAACTTGCTTTTTGAATTTATTCCGTCTTTCTCCAATTCGTAGCTTAAATAAAATACCTCATAATGCACATTGCATATAATACAGTAAGTAGCATGCAAAATCTGACAATACGACAAAAGTTTCGGTTTTCATACATTAAGGCACCCTGAATATTTTGAAAAGTATACATTTTTTACTCTGCATTAGAATTAACTGGAAATGTTTATAATACATTTTGATTACTGACGAATGCAAAAACAACAGTTTACCAAAAGACGGCTTTGTAGTAGAAATAGTTACAGAACTGAAAAAGATCACATAAACGTAAAGCCGATAATCTCTGATGGCCAATAAAGAGTTCCGCGTAGCGTCTACAGTCCAAGCCAATCCAACAGCCGAGTTTGACCCTTTTTTGGAGTTAACTGCCCGTGACTCAGCCTCTATAGAATCACTAAAACATTGTCCATAAACTTATTCTGTGCCTTTGCAATAACTATATTTTATATTTTATAGCCCGTCTTATACATTGTCTTTCTGGTACTTTATGCTTCTAAGTCAATACTTTCACAATGAATAAAAACAATAGTTTAATAGTACAATTGGCACAATCCAGTCGAACCAACATAACAAATCAAATTATATAAAATTCTAAATAGTGTAAATTGTAAATAGTTTATTTGTTTTCGTAATTATATCATCTTCAACACTTAATTGTACTGAAAGTTAGTATTTTCTTCTGTACACCAAATAAATTTAATAAAGGTACTAACTCCGAGCCAGAATCAAACAGATCTTATCGTACTGTACCGTAAGGCGTATTGGGTAATAAATTTATAGACCTATATGTTAAAGATTCGGTTTTAATGATGACGGTAGCACCGTGTGTGTCGACGACTGATTACTCTAGTTTGAATGGTAGTTACAATTCTTAGATCCAATGTCAAACAAATTAGGAACAGTTTTTGTTAGGGAAATGCAATAAGAAAGATAAGCAAACAAAGTTCCATATCAGAATATCTTGATTTTCACTTAAGCTACAAAGTAGTTTTACGCAAAGTGGTAATATTTTACGCAGAGAGCTTTTCACTGTAGTTGCTTTTACATAGACATTACTTAACACACTATTTTAGTCCATTGGGCATTATAAAATGCGATGAGTCCCGTACAATCTGCCACTTATTTTGTTTTTCACAATAATGCCCCAATACACGAAATTGAATAGCCTACGTTGATTTCGTTCGAAGACAAAAACAATTACTTATAAAACATTCCACTTTCATGAATACAAATGTAATATATCCATGGATGATACAGACTAAACTCACAGAAAGAATAATGGAGTAGATTATCGTGCTTCTTGAAAAACATCGGCAAGTCAAGCTCCGAAGAGTTATTCATATAGAGTAATGCTTTATTTCCCGAGAGTGGGCGAAACGGGTCCGGGCCGCTTCTGAGATTTACAGAATATTTCTTCTCGGATATAGCGAATCAACGTAAGCTTTGTTTGGGAAAGAATTGCGTTAGAAGATGCTGTGTTTAGCAGTAAATACGTTGGCGAGCAGTTTGTCTTTCTGAATCGTTGCCGGTTTATCTTTTATCGTCTACGCTGCGAATAAAGCTGACTCGGCCGCAGTAAGCACTGATAAGCAGTAAGCGTTTTATTTGTATAGCAATTATGGAAAAAATCGAATGCTTTCAGCGGAATACGATTGTATCGTGCCCATAATACTAAGGCAGGCCGATATAAATATTTCACTAGCAGCGTGGTGGTAAGGCATATTAAAAGGCGGTATGGGCGTTTCAGTTTGATAGGTAAAAGACTTTGTTCACAATTAAGACTTAGCCCCCTTTAGTCTGCATTTAGAAGTCGTCGTGGCCTAATGTACAGGACGTCCGGTGCATTCGTTTTGAGCGATGCACCAGTGTTTGAATCCCAAGCTGGTACCAATTTTTCTAATGAAATACGTAGTCTACAAAATATTATTATGATCTCGATTGACTTTCACGGTGAAGGAATAACATCTTGTAATAAAAATTAAACCCGCAAATTTTAATTTGCGTAATTACTTACTGGTGGTAGGACCTCTTGTGAGTCCGCGCGGGTAGATACCACCACCCCGTCTATTTCTGCCGTGAAGCAGTAATGCGTTTCGGTTTGAAGGGTGGGGCAGCCGTTGTAACTATACTGAGACCTTAGAACTTATAACTCAAGGTGGGTGTCGTATTTATGTCGTAGATGTCTATGGGCTCCAGTAACCACTTAACACCAAGTGGGCTGTGAGTTTGTCCACCCATCTAAGCAATAAAAATTACATTGTGGTGTTGTGTTGTTCGCTGGTCTATGCAATAAAATAGTCCATTCTTACCGAGTTCAAGAGGAGGGGGTTGGAGTCTTCGTACAGAATGCCAGAAAGAAACGCGACAATATAGAAAAGCTGCCAGTAACAAGCAAGGTATACGGAAGCCCCAGAGGTAGAAGTCCAATGCACTGGAGGGTCTGTACTCATCACTTCTTTATGATGCTATCCGCGCGACGAAGGATACACTGATCTGCCGCAAGCTAGTCCAAGAAAAAGTTATTCAAAGAGGCCACGACGTAAGGAAGCGGAAATTACACTTATAATGCATGTTAATAACGATTTTTCTCCTCGGCTAAGATAATTCGTTTTTTTTTTTTAATAACAAAACTTTAATAACAATCACACATAATAAAATATATATAAAAAAAACGTTAGCTTTATATGTTCGAAAAGCAGGAAAGTTAAAGTGACAAAAATCATAAATTCGGGAAAGCAAACCCATGAACAGCGATTCCGACAAAAATTACGTACAATACTGAAATGATTTTCCACTTCAGCGTGAACTGGGAGTAGGCTTCTGTCGTAATGTATAAGCACAAAGAGTTTGCTGTCATAAAATATACGATGAAATAGTTCTCTTTTTACTTTACACCAATTTTTACAAAAACTTGTGTGGCCTAACTTAAATTATACAAATTCATTGGAACTGCTCGCGCGGACTCACGCGCATTGTTATACCAAAAGTCATCTTTGAAATGCCAAAAACTATACCAAGTTCCGTCTCAATCGAACAAACTTTCTACCAACAAAGAGAAAATAAACCTTTGTTCATATCTCTTTGTTCATAGGCCACAAATATTTATTTTATTATTATTTAAAAAAGATGATGCCCGTACCTTATTAAATTTAAATTGCACATCGCCAACCCATTTCGGGGTCAATTTTATTTTTGCAAATTAATTTCTAATTCCACCACAGAATTGTGTATTTGAATATATGTTTTTATTTAACATCTATCATAAGATATATACATATGTTATTCTATTTCTCATTGGATACAATGAATCGAACTTGTGCTCTCGTTATTTTTATGTATCTGACTCATAAACTACATTCCCTCGGCGACTCCCAGCAGAACGCAGGATATCGGATGATCCTCCGCAAAGATATGCGACTATTTCAAATGTTTTTGATGAGGTACCTACCATTCCCGATCTTGTTTTATTTTCACACGTTCTTGAAGTTAATCTATGTGATTTAGGTCAATTTGAGGCCAAATAAGTCAAATTTGATGTATTTTAAATAGTAGTAGTTTGACTTATTCTGATTCCGTACCAATAATTATAGCCACTATAGTTTCACTGCAGTGAAATAGTCATGCGTTCCGATTTGTATCATAATCATCATTATCAGCCTGTGGCAGTCCACTGCTGGACATAGGCCTCCCCCAAAACTGGCCACTGAACCCGATCTTCGGTTCTACGCATCCAGTCACTGTCAGCTAGCTGCCTTGCGCAGGTAGTCGCTCCATCTAGCAGATGTCGATTCCGATTTGTATGGCGGGCCCATATAAATATAATTAAGACTTGGACCATATGCCTCTTGCTATGGCTAGTGTTAGCAAACTCGTCAGGTTAGAGACCCGTGAGGTCACCTACTCGCTCGGTGAAGTATAGGAAGCTGGCATAGCCCCTCGAGATTACCAGCATAGGTAGGAAAAAAAACACACCACATGCCTCCATCTGAGTCGTAAGATCCGCGTTTTGTTGTATGAACTATTTATCTATCTATTTATCCCCAGATGGGTCGTTTGCTCGTATACCCATCTAGGACACAAGACACCCGGTACTGGAGTTGATAACAAGTAGTATGGGAGTAGTGGAATATAAAAATACTAACTACTAAGATTACCGAACTATGGATTTTTTTTACAGTATGAGTTCGGAGTATTTTTTGCCTATTTTATCGTTTATAGACAAAGAGACTATTAATTCATATATCTGGATAAAAATTGAGGATTTCAACCCGTATATATTACTAGTTAATTAATAAAATTCTGTAACAAAGCCGCTTAAGTATTTCGCTCCCATGAAACCTGACACCACCGCTCCAATATTATGTTGATTCGAGAATTTCACAAATGAGTTGGTTATCTACGTATAGGTGAATGTGTAGTCTTAAATTAAGGAAATCTTATTACGAAATTCCGACGTGTGTCGCCGGCTAAAAGCCGGGGCGAGAGATGTGGGCCCTAATGAACGTGTTCAAAATTTATAACACCTTTAGCCTTTTAGTTACTCTGTAAGAAGTAAATTGGACCTCAAACGCTTTACCCTAATGGGCGATAAGTTTCTTCGTATTGTGTTCTTTATTTTTTTTATACCTTCATTGATTACGCATTCGCTGTTTTCATTTGACCAATTTTGTTAATATATTTTAATCTGAATTTTGTTTAAGGCAATAAAGCTGTCGTAAAACTATATTATACACCGTGGAAAATGATACATTCTCGATTTTATGGATATCAATCAGCACATATTGTGAAACTACATAGATACCATGAGTTCCAGTTTCTTGGGTCTTCACAGCTCTTTTTTTATTTTATGTCTGTTGGTGTGAAGTGATTTTCGGAACCTGTATACATGTGTCATGATGCTAATTCCGCCTCCTTCCTTGATATATGAGCTCTAAGTCACAATTGAATAGTTACTACCAGGGTTGTTCCAACTTTACTTAGGCTTACTTATCAAAATGAATGACTGCTACGTGGCAGAAACCAATACTGTAGTATCTCTTTTTTTTATTGCTGGGGCACGTACCTATACAAATATCCGGTCGAGTGGGTATTTATTATAAGTTACCTACGTAATTAAGCAAATTATATTTTTTACTAGTTTAAGTTATATGTATTTTTCCTTCATCGTACACGTCATTCGTGAACATGCATTGAGGTCCTGTTTCACTAGAAATAATGTTTTGTAATAATAATATACGTGCCTGCAGGATTTTAACGCAAACATGGTCGCATCGCCTGGTTCATAGAAAACCGGCGCATTATACTTTAGGCCACCAAGACTTCTATTTTGTTCGAGCTTAATACAAACTACTTAGAAAAGGTAAATATGTAGTTCTTTCTTTATGTAAGTACCTACTCTCAAACTTCACAGTCTGCAATATAAAATGGTTCGCTTTATAAATAAATGGTAGCAATATTATATCGAGATATTTCTGAATGTTTTCTTGGTGAAAAACAGCATTGTGCTATCAATCAATTATGAGATACATTAGGACGTTGCGACTATAACAATAACTATAAGATATTTCCGTGTTACGACTGAGGGGGCAAGTAAGTGGTGTTAATTACAACTTTAATGTTCGACCACGTGGCTTACAAACACACATGTGTATACATACACGTGTCAAATGATTACATAAACATTAAGGTAGCTACCGGGATGTATCCTGTCAATTTGGATTACAAAGCTAATTGTGATTAATGCGTACAATTTGTATCTAAATAATCGTGTTTCTTGTATTTATATAGATAAGTACATTAGCTTATTTTTTCCATTGCAGATTTTGTATTTAATACTAATAACAAATACTTACTGGTCTTAGGACCTCTTGTGAGTCCGCACGGGTAGGTACCACCGCCCTGCCTATTCCTGCCGTGAAGCAGTAATGCATTTCGGTTTGAAGGGTCGGGCAGCCGTTGTAAGTATACTGAGACCTTAAAACTTATATCTCAAGGTGGGTGGCGCATTTACGTTGTAGATGTCTATGGACTCCAGTAACCACTTAACACCAAGTGGGCTGTGAGCTAGTCCACACATCTAAGCAATACATTTTATAAAAAAAATACCGCACCACCACCCGAATGTTGAGCACGACCACTCTGCCAAGAGCGCATATAACTGAGAAGAACTCCTCTATCATGTAACATTTCTTCGCTCACTCCCCTCTTACACATATCGTCTTTCACGATATCCATCCATTTGTTCTTAGGTCTACCTCTTCCTCTAAATCCTTCCTTCCTTCCTAAAAATGTATAAGTACTACCATCCTGCCTATTTCTGCCGCGAAGCAGTAATGCGTTTACTACATTTGAGACTTTGAGAACATGTTTCAAGGTGGTTGACGGCGATTCTCTTTCAATTCATGTAATTAAAACATAGTAAGAATTTTTGCTAGCATAAATAAGCAATGTATAATTTTTCAAATTTCAAAAGTTCATAATGTCAAGCCATAATGATGCTATATTAAAGAGATACAGAACAAAACTTATATTATTTTCTTCGAACGCCGAGTAAACTTGTCGATTGTCTCATGTTTCTTCGGCCGGCATTAGAATCTCGTAAAAATGTTTTATTGAAATCTGATATACTCATCTTCAGTTGAATGCCTCGAGTATTTGTTGAAGGCCAACAATAATATTATTTAGTCCAGATTCTTTCTAAGTTTCGTAATTTAGGGGTAATTTTTTTTTTCATTGAGTTAGTCTACATTTTTTATTGCATTCGATGGACTGCCGAGCACACCTTCTAGCATTCCAGCGGTGTTTTCATCTTTGTTTGTTCTCTCTATCGTAATTATAACTCTGTTTATTTTTATGTTTCTTTAATGACCACTAGCTTAACACATTCTTTGACTACAGAATAACAAAATCAGAACTCATATTCGTCATCTGCTACACCTGTGTCTTCTTTTTGAAGGCCTTGTTTGTTTAGCTCTATGATTTTCATGAGAGAGATCATATGTCATTCATTTCTCAACCTGGAGAGACTCAAAGTAACGGGTAATTTGAATGGAATGCGATCCAGGGGTCAGAATCTGAAAAGATGTAGTGATCAAGTATCCGAGCGCCTGGACACGAGACTGAGCGACACACTTAAGTGTGCCACTGATCGACATAAGCAGCTGCAAATCACACAAAAATTACTCAGGTGAGCGCATCACGATGCTCAACAATTAGCGAAGGACTGGACAGGAAGGATGATTTTCATACCTAACAAAACGTTCAACACCTACTGCTGTGTAGTTGAATATAATTTCACATTTAAACTAAAATAGTTCTCAAGAGGACTTTTGCAAATCTAATGCAATATCCAGACCGAGTTTTAAATGGCAGTTGACGTCATATCCGACACATTCACTGCAGTCGGATTTTACGCCTTTATACTCGTACTGCATCAAGCATTTTTTGAATTTAAATATACTGAATATGTTATTAGGCAGGTTTGTTGTATTTTTCGTAAAAGAAAAGAAACTGCCTTATGAGTTTGAGCCTGCCGGATATTTAACAGAACCCATAGATATTCTCAAGGCATGGCTGTATCTTTAGGCGTAAAATTAGAGTTAACCAGCCCCCATTGCGCTTTTATAATAAAATTTCGGAAGCTTGTTATTACTATGGCAAGAGCTACTCCTACCCGTACACGACGTGCCCTCTAACTCTAATAATTTATTACTTCGCTGGTTTCATTTGAGTGTCGTTCAAACCTGTTCGGCATACAGATATTAAGTTGGTACCCACTTCGGCTTAACACGGCATAGCTGTGAAAACATTGACTACCGATATGAGACGTATGTCTCCCAGCTAAAATCGGGTCTTCATCGCCTATCACGTGCTGTGGGGTACAGCACTCTATGAACACCCAACAATAGCTTATTTTGCGATTAATATGGAGATTTAAGCAATGGTACTGCTGAACATTACAGAATTTCAGCTTTTATAGAAGAAGATTGAAGTCAAAAAGGCTGTATGCATATCTTTTGATTAAAACCCGTATATACGTAGTTCGCTTAGATCATCTAACCATCATTTCCCAAAGCTGGCGATAACGCCCCCTTGTGGGCGCTGAAGGCCTAAAGGGGGGCGGTAAGAGACCCGGAAAAAATATGGGGGCGCTGTGTAGAGGCTTGGGAGGCGATTTGTAATTTCATCTAGAATTACTCTTAGACACCCACTACTGAGCTTTCACTATACTGGTTTTTTAGCAGGCGAAAAAATGGGGCGCTAAAAATAATTTATTCTCAAAGTTTACGAACCCCTCATCTAACCATATTTTATCTAACGCCCCAGATGCTACAAATATTTCTACAATTATACAATTTACAACTTCGTGAATCTTGAGATTTCAGTTTTGTCTCAATGAAACTAGTTTAACTCAGATCAAGTTTTCGTTTACGGCGAGATCTGCTCGTTGTCGGAATGAAAGTGGCAAGAATTACAAAACTTGGGCTGAGGTTTCAATGGCTTATTTAAAGTTTACTTAGATTTTGTACTTCTCTTTGGTGTTGGAGGTAGGAACTTTCCGAAGGCTTTATAGAGGACAGGAAAAATATGAAAAAATGAATATGTGCCTGTGCATTCATTTATAAACTAGCCATTTATAAACTACTTTTATGTATTAATCAATCGGCCGTGACGGCGATAACTGTAAAGTATTTGAATCGTTCGAAATAATTTTTATTTAATTTTTATTTCTGTAATGTACCAAAACCTAGGTGCGGCATAATACTAGGATTACAATGTAAGTCAATGAGGATAATTAAATAATTTTAATTTAAAGTAAACAACTAATTTAATAAATGTATCCAGGAATAAAGTCCACTGACCTAACTTAGTGTCTATTAAGGCCAAACACTTTGTTCATGTGTTCTTTAGTTACATCACTAACATTGTAATACTAAATAATGGAAATAATATAAAATGAGGCTATGGAATGAGCTCCCCTCCACGTGTTTCCTGAGCGCTATGACATGTCCTTCTTTAAAAGAGGCTTGTGGAGAGTATTAAGCGGTAGGCAGCGGCTTGGCTCTGCCCCTGGCATTGCTGAAGTCCATGGGCGACGGTAACCACTCACCATCAGGCGGGACCGTATGCTCGTCTGCCTACAAGGGAAAAACAAATCAATATAAAAGACAAGATTAAAACGTTAAAGTGGTTATAATGAAACCTAAATTACAGTATTAATTCTTTGAAAAACAGAAGAAAACAAATAAGTAACGTACCTAACAGTTAAGTGATTTATTGCACTGAATTTTTTAATTGGAATTCATAGTTTGAGCGTGGGATGATATAATTAATCACAAATCAATATAGAGAGAAAACGTTCAGCTTACACAAAAAAAAAAAGAAAATACCTATAAATAATTAATTGAAGTAAAGTAAATATCCATCATTATTAAAAGAAAATAAGAAATTAACCTTCAGTAGATCGTGGAGCGCGCGATCCAATAATGATTTATTAATTTATCAACAATCGAGTTTCGGCATCGTAAATCTTTATAACGTTGTTAATAAAACTCGTTAAGCGTAAGTAATGAAAGAGGACGATCGACAAATGACTGGGTCTAATAACACAGTAAATACGCAGATTGTATGCGAATAAACTTATTCAATGAGAGAGCTCTCTCTCTTCATACGGTATTTTCTTTTTACAAATTTGAAATTTGGGAACAGGCAATCTCAAATGGACGATAAAGAAATGTTATAGGTACATCTATATATTACAGATTTGTTAATCTATGTATATTTAAAGCTAAATTTAGTTTAGTTTTACTTAACAAGAACATAGTTAATGAATGCATTATACTATTGCTGTATCACTTTTGACACGCTATTTAATATTAACATCACATTATAATAAAGTATCGTGTAATTTACGCGTGCAAGTTTTCATTAGTAGGACTTTTTTTTTATTGCTCTTCTAAGCAGACGAGCGCACGGCCCACCTGATGCTGAGTGGTTACCGTCGCCCATGGACTTCAGCAATGCCAGGCGCAGAGCCAAGCCGCTGCCTACCGCTTAATACTCTCCACAAGCATCGTTTGAAGAAGGATAAGTCATACTGCTCGGGAAACACCGTGGAGGGGAGCTCATTCCATAGCCGGATGATAGGTGGTAAAAAAGACCTCTGGAAACGCGCTGTGGATGACCGCAGTGGCTCCATACTACGGAAGAACTCTACTCCGGTGGCGGGCGGTGCGATAGTAAAAACGAGATGACGGTATCATCTCAAACCGCCACCGCGCCCGCCACCGCACCCGCTAGTCAACGTGAACAAGCACTAAATGTTAAATAACAGAACAAGTTCTTGCGGCAAATGGTGCGGTGGAAAGACACCGTTTATGGGTCCCGTGCGACGTGACTTGTAGAATGCTGGACGTTCACTCTGTTGCTCATTACGAATTTAAATAATTCGGAAAACTATGTTTCCACTGTTGAGCGGAGTTAATTAACGCTTTTAGACACTAGTTTGTTTGACCATTTTGAAAACTAGCCAGACTTTGAGAATGGATTTACTTTTGGTGTTTTTACTCATACGGCTCCATCCTGTATAATAATCTATGTCATTTGTAGAAGATCTCTTTTTGCAATTTCGACTCGTTTCCCTAGTTTGGCAACGATTCACGTTGTGATATTTAAGTAGATAAAGGCTCTGATAATAGCACATTCTCGCTCACGACTCGGTCGTGCGCGGACGTGCTTTCCGATCCGTGGCCCGCTTGCGAGCTGCGTCTCAGAACTCACAGTTGTGCTCGACAGTGTAGTGACCGTGAATACATCGTGCGTACAATTCAGTAGTGCGGACGTGCCGATCCGTTGGTCGCTTGCGATCTGCGTATCGAGGTCCATTTTTGTGCGCTAAAGTTTTGTAACCGCGAACCCACCCTTACCAACTGCCTTTTTCAAGGCAAAACCAATCGCTACGTTCAGCTTC
This sequence comes from Bombyx mandarina, assembly GCF_030267445.1. Lineage (NCBI taxonomy): Eukaryota > Metazoa > Arthropoda > Insecta > Lepidoptera > Bombycidae > Bombyx > Bombyx mandarina. The sequence goes on along the minus strand of NC_143216.1, from coordinate 15,519,537 downwards.
CTGTGGCACTCACAGGCTAGCGATTTCCTAACCCTTCCCAAAAACAACAGTCTTTTTCAAGACTAGACCCCCGCTCGCGATTCTGCCTGCTGTAGCATTATACAGCCCGAGCGGGTTCCTTTCCTTTTCCCCGCCGATTGCCGTTTTCACGGCATAGGCATTCCCCCCCCCTGCTCCTTGCTGTCCTGCAGCACAGGGGGGTTACAAATCCTATCCGGGGCCTCGCCTTTCGGCGAGTTCAACAAAAGTCCCGGGGCCGCCCCCCCCGGGCAAGAAGACCGAAGAATGGAGCATGAAGATAGTGCTAGTGATATTGTCGGGTTCCTCCGGGATAGGTACCCGTCAATTAGGGCCGAGTATCTCGAATTTAGGGCCTCTCGTGGCAATCCCTCCCCCCCGCGTCCGTCGCCGCGTATCTCAAACGTGCCTCGGAGGCACGCCGCGCGCCCCCCGCCGCCGCGTCAAGTTCGAGCGCACGTTCCAACGATGCGACTCACATAGCGCCTAACGCTACCCCCACCCCCGCGCCCGCGTCGATTACGTCATCGCGCGCTTCGTCCGTCGCGACCTCGATCGTTTCGAGTTCAGGCTCCGATACCGAATCGGAGATGGATTTCGAATCCGCGTCAAGCCCTCAGCCTGGAACTTCGGATGGGTTCCAAACCGTAACGCGCGGCAAAAAGCGTACTCGCGCCGTGGAGTCCCGGAGCTCCACGACGAAGCAAACTAAATCCGCGACCGCCTCCCGCCCGCAGGTAGTCGTGACACCGGAGTCGGACTCCGCTCGCCGCGTAACCCCGCCGCCGCGTCCCAAGCCCGCGCCCGCTCCTAAAGTAGCTGCCCCGCCCCCGCTGATACTTCAAGAGAAGACAGCGTGGAATCGCGTGTCCCAGGCCCTTCAGGCCAACAAAATTAATTACACCCATGCGCGTAACGTCGCGCATGGGATTCAGATAAAGGTCGCAACGCCGGGCGACCATAGGGCCCTCTCTTCATACCTCCGAAAGGAGAACATAGGTTTTCACACCTATGCTCTTCAGGAGGACCGCGAGCTCCGCGTAGTGATACGCGGAGTCCCCAAGGAGTTAGACATCGATTACATAAAGGAGGATCTGACCGCTCAGTCCCTCCCGTTAGTTAGCGTGCACCGGATGCACAGTGGGCGGGGCAAGCAGCCCTACAACATGATCCTGGTAGCTCTAGAACCCACCCCGGAGGCCAAAAAGAAGATCGCATGTCTCACGACAATTTGCGGCCTATCCGGGATCTCAATCGAAGCCCCCCATAAACGTGGTACTCCCGGGCAGTGCTACAGATGCCAGCTTTACGGCCACTCGGCTCGTAATTGCCACGCGCGCCCCCGCTGCGTAAAATGCCTCGGCGATCACGCCACATTAGATTGCTCGCGAGTTAGGGAAACCGCGACCGAACCTCCAAGCTGTGTCCTATGCCTTAAGCAAGGGCACCCCGCGAACTACCGTGGATGTCCTAGGGCTCCGCGTAAACGTCCGACCCACCCAGCCCCCCGAACCGTCGGCCCAAAGACTTCGGCGCCTTCAGTGCCGAAACCCGCCTTCGTGCCGGCTGCAGTTCCCACGGTCTCGGCGTGGAAAAAACCGCTGCCGTATACGAAGGCGGGAACGCAAACCGCACCCCCGCCCCCGCTCGCGACACGCCCCGCGCCCCAGCCCCTGCTCGCACCTCGCCCCGCGCCCGCGTTCCGTCCCCCGCAACCCTCTGCCGCCAACGACTTCGCGCTCGTGCGCGACTTCGTCACTGCGGTCAACTTCGACCGTCTGCGATCGTTCGCAGACGCTATCCGTAGGTCGGTAACCCCCGAACAGCGGCTCGCGGCCGCGTTCGACCACATGGACGTATACGAGTCCGTGTCCCGCACTTTGTAAATCTTTACCGGTAACCAATGGCGCAAAAAGGTAGAGAAAAACCGTATTCCCTTACGTTAGCATTCTATAATGCTAACGGACTCGCGCGGCAACGCGATCAAATTTTCGAATTCCTCCGCGATAATCTTGTAGATATTCTATTAGTGCAGGAAACCTGTCTGAAGCCCTCGCGTCGCGACCCGAAAGTCGCGAATTACGTCATGGTTAGGAATGACAGACTCACCGCCTCCAAAGGTGGGACTGCCATTTACTATAGGCGGGCCCTGCACGTTGTCCCTCTCGATACTCCCTCGCTCTCACATATCGAGGCGTCAGTGTGCCGTATCTCGCTGACGGGACACCAGCCGATCGTCATCGCATCCGTTTATCTCCCCCCGGACAAGCCCCTTCTGAGCAGTGACATCGAGTCACTGTTCGGCATGGGAGACTCCGTCATCCTGGCAGGCGATTTAAATTGCCACCACACTAGGTGGAACTGCCATCGTACTAACGTTAACGGTAGGCGTCTCGACGCGTTTATAGACGACCTCACCTTTGAAATAGTCGGTCCCCCAACTCCAACATGTTATCCGTATAACATCGCGCTCCGTCCGAGCACTATAGACCTGGCATTGCTTAGGAACGTAACTCTGCGCTTGCGTTCCATCGAAGCAATGTCAGAGCTCGACTCAGACCACCGACCTGTCGTTATGCAGCTCGGTCGCCCCCACAACCCAGTCACTGTTACGAGGACCATGGTGGATTGGAATAAGCTGGGCACGTGCCTAGCCGACACCGCTCCGCCAATCCTCCCTTACGGCCCGGATTCGAATCTATCCCCCGAGGACACCGTCGAATCCATAAACATCATTACCGATCACATATCTTCCGCGATCATTAGATCTTCTAAAGAAGTCGATGTGGAGGACAGCTTCCACCGCATCAGACTGTCCCCCGATCTTAGGAATCTCTTAAGAGTTAGGAACGCGGCAATCCGGGCCTACGATCGTCTTCCCACGCATTCAAACCGGATTCGGATGCGTCGTCTACAACGCGAAGTCCACTCCCGCTTAAGCGACGCGCGTAACGATAATTGGCATAGTTATCTAGAACAACTCGCGCCCTCCCACCAAGCATACTGGCGACTAGCTAGGACTCTCAAATCCGAAACTACCGCTACTATGCCTCCCCTCATACGCCCTTCAGGCCAACCACCGGCATTCGATGACGATGACAAGGCTGAGCTGCTGGCCGATGCACTGCAAGAGCAGTGCACCACCAGCACTCAACACGCGGACCCCGAACACACCGAGTTAGTCGACAGGGAGGTCGAGCGCAGAGCTTCCCTGCCGCCCTCGGACGCGTTACCCCCCATTACCACTGACGAAGTTAGAGACGCGATCCATAACCTCCAACCTAGGAAGGCACCCGGCTCCGACGGCATCCACAACCGCGCGCTAAAATTTTTGCCAGTCCAACTGATAGCAATGTTGGCTACAATTTTAAATGCCGCTATGACGCACTGCATCTTTCCCGCGGTGTGGAAAGAAGCGGACGTTATCGGTATACATAAGCCGGGCAAACCGACAAACGAAACTTCTAGTTACCGTCCGATTAGTCTCCTCTCGACGATAGGAAAAATTTACGAACGGCTCCTTAGGAAACGCCTCTGGGATTTTGTTACCGCGAACAAAATTCTCATTGACGAACAGTTCGGATTCCGCTCTAAACACTCGTGCGTACAACAAGTGCACCGCCTCACGGAGCACATTCTGATAGGACTAAATAGGCGTAAACAAATCCCGACCGGCGCCCTCTTCTTCGACATCGCGAAGGCGTTCGACAAAGTCTGGCACAACGGTTTAATTTATAAACTGTACAACATGGGAGTGCCAGACAGACTCGTGCTCATCATACGAGACTTCTTGTCGAACCGTTCGTTTCGATATCGAGTAGAGAGAACTCGTTCTCGTCCCCGTCAACTGACCGCCGGAGTCCCGCAAGGCTCCGCGCTCTCCCCGTTATTATTTAGTTTGTATATCAATGATATACCCCGGTCTCCGGAGACCCATCTAGCGCTCTTCGCCGACGACACGGCTATCTACTACTCGTGTAGGAAGATGTCGCTGCTTCATCGGCGACTCCAGATCGCAGTAGCCACCCTGGGACAGTGGTTCCGGAAATGGCGAATAGACATCAACCCCACGAAAAGCGCAGCGGTGCTCTTCAAAAGGGGTCGCCCTCCGAACATCACTTCGAGCATCCCACTCCGTAGTAGGCGCGCAAACACCTCCGCCGTTAGTCCCATCACTCTCTTTGGCCAGCCCATTCCGTGGGTCTCGAAGGTCAAATATCTAGGCGTCACCCTCGACAGAGGGATGACATTCCGTCCCCATATAAAAACGGTACGCGACCGCGCCGCGTTTATTCTAGGACGACTCTATCCAATGCTTTGTAGTCGAAGCAAACTGTCCCTCCGAAATAAGGTAACTCTCTACAAAACTTGTATACGCCCCGTCATGACGTATGCAAGCGTAGTGTTCGCTCACGCAGCCCGCACCAACTTGAAATCCCTTCAGGTTATTCAATCACGATTCTGCAGGATAGCCGTCGGAGCGCCTTGGTTCCTTAGGAATGTGGATCTCCACGACGACCTGGAGCTCGACTCCCTTAGTAAGTATCTACAGTCGGCATCGCTGCGCCATTTTGAGAAGGCGGCACGACATGAGAACCCTCTCATCGTAGCCGCTGGAAATTACATACCCGACCCAGTAGACCGAATGGTAAACCGTCGACGTCGCCCAAAGCACGTCATTACGGATCCTCCTGATCCATTAACGGTGCTTTTAGGCACCACAAGCACCGGTCACCGTCCTCGTCGAACCCGTCGCTTGCGACGAAGGGTTCGACGAGCGAACTAACCCATAGACACAGCCCACTGAGTTTCTCGCCGGATCTTCTCAGTGGGTCGCGTTTCCGATCCGGTGGTAGATTCTGCGAAGCACTGCTCTTGCTAGGGTCAGTGTTAGCAACTCTCCGGTTGAGCCCCGCGAGCTCACCTACTAACGTTAGGGCGAAGCTGAAATAGCCTCTCAAGGCTATCAGCATAGGTAGGAAAAAAAAAAAAAAAAAAAAAAAAGATAATAGCACTCCATCAAAGGTTCTTCTTTGCTCCGCAACGTTTTAGTTTCAAATTTCATTTGCACTACGATTTTGTGTCGTCTTCGTGTTTATTCTGGTTACGATTACTTATTCGAGTTTAAGGTACACTAATTTTATAGTCTGCCCGATCTGATACATTCATACATTTAGTTTTCAATGTATTTCGTTATGCGGTTACCAAAGACTTTAGGACACGACAAACGGATGCCGTCAAAGATTCTCAGACTTCAGAAGTCTCAGACTCTTTTGTGTAACGACTAGCTTGTGTGATAAAGAGAAAATGTATTAATAGTTAATATTTTCTGTATGATTAAAAGAAAATACAATTTCAATTACATTATGGAAATCAGCTTCTTCATCTATTTAATCAAGGTGAACAATTCAACAGAATTACGAAATTTTAGTCCAAGTATTTAGGTGCAGAAAGATTATCTTACCACCAATAAATCTTTGTTGCGTAACGTTTTAAAACCAAAAACATAGTGAGTACAGGAAAGAACGTCTCGTCTTTAATGCAGGGATCCGCTAAGTGGCAAGTTTCCCTCGCTACGTGGCGTCAGGTGCGTCCGTAATAATTCTTCGCTGGGCTATAACGATCCGGCTAAACCAACGATTCTATCAGATAAGGCATGGGTTTATGATGATATTAAATATACGATTACGTACAAGCTTTTGAAGTTTTATAGTTTTACAGCTTGCTCTATGCTTAGAAGCTAATTATAGAAAATTTCAGAAGTAAAATGTGTGTTATCACCGATACCTGATCAGGGTCAATTCTTAAGTGTTGTTATCATTGAATATTCAATATTGGAATAGCGGTAAATGAATGAAATTCTGATACTGAGACATGTTCTTTTATTGATTTGATAATGTACATAAAACACTTTATATAAAAAAAAATCATGTCCTGCGTCCATCGACAGGTTATAGAATTAATAATAAAATTAATTTGTTAAATTAAATTTCATTACTACAGATAGAAGAAATGAGTAAACAAATTTTTAATTTTAACTAAATTCTACGTTAATTACTCAAGCAAGGGAAAAATTTTAAATTGAATACAACTGATGTTTAAGTGTAATGCGATAAAATCCGTTTTCCATTTAATATAATGCTTATGAAAAAATGTTACTCTTTTTTTTAAACTTGACTTTATTATCCATCAAATTATCGTACCAGGATCTTTTAAATGAAATTGATTCTTTAGGAATAAACTTCGAAGACCCTAATTTGCCATACTTCTTCTTTCTATTGACCGGAGTGAGTCATTTATTGGATAGAAATCGTTTGAATACAAAATTAGTTTCGTCACCCATCTTGTTATTAAAATAATCGAACTGAATAAAATTGCTATGCTCTCAGTCACTCTTGAAGGGCATAGCGAACATATCATTTGAACGCATTTGGTATATTATCAGACACGTACAGAAAACTGGTCCCTAATTTTACAGAGTACTGAAAATAAACACAAGCAACGAATGGAATGTCTAAAGTATTCACAAGTCTCTAAACTCGGTTGGATTAAACACTTCCGCAAGTATTCCAGAAGCAACTCGTTTAGGACTAATATAGCCATTTTACGGGTACTTCAAATAATGATATGAAGAAGCAAGTTACATAAATAATAGACAATGAAAGAATTTTTTTGGTTTCATTTAAATATGTCTTAACTTTACACCTTCGGATTTCGGCAGTTTTTGTAATTACAATCGTTCAGGTTAATTAACGAAACTTTAAATCAGAATACGGTATTTTGACTAATATGTTTACTAAAACATGTTTTTGATTCTCTAGATTTATGGATAACTTCTTACCTCTGATTAAAAATGGTTAACAGAATGGGTACCGAATGGTTACCCTGAAACAGCATTGTGAACGATGATTGGAAATTAAATTGTATAATATGAGTATAACAGCATGTCCCACCCTTCAAACTAAAAATGATGATTACTTTGTAGCTAAATGGGCAGAAAGTATGACTCAAAATGCACGTTTCCACCAATTAATGCTGGATAGCGACCGCAGTAGGGCCGGATCTATTTAAAGTGCTGCTTTGAATAATCGTGAAAAATGCCCAAAACACGTCATTAGGGATCCTCCCGATCTATTAACGGTGCTTTTAGGTACCTCAAGCACCGGTCACCGTCCTCGTTGAACCCGTCGCTTGCGACGAAGGGCTCGACGGGTAAATTAACCCATAGACAAAGCCCACTGAATTTCTCGCCGGATCTTCTCAGTGAGTCGCGTTTCCGATCCGGTGTTAGATTCTGCGAAGCACTGCTCTTGCTAGGGCCAGTGTTAGCAACACTCCCGATTCGAGCCCGTTGAGCTCGTCTACACGTCAAGGAGAAGCTGAAATAGCCTCTCAAGGCTATCAGCATAGGTAGAAAGAAAAAAAAGTGAAAAATATCAGACAAGCTACATTAGTCCATTTCATCAGATCAAACTGCCCTATACTTGTACTAAAAAACTGCAACACTAACTCTATTATTGTTAAACCATATAAAAGAAAATTACAAATAAAGTAAATGACGATGTTTCAAAAAAACACCATTCGGAACAGCAGGCCCCGAAAACCATAAATCAATTAAATTAACGTTCCACTCATGATTAATTCCGCGTGTATTATTCTCTCGAATGCCACTGTAATACCAAACAAGGCTATGATATTTTAATCAAACATATTTTATCGGTGACATTTCAAGGCTTTGCTTATGTGAATTTAGTAAAGAGAATAATAATACCATCGCAATGACTTTAGGACTTCAGTTTTTACAATATCTCAGATTTAATATTTGTAAAATAAATTTCAATAAGAATAAAATTTTATACAGTAAACAATTATTGTTAAAACAACCAGCACGGTGGTAGGACGTCTTGTGAGTCCGCACGAGTAGGTACCACTCTGTTCTGCCTATTTCTGCCATGAAGGAGTAATGCGTTTCGGCTTGAATGGCCGGGCAGCTTAGTTAAAAGTGAGACCTTACAACTCATGTCTCAAGGTGGTTGGCGCATTTATGTTGGTACCTTATGTACTAAAATGGTACCTACCCGTGCGGACTCACAAGAGGTCCTCCTACCACCAGTAATTACGCAGATTATATTTCTGCAGGTTTGATTTTTATTACTCAGTGTTATTCATTCGCCGTGGAAGTCAATCGTGAACATTTGTTAAGTACGTATTACATTTACATTACAAAAATTGGTACCCGCCTGCAGCATTCGAACACCGGTGCATCACTACATACGAATGCACCAGACGTCTTATCCTTTAGGCCACAATGACTTCTTATTCACTCACAGCGGTCGCACGTGGTGCTCATACACAAACCAAATGACTCTAAACCACTAATTATTATTGTTATCCGCGCTTCTTTTGATAATTTAACGGCATGTATATTGAAAATAGTGAAAAGTCAACACTACAGTTTACATATTTCAACATTTCTCGTATTTCAACGACCACCGAATTAATTAACAATCGTAATAAGTAAAAGCCCGGCCTGCTGAGGTCCCGAGATATATACAAATATATTTTTAATTATTTATTTTATCCAAATTGTACTTTTCAAACCTTCGCTCAAATATTAACAACAACTTCTTCTTCTTTGTCGCTTCCTCATTACTCAGGGTCGTGACCACATTGGTCCAGTTTTTGCACTAGCTTTCTCCAATATTGCCTGTATTCGGCCTACTTAATGGCGCCGGGGACGCTGGTGTTTGTGACCTCCTTGATAATGTCCGTCCACCCGGTTGGCAATCTTCTTCGACTTCTCTTTCCTTCCACGTGACCTACAACTATTAATTTTTCCACGTTCTCAACAACAACTTACTGAAGCTTAAATAGTGATTAATTTCTCTTATAGTTTCAACTCAATCTACCCAAAGACGAGCCAAACGAGAACGAGAACACGAGCAGGACATACAATATCATTTATTTTACATATAAGTAATATTTGACTTCATTTCAACAAAAGTATTTTGTTACCAACCAGGAAAACAGTAAAATATTTACAAAAGAACTTTTATCAAATAATATTCATTTCTCGCATTGATTTTATATTGTCCTCAAATCTAACTCATGTTAACGTTGGGTGCGGAAATTCAAAGCGAAATGTGTACATGATACCTTTTTCCTCATTGTGTTTTATAGTCATTGCGTAGAGGCCATTTTCCTTTAACATGGTTTGTCGAAGAACATTTCCTGATAACACCAAGCTGGCTTTACAGAAGAGGAAGTAAGTAAGGTCTAGTCAAAGAAACGCTTCCAAATTTGGAACATATTGGATTACAATTGAAAACATTCAAATACAGGTTAATGTTTATCCTGTTTATCCAATGTGTACTAAATGTTTCAGAAATTCTTTTTGAAAATAGTCAAGTTCAGCTATTAATAATAAGATAATTATTAATTGTCAAATTAATCTAAGAATATTATTGCGATATCTATATATTAATACGTGAAGCAAAGACTTTGTACACCTTTTTACGAAAATTGCGCGGACGGAGGAGTATGAAATTTCCCACACTTATAGAGAATATAGAGAAGGAGTGCAGAATGCTAATATTTTATTTAAATTATGCAATAATAATACATTAAAATAAAAAATAAAACATTACACACACTACCATGTATTTGACACACACATACACACATATAAAAACTCTTTGTTTACTGTCAATTTTTTGTTATTTCTTAGAGTCTGGTTGTCAAATAGAGAATAGGTTATTATAGTTTATCTTCAATATTATTTGTCTATATTATAGTCTTGGCGAAATCTGTGATTATAGAAGTAAAGTCTTTTGACAATAGAACCATAATAATGTTCAAAACTATAATTTCAATTAATTATAGTCGAATATCGACTACTGCGAGATCACCAGTAATCATTAAAATGTTGTGTTGATTTCTTTGATCTTTGAAAGCTAACAAAAAGATTGGTCTAATGCGAAAAATGAAAACGCTATCGCTTATAGTAAATCAAATACAAAAATAAAGAAAATAAATTGGACTGAAAACATTTTACAATGCAATTTACTGCAACCGCTTAAAATAAGTAAGTTAATATTATCACATTTAGTCCACAAATCTTAAGTTCAACAACAAAAAAATAATAACCATTATTTTTATCTCTATGATTCGCAACTCGATGAGTGGAAAATAAGATACTGTTGTGGACCTTTGGACTCGAAAATAAACGTCACATCATAAAAGAAAAATATTAGACAAGTCACGAGTGTACAATCCGTATTACGAGTATGGCTATCTCGCTCTTGCTTTATGATAATACATAACGTTAAAGAGAGACGGAAGCGAAACCAATGATCTCTATAGATCTTGTATTAACTCAGTTCTAAACTGCTGAGCAAGCTTATGTCAGCGTCTTCTCAGATTTGTTGAGTAAACTGTGTCTGTGCCGTTTATTTTAACGCCGATACAATTTTGTGTAAGGACAATTTTGTATGAATAATCATATTTACATATAATATCACATTTTTAAACTAATTCCGTCCGAGTTATGGTGCAAAAAATAACAGTCTAATAAACTATATAAATAGTAGGGTCATTAAAATTTTAATGAAAACATTCTTGGCTTTCATAATTTTTAAAATGTAATCACGTAGAATTATAATTTATTGCATCAAACTGGTGTGCAGAAATGTATATTTTTAAATCTTAATTAAATGAAGCGTTATTGATGCACACTTTAAATGATTATGAAATTCGATAAATAGAAATTTCCTACTTACTATATACCTAGTCTGGGTCTTATACTTTTCAATTTCGAACTTAATAATACGTTTAATGTTGAATTTAATAGTAGTACATACCAACTTTACGAAGAAACTGAAAGTTTATAAAATATTTACCTTTTGAAATATTAACTGAATCTCTGTGGACTTAGAGAGCTAAACTGAAAGCTGAGTGCCTCAGTGTGGTTTCGTCAAAGCAATTATTGAAAGTAAGTTATAAATAACTCAAACTTAGAAATATATAAAAGTAGTTTCATAAAAGTAACTATTATGTATTCGCTATGGAATCATAGGGCTCGTTTAATTCAAGGAAATTTTATTTTCCTTTTGGTTAAACTGCTATTTTGCTAACGCTGCTTAAAAAGACAAAAAAAAACATACTTTAATATTATTAATTTTTTTTTATTGCTTTGATGGGTGGACGAGCTCACAGCCCACCTGATGTTAAGCGGTTACTGGAGCCCATAGACATCCACAACGTAAATGAGCCACCCACCTTGAGATATAAGTTCTAAGGTCTCAAGTATATTTACAACGGCTGCCCCACCCTTCAAACCGAAACGCATTACTGCTTCACGGCAGAAATAAGCAGGGTGGTGGTACCTACCCGCGCGGACTCACAAGAGGTCCTACCACCAGTAAAACGTACGTAAGTGATACAACTTAACAAGTAATTCGGTTTCCAAACAAAAATTGAGAATTATAAGTAAAGTTTTTCGTAAAACACATAGCTTTCGCTCAAACCAGACTCCTCTCTCCCACCTGACAGCCTAATAAAGAGTACGTTTAGTAGAATTTTACTTCTTTATTATCTAATCAAGTTTATGTTGGCAATCAAAAACAGCGTTTGCAAATGATAGGTAGAGCAAAGACAGTGATGACGTGACGTTTTCCAGCTTTGTACTTGACTGCTATCTGCGTTTAAAGTAGATTAGCTTCAACAACAGAGTGCAGACAATAAGATTATCTGTTTCATTCTATTAGAGCATGAAGTCTACTCCGTTTTAAGATATAATTTTAGGCGGTTCACTTAAGTGATTTAGAAACGGTAGGTCTCGCTTACATAGCTGCGGTAAATTAATAAAGTGACTCCAGCAGAATTGTTACATCCATATGTTCTTGTTAATCTATCGAATCTGATAACCATTTCGGACTACGTGAGCCTCGACCACCCAGTCTCTTCGTGTATTTAAAGTATGGTCATTGGCTATTAAAGAGCACTGATTGTGAAAAACTGTAAAATTTATTTGTATTAATTAATTCGAAGAAGTCTTTGAATATCTCTTCAAAAATTGTAACTTATGCAGGCTCTGACTTTTATTTTTGTGTAAATTTTGTGTATATTTAAAGTTCCACGGCACTTCATCAAGCCCAAATTGAATACATATCAGCCATTAGGAAAAAAAAAACCCAGAAATATTTATCAAATTGACTTACTATTCATTTAGCATATAATCATTATTCTCTCGTCGAGATGGTTTATCGGAAAGTATTTGGCGTGTCTTCCTGATCTCACGGTTACTCGAATACTCGATCATTCCCCTCACGAGTCACGCATTATAGGACGAAACTGTATAAGTAGGGGCGTTATGCGACCGATCCAAAAGACTTTGTAACTTTTGCTTTGATAGCAACAGTCTCACAAACTTAGCCGTCAAACGTCTTGAAAAGTTTCGGGAAGGTGTGATCGTTATTTAGAATTGAACTTCGTCAGTGACAGTGATTGAAATGTCGTAAAGAAAATTTCACGGAGAAGACGACATAATTTAACGTGACTTATTTTAACGAGCGTTTTAACTTGATACTGGAGTTTACATAATTCTTTCCAATACAATTATTCCTTAAAAGACTTAAAACAGCATTGGTCTTGCACCCGAATGTATTTAATAGTCAAATAATTAGAACGAAAAATTTATCATAATTGTTTTTTATTTTACACGAGAGTTCTAATTCACTTGTGTAATTAGTATAACAGTGTGCCTGTCGTTCGCCTTAAGATTCCAATCTCTAATATACTGATGATAGCATCTACTTCTTTTCGTCTTCTATCGTGTAATTAATTACATAAATTTGCTCGTAAGACGATATTGATGATGAAAATTAACAAATTCCAGAAATCATGACATCCGAAAGGTCATATTGAGTTCGTGTGTCTCTTCATCTGTATTTATATTTTCATAGTGCATCATTTATAAAACATAACAACCTCTCTCGTAGTTAATGTCAATGTTTACAAAATATATTATAAGTACTAATAATTTTACATTACAAGATCTATTGATACGACGAAGACGTTTAAATGGAAAAAAATACCCTTTGAATGACTTCTCGCGTAGAAAATAATTTATTTGAACGAAGATCACGCGTTTGTAAGTCAATATCTTTGTCGGGGTCACGGAATAAAGGAGCCCGGAAGATAGATAAGTTGCATTCTGTTACGTGGGTAGAACAGGAAAATGTGTTTGTTCACTGTGAATAAAACATATGTGTCTCTGATAAAAACTATGTCATCTGTAAACCTTATGGTTGACATTCTGTATTCATTGCTGGTTATAAATGTATGCCAAAAAATTGCATCTGTTTTAGTGCTTATTCTCGAACCATCCATTCATTCATAACTTTATAGAAAGTATCCAAAGACAATAACATTATGCTTTGATGATGATGAACTTAGTGCGAATACCATTACCGTTTTCTTTTTAATTACTCGACAAAGAAACGAAAATACATTTTGTAATTTAATTTTAGTAAGTGTATACATATACTTAACAACATTATGATTTAAGAAATAAAAGTTAAATCTAAGTGGAAACCGCGAAACCTCTCCGTGGTATTAAAATATTAATCACGAGAAAATTATAAAGAAGCTTTGAAATTCTTTTTGAGCTTTTACAATCACAGACAATTCTCATACTCGCGCTTAGTATTTTTTTCCGAATTAATTTCCAGTTACTGCTCCTTTAACCTATAGTTGGGATTGAAATTAACTATTAAAATTCGTAATAATGTAATAAAATATGGGAAACAAGTTTTTATACTAGTTTTATTGAAGATTTTTTGATCTGTTAAGTTAGATAGTTCACTACTTCTTTGCTTATTTCGTTTCTGTAATCCAATATTGTTAGGGGTAGCCTTGTCAATCTAATGGATGATTAATGGCTTCGAATTCCAAAGCTACAAGGCATATGTTTGTTTAATGTAGAACGCAACTCAATCGCGACCGAGCGTTTCTAAAAGCGATCTTTTACATAATTAATCCTATGAACGCGATTATAGACACATTTAATGCTTTAAAAGACGAATGTTCAGCTGTACGATTGTTTATAAAAACAGTTTTTTTTTCAAGTATGTAATTTGGATACATGTCGAGCTACTATTATTACTTTCTCGTCAGTTGTCATTGATAATAACGAATGTAGATGGTCTGAATAGGTAGATACGATATTACGTAACTCAAGAAAAAATGTATTGGTTTTTGTAAGTATGATATATTTCATGGTGCATCTAACGTTAGACAGTTTTGAAACCTATACAATATAACTATATGAATACTTTAATAACAAGTGGACGAGAAGGCCTTTACTTGTATGGAACATTAAAAAAATATATTACAAATTAACTGCATCCTTATTGATAAAAAAAATTAACAAAAATCCGAAAAAAAAAAAATTACAGCTCAATCTTCCCGTGACTTTCATCCCATATGAGTAGTTAATCCGGCCCCTTTTAAATTCGTCTAAATAAACGTAACGTCCCTTTTTTGCTCGCCCTTTTTTCCTGAATGTATAATGACGTAGCCTGTAAATAAATAAGGGTTACACAAAGAACGTTTACGTCGTTGAACGTCAGCGGCCGCAACCCTTGAATGAATTAACTACGTTCGTTCAATTTCAAACCTCAAACTCCTAAGTTAACAGTCGCTTTGTACAACAGAAGATCGCGTTTACATTTCTTATTGTCAGCTGAAGAAATGGCTTTTGTATTGTGTTCAGGTGAACAACAATTAGGAAGACCGTCTCTTTAAAAGATTTCACATTTACTAAAGCATTGTACGATGTTTTAAATGTTTTTTCGGTTGTAATTGAGCATATTCCATCCACACTACGTAGAACAAGTGCGTGCATCCACAGTGCGTTTCCAAAGATATTTTTTCCACGTATCATTAGGCTCTGGAATGAACTTCCTTCCTCAATGTTTCCTGAGCGCTATGACATGTAATTTTTTAAACAAGGTTTGCGGAGAGCACTCAACATATATTCATTTGCTTACCAGGGCAATAAAACAATACATTTAAGTCCTCACAACGTGATCGCTTGAGATTAAGTCGAAGTTCTAATGGTATTGAAAAAAGGTTGTCCCATCTTTCAAATCCGAACGCATTACCTATCACTTCGCTAGAAAATGTTGTACTTTGTTCAACTGCTCGAGCAAAAAGTTTTTACATAGCGTTTCACAATTCTGGTGTGCTGACTTCAAACTATTGAACTATACGAAGGGCTCGGCCAGTAAATTAACCCACAGACACAGCCCATTTCGTTTCTCGCCGGATCTTCTCAGTTAACGTTTCGCTGATATGGTGTCTGTAGGCCATCTTCTTAGGTATGAAAAAAAAGACAAGAAAACAAGACATAAAGATGTACTTCTAAACGTCACACCTAGAGGTATCTCTAGGACAGACAACTGTAGATCTGCGGTTGTCTTCGCTGCACCCTAATTTTTTTGTTCTTTCTAGAAACTTCTTCTTCTTTATCGTTTCCTCACTACTGAGGGTCGTGATCACCTTGGTCCAGTTTTTGCACTAGCTTATTAGGTCACTACTAGTCACTACGCAAACTAGTCAAATCAAAAAAAAAAAAAAAAATGTATTTTGAAGAGCACAGTAGTAGTGGTAATGGTCAAATTATAGAAAACAAGTTCAAAAAACAATATCAGTTATGCAACAACAACGACAAAATTACATAGATATTTTACGTAATCCTGATCAGTATGACCGGGATCCAAAATATTTACACTGACGAACCCTCGCTAGCGCAAACGGATACAACTCGAACTGCAATTTCATTCACACGTTGACAGTTCCATAAACAACTTGTCGTTGAGTACACGTATTTGTTCCCAGTTTGTCGAGGTAAGCCTTTGTGTAAGCTCTCCACAATAGTCAACTAAGTTAGAACCTACGCTAGTTGATACACAAACGAACCCAGTGTTATTAGCTTGTACTCTTTATTTAGTGCGATCTAGATTAGTGACATTTTAAAGCGATTTAAATTAACGAATAGTGACAGGATTTATTGTGAGCACAGTCCGTATGTGTAGGTAACCGTATGTGTGTGTAGGTAGGTAGGTAAGGTGTCACCTATTTTTGCCGCAAAGCAGTCATGCGTTAATTTGAAAGGTTCAAAATTGATACTTTGACACATGGGTTGCGGCATTTTCGTTATCTTTGGCCTCCGAAAACCACTCGCTGCCATGTGGCAACGAGCGCATCTACCCATGTAAAGGCAAAGAAAAAATCTTCAAATAAGTTTAATGTCTACTTCTTTTTTATAGTCATCGTATTAGGTAACTTATTGCTGCAAAACTAGGTTTGCTAACACTGACCCTACCAAGAGCAGTGCTTCGCAGAATATAGGGCAAAGAAATCTTATACAGTTGGAATTGGCGGAATGAATACAGTAAAAGCTCCTTATTTGTGTTTCCTTCATTCGCGTTTTTACTATTCGTCGATTAAAAAAATCCAACCCAAATCCTATATTCGCAGCTAAAGATTTGTTTACTCGCGGATCGAATCGGTAAATCGATACATACACATTTTTAAGAAGGGTTCCAATATCTATGAAGGTATCTAACCGAACATCCTTTGATAGATGCTGCCTTCGCCGCAGTCGGCGTTTTTGAAAATGTAAACAGACAGAATGAAATCATCCTTATTACTCACTGCGTATAATGTATAACCTCATATATGTAAATTACCAATCCATATTCACGGTTTCGGTATTGACGGCATATTTACGGAGCATATACCCTGCGAAAAAAGAGCTTTTACTATATATAATACTAGCTGACCCGGCAGACTTCGTAATGCCTCAATCGATAAATAAAAGACTTAATAAACTTAAAACAAACAAAAGGAATCCGTCCGACGACAAAATTTTATTTTTATTTAATTCTGGGCATTTTCATATTTATTTACCTTTTAAACCTTCTCTGGACATCCAGAAGTAATTCAACACCAAAATTAGCCAAATCGGTCTAGCCGTTCTCGAGTTTTAGTGAGACTAACGAACAGCAATTCATTTTTATATATATAGATAATATATGTATAATATAATATTAATTAATGAATGGCTTTAACAGTTTTTACAGCATTTTTACATCTTAATGACAGCTCTAAGCTAGTGACTCTCAGTTGTAGTATATTATAAACCAAACTACATATTATATGTAATAACAGCTTAAGTTCAATGATATGAACAGTTTTCTTTAAGTATTATATTCTGTGCTCGACTCTTGCTTGGAGGCATTATACTCTCAAAATAAATGGATCATTCGCAAAATAATACTAAAAACTACCTACTTCTCGAGTATCCAATGCTGTACCGTAAAACTTGAACGCTCATTCAAGTGAGTCGCATGTTAATCCCCATATATCTATGTATGTACATATCAAACGGACTATTAAAACATTTGCCGAGGTGGAGGCAAACAATATAAAAAACATATAACAACAACCATACAACAACAAACACAGAACATTTTAACCCAAACAGGTAAACTTAAATTGTGTCGTGAAACCAACTGAGTGTATTGAATTGAGTGCGGTCGCATTTATAAATTCCAAGCGTCACACTCCGTATCATAAATCGTTAAAACTTTTATCAGAAGCAGTGCAGTTTCATATCGAGGTCGGTGAGTTTGTATGGAAATAATATATCCATTAGTTGGTTTATATAATATACTTCATTTTAATTTTATTTTTAAGTCGAGTCGTGTGTTTGGAGTAATTTTGTAGTTACTTCATTAAAATCAGTGACCTACCTGACTGTATCTGTAAATAAATATGTAAACAAAAATTAAGAAGATTTTTTATAATGGCAAACTTGTTGTAGCTTGCTTGCTAGTTTGTTTATGCTCTATCCATACTGTTGATTTATTATGTGTATGTTAGTATATTGGAATGTAAATCGTATAATGATTTCATAATATATATAACGCTATAATATATCTATTTATTGAAATAAATTTTATTATATTGTGTATGTATTTTCTTTATAATGTATGACTATTATTAATAGTACACCACAACATACCTGCTGCGTCTTTATCTCTTTCTGGAAGAAATCGCCTTTAGCAATAAGACCGCCTATTGTACAAACGTATCTGTTTCATACTGTATTCTGTTTCATACGTTCATTGTTTACTAATGTTCATTGTGTTTTGGTGTGCAATAAAGTACTCTTTAAATATATATTTTCAATTCTATTCTATTATTCAATTCTATTCAATTTAATTCAATTTACTATTCAATAAAGTACGTTCAATTAAAGTACTTATTCAATTCTATTATTCAATAAAGTATGTCTCTCTCTCTCTCTCTCTCTCTCTCTCTCTCTCTCTCTCTCTCTCTCTCTCTCTCTCTCTCTCTCTCTCTCTCTCTCTCTCTCTCTCTCTCTCTCTCTCTCTCTCTCTCTCTCTCTCTCTCTCTAAACCTGATATGTTTGTGCATTATGTTTGCCCTAACTTTAAAGAATTAAGGGTGAATAATTGTAATGGAAAATATGATAGACAGATTTATGAGAAAAGTAAAATTGTCGTAGTTTACATTTGGGGCTTTACAGATGAGCAAACACCAGGCGGCGAGCCAAACAGTCACTCATACCAATTACACATTAAAACTGTTGAAAGGAAATGAAACTTTTCACTTAGGCTGTAAAGAACAGTGTAACAGCAATAGTTTTCAGATATCTGTTGAGAGCTTTTTACTTTTAATAAATTTTATTATTGTTACGAGCATACGTATGTATATGTCTAAAAACAATTACTCGTCGTATACGCCTGCTTTAAATTTTGCATTCAATAAATATACATTTTTTGTAATACCTACCTATATTATTATTCTTTAGCGTTTATTGATATTTCGCTTCACGAAAACAAGCTTTTCGATCGATAACATTTTTAATTATTTTTATTATTATTTCAAAATACTCAAAAGTTAATTATGTAGAATTTAAGTTTCTAGATTCGAATAAGAATCATTATTAAAATCGGAACTGTTCGCAAGCCCGCCGAAGTCCTTAGATGAAAACGGAAAATTTAGGAAACATGAGTTACTTGTGTAGGGAATATTTTAATAGTGGTCTAACAACTTAAACTTAAACTTTACAAGAACTGTATTGATATAAAACACTTTACCGAAATTTAAAAGCGACTTCATAATATTTGCGACTTTCAGATCTTATTGTAATTCGTCCAAACTGATTAGTCAGAGCACTTTCTTTTTTTTTTTAATGCTTCGATGGGTGGACCAGTTCACAGCCCACCCGGTGTTAAGTGGTTACTGGAGCCCATAGACGTCTACAACGTAAATGCGCCACCCACCTTGAGATATAAGTTCTAAGATCTCAAGTATAGTTACAACGGCTGCCCCGCCCTTCAAACCGAAACGCATTACTGCTTCACGGTAGAAATAGGCAGGGTGGTGGTACCTACCCGTGCGGACTCACAAGAGGTCCTACCACGAGTATACCACTATCTATACTAATATATAAATCTACAGTGTTTTTACAGATGTTCCGTTATAACTACTGAACCATGCATCCGATTGGCTTGAATCTTGGTATCCGTGTAGAAAATACATGTACTTAATGGATAGGCTAATATTTATATAAATGATGGAATCCCTACTCCAGTTGAGGGGGCGTTAATGATGAGAATCTTTGTGGGGGTGAGAAATAATAATGTTAATTTTAAATGCCTAGCGAAGCGGACGGGTACAGCTACTATACTAATAAAATCAAGTCACGTTTCGACATAACTAACTTTAAATGTGAAACCATTTAATGAAACTAGCTGCGGGTTTCTTCGTTTGATAAGACGATGCTAAAAGCCGTCCTTCGATAACTACTTGAAACCAGTTGGGACCGTGAAATCGTTTGTTGGTCCGGGGTTGAAAAATCGTAGATTTCTATTGGGGTTTTTCCAGTTTTTTAGATCATCATAACTAAATCTACTAGCCAGACTTACCCAAATATAATTAATTTTAACTTATGAATAATCGCTGAATTTCTTTACTTATCTACAACAAAACGATCTTTTTTTTTGGTTAGATGGGTAGACAAGCTCACGGCCCACCTGGTGTTAAGTGGTTACCGGGCCCATAGACATCTACAACGTAAATTCCGCCATGGAGATAAGACCTCTAAGGTCTCAGTATATAGTTACTTATGACGACCGCAATATAATGTATCCTTTAAACTTTAATTATATCTTCAATAATATAAATAAACAATGTATTTGATTTATATATTTCATCCTTGGGCCATGACAACGAAGCGTAGATAGTTTCGATACCTTTGAAAATTCGGTTAACCACAAAACCAGAACCTTCTCTGAATTCCATTTAAGCTTTGTATTTCAAATATTTATGTAAATAAAGACATATGAAGCTTATTAAATATAAAATATGTTTATTACATATTTTTTTAAAGATTAGATGATTGTAAAAAATGTGTTTGTGAAAAAAAGTGATTGAAAAAAGTAAGTTTTTAAACGGTAGTATTGACCTGGATTAAGCCTTAAATTATTAAAATTACGTATTACACGAATTTCACGTTGTGTTTTGATTGTTTTTTTTTCTGTTTACGAAATTTAAAAGGGAATGGAAAATGTAGTATTTTTACAAATGGAGAAGTTGTTGATTAAATAGCTCCTGTACTCAATAAAGTAGCTTAAATTTAAACTAATGTAATGACTAAATACGATGTGAAATTATGTATTTTTAGTGATCCATAAAAATATGGTCCCTTTGTCGGAAAACATCTAGTCCACCCTATCAGCTTAATCGATCTACAAGCGCGCCGACCTTCCCGATCTCATCGTGTTGGCGACAGACTTAAGCGTTGCGCTTTTTGACTGATTGACCTATATCTTCCAAGACCACGTAATGTAATACAAAGCCCGAGCAAGGCATGCACAACTTCATTCTATATTCGTCAACCAAAGATAAGAGCATAGTAGAACGAACTAAAACTCTTTTTCTCTCTACTATCTCCTTCTGTAAAACGCCTTCCCTAAAGGATAGTTTTATCAACTATCACTAATATTACACGTACCACTCAGCCATAAGTTGATACGATCAGGCTGTACCTTACACGAGGAACACACCCTGAGGACTTACTAAATCCAAACTAGACCCAAATTTTTTTGATAGATCCGAGGCAAAAACCCACCTTGCCTAAAAATTCGGTAATAACAAAGCATATTTTTATAGAATACTAGCTGACCCGGCAAACGTTGTGTTGCCTTAAATAAGATTTCTAGGGAAATTCTACTGTAGAAAAAAAACCTCATTTAACCACATAATACCTCATTATAAACAAAAAAAAATATCCAAAAAATTAAAATAAAAAATAAATGTTTGGGGTGGACAACCCTTTTCACTTAGGGGTATGAAAAATAGATAGTAGCCGATTCTCAGACCTACTGAACATACTATTGATACACAAATAAAACCAAAAAAACATGGCTGAAAAATGTATAGTATTGTATAGCTCTCAAGTTATATATTAAGTGTATAATCTATGATGTATAGTGAGTAAGTAAGACAGGAGACCGGCTTCGTCCTCATCCCTACTACGTGATGTTTGCTGGATGAGTGGTGACACCTGGCGGGGATAGCTGATCAATTGATAGTTGATCAGTAGTCGACCGGCGAGGGCGGGAGATCAAATTCAATTTAAAAAAAATCATAATTAAAGGAACTTGAAATTATAAACTCTGAATAAGAATTTATCGTACTACAATTATAAAATTTGATTGCCATCTTGCAACCTTATTGCAGATCTGTGCATAGAAAAAAATATATTAATCGGGGTGGAAAAATAGGGGTTGATCATATAAGAGTGAAAATTGAGAGTAATATGATTTTTTTTATTTTAAGTCATAACAAAATAAAATAAAAAACTTGCCAAAAAAATTAAAGTTTATAATTAACAAATAAAAAATAGCGGTTGATCATAGAGGGATGAAAAATTGAGAGTAACATCAGATTTTTTATTTTAATTCATGACGAATTAAAAATAAAAATGAAAATCTTGCCAAAAAAATTAAAGTTTATAATTAACAAATAAAAAATAGGGGTTGATCATAGAGGGGTGAAAATTTCAGAGTAATATGATTTTTTTTATTCTACGTCATGACAAAATAAAAACAAAATTCTCGCAAAAAAATTTAAAGTTTTTAATTAGCAAATAAAAAATAAGGGTTGATCGTAGAAGGGTGAAAATTGAGGATTGTATGTATTTTTGTATGTTGTATCATAAAAAAATAGAAATTAAAAATTTTGTCTAAAAAATAAAAATAAAAATTTTGGGGTGGACTACCCCTAACATTTAGGGGGATGAAAAATAGATGTTGGCCGATTCTCATAGATACCGGATAAGAACAAAAAATTTCACCAAAATCGGTCAAGCCGTTTCGGAGGAGTATGGCAACGAAAACTGTGACACGAGAATTTTATATATTAGATTTAAAATATCTTCAGGATTCTCACTGTTAACGTGTGACATCTTCACATAT
The DNA here is from genome assembly GCF_030267445.1 of Bombyx mandarina. NCBI lineage: Eukaryota > Metazoa > Arthropoda > Insecta > Lepidoptera > Bombycidae > Bombyx > Bombyx mandarina. The sequence continues at coordinate 15,496,942 of NC_143216.1, read as the reverse complement.
TTCTGATATTAATTCACTTTCATCCCACGTAGTAACCGTAAAACGCTATGTCGATGTTCCAGTGAAAATCACGTCGGCTGTAACATTGCTAGTGGCAATTGTCGACACGCATAAAAGCCCGGGATAAGGGTCACGATAACTTCATTAAAGTGACTTCGTTAGGGATGGAAAATTGATGACTAATTAACAAACTGAATGTTAAGTGAGTAGTTGAAAGCACCCGAAGCTGCGAAAAAGGGGTCACCTTTGAGTGCTATTTATGAAGAAACTTTGATCTTCCAAGTCAACTACCTTGTTAATACAGCTTTTATAACTATTAAGTTTTGTAGCTGTTCAATTTTCTCATCAGCTAATGGAAATTTACGGCGGTAGTTTTAAAAGATGAATCGTAACACTTTGTCGCCATTCGCGAAACTGCACATCGAACTTAATTCAAACAAATAACAAATGTTTCATGTTCTGTTTTGGATAAACAGATAAATTCTTAATTACAAATTAATAAATGTAGCAGGTAATGGAAATTAATTTATAATTGATAAACATTATTATTTGTAGGGGTTCTTACTATGTTTTTATTTCGTTTTGAAAAAGTCAAGACTGAGGTTAGGATCCAATCCCAACAGGCCCAATCTGTCCCTCGATCTAATCAAATTTTAAGTGTTACCACTGGAACTCATTGACTGACCGTCTGCGAATGCGTTACTTTTACAAAACCACTGACCGTGACGAATAAGATTTAAGTGACAACTCTAACTTATTTCTCAAGGTATGCACTGGTGTTTGCATTAAATCATTTATAATTAACTAGAGTACTAAGGAACTATTCAATTCATTGTCATAATTGATTAATAAATTATTCATTAAATCAACTCCTGTTAAAACCATACCGAATTGCCCGTAGATATCGATATTACAGCTTATGGAAGTTTCAATTATCTCACTGTTAAACAGCAGACTTAATAAAGTAAAATGTAATACAATACTTCATAATATGTAGGTTAGTAGTACAAATATATTTGTTTATGTACGTGTAAAATTATATAGAAACAGAATGAAAAAATTTAAATAAATATAGTAAGTGGTGAGGAATTAATTAAAACTGCTTTTACTGTTTAATCTTTAATTTTTTTTGCCGTTGTATTATTTTAGACGGTTTAAAAATATATACTAAATATGTAATAAATACTAAATAGTTTTTCATGAGATTAAACCAAAAAAGTAGTTCTAATTATATCCATGAACGAAAGTAGTAAGAAATTGTTCTAAAGACCTTGAAGTTTGCCTTAAGATCACGATACTTCTTGTAATAATAAAAAAAATATATAAAAAAAAAAAAAAAAAAAAAATTGCTTTCGTAGTTACCGCAAATAAAAACTAGACAATATTTTTTTTAATTAGAGAGTTCTTTCTATAGCTATATAATAAAATACGAGTAATAACTATGCTTCTTATATTAATTAGAGCTATGATGATGATATTATTATGTAAAAAATTTTGATTGAAATTTAATTCAGAGTTGTAAGAAAATATCCTATTCATCGCGCGAATGGTTTTTTTTGCTTTAAGATTAAATCATCCATGTCTTAGTACATAATATACTTACGTATATTAAATTTTGCTAGTTTTATCAGATTAATAAGACAAACTTATTAAATAACTTTAAAGTTATCGGTCTCTGTGTGCTAAGCTTCAATTTAATCGGACGTTCATAAGTGGACGTAAATCTCGTTCAATGATTTTACTACAGAAATACATACATACAAACTAAGCTAATTAAGGCGTGTTAATAAGAAATTTGAAGTTTTACAATCGCCTTTCTCGTAGCAGTAAATCAGTACCTATTTACCGTGATGCAGTTATACGCTCCTTTAAGTCTCAAGATGGAACCGTCCAACTATTGTTGATATGTTACCAAAACCTTGCGATGTAAGAGTTATGTCTCAATAAAATTGTAATCTACAAAAAAAAATTATATCATTCATTGTTGAACGACCCTGCAGACCGCCAGGTTTTAGGCAATAAGAGAGTCCATAGAAACATAACGCGAATGCTGTCACCAAGCTTCAGACGTAACTTCAAATTGTATTGTGTAACGGCTGTCTCAGCTTGCAAAATGGAACTCTATATTTCTCCGCATCAGAAATGGGCAGAATAATAGTGCACGCCCCGCCATCAATAATTACCTACGCATTTTATAAATTTTGGAGACTTGAGGTTTACTATCTGATGCAATTTTTTTAATCTGAAAAGTCGTTCATAGACTCATATTAAATAATAATCAGCATGTTGTCGCTGTCAAACCCAAATCTGCTCTGTGCAAAAACTCTATTTTGAATTAATGAGTAAAAACATTTTCGTATAAAATTTTATCTATCTATCAGCCCATGGACGTCCACTGCTGGACATAGGCCTCCCCCAAGCCTCGCCACAAAGACCGGTCCTGCGCAGCCTGCATCCAGCGGATCCCCGCGAACCTTAATAGGTCGTCGGTCCACCTTGTGGGAGGCCTACCCACGCTACGTCTCCCAGTACGCGGTCGCCACTCAAGAACCTTCTGGCCCCAACGGCCATCTGTTCCGCGAGCAATGTGTCCTGCCCACTGCCACTTCAGTGTCGCAATCCTTTGGGCTATGTCGGTTACCATGGTTTTCCTGCGAATCTCCTCATTTCTGATTTGGTCTCGCAGGGAAACTCCGAGCATAGCCCTCTCCATTGCTCTTTGGGTGACCTTGAGCCTTCTCATAAGGCCCATTGTGAGCGACCACGTCTCAGTGCCATATGTCATCACTGGCAACACACACTGATCAAAGACTTTCGTCTTGAGACACTGTGGTATTTGTGATGAGAAGATTTTACGTAGCTTTCCGAACGCTGCCCATCCGAGCTGGATTCGACGGTTGACCTCTTTTTCGAAGTTGGACTTACCTAGCTGGACAGTGTGTCCCAGGTAAATATACTCGTCAACAACTTCGAGCTTTTATTATTAAAAACATTTTTAAAATTTTATATGAAGGTGAATTTTTAAGAACTATATAAAATGAAAGACACATAACCACATAACAGTGTTTTTTATACGGTAGATAGGGCTGTGAACTATACGAAAAGGTCAAAAAGTAAAAATCTCAAAAAGTACACATAGCAGATTTTGGTTTGACAACGACGATGTATGAACTAACATAACTATATTTAAATTATAATTAGATGTAAAATTTCGAAATTTAAAACCCATTAAAATATTTAATGCCGGTTCATTCAGACCTGGTGCTAGAATTACTCGAATCTTTATGCATAAACTAAAATTCGCTTCAGACTTTATTCTTGCCGGTGAAGTTTAAGCCTGATATTCAAGCATTTCGCAGTAACGATAATTACGTAATAAAGGTACCATTAAAGTGCTTGTCGGAGGGAGGTTTAAGTCTTAAATGCTTTGGAAAATTTTGAATCGTTTCAAATCTTTGTTTTCTGAGTTTCTGTTGTGATTAATAACATTTCTGTAGACTATGTTTTGGTTGGTCTTCTTCAAATCAATCTGCCTTGTCGTGGCTTCTGGGTATTTTGTGTAGAAGCCAAAATCCGCAAAACTGAAAGAGCATCTTTTTCGTCCGTGCAAAATTGAAGGGCACGTAAGGTCAGGTGAAACGGTGTTCTCACTGATCTGCCAGGGGCCCATTAGAACGGCCGTAGAATAGATTTCGCCCTTGGGAATAGGGTGCAGCATTTTCATCTCTGAGTGTTGTGTTGCTCCAGACCAATAGCCTCCTCTGCTAAGCAAGGTCGGAGCCTAATCTATTTCTTGATAACTACAGGAAGATCGAGCCAATAAGAATGGCATAGATTTGATTAAACAACACTAGGTATGATTTTTGCCCTAGGCAAATATTATTTATTTATAACTTTTTATACTTGACGGTATAAAGGCGGACTTAATGCCATAGGCATTCTCTGACAGTCTACCTTAGGGGGGTGCATAGATGAACCTTGGTAGGTGTAGACTAGTGTTATAGTTATATTACTTAAACATACGTATATATATAACATACATATTATTTATAGATACAAATATAAATTATTAGTGATTGATTTCCTCATCATCCTCGAGACCTGCCAAAGAAATTACCAAAAACAGAAGTTGCTCGTGAGATAATGGGAATGACAAAGCATTACAGCTCTAGAAAAGGCCGCTAGAGAACCGACCGCCAAACGAACTTGAGCCACATGGTACACACTAACCACTGGACCGACAAGGCCATTGCTAATAACTTCCATTTTTAGATATATTCACATTGTCTTACCGCCCTGAGTATCTGGCGATGAAGCATCCTCTTTTTTATGCTACATACATATATGCCTTATTTTAGTAATAACTACAAGCACAAGTTCATCAATTGGTAAAGACTACCCAGAATCGAGCCATGGCTTAGCTGCCTGATCACAACCGACATATTACATAATATGAAACCAAAATGTTGAAACACAAATATTATTATTATCATTCAAGTTCAAGGTTAAAGTTTGTCAATATTTCCCTATGGTGAGCAACTAAAGATAAGCGCGTCATTATTAAGAAAACGAAAAGAGCAATAGCTCTGGGCACGGAATAGATGCTCTGAGTACCGCACTCATTACGGTCCTGTAAACTATTCTTCGTGCCTTATTACGCCAGAGCTTCCTTATCAACGGACGTCAGTGGACGTTATTAATAACTCACATCACATCTAAATGCTATCCGTTTCATGTTATTCAGCTTGATGTATCTGGAACCCTTTGTTTCAGTGACGGGAAATGAAATATGTACACGTCCGTGATCGTAATAGCCTTACTTGAAACAAAGCGTAATGCTACATTACAAAATTCCTAGTATTGTGTTTGGTTTTTTTTTCGTTACCTAACGGCTATTCCAATTACGCTCTATTTGGATTGTTTATAATAATTCCAGTATAAGCTCTGTAGCTTTGTATATTTACATAATTATAAGTGCATAAAAATAAATAAACAACCAATAAACGTTGGGGTAAACGTGTTCTTGGAGGTCGCTAATTGCATTTAATGGCAAACGTTGTGTAGGACGCCCTCAGGCTCGATGGAGTGAAGATCTGTGCAGGAAGTCTGTCCAGAGCTGGATGAGAGAAGCCGAAGAACCGAGGATTGGTATAGGCTGATGATGATGTGTGCATGCCTTTTTAGTTTAACTACTCTACTCCGATTTAAAAAGTCAATAAAGCGTACTATAAGTACTATTACTCATTATAGGATATAATAGTACATAGTATGAGTATATATGTATAACACTAAAAGCAATACTGTACTATAAGTGATCGTGACACTAGCGCCCATGACATGTGTGTGACATTAAGAATGCTTAGACCAATCATGTAGTTTTCTAGCACAGAATAATATCCTTTTGCCTTCTTCTTCTTCTTTGTCGTTTCCTCATTACTGAGGGTCGTGACCACCTTGGTCCAGTTTTTGCACCAGCTTCCTCCAATGCTGCCTGCATTCGGCCTGCTTAATGACGCCCGGGACGCTGGTGTTTGTGCCTAGCCAGTGCTAAAAGAAAGACGTAAGCTATCGATCAAAGGTCATAACGTTCATAAATACATAAAATTTAATGCTTTTTATTTCAGAGTTTTAATTTAATAGTTCGAAACGTCGAACGTTTTATAACCCGAAGCTACATTTTAAAATGTGTGAAGTTCGTTATTTTTAATGATGTTTTCCAGCGCTGTAATTTTGCATTACAAGTTCATTGCGCAACAATTTGTATCTCCCTAATCCACTTTATTTTTCGCCGTTGGCGAATTCATCAAAGGGAATTGATGAATCGTGTTTAATGCGGCACCGAATTCAGAAATTGGTATTTAATTAATATTTCGGATTTTTACGGGTCGTGTCCATTATTGTAACACTTTATTTTGATATTTAAACTTTATTTTAAGGTCACGTTTTTGGAACGAAGTTCCTTATGAGACGATGCGGAGGGGTACCGTAACCGGGAAAAAGTCCGTAACGTAAGATTTTTATTAGTAATGCACACAGTGTGACTTAACTTTGTAATAACGTACAAAAAATAACATATTTTTTTATCTTTCATTGACTACGATCTCAGAGCGTTCGTTTGCGCAATACACTAAATCTTGTGCAAACAACCGTGAAAGAAGAGTACCACAATAAGTTTGAACGTTGCCGAATGACCGTGGGTTGTTGCGAAACCTCCAGTTTTATTTTCTTTATACCTCGAATAGAACTTAAAATTATAATTTTTATAATAAGGAACTACGTTGCTATCCGGTGTACCACGACACCACACATCTTTTTTATTTTAAAGTTTTATAAGCACAGTAACAGGATACTTAGAGTAATGAGGTGTAGTCACTTCTACCCGATCAGCTAGTTCTTTCGTATTCGGAGTAAAAGTTGGCGGTACCATCTAGGCGGGTTTCGGATATCTCATCGACTCAGAGTAGGTACTGGCGATCATGGCGCCTATGATACCTGGCCCAGCGTCTCTTGTGGGTAAGGTGGCAGAGAGAGCTGCGATATACGCAAAACCCGTTACTTACCCACCGCCTGCATCAGTAGAATTCGTCTCAACCGAGACTAGGACGTGTATTGTTGGGCAATCGAGGGTTATGTCAGAATATGGCCTGCCAATCGCCCCCTTAGACGGAAGTCTTGCGGATTCCGGCTGAAATAAAAAAGAAATGCGCTGCGGTTCCATAGACACTACCTACATACATATTTCATTCTGATATAAGAATATGACTTTTTCAGAATAAAAACTGGTGTACTTTTCCAGGTATATTCACTTTTTTACGAAACGAATTGTTGCTTTATTGTTGTAAAAGAAAAAGAAATAGATACACTTTCACAGCTAAAGTTGTAGTAATTGTTACCTATAAGTAATCGCAATTGAACTAACATATCAATAACAATGCTGTGTCGTGTACGTGCACATTTATCTTGAAATTTATTTCTTGTTATTTTCAACGATTTTAACATTAACTTAAACTTAGATTGAAAGCTATTTTTAATACGCTTTTATTAGTTTCAAACGTATGTATGTTTGTAACGGAATCTTTGAACATAATTTTGACCCCTTTCAAAACGTCGGATTAACTCGAAATTTGGTATACTTATTAAGGACCGATGACAATTCAATAAAAAAAAAAAAAACTAACAAAATACGCTTTTATAGAAAATCTAACTAAAAATAGAACGTACATTTTAATAAATTTGAATTAAAAATAGTGTAAGAAAAAAATATTTTATTGTAAAAAGAGTGTGGGGTTTTTTTTTTTATGATTGAAGGATTACTGGTGGCCCGGAGGCCTTTCCAGTTTCACCAGGACAGGTGGGCGAGCAAAGGCTCAGCCAGGAGGGGTGGGATTTGCTAACAGCTACCCGAGCGCCTCCGAAGGAGACCTAACAGCTCAAGAGTAGCTGCTTCGCGAATGAATCTACTACCGGATCGGAATCGCGACCCGCTGAGAAGATCCGGCGAGAAACTCAGCGAGCTGATTCATGGGTTAGGTTGCACGGCGAACTCTTTGTCGAGTTCGACGAGTACGGTTACCGAGGTCCCTAAGCCTGCTCCTAGAGCTGAAGGCGTCTAGTGCAAACGTTATTGGATCTGAGGGATCCGTAAGGACGTGTCTAGGGCGTCGACGGTGACTGGCTCCTGCATGATCAGGATTCGGGGAGTAGTCAGCGGCGGCTACGATAAGGCGATTATCATGACGCATAGCCTTATCGAAGTACCGTTCCGACGCTGACTTCATGTATTTCTGGATAGATTCGAGGCCCAGGTCGTCGTGTAGGTCAACGTTCCTCACGAACCACGGAGCCCCGACGGCTAACCTGCAAAAGCGGGATTGTAGGGATTGAAGGGTGTCTATGTGTGTGCGGGCCGCGTGAGCGAACACCACACTCGCGTAAGTCATGACGGGCCTTATGCAAGTTTTGTAAAGTGTCACCTTGTTCCGAAGGGACATTTTACTCCGCTTACAGATCATGGGGTAGAGTCTACCGAGAATAAACGCGGCACGGTCACGGACTGATTTTATATGCGGGCGGAATGTCATCGATGCATCCAGGGTAACGCCCAGGTACTTGACCTTCCTGGCCCAGGGTATGGATTGACTAAAGAGAGTAATCGGGGGTGTGAGATTCCTCCTCCTAATACGGGAGGAAATCCGTGTGGAGCTTTCCCTCTGAAATAGCACCGCAGTACTTTTCGCTGGGTTGATGTCTATGCGCCATTTTCGGAACCACTGTCCTAGGGCTAGGGCTGCGCTCTGAAGCTTCTTCGCGATTAGGGACTTGTTTCTACTGGAATAGTAAACAGTCGTGTCGTCGGCGCATAAAGCTAAATGGGTCGGCGGCGACCGGAGAATATCGTTAACGAATAAGCTAAATAGGAGGGGTGAGAGGACAGAGCCTTGCGGGACTTCAGCTGTGAGACGTCGTGGGGAGGAGCGGGTTCCCTCGACTCGATATCGAAAAGAGCGGTTCGACAAGAAGTCCCATATGATGAGCACGAGACTATCCGGCACGCCCATGTTGAATAGTTTGAAAATCAAACCGTTGTGCCAGACTTTGTCGAACGCTTTTGCGACGTCGAAGAAGAGAGCTCCCGTGTATAACGGTTTTGGTCGATTAAGCCCCACAAGAATGTGCTCCGTGAGGCGGTGCACCTGTTGAACGCATGAGTGATTTGTACGGAATCCGAATTGTTCATCGATGAGAATGCCCTTGGATGAGACGAAGTCTCTGAGGCGTTTGTAGAGCAGACGCTCATACAGTTTGCCTAAAGACATGAGGAGGCTAATCGGGCGGTAGCTCGTCGGATGATTTTTTGGTTTACCGGGTTTATGTATGCCGATAACGTCCGCTTCTTTCCACACCGCGGGAAAGATACAGTTCGCCATAGCGGCATTGAAAATAGATGCCAACATCAAGATGAGTTGGACGGGTAGAAGTTTAATAACGCGGTTGGATATACCGTCGGAACCGGGAGCCTTGCGAGGACGTAGGTCTTTGATCAAGTCTTTAACTTCCATCGGGGTGACGGGTGGTAACGCGTCCGAGGGTGGCAAGGAGGCTCTGCGTTCTACCTCACTGTCTACTAATTCTACATGAACAGGGTCCACGGATTGAGTGCTGGGCGTGCACTGGGTTTGCAATGTATCGGCCAGCAGCTCTGCTTTTTCGTCATCATCGAACGCCGCGAGTCGGCCTGAGGGGCCTACGAGGGGGGGCATAGTTACTACCGTATCCGATTTGAGAGTACGAGCTAAGCGGTAGTAAGACCTTTGAGAGGGCGCGAGCCTTTCTAAGAAATCAGACCATCTGGCATCTCGGACTTCGGCGATGCGAGACTTTACGTCGCGTTGTAGGGCACGCATTCGAATTCGATTTTCCGCGGTAGGATACCTGTCGTAGGCGCGTATCGAGGCGTTCTTAGCTCTAAGGAGTTCCCTAATATCGTCGGACAATTTGAAGCGGTGAAGGAAGTCCTCCGCTACAACTTGTTTCGATGACCTATCTAATGTCGAGGTAATGTGTGACGTTAAGATGTCTATGGCTTCAGCGGTATCCTGAGGAGACGGGGTAGAGTCCGGGCTAAACGGGAGCGATGGTGGATCAGATTCAGCCAGGCTGATGCTCAGCGTGTGCCAATCCACCACAGTCCTCGTGACGGGAACGGAATCGGGAGCGCGACCGAGCTTCATAACGACGGGACGGTGGTCTGAATCTAACTCTGAAACTACTTCGATCGAGTGTAAGCGCAGAGTTACGTTTTTTAATAACGCTATGTCGAGTATATCCGGGCGATGCGCGATATTTAGCGGGTAGTGAGTCGGGGTTAGCGGAGCGACGATATCGAAGGCGAGATCATCGACTAACGCGTCAAGCCGCCTGCCATTCGGGGTTGTAGTGTGTGAGTTCCACCTGATGTGTTTACAATTTAGGTCGCCCGCCAGAATGACAGAGCTCCCCATGCCGAGCAGCGCCTCGATATCACTGCTTAGAACGATCTTATCCGGTGGAAGATAAACGGACGCGATAACGATCGGCGAGTGTCCCGTCAGTGAGATTCGGCACACTGATGCTTCGATATTAGCGAGCGCGGGAGGATCGAGCGGAACGCAATGCAGGGCTCTTCTATAGTAAATGACGGTACCACCACCACGAGCAGAGAGCCTGTCGTTCCTGAACATGTTATAGTTCGCGATTTTAGGGTCACGGCGCGCGGGCTTAAGTAGGGTCTCCTGCACTAAAAAGATATCAATTTGATGGTCACGCAAAAAGTCAGAAACCTGATCACGTTGATTTGCGAGACCGTAAGCGTTAAAAAATCCTATCGTTACGGATAGGGGCCTTATTCTACTTATATACGCCATTGATTACCGGCGGAGTGAGGGGAGGACGTACGTATTTAATGACGCGTATACGTCGGCGTATTCTTGCACAACGGCGATAAAGTGTTGTGCAGTGGAGGCAGCGCGAATGGCGTCGCCCAAAGCGTTAACGCGCTCAAAGTTGATCGACTGAAAGAAGTCGATCGCTAAAGCGAGATTGTCGGACGCAGTCGGAGGGCAAGTCGCGGGAGAGGGACGAGTCGCGGGGGCGGGACGAATTGCGGAGGAGGGAGTTGTAGCCGTGTTCGTGTACGGCAGCGGTTTCGCCCAGGCCGAGACACTGGGCACCGGCGCCGGAACGAACGCTGGCTTAGCCTGCGACACAGAGGGTGCCGAGGCTTTGATGTCTGGGCCGGAAGCTCGGAGGCGGTTTTGGCGGGCGACGCGTCGATTTATTTTAGGGGCTCGGGGGCATCTGCGGTAATTTGCGGGGTGACCCTGTGTTCGACACAGGACGCAGCTAGGCGGTTCCGTCGCGGTTTTTTGATCGCGAGTGCATAGGGCCGTGGCGTGATCGCCTAAGCACTTGACGCATCGGGGGCGCGCGTGACAGTTACGGGAAGAATGCCCGTATAATTGGCAGTTATGGCACTGGCTAGGTGTGCCTTTCTTGTGTGGGGTTTCGACTGCGATTCCGGAAAGGCTACAGACCGTTCGGATGTTGAATATTTGCTTACCCTCGGGGGTGGGCTGGAGGGCGACGAGAACCATATTATATGGCTATCTTCCGCGGCCTGTATGCATGCGGTGTACGGAGTTAACCGGTAGGCCTTGTTCGAGAAGGTCGGCCTTAACGAGCTCGGCATCCAACTCTTTAGGGATGCCACGTATAACGGCACGGAGTTCGCGCTCCTCCTGGAGCGTATACGTCTGGAAACTTATACGCTCCTTACGGAGGTAAGAAGAGAGGGCCCTATGGTCGTCGGGTGTTCGAACCTTAATTTGAATGCCGTTCGCGAGGTTACGGGCATTCGTGAAATTGATATTTTTGGCCTTAAGGGCCAGAGAAACTCGTTCCCAAGCTGCCTTCTCTTGAAGGATTACCGGGGGAGGGGTCTGGGTTTTATTTTGTGCCACCGGACGCGGCGACGGAGTGGCATGGGCTGGAGGCGCAACGGGAGTCTGAGGGCGGGGGCGCGACGCGTTCGCGGCTTTGCTAATTTTAGCGGCCGCGGGAGCTCGAAACTCCGCGGCACGCTTCTTACCCTTTTGCACCAGGGTGAATCCATCCGTCGATGAGGCGGGGGCGAGGTCGACCTCCATCTCCGAGTCAGAGTCGGTGGACGAGGAGGCGGGCGCAGGTGACCTACGAGTAGGTGTTTTGGAGGGTGTGACGGAGGCCGCGGATGATCGCGCTGCTGGAACGGTGACCACGGCGGATGACGCAGCAGTTTTACTCGCCAGTATAGGTGACGCAGGAACGGCAGGCACGACGGAGGCTGCGGTGCTCGATGCAGAAGCTTTGCACGCAGGTACAAGCGACGCAGGAGCAGCGAGCTCGGCGGAGTCCACGAGAGGGCTCGCGGTGTGATCGGCCTTGAAGGCCTGAAACTCGGAAGTGAGCTTTGGGTAGCGAAGCCGGAGAAATTCCGCAAATACAGCGTCCATGATGGCTACGTGCCCAGGTGGGGCTACCCTGGGTCTTAGAAAACACTCGCCTTGCGGCGAGGCCCCAAATTCTCGGACCTGAGCGGTTCTATTGAACACAGATGGCGATACGGCACGATTACTACAGGACAAAGAAAAAAACACAACAAAACGGAAATAACAAAAAGAAACAAAACAATTAAACACTTCCAGGAAGACAGTTTGTCGGCAGATGTACCACGAACACAGAAATAACAAAAGGAAACAAAACAATTAAAAACTTCCAGAAAAAACACTTGGTCGGCAGATGTACCACGAAAACAGGCCGCGCGAACAATGGCCGGGCTAACAAAAGCCGGGCGAACAAAGGCCGGGCAATCGAGTGGTCGATGAGCACGTCCGCACGTGACGGGTGCCTCTATCGGAGAGCGTGGGGTGCATGGTATCAGTAGTTATAAAGATTTTATGAATATGAGTAGAAGGGTTATTTTGATAATATCCTCAAAAGCACCCCACGCTTTTTTACAATAGAATCATTTTTTCTTACACTATTTTTAATTCAAATTTATTAAAATTATTTTTTTATTTTTTAGTTGCCTATTTTGTTAGTTTTTTTCAAGCTTCTCATTATTTATCTTTATTTAGATGACGCATCCTACGAATAGTTACTGTAATATATCTTTCGAATTAACAGTCACTCTTTTTTTTGTATTTAAACCCTTTTACAGTTGACATAATCAATCAGAAATGTACAGAGAGATTGTAAATACACCCACGGGTTACCTTTCAGCGTTTCAGATCATATTTCCAGTCCGTTTGAATAATACGATGTTGGGAGAGTCTTTAAACGTGAATAAGATTTTTCATGAAGAGCTAAGTAATGTACTTTTTGCTACAGTATTATCGGCGTCAGCTGGATCGCATTTTCTTTATTAAGCTAGACACGTAAGAAGCGGAACTTTGATAATTATGCACCTAAGACCTATTACAACTAAAAATGTAACTCGTATTTGGCTTAGCAGTGTGCATGTGCTGTTTAGGAAATGCGCTGTCATCTGTCGTCGTTGCGGATTGAACTCAAACTGCAGTATAGGATGCACTTATTTATTCCACACGCACCCCAAAAACGTATACATTGATAATCAACTGGTTTTTATATCTTTAAACCTTTTTTTAAAGAGATTTTATGACCTGGTAACTGGGACCTTTAAGTCATATTTTAATTTATATTATTCATATTTTTATGAAAAATGATATTATGGAGTGAAATGAAATGAAGATGATTAATTTGAGACACTAATCAACTGGGATGAAATTAAATGAAATGAATTGAGATGATATGGAATGAAATATAATCTCAGTAAAATGGTGGTCATTTGCTAAGATTTTTTCAGTGGACTTTTTGAAGGATCCCGAGAAGTTACGTCCAGCGGCTTTGTTTCATTTTCCCACATTTGTGCACTTTCACAGATATTAAACAGTTAATAAACCACCATTATTACACATTTAAACCCGAAGAAACACTAAATAGATAAAATAAAACAAATCACACAACTTCACTCCTCGCGTTCCCGCCAAAAAGTTCCTCTATAAACCTTTTAAAACGTAGAACATAGATTAATTATACAATTAATACCTACCTAAAACGCAATTTTATCATGACGTTTATCTTTCGTCTGACAGCCTGTCATTTTTCCTTAGGGATGTCTCCCGCTGCTAGTGCTGTGAAAAACCATTCACCACACCTGCACCTACCGTTCGATAGGCAAGCCCCTCTCTTCGAAAGCAGTAAAAAACACAATGAATACGGTCAGCTTATCCTAATAATCTGTTTTTTTTTAAATGAATATGTCTCAAACATTTCATTTGTAATTTTCATTTTTGGTTACTCAAAGTACCTACGTTATCAGACCTACACCAGTCTCCGAACTTTATTCAAGATGCACACCGAAGTTTGTTAGAATAAATTTAGTTACGTATTCAGAAAACACTATCTTTTCACGTTCCATTTCTCACGTCTCGCTAGACATGTTTAATTTTATAAAATCGAATAGCTTAAAATTTTCATTTTTGAACAGAACTTTTTCTCCGATGAAATTTGGAAAATACAGCGCATTTATAGAATGCTATAGAAAATAAAATATATTTGTACCTCGGTATGTTCGTGATATTCAAGTGAGCGTGTCGTTTAATAGATACATTTAAATTTGTAGTGTCGTAATTGGTAGTAGAAAAAAGTTTTTATTTTATTTTATTTTAAAAGGCGGAGCACTGATACAAATCTCTGTAATTCACATTTAATTTGATGACAGTTAGAACAAAGACATTTACAGAGATTCACTGTATAACTAAAAGTATTAAACTTTGCGTGAAAATCCCGTTCCACAACCTCGTTTTTCAAGGTGGTGTACTCGCAGAAGTCGAGCAACGCCCGCCGGGCTCGGCGCTACTGAGCTACGATCATAGCTACGACGGTCGGTAGCGACAGGGCTGGTCCTGTCTTCGCGACGAGGACGCAACTCTGCTCCCTAAGTCTCCTAAGCAATTTTTTTCGAGTCAGAACAACCTAATGACTTAAAATTTTGGTCTTAGAAATAGATACGTGTGTATATTATTGCTTTTTTATTAAGCTCTATCTAGGTCAGCAAAGTGAATGACGAATCCCGGCGTCTTAACTAGGACTATGGGCGCTACACAGATTACGTAATATTATTCTCTTGTTTCATATTGAGTGAAGCCATCTACTGCTTAACCACATTTATTATCAGTGCCTTATTTAAATACTTAATATGTCCGTATGTAATTAAGTATTTTGAGGTTTTAAAAGAATCTAAAGTATAATATGTGTGTCTAACATTGTTCTAATATTTTCCCCCAAGAATGCAGAGATAATAAAACGTTATGAAAACTGAAATTCGTTACCACAGATCGTTGATTCGCTTCCGAGAATTCTTTGCGAAAATACCAGTAACTTCGAATTGTGCTCGCGGCCACGGAAAACAACTACTATAAAATTTAAAGCTGCTTTCGGACTGAAAATTTAATGGGTCGTTTCAAATCTTATTTCGTTCGAACAATATTCCGCTATTTATTACTAAAGTTACATAAAAGTTCAGGCAATCCAGAATATACAGCATCTGTTCCAGCGGAAATTTAGAAAACCTACTACTCCCCCATTGTGCCAAGAACAGGTACATGTCGTTTTAATAAGTTCATATTTCGTAAGCCGGTAATGGGAAACGTAAGCTGATAGGAAATGTCTCGCACAAAATCGCGAACCCACGACCGACGATCATGTATCGTGGTACTGTTAAGTCTCTAACCAATATTTGCAATGTACACAGTGTGTTTTGCAAAATATTCTTATTATTATTTCAAAACAATTTTATTTACTAATACTATTTCTTCAACAATTATATTAGGCGGTATCCGAATTCACTCAAGCGCGCTGCATAGAAGCAGATCTATGGAACTGCTGTGTAAGAGCAGCAGGTTGGTAGTGTATAGCAATCCGACCTGGCAGGCTGGTTTTGGTCCAGCGGGATATTCCGAAACACCAGCGGCACCGTCTGGGGCGGCCTAACGTGCTGCCGTACTAAGTCGGCCGACGTAGACTCGTCGACTATCGCCTCAACGACCCATCGGGCGTCCTAGGAGTGGTGCCGCGAGTTTGGTTGTAGTTGACCGCAGGAACCTACTGTTCTGTCTAGGTTCTGAACCCGAGCGGAGATCGGGCGTCGGGTAAGAGAGTGCAAGGTGAGTCGCTTGGTGGGTAAGAAGTACCCTCCGTTAGCAAAAGCACAATATAAGCAAAATATTTACTGGTCCTACCACCTCTTGTGATTCCGCGAGGGTAGGTACCACCACCCTGCCTATTTCTATCGTGAAGCAGTAATGCGTTTCGGTTTGAAGGGTGGGGCAGCCGCTGTAACTATACTTAAGACCTTAGAACTTACATCTCAAGGTGGGTGGCACATTTACGTTATAGATGTATATGTAACTATACTTGAGACCTTAGAACTTGTATCTCAAGGTAGGTGGCGCATTTACGTTGTGGATGTCTATGGGCTCCAGTAACCACTTAACACCAAGTGGGCTGTGAGCTCGTCCAGCCATCTAAGCAATAAAAAAAAAATAAAAAAAAAGGTCTCCAGTAACCACTTAACACCAGGTGGGTTGTGAGCTCGTCCACCCATCTAAGGAATAAAAAAAGTAAATTTAGGACAGATGAAATAAAAGATTAAATACTTCGAATTCAAGACCAGACACATAGTAAAAAAGTGTGTGTGTCCGCTCCGACGCACGACTGGAGTTTACTGGATATAAAAAATTAAACGAAACAATACGAGAAATAGTTCTATATTACGACAACACGATACACAACAGATTATTAACAAATTAACGAGACACAAAACAAACGACTAACAAATATATGAAAATACAATAATGAGAGAAACGCGCGATCAGTACGAGGCTTTGTGGCGGACTGCCGGCGCAGCAGCCCGGCGTCACCTGCGATAACGCGGCCGCGCGTTGGCTCCTGATTGGCGCGCGCACGCATCACGCAATCAGGAGCCAATCAGGCGCATAAAGCATTTCGTGTGACATGCTAGGCGCATAACGCATTTCGTGTGACATGCTAGTACGATTTTGGTCCCCATAATTTTCATACCCCGGGCCTATATATGTAAATCGATTCTAAAGGAGTAAACTCCAAAAACAATAATTAAATGAAATTAAACTAAACTTGATTCTTGAAGTATTCAACGCTAAATACGTATGTACTCCTCGAATTCGCTTTTATTTAAATGAGTTTCACATCTAAAAAGTTTTTAATTAATCCCTCGTCATTTTCAAATCAACTTTCTCAAAGAAGATTAAACATATACAGTAATTTTAAAGTTCTCAAATTAATACCATTAGAGCTCAGTACAATATGTAATTTTTATGTAAAAACCGGCGAGCGGGTCTTTTTTTTTAATTGCCTATTAGTAGAAAAGAGCGTACAACCTACCTGATGGTGAGTAGTCGCTAAAGGACGTCAGCACTCCCTGGGTATAACCAACGAACAGCCTACCGCTGAGAATTCTTTACAAAATCTATATATTAATACGTGAAGCAAAAACTTTGTATCCCTTTTTACGAAAATTGCGCGGACGGTGGAATATGAAATTTTCTACACTTATAGAGAATATAGAGAAGAAGTGCACAATGCTAATGTTTTTTTAAAATAATGCATAAAAGATACATTACATCAATAAAGAAAACATTACACACACTACATACCATGTATTTGACGCACACACGCATGCATACTATTTATTGTCAAACTTTTGTTCTTGGACGTCTGTGGTCAAATTAATTGTTTGTCTTTATTAATATTTTTCTATAGTATAGTCTTGGTGAAATTTGTGATTATAGAAGTATAATAGTCTTTGAAAATAGAATCATAATAGTGTACAAACCTACAATTTCAATTAATTATTAATATTATTATAATTTCGACTACTGCGGGAACACTAGTTTATTTAAAATCGTGACCATACAACACTTTTAAATGGGCTATGACATTCAAATTCTGATGTCCATAAGTCTGGTACTGAAGGCAAGGTGGTTCTTAAGTCTATCTATCTGCTTATTTAAAGAACCAAAAATAAAAAAATTCTACTAACACCGTCATTTTAACTAACAGGTATACAATAATGGAGAAACATGACCCTAATTTTCTTGCAATTGCCAAATTATTTATTTATTAATTTCCTAAAGTTAAGCCCCGGTCCATTTTCTTTATAGATGAAGAATATAAAATAATGCTTGCAAAGTAGACAGCCATTAAGTTAAAAGGCTGCGTGTGACCCTTTCATTCAAATTATTTTTAACGTAATACTAAATATTACCAGGGTTTTACAGGTAAAATGATGTAATTATTACTTCATATTTTAGTAAGTTATATAATTTTAATACGACATTAAAAGCGTTATTGTCTAGGCTCTTACCATATTATTAGCTTTTACATTTAAAGCTTGTTTTGCTTGTTAACTTACTTGATGCTCAATACAATTTAAATTAATTTGGTTGATTAAAAAATTAAAAGTATTCAACTAAACTATTTAAAATACGTGAATAAAATCGATAACAGAAGACATTTTTACATATATATGTGGGATGGTATGGTGAAATCTAGTGGATATTTAGTTAAACAACAAAATCTATTATTTTTTCCAAAAAAATACCATTCGTAACATCGTTGTCAATCTTATATCTGTCATTTATATTTTCTTCTTTTAAAATAAAACTCGTGTGCCAGTGTGAATTAACCAAAAAGTACCGATCTCCCTACTTATATATGAAATATTTTTTTTAAATAAATAATTAACTAAAATTTCTATCAAAGTCTTATCTCAAGTCTTTAGAACAGTAGAAATATAACGAAATGAAAACATTTTTAAAACTCTGCATCGTCACAAGAGAAAATACCTCCTTGAAGTGAATAATGAACCCAAATGCGTGTTTTGGTTGATATTAGGGCCTCGAGAGGATACCATTGTTAGGACAAATTACGAGATGAGATCCCCCTTTATGCTGTGTACTCAGAGCCAAGTTTGAGGTCGATTGAGGTGACAAACGATGACCTCGCTGTCTCGTCGGAGATAATGTGGTTTATTATTACAGTAGATTAGCGCACATTGTTGGGTGTTCAGTCACTAATTTTTACTTTTTGACTTGTGCGAAATTGAAATATTTTGTTTATAGGTCCTAAGCGAATTTACTGAAAATCTAATGTTTTTTTGTCTTATATTCAAAGATTTTGTTTTTCTTTAAGCTGTGTTCATGAAATATTGTTACGCCGGTAAGAGTAACGCCATCCGTCATCGAATAGCAAAGACGAATATCGAAAGAACAAGTAATATCGAGAACGCTCGAGCAGAGCGTAACACCATCTATTGTAAAATAACGGAAACACATATCGAAACGACTGGACTTGCCGGGAATGCTCTCGATAATTGTAGAGATTTCGTATCGACTATAAAAGCGTTGCAGAGATGACAAGAAGACAGTTAGTTATCTTATGTACTCGCCGCGAAACGGAACGAATCACCTGGAGCGAAGCGGAAGAAGCGAATTACGAAATGTAAAGTGTTCTATAATAGTTCTAAGTAGTCTAGAGTTTTAATTTGTACTTCGGTGGAAGTTTTATTTATCCTGAACCCCAGCGAGAAACAATATTGTTACGCTGGTAAGACTAACGCCATCTATCGCTGAATGGTCGAACGAATATCGAAGGATCTAGTAGCACCTAGAACGCTCGAGAAGTACAACGCTATCTATTGTCAGATAGCAGAAACACAATACTCGAAATGTGTTGAATATTCTCGATAAATCAAGGGATCGGCTATAAAAGCGTTGCAGAGATGGCACGCAGTCAGTCACCTCATTCCGATAGAGGCACCCGTCACGTGCGGACGTGCTCATTGTCCACTCGATCGCCCGGTCTTTGTTCGCCCGGCTTTTGTTAGCCCGGCCATTGTTCGCGCGGCCTGTGTTCGTGATACATCTGCCGACCAAGTGTGTTTCCTGGAAGCTTTTATTTGTTTTGTTTTAGTTATTTTTGTGTTCGTGGAACATTTGCCGACAAAGTGTTTTCCTGCAAGTATTTATTTGTTTTGTTTCTTTTTGTAATTTCTGTTTTGTTGAGCTTTTTCTTTGTCCTGTAGTAATCGCGCCGCATTGCCACCTGTGTTCAATAGAACCGCTCAGGTCCGAGAAGTTGGGGCCTCGCCGCAAGGCGAGTGTTTTCAAGACCCGGGGCCGCCCCACCTGGGTACTCAGCGATCATGGACGCTGTATTCGCGCAATTCCTCCGACTTCGCCACCCACAGCTCGCCTCAGAGTTTCTGGCCTTCAAGGCCAATCACACTGCGAGCCCTCTCGAGGACTCCGCCGCGCTCGCTGCTCCTGCGTCGCCTGTACCTGCGTGCAGAGCTTCTGCATTGAGCACCGCAGCCTCTGTCGTGCCTGCCGCTCCCGTGTCGCCTATACTGGCGAGAAAAGCTGCTGCGTCGTCCGCCGTGACCATCGTTTCAGCTGAGCGATCATCCGCGGCCTCCGTCGCGCCCTCTAAAACACCTACACTTGCTCGTAGGTCGCCTGCACCCGCCTCCTCGTGCTCCGACTCTGACTCGGACATGGAGGTTGACCTCGCCCCCGCCTCATCGACGGATGGATTCACCCTGGTACAGAAGGGTAAGAAGCGTGCCGCGGAGTCTCGAGCTCCCGCGGCCGCTAAAATTAGCAAAGCCGTGAACGCGTCGCGCCCCCGCCCTCAGACTCCCGTTGCGCCCCCAACCCGTGCCACTCCGTCGCCGCGTCCGGTGGCACAAAATAAAACCCAGACCCCTCCCCCGGTTATCCTTCAGGAGAAGGCAGCTTGGGATCGAGTTTGCCTGGCCCTTAAGGCCAAAAATATAAATTTCACGAATGCCCGTAACCTCGAACGGCATCATCAAAACACCCGACGACCATAGGGCCCTCTCTTCTTACCTCCGTAAGGAACGTATAAGTTTCCATACTTATACGCTCCAGGAGGAGCGCGAACTCCGCGTTGTAATACGCGGAATCCCTAAAGAGTTAGATGTAGAGCTCGTCAAGGCCGATCTGTTAGAACAGGGCTTTCCAGTGAATTCTGTGCACCGTATGCACACCGGTCGCGGTAGGGAGCCATATAATATGGTTCTAGTCACCCTCCAGCCTACCCCCGAGGGTAAGAAAATCTTCAACACACAGACCGTCTGTAGGCTCTCCGGTATCGCCATCGAAGCCCCCCATAAAAAAGGCACTCCTAGCCAGTGCCATAACTGTCAATTGTACGGGCACTCTTCCCGTAACTGTCACGCGCGCCCCCGATGTGTTAAGTGTTTGGGCGATCACGCCACGGCCCTCTGCGCTCGCGACCAAATAACCGCGACGGAACCGCCTAGCTGCGTCCTGTGTCGAACACAGGGTCACCCCGCGAATTACCGTGGTTGCCCCCGAGCCCCTAAAATAAATCGCCGCGTCGCCCGCCAAAACCGCCTCCGAGCTTCCGGCCCAGACATCAAAGCCTCGGCACCCTCTGCGTCGCAGGCTAAGCCAGCGTTCGTTCCGGCGGCGGTGCCCAGTGTCTCGGCCTGGGCAAAACCGCTGCCGTACACGAACACGGCTACAACTCCCTCCTCCGCGATTCGTCCCGCCCCCGCGACTCGTCCCTCTCCCGCGACTTGCCCTCCGACCGCGTCCGACAATCTCGCTTTAGCGATCGACTTCTTTCAGTCGATCAACTTTGAGCGCGTTAACGCTTTGGGCGACGCCATTCGCGCTGCCTCCACTGCACAACACTTTATCGCCGTTGTGCAGGAATACGCCGACGTATACGCGTCACTAAATACGTACGTCCTCCCCTCACTCCGCCGGTAATCAATGGCGTATATAAGTAGAATAAAGCCCCTATCCGTAACGATAGGATTTTTTAACGCTTACGGTCTCGCAAATCAACGTGATCAGGTTTCTGACTTTTTGCGTGACCATCAAATTGATATCTTTTTAGTGCAGGAGACCCTACTTAAGCCCGCGCGCCGTGACCCTAAAATCGCGAACTATAACATGGTCAGGAACGACAGGCTCTCTGCCCGTGGTGGTGGTACCGTCATTTACTATAGAAGAGCCCTGCATTGCGTCCCGCTCGATCCTCCCGCGCTCGCTAATATCGAAGCATCAGTGTGCCGAATCTCACTGACGGGACACGCGCCGATCGTTATCGCGTCCGTTTATCTTCCACCGGATAAGATCGTTCTAAGCAGTGATATCGAGGCGCTGCTCGGTATGGGGAGCTCTGTCATTCTGGCGGGCGACCTAAATTGTAAACACATCAGGTGGAACTCACACACCACAACCCCGAATGGCAGGCGGCTTGACGCGTTAGTCGATGATCTCGCCTTCGATATCGTCGCTCCGCTAACCCCGACTCACTACCCGCTAAATATCGCGCATCGCCCGGATATACTCGACATAGCGTTATTAAAAAACGTAACTCTGCGCTTACACTCGATCGAAGTAGTTTCAGAGTTAGATTCAGACCACCGTCCCGTCGTTATGAAGCTCGGTCGCGCTCCCGATTCCGTTCCCGTCACGAGGACTGTGGTGGATTGGCACACGCTGGGCATCAGCCTGGCTGAATCTGATCCACCATCGCTCCCGTTTAACCCGGACTCTATCCCGTCTCCTCAGGATACCGCTGAAGCCATAGACATCTTAACGTCACACATCACCTCGACATTAGATAGGTCATCGAAACAAGTTGTAGCGGAGGACTTCCTTCACCGCTTCAAATTGTCCGACGATATTAGGGAACTCCTTAGAGCTAAGAACGCCTCGATACGCGCCTACGACAGGTATCCTACCGCAGAAAATCGTATTCGAATGCGTGCCCTACAACGCGACGTAAAGTCTCGCATCGCCGAAGTCCGAGATGCCAGATGGTCTGATTTCTTAGAAGGACTCGCGCCCTCCCAAAGGTCTTACTACCGCTTAGCTCGTACTCTCAAATCGGATACGGTAGTAACTATGCCCCCCCTCGTAGGCCCCTCAGGCCGACTCGCGGCGTTCGATGATGACGAAAAAGCAGAGCTGCTGGCCGATACATTGCAAACCCAGTGCACGCCCAGCACTCAATCCGTGGACCCTGTTCATGTAGAATTAGTAGACAGTGAGGTAGAACGCAGAGCCTCCTTGCCACCATCGGATGCGTTACCACCCGTCACCTCGATAGAAGTTAAAGACTTGATCAAAGACTTACGTCCTCGCAAGGCTCCCGGTTCCGACGGTATATCTAACCGCGTTATCAAACTTCTACCCGTCCAACTCATCGTGATGTTGGCATCTATTTTCAATGCCGCTATGGCGAACTGTATCTTTCCCGCGGTGTGGAAAGAAGCGGACGTTATCGGCATACATAAACCCGGTAAACCAAAAAATCATCCGACGAGCTACCGCCCGATTAGCCTCCTCATGTCTCTAGGCAAACTGTATGAGCGTCTGCTCTACAAACGCCTCAGAGACTTCGTCTCATCCAAGGGCATTCTCATCGATGAACAATTCGGATTCCGTACAAATCACTCATGCGTTCAACAGGTGCACCGCCTCACGGAGCACATTCTTGTGGGGCTTAATCGACCAAAACCGTTATACACGGGAGCTCTCTTCTTCGACGTCGCAAAAGCGTTCGACAAAGTCTGGCACAATGGTTTGATTTTCAAACTATTCAACATGGGCGTGCCGGATAGTCTCGTGCTCATCATACGGGACTTCTTGTCAGATCGCTCTTTTCGATATCGAGTCGAGGGAACCCGCTCCTCCCCACGACCTCTCACAGCTGGAGTCCCGCAAGGCTCTGTCCTCTCACCCCTCCTATTTAGCTTATTCGTCAACGATATTCCCCGGTCGCCGCCGACCCATTTAGCTTTATTCGCCGACGACACGACTGTTTACTATTCTAGTAGAAATAAGTCCCTAATCGCGAAGAAGCTTCAGAGCGCAGCCCTAGCCCTAGGACAGTGGTTCCGAAAATGGCGCATAGACATCAACCCAGCGAAAAGTACTGCGGTGCTATTTCAGAGGGGAAGCTCCACACGGATTTCCTCCCGGATTAGGAGGAGGAATCTCACACCCCCGATTACTCTCTTTAGACAACCCATACCCTGGGCCAGGAAGGTCAAGTACCTGGGCGTTACCCTGGATGCATCGATGACATTCCGCCCGCATATAAAATCAGTCCGTGACCGTGCCGCGTTTATTCTCGGTAGACTCTACCCCATGATCTGTAAGCGGAGTAAAATGTCCCTTCGGAATAAGGTGACACTTTACAAAACTTGCATAAGGCCCGTCATGACTTACGCGAGTGTGGTGTTCGCTCACGCGGCCCGCACACACATAGACACCCTCCAATCCCTACAATCCCGCTTTTGCAGGTTAGCTGTCGGGGCTCCGTGGTTCGTGAGGAACGTTGACCTACACGACGACCTGGGCCTCGAATCAATTCGGAAATACATGAAGTCAGCGTCGGAACGATACTTCGATAAGGCTATGCGTCATGATAATCGCCTTATCGTTGCCGCCGCTGACTACTCCCCGAATCCTGATCATGCAGGAGCCAGTCACCGTCGACGCCCTAGACACGTCCTTACGGATCCATCAGATCCAATAACCTTTGCATTAGATGCCTTCAGCTCTAATTCTAGGGGCAGGCTTAGGGACCCCGGTAACCGTACTCGTCGAACTCGACAAAGAGGTCGACGTGCAACCTAACCCATGCATCAGCCCGCTGAGTTTCTCGCCGGATCTTCTCAGCGGGTCGCGATTCCGATCCGGTAGTAGATTCATTCGCGAAACAATTGCTCTTGAGTTGTTAGGTCTCCTTCGGAGGTGCTCGGGCAGTTGTTAGCAAATCCCACCCCTCTTGGCTGAGCCTTTGCTCGCCCACCTGTCCTGGTGAAACTGGAAAGGCCTTCGGGCCACCAGTAAACTTTCAATCATAAAAAAACGCAGTCAGTCAGTAATCGGAACTACTCGAAGCGAAACAGCGAACGGATCACCTGAAGCGAAGCGGAAGAAGCGAATTGAGAATTTTAAAGTGTTTGTGAAGTGTTCTAAGTGTTGAATACAGTTTTTAGTTGTACTTTAGTGTAACATTTATTTATCCCGAACCCCAGTGCGTTACAATATAAATAGGGAGTGCCAATAAGTTTTTTCGCCTATTTTATACCTCCAACTTAGTGAACACAATACTATAATAATATCACGACTTACAATATAAACCTGCCTGTAGTCCAAAACGTCAATGCAAATTGAATCTAATAACGTTACCATTTTGTTATAATATATATATAGTATTCTTGTGTGCTATTAAAAATTGTTTTTGTCGTCAAAAAACCTAATGAATAAATCCTAAGTCGTGTCCATTGTAACCGTATTTTGAATCATGATGAAGTTTGGAAATTTGTTTTTGTATTGTGTATTTGTATAACCAGTGAATATTTTTCTAAAAGTAATCAAAGAATATATCAAAAATGTCCATCCTCTCTATAGCTGTAAGTAATTAAGTGATGAATCATCTTTTTTTTTTATTGTTATGAAAAGACACTTAATTATCTTGAGTAAGAACTAATCAATCTTCTAATTAGTAAGACAGATTGGGGTGATCACGCAGAAAAATAACGCTTTTATTAATTATGATGAATTAAAATTTGTAACTGTTTGCTTTGAGGAACTGTAGCAAAATTAAAGTATAATTTATCTTTTAAGAACAACTGAAAAAAATCTGCATTTCAATTTGGGAGTTAGTAACATATGATGTATATTTTTTTGATGCCAATTATCATTTGGTATCAATTAGTGTTGGAGTACTAACTGAACTTCGACCACACGAGCGAAGCCACTAGTAGCAGCTAGTGATCTATAGGTTTGAGAATCAACCCATGCATCAGCCCGCTGAGTTTCTCGCCGGATCTTCTCAGCGGGACGCGATTCCGATCCGGTAGTAGATTCATTCGCGAACCAATTGCTCTTGAGTTGTTAGGTCTCCTTCGGAGGCGCTCGGGCAGTTGTTAGCAAATCCCACCCTTCCTAGCTGTACCTTTGCTCACCCACCTGTTCTGGTGAAACTGGAAAGGCCTCCGGGCCACCAGTAATCTTTCAATCACAAAAAAATAAAATAATATTTGAGAATGTGGTATCAAAAAGTTTCCTTTCATGATCCTCGAGTTGAGAGAACTACTAACTAGTAGTCTATTGTGTTACACTACGTCGCCGTTGGGGTGTTGCAGTAGGCGTCTTCGGAGGTTAGTGTTCGATTCCAACAATAAAACTTGGGGCAAGCATTAAAAATGAAATCAACTCATAAATTTTGTTTATCAATCCATTTTGGAGCGCTTCAACTTATAAATCCAAAACTAATAACCCGTAATGACAACGCAAACGTCCTGAGAGAAGCCAGCTTTGACTTTGCTATCATATCGCGGCACCATTCAACCCGAGCCTTCTCCAATTTGAATCGCCCTATGAAATTTCGTGGCATACGGCAAAAAACGATTGCAAATACCCCTGTGTGGATCTGAAGTACACGTCCCGATTTAATCTGCTGTTAAATATTAAACATGAGCATGATTCACCCATTGTATATTGTGCTTAAATTCGGCGATTAATAATAGCGATATCTAGCGGCGAACAGTTCAATTTCAAAAAGACATTTTAATTTCATACGCATAAACTTACTGACTTCCACTGCTGGGTATAGAAAGCATTAATTTAACTCATAAAAAATCAGAGATCTAGTTTTCTCAAGGTGAGTGCGGTATTCGTGTAGTCATGGATTCCGATAACAACTAATATAAGTTAGGCTGTAAGCTAGATTGTTCACTTTCTTTTTATTGCTTAGATGGATGGACGAGCTCATAGCCCTCCTGGTGTTAAGTGGTTACTGGAGCCCATAGACATCTACAACGTAAATGCGCCACCCACCTTGAGATATAAGTTCTAAGATCTCAGTGTAGTTACAACGGCTGCCCTGCCCTTCAGATCGAAACGAATTACTGCTGCACGGCAGAAATAGGCAGGGCGGTGGTACTTACCCGCGCGGACTCACAAGAGGTCCTACCACCAGTAAATCACTTCAACAACAAAAAGAAAAGGAATAGGAATATAGCATTTGGTATCACCTGGCTATTTCTGCCGTAGCTGCTATAATACTACAGAGCTGTTAGTTTAAACTTATGTCTTACGGTGGGTGGCGGTAAATGTCATAGGTCAATGAACTGAAATGAAATGAACTCGTTCAAAAAAAAATTTTCCTATCGTATTTAAGTAGGTATTTGTCATAATAACAAACCACCCGATTTTTGAAAGCTGTTTTGTTTATTTCAGATAAACTAGCCTAAGATGACCTTGTATGGCGATCGCTCTCAACCACTTTTGGAAGTATTAAGTCATGACAAATTAACAAGATACATAAGGAATCTCGAAAAAATATATCAATAAAAGTAATATTCCACTGGAATTGAACAAGCTTCGTACGCAATATCGCACCAACTAAAAAAGAAACATTTCTAATCAGACCAGACATTATCAAGATTTTATTCGCAAAGTAGATAGAATTTCCCACGTAATGTAAATCGTTTATTACATTTCCTTAAACGCTAAGAGGGTTTCGCTTACGATAAATTTTTGGGAAGCGCCGTGGAATTTCTGTAGGAAGCAAAAACACGTTTTAAGACACACTCCGGAATTCGGCAATTATCTTCTTTTGAGACCTTACCGACAGTATTCAGCTGAGAAGAATGTTACATTAACTTTAATACAACTGAATGATTACGTTGTAACTTACTAAAATTAGAAATTCTTGATTTGAACACTTATTTATTGCGTTTACACAATAGTTTATCCTGTGTTTGTCGTCTGATAGTACATAATATATAATTAGCATATTTCCGTGCTTAGAATATTTAATATATAAATATATCTAATATTTTTTTATGTTTTGGAATGAGCAGTGAATTGACAAATATATTTCAAATGTTTAAATGAGTATTTTATTTGTAAATATGAGCAAACCAATGCGTAGTCTTCAGCGATCGTATAATTGCGCCTCTTTATGTTATGAAAAAGTTACAAGTTACAAGGAATAAAAACATTTTTGGATGTTTTGGATTCAATGTATTAATAATATTTAAGAAATGTATTTATATTTTGCAGATTAGGTTCAGAGCACTTTTTTCTCAATTTAATGATAAACAACAGATGATAGCTTTTATCACGTTGTTATCAAAATGAGTTTTTTAATTTTTTTCATATCGGTTTTACTTATCATTATTTATTTTCACATAAGCATTTGTATGTCGCATCCAGACACGACAAGCGAAGCGAAAGCGTGCCACATAGTGAATGTGAGCCGCAACTACTCGTCAAACATCGGCTAACTTCGGGTGGTCTTCTTCGGCAAAACCGAAGTGTCATCGCTCGGGTTGAATCGAAATACATTCGTTGCCTGACTTAGGAAGAGAGAACACGTCTCGGAGCTGTTATCGTTTCGTACTGCCAAATCTTTTTGCACGATTACCCGCCATACGCACACCATGTCAAGAAACAATGAAGATATCTACCAATTCTGTGACATCTTGCTGGCGGTAGGACCTCTTGTGAGTTCGCACGGGTAGGTACCACCACCCTGCCTATTTCTGCCGTGAAGTAGTAATGCACTTCGGTTTGAAGGGTGGGGTAGCCGTTGTAACTATACTGAGACCTTAGAAATTATATCTCAAGGTGGGTGGCGCATTTACGTTGTAGATGTCTATGGGCCCCAGTAACCACTTAACACCAGGTGGGCTGTGAGCTCGTCCACCCATCTAAGCAATAAAAAATAAAAATAATGGATATAAAACTTGGATATTATTCTCTATACTTTTCTATTACTGTTTTCACGAAAATTGGGCTCAGATTTCATTATGTTTTACTTCTTTATATATTTCTTATTTTAATCCAAAATAACCAAAATACTCTTTCAAATATGAACTCTTCGAAAACAACTTCATGTTGTTTATACTACGTTTTAAAAACAATGGGCCCATCCCTCAGGCTGTGTTCGGTTCCTTCAAAACATTTTCTGGAAACAAATCCTAAAATGTCCTAAAATGCAAAACATCTAACAAATTGTATATCAAAATACAGTAGGTTTTAACAGATTCCAAAAAAGGGATGTTTTTTATGTTCGACTGTATTTTTATGTGTGTTGTATTTGCTGATTCTTCCATTATTTTTGACCAATTTTAAAACTCATTTTTTCTTTTGTAGTACTCTCGGGGTAATTTTACTCTTGACGTTCGTTTTCAGATATTTTTTAAATTGCTTCGTTTCAAGGCTGACACTGAGTTTTCGTTTAAAAATTTAATATAATAAATAACAAAGTTAAGCCAAATATCTACATATTAATACGTGAAGCAAAAACTTTGTAACCCTTTTTACGAAAATTGCGCGGACGGAGGAGTATGAAATTTTCCACACTTCTAGAGAATATAGAGAAGAAATGCACAATGCTAATATTTTTTTTTAAATAATGTATAAAATATACATTAAATCAGTAAAGAAAATATTACACATACTACATACCATGTATTTGACGCACACACGCATGCATACTATTTATTGTCAAACTTTTGATCTTGACGTCTGTGGTCAAATTGAGAATAGATTAAATATTGTTTGTCTTTATTGATATTTTTTTATAGTATAGCCTTGGCGAAATTTGTGATTATAGTATGTGTACAAACTTACAATTCCAATTAATTATAGTCGAATTTCGACTACTGCGGGACCTCTAGTAATAACTAAAATGACAAAGATGGGAATAGTGAAATCGTCATAAATGAAAATAAGGTCAAGGTAAAATTCATGAGACCTTAAATATATAATTAAATAATTAAATAAATGAATTTCAAAAACATGAAATGATTTTTCGAACAGTATTTTTTGCTCTTACATAAAATAAAATAAAAAAAACTCAGTAAATTTCTCGGTAATGAAATTTAAAAATAGATCTATACAACGTTCAACGATATCAGTTCGTTGAAATTTATAGTGGAAACCTAAAAAACAAACATTCGAATATAAATACATACGTCCAAAATATTAAAGAGAAAAAATTCCTACTTCCTAAGAGTGTAAAGCTAAGCCACTACTGCTACTTCCTCGTCACCCGTCACACTCGTAATTCCCTAATCTAATTTAATAACATATTCTTTCCTTAAAAACATGCTAATCCCACCCCTGCCCTTGGGTCATTTGGGTTTTTATAAAAATCAGAACAAGTTCAAAACTATTTACAGATAAAATGCATTTAAAGACATGCGAGTAAACCCAAGCAGAGAATATGAGCGGAAATAAGAAAACTCTGTGTTTGCTGAAACAATTAGTGCTCCTGAGAAAAATACTTGGTCTCTCAGTTCAATACGGGATGTTTGTTCTCTGATATGTATATAATTATGATCGTTGTATTAAGAAAGCCGTTTCCTGTGTGAACTATTAGTTATCTACGCGATAAATATAAAATGGATTCTGCTTATTAGCAGCATTTTTCTTCTGACATAGATCAATAGTTAAGTAAGCAAAATTGAATTCAACTTTTAGGTGGAAGGACCTCTTGTAAGTCCGCGCGGGTAGGTACCACCACCCGACCTATTTCTGCCGTGAAGCGTTTCGGTTTGAAGGCTGGGGCAGCCGTTGTAACTTTACTTGAGACCTTAGAGCTTATATCTCAAGGTGGGTGGCGCGTTTACGTTGTAGATGTCTATGAGCTCCAGTAACCACTGGACACCAGGTGGGCTGTGAGCCACCCGTCTAAGATAAAAAAACGATCATCGTTTTTATATGCTTCTGCATGTGACTAAAAATATTATGGCGAACTTCCACATCGCAGCGCGAAAATTACAAACAACAAATACACATTTTCTTCGTTGAATTACTTATCGCTGAGAAACAGAAGTTCGTCTGAGTGAGCGTTCACGTCCCTTTGTTTTCCCGAAGTTTTCAATTTCAACACATTCCGGGAGTATTTTACGATGCTTACGTATTCGAACTCGATACGCTTAAGTACCAAACCATCTTAAACGGGCTCAGGCAGCTAATAAAAGAGGGTTTCGATGCGAGCAACTCCAAATGAGGACTCTAAACACCTGTTTGTTATTCCATGTTTTTCGTTACGCGGAATTCGGGAAAACCAAGGGTTGGCTTTACGACTTTTTTTCTTGGGGTAATTTATTTGTACGGTTATCTTTTGAATCTGTATTGAGATGGTGCAAGAAATGATAACGAAGTTTCTGGAAGGATGTATCTAGTTTTACCCGGTTTTTAGGTAAGAAGGCGAAACTTACGTCATACCATATGCTGGTAAAGTCGACCTAAAGGATAAGGTCCGGTGCATTCGTATCGAGCGATGCAACGGTGTTCGAATCCCGCAGGCGGGTACCAATTTTTCTAATAAAATCTAATACGTAGTTAACAAATGCTCACGATTGACTTCCACTGTGAAGAAATAACATCGTGTAATAAAAATCAAACCCGCAAAATTATAATTTGCGTAATTACTGGTACTGACTCACTCACTCTTGTGAGTCGGCACGGGCACGGTACCACCACCCCGCCTATTTCTGCCGTGAAGCAGTAATACGTTTCTTTTTGAAAGGTGGGGCAACCGTTGTAACTATACTGAGACCTTAGAACTCATATCTCAAGGCATTTACGTTTTAGATATCTATGGGCTCCATTAACCACTTAACACCAGGTGGGCTGTGAGCTTGTCCACCTATATAAGCAATAAATAAATAAAAATGGTACCAGATCATTCACGAGAGACAAGATAACGTTAATGATGCAACTCACATTGAGATATGAGGTTGTATTTTCGAAAAATATGTTGCAAAACGGCTGATGCACAAGTCAAAATACAACACGTGATTACTTTACGGCACAGAGGCTCACGATACTCCCAAATAAAAATAATGACTAACCCGACTTTTACTCTCAGATACCTTTATACGTACGAAAATGAGCGTCACCGGTAGACTGCGGCTTGAGCGTGCCCCTGACTTTGATGATGCCCATGAGCTACACGAATCACTATTCCAATTCTCTTCAGCATACGAAGGCAATAAAACAGATCTGCAAATAGCAGCAGCATAGAAGTAAAAACAATTACCGTAATATATAATAGAATGTAACTAGTTTTAAAATATGAACAGTTACAATTCTCAATTAATGTCAATGTGAATCATTCTTCATTATGTCACCTAAATAATCTTAATTTTTTTTATTATTGTGTTCTATAATCTTAAAATCGCCAGCGGCTTAGTCAAATTCAAAGGCTGTGCAACGCTGAATAGAACTCACTTCGACGATACGAAGCCTTATTGTAACTGACAGAGTCTAATTATAAATCAAACAATGACTTAACGTGCTGTAATCCATAATATAACCATACCTAGAACCTAAATATTTTAAATTTATATTGTTCAATAAATAAATACCGTTATATAACGTGAGATAAAAATAAAGGTTAGAAAGTCGGTAGGCAGCGGCTTGGCTCTGCTCCTGGCATTGCTGAAGTCCATGGGCGACTGTAACCACTCAGCATCAGGTGGGCTGTATGTTCGTCTGCCTACACGGGGAATTATGAAGAAAAAAAAAAGGATCAAGCCGCAACGGACTACCGGGCCGCAAGTACAAAATAACATCATCTATTAAAACTACTTTTTACTGGTGGTATGCATCTTGTGAGCCCAAACAGGTAGGTACTACCACTCTGCCGCGAAGCGTTTCGATAGGAAGGATTGGGCAGCCGTTATACTGAAAACGGAGTCTTAGAACTCATATCTCAAGATGGGTGGTGGTATTTACGAAATCTACGGGCCCCAGTGACCACTTAACACCATCCGGTAGGCAGCAGCTTGGCTCTGTCCCTGGCATTGCTGAAGTCCATGGACGACGGTAGCCACTCACCATCAGGTGGGCCGTATGCGCGTCTGCCTACAAGGGCAATAAAAAAAAAAAAAAGAAAAAAAAAAGAGGTGGGCCTTGAGCTCGTCGACCCATCTTAACATAAATAAATAAAAACACTTTTACGTAAAACATCCCGAGCTTATTATTTTCGATGATTCAAATATTTTATAGGTTTCGCAGTTTAGTTCATTATGACAGTCGTTCTCGTTAAAATTATTTTAATTATTGGTCCCGAAGAAAAACAACACCACGATGTTCGCTGCACACAATTAATTGAAAATGCAGCTTCATTTGTAGAATTAATGATCGCAAAATAACGTTCAGCACAAAAAAAGGAAAGACCAGGCGATAGAATATTAAGAAAAATTATGAAAATGTCTTTCACGCCACTTTTCATAATAAAGATCAACTAGATTTTTCAAAGTCATAAAAAAAACAGCGAATGTGACGAAAGAGATATTGTTTCCGCAACTAATGATGATACGATGAATGATGTACGTACATATACATTATATATATCAAAATTTAACTCCATAATCCACAAATGCACCCGTCGATATAAAATGTTGGTGGAACACAGTACGAATAATATTATGTAGTTCTTCAAAAAGAGATACAATCTGGGTACTGGCGCTGGTTTTGACTCCGAACATAATTTCTGTAAACACAGACAGTGCTTAGTACTGTCGAGAAATGGTTTCTAGCTGTTTCACTGTTTTATTATTTTTATTTTTAAATGCCCTGAGTGTTTGTGTTTATCCTATAATATAAAATAAAATACTAAAAAAAGATTCACTTCACTAATTGTAATTCCTTCTGCTTGATGATCTTAAAATAAACGATTTCTTTTTATTACAAGTTGAAGTAATATTTACGAAATTCGTTCGTCAACCGAGTTGCAAAAATGTTACACCAATAAAACTTATTTGAGACCGCTACTAGAGCAATATAATTTGTGACACAATAAAAATTACCCTGAGAATTATTGCCGCGTAAAAACCCTGCACATAAAACAAAACACTAAATTTAGTGAGCTCGCTTGCTCTAAAGAAGGTTTCACGAAATGGTCTAGTGATGAAGAAAGGCGGCTGCTCAATTTCAACCTACTACCTACCTACAGCTTTCAACCTACCAAAAATTAATAGTAACCTTGACTCACACTCTCTCGTCTATCTTATTACTTCCCCTACTAATAATAGTAAACAGGATGAAATTATATTATATATTATACATATTTTTTCTAAGCTGTTGATGACTTTTTGTTAGTTTTTAATTGCACTGTATGTATTTTTTTCTTAGTTTTAAATATATATTTATATTATTAATTTAGTATTTAATAAATAAATAAGGTATATAAACGCATATACTAATACTATGAAGAACAAACCTAGGTACTGACTAGGTAGCTTTTAGGTATTATCCATTTGTCACTTTAAATTTTTTTAAGTATAAAATTAGGATATACGAGTAAGTAAATATGTATATCCCAAGACACACAAAGAAACAACTTTCCAATTACAAATTGAACTTGTCATTAGCTCTTTGTTTGAACAATTCGAACTCGTATTTGTGTCGCTACACACCCATATTACTGCCCCACAAAGCCAGCGTGGTAATCAAAGTGGCCGGTAGACATGGACCACAGCAAAGGGAAACTTTACATGTAATTTGTGTGTGGCTCGGTCGTGTCCAGATACAAGTTCATAATTGCTTCAAAACATTTAACACTGACGAAAATTTTTAAGGAATGCCTTTTTGGGGCTTTTCGTTGTTAAATAGCAAAAGTGTTTTTTTGAAGTGAAAACTTCTTTAGAATCGTTGTGATTTCAAACCGGATGCAACGGAAAAAACGACAGGTAAGAGACACAAATACAAAAATGTGTAGGATGAAGCCAGCAAAGAATGAGACAGAAATATACATACTATTTAATACAGCGCCATCTGTGAGATTTTTTAATACTAACGTGTGTATGAAAGCTCTTGTAGTGAATTTTAATTTAGGATTATACGTGAAATTAAAATATCAATTCACAGAGGGCGCTACCTTACAATTATTTACTAATGACAAAATTTTACATATACTTAAGACGTTTAGGATAATTGTATTTTAATTTTGGAAGGTTTCACTTCTACCACGTGTGAATTGCACACATTTTTTTTTATCATTTGATCCTCTGTCTGTTCATATGTTGCCGATATTTTACTCGGGAACTATTGGCACTGAATGGCGTTTATTAGCTAGGTCATATTAGGAAGAATGGAAAAGAGAACCCCACCGTTTTTGCTACAACCCAAGCCGAGTAATAATAATATGATAATTTATAATAGATAGTTAAGGGATCTCGAAAGATCTGTTAAGTTCCTTGCCAAGGTCTATACCAAATAGTTTCACTGCACGTTCAATTACGAGTAGTATAAGGGAGCGCCTTTTAAACATGCTGTATTAGGATGAAATGATTTTCTTCTACGTAATTTTGTAATGTGGAAATTTGGATACGTGTCAAGGTTCGATGACATAGCCATTGGCTTAAAATTTAGACTACCACCACTTTATTACCACAATTTTATTACCACCATTTGGGACCCCCAGATAGAGTCATTGCGTTTAAGTCTTCATTGTTCTGCAAAACAGATGATGATGCTGCTTGCGATACAATGACTGCTTCATGGCAGAATTAAACAGAATTGTGACACCAAATCGTGAGCGCTTGCAATATGTTCTTAATACCAGTAAACGTATGACTATTACCAATTTTAATTCATTACTGAATAACATTTTAAATATAAATCTTTTTTTTATTGCTAGATGGGTGGACGAGCTCACAGCTCACAGCTCACCTGGTGTTAAGTGGTTACTGGAGCCCATAAACATCTACAACGTAAATGCGCCACCCACCTTGAGATATAAGTTCTAAGTTCTCAAGTATAGTTACAACGCCTGCCCCACCCTTTAAACCGAAACGCATTACTGCTCCACGGCAGAAATAGGCAGGGCGGTGGTACCTACCCGCGCGGACTCACAAGAGGCCCTACCACCAGTAAATCACAAGAGATCCTACCACCAGTAAAACTGCAGTGACGTTGCGACTGTGTCTTGCGAATTACATGCATAAATAACATTCATACTAATATTATAAAGCTGAAGAGTTTGTTTGTTTGAACGCGCTAATCTCAGGAACTATTGGTCCGATTTGAAAAATTCTTTCAGTGTCAGATAGCCCATTTATTGAGAAATGCTATATGCTATATAACATCACGCTAAGACCAATAGGACCAATAGGACCCAGCGGCGCACCAATAAGAATGTTTCAAAATCGGGGTATTTTTTCTTTTTGAGTCACTATACGTAAATATACGCCAAAGTAACAATTCGACGCGGACAAAGTCGCGGGCAAAAGCTAGTTAGATTAATAATTGAATGCAAATTTTCTAGTAAATGGATAACAATGTGCTTGCTATACGTAGTCAATAACAGTAATCCTGTTACAATAAAATCAAAAGAAATATAGATAAGTGTCCTTATTCTTGAGCGACCAAGGTCAGAAAGTTTCTAACGCGTGGGTACGTCAATTTTGGACAGAGCTATTTCCACGTTATCTCGATGGTCGTTCTGTATCACCCCGGGGAGCGTCCGGCGCCAGATCGGATCCTGATCAAATTACATATTTTATGAATCCACAGAGAGTTTTATGAGAACACCTAACAAGACGACGGTCACGTTTGTACAGGCAAAGTGACTAATAAATTTGTCTGAAACTGTCTTTTGTTCTTGTAATAGAAACTAGACGAATAAATAAATTTAAAATGTTAAGTCGTAATTCAAAACAAAAGCCAAAATCTGTATAATACGTCACACAAAACAAATGAAGTTGGGACTACCGAATCTTGTTTTTCATATATTGATTTAAACGAGCAATTCTTGTATATTAATATATATATGTATATAATCTGAATCTCGGAAACGGTTCCAAAGATTTTCATAAAATTTAGTATACAGGGGATTTCGGGGGCGATAAATCGATCTAGCTACGATTTATTTTCAGAAAATGTTGTTTTGTTCGTGTTTTCAATAATCAACTCTTCCCGACATCTATTGGCGAATAATAATACTATTTTTTTTAATTGAGGGCAACTAACCTCTTCAAAGACACAACAAGATGGCGTTATCAAAAAAATTCATTATAAGAGTATTTATTATTTATCCCGCTTTAACTGTATTCGAATTCAATGATAATTCTTAGTTTATTTGCAATGTAATACTTATATTTTTTTAAATTTACTATCTACATAAAATACTTATATGAAGGTAATTATTTTATTAACAGTAAACTCCTTACTACACTACTCGTTCCTAATCGTTGTTATCGTGCGCATCGTCCCGGAAAAACGGAATTACATAGACGGTACATTGATTTTTCCAATAATCACCATCCGACTTCCATAGATGGGTTTATGGTGTGAAGATTATCCTCGAAGCGTAAAGTTTGGTATTGAACAACACCCTCGCCAAATTGTGTATAACGTTTTTTAGGAGCGCTGTCAAAATTTTGAAAGAATATTGTTTTAAAGAATCTTGAAGATTTCTTTTTAATTGTGGATCTAAGACACTTCTCGGCCGGAAGGTTTTCGTCATTAAAATCTTTTGACCATCTACTTTTAAATTAGTGTCACTAAATTTAAGAGCGAATCCATCTTCAATATTAAATTTAAATAAAATTAGAATACAGTAAATTTACAATAAAATTTTACAAGAAAACTAATATTATTATAAAAAATAATGTTTAATAAAATATCTTGCTTATTTAAACCATTCTAAAATAAAAGGTATTTTACATTAAATCTTTCTCTCTTTTAAATTAAAAAAATCAGACACGTCTCTATGAATATAAAACCCTGAATATGACAGATACAGAGTGAAACGAGACAAAGATATGGGTCACCATACAATTTACAAGGTCTACTCACCGTCGAGGTTTTACTATGCGACCGTCGGATCACTTTATATCATTAATGACACAACCCCTGGGCCCGAAATTACGGCCGCCCCCTATGAAATTTCCATGTAATTGGCAAACCCGCGCCAGTACAATGTCACCTGAGCGAATTTCCTGTTCCCTTTCGACAAATACACACCGCAGTATTAGGAGAATCTATTGTGTCCGGAGAAATATTATTTTGATTGTATCCCT
Organism: Bombyx mandarina; assembly: GCF_030267445.1. Taxonomy (NCBI): domain Eukaryota; kingdom Metazoa; phylum Arthropoda; class Insecta; order Lepidoptera; family Bombycidae; genus Bombyx; species Bombyx mandarina. The sequence goes on along the minus strand of NC_143216.1, from coordinate 15,459,171 downwards.
GTTGTTTATGATTCAATGGTCATGAGTAACTTGTCAATAAGGTGGCTTCGTAACAAGATCATATTGATTCTCCTAAATTAGCAATATGTACACGTGTTTGTTTGTTTATACAATCGAATAAAGAATTATGGTAGTTTAAACAATGAAATAAAATATCTAATGAATCGTTTTCGGCCAGTTCTTGAATCGCCGGTTTTTCACACCAGATTCGACTGCGGATTAGGTACGTCGGAATCTAACCCGCTTTACAACAACAAATAAAGCTAAAAACCATTAAAAAAAACGAGGATCCCTGACATAAGTACACAGATACACTTTATCGTGGTGCAAGAATCCAGCAAATATATATCAGGCAATAAATCAGGCAATCTAGGTGAGAGTAGAGACCATAACGTCCTCTTTTCGAACATTCTCTGCCTCGATAGAATAACACGCGGAAAGTGGAGAGTAGAGCATGTGCCTTCCAGTACTTATACCATAAGAGCTGCCCGTAAGAAGAACCTTGGTCTCAGAGGTCTCTTTTAGGATATATTTCTGGGAAAATTTGTATCTGATGTATAGGAAGGTGGTTACACGATTTTATTAATTCGTCGAACATTTTCAAGGAATGCCTTTTTGGGGTTTCGGGCTCTGTTCATATGGATATTTTACTCGGGAATGACTGGGCATTCCTGGGAGAGCACTGAATGTTGTTGAGTGTTCGTTAGCTATGTCATGTGAGGAAGAATTAAAAAGATAACCTCATAGTTTTTTGCAACCACCAAATCTGAGATGAATAGTTAAGGGACTTTGAAAGGTTTTTTAAGTTCCTTGCCTAGGTTTATTCCGATTACTAATTCATCGAATGTTGTTTACACTAAAGAAAAAGCGGTAAATACCGTGAAAAACTGATTGAATTTTAGTACTGTTGATTTATCCAATAACTAATCGCTTTCATTAATTAACTATAATTTAAGTAGTCCTGTGTACAAACTGGCTCTATGTATTTAAGTTTCCAAATGTTAACAAATGGGTAATACATTATAACTCGTGGATGCTCGCAAGTTTCCCAGAAAGCTTGAATTTACAACTTGTACGCTTGACGTTTTGTTGGATTTATTAAAAACTCCACAAAGTCGTAAAAAATAAGGACTTGTCAAAATTATAATATTATTTTATATTTTTTCCTTCGATATAAAGGCCTATGTTCTCACTTTATTAAAAAAACAGAACAAAAGGATGTAATGTTTTAAAATGAAGTACGCATTATTCGGTGTTCATAAACCACTTCCTTGATGAAGGAATAACATGTAGTAATAAAAATCAAATCCTCAAAAAAATTTGCTCGTCAAGATTCAGTATTCAGGGCTCATCTAGTGTCAAGTGCTATGTGAAATGCTACCAACCACATTGAGAATTTCAAGTCTCACTAGTATCGTATAACAGCCACGCTTTGTGCTCCACAATACAAGTGGAGCACCAATAAATAATGTTTTAAAATAGGGGTTTAAATAGCTCCTTAACATTCTATAATTCAAAAATATTTTAACTTTCTACATAAATAAAGTGGGGGTAAAATTTAGCGTTATGCCAAAGTAACTATTCCACGCGGACGGAGTTGCGGGCAAAAGCTAGTTACTTTATAAAGTTTTTATGCCTTGCTGCACATAATCTAATAATCAGAAGTTGTAAATTAATAGAATAAGGCTAGAAAGCACGAAGTCACTTCTTTTTTATTGCTTCTTCTATCAATTATTTTTATTCAAGTAAATTTACTAAATTAAATAGGAGGAAAGCGGCGATTTACTGGTAGTAGGACCTCTTGTGAGTCTGCACTGGTAAGTACCACCACCCTGCCTATTTCTACCGTGAAGGAGTAATGCGTTGCGGTTTGAAGGGTGGCAGCCGTTGTAACTGTACTGAGACCTTAGAACTTATCTCAAGGTGGGTGGGCGCATTTACGTTGTAGATTTCTATAAGCTCCAGTAACCACTAAGCAATAAAAAAAAGCAAAAGCAAAAAGCTGGTAGCCTATGAACGAAACAATGAAAAAAAATTAAATGGTAAGCATTTGTAAACAGATCTTCTAAAATAAACCCATTCATGAATAATAATGATGCCATGAAACAAACTTGAAAATTGCACCACCAAAAAAGATAGAAAGGTAATTTGCGTAAATGAAAACCGGTATGAAATTGAATTCACCATAGTAATATGCATGGCTAATAAATAGCAGCCCGCTAAAGTTGAACAAAGTCAACGCTCACAAGATAGATGCTGTAATGTCTTTAAGTCTTCGACCACTGTTCACAAATTCGAAGAAATCCCTCAAGACCATAATATATAACTCGCAGAATATATGCCAATAAATAAAAAGCAACAAAATCAGGCCGCTATCTACGCGTTCCCAATCCATCGCGGTAACGTGAATAACAATAGCTTGTTTTCGTGAAAAATGCGACTGTTTGCTCGGAACAAAAAGCAAATATATACCTATCTGCGACGGACGCTTGTAACCGCTAACCAAGAATAATCGTGCGTATTTTATGGCTTCAAAGCGGATACAATATGTGATTTGGACGCTTAAATTGTGATACGCTGTAGATTTAATTCTAATTTAAACAGCAGTGTATTTTATGGGAGTAGTAATAATTTCCACGAGATAAAACAGAAAAATGGGCCAAAGGAGTGACAGAATGGTGTCCAAGATATAAAAAACAAAATAGAGGAAGACAGCAACGTAGATGGGAAGATGACATCAAAAAAGTGGCAGGAACGACTTGGATGAGAAAAATGCAGGATAGAATATTATGGAGAGCCCTACAGCATAGGTCTCCATGCTGTACAGCAAGACGATCAATAAACCGGTGTCGAATAATAAAACTAGATAATAATTGTATTAAAAATGTAACTTAAATTAGGTTGTCAATAAAGTCTTCTAAAAATTAAATCTTAATCTTAAATCTTAAAAAAAAAACACAAATAATATTATATTATACGTTGAAATAGGCTATTTCACTCACGGCTCATAGGCTCACTCTGGTCTTTTCCATTTTTATATACGGAGCGGAGACCTGGACCCTTAAAGCAGCTGATCGCAAACGCGTGGATGCTTTTGAGATGTGGTGCTGGAGAAGAATGCTCCGGATACCTTGGACAGCGAAGAGAAGCAATCAGTCTATCTTAGATCAACTGCAGATCAAGACTAGACTGTCCACACTCTGCCTTCGCCGCGCACTCGAGTACTTCGGTCATATTGCTCGGAAAACACCGGATAGCTTAGAAAGACTATTCGTGACAGGGAAGATCGAGGGAAAGAGACCGCGCGGGCGCAGTCCGACAAGGTGGTTCGACCAAATCCGCACCACACTAGAGATCCCATTCCACGACGCCCTTCATGCGGCCAATGATCGGAGGCGCTGGCGGGACATCACAAGGAGTAAAATCATGTCGAATTATAATGGTCACGACCCTCAGCAGTGAGGAAACGACGCGAGGAGGAGGAGGCTATTTCAAATAACGTTATATATTTAAGATATGGCATGAAATTAGAATTTTTGTTTTAATTACGTTATTGCGATCCAAAAAACATACCAATTTCCTGGTCATTAATGAAGGAATTTAAGATCTCACACTCTATGATTTCAACATGGAGTTTTAAAATTATGAATCACGTAATATTTATTTTCCTTTCAAGAGTACGGAAGGAAAATAAATAGAAAGATTAAATAAATCACAGTATTTTAAGTTTTAGACTGGAATCTTTAACTCTTTAACTAACAATTTTTGCAAAACTTATCTACCAGTCTTTGAAAGTTTTAATAGACTATGACACCTTTTAGTGGAATAATGAGTACAAAAAAACCATACTCCTGTGCAAAATGTACAGAAATACGTGGTTTTATTTGGATTACCTAGTACTTTTTTTTTAATACCGTGTTCTTATTTTGACGTAAATTAACTATTAATTTCAACTCAGAAGAAAAGTAACGAGTCTCTTGAAGATTTAAAACTTTGATATTATAGTTCTAGAGCCACTTCTAAGTTTATGACTTTTAAATACTAGGCTGCACTAAAAGTATCGGGAATGGAATATTTCCACTGCTCTTGTCATATTAAAATCTTTTTAATTGAAAACTCCTTGGTTTTAAAAATCGAATACCATTTATTTATTTAAAAAAAGATTCTCGGTCTTGTCACGAGGTTTTGTCAAACTTGTTTAGTCGTTGAGAAAATGGAATTGACTCGAGAAAATTCAAGAGCGATGTTTTATAACGACTTTCGAAGTGGTTTAACACAAAAACAGCGTGTTGACCGGATGATTTCTGCATTTGGTGATGAAGCCCCATCCAAAACCACAATTTATCGCTGGTTTGCTGAGTTTCAACGTGAACGTGTCAAGCTCAGTGATGATCCCCGTCAAGGTCGTCCAAAAACTGCAGTCACTCAAGAAAACGTTGATGCTGTACGTAAGCTGATTGAGGAAGATCGACATGTGACATACCACGAAATTCAGGCAACTTTAGACATTGGCATGAGTCAAATACAAATAATCTTGCATGAACAAGGTGTAAAAAGTTGTTTTCCCGATGGATACCGCATTCGCTCTGTGAAGAGCAAAAAGCGGCTCGCGTTATTTGGTGCGTCAGAACTCTCGAAAGATTCCACGCAGGATCCTCAAATGCTGTATACAACATTGTATCAGGTGACGAATCCTGGATATACGCGTACGAACCCGAAACAAAAAACCAGTCACGAGTTTGAGTGTTCGAAAATGAGTTAAAGCCAACAAAAATTGTTCGTTCACGTAGTGTTGCAAAAAAAATGGTGGCCACGTTTGTCTCGAAAACCGGCCATGTTACGACTATTCCTCTTGAGGGACAAAGAACGGTTAATGCAGAATGGTATGCTAGCGTTTGTTTGCCACAGGTCGTTTCTGAACTCCGTAAAGAGAACTGCAACCGCCGCATCATCCTCCATCACGACAATGCGAGTTCTCCCACCGCGCACAGAACAAAAGAGTTTTTAGATCAAGAAAACATAGAATTATTTGACCATCCGCCGTGCAGCCCCGACCTAAGCCCTAATGATTTCTATACTTTCCCTAAAATAAAGAATAAATTGCGTGGACAGAGATTTTCATCACCTGAAGAAGCTGTGGACGCCTACAAAACGGCCATTTTGGAGACCCCAACTTCCGAATGGAATGGTTGCTTCAATGATTGGTTCCATCGTATGGAAAAATGTGTAAAATTTCGCGGAGAATACTTCGAAAAGCAATAAATACATTTTTAAATAGTAATGTTGTGTCACTTTGTTAATTCCCGAAATTTTCAGTGCCGCCCTCGTACTATACATACCTTGCATCTGATCGGTACAAAATATTTTAAGTAGTAAATTTAAATTTGCATGAATTTTTTTATTGTTTGATGGATACTCTAGATCTGATCGGTACAAAATATTATAAGTAGTAAATTTAAATTTGCATGAATTTTTTTATTGTTTGATGGATACTCTAGCTCACCGCCCATCTGGTATTCAGTGATTATTAGAGCGCATAGACATCTGCAACGTCTATAGATGGCGTCATCCACCTTCAGGCATGAAGTTCTAACTACGCATTAATGCTTCACGACAGAAATAGGTAGGGTGGTGGCACCCTACCCGTGCGGATTCACAAGAGGTCCTACCACCAGTAATTACGCAAAATATAATTTTGCGGGATTGATTGTCAATCGTGATCATTGTACGTATTTCATTAGAAAAAATTGGTACCTGCCTGCAGGATTCGAACGTCTTATCCTTTAGGTCACGATCACCTCAAAACTATATTTATAAATATTTGTACCTATTTTATATTAGCTACTATAACAGAGGTAAAATAAAACAGCAAAGAAGATCCATTACCTACATTTAAGTGCCTATAAAAGAGGAGAACTTTATGAACCTAAAATAATATCATTTTAAAAGGGTTTGCTAGCTTACATAAATGTTAATTTTTTTTAAAAAGTATTTATTAATTTAATTTTGGCCAATGTTTGAGAGTTAATATTTATCAACGTCATTTGCTAATGTTACTATTTGTTTAATTTTAATATTACCAGCTGACCCTTACCATTTACATTACAAAATTCAGTTTGATTTGCAAGTGAATTAATCTTATTTGTCGATAAAATTATAGAAAAGAAATGTTTTGTCTCGTAATTGGTGAAATGTTGACATAAAAATTAATTAATGCGAATCAACATTTTTGTTTGTCCAGGAGTGTTCGTTTCTCAGAGTTCGTCGGAGGCCATGGCCAGGTTTTGCGGCCTGGTCACGGCGTTCCGTGAGGCTGAGGAATTCGAAAAGGAGTGGGATCCCTCTTCGACTCCTCAGCGAAGAAGGCGGAGTGGGCGGCGTGGGCGCGAAACTCCCGTCCATCCCCTGTAGGGGCCGTTGGGTACCGGGGGCGCCCGGTGCTCGGCTGTGGGTCCGGTGCTAAGGCGGATAGAGGTATCCTGTGCGCTGCCCACGGTGCTTCTTCCGAAACGACGTTATATGGGATCTTCCCGGGTATGAAATCCTATCCTATTACCAGGATGGGTACCGGCGAAGGCCGACTTTCGGCGCGCACTATGCGGTACCCGTGGGTTTTGTGGAGTCGGGGTGGTGGAACTTGATGGGATTTAGTCGGTAGTCGGTTTTGTGGGGCGCGCCTCGCGCGTCTTTTTCAAGGCATAGTCTCCCGGCAGGAATTGGAAGAAGAGGAGGGTCCAGGTCTTCGGCTTCTTCTCTGGAGGCGCCGGAGTCCGACATGACCAAGTGTGTTACCCCCCTCGACCGGGTATCCGTAAACGAATTAAGAAGCGTTAAAAAAAGGAGTGTTCGTTTCCACATATGAACCATGACTATTAAATCTTTCAATTTATTTGATTTTTTTGCTCTAATCAACAAAATGTAAAAAAGGCTTGAAACACGACGACTACATCTGTTATTCACAACTGATTTTAAATTATTTTAATTTATCAACTGCTATACGTTTTATTTATAAATTTCCCGTATAAACTATACTACTTTTTTTTTTTTTTTATGATTGAAAGTGTACTGGTGGCCCGAAGGCCTTTCCAGTTTCACCAGGACAGGTGGGCGAGCAAAGGCTCAGCCAAGAGGGGCGGGATTTGCTAACAACTGCCCGAGCGCCTCCGAAGGAGACCTAACAACTCAAGAGCAATTGTTTCGCGAATGAATCTACTACCGGATCGGAATCGCGACCCCCTGAGAAGATCCGGCGAGAAACTCAGCGGGCTGATGCATGGGTTAGGTTGCACGTCGACCTCTTTGTCGAGTTCGACGAGTACGGTTACCGGGGTCCCTAAGCCTGCCCCTAGTATTAGAGCTGAAGGCATCTAATGCAACGGTTATTGGATCTGATGGATCCGTAAGGACGTGTCTAGGGCGTCGACGGTGACTGGCTCCTGCATGATCAGGATTCGGGGAGTAGTCAGCGGCGGCAACGATAAGGCGATTATCATGACGCATAGCCTTATCGAAGTATCGTTCCGACGCTGACTTCATGTATTTCCGAATTGATTCGAGGCGCAGGTCGTCGTGTAGGTCAACGTTCCTCACGAACCACGGAGCCCCGACAGCTAACCTACAAAAGCGGGATTGTAGGGATTGAAGGGTGTCTATGTGTGTGCGGGCCGCGTGAGCGAACACCACACTCGCGTAAGTCATGACGGGCCTTATGCAAGTTTTGTAAAGTGTCACCTTGTTCCGAAGGGACATTTTACTCCGCTTACAGATCATGGGGTAGAGTCTACCGAGAATAAACGCGGCACGGTCACGGACTGATTTTATATGCGGGCGGAATGTCATCGATGCATCCAGGGTAACGCCCAGGTACTTGACCTTCCTGGCCCAGGGTATGGGTTGTCTAAAGAGAGTAATCGGGGGTGTTCCGGGATTCCTCCTCCTAATCCGGGAGGAAATCCGTGTGGAGCTTCCCCTCTGAAATAGCACCGCAGTACTTTTCGCTGGGTTGATGTCTATGCGCCATTTTCGGAACCGCTGTCCTAGGGCTAGGGCTGCGCTTTGAAGCTTCTTCGCGATTAGGGACTTATTTCTACTAGAATAGTAAACAGTCGTGTCGTCGGCGAATAAAGCTAAATGGGTCGGACTATACTACTATAGTCTGCGTATTCATATCATAAAGTAATGAATGATCGTGTGTGTTTCCAAAATAGAATAACCTTTTTTTTTTTCGATATAATTGAGATTCGTGTCTCAGCTTCATGTCGGATTGTGGATAGCGGCAGTCATATTCTGATGTATTCGGACTCCGATAGGCGCTAAATACTAGGTGAAGTCGTCGTGGCCTAACGGATAAGACGTCCGGTGCATTCGTGTTGAGCGATGCACCGGTGTTCGAATCCCGCAGGTGGGTACCAATTTTTCTAATGAAATACGTACTCAACAAATGTTCACGATTGATTTCCACGGTGAAAGAATAACATCGTGTAATAAAAATGAAACCCGCAAAATTATAATTTGTGTAATTACTGGTGGTAGGACCTCTTGTGAGTCCGCACGGGTAGGTACCACCACCCTGCCTATTTCTGCCGTGAAGCAGTAATGCGTTTCGGTTTGAAGGGTGGGGCCGCCGTTGTAACTATAATTGAGACCTTAGAACTTATATCTCAAGGTAGGAGTAAATAAAGACAATGTGCAAATAATGTTGCAAATTGTTAATAATATACTACATTATCCGACAATTCTGCTTAACGATCCATTACACGTGAGCGGCCCTGACAAGAATAATTTTCACACAATTGGCCACACGTAGAATAAGTAGGTAATAAAATACATAAACGCTGACTTCGGTGGCCCTTAAAATTTATGAAGGTACCATTCACGGCATATAAACCTTTAGGATTCTGAATGAAACGTATAAATAATACAAATTGAAAAAGTTTCACAAGTGACGTAGATAATGTTGTTCCCTCGAAAAAACGGTGTGGAAAGGGAATAAGGAAAAATCTAGAATGATTGTTTTGTCAAAGTTGTAAATGATCGCTTTTTCTTACAAACATCCCGGAAAACCGATACACAATAACCTTATCCAGTTTCAACTCATTTGTAAATATCGCAACATTAATTTGATTTCTATTTATAGAAGAGGCAATATTCAGATTTATCGCATTAGCTTTATATCCTTTTAAAGATATCAAACGATAGGCATGTTGTCGTTTTGTATACATGCCGTATTGTTGATTTTATCCATCATATAAAAATTTCACATTTGGTATGACATTTTATGCTACTTTTTTTTTTTTTAGATGTCGGACGAGCTCACAGGCCACCTGGTGTTAAGTGGTTACTGGAGCCCATAGACATCTACAACGTAAATGCGCCACCCACCTCGAGATATAAGTTCTAAGATCTCAGTATAGTTACAACGGCTACCCCACCCTTCGAACCGAAACGCATTACTGCTTCACGGCGGAAATAGGCGGGGTGGTGGTACCTACCCGTGCGGACTCCCAAGAGGTCCTACCACCAGTGAACTCCCAAGAGGTCCTACCACCACCTACTTTGAATTTTATTTTTTTTACATCACAGAGTTTCGTTTATATACTCGTGTAACTATATATCTATTTACTAAACATTGTTACTATAATTTAAAACGAACTTTCCTAAAAAAATATTAGATTCCGTATAGGAAGCTACGTTTTCAAAATCCTTCAATAAAAAAATACTCCCGTTTGAACAACACTTCGTAAAGTAGCTATTTCCGTATTTCCTCAATATTCCAAATCAACCAGGCATGTCCGACAATCCGCTTTGTGCAAAACATTTAGGTATTCCCGACACTAAAAACAAGGAGTTGTATGTGAACCATGATTTTTTTCTGTAGATTTATTTGTGCCTTACACACGGTTGTTTTGAAATATTGAAATTGTTTTCATACTTTGCGTATTGTGGCCTATTGAATACATTTTTTGCGAGCTGTAACCGGTTCCCCGCGTCCTTTATGAAATATTTTCATAAGGTAAATAAACAAAATGAAACGGTTTTAACGGTCGGCGTATGTTCCGATATTTTAACTTAATTCAATCTGCAATTGTTTTATTAAATCCACATTTTGTTTATAAAATTGGTGTCTGAATTGAATATAGTATAGTATAGTATAGTATAGTATAGTATAGTATAGTATAGTATAGTATAGTATAGTATAGTATAGTATAGTATAGTATAGTATAGTATAGTATAGTATAGTATAGTATAGTATAGTATAGTATAGTATAGTATAGTATAGTATAGTATAGTATAGTATAGTATAGTATAGTATAGTATAGTATAGTATAGTATAGTATAGTATAGTATAGTATAGTATAGTATAGTATAGTATAGTATAGTATAGTATAGTATAGTATAGTATAGTATAGTATAGTATAGTATAGTATAGTATAGTATAGTATAGTATAGTATTAATTATATCTTAATTACATATTTTACATTTATAACTGTGAGTAATAATAATGTAAGCCTATTGAACCAAAAAATCCATAACAACAAATAGTTTTGACGAGGTGATAATAATATGGTTTAGTTTTGATTAGGTTCATAATTGAGATACATGTGGCTTGTATAGCATTCTCTGTGAAATACATATTTCTTAATGCATATTCACACAAAAAATTGTTAACATGTAAAGAATATTTAAACAAATCAAATTGAACATGTTTTCTATAATTACTTTCATTTTACGGAAACTTCTACTAAGCTGCATCATCAATATCAGCCCATATTTTGTTGCTAGCAATATCTTAAAATCAAAGCCTCTCTCGTAATCAATTTTCCAACAATACAAGCTCACCATATTTTCTATTTCAGCTTGATATTCCCTAAACGTTCCATTCTTGGACCCTTATCAAGCTCTAGCAAATTAACGTCACCAAGGCTTACACCACGACTTGACTATTAAGTCCCGTAGTTTATCATTCATTCAGAACTCATTGCTGGCCTAGTATAATTCTATTGCATTGGTTAAAACACAAAAAGCTGCATCATTTTTTTTCTTGTTAAAAAAAGATTTCACTGTAAATAGCTCCTTCTTCTAATGACCTAACGACATCTCTGCCTTTTAACCATGATGCATGTGTTATTTGGGTTTCTTTCGAATAAGTCTGGTATCAATTATCTTGTTTTCTCATGAAAAGTACAACAGGCAGATAGATAGCTTTTACTAGCGGTTACGCGTCTCATGAACCCACACGGGCTACCACCGCTTCAGACAAAAATATCAATAAAATAATTCGAGTCGAAAATATCTTTCCGAAAGGACTCCATCCTAAAACGCAGACATTATTAAATAGGGAATCGTGAGGTTGATATTAAGGCGTGGAAGTGAAGACGGGAGATCGACCGAATTTTTCATTAAGATTCAATTTCGAACAAATTGACGTGCAGGCCGATCACATTAACGTTGATCGGGAACACTGGTAATGAGCTGGCTTATCTCTTCTCGCTATAAAAATTGATGAAGCTTCCACATCTTGGCGTAGCACCTTCTTAATGGGCCCGATAATTGAAAACTTCAGTATAATCCGAGACTCTTCCGTAAATTGAAACCTCGCGGAGCAGAAAAGAAAATTATTTGGCATTGTCGAGTGCGGCGTGATTTAAATTTGCTCGTAACCGATTTATTTCCGGATTTAATTGAGGACATCGAAAAATAGATTCACGAACGATAAATACACGCACAATAGATCACAATAATTTTGATTTGAACATAATTTCACGCCTACAGATCGTTGATGTTGTTTTCTGGAACGATGGACAAAGACATATTGAGTTTAACAGCTGTTAAATAGCTAAACCATCAAATTATTAAAGTCTTGAATGAGCACTTAATTTTTCACTACAACCATACGACCAGACTTTCGTATAAGCAAAAAATTAAATTGGCTTCAATTGAAATAAAATAAATAAATATTTACTAACAATTACGCCACGGTAACTGATCCCGTGACAAGTTCGTAAAGAACTTGTGTTACAGGTACCAGATAACGGAAATAAATGTAAGATTTCTACTATACACATACATATATTTAATATATATCCATAACCCTGGAAAAGACATTTATATTTATCATACAAATATCTTCCCTTGGCGGGATTCGAACCCGCGACACCCTTGTGTAGTGACCATGTCACTTACCACTACACCAGACAGCCGTTTTTGAATGAAAATGAATTGTCTTCAACATTTCTATCTTTAACTCAATTGTTTTATTATAATATAATAAATAAAAATACAAAAATCAAAGGAAATAATTTTTCGAATGGCCGAATAATGTCTGTTGCGTCAATCGCAAGACAATTCACGGAATAAAAACCACTTTTAAGTGGGGATTTATCAGGGTTTTATTGAGAAACTTTTTCCATTATTTGAAGTGACTACGTTGTTAAATTGAACGATAGTGGTCATTATACCCGAGGGTACCGTTTCAATTTCAGATTCTCTGATCTTATTCGTTTGTTGAACGCTGTTGAGTCAAGTAGTTTGAACGGAACTTCCTAAACAATGAGTTCGTCAAGCCAACAGGCTATTGAAAGCGAAAGGAAACTTTATAACAGTACTGTAATATGTTTCAATGTATAAACAAATTTTATTGGTACAGCTTATTAATGTACTAACTTTAAATAAAATCTATACTATAGAAAAGTTCGTTAAAATACCGACGGAATATACAAAAAAATATAAATAAATAATTGGAACAAACCTTTTTATAGGGTAGTGGCTTGAATGAGCACACGGTCCATGTGGTGTAAAGTGGCTATCGGAATCCACTATAACGTGAATGCAGCCACCCCACTTGAGACATGCGATCTAAGTATCAGTTGTATAGTATCACTGCTACCTACCCCATCCTCTAAGTCGGTATGCAGGAGTAGTAGGGCCAAAGTAAGCAATATTGTGTGGTACTTACTCATGTTCACATACAATATATTTTATACTACTACCAGCGATAACACGATGGAAAAACTGCCCTTATTAATCCTGACATCTCAGGTATGTAAAATGCATATACTTAGTCTGGCCATAAATACTGTTACAAAGGAAAACAAAAAAAATCTATGGCAAATAACATTTATTACTTTTACAGTGTGTTAGTTTAATACATAAATATAAAACAATTTATAGTATAAAAAGCTTATTCGAAGTGGTCTCCATTGGCTGCAATACAGTCCTTTAAACGTTGAGGCCAGTTATCAATAGAAGCACGCACTCTTTCAATGGGAAAATTTTTCACTGCCAATCGTACGGATTGTTTTAGGGACTCCAAATTATCATGGCGTTTAGAGCAAGCTGTACTCTCTAAAACTGACTATAAATCATAATCCAGCGGATTAAGATCGGGACTAGATGACGGCCATTCTTCAGCTCTGATGAAGTCCGAAACGTTCGTTTCCAACCAAGACTGCGTAAACCGAGCTTTATGACCTGGCGCCGAGTCTTGCTGGAAGGACCATTCTTGATTATTGAACATGGTGTTGTTAAGGGGCTTCACTACCTTCTCAAGAATGGTATCTTGATACACTTGTGCCGATGTTTTGATACCTTTTTCACAAAAGTATGACTCAGTCACTCCTTCATAAATAATACCCCACCAAACCATCACTGAAGTCGGATAGTGCCCACGTTGCACTTTGTCGACTAATTGGGAAGTTTCCTTAAAGCTTTGAGCATAAATACGGTCATTATGTTTGTTAAAATGTTGCTCAATTGTAAAAATTTTCTCATCCGTAAACAAAATATTTCTATGACCTCCCTTTGCGTACCGCTTCAGTAGTTGTTTCGATTTTACCACCCCATTCTCTTTTAAATTATCAGTTAAGAAATGACCAGTACGTCTCTTATAGGTTGCAAGTCCTAAGTCATTTTTTAAAATACGCGACATGGTTCTAGGTGCTATCTTCATCTCCCGAGATAAAATCTTTTGCTTTCGGACAGGATTTCTTCGAATTCTTTCCCTTACTGCTTTGACCACCTTTTTCGTACGAACACTACGTGAACGGCCAGATCTTTTTCTGTCACAAACAGAGGAGGTCTCATTTCACCTATTAATAGCCCGGTACACAAACATTTTACTAATACCAAGCGTATGGAGAGTTTTGAAAATTGCATTTGGCTCCATACCTACTTTGTGTAATGCAATCACAGCGATTCGGTTCTCTTTATCACCCCACTCCATTTTAATATCGCAAAATATTGTACAATGTATTGGCGCCAAAATGAGAATACTCAATGAGCAATCATATAAAAATGACAGATTCCAAATACAAATGTAATATTTTGTTTATTTTTAATTGTAACAGTATTTATGGCCAGACTAAGTATATTACCTTTATATTTTTTTGTTGTTCTGATTTCTTTTATTAAACACAGAAATGATAAATAGTTATATAATGTTGCCATAATTGTTGTACAACTTTGAAAATATTTGGTCCAATTTAAAGATTTGTAGTGGTTATTAGTAATTTATTTATTTTCTTATTAACTGGTAATTTTTTACCTATTAATGTCAGTTATTTATTGTTGTTCATTATCCGCTCATGTATCGTGTTAATGATGAAAACTTATTTACATATTAGTACCAAATAAATAAAAAATACCTGAGAAAAAAAAACTTGTTTCCTTGACGTTTTTAGTATTTAAAAAGATTAGAAGCAAAGAAAGAGCAAAAGAAAATTAAGTATACTGCCCAAGAAAACGGATGATCTCCTTCAACAAAAGCGGTTCGTAACCGCGCTCATCCATCCGCTAGATTTCGCTTGCTTTCATTCAAATCCATTCTAAAACAACAACCCATTTTTTTATATTTTTGAGTTCTTCCGCATCCGCATGTCAACGACAACTTTGACGTCAATGTTGATGACGTCACAGTATTTTACATAATTACCCATTTCACGCTAACCAAGCCATACGACGTTATAATAGCTATACATTGAATTTCACACAATACTCTTTGTACACAATAATATGAAAAGGCCCTGAAGCCACATTCACCTGATAGTCACTAAGTAATTAATTCTCATACAAATCTGTTTATAAATAAATAAAACGGTTTCACCATCCCTTGCGTCTCCACAATCCGTCTATTAAAGTCTCTCTATGATCACAATGACCAATCAATCAAATAGCACCGGTCAAACCTCTCTAATTATCTTCATATTTCTGTGTGCTTCAGAGATGTGGCCGTTACTAATAATATAAAATAAGATTATGGAGAAGAATGCCTCAAGTATCGTGTACCAAATTTCGAACCAATATTTCCATGATCGAACTATTCAGTATTTGTTAAAGAGCGTCTATCAACAACATTAACTTATCGGTATCATAAGTAAATCGTAAAGCGGAAAGAACTGATGCACCTACTAACCAGACTAAGTCTCTTTTAACAGATCAAATTCATTAGTGGAGCGACTGAGGGCGAATAGAAACAGATGACGAAACGCTGTGAAGCAGAATTCATCGGCATCACATTCGTATACTGTTAGTCTAAACTGCTTTGCTGTAATGTCATTCATTATCCAAGGAAAAATAAATACGTTTCCATGAACAAATCATAACACTGGCTTCCTCTTAAAAAAGGACATAACAATTATATTACCAAATTAAATTGATAATGAAAATATTGAAAGAGATTTAATTAATCCAGCAAATATTCTTAACATCTCAAGAATTTCACCTATTTTCTAACCCAAACAGAGAACTCCTGATTAATGTTGAGAAAGTAATGAATTACTGACGGAAAACGCTACCGTGACCCGAATTACGAAGTGCGCAATCTGCTCCACTGAAACAGTTTCAAAGCTAGCGCCTCCTGTTTATTAGCAAATTTCAATATCTAAGATGCCTTTGGATTGAAAATTTTCAATTCGGTCGGAATTATTTGATTTCGGTCTCTCATAAATATAAATACTCAGAATTAATTTCGGATTAATTCTCAGAAGAGTAATTGTATAAAAATTGAGTTACTTACCCCAATTTCGTACTTTACGAGAATTAGATATCGAACGGCCTGTCCATCAAACTGGTAATTTTTCAAGGACATTTAAATGCTATTTATGGACACAATCTCATCAACTTCGACTTGGAAAATCAGTATAAATCCTTTCTAACTGAACTACAAAAAATTTGTGATAATTATTGCTTCTTTGAAGATAAAACTTAGTTTGTTTTTTGGTTATTCCTAATTCTAGTTCGTTGCACGATCGGTTTTCGTCTTGAATTCGGTTCAGGAGAAACACTCAATCCCGAGCGTCGGTTTACTTCCGGACATGCTTCACATCCTCACTTAATCAATAAGATAAGGGCATTGCGGAAGCTATTCGTGAAATGGTAATGGTGATTTTGTAGTACTTAAAATGATGCTGGTGTTTAAATGTACTACAATTGTCAAGCACAAACAGCATTGTTTATTAGATACGCTTTCCTGATTTTCGATTTTAAATTGTAGTGAATCATTTTATGGCTTTGTCGCTGAAGCAGCTATTAAACTACAAAATTCTCAAAGAATTAGACCTCAAGATAGGTTGGGCCGTTCATGTTGTGATGATGACATCGCTGTTTATGCAATAAAAATAAAGGGTACAAATTTAAAGCAATCAGTTGAGTAAAATATATTTTTGGCCATTTCCTCCAATTTCGGCAAAGTTTAGTGTAGTTTACAACTTATATATGTTAGCTATAGGAATGTTGCGGGGTAGTCGTTAGTGATGCGTCTTTCAAAGGTTGGTTTCTTTGAAAACTGTACACTTTTTATTGTAGATCATTTACGTTGCGGTCGAATTCCAAGCACAATATTTTTGTTGCAATAGATAACTAGATGAGCCGAGTCCACGCACATACAAGAGAATTCACCGCCACATAAATTGAGGCCCCGAAAAATTTAGGAAGGGAAACGCTATTGAGGCGAGTAACTGTAGTAAGAATGGATTAAAGGAATGTATGTATTAGTTGCAGCTGATCGTTGTTGTGCCCGTATCCTCAGATGAATAGACTGACGTATCATCGTAAGATTCTCGGGCCTAAATTAAAAACGCACGTTAACAAAGTTCCAACTCAAATTGTTCGCGTCCCGCGGCTATACAAGTTTACGACAGCAGCTTATTAGAATATCGACAAATTTGTATAAATCTCGTTATTGTCAAGTGTTCCGCATTCAAATAAACAATGTGCGCCGGATTTAGGGGTTCGATCTGTTCAAAGATAACTAGAACAATTCTAGCTGTACCTTCGTCAAAGTGAGGAGCCGCAATAACGCAGACACCGGAATTTATGCCGAGCCCAAGCCAGCCCGTATCCCGCAGAAATAGTCACTTTCATTCGAGTACCTGTCACTTTAAATAATACCAGAGGCCGCCGAGGGAAGCCCTCAAACAGGCGTACTATGTATTTATCTCGGATACTCATACAGATATCGTTAGCATATAAGATCTTATCAATTTTGTTTTTATGATTATAGCCTAAGAATGCAGACGTGTAAATGGCAAACCTAACGCCGAGTGGCCAACATAGCTCACTGCATTTAAAAATCTAGCTGCTACTGTTATGAATTATTTTTATTACATAGGGACTCATTACAGAGCCAGATAGTACGTGGCAAAAATGAACTTTGGCTATACACGGTAGATACTGACAATGTATAAGAATATACGTATGTAGATTAAACTCTGTTTCGTTATCGAGTGGTACTATATTAAGAATAAGGTAACGGAATTATCATCACAAAACTGTTCAAAGCTTGTGTCATTTGTTACGTTTCGCTAAGAAACTAAAGAAATTTGAATCTGTAGTTGTCATATTAAGATAACAATGAGGTTTTATCTTTCATTATTTTCTGATACTTTTTTGAATTGCACTAGACCAACACAGCTTTTTATAATATTATTGTAAGAAAAAGTTTTCCTTTATCAGAAAGCAACAAAATTTTAAATATCAAGAAATCAACGTCTTACAGGTAAGTAATTGTCTTTTGCAGAAGACGTATAGGAAATTGTTTCCTATTGCCCGACCGCATTTCGCATTAAATCGATCTGACATTAAACGATCGCCGACAATATTGATTAAAATAAACCTTAGCCGTTTATGTAAATATCAATTCATAGTAAATATATTTTCATTTCAGGTAATAATAAAATTACTTAAACATTATCTGTTAAAAAAAAAAACTAATATTAAAAAAAAAGACATGCCCACTGAGTTTCTTGCCAATTCTTCTCAGAACGGAGGCTAGTTTTCTTGTGAATTGGCGGTAGTTCTTTTGACGTTCAACGAGTATGTACTTTCATTTATGTTGAATATTTTTTATTTTATTTGATTTGATTTGATTTGTGAAGGTTTTATATACTATTTTGATTCTTATTAAAGTTAATCCTGCTTATAATTTTTATTAATTAGAAACTTTCCCGTTATTTATTAGTTATCAATGAAATGAGGCAACGTTAAAAACCTACTGACATTTATTTTTCACAAAATTACGAGTACAACAATCACATTCAGAGATATTAATATATAATTATAATCGTAACAATAACAACTAGGATATACACAAAATATTGTTTTATGTCCGTAATTCGAACAATAGTCATGCGTAATTCGAACGAAATTATTTTTAGTTTAATGTAAATAATTTACAAGTAATAAATATAATAAATATTTATGAGTGATGTATGTACACATAAGTATATTAATTTTGTTTTAAATAACTTAGAAGTTGTATAGTATGTGTCGGTAGTTATTAAATTAGTCTGAAGTCGTCGTGGCCTAAACGATAAAACGTCCGGTGCATTCTTATGTAGCGATGCACCGGTGTTCGAATCCCGCAGACGGGTAGCCATTTTTCTAATGAAATACGTACTCAAGAAATGTTCACGATTGACTTCCACGGTGAAGGAATAACATCGTGTAATAAAAATCAAACCCACAAAATTATAATTTGCGTAATCACTGGTGGTAGGACCTCTTGGGAGTCCACACGGGTAGGTACCACCACTCCGCCTATTTCCGCCGTGAAGCAGTAATGCGTTTCGGTTCAAAGGGTGGGATAGCCGTTGTAACTATACTGAGACCTCAGAACTTATATCTCAAGGTGGGTGGCGCGTTTACTTTTTAGATGTCTATGGGCTCCAGTAACCACTTAACATCAGGTGGGCTGTGAGCTTGTCCATCCATCTTAGTAATAAAAAAAAATGTATATATAATATATTTAATGTAAGTCTTTTTTTTTTTACTTCATATACTAGAAAGTATAAAGGCGGACTTAATACCGTAGGCATTCTCTAACAATCTACCTTAGGGGAGTGCAGAGATGAACCTTGGTAGGTGTAGTGTGAAGGTGATATTACTTAAACATATGTGTATATGTAACATACATAATATTTATAGATACAAATACTCGTACTGAAACAAATAAATATCGACGCTTGAAAGGCAAACGTGACTAAGCGATAATGCGTGAACTTTACATTAGACTGGTAGTAGGACCTCTTGTGAGTCCACGCGGGTAGGTACCACCACCCCGCCTATTTCTGCCGTGAAGCAGTAATGCGGTACGGTTTGAAGGGTGGGGCAGCCGTTGTAACTATACTTGAGACCTTAGAACTTGTATCTCAAGGTGGGTGGCGCATTTACGTTGTGGATGTCTATGGGCTTCAGTAACCACTTAACACCAGGTGGGCTGTAAGCTCGTCCACCCATCTAAGCAATAAAAAAAAGACTAATTTAAAATTGAAATACCTGAAAATAAAATTTATTTTAACGAATCTAGCTGTAGTAGAATCTAGCTAGTAGCTGTAGGATTGAAATTATTTTAATAGACCTAGAAATATATATTTTTTTGCGCATCGAATACCTATGGTTATTGCCTATCATTTATGTACAAAGCAGTAATTGTCGCTTAGTCACGTTTGCCTTTCAAGCGTTGATATACATAAATATAATAATATACATAAGTCTTCTTAACTAACACAAGCGTACAGTCTCAATTCAATCGAGTAAACAACGATCGAACTTGTATAACATTAGCAACTACAGTAAGACTTGTTAGAACAAAACAATAATGCGTTTTGAAATGTTAGTGGTTATTACACAAGAACTGAAACTTATACCTCGTGTATCAAAGTTGGTGCTAACACTCGCGTTGTATGCATGTGTTTCGTAACCAATTACCACAGATTTAGGTACCTTCAGGGCATTTCCTCAGATTCTCCTATCTCCATTTTTTTTATTTATTGCTTAGATGGGTGGACGAGCTCACAGCCCACCCGGTGTTAAGTGGTTGCTGGAACCCATAGACATCTACAGTGTAAATGCGCCACCCACCTTGAGATATAAGTTCTAAGGTCTCAGTATAGTTACAACGGCTACCCCACCCTTCAAACCGAAACGCATTACTGCTTCACGGCAGAAATAGGCGGGGTGGTGGTACCTACCCGTGGGGACTCACAAGAGGTCCTACCACCAGTGAAATATTGCACATTTGCCCCGATGCTGGCCGATGTATGTCGTCAGAAACTAAACCCCTAAATCAATTGGATTGTTTGCTCGCCAGTTTAGAAAAACAATAAAAATATTAGTTTCAATAAAGAGTATAGGTAACGTTCATTTATCGATTCGACATACGACAGTCGGGATGGTCTTCTAACCACATCGTCCGCACTGACCTATCGACATGCAAGATACAAGCTAACTTAAATACGGGTTCGAACATTCAAGTTGGCTATTTAAACTTCGACCTGATATTTGTTTGGTGTTCATTAACATCTTAAGTTCGTCCCTGTTATTAAGTGTGCATAGAATAGCTATTATTAATGAAGACGGTGTGACTTATCCTAGCCCTTACATCGTGATTATTCTTTTGATAGTGAACTGGCTGTCAGTGTAATAACATAATAGTTATTAAGTTAAATTAGGCAATAAACGCTTCAAAACATTTTTAGGTCTTCAGTACTGCAGTAGGCAGCGGCTTGGCTCTGCCTCTGGCTTTACTGAATTCCATGGGCGACGGTAATCACTCACCATCAGGTGGGCCGTACGCTCCTCTGCCTACAGGCGAAATACAAAAAAAAAAAAAACTTTCACAAACTCGGCGCTAGACTTTCGTTTCCCTACTATTGCGGTGATATCTTTAGAACAATATCTACACATGACAATCTAATTTCAAACAAAATTACCCGTTTATTATCCGGAAAACATTGACCTTAATGTTCTTGTATTATTCACACGCATTCACGCAGGCACTTAACTTTCAGATTATATACAAGATATTTCCGCGATAACAGCCCCATAATACATTGAAAAGCCTCCTAATATTCCCGGAGCTAAGCCGAGTTTCTTCGAGCATACACAATACGGCTCGTGTTAGTACAGTTGCGACGAAAACTTTTTTTAATAGTCTCCACAAGATTTTATTAAGATTATTAGATGTTTGAATGTCTAAAGCTAGAGTTAATCCTTTCGCGTTTAGTTTTTTGGTTGAAGTAGTGGACAGAAAGATTATATTATATTTATTATGAAATTAATAGACATGTAAAACGACTGCTTCTCTAACTCTAATTGTAAAAAAATCGTTAGACAAGAAAAGAATAGATTACAATACACCAGTCGTTAATTAACTTTATATCTCAAGTTTGGCTGTGGGATACAGTAATCGGTTAGCACCGGATATGCGGGATATCTTTTTTTTTTATTACTTAAGTAGGCGAATTATAGCTCACGGCCCACCTGGTGTTAAGTGCTTACCAGAGCCCATAGACATCTACAACGTAAATGCCGCCACCTACCTTGAGATGAGTTCTGAGCTTTTTTTTTAATTCTTCTCTACGTTCTACACCATAATTAAACCATTAAAAAACGTGCTATTGACCGCGACAGTACAGCCATGGGCTATCAGCCGGGGTACCAATGTGGAACTAGTTTAAGAAATTCTACTAACCATCTAAAAGGCGGAGAGAATCAATGGAATAAACATAGATTTGCATCATTATCTCGATTCGGTTTCTATAAGTAAAAATGTTCTAATGCAAATATTTTTGTCCATAAATCCGTAAAAATCAACGAAGATAGCCTAAACAAAACCACTTCCAGAGTACACCCAAGTTACTAGGTACTTATTTATTATCAAGTAGGAGTGCCCCGCTGTTTCACCCTTGTCAAATTTGCAATTCCAAATGAAGTTAATGAAGAAATTGTCATTTTAAGGAACAGCGGTTGTGTTTTTCACTGGCATCTTTTTGCAAAACATATCCGTTTGTTCGGCTTGGTAGATATTAGGAAAACAACCGACAACATACAAATAATAGTTCAATAAGTAAAATTGTTTATAAGGGCCACGAAATGCTTGCGCCCTGAGGGTTTTACCGAATAGTCGATGCCCTACTTCGAAATACAACTTTAATATCAATAACAAAATGTTCTTTTTTCAAGGGAATTAAATTGTTTTCAGACATAGACTAGACTCTTGCTTGTACTACATATAAGACCTTGCTTGTTTCTTGACTGTCTTCCATTCTAAGTAAATCTGAAGTTATCTGGTGTTTACTGTGATTTTATTGCCAATTTCAAATTAATGCTTCTAGTCGCTTTTGAGAAAAATGGTCTTAAGAGTTGCTTAATTTAGTAGAAACAGATAGATAGTAAAGTGTTAACAAGGGTTTCCTTTTTGCTTATTTTCTTTTTAGATCCGCGAAACCCAAAAAAATTTTGAAATATAATCGCGATACAAATAAAATAATTTAAAAATAAATAATTCAGAAATTATTTTCGCTATATTCAAGCAAATACATCTTAAAACTTTATCACATCTGATCATATCACATTTGTGAACATCTCACACAATAGAAACCAATTATGTTGATCTGTATCATCGAGATGGAATTTCACAATGTAGTAGAATTTTATTAGAATTAAATTTGGATCGGAATAGGGATCGGTTTCACGAGAATTCCAAAGTTAGTTTTAATATATTGAAGTCGAGTATAAATATAAATTGGAATTTTGGTTCAACCATTCTAAATCGATTCTAAGCATTTAACTTCTACAAACACATTTTTTTATGTTTATGAAGTTATATTATGCCGATAAAATCGCTAATGAATAAATTTGTTATATAGTGACAAATTTTGCACACTCGCGTATAATAATATTATCCACTTGATTATCTCTTTGGTGTGGAATCTAGAGTTTAATGACCGTAACCGCAGCACCATGGGTTTGGGACCATTTACTTAAAGGTCAGAATAACGGAATTAAAAACTCTAAAATTTTGAATGCTTGTGACCTTGAAAATTTAGAGACTTTATTTTGTTATAGTTTGAAGTTTTTTTAATACCTAAGGATACAAAAAATATATATTAGAAGTTTAATAAGAGTTTTATTTTTAGGCGGTCGTCGATCAAAATAAATATATGAAACGTGTTAATTTTCGTGCACATATCTGTTTATTCCATAGATTACTTTACTGGTGGTAGGACGTCTTATTAGTGACTTCCACGATAAAGGAATAGGCTACGTGTAAACAAAACCAAAAGAAGATTTTCGTAATTTGCGTAATTACTGATAGCGCGTGTTATAAACCGGAATATTAGGTAATGAAGTATGTACATGTTATAAAGAAGGGTGATAATACGGTAAGCAATAAGATTGCAGCAATGACTGTCGCCGTCTGGTGTAGTGATAAGTGACATGGTCACTACACAAGGGGGTCGCGGGTTCGAATCCTGCCAAGGGAGGATATTTGTATGATAAATATAAATGTCTTTTCCAGGGTTGTGGATGTATCTTAAATATATGTATGTCTATAATAAAAATCTTACATTTATTTCCGTTATCTGGTACCGGTAACACAAGTTCTTTACGAACTTACCACGGGACCAGTTAACGTGGCGTGACTGTATAAAGAAAAGAAAAAAGATGACTTGGCTTTGTCGCTTGTATATTTTGCTCCATTGAATCCACTGAAAATGAAAGAAATGAAATAGAAATGAAAATGAATGCTAAGATTAGATTCCCAATTGTTGTGATAGATTATTGATCTTAACAGAACTATGAATTTGTGTATGTGTAAATAATTTGTGGAATGCTTAACGATGAAGGGAAGATATTCCACTGAGCGAGCGAGATATTGCTCGGTAGACCAACTCTGTAACCGCTTTTTACTACATGCATATGAATATATATACGGTACATATACCAAAATAAAATTGTTTACAGTTTTTGTCTTCCTGTCTTTCTGTTTGTGCCGGCTAATCTCTGGAACGGTTGGACCGATTTTGACGGGACTTTTACTGAATTTGGCTACTTTTTTTTAAAATAGCTTCGCCCCACGGGTAACATCACGGGACTTAGCTAGTAAAAAATAAAACAGAATGCGAATTTCAAAAACAACTAAGCTCCCACTTAAACCTCATCATCTTAGCCGTCCAGCATAAGCTATTTATACTTTAAAGACATGTTACATATTAAATATCAACGTATACTATGTGAAAAAAAAAAAGATTAAAGGCGACACAACAACGTCGAAAATATGACGCCAGGGACAGCAAAGAATGCTTTGAAGTATTTTTGAAGCGAAAACGTCGAGTTCCACCATGATTATGCCGTCAAACAGGTAACTATATCCTCACTGTAAACAATAAGCGGCCGACGCAACTATTATTGGTTTACGAAAGCCTAACCGAGTGTCTAGTTTGAAGCCAACTTCAATAACTTTCAAAAAATTCTGTTGTAAGCACATTTTAAATTGGTTTTACTTTAAAGTCGATCGTTTTGATGCTCCTTTCCTTATATTTGTTATTGACAATGATTACTTCGTATATACGTTCAATGCGTAAATAATATTACAATCAATATAGATCTTAATTAAACGGAAAAGCGTCATTGCTAGCAAATGCTACAGTTCATTACTGGTTACCACACAGTCATTCAATCATAATCTCCAAACATTATTATCAAAGCCCCAAAATTGTATTGTAGCAACACTTCTGTTTTATAGTGTATACTAGCGACCCGCCCTCGCTTCGCTTCGGAAACTGTAATTTATTATTGATTTCTCCACTATTTAATGGATGTTATTATACATATAAACCTTCCTCTTCAATCACTCTATCTATTAAAAAAAACCGCATCAAAATCCGTTGCGTAGTTTTAAAGACTTAAGCATACATAGGGACAGACAGATATAGGGACAGAGAAAGCGACTTTGTTTTATACTATGTAGTGATACCTACATTAAAATATCATAACGTATTATATCGATATCTAACTTTTTGTAACTATACATTTGTGATGATGTCGCATGTCTTTTTCGCGCTTTCAATGCAATTCACAGCAATTTTATTTAGTTTTAGAAAGTTTAAACTTATAATGTTTAAAAAAATGTTTCTGCTCATTAAAATATTACTTAAATACTGAAACGAATAACACTTTAAACCATCACTACGCAATGTACAATTCTACTAGATACTGAAATGTGAATATTATCTATACTAATATTATAAAGAGAAAAGATTTTTTTGTTTGTTTGTATTGAATAGGCTCCGAAACTACTGAACCGATTTGAAAAATTCTTTCACTTTTTCGAAGCTACACTATTCCCGAGTGACATAGGCTAGGCCGTAATATGTTTTGAAAACCTCCAATAATGTAACCCAAGGTGTAAAAAAATTACCTAAAATATTCTTCATACTAGCGTGCCCTGCGAAAACTATTTATGATAGAATAAAATAATGTACTACGACTTTGTAGAACACATTATTATTTACAAAAAGTGTCGCGACAGCATATATCTAACTATTATAGTTATGCCGCAATAAGTTCGGTTTAAAGGGTGGGGCAGCCGTTGTAACTATACTTGAGACCTTAGAACTTGTATCTCAAGGTGGGTGGCGCATTTACGTTGTGAATGTCTATGGGCTCCAGTAACCACTTAACACCAGGTGGGCTGTGAGCTCGTCCACTCACCTAAGCTATAAAAAAAAAGTTCTTTTATTTAAAATAAAACAACGTCAAATATCGTTGAAATTTTTGTTAAAGACTCGAGAAGAGCCGGAGCGGGCCGCTAGTTACTTAATTTAATAAAACTTAATTCTGTTCAGTACAGTAATAGTTTAGAATCATCTTTTAACATAACTAATAGCCTCCTTCGTAGCTCTCTAACCAGTTAATAGCTAACCTTTGTATGTCCGGCATCTAAAATAGGGTAAAATTTATCAAGGCGCTTAATACCAGAGCAAAGCGCTTGTCGATAGCAACTTCCTCACCGCAGGCTGTTAGAGCAATATCCAAAATTAAATCGCTTCGCCATCGTTGTTCCGAACGCCGAGGCATATGTCTGACTTTGATGCACGCCGACTTAATACGCTTAACCGATGAATGTTTTGGCTTTCGACCTTATTCCAAAAATGCATGTATCAGATTTACGCTTCACGGGTTCGGTTGTTTTTCCCGACTTGTTGTTTCGTAGTAACTTTGTGTGTGTGTTTTATAACAATTCGAAACGGTATCGATATAATGCGATTTCTGAAAACTATCTATCTATACCTAGTCAGGTCATAAATTCTGTCACATGTTTAATGTAAAATAATTGAAACAGGTTTATTCATTATGTAACCATTCATATACCAAAATGAACTTAACAAAACATAGATTCTTATGACACTAAAGTTTATTCAAAATGACCTCCGTGATTTTGAATACAGGCCTTCAATCTGCGCGGCCAGTCGTCTATCGCAGCACGAACGAGGTCCATGTCAATATCGGCGGCTGCCTTAATCAAGGATGTCTTGAGTGACTCCAAATTGGGATGAGGCTTTGAGCACGCCTTTTCCTCCAAGTGTTGCCATATCTTGTAATCTAACGGATTCAAATCTGGACTGGAGGAGGGCCAGTCTTCGTGCCGGATGAAGTCGATTTCACGCGCCGCCAGCCAGTCTTGTGTGCTCTTCTCTCTATGAGCTGGCGCCGAATCTTGTTGGAATACCCAGTGCCTGTTATTGAACATGGTATGAGAAACAGGTTCCACAAGGTTCGTCAGGACTGTATTTTGATACACAACTGCATTCGTTTTTACACCTTTCTCACAAAAATGTACCTCTGTTAAGCCCCAATAAGAAACTCCCAACCATACCATGAGCGAGGATGGAAAATGACCTCGTTGGACACGCGGAATACGGTTGCTTGCTTCTTCACTACTGTGTGCGTACACCTTATCATTTTGTTTGTAGCAGCTCTCTTCTACGATAAAAATTTTTTCATCCGAAAAAAGAATTTCCCGATATTTTTTTCCCGCGTACCGCTTCAACAAAGCGCGGCATCTCTTCAGTCTCAGGTCCATTAGACGAGCATTCAAACGATGTCCTGTTTTTCTTCGATATGCCCGAAGCCCTAAGTCTTCATTTAACACCCTTTTCACCGTGGTTCTGCTTAACCCCATCTGAAGGGCCAACAGTTTCTGCTTACGTTTGGGATTTCTTTGAATTCGCGCCTTCACAGCTTTTATCACTGCTGGAGTCCTAACAGACCGAGGGCGACCACTTCTTGACCTGTCATCTACACTAGAGTCTTCATTGTATCGTTTGATGGTACTATAAACGAATCTTTTGGTTATATTCAAATTTTTCAGTATGTTAAAAATTTGAATTGGCGCGTAACCGCAACGATGCAACGCAATAACTACAACACGGTCTTCTTTAAGCGTCGACTCCATATTTAAAAATGAGTTAAAATTCTAAAAGGATACATTTTTATTTTCATGAACAATTCGAAATTCGAATTCAATAAACTTTTTTGTGGCCAGCATTCTAAAAGAAAAGTTTTTACTGTGTGACAGTACTTATGACCTGACTAGTTATATATATAAATGAATTGCTGTTCGTTAGTCTCGCTAAAACTCCAGAACGGCTGGACCGATTTGGCTAATTTTGGTCTTGAATTATTTGTGGAAGTCCAGAGAAGGTTTAAAATGTAGATAAATATGAAAATGCTCGGAATTAAATAAAAATAACAATTTTGTTTTTCCTTTGATGTGTCCCGCGTCGAAGGGATTCCTTTTGTGTGTTTTAAGTTTATTTTATACAAAAGCTTAGGTCTTTTATTTAACGATTGAGGCACTACAAAGTCTACCGGGTCAGCTAGTCTTCTATATATATAAAAATGAATTACTGTTCGTTAGTCTCGCTAAAACTCCAGAACGGCTGGACAGCTTTGGCTAATTTTGGTCTTGAATTATTTGTGGAAGTCCAGAGAAGGTTTAAAGGGTAGATAAATATGAAAATGCTCGAAATTAAATAAAGGATTGTTTTTCCTTTGATGTGTCCCCCGTCGGACGGATTCCTTTGTTTGTTTTAAGTTTATTTTATACAAATGTTTAGGTCTTTTATTTATCGATTGAGGCATTACGAAGTCTGCCGGGTCAGCTAGTACATTACTAAACAAATGACTCATTCAATACCTCATCATCATTTGCGGCCCTCAGAAGCCCATTTCTGGATAAAGCCTATGGGCTTCCCCCAAAAATGGCCATAATGATCAACTGTGTACTGGCCACGTCCAGCCCATTTCCACGACCTTCAACGGGACGTTAATCAACTTTGTAAGAAGTCTATCCATGGTCCAAGTTCCGATGCACGATTACAACTCAAGAACTACTGGGTCCAGTGGTCATCAAATCTACGAGTAATGTGACCTGCCTACAGACTCTTCAATCTCGCAATCTTCAATACCAATTAACCTTATGAAATTCAAATAAGTATATACCAGAAATATTATTACTACTATTATTGCATGAAAAAATATCGTCATATAGTTAAAATACCCTAATTTATCGCGTTTTTATTTGTTCAATTCTATTTTATATTGAACTAAAGCCGGATACACTTTCGCGATATAGTAAACGAAATTTCGTGTACGCCCTTTTGTTGAAACTACACGCGCGCCATCTGTCAAACATTGTTGGCTTTTCGCCAATAATCTTCTATAAAGTGCCAACAACAACTGCATAAAGTTTGCCCAAAACACGTCATTACGGATCCACCCGATCTATTAACGGTGCTTTTAGGTACCACAAGCACCGGTCACCGGCCTCATCGAGCCCGTCGCTTGCGTCGAAGGGCTCGACGAGCGAATCAACCCATAGACACAGCCCACTGAGTTTCTCGCCGAATCTTCTCGGTGGTTCGTGTTTCCGATCCGGTGGTAGATTCTGCGAAGCACTGCTCTTGCTAAGGCCAGTGTTAGCAACACTTTCTGTTTGAGCCCTGTAAGCTCACCTACATGTTAGGATGAAGCTGAAACAGCCTCTCGAGGCTATCAGCATAGATAGGAGAATAAAACACAACAAAGTTTCAATTTAATGACAAAAACAACCAGAATATGTATAGAACATTAACAAATACATTATTTTATTTTTTATTGCGATTTACAATCGATAGTACACAGGTTTAATCATTATTATAAAATAAATCCCTAAAACAATATTATTATTAGTATTTGCGACAAGGTTAATAATAATATATTCCTTTAATTATTTTTCGGTAGGTTCGCAGACAGGCTCACGAACTACTACTACTATTACTGAGCTCATTACGAGAAATCGATTTTGAGACATGCCATCGAAGTCTCAAAATATTGCAGCGAATTCACGATATTGTATACGCACGGAATTTTTGCCGTTAAGTATCCCTTGATAGGCGCCAGTACGTCGCAGTATTAGCTATAATGGGGCTTCCCATAGCGCTTATCCAACAAACCACCGCGCTTTCATGTATGACCTACAATCACAAAATAACTCTTTGCTCTATAGGTTTGTTTACACAATGCCGTCAGAGTATTTCAAGCTTTATTCAGTCTCCGTAATCTTACTGTATCCTAAATGGTTGTGTACTATTTACTTCTACTAGGTCGTTCTCTCATTGTTGAGAATCGTAACTATTCTGTAGTCTTCTCACTGTTTCTTTCCACTTATTTCTGTTTCTGAATGATGTTAACAATCGTAAGATATGAGTTCTAATTCTCTCTAAAATTTATAGCATAACGGCTGCCCCACCCTTCAAACCGATACGCATTATTGCTTCACTGCAAAATAGACAGGGTGATGGTACCTACCCGCATGGGCTGACAAGACGGCCTACCTCCAGTAAATACACAAAATATAATTATTGCGGCTTTGATTTTTAATACCCGATGTTATTCCTTCATCGTGAAAGTAAGTCGTGGATATCTGTTAAGGAAATGTTGTGAGTTGTACTTGTCTTATGCCACAGGCCACGACGACTTCAACAGTATTTCAGTACTTCACATTTACAATTTTCGTAGCTCGCGGTGGTTGAGTATTATGGAAATGAGTTATTAGGCACTATCATCTTGCACAATGAAGTTGTGATATCTAAGAGCTCCACTTAATACGAGCTGGGCAATGAGCTTCTCTATCTAGATACAATAAAAAGGGTACCTGGGTAATGTATGTCTATCCTATGGTATCTTAAATGGCTATGATGAATATTGATGTAAATTTATATAAGTTACTATTTGCATAAACTTCCGTAAATGGATCTATAGTTCGAAGTGGTATCTTCCCGCTTATTAGGAAGTTTGCTGTTTGAGTTTAACTCAAATACCTACTGTATTTGTAAAATAGCCGTGTTCATCGTTGAATTCGAGATTTCTCTTTAAGAATAAATTACGGCGGGCCAAGTAATGAACGGCATCTTGAGATTAGACATCATAATTGAAATATCTTAAGTATTGATAATGCTTTTTTGTTCCTTAATTAGAATTAGCCTGTATTTAATACATTTTACATCTCTAAAAAAAGCTTCAAAAAATTATTTTGCTTCGACAATTTTTCGTTAAGTTTCATTTTACTTTGACAATAATCATTTTCCTGAATTCAACTTCAAAATGCAATTATTTGTTCTTTAAGCTGTGAACTTTATGATCATAAGGACTGGTGCTCTCTGCAAACTGGAACGTATGACTGCTTTGCCACAGCAAAAATACGTAATATACAATTTAAATCGGGTTTCAGTTTTATCACGCGGTACTGTTGTTACTTTTTCACGGAAATATTTTGTGAACATGCATTTATCTGTCTCGAATGACAGCCTATTACGGATTACGGACTGTTAGCAATTAATTTACATTGTTGAGTGGTTCTTTTGTTCTTTTTTTAATGAGAGTAGACATAAAACCTATCACATGTCCAAATATATACATAAAGATAAAATAAAAGAGGACTCGCCGACTGCACCGCGCATTTTACACGCACACGTCGATTGTTTTTCATCTCAATATTTTTTGAACTTTTACTACTTTTCTATTACGAACTCTTACGGGCGATCATCCTCGTCGTTGCGCGAGTGTTATACCCGTTTTGTGAACACAAACAATATAGAGGAGCACTGTCAAGTCGTCAGGTCGACCACCGCCATTACGCGACGTCCACTAATCACGTTCCTTCGATTCGGCACCCTGTAAGAAGCCAGCGACGGATTGGCAGGTACGTCTACTTCTCATTACCTAGCCTGAGCCTGCACCTATTTTTTGTTAAACTTTTGGCGATAATCGCCCGCGCAGAAACCTCCAAAAATATAGAACCAGCGCGGCGCTAAAAATTTGTAAATATTTAGTTTTTTCCTACTATCAAGTAATAGGAAACTTTTGATTATAAGCCGCTTACACGTCTCCAGATGAATAAAACCTAACTTAATTTTGATAAAGTTTTATTACAATTTTGTGTTCTTTTACAAAATATATCCATAAAACTATTAAAAACGTCTACAAACTTTAAAATTACTCAGACTTCGTCTTAAAATACAACGTAAGTACTAGAGAGTGGTCTAATTAACTTATTTACAGCAATTATACGACCAAAGTAAACATTCACTCGACCGAGAGGTCCCCTACGAGTTCATAATTAAAAACTTATTTTAACGTAACACGAGCCAAGTGTTTTAATGGACTTCGTCTGGTGCATTCGTGAAAATTATATTAAATTTAAATACATTGCTTACTCGAATGTGTTTCAGGAATAATAAGTTTATATTCGACCAATTTTATTTAAGAGAGTAGTTGGATAGGTTTTTAGTGACTCTAAAATAAATAGAGACAGAGAATTACAATTTACTACTATTTAATGGTTCGGAGGAATGTGGAGATTCGCAGAAGTACAAAGGTATCTTATATAACCCAAAAGATTGCGACGTTGAAGTGGCAGTGGGCTGGGCATATCGCTGAAAGAACCGTTGGTCTCTTTCTTTTTTTTTATTGCCTAGATGTGTGGACGAGCTCACAGCCCACCCGGTGTTAAGTGGTTACTGGAATCCATAGACATCTACAACGTAAATGCGCCACACACCTTGAGATAGAAGTTCTAAGGTCTCAGTATAGTTACAACGGCTGCCCCACCCTTCAAACTGAAACGCATTACTGCTTCACGGCAGAAATAGGCGGGGCGGTGGTACCTACCCGTGCGGACTCACAAGAGGTCCTACCACCAGTAATTACGCAAGTTATAATTTTGCGGGTTTTGATGTTTATTACAAGATGTTATTCCTTCACCGTGGAAGTAAATCGTGAACAATTGTTAAGTACGTATTTCATTAGAAAAATTGGTACCCGCCTGCGGGATTCGAACACTGTTGCATCGCTACGAATGCACCGGACGTCTTATCCTTTAGGCCACGACGACTTTGCCGACTCTGCGGCCGAAAAGTTCTTGAGAGTCCGTGTATTGGAAAACGTAGCGTGTGTAGCCCTCCCATGAAATGGACCAACGCTGGATGTGCAGGACCGATCATTTATTTAATCTAGGAGGTCTATATCCTGCAATGGGCGTATGTGAGCTACTGATGATGATTATGGTTTCGCAGCTAAATGCAAAACAAAAGGAATCCTTACAATCCATTGTGTCATCGCGACATCTATTCGTGTGAAAGCGAATTGTCCTACAAATTTTCATTCTTACCCGCATATGTATGTCTCTTAAAAATTTTTTACTTACATCTATATTTTGTGTCCGAAAAAAAACTACCTAGATACAAGACAAATAAATTTTACACACAATTTAACTTGATTGACATTTAATTATTTTCACCAGCCATGAAACGAAATTGTGGCTTTAACAGTTGTTCGTATAGCAGCATTACATGCGATGAATGACATCAATACCAATGAGTAGGGGAATAACAAATGTTATCACATCCACATGATCCGCAAACAATAATTTACAGCCTATATTATTGAATATATGTAGTGACATGACTTAAAATGCAATGATCGATTCGAACACATTAGTATGAACTTTTAAAAATACAGGCCAATAAATATTACAGGCCAAAAAATACAGGCAAAATATGTTAAACATACATAAAGCCAATCGAGATTTTTTTTTGCTTAGATGGGTAACGAGCTCACAGCCCACCTGGTGTTAAGTGGTTACTGGAGATGTCTATCGTCTACAACGTAAATGCGCCACCCACCTTGAGATACAAGATCTAAAGTCTCAGTATAGTTACAACGGCTGCCCCGCCCTTCAAACCGAAACGCATTACTGCTTCACGGCAGAAATAGGCAGGGCGGTGGTACCTAGCTGCGCGGACTCGTAATAAGAGGTCCTACCACCAGTAAATTTTAGACTATCTTGCTTGAGAACTTTCACATCATCGTGCTACTGATAATTTTATTGTTCATGCAAACCATACGGAAATAGCAGCCTAATAGTAATATTATACTAATTTTCCATTTCAACATATGCAATAGCTCTATCATTTTAAAGTACATGAATTCGGTTTATATTGATTAAAGTGTTGATAAAAATTTACATTAAAATTTGTAAAACACAGTAGGTACATATTCTTAAAAATATAAATATAAAATATACCAAAGTTATGAAAGCTCATTATTTTGTTGAACAATTTTAATTAAATTCTATTCTAATGAACTGAAATCTAGCCACAAATTTTATAATTAATCTCGCAAAGAATTTTAAGCCTACAATTAAACTAACAGAACGTTCACAGGCTAAAGTTCAAGATTTTTTTTACGCCCATTCAGGGCGAAATCAACCTACTAACTAGAGGAAAAAGTTGGTTTATGTGTAAAAGATGCACAAAATCCATTTTCCATTTCTTTTCAATTAGCCAGATTTCTTGACGAATGTTGGAACTACTATGAACTGAGACGATTCACTTCATCTACAAAAAGAAAAATGTAATAAATTAAATTTAGCCACTATGACGCAGATTTGAAATTAATTATAGTTGTAATGGTATTTAAATTTCAATACTAGGTTGTGACCACCAATATTTTGTGACTTAACTACACATGTGTGAAACGGACCGTTCATTTCCATTCCATTTAAACGCATGAACTCCATATAAATCGAGTTTCGCCGTGAATAGTGTAACAGGCTTGTTTTGTTTATGTGTAGGCAGATTGCTATCCATGCATCACAGGCATATTTTCAACGAATATATCCAGCTAAAGTACATAGAACTAACGAATATACTAGAAAAGCATTTTGAAAACATTATCGACACAACAACAGTTAAGGCTTCGTCAAACAGAACGCGTAATTAGCGCGCCTCAGCGCGCTAAACTGACGCCGCGCTATGACGCCGGGATGTGTTGTACTACTATAGTAACATACCGTCAAACAGAGCCCCAACGAGTCATTTTCGAGTTCCGATTGCATCACCTTACAGTCCGGACGTGTTTTTGCGAGAAACTGTCGCTGCCGTCGCGATCTTGTGTCTTGAGTTTCGCTGCATTGTCGTTGTCGCATCGATCGCGGCATTGTTGCGAATTCTTGACGCACTATCGCTGGCGTCGCGACCTTGTGTCGTAAAAGCAACTCGAACTTGTCGATTGTGCATTCGTAACGACTTCACATTATCATCCACTCATATCATTTATTAAATTTATTTATTTATTCGGCGAGTAAAACAGTCTCTTTCGAGACTAACCCCCCCTGAGATCACCGCTTGTTGTGGCATTCTCACAACCCAGGGGGGCCCCACCTTCACAAACTTCCACCCCAATCCTAGCCGACTGCCGTTTTCACGGCAAAGGCACTCCCCCCCCTTGGAGCTGGTAAAGCTCAGGGGGTGAACTCCTACTCAGGGGACTCGCCTTTCGGCGAGTGTGCCTTAAGTCCCGGGGACGCCCCCCCCGGGCAAAAACGAAAAAAATGGAAGAAGAGCTCTTAGGGTTTCTCGGGTTACTTGCCGAGAAGTACCCGGTGCTATCCAACCTCACGGCCGAATTCGCGGCCTACAGAGCCGCCCGCGCGAGTCCCGCTCCGCCCGCGTCCCTCGCCGCGTCATTTCGAGCCGCGCAGTCAGGCCCCGCCCCCAAACCCAATTTGAGCGCACGTACGCACGTAGCGACTCACGAAGCGCCTAGCACCAACGAAGCGCCTAACGCACCCGCGACGTCATTCTCGGTGGAACAGAGCGTAGCAAGCCTACTCTCCTCCCCGGCGCCACCGTTGGGAGATGGTGATTTCATCACTCCCAGTGAATTGCGCCTCTCCATCAAGCGGATGAAGAGGCGCAAGGCGCCGGGCGAGGACGGTATTCCCTCCCTCGCATTTTTCCACTTCCCCGAAACGGTCGTGTCATGCATGACACGACTGTTCAATTCCATTCTGTCCACAGGACACTTCCCGGGAACTTGGAAATTGGGCAAGGTTATTGCCCTGCCCAAACCCGGCAAGGATAGGAGAAATCCCTCCAGTTATCGTCCGATCACTCTGCTGTCGCATATGGGCAAGTTGTTCGAGCGGCTGCTGCTGAGAAGGGTGTCGCCGCACATCCTTCTCAGACCCGAGCAATTCGGGTTTCGCAGCGGTCACTCGACAACGCTGCAATTGGTCCGCGTTATGCACCACTTGGCGGATCGGTCCAACGCGCGCCAGTACACGGCCGCAGTCTTTCTCGATATCGAGAAGGCCTTCGACCGTGTCTGGCATGCGGGACTGATCTACAAGCTGTTGCAGAACACGGACCTCCAGCACGCCTATGTGCGACTGCTGGGGTCGTACCTGGAGGGAAGATCCTTCCTTGTCGCGGTCGAGGGCGCAAAGTCGTCGGTGCGCCCAGTCACGGCCGGAGTTCCCCAGGGAAGCGTCCTGGCACCAGTCCTCTACGCTCTCTACACCAACGACATTCCCACGCTTGAGGGCAACCTCCAAGCGTGGGAAGCCGACGTGAAGTTGGCGCTGTTTGCCGACGACAGCGCCTACTTCTCGTCCTCTAATTTCCCCTCTGCGGCCATTTCGAGGATGCAGAGGCTGTTGGACATACTGCCCCAGTGGCTGGACCGATGGAGGGTCGCGGTCAACGTGGGGAAGACCGCGGCTATCCTCTTCGGTCCGGTCCGCACAAGAGCCGTCCCAGGACAGCTCAGTCTCCGTGGAGTCAATGTCGAGTTTAGGCCCAGTGTCCGATACCTGGGAGTCAATATCGACCGGAGTTTGAGGATGACCGCCCACGCCAAGTCGGCGTTGGCGGCCGCCCGCTATGCGAGGTTTCTCCTCCGGCCGGTGTTGGCCTCCGGGTTGCCGACCAGGACTAGACTCGGCATTTACAAGACGTATGTTCGTTCCCGTATCACGTACGCAGCTGCGGCCTGGTATCACCTCATCCCGCAGATCATGCGGGTGAAGTTGCAGGCCCAGCAGAATCTGGCTCTTCGCACGATAGTCGGAGCAGGGCGTTACGTCAGAAATGACGTAATCGCCCGGGATCTAGATGTGGAGTCGCTCGAGGAGTTCATCCGGAGGCTAGCTCGTAATATGTACGAGCGGGCTGACGGTGGACCCCACGAGCATCTCCACAATATAGCTCCCTTGCACGCCAGACCACCTGATGGTCAGGCGCTACCAAGGGAGCTACTGGAACCCCCGGCTATGGTAAGATAGTCGGCTTAACCGGAGTGATATGGGAGTGCTCATAATGAGTGCCCCCATGGGACTGAGCTGTCCACACTCTTCATCTCCCCCCACACTGTTGGGGTGCCCCCTTATGGGGACCCATTTCTACCGCCCGTTTGGGTGGACCACTCCCCCTTAAGGGGAGTGATTTACGTCGGTCCCTCCCCGCGACGGTCTTCCCCTTCTGGGGAGCCCTTAGCGGGTGAGCGCCAAACTAGTGCCGCGGCTCCCCCTCTGACTTGTAGAGGTGGGGCCGCGGCATGGGGCCGGTGGCGGGCCCCGGTTTAGTTGCTGACTGCTGCCCTGCTTTGTATATAGTGTATAGTTAGTTAGTTAGTTAGTTAGTAGTTAGTTTATAGTTAGTAGTTAGAGAAAAAAAAAAAAAAAAAAAAAAAAAAAAAAAAAAAAAAAAAAAAAAAAAAAAAAAAAAAAAAAAAAAAAAAAATCAAGCAGAGGACAGCAGCCGGCGCCGGGGCGACTCCTCCGCGGGCATCACTCCACCCAGGAAAACAACAAGCCCATCGTATTATATTTAAGTATTTATTTATTTTGTCGATGTGAGTGTGCCGAGCACGCTGCGAACAGTCCCCTCCCATCTCGTCCTGCATCCATATCACCCCTGCCCTATGTGGCAGGGAGCTTCGTCCCGGGCAGTGGGGATTGCCCCGAGGCCCGTTCCGTGCCCCCGAAAGGGGGTACGACGACCCTTCTTGCTTGACGTCATTCTCGCCAATCTCATCCGTCGCGTCGTCCGTAATAATTAACTCAGGTTCAGACTCCGATACCGGATCGGAGATGGACTTCGAGTCCGCGACGAGCCCGCAGCCCGGAACCTCGGATTGGTTCCAAACGGTAAAACGCGGGAAAAAACGTACTCGCGCCGTGGAGTCCCGGAGCTCCACGACAAAACAAACAAAATCAGCGACTGCCTCCCGTCCGCAGGTAGTCGTGACACCGGAGTCGGACTCCAGCCGCCGCGCAACCCCACCGCCGCGTCCCAAGCCCGCACCCGCGCAAAAAACTGTCGCCCCGCCCCCGCTGATTCTCCAGGAGAAGTCAGCATGGAACCGCGTCTCCCAGGCCCTTCAGGCAAACAAAATAAATTATACCCATGCGCGTAACGTCGCGCATGGGATTCAAATAAAGGTCGCAACGCCGGGCGACCATAGGGCTCTATCCGCGTACCTCCGAAAGGAGAACATAGGTTTCCATACCTATGCTCTTCAGGAGGACCGCGAGCTCCGCGTAGTAATACGCGGAGTTCCGAAGGAACTCGACATAGAGTACGTAAGGGAGGATCTGACCGCTCAGTCCCTCCCGATAGTAAGTGTGCACCGGATGCACAACGGACGCGACAAAAAACCATATAGCATGGTTCTAGTCGCTCTAGAACCAACCCCGGAGGCCAAGAAAAAGATCGCATGTCTCGCGACAGTATGTGGCCTATCCGGGGTTACCATTGAAGCCCCCCATAGACGTGGCACTCCCGGACAGTGCCACAGATGCCAACTATATGGCCACTCGGCTCGGAATTGCCACGCGCGCCCCCGCTGCGTGAAGTGTCTCGGCGATCACGCCACGGTAGATTGCTCGCGAGTTAGGGAAACCGCGACCGAACCTCCAAGCTGTGTCCTATGCCTTAAGCAAGGGCACCCCGCGAATTACCGTGGATGTCCTAGGGCTCCGCGAAAACGTCCGACCCACCCAGCCCCCCGTACCGTCGGCCCAAAGACTTCGGTGCCTTCAGCACCGAAACCCGCCTTCGTACCGGCTGCGGTTCCCACCGTCTCGGCGTGGAACAAACCGCTGCCGTATACGAGGTCGGGAACACAAACCGCACCCCAGCCCCCGCTCGCGACACGTCCCGCGCCGCAGCCCCTGCTCGCACCTCCCCCCGCGCCCGCGTACCGTCCCCCGCAACCCTCAGCCGTCAACGACTTCACGCTCGTGCGCGACTTCGTCACGGCGGTCAACTTCGACCGTCTGCGATCGTTCGCAGACGCGATGCGAAGGGCGGTAAACCCCGAACAACGGCTCGCGGCCGCGTTCGAATACATGGACGTTTACGAGTCCGTGGCCCGTACTTTCTAAAATCACCGGTAATCAATGGCGCAAAACGCTAGAGAGAAACCATATTCCCTTACGTTAGCATTCTACAATGCTAACGGACTCGCGCGACAACGCGATCAAATTTACGAATTCCTCCGCGACAATCTTGTAGATATTCTGCTAGTGCAGGAGACCTGCCTGAAGCCCTCGCGTCGTGACCCGAAAGTCGCGAATTACGTCATGGTTAGGAATGACAGACTCACCGCCTCCAAAGGCGGGACTGCCATTTACTATAGGCGGGCCCTGCACGTTGTCCCTCTCGATACCCCCTCGCTCTCACATATCGAGGCGTCAGTGTGCCGTATCTCGCTGACGGGACACCAGCCGATCGTCATCGCATCCGTCTATCTCCCCCCGGACAAGCCCCTTCTGAGCAGTGACATCGAGTCACTGTTCGGCATGGGAGACTCCGTCATCCTGGCAGGCGATTTAAATTGCCACCACACTAGGTGGAACTGCCACAGTTCAAACATAAACGGTAGGCGTCTCGACGCGTTTATAGACGACCTTACCTTTGAAGTAGTCGGTCCCCCAACTCCAACATGTTATCCGTATAACATCGCGCTCCGTCCGAGCACTATAGACCTGGCACTGCTGAGGAACGTAACTCTGCGCTTGCGTTCCATCGAAGCAATGTCAGAGCTCGACTCAGACCACCGACCTGTCGTTA
Organism: Bombyx mandarina; assembly: GCF_030267445.1. Classification (NCBI taxonomy): domain Eukaryota; kingdom Metazoa; phylum Arthropoda; class Insecta; order Lepidoptera; family Bombycidae; genus Bombyx; species Bombyx mandarina. Next base: position 15,419,430 of record NC_143216.1, on the reverse strand, counting down.
TGCAGCTCGGTCGCCCCCACAACCCAGTCACAGCTACGAGGACCATGGTGGACTGGAAGAAGCTGGGCAAATGCTTAGCCGATGCCGCTCCACCAATCCTCCCCTGCGGCCCGGATTCAACTCCATCCCCCGAGGACACAGTCGAATCCATAAACATCATCACGGATCACATCTCTTCCGCGATCATAAGATCCTCAAAAGAAGTCGATGTGGAGGATAGCTTCCACCGCATCAGACTGTCCCCCGAACTTAGGAACCTCCTAAGAGTTAGAAACGCGGCAATCCGGGCCTACGATCAACTTCCCACGCACTCAAACCGGATTCGGATGCGTCGTCTACAGCGGGATGTAAAATCTCGCCTAAGCGACGCCCGAAATGAGAATTGGGATAGTTACTTAGAAGGACTCGCGCCCTCTCATCAAGCATACTGGCGACTAGCAAGGACTCTCAAGTCCGAAACTACCGCTACTATGCCTCCTCTCGTACGCCCTTCAGGCCAACCACCGGCTTTCGATGACGATGACAAGGCAGAGTTGCTGGCCGATGCACTGCAAGAGCAGTGCACCACCAGCACTCAATACGCGGACCCCGAACACACCGAGGCAGTCGACAGGGAGGTCGAGCGCAGAGCTTCCCTGCCACCCTCGGACGCGTTACCCCCCATTACCTCTGACGAAGTTAGAGAAGTAATAGACAACCTTCAACCTAAGAAGGCACCCGGCTCCGACGGCATCCGCAACCGCGCGTTAAAACTCTTACCAGTCCAACTGATAACAATGTTGGCTACCATCTTAAATGCCGCTATGACGCACTGCATCTTTCCGGCGGTATGGAAAGAAGCAGACGTTATCGGTATACACAAGCCGGGCAAACCGAATAATGAAACCGCTAGTTACCGACCGATCAGTCTCCTCCCAGCGATAGGCAAAATTTACGAACGGCTCCTTCGGAAACGCCTCTGGGACTTCGTTACCGCGAATAAAATTCTAATAGACGAGCAGTTTGGATTCCGCGCCAAACACTCGTGCGTACAACAAGTGCACCGCCTCACGGAGCACATTCTGATAGGACTAAATAGGCGGAAACAAATCCCGACCGGCGCCCTCTTCTTCGATGTAGCGAAGGCGTTCGACAAAGTCTGGCACAACGGTTTGATCTACAAGCTGTACAACATGGGAGTGCCAGACAGACTCGTGCTCATCATACGAGACTTCTTGTCGAACCGTTCGTTTCGATATCGAGTAGAGGGAACTCGTTCTCGTCCCCGTCATCTGACTGCCGGAGTCCCGCAAGGCTCCGCACTCTCCCCGTTACTATTTAGTTTGTATATCAACGATATACCCCGGTCTCCGGAGACCCATCTAGCGCTCTTCGCCGATGACACGGCTATCTACTACTCGTGTAGGAAGATGTCGTTGCTTCATCGGCGACTCCAGACCGCAGTAACCACCATGGGACAGTGGTTCCGGAAGTGGCGAATAGACATTAACCCCACGAAAAGCACAGCGGTGCTATTCAAAAGGGGTCGCCCTCCGAATACCACTTCGAGCACCCCACTCCCCAATAGGCGCGTAAACACCTCCGCCGTTAGCCCCATCACTCTCTTTGACCAGCCCATACCGTGGGCCCCGAAGGTCAAATACCTAGGCGTCACCCTCGACAGAGGGATGACATTCCGTCCCCACGTAAAAACGGTACGCGATCGCGCCGCGTTTATACTAGGACGACTCTACCCAATGCTTTGTAGACGAAGCAAACTGTCCCTCCGTAATAAGGTAACCCTCTACAAAACTTGCATACGCCCCGTCATGACGTATGCAAGCGTAGTGTTCGCTCACGCGGCCCGCACCAACTTGAAACCCCTTCAGGTTATACAATCCCGATTCTGCAGGATAGCCGTCGGAGCACCATGGTTCCAGAGGAACGTGGACCTCCACGATGACCTGGAGCTCGACCCCGTCAGTAAGTATCTACAGTCGGCATCGCTGCGCCACTTTGAGAAGGCGGCACGACATGAGAACCCTCTTGTCGTGGCCGCCGGAAACTACATACCCGATCCTGTAGACCGTTTGGTAAACCGTCGACGTCGCCCAAAGCACGTCATCACGGATCCTCCTGATCCATTAACGGTGCTTTTAGGCAATACAAGCACCGGTCACCGTCCTCGCCGAACCCGTCGCTTGCGACGAAGGGCTCGACGAGCGAATTAACCCACAGACACAGCCCACTGAGTTTCTCGCCGGATCTTCTCAGTGGGTCGCGCTTCCGATCCGGTGGTAGATTCTGCGAAGCACTGCTCTTGCTAGGGCGGTGTTAGCAATTCTCCGGTTTGAGCCCCGCGAGCTCACCTACACAAGCTAGGGTACGCTGAAGTAGCCTCTCAAGGCTATCAGCATAGGTAGGAAAAAAAAAAAAACAGAGCCCCAGCGCTATAAGTACGCAGCGCTCTGTCGCGGCGTTAGGACGCTCTGACGTCAGGCGTTGTAATTTTTTACAAATTTTATTTTAGCGTCCGAGTGAATGTGTATTAAAATACTAGATAATGCCCGAAAAAATGATATAAATAGTTAGAAAATACCCATGCTTATACAATGCCACATCTGAATCACTCGATTTCTTAATACTTTTAAATTTTTACACTGCTATCGAAAGGCACTATGATTTGGCGAATGCGTTGCGTCAAGGAGCGTTAGACTCATCTAGTCAATTAGAGGAGCGCGACGTTAAGTACGCGGCGCTAAGTACGCGTTCTGTTTGACGAAGGCTTTAACATTGCAACCTCTTTTTTTAATAATGATATTCCTTAGATCGACGTGCTCACCGGCGTTAAGCAGCTACCGAATCCCACGGATATCATAACAACATATCAACCGCAACCCATTTAAATTCTTAAATCAATCGAATTAGTTAACTGTAAATTCAATTAGCTTCGAACCCGTCTCGCTCGCCTCAGACTACAGCTTCAGGATCGTCGTGTCATTTGAGACGATAAAGACAGCTTTGATTCAATAGCTTGGCGACTAATTCGCTGAAATAGAAGGCTAACCGGTTTCAGAGACTCTAATAGTGCTACACCGCACTATTCTGTTCTTTAGTAGAGCCTTACTAACTTCGGTGTACTAGTAAATTAAATTTAAACAAAAGTATTTTCATTGATTCTGTTTAGATAAATGCGAATGTCTATGTAGCTTCGAGAATTTTCTAGGTTTGGGCATTGAGCTGACTTTGTATATAGAGTGGCCGTCAGATAATTAATAAGATATAGCACACCAAGACACAGTTGATTGACAGCATCGTGCTCTAAGACACACGCTCTAACAATCACAGGCATATTTATTTATTTATTTATTTATAACTTCTTATACTAGAAAGTATAAAGGCGGACTAAATGCCATAGGCATTCTCTAACAGTCTACCTTAGGGGAGTGCAGAGATGAAGATCTAGATGCTAGAGGCATTCTGTTACACAATGACTTGACCTAACACATTACACATTGCTTTTGGTTTTGAGTTGATGTTCATGATAAAATATTTGACTAGTTTCCACTGCAAACATGGCTATTAACAGTTCTCATAATAAAAAAACTCGAAGTTCCAAAATTGTTCCGTACGCACTTAGTACATAGTATGCGTTTGTAGTCACTGCTTCTATACTATGTCGCACATTACTACTTGTATAGCTTTTCATTACATTTCATACCGTTTGTCTTGTGCTAAGCGCTCTTAAATTCTATATTTCCGCGCTCGTTCACGCTTATGCCCGATCCACGCAAGGGCTATGGAATGCATTCGAACTTTCCGGAACATTAGTCGAGCGATTGTATTCTTAGTAAGGCCTCAATCGTTCTATAGTTCACTTGCTCCATACTAGATGACTGTATTGTGCTGTTTGTTAAGGCCGTTATTTGTCATGTACCTAATGCTTACAGTAGGTGCTGTTTCAGTACAATGTTCGTTTAACTCTTACAAATTTAAAAAGTGCACAAAGCAAAAAAGAATACGATAATCAAAAGATAATAATAATATGTCAAGTTCGCGTATTAATTAAAAAGACCCAAGGCCAAAAGTTCGTTACAAAAATCATTCTTTAAATATTCTGATGACACTCGGACAAATTCTGTTAACAATCGGTTTAGTCCTTCATTAAAATTCGACAACTGCCTCAAGACGTGACGCCAGCAATTATAAAACTAAGTAAGACTTCCAAATTAATGATTGATGTTAGTTGAATTTTTATCCTAGTAATTTCATTAGAAGCCTTGCCTTTAGTTAAGACATACAGATAGATACCAGATACCAAACATTACTGTTGCTTTTGGACTAAACTAATTGGACTATTATGAATAATTTTGGACTAATGAGTAAAAGAAATTATTTAACGCTAATAATCTTATCCACTATATATAATAAGATATGGATGGCCCGGCCTCTGTTAGCCACTACTATTTCCAATGATCCGATTGTAAGAGCAGAATCCTAGACTCCTTACAATACCAGATCCCTAATTTTTACTTCCCGAATTCATCTCAAGTGTAGTGATGGCGATTGTTCTTTGAACGTAAGAGGTCCATTGTAAAAATGCAATCTAGAATTCTATATTACGTCTTAAATATATTAGGTTCCGATGAGTTTGGTCTTTGGTTATTTCAAATTTGTTCCTTAGCGTTCATTAGATTAATACGGAGAGCTCAGCGTTGCTTCTAAACAAATCTGAAACGTTTGCGTGCTGTCTTTACGAAGCAGGCAGGCAGCGGCTTGGCTCTGCCCCTGGCATTGCTGAAGTCCATGGGCGACGGTAACCACTCACCATCAGGTGGGACGTATGCTGGTCTGCCTACAAAGGCAATAAAAAAAAAGAAGAAAGAAAATCTACCATTATACCCCCTTCAAAGAAATTTACACACATTTTAATTGAAGTCGTGATGAGCATTAGCAGTATTTTAATGACTATATGCGCCTTACCACCAAAATGATCTTCTATTTTATTATTTTGATTTTCATCAATCAAACCACTTAATGCAAAACAATTGAGTACTATTCACACGTAACATTGATATAGTTCTATCAGCGCTTCGCTGAATCAGGTTGAGATTCGTATTTTATTTTAGTTTTATGGTACCTCCAACAGTTTTGAGCAATTAGACCGGAGCCTTTAATCATACTTTCGGACGACGAAGAAAAATATTCGTAATTGTTTTAGTGCGCCAACTGTTGCCAAGTTTTTATGAAATTCTGACTAGCTATTTATTGTAAGGTGGCATAAATGGAATTCAGTATTGAATCTAATAAGAAAACTACTCTAAAGTCTATTGGAATTTTCGATAACTGCAAAAACTTAATTACGCCTATGTTGTTCATTAACAAAACTATTATAAAATACTATTAAAATAATAATAAACTATCATACTTTAAAATTACGAGTTGTTCAAGGGTTTATGTTTGCATTAATATAAACGATGATTTAATAATCATATAATGTTGTTTTAGAAACCTTATGTATAATCTGAAAATCGTTGAGTTACAAAAACAGTTTAAGTGAATCCGAATTAATGCGCATATTTTTTTTTTGTTTTGCCGGCACCCAAAAGAACGTTCGCTTAATAGTTGTTACAAAAGCAATTTCCTGCGACGAGACTAAATTGTGCCAGGAACTGACAAAAAGGCCCTTCGTGAGACAGTTATTTACTTACTGTTTCACAATCTGGCTGCGAGCCATGCCCAATTCAATCATGAACACATTCATCCTTAACGTCCGAAAACAACTAATAAATTTAAATAGCTAATAATTTTTAATTCACACATATTATACTTTGTTTTAAAATTTCTCCAAATCAAAAAAAAATCATTTGGGTTTAACTCCAGAACGAATTTATATTGTTTACTAGCTGACCCGGCAGACTTCGTAGTGCCTCAATCGATAAATAAAAGACCTAAACTTGTGTATAAAATAAACTTAAAACAAACAAAAGGAATCCGTCCGACGGGAGACACATCAAAGGAAGAACAAAATTGTTATTCTTATTTAATTCGGGCCATTATCATATTTATTTACCTTTTAAACCTTCTCTGGACTTCCACAAATAATTCAAGACCAAAATTGGCCAAATCGGTCCAGCCATTCTCTAGTTTTAGCGAGACTAACGAACAGCAATTCATTTTTATATATATAGATTATAATTTACAATAATAAGTAACCTTTTTTTGTAAGTAACCTGGGTTGAAATTTAAGGAAATATTTTATGATGATATCAAAATATAACGACGTTGATAGGTGACACCAACCTGCCTATTAATAACGCGCGAAGCAATCATGCGACATCGTTTGGATGGTGGAACCAGCCGCTCTACAGTGTTATTGAAATTTCGATCTCATTGCTCAATGTGGGAGGCGACAATAGCATTATTGATATCCATTGACTCCTGTGACGATGTTTTATTATCATCTTATTTTGTGAGCCAATAACGAAATGTTAACGTAACAGTTTCAGTCTATGTTTCCGAGATTATGAACCCGCTCGTCTGTTGTTTTTTAAGTTACCTTATGTGCAATGTACAAGCATTTTTCTCTTTTTAACGCGGTAGGCAGCGTCTTGGCGACACCCCTAAAATTATTGAGGTCCATAATTGACGATGCCAATTTACCATCACGTATTTTCGTCTGCCTACAATGACAATAAAAAATTTAATATATAACACTAGGAATATTTAAGCTAAATTTGAAATTAACCTGTTAGTGTAAGCTAAAAAAAAACGTTCTGACTTAACACACATAAGAAATACAATTAAATTCAGAACCTCTTCTATTTTTGAAGTTGACTAAGATCTTTTAGTAGGTACGTATTAAATTGCATTTCCCTTATAGTTTTTCGAGAACAGGGAAACCTATTTAATTATTCTCATTTTTTTAAATCGAAAGTAAGAAAGCGATGAGCTAATTAAAAAATAAAGCGATGTTCTTTGAAAGTGTAGATGTGATTAAGCAATCACTTTACTCATTTAATTAAAACATTTTGTTTACTTTGGCCTTCCCGTACCGAAGACGACTTTGATAAATGGCCGCGAATTACAAGAGATTCAGCCTTCTACTGCCCTCTTTCTCGTCCCGTATCTTGTGATGTTGTGCAATTTTTCCTTATTTTTCATGCCCATCAAATGCCTTTGAAGTACAAACATATTTTATAAGATAGTGGTTCGTGGTATTCAGACTGCTTCTGCATTCTTTTTGATGAAATTGTCTTTCTTTTTATTTATTTTTCGGTACTTATTACCTTATGTTTTTTTTTACAAATAAAAACTGACCAACTACGCCGTGCACAGTCAAGTCAGCTTAAGCGGAATGAATTTACATTACTATCATTAAATTTCAATTTGTTTTGAATAGCGTGCCATACAAAGAGCCTATAAAGAGAAAGTTCCCGAGCCGAAACGTGAACTTACCACTCTAAAGTAAAAACATGATTAATTTACAAAGTGTAACAAACATAACACTTGCCCCAGATTTCGTGTATTAAATTACATGTAGTTGTTATCATAATTATCAGTAGCGGGCTATTATAATTAAAATCCTTTGACCTAATTAATCCTTCATGTGAGTAAGTAATTATTGTAAGACTATCTGACCCGGCAGACTTCGTAGTGCCTCAATCGATAAATAAAAGACACATCAAGGGGACACATCAAAGGAAAAAAAAAATTGTTTGTTTTTATATAATTCCGAGCTTTTTTATATTTTCTTTTCACCTTTTAAACCTTCCCTGGACTTCTACGAATAATTCAAGACCAAAATTAGCCAAATCGGTCCAGCCGTTCCCGAGTTTTAGCGAGACTAACGAACAGCAATTCATTTTTATATATAGAGATTTCTAATTCTAATACGATTTCTTTTATCCTTTTCATTTAGTGGGAGAACAAAAATCACTTGCAAGACCTAATTGAAGCTTCTAAAATTTGTTGCAGAATTAACGATTCACGGTGCTTTATTTAGTTCGATTTTTTTGTAAGTACTGGCTCTAATCACGGCATAATGAATCAAATGTGGGATAGTTCATTCATTATTATTATTATTGGTAAATAAATAAAGCGAATGACGTGTACAAGATGCTTCGATAATTTTAATCTGCATTTTCATCAACAGAATAAAAATCGAAACAGGTAACTAACGAAGCAATCTGAATAGGTGCCCTCGCCTAGTTTCCGTACTAAGGAAAGGTTAAATTAGCAAAGCATCGTTGCTCTTTGTGGTTCACCGAGCTCCACTTCGATCTTACCTTTTAATCTAAGTTTAGAATTACTGCGATTTCATATACAACACTGTGTTAAAGAATTTTACCCGGAAAATTTCACAAGATGGAGGCTGGACCAGGGCCTTTTATGGCAAAGAAGAAATATATTGACGTAAAATAAGTCGTAAACCCTGAAGGGATGGGTCAGGAGATAATTATCCCAACTGCCCGGTGCACTGATTTATTGTTAAAAGGCGAGAGAAAAACTGAACTAACCGATAACAAAGTAGTACAAAGCTACTACTGTGTTATTGTGAAAATTTCATATTGGGATGAAAAATCTGAAGTTTACTTATAATAATTATCAACCAAAATTTCCTATAACTATAACTATGTAGATGTATAATCAAAATAGAAAAATCCCTTTAAGCAAAAGCCGAGCGGCCCAAATTTTACAATTCTGCAAAACAATACGCATTGAACACGAAAAATAACAGACAAACCTTTAAATCTATGAGGGCTGTTTCTAAACTAAGTGCTATGGCCTATTCTTCAACTAATGACGTCATCGGCGACTACACGCTCGAAACCGCAGGAGAGAGATAGTGATGTTCAGCAAATTACTAATTAATTTTCTCTAATTTATATTTAATTTTGCCATTTCACGTTCGTAGCAGGTATTTCTCATAATAGTAGTCCGGCGATTTTTAAGTAACCAAAAAAAAATCCGACTTTACAAATTGTCAATTTTATTCAGAAAATTCAACTTTTATTTATTGATAGTCTCTATTTAACGTTAATTCAATCAGCTTGCTACTATGATGTAATGATGAGGTCAACAATGAACTAGACTTATTGAAAGTATTTTAGAAGATTTTGTATTCCTTTTTTAACAATTTAATAATTAGTATCCCGTTGAAAAATAATACAAAAATAGATGTAAATAAGCATTGTAAGACCAACTACAAACTATGAAATGCGTGCATTTTAAAACACATTTGGTTTTTACAAACACGTTTTCCCAAAATGAATAAAAAAAAATTTTTCGTTAGCATAAATGTAGTTATTTTCATACGTTCCGTACATTTTGTGTCCGCACACATTGAATTCCGCTGAAATCTGCTGTCATAAATTCGAACAGAACAATAAGCCCCCGCCACTGTAATTCCCGCTGACGGCTAAGCGTTTTTCGATCTCGCGTTATAAGGTTCGCGAGATAAATAAACCATTCAATCGTTGTACGCCCCTCTTATGAGAGTTTGTAGCGTTGGTGCAATCAGTGGGGGCGTTCATTTCATTTAAAGTTGATTCAGGTGCTTTGCAGCTGTAAAGATTTCTAAATGATGACAAAGCTTAGTTAGACTAATCTCTGTTTCGTATCCTTTTCATATTAAACTAACAAATCGTAAATTTTGAATGGGCTTAACAAAAGGCGGAGGGTCATTAGCAAATTTGATTAATTTGATTAACATAGCGTCGGGCTAATGAGATTTTTCTGGATTTATATGGGAAAAAGAACGGATTATATGACAAGGGTATAATAGGTGACGTTTGAAAATACTTCAGCTGCTTGTTTTCACAAATTTTTCGTCTCGTTATTACTGCTAAATGAATAATAACTATGTTGATGCGCTCAAGATATCAAGTTATGTACTAAAAAACAACGTGCAAATTCGTTTTAAGGTTGGAGAAGACCTAAACGGTAGCCAAGTCCCCTTTTTTTAACGCTGAGGAATTCCTTTACGGATACTCGGCCGAGGGGGGTAACAGACCGGGCTATATCCGACTGCGGCGCCTCCAGAGAAGAAGAGGGAGAAGAGAAAGACCGAAGACCTCTTCTGCTTCCAACTCTTGCCGGAAAACTACGCTTTGATAAAGGCATGCGGGGTTCTGCGTTGCGTCAGCCACGCAAGACCTGTCCCGCAAAACCGACTACCGACTAAGCCCCATTGAGCTCCACCACTCCGACTGCACGAAACCCACGGTACCGCATAGTGCGCGCCGAAAGTCCACCTTCGCTGGTACACGTCCTGATAATAGGACAGGATTTCATCCCCGGGAAGATCCCGCAGGTCGTCGTCTCGGGAGACACGCCGTGAGCGGCGCACAGAAGCCATCTGGCGCCGCCTCACCACCGGACCGACAATCGAGCACCGGGTGCCCCCGCACCCTGTACCCGATTGTCCCTATGGAAGATTAACGGGAGCTTCATGGCCGCGCCGCCCACCCCGTGACCTTCGTAAGATTCTAAATCAAACTGCAATATGCTTTTCCGGATCAAACAATACAGTAAACACATACAAACATTATAAACAGATAAGACGCTTGCTCGTCTGTCTTCTAAGGCTTCAAATTAAAATACGTTTGAAATTTTCATATTCAGGAACGTTCTCGAAATAAAAATTGATTCGTAATCCACAAGGGTTGTCATTACACGGGAATAGCGGCACATCTACCCTGACTCGTGACAAATTACTTTATTTACATACGTAATGCGTTGCCTTGATAGTCGTGGAAATACGGGATTAACAAAAAAATGATATCTCATTCTCGCGATATGCCCGAATTTCGTTTTTCACAATACTTTTGACCTACAAAAATATATAATAGTTTTTTTTATTATTACACAGCTGCACAGACCTGATTTTCTCTCTTGCTCATACACATACACGATATGAAGGTTGAAAGGTTTTTATTTGGTAGTGGGGCATCTTGTGAGCTCCGCCACGGCTTAGGACCACTGCCCCGCATATTTCTGCCGTGAAGCAGGTAGTATGCATTTCAGTTTGAAGAGTGGGGCAAACGTTGCACTATAAAACTGAGAATTTGAACTCATGTTTCAAGGTGGATGGTGATATGTAATTAGTTGGTGTCTACCAGCTGCGGTAACCAATAAACATTAGATGGGCCGTGGGTTTGTCCACATACCAAAGCCATAAAACAACATATTTCGATAAATTATCTTAGTTAGTAAAATTTAACTATAAAGTTAACTAGTTTCCTATACATAAAGTCAAAGTAATTTTTTTTTAAAACAAAAATAATTTCTTTATATCAAAATACTAGCGACCTGCCCTCGCATCGCTTCGAAAACTATAATTTATTATTGATTTCTCCACTATTTAATGGATTTTATTATATATATAAACCTTCCTCTTCAATCACTTTATCTATTATAAAAACCGCATCAAAATCCGTTGCGTAAGTTTAAAGATTTAAGCATACATAGGGACAGAGAAAGCGACTTTGTGTTATACTATGTAGTGATGCACCCATATTATCAACGCGAGATAATTTTTCAATGCTGTTCTTGAAGAAGTCATACGTAGGTATGGGACCCAATAAACTCTTGAAAGGCATTTTTTACTTCTCGGGTATTGAAGTTTTTTCCTACCCAAGTTGTCCAAACTTTGGAAACAGTAGATAGAAGTCTGTCGGCGCAAGGTCTGGTAATTACGATGAATGACGCAAAACTTCCAATCCTAACTTTTAAATCTCAGGGACCGTCTTTTGTACCGGATAAGGACTAGCGTTGTCATGTATGGGAACGAGTGATTAAACCAGGCTGGCTGGAGAATCACGAATTTCTCCATTGTGTCCAGATCCTCACAGTACACATCGGCAATGATGCTGGTGCTATTTAAAAGAAGCTATGATGAATTATATAATAGACATTATATTACTAAACAGTGAGCATGACTTTTTTATGGGTAAGTTATCGTTTAAGTTGTTGTTATTGTATAATTATTGACTTATTTGTTGTTATTGTTTATTTATTGACTTTGTAGGCAAACGAGCATACAACCCAACTGTGTTTGCAGGCACTCATGAACGTTAACAATGCCAAATTGTTGACTACCATTGTCTTTAAGCATAATGAGAACCAAGACCTAACCAAAAAGAATCCATTTTTTATCCCGGTTCAAAATCCCTTTTGTTTCTGTATCTGTTATGCAACACAACACAACCTTAACGCTTTCGTCACGCTGGCGATCGTTCAGTTCATACGGAACCCACTTATTAAGTTTTTTTTTTCTTTAACAATTTGACGCAAATGGATTAGTAGTGTTTTGATGCTAGCGTTGAAGGCTGCTACTAACCCAGCATAGTATCGTCCAATTGAGTATCGTCAGTTTCCACTATCACCTTTAATTTGTCATTGTTGACTTTGGTTTTCGAGCGACCACGGAGTTCATTTTTTAGTTCAAAATCTTCATGACTGAAGCGTTCAAACCAATAATGAATAGTGCATTAAAATGCTCACTTCATACATGTCAATGTGCGGCATTGCTCCCAGAACTCGTATTACTTCTTTACATGTATTTTTTTTGTGTCCATATTGACGAAAAAGATAAAATTGAAGTTAAAGCAAAACACTTAATGATACTTAAATATTAAGTTAATATGAACTTCGCAAATCACGGCATTTGAAAATGGAATTACGTTTTTAGAATAAATTTAATTTAGAATTTATTGCCAACTATACATAAACTGCGTGTCAAAAATGTCCATTAACATAAAACAGTAACTTTAAAAATCTATTATTTTAATATTGTATTTCATCTCATTTCATTTTATTTCACTACATATTATCATTTTTCATAAGAATAAGAATATAAATTAAAATAATACATGACTTAAAAGTTCTAATTACCAGGTTATAAAACCCCTTTAAAAAAACCTACTGTCAATGTCATGGATTAAACACTTAAGTCAATGTCATAAAATTAGTGTGTGTGAACGTGAACTGGACTATGAATACAAAATGAAATAAAAACGATTTAACAATGGTACAAATTTTACAACGATTACAGCTTATTAAATATTAACTGTCGATAATGTGGAAATTACTGCAGGAGTCACCAACAGCCTATGCTATTCAATTCAACAAAGAAAATGGATATGAAATCTTCATTACAGATTTTATCTATTTATGGCATGTTTATTTCACTGAAAGAACTTTTCTCACGCAACTAAAGGTAACCAAAGTACAGAAACAGTTAGAGCTTACTTTAATTTGTATTAAATTCTAACATAATTAAAATTTTAAGAAAACAGAACAAAATTACTTTCCCACTGAAATGCTCATTTTGATCCGCTGAATGAAGTTTAGAGATCACGCATTCATGCTTGAAAACTAAATAATAATCGTATTTTATTTAGTATATATGTATTACAATAGTAGTATTATTCTAAAACTCCACTAAAATTGTAAAGCTACATACAGCTAATAATAGCTCTAATAATAATAATAATAATTCTTTTATCAACATAGGAAAGCAATGATGGAATAGAATTCGAAAATGATTCGCAGCTGTTGCAGGATGGAATTAAACTATTGGTACAACCTGAGAATCTAAAAAAAATTAATGTTTTTGAAGAAAATGAAAAGAGGAATTTATCTATAACTTTAGTAATGTCTTGTGGATTTCCATTTAAATTAAAATGTAGACTTTCCAGAGTATCAGATGAAATGGTATGTATGATAGAAAGAATCTGTTTTGTATCTCCTTTTCTAAATAAGTAAAATATTTATAATGTAATAAAACTTATTACAATAATATGTTACTATATGATCTGTCTTTATCTGGCTAATGACTAATTTAAGTTTTGCAGTGAGTGATAGATACATAAATAAAGACATTAATTAGTGAAATTTTTTTGATGATCAATATCCACAATGAAGAATTTTGGCTACTAACGAAGACTTGACTACAGTCTGTTTAGGATCCTTCTAGATAAAAGTGACTGAGAGACATCATAGAAGAAAATGAGAATTTTGATAATTGTTACTGGTGGTAGGGACCTCTTGTGAGTCCACACGGGTAGGTACCACCCCCCCCCCCGCCTATTTCTGCCGTGAAGCAGTAATGCGTTTCAGTTTGAAGGGTGGGGCAGCCGTTGTAACTATACTGAGACCTTACAAGTTATCTCTCAAGATGTGTGGCGCGTGTGTGTGTTTACGTTGTAGATTTCTATGGGTTCCAGTAACCACTTAACACCAGGTGGGCTGTGAATTAATCCACACATCTAGGCAATAAAATAAAAATTAAAAAAAAATCAGTATTGATGCAATTTTTATTGAAACTTTAAACCATTCAATTACAGATGTTCCAGAAAATTACTCAAAACCTACTGAAGATAATCAATGATCTGTGGACGAGTCAAACAATATTAAGAAACACCTTGAACAAGAAAGATAAAGAGCTGACTGCATATAAAACAAAGTTTGGTGAAATTCAACACAGTGAGTAAATACCAAAAGGGGCTATCAGGGACAAAATAACCTGAGTTTCAGGTATTTTTCAAGGTGCACTGCAATATTTAATACAATTTATTATATAAAAAAATCTAAGGTTAATTTAAAAAAATTGTTTATTTATTACAGGCTTATGCTCTTTTCTCTTTGTAACTGTTGTATTTAAAAATTTGCACTTTAATTTTCACATTTCACATTAAATTTATGAACACAAGGCATTTTCTAGGGTGAAGCACTATTAATAGAGTAGAGATAGAAAATAAATTAAGTAGTGGAAAAGTCAAACTGTACAATTGAAAATGAAGGAACTAGTAATTAATAATATCGGACAATAGTCTATCATCATTCCAAGTCTGATGACTGAACTATGTCTGTACTGCAGTCATATTGAATAAGAAATCAATCGTCACCTCTTGAGTTAGTATTATACATTCACAAACTGTGACTGCAAAAAAGGAACTTAAATACACTAAGAGAATAAATTAAGGAAACAAACAATTTCTTAACTTTTTGGAGACAAAAGTCACAAGCCAGGAGAAAGTCACAAATCAATATTTAAAATAAAATCTTTTGTAGCTTCAATTCTGTTGTTTGATCATTTAGCAAACACGTTTATTGTATAATTTTTAAATTTATCCACTTTAGAAATATATTTTTTTATCCCCGAATACTTTTCCAGTTGTTTGTTTTTTAGTACCTATTGGTTACTGTTTCTGTTAATATCTGACCATAATATTGTTATATTTATTTTATAGCAAGGAGAGATGAACAAATTCACGGCTCACAGTAACAAGTTAACGCCAGGCTTACTTAAGCCTATAAACAACATAACGCGAATGAGACATAGAATCGAAACCCAGTTATAAAGGATAACAACTATTCATCCCCTCAGACTGAAAAGTCTGATTTCTTTGCAGCATAAATAGACTATCCTGACTCTATTATGTTTATCAAACGAATACAACGATATACATTGAACTTTAGGTATTAATTTATTTAGATGTAGAAATTTCTCTGTTTAGTTATACAGTTAAATGTATTGTAATTGTTTTTTTTTTTTTAAAACAATGTATTTGATTTTAGAACACAAAAAAACTGAACCATTCAATGATGAACTTCACATGAACACTCACAACATGTATGAAACCCATTTCGGAGGATCTGCAATACCCCGTAGTATTTTACAGAAGACAATAATATTACCCAAACAACCTATGTAAGTTTCAAAGAAAATTGCAATTGAAGATATAAGATAGATTAGATAGTTACTGAAATTTCCATTCCCGATCCTGCGGACAGAATGGAAAGCAGTCGACGTCGCCCAAAACACGTCATTTCGGATTCTCCCGATCCTCTAACGGTGCTTTTGGGTACTTCAAACACCGGTCATCGTTCCCGTCGAACCCGTCGCTTGCGACGAAGGGCTCGACGAGTAAATTAACCCTCAGACACAGCCCACTGAGTTACTCGCCGGATCTTCTCAGTGGGTCGCGTTTCCGATCCGGTGGTAGATTCTGCGAAGCACGGCTCTTGCTAGGGTTCGTGTTAACAACGTCGTCAGGTGTGAGCCCCGCGAGCTCACCTACTAGTTAAGAAGGTTACGCTAAAATAGCCTCTCAAAGCTTTCAGCTTAATGAAAAAAAATATTGAAATTTCATTAGAGAACATTTCTTTTGAAATCGTTTAAAATATATATCAGTCAGTTTAAAATAAATATGTACGGTACTAGATCTAGTAGCAGATATAATACTAATGATGCTTTAATCAAAAAATTAGTACATATTTAACAGTAAAACTAAAATTTTAACAAATGAAATTATAAAATAATGAATTTCCAAAGGCCTCCTTCTGCTCTGCCCGTCTTCAAGTCATCTGTTCATTGTGTTTTTGGATGGCTATATTTTCTAGGCCCATCTCCTGAGTACCATAGAGACATTTGTTGCTCCATTTGCGTGTATTAGCTTAAATCCTTTCCAGCCTCATTCCAAATAATTAATCTCTACCAATCAATCAAGCCCAAGCCTCACAGGCTTTTTACACACAATAAAACGTATAGACCTTATAAATTGAGTAACAAAATAAATAATGAAACTATTGAAATTTACAGAAAAACGGAATGTTCCAGCGAGAGTGAGTTACAAACGATCCAAATTAAACAAGAAATTATGACACCTACTACGGAGGATCAAAACCATTTTGCAATCAACGATCCTGTCAAACGCGAAACTACAAAAGTCGATCCGGCTGGACGCGTTTGCGTTAAAAAAAGAAGAAAGGGTCTAAATTTTTAGAAGAGTATTATAATATTTCCTTAATTTATGCTTTTTGACTGAAGAAATTACTAATGAAATATATCAAAAAAATTGCCATATATAATAATGGCGTTATAAAATAATATGTTTTCTAATGAAATACGTACTCATCAAATGTTCACGATTGACTTCCACGGTGAAGGAATAACATCGTGCAATAAAAATCAAACCCGCAAAATTATAATTTGCGTATTTACTGGTGGTAGGGTCTCTTGTGAGTCCGCGCGGGTAGGTACCACCGCCCCGCCTATTTCTGCCGTGAAGCAGTGATGCGTTTCGGTTTGAAGGGTGGGGCAGCCGTTGTGACTATACTGAGACCTTAGAACTATATCTCAAGGTGTGTGGCGCATTTACGTTGTAGATGTCTATAGGCTCCAGTAACCACTTAACACCAGGTGGGCTGTGAGCTCGTCCACACATCTAAGCAATAAAAAAAAAAAAAAATAATAAACTAAGGTATGTAAAAATTATTAAAATAAATATTCGCATATATTTATCGGCTTTTTTTTCTAGTTCTGAACGCTCACAATATTATTGCAGTAAATAAATAATTCGGAAAATATACTTTAATTCATAATTCGACATTAAAGTTTTTTTCTGAAATGTCTAGTTAATTACGCAAAAACAGCATTGCTCATTAAAATAAAAGATATTGTGTTTTATAAAACTTTATTATACATAGTATACTATGAAGATCTAGTTTTAGATAAGTTGTGCTAGTGTAAAATTGTTACCAAATACCTATGTATTAATAAAATTGGAAACTCATGACAGATATTTTTATATCATAGATAATATTAGTTTCTGAATGGTTTTTTTAAGTAAAAATTTAAACAATTAGAGTATTCTAGCTTTAATAGTTATTAATAATGAATTTTGTGTGTAGTAAGATGAATGATATACAAACTTCCTAGTTTTTTAAGATTCTACTTCATTATTATGTTTTGCATTAAAACTCCTTTATCGAAACCTTGTAGGTATCGTTTATTCAATAACATGAAGACTTCACAGATTAAACCAAAATCTTCAGTTCAAAACCATCATTTGATAATAAACTAATTAGTGTGTTAAACACTGTTCCATTATGGAGTATTCAGACAGACGGTATTGATTCAGACAAAAAAAATTTATTAATTATTCACTATTGAACATTGAATGTAAAATGCAAAACTGTATTTATTTGGCTGCCTTTTTTTTTCAAAATATTTCATTTCATAATATTTCAAGTCAATTGAGAATAATATCAAATGCGGTCTATCACATATTTAATAAATACACATTACAATATCTTAAATTCGTTTGATAACGTGCGTTTTTTTTTTTATAAGAATCTACAGTAATATACTATTTTGCTGAGCAAATTGGTTGAATTGCATAGGCAATAAATCGTTAACCTACGAATCATTTTGTAGGTACTTTCGTAAATCTGCAGAAATATTTACCACAGCGGAATTATTAATTGAGCAAACTACACCTTTAAATGCGATGCCGTGTAGTGCTGACCGTCAGTCTTATAATCATTTAGAAATACATTGTACCATCATAGGTAATTAAAATCATGAAATTTGAATGTTACCAGTATTATAAATTGAGATTTCCAAAGGGATAAATATTTCATTCGGCAAATTTTTTGTCACAAATTCATTACAACAAAATCAAATTGTGAAGTATCTCAAAATGACGATACATATTAATTAGGTATTTAAAGTTATTATATTTTTCTTCGTATTACATACAAAAAACGGTGCGTTCAGAAATTGCGACAGTTGTTAAGCGCGAACAGCACACCCATGCGAAAAGCAGCTAATCATTAACTACCCTCTTACAAAAAAAAAGTATAGATTGTACCCTCTTCTAACAGTTTGATTGTTTCGGTCATTACTAAAACTGGCAGCATATTGCGCGCCCAAGTATTGCTGCTATACTCTGCACAATGTTCGCATTTTGACGAATCATTTATACTTTTCCAACACTCGCGTTAGAATGAGATAAGATACTTACCAGACTGAAACGGATATATATGGCTAGGCTAATTCCTAATGCTCGTGGATTGAAAGCCTAAACTAGTATTGGATTATGTATAAATTGTACCCTCTTCTTACAGTTTGATTGTTTCGGTCATTACTAAGCACGCCCAAGTATTTCTGCTATACTCTGAAAACTGTTCGAATCTTGACGAATCATTTATGCTCTTCCAACACTCGTGTTAGAATGAGATAAGTGTGCTTAGTGCGAGTTTTTTAACGTTCTCGATAGCGTAAAAGTTAGCTCATATTTGTATGGAATGGGATCGTTCGCCTACGTTTGTCGCTAGGGGCGCTGTTCCAACTGCATACAAAATCGGGTTAACTTTTACGCTATCGAAAACGTGAAGAAACTCGCACTAAGCACTAAGATACTTACCTTACCAGACCGAAACGGATATACATATACGGCTAGGCTAATTCCTAGTACTCATGGATTGAAAGCCTAAACTATTATTGGATTATGTATTTGCAGTCTCTGATTATGCTCGATCGAACGACTTTTACGCTACAATAAGAGGGTAATTTAGTAAAATTTGGAAACCAGTGACTAAATGTTAACTTTAGGCCCACAGAATACTATTTGACATTCCCTCTATGTGTTTCTCTTTATCTTTCGATTACCAAACACTTTTATTAAGATACAATATTGATTAGGTACATATAGTCACTCCCTTCCAAGCTTGTCCATTTCAAAAATCAACAAGATCATATTCTATAAAACTCTCAACCCATTAAACAATCCAGCGGCCACAACTTGTCTTGCTGTTAAATGAAATGGCCCGTCTATAAATATCTTAAAATCTAATATAAACAGATCGTGTTCACATGCCAGATCATTGCTTTCTTGCCGTCTCAACGCTTTTTCAATTCGTTTACAATATGGTAATGATGACGGTAACATCTAGAGTAGCCTATCCCAAAGTGGGCGATAACGCCCCCTTGTGGGCGCTTCAGGCCTAAAGGGGGGCGGTAAGAGACCCAGAAAAAAAATGGGCGCGTTGTGTAGAGGCTTAGGGGATGATTTGTAATTTCATCTAAGAGGACTTTTAGACACCGACTGAGCTCTTGCTTGCAGTGGCTTCTTAGTATGTGAAAAAATGGGGGCGCTAAAAAATAATTTATTCTCAAAGCGGGTAGTAGACAAAATATGTTTGATGCCCCTGATCTAGAGCAATTTTATTATCCTAATTTCTTTCGCTTGGAATATGTTTCGAGCTATTTGTAAAACTAGAATTATTGATTATCCGATTTTGCCGGAGACCGATCCTGTATTTTGTTCGGATTTTTTTTTTTACCTAGATAGGTGGACGAGCTCACAGCCCACGTGGTGTTAAGTGGTTACTGAAGCCCATAGATATCTACAACGTAAATGCGCCACCCACCTTGAATTATAAGTTCTAAGGTCTCAGTATAATTACAATTACTGCCCCGCCCTTCAAACCGAAACGCATTACTGCTTCACGGCAGAAATAGGCAGGGTGGTGGTTTTTTTTGTTCAATTAAGCCCCCCAATAATTGTTATTTAAACTAGACGGTAACAATGATGACATTTCAATTTTCGATATTTTATTTAAAAAAATTGCTCGATATTCAACTCTGCGCAATCTTTGAGTACTCGGTAACGTAAATATGTAGGAGATGAAATTTTTAACATGTGAACACGACTGCGTTGGAATCAGACGAGAATCAGCTACCGTGAACAACTATAATAGGCTAACAAATGCATTTCGATGCGTCAGTTTCAGAAACCGAAGGCTTGACGACGTTGTCTCTTTCCTTCAATTCAAATGCGTCAGCCTGTAAAAGAAATCGTTGAACACTAAATATATCGATCAATGATGTTTTTTTTTATTGCTTAGATGGGTGGACGAGCTCACAGCCCACCTGATGTTAAGTGGCTACTGGAGCCCATAGACATCTACAACGTAAATGCGCCACCCACCTTGAGATATTAGGTCTAAGATCTCAGTATAGGTGCAACGGCTGCCCCAACCATCAAGCCAAAACGCATTACTGCTTCATGGCAAAAATAGGCGAGTTGGTGGTAACCGTGCGGACTCACAAGAGATCCTACCACCAGTAAACAAAAGGTCCTACCACGTATTTGTAGACATAATACTGTATTATAGCATATTTCATTTACCCTCAATTGGAATTACACCCTCAAGCGTTTTCCCAGGGGTATACGTACCACAGGCTGCCAATCGCTTCTGTGTATATAAATACGTATGAAGAGGAGGGAATCTCTGAGCTCCGCAATTAAATATACGAAACAACACCTTTCAGGCCGAAACGCATTACTGCTTCACGGCAGAAATAGGCAGGGCGGTGGTACTTACTCGTGCGGACTCACAAGAGGTCCTACCACCAGTATTTCAATTTATTTCCAATTATATTACCAATTTATTTAAAAATAATGTACCTATAAGTGATCTAAAAGACAAAACTTTGTAGAACATTACTTTGCATTTTTCTAACTAGCAACATTTTCAAAGGAAGCATTCACGTTAGTTCTAAAAGTTTTAGTACACATCTTTATAGCGTGTAATCTAATGTAAAGTGGGTATCGGTATCGCAACGTGACTGCCGACTTCGACCTTGAGACAGACTGCCGAAGTCTCATTAGTCAATACAAATATTTTGGCTGTTCCACCCTTCAAACTAATAGGTTGAACATTACTAAGCTTTGTGAGCTCTAAACGTCCAATCCAATACTAAATTACATAATTTCATGTAAGACTTTTGTACAAATACGCACTTAATAATCTTACATAGAAAATTCGCGTGTCGTAATGTTAGTTATCATACTCCTCTGAAACGGTTTGACCGATTTTTATGAAATTTTATATGCATGTTCAGTAGGTATGAGAATCGGCTACTATCTATTTTTCATACCTCTAACTGATAAGGGTTAATATTTTAATTTTTGGATAATTTTTTGTTGTTGTATTGAGGCATTATGTGGTTGAATAAGGTTTTGTTATTTTTATATTCCCTCATCGTTCACGGCGCTACATGCCTCTTTCACTAATTTACCACATCCTTACATAGGTACTTACAATAAGTTAGTTTTTTTTTCTACACTAGAAATTTCCTAGAAATCTTATATATGGCAAAGCAACGTTTGCCGGGTCAGCTAGTAATTTATAAGGTAAGCAATAACATTACAAATCGACTGACCTTCGTCTCCCGGTACTCTCTGATCTTTCTGGCCAACGTCAAGAAAGCCTCCTCTATATTTATGTTGTTCTTACAAGACACCTCGAAAAACGGCATATCGAAGTCATCCGCAATCTGGAAACATATTACGGAAATACATAGATTTAAAATGAGTATTATATACAAATACAAAGCAGAAACAGTAAGCACTAGTTGCTTTCGTACTTATTTGGTAAATTGGTAACTTCTGTAGTCATAAGAATACATCGATATCGATATGCCTATTTCTGCCGCGAAGCAGTAATGCGTTTCGGTCTGAAGGGTAGGGCAGTCGTTGTAACTATACTGAGATCTTAGAACTAATACCTTAAGGTGGGTGGCGCATTTACGTTGTAGATGTCTATGGACTCCAGTAACCACTTAACACCAGGTGGGCTGTGAGCTCGTCCATCCAACAAAGCAATAAAAAAAATAAAAAAATGTGTTGTCTTCATTATTTACTTATCAATTAAGTACTTCGTAACAGTATAATAGAACTTATTAAAACCGGCAACATTCGGTTACGATGAGAAAATGAAATACTAAGATCATGATCAGTGGCATCGTGATTAACTAACCTTAAAGACAAGCTTTGAAACAATACTCTCATTCAACATAAAGCGAAATTACATTAGGTATCCGAAAGATCGTAGAAGTTAACAGCTTAGAATAGATTTAACTCAGCTTCCCTAAATGTTATTGCGAAATCAAAAGTTATTTACACCAACGTCAGATTGATAACAGGCTACCAACAATAACAACCACAATGTATTCTTGTGTCTTTGCTCTATATCAGTGCTTCCCAAACTTTTTCGTTTCCCGTACTCTTAATGAAAATTTGCGCCCCCGTACGAGCTACGTATGAAGACGTCAGCCCTCATAACTCTATACCTACTCCTAAAAGAGCGTCTTGTTTCTCTTGACAGAAACAAACTAATATACTGTATTTAACCAAACCGACTTTGACAGATTAGCACATCAGTAAGTAAACAGCTAAGTTACACTTTAACTATAATTTTAAAGTACATTTTTTTTAATTGCTTATATGGTTGGACGAGCTCACAGTCCATCTGGTGTCGAAGCCGGAGCCCATATATATCTACAAGTAAATGCGCCACCCACCTTGAGATATAAGTTCTAAGGACGCAGTATAGTTACAATGGCTGCCCCACCCTTCAAGCCGAAACGCATTACTGTTTCACGGCAGAAATAGGCGAGGTGGTGGTACCCGTGCGGACTCACAAGAGGTCCTACCACCAGTAAACAGAAGGTCCTACCATGTATTTGTAGACATAATACTGTATTATAGCATATTTCATTTACCCTTAATGGGACCTCAATTGGAATTACCCTCAAGCGAATTCCCAGCGGTATACGTACGACGGGTTGCCAATCGCTTCTATGTATCTACCTAGTCAGGTCATAAGTATTGTCACACAGTAAAAACTTTTCTTTTAGAATGCTGGCCACAAAAAAGTTTATTGAATTCGAATTTCGAGTTGTTCATGAAAATAAAAATAGTACATATTTAGAATTTTACTCATTTTTAAATATGGAGTGGACGCTTAAGGGCCTGGCCACAGCTAGTGGCGGTGCGTTTTGCGGTGCGTTGCGAGGCGCGGCGGGCGGTGTGACTTGCGGGGGTATGCCATAGCTAGACTAGTTGCGACGGCGGCGGCGTTAGAGGTGCACGTATTTAGAAAGCCCTATCAAATTTCCCTTTCAAAAGTGGCACGATATTACCTTGAAATAAGTGCGTTCTTAGCTGAAGATATTATTCAATTAAGAATAGGCACCCAGTTAGAAAAAGAGAGGACTTGGCGAATTTCACCCTATTTTTTTTTTTATTTTTTTTATTGCTTAGATGGGTGGACGAGCTCACAGCCCACCTGGTGTTAAGTGGTTACTGGAGCCCATAGACATACACAACGTAAATGCGCCACCCACCTTGAGATATAAGTTCTACGGTCTCACGTATAGTTACATAGTTATATATTTATTAGGTATTCTATTAGGAATATTAGGAATATAAGAACTATCCCGATAAATAGATTATTAATAGATTCAACCTTCAAATCTCAATTTACCATACGTGCTAATTGTTGATAAAGCCTATCCTCTTAAAAATTATTTGATGCGCCCATATCCACCGGGTAGTTTAAATGCGGAACAAATAATTTTCGACAAAATATTATCCCGAGCAAATGTCACAATTCAGTACGCGTTTGGTATTCTAACTAATAAATTTCGTATTTTTACGAAAAGTGTAAAGGCAAACAAAAAGCACGCGATATTGATTATAAAGGTTTCGTGCCTTAAAAGAAAGTGATGGAGACAGAGATGCAGATTTTCAGCAGTTTGTTTCCCAGTTTGGAGACTCAATATTCACAATAGCGTACGCAGATCAAGACGGAATAATCGAGCAACGGTTCAAGCATCTAGAATACGAAATCAATTCAAATTTCAAATTTTATTTCAATAATCCTATCCAAGAGTATCTAGGAAACCATTAGTATCAGAAAATTGTTGTTTTATTTCGTCCCACATTTTTTTTATAACATGCCTATATTTATGATGTGGATGTTTTAACATCCATATTTCTGGTCTACTCAGTATTTCACTAATGAATTGTTCCACATCCATTATATTTTATTAGCTCAACGCCCGGTAAAAACAAAATGATTTGTTTCGGTCGCGCGATGCCTCAATGCGTCCACCGACACCGCCGCGCGCGCCGCTCTGAACTGTGGCCGCCTCCATATTGTCTAGTACATTTGTTTCACTCGCACATCGTGCAGCTCGTCGCCGCCAGATGTCACGCGCCTCTCACCGCGCCTCGCAACGCACCGCAAAACGCACCCCCAGTAGCTGTGGCATACTTCATAGGTTGTCTACCATTTGTTTTCGCCGCTCCCGCTTGCCGCGCCTCACGACGCACCGCAATCCGCACCGCTCTCGGCTGTGGCCAAGGGGTAAAGAAGACCGTGTTGCAGTTATTGCGTTGCATCGTTGCGGTTACGCGCCAATTCAAATTTTTAACATACTGAAAAATTTGAATACAACCAAAAGATTCGTTTATCGTACCATCAAACGATACAATGAAGACTCTAGTGTAGATGACAGGTCAAGAAGTGGTCGCCCTCGGTCTGTTAGGACTCCAGCAGTGATAAAAGCTGTGAAGGCGCAAATTCAAAGAAATCCCAAACGTAAGCAGAAACTGTTGGCCCTTCAGATGGGGTTAAGCAGAACCACGGTGAAAAGGGTGTTAAATTCATTAAGTCTTCAGACTTAGGGCTTCGGGCATATCGAAGAAAAACAGGACATCGTTTGAATGCTCGTCTAATGGACCTGAGACTGAAGAGATGCCGCGCTTTGTTGAAGCGGTACGCGGGAAAAAAATATCGGGAAATTCTTTTTTCGGATGAAAAATTTTTTACCGTAGAAGAGAGCTACAACAAACAAAATGATAAGGTGTACGCACACAGTAGTGAAGAAGCGAGCAACCTTATTCCGCGTGTCCAACGAGGTCATTTTCCATCCTCGCTCATGGTATGGTTGGGAGTTTCTTATTGGGGCTTAACAGAGGTACATTTTTAGGAGAAACGTGTAAAAACGAATGCAGTTGTGTATCAAAATACAGTCCTGACGAACCTTGTGGTACCTGTTTCTCATACCATGTTCAATAACAGGCACTGGGTATTCCAACAAGATTCGGCGCCAGCTCATGGAGCGAAGAGCACACAAGACTGGCTGGCGGCGCGTGAAATCGACTTCATCCGGCACGAAGACTGGCCCTCCTCCAGTCTAGATTTGAATCCGTTAGATTACAAGATATGGCAACACTTGGAGGAAAAGGCGTGCTCAAAGCCTCATCCCAATTTGGAGTCACTCAAGACATCCTTGATTAAGGCAGCCGCCGATATTGACATGGACCTCGTTCGTGCTGCGATAGACGACTGGCCGCGCAGATTGAAGGCCTGTATTCAAAATCACAGAGGTCATTTTGAATAAGCTTCAGTGTCATAAGAATCTATGTTTTGTTAAGTTCATTTTGGTATATTAATGGTTACATAATGAATAAACTTGTTTCAATTATTTTACATTAAACATGTGACAGAATTTATGACCTGACTATGTATATTACATACGTATGAAGAGGGAATCGCTGGACTTCGCAATTAAATATACGAAACAATACCTTTTGACCTCTATCCTTGGGAACGGCTCTGTGATTTTCATGTACGTCGCATTTGTTGCCCACCAGCACCTTAATGACATCTGGAGACGCGTACTGGAATGAGATTTATTTGAGTTTAATTATCAGAAACGACGAATACCCAAGCATTAGATCAAGATTGAATAAAGACCATCCTTCTTTTTTAAATGTGAAAATTTGTTGGAGTGCTGACACTGCTCTGCTTATTTCTCTCAAAGCATGTGGCACCATTAACTGCTCAACGTCATTTTTTTTTTTTTTTTTTTTATACCCAAATTATTTTTCGGACCCGTAATAGCGAGAGAACATTTATTCTTTATTTTAAAACGCTCCTTGGCTACTTTAATGATTTGTGAGAATCTCATCTCTCATCTCTAGGGCCGGATTTAGGGGAAGGCAACCGGGGCGAAAGCCCCGTGTCCCCCACAAACGTAGGGCCCCCACAATAGAGACTTTGAAAAAAATCTTTCCAATTCCGACAAGTAAACATACAACATATTTTCCTTCTCATTTATCTTTTTTTTTTCGCTGTTTTACTTAACGTTAACGTTAACACTAAAATTTAATTTCAGATAATTCTTGTCTCCGATTATATTTATGTATGTTTGTTAAATACTAAGAAAATCTACGTGGTTTCACAATAAATTATTTATTTGAAAACTCGACTGAAAAAAACTGTTCATTTTATTTGGAAAATAAAGCCTCCGCTCCTCTGTTGCCCCAAGCCCTCTAGACCTCTAAATTCGGCCCTTGCTGAGATACTAGTCGGTACTATAGTTATTTTGTATTAGGATTATTGAAGGAATTGTGGTAATTTGAAACTTTGCACGTACAAATAAGATTATTGAAACTTGTTAACAAAAAACTTCTCATGTTTTTCCTGTACTTTGATAATTAATTTAAATATTGCAGAAACGCACGTGTTTTTTGCTCTCAAAAAATTTTCCTCATACCTCTTGTATATTCCTGAGCCAATATGACAGATGGTTGA
Organism: Bombyx mandarina; assembly: GCF_030267445.1. Lineage (NCBI taxonomy): Eukaryota > Metazoa > Arthropoda > Insecta > Lepidoptera > Bombycidae > Bombyx > Bombyx mandarina. The sequence goes on along the minus strand of NC_143216.1, from coordinate 15,392,205 downwards.
ACGACTCCAAATTGGTAATGTCGTACATGAGTATAATCCCCATAGCTCCACGGTAATAAGCAGTGGTCAGTGTGCGGAACCTCTCTTGACCTGCGGTATCCCATATCTGAAGTTTAATAGGCACACCGTCCAAGTTTATTATTTTTTGTTTGAAATCTATTCCTGGAATTAAACACAAAATATGACATTATGTACCATATTGTCGAAGTTTCATCGATTGTCCGACGCTTATACTGTAACCTGATTGAAAATGAAAGCGAAACAAACGAGCTATTTATTCAAAAAACATCTGCGATTTTATATGTGTTTTATATATTGGTGATTGTCTATACTTATACTTAATATTATAAAGAGGAAAGATATGTTTGTTTGTTAGTATTGAATAGGCTCCTCCTAAACCACTGAACCGATTTGAAAAATTATTTCACTGTTTGGAAGCTACACTATCCCTGAGTGACATAGGCTGTAATCGTTTTTTGAAAAAAATTAGGGATCCTTACTAAAACTCCAATAATGTAACCCAAGGTGTAAAAAAATTACCTAAAATATTCTTTACATCGCGTTCGCTGCGAAAACTATTGATGATAGAATAAAGTAATCTATACATATAAATGAAATTTAGAATGTCTGTTTGTAATATTGAAATAATCGCTTTTTACTACATGCATATATATACGGTACATACACCAAAATAACATTTTTTACAATTTTTGTCTGTCTGTCTGTTTGTTCCGGCTAATCTCTGGAACGGCTGGACCGATTTTGACGAGACTTTCACTGATAGGTAGCTGATGATATAAGGAGTAACTTAGGCTACTTTTTTTAAGACTAGCTTCGCCCCGCGGCGTCACCCGCGGTACGACAATAACCGCGGGTAACATCGCGGGACTCAGCTATCAATAATAAAATTTAATGTTTCCGAAGTGAAGCGAGGGCGGGTCGCTAGTATTTTATATATGAAAAAAACAGACCTACACAAAACCCAATTGAATTTAGAAACATTCTTCGTGTGTAGCATATATTTAAAAATCAGTTCTAGATTATTTATACATTAATAAGCTACATAATATATTTAATTACACATTTATTATTGAATTAACGTGGTTTTTAAACATTTTAGTCTCTTAAATAGTGTATGATTGAAACGAGTGACTAAGCAGACTATCAGCTACATTTTTATTATTTTTTGCTTGTGAATCTGCGTGTGCTAATCTCCACAATGGCTGAAACAATTTTTAAGAGTTAGTTCGGTTTTGAAACAAATATTAGCTAATATTAGACAAATGCTCCTGCAATTTCTATGCGCACTCGTTCCAAATTTAGATATGCCTATTTTTGAATATAGGATACCAAATAGGCACTTTTGGTCCGTCAATAAACATGTAATTGATTCATAATACACAGACTTAAACAATACAGACGAAGACAAATCGAAGCATTCAATATTTGTGATTTGAATGCAATGACGCATGCCTAAAATACACGTAAAGATCTAATCTAATCAAAATATAACAGACACATTAAGACAAACCTCCTGAAACATTTACAACTATGCCTAGGGTTCAAAATAGACCTTTGCATCTAAGTATTATATCGTTTTTAAACGCAAATCAATTTTTAAATTCGTCATAAATAGAACCAGCTGATTCTTTCTCGATGTTTTTGACATCGAAACATTGAGGAAGTTAATCATTTCTGTCTATTAGAATTACTACTATTGAGTACGGCAACAGCATTGGCCGTTGTAGTTACAGAAAATTTAAATAATTTGTAATTTTACTACTACTGTTAATGATTTTTCATTATATTAATTCTTAAAATGGACTTTACACGTGCCCTCTACTGTACGTATGCAGTATAAACCATAATTCTAGATTAGTTATGTTCCGAAACAGTAATAAAACTGCTTTTGTCTAACAAAGGCTCGTAAAACTAAAAGTAAATATTTCCACTTACCTATTGTGGATATGTAAATATCATAATACCTCTCGTCACAGTACCTGTGAACTATACACGTTTTACCTACGTTAGAATCACCTAAGACCAACAGTTTATACGTAGCGGAGAAATCTAAAGCCATTTTTTTTGTTTACTTTCTTGTTGGTACGCGAGCTACGGCCCAAAACATGAGTCGAACTGTCAAAGTGAGAAAAATCAATGTTGATTACTGCGCATGTGCGGGATCGCCCTATCGTGTGTACTTTGCAACAAGTTACTATTGAACTGCAACTATAAAGACCGAGCCAGACGTCTCCTAAGGTCAACGTTTTGTAATAAATAATTTATTTACTTTAAACTATTTATTTATTTATTTTATTATTATTTGTGGTCATAGGTTAACAAAGATTAATAAGTTAATATTAATAAATGTATCACTATGTCCTGCTAGTAAAGCGTACAAATATTAGGTGTAAGTTTAATCTACATAAAAATAAAAATAAAACTTAAATTATAATTATTTAACTCTATTCTACTTTATTATCTAAATTATCTAAAGTTATCGTCTAAATATTCTGACATACTATAGTAAGCCTTATCTAATAAAAATACTTGCAATTTTTTCTTAAAATCTTGTAACTCTACTGTCTTCAAAATTTTTCTAGGTAGTTTATTAAATATTCTTGTTGACATACTAAAAAAACTCTTGTCATAAAGGGCAGTTCTATGAGGTAGCGAAGAAATCTTTAAAGTATTCCTAAAAGAATTACAAACGTTGTTTACATGTGTTCCTTTAATAAAAATGTACGATCAACTAATGTAAACTGTTATATTCACGGCCAACATACCGTCCCTTAACTTATATCTCAGCTAAAATACACAAAATCGCTTAAAGGACTTATATTGGTCACTGGAGCCCATAAAAACCACAAAATGCTAATCTCAATTAATTCAGTCATACTCTCACGAAACACATAACTGCCTCTTGACGACGTAAATAGACTGGGCCACACATGTCTGACTGATAATGGGACGGAAGGCTAATATAATTTTGAATTAAATGTCTCTACGTGGATGGTGTAATACGCAAGTGCACCACAAAATTTTTAGGCACATGAATGAAACAAAGCACATCTAAAAGTCTTTTAGTTTATTTTAGAGCCTTATTGTATTTTTTTTTTATTTGGAGACCTGAAGTCTAATTCTCAGTTTTTAGTATAATGATTGTTCCTTTAAAACGTAACGCGTGACTTCTTTACGGGAAAAAATAGATTACGTAACGTCCTACTTCCACCTGTAGATGACAAAGTAATTTTTTTACGTTTTTATTTTTTATCACCCACTATTATTATTTTATCATGGCAGTATTGGCCAAGTGTTCTTCTAAAAATTGGTTTTAAAACACTAAAAAAACCTGCGTGCGCCATTCGCATATCGGTATAGTCTCAACACAGTCGAAATTTCTCAATATGTTGTAGACGATCGCATTGGTTCTAGGTAGTAGGTAGTAATGCTTGGCGACGAGTGGCACAGTCGTAAAAAAAATGACAAGATGGCACTGATTTTCTTAACGCTTAGGTTCTATATTGTTCAATACCTCTGCATACCGCAGTGAACCTAATCAACTTCATTAAAGAAAGCCTTTGTCTTTCTCTGACTTATAATTTATTTTATTTTACTGAAACACAATAACTTTGCCTCCAAATTGAGATAGCGTATCTTTGTCTCATTTATACCTTCCGGGTGGGGGCACGCCTACAGCATTAAGAGTACCATTTATTTTACTTAAATTCTTGATGTTTGCTGCGATTCATCTGGAGGCCCGTATGTAAATGGCTTATGTTTTTGTATTAATGTTCTCCACAGGACTAGCGATCGTTTATCGGGCCTTTTGTTTCGACCATGTTCATGTTGTTGGCTTAGCAATAAGCCACATAGTTCAAGGCTGTGTTAATTTTGCTTTTTGTTTTTCGATAGCATTAAAAGCAATACTGAGAAAGTAAAGCTTAGATATTTTATTTGAATGATGATATCTTAGACATTGATTATATTCGATATTTTTTGGAGTTTACTCCTTTAGAATCGATTTACATATATAGGCCCGGGGTATGAAAATTATGGGGACCAAAATCGTACTAGCATGTCACACGAAATGCGTTATGCGCCTGATTGGCTCCTGATTGCGTGATGCGTGCGCGCGCCAATCAAAATCGTACTAGCATGTCACACGAAATGCGTTATGCGCCTGATTGGCTCCTGATTGCGTGATGCGTGCGCGCGCCAATCAAAATCGTACTAGCATGTCACACGAAATGCGTTATGCGCCTGATTGGCTCCTGATTGCGTGATGCGTGCGCGCGCCAATCAGGAGCCAACGCGCGGCCGCGTTATCGCAGGTGACGCCGGGCTGCTGCGCCGGCAGTCCGCCACAAAGCCTCGTACTGATCGCGCGTTTCTCTCATTATTGTATTTTCATATATTTGTTAGTCGTTTGTTTTGTGTCTCGTTAATTTGTTAATAATCTGTAGTGTATCGTGTTGTCGTAATATAGAACTATTTCTCGTATTGTTTCGTTTAATTTTTTATATCCAGTAAACTCCAGTCGTGCGTCGGAGCGGACACACACACTTTTTTTTCTGTTTTTTTTTCTATTTCTTAGACGGGAGAACGAGCTCACGACCCACCTGATGTTAAGTGGTTACCGGAGCCCATAGACATATACAATGTAACTGCCGCCACCCACCTTGAGACATGACTTGTAAAGTCTCACTTTTAACAGTACCACGGCTGCCCCGCCCTTCAAACCGAAACGCATTACTGCTTCACGACAGAAATAGGTAGGGTGGTGGTACTTCCCCTTGCGGACTCACAAGACGTCCTACCACCAGTAATTACGCAAATTTATAGATCGATTTTCAAGTATAGCAAAACAAAGCATTCCACGAGATAAATCCAGTAGCATATTGACCTCGGCTACCGCAGTATCGATTCGAAAGCACATAAAACCAAATGGAGCTATAAATGAAAATTGAATTCCGCCGCTGTCAATCACTACGTTTCCATATTACTCCGCCCACGTTTGAGTTATCTAGTTGTAATCTCTGGTCTTGAACACGATACGCTTATAAAATATCAAGGCCAATGACCTTGGACGGTGGCGTAATGTTTACTGTAGGTCAGTGACGCCGATTACCTGTTTATAGTTGTAAATTACGGCCAGCTCACCGTTGACTGTTTAATGCGTGCAAATCGATTACCATACCAAGAAACTTAGTTATTATTGGGTAATTTGTATGGTCCGTCCGCAACTTTAAGGGTATCCCTGCAAACTTCCCAAAAGAATTGGGATTCGTGTCGTGAATACATCGAGAGCTCAAGTATCTGGGGAGGCAAAACAAAAATCATAATGTTGGGAGACCTCAATAAAACGAAATGCTACTTCAGACCTGTGTGCTTTATTCGAGTTTTTTGACGTTCTCGATAGCGTAAAAGTTAAGTCAAATTTGTATGGAGTTGAAACATTTGTCTATGTTTGCCGCTAGGGGCACTGTTCCAGCTGCATACAAATTTCAGGTAACTTTTACGTTATCGAAAACGTTAAAAAACTCGCACTAAGCACACTGGTTCAAAATTTGTGCTCTAAAAAATAAAGATTGAACTCTGAGTTTACTGGTGGTAGAACCTCTTGTGAGTCCGCGCGAGTGGGTACCACCGCCCTGTCCATTTCTGCCGTGAAGCACTTATGCGTTTCGATTTGAAGGGTGGGGCAGCCGTTATAACTATACCGAGACCTTAGAACTTATATCTCAAGGTGGGTGGCGCATTTACGTTGTAGATGTCTATGGGCTCCAGTAACCACTTAACACCAGGTGGGCTGTGAGCTCGTCCACCCATCTAAGCAATAAAAAAAAAAGAGTAAAGAACTGCTCATATCTTTGTCTTCGGGCTTCCCAAATGCTAGCTACTTTCACAACCACAAACTTTTTGATAAAACACAAGACAAACAGACAAACTTCAAAAGATTATCGACAATTCTGTTCTCATGCATAAAATGGGGCTTGAGGGAATACCGAAAGACCTTGGCTCATTCACAGATCGTTTCAAGATATCACTTAGGTTACCGTGCTCTCGAAATTCCTCCTTTCTCGAAGCTTCCGTATCGCCTAACTCAGCCCCTTACGCGACTGATGTTCATAATCAACGAGTGGATCCTTGGTATTGATAATACTGTTCCGAAATTTTTATTACAAAGATTTCCTGCATTCACAAGTAACACAATCGTACCTAACATCCGTGATTATATGTCATTCGCGAAACCGATATTACATAGTAGCTCTGAGTTTCTAGTAGTTTGTTGCTGGCTTCCTTATGACTAACGAAGTGCGTTATATACACACACATGACATGTCGTGTCTGAGGTAGACAGTAGCAGACGCGAATTTCACACAAACGTTACAACTTCATTTGTCAAACAACCGCAGAACGTTGCCGCAGGTTTACTATTCAAATTCCTAAAATGGATATACTACAGGGTAGATACACCTAAGTCTCTTAATACTTTAAAAAACTGTACAGATTTACCTTTGAATCTATTTTATTATTTACTTATGGCACTGAGAAAAGTATATAATAATATCGAAATTATATTCCAATTAAATTTTTACAAAAATATTTTGTGCTGTAAGGAATATCCACTGTAGGGAGAGTACGATTAATAACTTAATATTTTCCATAGAAAGATAATGAAGAAATTAAATAATATTTATACATATTCTATTGCCCTTGTAGGCAGACGAGCATATGGCACACCTGATGGTGGCTGGTTACCGTCGCCCATGGACTTAAGCAATGCTAGGGGCAGATTCAAGCCCCAGCCTACCATGAATCGTATTTCTGGTGGAATTGTTTTTGCTAGTGTAAATGGACAGATGAACTCATGCCACGGCTTAATGTTAAGCCTTAATGTTAAAGAAACAGCTCAAAATCAAACAAATAATCAATAAATTAGACGTATTTCCCCTATATGAATTCCCATCCGATAATTCGATTTGTTACAAGCAGACACAATTTTGACAATGTTTACGTTTTGTTATATTTCACTATTCATAGGTTTATGTCGGCCTCTGTGCTTCCCCTATAATTTACTGTCATACGACAAACATTTCCTTGTTTATATGCCAGTCATTCAGCATTATTTTCTAACGGAACGTCTGAATAGATTTGTTAGTTCTTATCCGCTTCTAAGTTTTCAATCCTAAAGAGAATCAAAACTATTTATTTATCACATGACAAATTATATGTTTAGGTATCTTTCCACTTTTTGTAGCTGCAGCAATTATTCTTGCGTTAATCTCGCTACTCTCTTTGAGGGTTTGTAAAATGATTGCCGCTTCCTCCCAATTTGATACAGCATTCAGATTTTCCTTTGCTAGGCAAAATAGTAACTTGTATAAGTACCTACATTCTGAACAAAATTTCACATTTTTCGGAATTTCAGTCTAAAACTGAAATCTGTTGAATTAGATATGCCTTGATGAACATATTTCAGATACTACTCTCCAATTATTGACATTTACTCGTGTAGAAAATCGTGCACAAATTAATTACCCACAAAAAAAATTGAGGAAAATAATAATTTAAAACTACTAAGAAGTCAATACCACACCAACTTACCTGGAACGGACTATGATCTTTTCGATCGTCATCTCGATTTAATATCTATAAGACTATCACTTTCGGTCGCCGAGTGCTCTATTGTCTGAGATATGATCGTTTTTTTGTCTAATGATCTGCATGCATCCGGCTGATCGTTACCTAACAGCCGACGTGACGCACTTTGTAGATACTTGCCGTGTACAGAATACAAATACATAATAAAGACGTACGTCCGCTCGTGAATGCAGAATCGAATTACAAAAACGTGACGCTGGTTATTGAAAACGAACGGTTGAAACATTGAATGATCGCGAGTACTGTGTTTCCACGAGATATTCACGAAACGATTATTTCCCATTTAATTACTTCATAGACATTTTGTGCAATGAAAATAAACAGAAGGTCTATGCTATTTTTAGTGACAAAGAAGAAGCAATTAGCTAATATAATAACTTTTTTACATTAGCTGCAAACTACGCTTCAATATTCTCGAACGGAAATGCTAACTAAATAGAAGTTGTTTCTTCTAAGCCACTTTATCTTGCTCGTAGGCAATCGCAGCTTTCCGCGAATTAAAACAGTTGACACTGCTCATTAATTACAATAGTTGATAAACAACCGTTATGTAATGAAATCACTAAGAAATTTAAAGTGGTCTTAGTGCAACAAATGTCTTTGAAGATAAGAAATAAAAATATCTCCAAATATAACTTTTCTCTCCGAAATAGTTGCCGGCTAGTCTAATTTTCGTATTGTTGGCTGGTTGGCACGGATTTATTAAACTGCGAAATCAAAGGCTAAAGGATTTTCTTACACTTGCGTATTGCTCCCAGACGTTATTGTGAAAGTTACGTTTACGATGGAAAGTTCGGATTCGTGATTACACACATGACGACAAGTGGATATTGGTTCGCCCACGCTCTATAGATACGTTTGTATAACGCGAACAATATCGCAATATAATATCGTTTTGTGTATTTGTGTTTATTTATTTATTTAATTTTTAAGTATTTTGTGACTACCTACTCTTCGATCGATTCCTCGTTACTGATAGTCGTGACTCCTTTGATGCAGACTGTTGGCTGCATTTATCGATCTAAAATTACAACCCATCCTTCTATAACTTCAGACTTCGTCATCTTGTCATTTTACTTCGTATTTTGCCAATTAAAATCAGAAACCAGATTGTTGTTGGACTAAATGACTGTCGGAAATTCTTCGCATAATATAACCAAAAAACTCGACGTGAGCATGCTGCAAGTGTTTTTATGAATTTTCTCGCTCCACCTCCTTAAAGAGTTGATGCGACGCATGTTTCAAGGCATTCGAAGAAGATAGCGTCAAATTCACATTCCAAAAGCACCTATCATCTATTTAATGGCGCTTGAATTTAAGTATGCACAAATGAGACCATGAGATGCGAAAAAAACTTCCTGAAACCTTACTTTCGACCATGGAATGACTGAAAATAATTTATAAAGATTCGGGATAATAAAAGAAACAGAACTTAGAGGTTAAATTAGTCGAGGTCAACGCAATCCAATTCTACTGAGGCGTTCGGGTTCCGGGAACATATGACAACAGCGTTTATTGTTCGCAAATTGTTTAAGGCAAGGTCTTTCGTGTAAATGTCACAGCGGCGCCGGCGCCTACTCGCCCGATGCTTTGTGATCTCTCCACAATGGAAAATAAGAATTCTTTATATTGAGAAATAAATAATCAAGCTGTCCTGTTTGTCGGGTTTTATTTCCGGTAGAATTGTATTCAGATACTGCACGAGGTCTATGTGATGCACGGTGCGAAGCTGTGAGCTTTAAAATGCGTGGGCTTATTACTTACTAGATGAAAGTTTAATGTACCCGATGCGGTTGGATTCTTTATCACCAAACAATCGTACTGCTTAACAAGACAACAAAATAAACTTCGGCTTATAAATGTGTTTTAAAAATCATAAACCACATAAATAAAAATTACAATTTTGTTTTTATCACATTTCTTACTGGTGGTAGGACCTCTTGTGAGTCCGCGCGGGTAGGTACCACCACCCCGCCTATTTCTGCCGTGAAGCAGTAATGCGTTTCGGTTTGAAGGGCGGGGCAGCCGTTGTAACTATACTGAGATCTAAGAACTTATATCTCAAGGTGGGAGGCGCATTTACGTTGTAGATGTCCATGGGCTCCAGTAACCACTTAACACCAGGTGGACTGTGAGCTCGTCCACACACCTAAGCAATAAAAAATAAATGAATAAATAAACAAACAGAATACAAAATTTATACAAATATTTTCAAAAATAAAGGAATGCAGTTACCTACTTTCAGTTCCACACCCATTTATATGAGTTGATGAATCCCATTTAGATATAAGTGGCATGGAGATGACCAAAACATACTTACACGTCGAATATAGTGGAGTCAACTAATCATTTTCTTTGCCCCATTACCACTTCCGAGGTTAAGGAGGCGATCGATAGCCTACAACCACAGAAAGCTCCCGGCTCCGACGGCATCCGCAACCGCGCGCTTAAATTGTTACCAGCCCAACTGATAACGATGTTGGCCACCATACTAAATGCTGCTATGACGAACTGCATCTTTCCCGCGGCGTGGAAAGAAGCGGACGTTATCGGCATACACAAGCCGGGCAAGCCGAAGAACGAAACCGCGAGTTACCGCCCCATCAGTCTCCTCCCGGCGATAGGCAAACTATACGAACGGCTCCTTCGTAAACGCCTCTGGGACTTCGTATCCGCGAATAAAATTCTTATAGACGAGCAGTTTGGATTCCGCGCCAGACACTCGTGCGTCCATCAAGTGCACCGCCTCACGGAGCACATATTACTAGGGCTGAACAGGCGGAAACCCATTCCGACAGGAGCCCTCTTCTTCGATATAGCGAAGGCGTTCGACAAAGTCTGGCACAACGGTTTGATATACAAACTGTATAACATGGGAGTGCCAGACAGACTCGTGCTCATCATACGAGACTACTTGTCGAACCGTTCGTTCCGATATCGAGTCGAGGGAACGCGTTCCCGACCCCGTCACGTCACAGCCGGAGTCCCGCAAGGCTCCGCCCTCTCCCCGTTACTATTTAGTTTGTATATCAATGATATACCCCGGTCTCCGGAGACCCATCTGGCGCTCTTCGCCGATGACACCGCCATCTACTACTCGTGTAGGAAGAAGGCGTTGCTTCATCGACGACTTCAGACCGCAGCTACCACCATGGGACAGTGGTTCCGGAAGTGGCGCATCGACATCAACCCCACGAAAAGCACAGCGGTGCTCTTCAAAAGGGGTCGCCCTCCGAACACCACGCTGAGCATCCCCCTCCCGACTAGGCGCGTCAATACCCCCGCCCCCGCCGTTCGCCCGATCACGATGTTCGACCAGCCCATACCGTGGGCCCCGAAGGTCAAATATTTAGGCGTCACCCTCGACAATAGGATGACATTCCGCCCCCACATCAAGACGGTACGCGATCGTGCCGCCTTCATTCTAGGACGTCTCTACCCGATGATATGTAGGCGAAGTAAAATGTCCCTTAGAAATAAGGTGACACTCTACAAAACTTGCATACGCCCCGTCATGACCTATGCAAGTGTAGTGTTCGCTCACGCGGCCCGCATACACTTGAAATCATTCCAAGTCATTCAATCCCGTTTTTGCAGGATAGCCGTCGGAGCCCCGTGGTTCGTCAGGAACGTCGACCTCCATGACGACCTGGACTTAGAGTCCATCAGTAAGTATCTGCAGTCGGCGTCCATGCGCCACTTCGATAAAGCGGCACGACACGAGAACCCTCTCATCGTGGCCGCCGGTAACTACATTCCCGATCCTGCGGACAGAATGGAAAGCAGTCGACGTCGCCCAAAACACGTCATCTCGGATCCTCCCGATCCACTAACGGTGCTTTTAGGTACTTCAAGCACCGGTCACCGTTCTCGTCGAACCCGTCGCTTGCGACGAAGGGCTCGACGAGTAAATTAACTCTCAGACACAGCCCACGGGGTTTCTCGCCGGATCTTCTCAGTGGGTCGCGTTTCCGATCCGGTGGTAGATTCTGCGAAGCACGGCTCTTGCTAGGGTTCGTGTTAGCAACATCGTCAGGTTGAGCCCCGTGAGCTCACCTACTAAAGTTAGGGTTACGCTGACATAGCCTCTCAAGGCTCTCAGTTTAGGTAGGAAAAAAAGTGTGTGTGTCCGCTCCGACGCACGACTGGAGTTTACTGGATATAAAAAATTAAACGAAACAATACGAGAAATAGTTCTATATTACGACAACACGATACACAACAGATTATTAACAAATTAACGAGACACAAAACAAACGACTAACAAATATATGAAAATACAATAATGAGAGAAACGCGCGATCAGTACGAGGCTTTGTGGCGGACTGCCGGCGCAGCAGCCCGGCGTCACCTGCGATAACGCGGCCGCGCGTTGGCTCCTGATTGGCGCGCGCACGCATCACGCAATCAGGAGCCAATCAGGCGCATAAAGCATTTCGTGTGACATGCTAGGCGCATAACGCATTTCGTGTGACATGCTAGTACGATTTTGGTCCCCATAATTTTCATACCCCGGGCCTATATATGTAAATCGATTCTAAAGGAGTAAACTCCAAAAAAAAAAAAAAAAATTTCTTTGCAAATGTTTTTGTTTTTCATGGTGCTCTAAGTGAGGAAATAGATCATATTTCAAAGTCAGTCATCAATTCACAATTGTGTAAAGACTAGACACACACAGACACAGATTTGTTAAAATGAGACCAAATTTAATAAATCCTCGTATCTTTTAAGTAGTAATACTTTTCGCTGACTAGAAAAACAGAGTAGGTAGTTAACAATCTTTTTTTCATCACATCACAATTTTTTCAGCGCAACTAGTTTAAATGAACTTAAGGGAGTTTTACGTGTTTCCTAATACTTGCATGATTATAGGTAGTACTGTCTTAATTAGGTAATGGTCTGAAAATAAAATCAAACCAAAGGCCTTGCTATTTTCATTTGTAACATAGCTACCAGCTTCGAATTGTCCAGTGAATAAACAAATTGGTAATAGTTGCGTACTTATTTATGATTTTACCATATTTATTTTATCATTCGACTCACAGAATGCAGTTCTTTCTAAATTGGAACAACTGTGTTTGCCCTCAATTAGTCCAACAATTAGTAAAACCAACAATACGTACCACGTAAGCCTCCTACCTTCGATGACAGTAAAATTATAATGAGCATAAATTCAATTGCATCTTAAACTGACAATAACATTAATGGATTTACGTATGGAAATCACGGAATTCAGTTCTTAGATTTTTACGATTGAAATACATAAAATTTTGCGATCCCAAACATAAAATTCTAAGAAAGTCGTCTTGCTAATTTATAGTTTTTTATTGCTTAATTTATTTCGGTTCGAAATGAATGAGTTCTTGTGCAGTTGGATGTTCGCTTTTGTGAATTAACTAATTTTATTATTTCATACTGAACGTAAGAGGTTTTAGGACTTAGCTTTAAGTAAATTAGGTCTATTGTCAGTATTGATAGTAGAAAACCAAAGGAGCTACGAGTGCGGAGTGCGTTTTAGAACTTAACTAACGACCGACTATACGAGGCAGTTAAAATTTTAGTTACATTAAATAGATATGGGGGCAAAATTAAATCTACATTTCTATACAAGGTCATAAAAGATAGGAATTAATGTATGCTAAGGAGCTTTATTAAAGTAAATTAAATTAAACTTGTGCCTTAGACTAGGACTTAGCCTGTATTGATTCTGAAAGTACTGCCATAAAATTATTTTCTCGTCATACCAAACTGTAATTGTATTCAGTTCAAAGAACAAAGAATCAGGTTTTTAAAAGGAACTCTGAAATTTTATATTTATTTATTATATTGAGTGTGTGGATGACTTAATGAGCTTGTAGTATTTACCCACCTTAAGATTAAGACATGTGGCCGAATTCTGAATTAAAAGTTTAATATTGGATTGAATACTTTCTCTTACGAGCCCATGTATTATGGTGTATACTTGTTAAGTACGCAAATTTAATAAAGTATTCTTATTTCTTTTTATCCATACTACCACGACATGGTTATTTAATTGCGAACATCGTTCGTGAACACTGGTTGGGTATCCATGTATAAAAATAGCCTCTATGAAAATTGGCACCAATGTGCATAATGTGAGTTTTGTAACGTTCTCGATAGCGTAGAAGTTAACTCAAATTTGTATGGAGTTGAAACGTTTGCTTACGTTTGACGCTAGAGGCGCTGTTCCAACTGCATACAAATTTGAGTTAACTTTTACGCCATCGAGAACGTTAAAAAAACTCGCACTAAGCACACTGTTACAAGATTTTAATCTCAGCAAAACTAAACACGCAGATACACATAGTGTCTTTTCGATTAGACCGCATACGCTTAAAAATCCATCTAAACTAAAATGTCATAAATTCTGTGTCCAATCAACGCTAGTTGATCCTAATTACGACACGTTCGAACATCATATTAAATGCTACTATTCAATAATTTCACAATATTAACACACATAGCTATTGGTTCACTTTACAAACTAATATTCGCCACTAAAGGTTGATTAGGCACCATAAATCTTTATGGAATCGCAATAAAGAGACAAACGCTAACGATTTTGCAACCAGGTAACGTAACAGCCGTTCATAATTAGTTAAATCACGAACCATCCCGCTTTCTAGCCCTCTTCTGTTCTGCACTATCGATCATCGAAAGATACAGATCTTATATTCTGATAAGTAATAACTTAGTGTACAATGGAAAACGGTTATTTGAGCACACCTTCGACTTATCTAAACCTACGATCAACGTGGCCCCTATTTAAATGATATTACAGCAATGCTTTAACAATGTATTTTTAATTCAAGTTTGCCTGATATTACTATATTTGTAAAATTATTATAAGTATTTTTTTGTTGCTTAGACGAGTGGACAAGGTCATGACGGCCAACTTGGTGTTAAGTGATTACCGGAACACATAGACATCTACAACGCAAATTCCGCCACCAACCTTGAGACAAGAGTGTTAAGGTCTCAGTTTTAATAGTACAACGGCTGCCCTTCAAACCGAAACGCATAACTACTTCAACAGCAAAAATAGGCAGTAATAATACCTACTACCCTCACAGACTCACAAGATGTCCTACCACTAGTAAAAATGTTCAATTACATGATAATGTCTTTAAATAAATAATACTTCATTCGTTCGGAAAAAAACTACCACAGACGTATTCTCGAATGGATATTACGAACGCAAAAAAAAAATCGTTTTCATAATTTTCAAATAAAAATAAATGCAAATAAAAACTATGATTCTCAGTTGAAATGCTACTAACAAATTTAAAAGAGAAAAATGATTATTAAGCATACCAACTTCTAAGTGAAAGAGTCAGGTAAAATCGTTCAATGTTATTGCTCATTTGGTGAGAGTATCATTGGAATGTTAATTCTGTTTGTTTGGTCGCAAAAAAAGCCAAAAGTATGCCAGTCGGTGCGTCTACGTCAATGATTATGTCATGCTATGTTTGCACTCCCGTCGCTCCGAAGATCCGCTATATGCAATACTCACTTGTAATTAGAATTCTTTCGTGATCTCTCATACTTCGTTTTGTGAGTTCTCTCCGCGGCTGTCTTGCTCTCATTCAAAAGACATTGTAATTGGCCTGTCTGTCGGTCAACTTAATCAAATACCAGACGGGATGAAATGTTGCAATCTCTTAAGTTTCTTGCTTTCAGGGTTAAAACTTATATTTATTATCTTTAGAACACGTTTGATATTCATTGTAACGTAATACCATAATTTACAAGAGCACAATGTTCATATTGATTGGGAATGACTAATATTAAGTTCCACATATTTATACAGCGTTATAAAACATGATAATCTCCATAAATCATCTACTTTAGTATATTACGAATGCAAAATTATTGATCATTACTTTTAATCAGCCTGACAACCCCATAAGCATGCTTATTTAAAATGTATTACGCTCACAATATCTTGAATCACATTCAGTGTACGCCACAATCAGTGTTTAGTATGTATACGGAACAAATATTTCCATGGTATTTGGGTCACCGTGTGCAAGGCCATTACTTGGATAATCCCCGTGACAAAATGTTTATCTGTGACCGAAAGAACTGGACCGAAACCGAGGAGCCAAAGAATATACTTTTAAACATATAGAATGGATGAAGTAAAGTTCTTTCAAGATTTTAAATCTTTCATATTTTAAATATATTCTAGAACTGAAGGAAGTGGAAGGAAAGAGGCCTAGAGGGCGTAGTCCCATGCGCTGGTCCGATCAGATTAAGACGACTTTGGACTCCAGCATCAATGTCGCTATCCACTGCGCGGAGGACACGAAGGAATGGAGAAATATAGTCCTAACAAAAGTGCTCCGTAAAGGTCACGACTCTCAGCACTGAGGAATGCAACGCACGGACGAAAACTGTAATCCTAAACTGAAACAAAATTTATTTCATACATCGTTCAACGATAGCTTTAAACTATAGTATTTAATTCGATTTTCGTAATAAAAACTACTTTTACGATTTATCTCGCGTTTTCTATGTGGCGTAATATTAATATACGGCGTAGAGTATTCGAAATTTAATTACCTATGTCAGTTACAAAGAAAAAACTATGTTGCCATGTACGACTTGGAAATAGTAAACAATGACAGGAATGTC
The DNA here is from genome assembly GCF_030267445.1 of Bombyx mandarina. Taxonomy (NCBI): domain Eukaryota; kingdom Metazoa; phylum Arthropoda; class Insecta; order Lepidoptera; family Bombycidae; genus Bombyx; species Bombyx mandarina. The sequence continues at coordinate 15,375,879 of NC_143216.1, read as the reverse complement.
ATAAACAAAACACCTCAGTGTGATCATCAAAACTGTAAAGTAATCGAAACGACGAAAATAGATTTAAAGGTAGATTTCAATAATTTTAAGCAAAAATTTAATCCAGATATCATTGCCACTCGAAGACGTACCCACTCGACTAATAATTATAAAAGCTTAAGCCCTACTACTGTTCATACTTTTCAAGTATTTCACAAATAAAAAAATACTCTTCATAGGTTGTTTGATATAACTTTTGCAGCATTTACCTACCTACTTTTATTTTTATATATACTTTGAAATGAAAAAACTGGCTACGTTATTCTATACTAAATATTCTGTGTGTGAATCTGACTCATGGTCCGGTTAACTGTTACGTGAAGACAAATATTTAGCATACCTTTAGAAAAAAAATGGTTTATCTAAACAATCAGCGCAAGGAGTCATTAAAATACTTTCGTGACACACAGGCCTTCGCATATATCTGTTTGACATGTGACCGTTTGAAAAACAATCTTAATTTCTAGTTCGTAATTAGAACGTTTTCTTTTAAAAGATTCCTCTGATTTTAACTGACGTTGGTAGAATGATGCGACTTAATAGCAAAAACCCTTTGCCGGTGGCTTGAAATCGGACATGGCGTTCTTGCGGTGATAAACTATTTTAATACGCTTTTATTAGCTTCAAGCTAATAAGCGTGGGGTGCATGGTATCAGTAGTTATAAATATTTTATGAACAGGTATGAGCAGAAGGGTTATTTCGATAATATCCTGAAAAGCACCCCACGCTCTTTTTTGCAATAAAATCATTTTTTCTTACACTACTTTTAATTCAAATTTATTAAGAGTTATTTTCTATTTTTTAGTTGTATTTTCTATAAAAGCGTATTTTGTTAGTTTTCTTAAACTATGATTTTCCATTCATTTTAATCTCGTTTGAAATTTCAATTAAATTAATCGAATGTGAAGTTGCTACTAGTTTTTCGTGACTTAACGAAAAGCTACGAAGCATTCTAAACTCGAAGTAAAACCGCGCTCGTGATACTAGGCCGAAGCTCAGATACTAAAATAATGTACCAATTACTTCTAAAATGACTACATACTTAGTGCATGTTTACCAACGACTTTTGTTATGAAAGAAATTTTATAAATTTGAATAACTACAGGTGGTTGGGCATATGTATTATGAGCCTGCTTAAATACCAACTTACTCAAATTAAATACTAACATGTGACGTCACTATATCAAAATCACTCAAGCGAAAGGAATATCGTTGAGTGATTATTCTAGAGAGAATTTATTTTAATTACAAAATTATTGTATAAAGAGATATACAATCATTGTGTAATTAAAATAAACTTATAAAAGAATACCATCATTAAAATATCTATAATACGTAATTCAATAAAAAGCTTAATAAACAGTCACCGTTGATGTTGTAAAGAACCTCACGCAAAACAGTTTAAAATTAGTTCTTATTACAACAATAAAGAACAATTTTAGTATGGACAGTAAATTCCGTTGACACGAACAAATTACTCTCTTGAAATTCTCATAAAGACACAGATATCCATATGTATGTAGAATCTCACAGTGAAATAAATAGAGCAGTAAAAATTTTCAGATCGTTTTTTCTAGAAATCCGTCTCGCGCATTCCGTGACATTCCTTTTGCAGAATACGACATTTAAACCACTATATTGTTTTATATCTTATTTATGAAATGTCACACACACGAGAAACAAAGAAATTTAAAGATGAATAAAAAATATGAAACTATTTCAAGAAAAGGTCACTCAAGTCCGGGTAATACATTAACTGTTTTAAGAAACGTGTTAAGGCACGCTTCGTATTTATAAATTGAAAGAATTACATGTTCTTAAAGATAATTTGCTATAACAGAAATTCTCGACAACTTATTTTACTCACATAAGAAAATTACACATCGTGACTAATTTAATGTAAATCTTTTATTTTATTTTTATTGCTTAGATGAGTGGACGAGCTCACAGCCCACCTGGTCTTAAGTGGTTACTGGAGCCCATAGACATCTACAACGTAAATGTGCCACCCACCTTCAGATATAATTTCTAAGGTCTCAGTATGGTTACAACTGCTGCCCCCCTTCAAACCGAAACGCATTACTGCTTCACAGCAGAAATAGGCGTAAACCTACCTGTGCGTTCAATTATTTAGGTACCTATGTTATATTTATCGGGACACTTATTGACGGATTTGAAGATTCGAAATTCAATTTCAACAAATTTTGGGTATTTTAGAATTTACTCTATATCTGTGTTTTTCTTACATACTGTATGCACGTTAATATTTTTATTTTAGTAAATTAAATCTTTATGAACGGTTGATATGCTGTTAAGCAATTGTTACTGTTATTGGATCCATTTCAGCTGCCAATTAAAAACAAAATAACAATATAACCTAATTAATAAACCCAAGGATCTCAATGAGCAATCATTTTAATACATTACACCCAACATTTTAGACATTCATGAGCCTCTCGAAGTAATTGAATAATCAAGGTAAATTTTCAAATTTATTACAAGAGATACTCGCGTTTCCTCTAATAAATAGAATAATAAATTTTCTTAAGCCACAATACACGACGTTATGCTAATATGCTGCCCAAGTTACCGTCTTCAATTACAACTTAGGGTTGGCAGAATTAACATTTTTATTTATTTTTTCTTGCATTTTATTTTCTTTGTGTGTACCTTATTATTTTTTTAATAAATATTCAGTATATAATTTATTTATTAAGCAAATTAAATGAGCGTATACATAAACAAAATTATTTAAACACGAATAACACTTGATACTTTTCTGTATTTAGATTACTTGATGTATACCTAATTTAAATATACGAATTTGGCTCCCATTCACTGTTCCCCCAGGGATACTCCCAGGGGTTCGCTATGGTTACTGACAGAGCATGATGAAGTCAAAGATTTTTTTTCATGGTTGGTGGTTTTTGTCTTCGGACAGACGGTCTTACAATATGCACTACCACTAATAAAACCACGTAGGATTATTTTTTATTGCTTAAATGGCTGGATGAGCTCACAGCCCACTTGGTGTTAAGTGGTTACTGGATTCCATAGACATCTACAACGTAAATGCGCCACCCACCTTGAGATATAAGTTCTAAGGTCTCAGTGTAGTTACAACGGCTGCCCCACCCTTCAAAACCAAAACGCATTACTGCTTCACGGCAGAAATAGGCAGGGTGGTGGTACCTACCCGTGCGGACTCACAGGAGGTCTTACCACGAGTAGAAACCTCTCCTCTGCTGCACCCTCTGCTGGACACATGAGGTTGAGATATTAATTGAAATTGGATATTGAAATAACGACTAGCAATTGACCGCTTCGTGGTAAAAAAATATCTTATTTTCTTAAACGACATTATTGAACATTGTTAAATCTTACTCTATTCTATTATATTCTAATGAAGTCAAAACTCCGCTGCCGACATCTTGCTTGCTCTGACATGAAGCAAGCAAGTAAGTAAGAAATAGTAGTGGCAAGTACCAAGATCATAAATGACGGTATAAAAATTAAAATCGTATTAAAAACGTTGGTAATTATGAAATTATAGTTGTTTAACACAAAAGTAGTATTAAGCTAAACTGTGAAAGTGTAATAATTTTAATTTTACTGGCAATCTTGCAACTTTGTTAAAGTCTAAGAAATTACTGTACTCTTGGGCTGATATTCTTGTATTTGTTTCACTTAAATCAAGTTAAGAAGCTCTAACAGCTTTTCAATTTTAGCGCGAGAAACCGCGGGACCTCGTACGTAGTATACATTTGTAAAATAAACTTAAACACGTGACATCCCTATGGCACGGTAAGACACAGAAAGTGGACATAGGCGCCACCTGCCCACTTTGGATGGAACAGATCGTGTCGCCGGCACTTTACATCATTTCATTAACATCTTACAAGAACTTTCTTGTAACCCACACCTGGAGATTAATGTAAATAGACGTCTGTTTTAGACAACGGCTGGTTTTTAAATGAGCTCTGTTGCTTTAACGATTCAAATGTTGCCTATAATAAATTATTTAATTTACATGTTTCTAAATACACTAATTATTTAATTAAAATTATACAATTAGAACCAAAACAATTGAAATACCGTTTTTTCGTAGCTACATCGTGTTTATATTAGAGTCTGGTGTAGCCTATAAATATCCTAAAGTCAATACTAAAAAGAAATGAGGTTACAGACATGATGGTTTCCGAATATGTGCTAAAGTTGTATTATATACAACTGAATGACAATCTCATCACAATGCAATAGAGGAGGAATCTTAGTACAAAACACTTTCGGAATCACAGCACATTATATTACTGGTAGTCAAGGGATCTTTTGATGAATAACTAAAATACTGTCATGTAACTAATGTACTCTCTTGAATGTGCCCATCATAAAGAGTGTCTTAAAAAAAAATGTTTCATACAGTAAATGACACAACACATGCTCTAAGTCCGATTTTCTACAGTTTTACGGTGGCAGAAATGAACAAGATACTTGATACTTGTTCATACCTTTTTCATTATAGAAATGATGGTAGGATGGTGGTAGGATATCATATAAATGAATGAACAATAGTGGTAGGCCGCGGCTTGGAGCGGTAGGCTGCGGCTTGGCTCTGCCCCTGGCATTGCTGAAGTCCATGGGCAACGGTAACCCCTCACCATCAGGTGGGCCGTGTGCTTGTCCACCTACAAGGGCAATAAAAAAAAGAGTTTTTAGTCATTTATATGACATCCTACCACCAGTAACAGTTCTCTCTTATATTGTAATTAAATTTGTATTTATTGTACTATCACTTATATACATAATACATATCTTATCGTTTTCATGTTGTTATTATTTTATTCAAAATCACAATGTCCGCGTAGAAATGTACTATGAATTTTATACTACTGTATGAATCTTAGTGAACACTCATTATCTTATACCTTATTACATATAAAGTTTATAATGTAAGCCATAAAACACCTACACATATTGATATTTTAACCAGGTTAACGCTGGATGTAATTCCGATTTCCATATCCTTTAGTAGATAATAATTTATTGAGATTAAAAGAAATTTTATACGTCGTATTTATCGAACTACTAAATTTCAACCGCGATGACGTAACACAAAATACAACAAATCATTCAGAACTATTACCGAACAATAGTTTTATTGTGTAATTACACTATCACTCGCATTTCATCTCGACGAAAACGAATCCTATTGGGCGGCCTACCCAATTTTGATAACAATTTTGGCTGTGCACACGTTACATTGCCTGCTAAAATAAACACCATAACACAGAGAGTGGAGCTTAAGAAGTAATGGATAGAACATGATAGTCTTGTGCCACGTCAATCTTTATGAAGTTACCAACAGTCAAGGTACAGGTTATATAAATCCGTTCGGTGTCATTGACATTACGGATGTGATTCGTGAATTCCACATTCACACACTTGTAAATTTGACAGTGACAGTAATAGTGTGGGTGTGGTGTTATCTTGAATCTTGCAGCCGACGCGCGAAGCCATTAATTGAATCGTGTGACGTCTGACGTCACGCGCAAAACGAAAGCCGATCAAATGTCAAGTTCATAATAAAATTAAAGTTTCTATTGTTGTCGAAATTCGAAGTCGCAATTTCAAATCTCAAATTATTAGAATAAAGTTCATCGTCCAGCCTTCCTTGATTCTTTTCGAAATTTAAGCCCTTTAAGCTTTATTACTTAATCAAGTAATAATAACACACAAATAGTATTTCATTCACGCTTACTGGTGGTAGGACCTCTTGTGAGTCCGCACGGCTAGATACCACCACTCCGCCCAATTCTGCCGTGAAGCAGTAATGGGTTTCGGTTTGAAGGGTGGGGTAGCCGTTGTAACTATACTGAGACCTTAGAACTGAAATCTCAAGGTTGGTGGCGCATTTACGTCGTAGTTGTCTATGGGCTTCAGTATCACTTAACACCAGGTGGGATGTAAGCTCGTCCACCCATCTAAGCAATAAATAAATAAAAAACATGACTGGTATCTTAATACATATAAATAGAAGATCTAAAGTATATAATATTCATGTTTTATTTATTGTGTATGCGCTACATATAATATACGAGCCCTTATCCCTAACCATATGAAGACAGCATCAGTACGCTATACCACGATAAGGTATTGTAGCCACCGCTAGCTACACCCGCAACCCGACTCATACAGCAGCCAGTAACTGTCACCGCCCAAGGCGTGTCTTGACTGATTCATTTCATCCACTTTCGACGCTGGGTGCAAGCAGTACAAGTTACGTAGGTACATCGAACTGGTCTAAGAGCTAGACATGCCGCTAAGTCTAGCCTAGCCAGTGTCAGCTTATCATTCATTCTTTCAGCATGAAAGTCCGTGAGTCCGCGCGGGTGGGTACCACCACCCTGCCTATTTCTGCCGTGAAGCAGTAATGCGTTTCGGTTTGAAGGGTGGGGCAGCCGTTGTAACTATACTTGAGACCTTAGAACTTATATCTCAAGGTGGGTGGCACATTTACGTTGTGGATGTCTATGGGCTCCAGTAACCACTTCACACCAGGTGGGCTGTGAGCTCGTCCACCCATCTAAGCAATAAAAAAAAAATGAATGTCGTTTGTAAAAACTTACTCCTAAAAAATTATACTCAATTGATTCGTACACTATAGTCGCATAACTTTTATTTAAGAGCAACGGCCATTTTACCTATGAAATTTAAAAATAATTTACCTAAAATGTTTAAAGAGATCGATCACAATGCTTGTGTTATTCAAGATAAAAAATATATAATTAAGACGGGAAATTATTAATCCAAGCTTATCTGTAGATTAAATCGCTATTACAACTGGCTTTCTTTCACCGGCTTCCAACAAAAAACAAATTCGCAAGTAATTCGTGCATAAAAACAAAGAACAAAGCAACGATAATTACGCAATTCGAGGGCGGTTATCTTGCAAATGAGCGATAAATAATAAGAACGGACAATACGTTGTGAAATTACAAATCGACTTCTGCTGGAACCGTTGTGCAAAGAAGACGATTGTGGGCGGAATGCTCCAAATTAATGATGGTCGAATGTGTCGCTATAAAAAAACGACAAACGGCCCATTTTGTAATCTGAATTTTACGCTGTCATAACTCAGAAATATGCTGTTATATAAGGTTGTGCTTCGAAAAGTCTAAGGACCGTAAGGATTCTGATCTAAGTACATTTGCAAACTTAAGTAAGTTTAATATGTTAATTGCAACAGTAATTTTAGCAAGAAATTTCCTTTGGCCTAGTTTAATTATCCTATTTCTTACCAACTTCACCGAGCAGGTTGTCAATTCACAGCGTGTGTTTGTTTTTAAGACTTTGTCATTACGAAACGTCTGGATTGGATTTCGGCATTTTCCATTTAATGATAACTCTTATTTGTTTGGCACACAAAACAAAAGTTTCCCAAGTGGAACACCAATTAAGTAATTTAATAATTCAAATCCATTTAGCTACCAATTAATTGCACCGAAGTTGTCGCAGTAAAAATGTCGAAACCCAAAAGATTGCCCTCGAAATACTGTCGTAACACTTCGTCTCCGAGATAGTATGATTTATGAAACTAGCAAACCAGTGCTGTGTCGTGACGCGTCCTAATCATATCGAGACAAACAGCTAATGGTACAGTTACCACACTATATATATAATTTTCCATAATCCCATAAATTTGGAATTCGTCTTAGATGATTTATTTTTTAATTAATTTGAATATCGATCGATCAAGGTATAGATATAATTATGACTTCCGTTGATCTGAATTTACAACAAATTTTATGGGGCAGATAGTAAAATATTTTGATTAAATTATCATTCCAAGAATTCCATTAATTCAAACATATTAAAAAGTAAATTGCTGCTTAAAATACAGGAGAGGGTAACGCACAATTATTGATGCTAAGATTTTACATTTGATGATCACTTTTTTTAATGTTTTATCGTCCACCACTCATTCAAAATGTAGATTGTAAAAATACTTATCATTTCTTCTGTGAACCACATAAACTTTTATTAAAACGAAGTTGTTAAAACAAACCATCGAACTATACACTTCCCATATATAAAATAAATCCCTAGATTTTTTGAGGTATAGTATGGTAACCCCAGCTAATGGGCACTAATGGAAATAATCAGTGGAGAACATCTGACGAATACTGTCCGCGACCAGAGAAAGTGAAAAGATCTCCGCTATCTGTGTTAAGGACAAGTTTTGGCGACCGATTCTCAAAGATAGCATTTACAAAAAGATAAGTTGGCTGACTTCTGTCACTGAGTCAAGAATGTTTGCTTTTTTTCTTGACACATTCTGCGGTTGACCAGTTATCAACTTCAATGTTAATTGAAACTGCGAATATGCTTTCTATGATTTACTATTAAAAAAGAACATTCATCTATTGTCTTGTCTACATAGTTTAAATATATTATATTTATATAGTCGATTGAAAATGAAATACTTAATATAATACTCATAGTCCGAGTTTAAAAAAAAGTTAAAACAAACTTCACCTTAATGAAATGATATAATGCCCAGATAAAAATTGAGTGGTTAATTTATAAGGCGTTATAGTTGCGCAAAAATCTTTGAATGTTGACTTACTAAATTCAGCTAAAGAACATCTCCATAATATGAATTATTTAAAAACATAATTATTAATAATTCAAAATTACACTAACGAGTGTTATTTGCAAAAACGATTTACACACGCACACATATGTACGTTCTTGTATTGGTCACAGTAGTATATACAACTGACCTATTGATGACTACTGAACTTTCAGTATTTTCATAACAATTTAATATTATGAGATATGCCAAAAATCACCAAATCACCTACAGCTCTATTTTGTTTTTTGATATTAGCAATGGCGCCCTGGAAAACCAGATTTATATTTTCTTTTTGTTTTGTTTTTCAAGTAGTAATATATATGTAGCTACTTAAAATCATTCAATTTCCATCAGTACCAAAAAATCTGGATCTCATACTCGTCACCAAAAATAAAAAGAGGCGGTTGATAGCCCGTGATTCCTGAGGTAGCAGCAGCTAAAAAAAAACTATAATCGAAATTTTAGATTTCACACACAACAGAATCGCAAATTCAATCTTCCAATCCTCGCGAAGCATTTCGAATTCTCGAAATATGAACATGCTACAATGGGAAATAGTTATGCTTAGCCCAATCAATGGAAAATGTTTTCTTTTCAACTTAAGGTAAGGTAGTAGATTACTTCTGTTTTAGTCACGGAATACATACAACGCAATTAGAGCAATTAGATCGGATAACCATGATTTCAACTGTTAAAATTGTAATCGATGATAGATCGGCTCCAGAGTGATAAAGCTCAGCACTATACGTACCGTGCCAAGAATGACCGCTTTTTTCATTAAACCTTTAAGCCAGTTAGACAACGAAGCGCTAAGGTGTTGGTCATAGCTTTTCGCTATTAAGCCGTACGCCTTTCTGCCTTTACGAGGTTTTTATCATGTGGAATCGCGATACTGACCGATTTTATTGTTATTGTGCAACCCACTGGGTTTCTCGCCCGATCTTCTCAGTGGGTCGCGTTTCTGATCCGGTGGTAGATTCTGGGAAGCACTGCTCTTGCTAGGGCCAGTGTCAGCTGAAATAGCCTCTCAAGGCCAAAAAAAATGCAATCATTTTTCAAATTACTTTAAGCCAGTATTCACCCAGTGATCGAAATTCGACCATAATCACTGATATCTAACAGCCTATATTCGTTTTATGTATTACACTTTCTCTCTTTTGTTTTGTTACTAATATTTCTTCTTGTTAAGGCGAGAAAAAAAAATTATAGTTTCCTTTTCTATGATTGGTAATACAGATACTCCTTTAAAAAAATAGAAATTTTTAGAGAAAAAAATACAAGTGAAATGACAAATAAAGGAGAAAATGATACCTAACGATTTCTTCTTTCAATGAATAGGCAAAAACAAAAATAGATATGCGACAAATTCTCAAAAAAAAAACTTCTATAAAAAAAACCGCAATCCGTTTAGTTAAAAAGGCGTTTTTGCACGAAGCAGATCATATCTTATGCTACATATCTCTAGATCTATATTTCTGTAATGCGTTTAGCGGTACTCATACGTTAAAACGTGAATGCCACCGCACAGCTTGATCCGTGAGACGAAACTTCAATTACATTGGAATATTATCTGGAACCAAATCCATATTATCTGGAACCGCTGCGTTCATCCACAGTGCGTTTCCAGAGGTCTTTTTTGCTACGTACCATCCGGCTATGGAATGAGCTCCCCTCCACAGTGTTTCCCGAGCGCTATGACATGTCCTTCTTCAAACGAGCCTTGTCGAGAGTATTAAGCGGTAGGCAGCGGCTTGGCTCTGCCCCTGGCATTGCTGAAGTCCATGGGCGACGGTGACCACTCACCATCAGGTGTGCCATATGCTCGTCTGCCTACAAGGGCAATAAAAAAAAAAATCACAACTCTAGCCTGCGGATCGGATCAAAACGGACGTTTGCTCTCAGGCAGAAATACATAGCACTGTTGCGACCATCAGTACTAAAATTCCGATCAAGCTATTAGATGAGCATAGGTTAAGACTGTGAGAGCATAATGTAGCATTTCTGACTACATTTGTAATGGATGCTTAATTAGATCGAACTGAACCTTCGCAATTCGAATTAATTTTACTGTGCTAGTCGATTTCTGAGTCTTATGTAACTTATAGGCCCCATTTCTCAATAACTTAAAATTTATAGTATGTTTTTGGTAATTAAATATTTCGATACACTATCCAGGTATAAGATTTCGGTATTGTAATAAAATTTATTGAAATTCTTAAAATCTGTCGCTAATTTGATTACTCGAAGAATACGAGTTCCGAAACAATTTTTACGTTATGACACAGCTTAAAAGCTCTCAAGTTATGTTAAAATGTAAATACCATACCAAATACGAGAGAGACATCACTTGATATGTAGTGTTTTTTATGGTTTAGATGGGTGGACGAGCATACAGCCCACCTGGTGTTAAGTAGTTACTGGAGCCCATAGACATTTACAACGTAAATACGCCATCCACATTGAGATATAAGTTCTAAGGTCTCAGTATAGTTACAACGGCTGCCCCATCCTTCAAACCGAAACGCATAACTACTTCACGGCAGAAATAGGCGGAGTGGTGGTACCTACCCGTGCGGACTAACAAGAGGTCCTACCACCAATAAATAAAATCTGTTTCAAGACTACTCGAATGTTACGTGCACTCAACAAATAAAACAACAATAACATTTTCATCTACATTATTTATTGGCGAAAACAAATAGACGTAATATATTTTATTTGACTGTCCTCCCACAAACATTAACAACGACTAATTGACAGTTAATTAATTCAGGTAACTCAGCTGCTGCTGTTATACGACTCTGTAAGCATATTCGACGTACAAGATAATATTATTACTCACGCTATCTTTCTTCAGTTCCGGAATGAGATAGATACTCTAAAAGCCTTCACATTACCATTAGAAACAGTCGACATACGACAACGACATTGTGTCTTTGTTTATAACACTTTTTATATATAGTTTTTTTATTTATTGCTTAGATAAGTGGACGAGCTCACAGCCCACCTGGTGTTAAGTGGTTACTGGAGCCCATAGACATCTACAACGTAAATGCGCTACCCACCTTGAGATATAAGTTCTCAGGTCTCAGTATAGTTACAACGGCTGTCCCACCCTTCAAACCGAAACGCATTACGGCTTCACGGCAGATGACAATGATTTGAAAAAAAAACATACACATAAAACATGAATACTATTGCTCTGGTCTGATTAAAACTTTGCAAGCCCTTACTAGTAGCATGGTACAAGTGCCGTTCTTAATATTTCAATGATTTACAACTGGTGCTACACTATTTCGGCATATTCATGAAATTTGGGCACAGTAATAAACGTTACTTAATAAATGTAATAAATGTTACTTAATAAATATAATAAAAAAAGCACAAAAAAAACAGAATTGCAAAAATTTTAAATTACAAAACTGTTATGCACATTGGCTATGCGTAATATCAGTATGCTATCACGTCCAATAAAGAAGAACACGGTGATTTATGTCTAGATGAGATGCCTAACAATTTGCATATTACGCATTGGAAGACCTGTCAAAATGTTATGGCAGGTAAAATATTTGACAGCTTAGAATCGAAGTGACAGTAGCGCGAATGACAGCGACCCTCATTAATTGCGTCTGACACTCACGGATTCACTTTCATTTGTTATACAATAGATATTTAGGTCTACCTGCAAAAAAAAAACCTAAATTTCAACACTAATTTTCGGGATAATTTTTTGTTTGGTCTTGCTCCCAAAGTCTATCGTATAGTCTAAAGTATAAGTAGTTATCTTTAGTTAATTTGCATCTCATGACAATAGAAGTAGCGGCAGTTTGACTTTCAGTAGGCAGCAACTTTCAGTTCAGAGCCATCTTGGCCATGGCGTTGCTGTGGTCCATAAGCGACGGTGACTAATTATCATCAGGTGGATCGTAAGCTCGTCTGCCTACAAAAAAAATAAAAAAGCTGATCTCTTTTATGACTTTTTATGATGTCTCGGAATGCTTTTTCACCTTTGAGGTTTACTAATCATTGCTCAAGTGCCTCCTACCGAAGTCTAAAAGCTCCAGAGCATTTGCTGCCTCTACTACTGGATCGGAACCACGACCCGTTGAGAAGACCAAAGTAAAGGGGAGAGTAACTCAGCGAGCTGATTTTATAGACGCTTCACGAAAAACTCTTCGATGAGTATAGTAAGATGTGCATTGACTGCTGCTTGCGTTAGAACCTTACATTTACTGGAATTCTTAACTGGTATCCTAGGCGGATAGTTTTGGAGATGTCTTGATAAGTCCGTTTCCAGAAATAGGCGTGTTTCATATGAAAACCTTACGTGGCATAATCAATAACGTGAAATTCGACTTTCAAACTCAACGTAACTCGAATCCCGGAAGACATTATGATTTATTTAAAATCGCTCTCGATCATATTTAAAATGAAACAAGAGAAATACCTTCGACGTGTTCTACTACGAGGCAGAGCACCCGGCGGCACAACAAAAGGCTTTAAACTTATGTTATTGCTAAACGAGCGGTATTATAAATCCTGAGACGTTACCTCCACGACGGACGTACAGGTCTAACTCTAGTATTCGTGCCGTGTTTATGTTCTGTATAAAATATTATGAACTTGTGATTTCATAGTGTTAGAATAATTTAAAAAGCTATAAGCATGATAACATGATTTTTGAAGAAGCACAACAAGAACATGAATAAACTTCTTAGGTGCCGCCGACATAAATCGAGATATCCTATTCCTAGTTGTTACCAAATTAAATGAAATGGAACAAATCCCTTTCACATACAAATTTTTGGCGGTACCCATCATAGAAAGCAAGATATTTGACAGTTACCTGAATCTCGCTTACGATATTTAGGTACAAGATGAGTATACATATTCGCTCTACCGAGCAATATCACCCACTCGGTGGAAGATCTTCCCTTCGTTGTTAACCAGAACTTGTGTAGGTATATGTAATATCTTGTCCACTATTATGGCAATCGCCAAATTTTTCTAAGTTTTTTTTCTTAAAAAAAATCTATAAAATTTTACGATACATTAAACACAGATTACTTTAATATTAAAGTAAATTTCCACATCAGCCTCATATAGAAACATAGGTATCATCAGTCATTACCATGTTACAATACGCACGAATGCAAAACCTTCATACGTTTTTCAACCAATAAATAGGGCCAGTTTATTTCACAATGGGCAAAGGCGTGACAAGATAACATCTCGGGTAGACAGAAAAATAAAATGAGAGCAGTCTTGAAAATGTTCTGAATGGCCTTAAGGACCGCATCAAGCTCAATTACTTGTTCTAGAGTACCATTTACATGTTTCACGTGAGTGGGATAAAAAGAACAATCTGTATGTAGTAAATTCCGCAATATAATGGATCTATTTTACGTTCGCCGGTCTTGGGCCCTGTAGAATTTTTAAATTGATGGAATTACAAATAAGATCGTGTATAGAATCAAACCCGCCAATTTGGAGCAGAGCGTGCCACTGTATTGCCTGGTTTTGCGAGAAGTAATTTTGCATTTCTGTTTGAAGAATAGGATAGCCGGAGACTTGGTCTTACGTTTCTAGAAAGCCGGGAACATCAAGTGTTGATATCCTTAAGTTCCGCTACTCGCTTAACTATAACTCTTCCAACCTCTTCCAAGTCCAATAAAGACGGAAAAAACAAATGAATTTAATTTTAAATTAACTTTAGGTAAAATTCCATCGTCATCGTGCATGTACGTACATACATGCATTATATATGCTTATAAAATGCTTCTCCTCTCACTTCCAATCATGGTTTTTAAAATAGATATAAAAGTAAATAAAAGTTGAACTTGACTTACATATTCACTTTATTTTAATTTTTTTTCTACCATACTCTTGTCTAAAATTGTAAACAGATTAACAAGAAATAAATGCGTCATCTATTAGTAACACATATTATACACTTTAGGTATGGAAACGGAAATTTTGTGTTTTATAAAATCTGTTTTTCTTATTCAAATGTATTCTCGCTGCAGAAGGTCATGTTTGTTCTATAAAATATTTTATATTTTAGCTCATTGTAATACAGTCCAAAGTCCGTATGTCGAAACTTCGATTCAAAAACATGTTAACAATACTATTTCTTCTCGAAACAATCGAACGCAAACTTTGTTACATGACATTTCTTGGCATTTAATTTCCTCGTAATTTTAATTCTATCTACAGATGCGTACATGACCGCAAGAACCTTTTTTGGATTTGTTATAAGATCACCGTGACGATTTATCAGAAAAAATACTCCTCCTTGCATTGTTTTTGTTAGTCCTAAGGGTCGTAACCTTTAGTGAGAATTTTAGTTCGGACAATGTTCCTCCATTATTTTTTCTTTCTGCCTCCCCTGCGTAGTGGATAGTGACATTGATTCTGGAGTCGAACGTCGTCTTAATTTGACTAGCCCAACGCTGGGACTACGCCACTTTGCCTGTGATGAGTACTTTTTTTAGTAGAAAGAAATACTATTACAATAAAATTTTAATGATCGTATTCGTGAAAATAAAACGAAAAATTTTGGAGTATCTATTGTAGTACTATCCTTTTTATACGTGACATAATAAATATCTTTGTTTTTTTTTAATAAAGATTTTTTTTTCATTTTATCAACTATAATTGCCTTGCGTATTAACGTCATCGCTCAGAACTCCTCTCTAAAGTGCTCTGTCTCATTTTCCTTCAAACAAAAGAAAACATATATGATTTTGATTATGATTATAAACAAAATTCCGACTAGAAAGTAGACATTGAAAATTAATTTAAAAATAAACAGAATAGACTTCCAATACAAGTTAATTGGATTTAGATCAAATCTCGATACGATAGGAGGGGTCTGAAGATTTAATTCGAAATGTCATTACCATAACGCGGGAATCATTCACGACGCCTTTCAGAAGGAAACACGGTCCGTCATTAGGCCAGTGATGATACGATCGCGAAAGTTTACGATGATCTGGCTATCTCCTAATTGTTTTCACTTTCGTCTGTTACGTGAGTTTATTGTTCCCGTAGTAGCGGTCAGCGGGTACTGGTACGATAGTATCTCCTTGACAAATGGGATTATCACGATGCGCGATAAACGTTACGCAATACGCATCGGTAATTTTTGCTCAAAATTACTCAAGTGTCGATTCACTTCGAGGCTCGAATGGTTAACGTTGTGGTTTATTGGATTATTAGAAAACATAACGTGAACAATTAAATATAACAGCGTTTCACTTGGTGAGTACCGATTGTGTAATCGGAATGAGCCGTTCTTGAAAAATAAAAAAAAATATTACGAGAATCACTACATAGTATAAAACAAAGTCGCTTTCTCTGTCCCTATATCCCTATGTATGCTTAAATCTTTAAAACTACGTAACGGATTTTGAACGGTGATTGAACAGGAAGATTTATATGTATAATAACATTCATTAAATAGTGGAGAAACACTGTTATTTTTGAGGTTTCTGATGTGATGTCGTAAATAATCAATAATAAAAATTCATGTTTCCGAAGCGAAGCGAGGGCGGGTCGCTAGTCGTCTTATAAAATTTTAAGTTAATAATAAATAAATAATAAATATTTACTAACAATCACGCCACATTAACTGGTCCCGTGCTAAGTCCGTAAAGAACTTGTACCACAGGTACCAGATAACGGAAACAAATGTAAGATTTTTATTATACACATACATATATTTAATAAACATCCATAACTCTGGAAAAGACATTTTATATTTATCATACAAATATCTTCACTTGGCGGGATTCGAACCCGCGACCCCCTTGTGTTGTGACCATGTCACTTACCACTACACCAGACGGCCGTAAGGTACATTGAATCATTCAATAGTACTAGTTTTCTTTTTTGTCTACTTAATCGCTGATGGCCAAGGGGCTATTCCAGTTACGCTCAAACGGGTAGGTGAGCCACGGACAACCTGAGAAATTGGTAACATCGGATCGGAATCGCGACCCACTGAAGAGATTCGCCGAGAAACTCAGTGAGTTGTTTACTAACACTTCCTCTACTATGTTGAAGTCAATTCGAACTGTCGCTCACGGATGGCTTCTCTTTCTTTCGACAAAAGAAATTAACAAGCTTATTACACTTGTAACTATTAATCATAATTAAGTAATCTCCCTCTAAAAACAATTGACTGGGTAATATGATGTAAAACTCGTTGACTCGTCCGAGACGATAAGCAAATGAAACAAATATGTGTAATATAACAATATATAGATCAATATATAATAGCAGTATTTACTAAGCTTCTTAGTAAACACCTGGCGTCTCATATTGAGAGAATTCTTGGCGTTAGCACTGGCACGAGTACTTGTTACTCATAAATTTAATTGATCACTAAATACACGTTATGATCAAAGTAAATAGTTCATGGTCATTTTGACGTTCATTACAACGATGTCTGAATAATTGACCTACTAACTCCGTCTGACTATTTGCAAATGTACAATAAAATACAAGAAAAAAAAAAGTAATATTTTACATCGAGTGATGTCTGAAAAAGACTTTTCGATTCGTTTTTGTCTTGTGCTAATTAAATAATTCCTCTAAAAATATATTACCGTTTAGTGTTGGACTAGGATAAAGTTTTTTAAGGTCATCAATATGTAAATTTTTCATCATCTTTCTTCATCTTTGTCCTGCCTATATTATTATGAAGCATTCATCCCATTAAAGAACGGAATTCATTTATTGTTTACTAGTGTAAAAAAATAATAATTTAAAAAGCTTAAACCACGAGCATTCCATTTAAGGGTTTATTGTCGAGAAACAATCACAGTATCTGATAAGTTACATTGTTCGCAAATTGAATTATTATAATACACGATGTACCTACATGTTTGTATTATTGTATGTTGCATTAACTTAAATATCACACGTCGGTAATGTAATAAACAATAATCTGTTGCTTCATATTCTTACAATCGCGGCGTCGCTTATCTGCCTGTCCGTCGTTCGTACCTATACGATGCATTGTCCAAAGACCTTTCAACACCGACGGCGAATCAATTATTTTTTTATTTTTAGTTCCCGCAAACTTCTCGTTCGAGATGCAATCAAAATGATGGGTGAAGCGTTTTGAAATAATTTTCATGTTTTAATATGAAAACGTTACGAGTGTTATGTAAACCGCACTTTAGATTGGGCTGGTCACAATTTGGTTTATAAAGAATACATTTTTTTTTATTGCATAGATGGATGGAGGAGCTCACAGTCCAGTTTTTACTGGTGGTAAGACCTCTTGTTAGTCCGCACGGGTAGGTACCACCACCCTTCCTATTTCTGCCGCGTTTCGGTTTGAAGGGTGGGGCAGCCGTTGTAACTATACTGAGATCTTAGAACTTATATCTCAAGGTGTGTGGCGCATTTACGTTGTAGATTTCTATGGGTTCAAGTAACCACTTAACACCAGGTGGGCTGTGAGCTCGTCCACACATCTAGGCAATAAAAAATAAAAACCTGGTGTTCAATTGTTACCGGAGCACAACGTAAATGCCGCCACCCACCTTGACTGAGATATGAGTTCTAAGGACTCAGTATAGTTACAACGGCTGTTCCACCCTTCAAACTGGAACGCATTACTGCTTCACGGCAGAAATAGGCAGGGTGGTACTTACTCGCGCGGACTCAAAAGAGGTCGTGTCATTTCCAGTATATTTTTCGATATGCGAAGTTATACATACTTTATTACAAAACTGCCTCAATACGGATTCGCAATTATAATAGTCTTTCATATTTTTTGAGGTATCGACCTTCTAGACTATAATATTTGAAAAAAGAATACGAGTACTATAAAGAATTCCTATCCTGAAAATAGTTGCATAAGATTATTAAAACATGAAAAGGAATGGTTTTACAGATTGGTTTAAAACATTCCTAGTTCGATAAATGAAAATAATACTATAACAAAAACCTTTGCCTGCAATAATGATCGAGTTATACTAGATTACTTCACTAGTGGCAATACATTATTACGAAAAATCGACATCTATGCAATTAATTTAAACTCGATAAAACTAGATCTGCCAGTCGAAATTAATTACAATCCGCTACCCACGTTCAACGATTTACTGTTATCGCTCCTTGAGAGAGGCATCTGTCTAACCCTTTGCTTGTCTAAACCCTTTGTCCTTAAAATCGTTTACAGAGTATACGTAAATTTTTATACAAATAAAATTTTAATGTATCCACGTAGTGATTGAAGATATTTTACTATTTTATAATACCTTATTAAGTTAATAATTAATTCAATCACGTCTGTGATGCGCGAAAATTTTAGATTCAGTTTAGGCTATCGCGTTCAACAAAAATACAGAGTGAATACGACCCACCGTGAGACATGAGGTCGAATTGAACACATGACGACTTCGCGGCAAAAATAGACACCTGGGCTCACAATAGCCTAATATAATGCGAAAGTTAACAAAATAAAAGACAAAACTTCCTTGATAAATTACACCCGTAGCGGTCTAATTCAGATTCCTCACTACCCACGAGCTCCCGATACCATCAAGAAGTGCATCTTAATTGCGCAACGAGAGCTGGGCACGGGCTGGAGATTCCGATAATGGTTTTCGTTTTATTGTACTTGATTTCATCACATTAATTGCTTCGAAGTTAAGTAATTAAATCGTAAGACTTTTTAACCATTATAAAGTGTTGGCATGCGGTAATCACCGTTTTAGGTTCGTTAAACACTGAAGTAGAGCCGCGAAGAGATAAGATACATAAATCATTTTTAAGGGAGATTTTTCAATTATCACGCAAGTGTTATTCGTAGGATAACACTAATAAAATTAAAAAAATACTTTCCTTAATAATTCAATTATGCAACGTTACTTGGTGTAGGATCTGATAGTTAAAAATTCAGCTCCAAATAGTTTTCTTCCTTTATTTATGCTACTTTTTTTACTTTATTCTAACCTAATTTGTTTTAATTGGCGTCGTGATGTCTTGGCCTAATGGATAAAACGCCAAACAGATACCAATTTTTCTAATGAAATGCGTATTTGTACGAATGAAATCCTCGATGAAAGAATAACGTGGTGTAAAAATCGATTCTGTTAAAATTATATTTAGCGTAATTATTGGTGGTAGGGTGTCTTGTTAATCCTCACCAGTAGGTACCATCTTTTTCCGCCAGGAAGCAGTAACGCGTTCGGGGTTGAAGGGTGGGACCACCATTTGTACTGTTGAGCTGATTGTTGACTCGACTGCTATAGGCTCCAGTAACCAATTAATGCCGTGAGACCGTTCGACAGTGTGAACAATAAAAAAATGGACATCAAAGTTAACAGAAATTAAAAGAACGAGAAGGAAAGAAAGTCTAGTCAATGAAAAGTCAACTAGCGTACCTTAGAAGATAGAACTGAAGTCCCATTTTCCTTTGGAATAACAGTTATGCTGCTTGAGGTATATGTTAAAACTGGTGAAGGTACTCACGAAACAGATAGATGATGCAGAGGTATTACCACCAGATCCAATTCGAGAACCAATTCTAACAAATTTGTCGCTGAAGAAAATAGAACCAAAAAATATTATCTGATATAATAATCAGAGAATAACCCCCAGTCGGCGGATGTTAGTTAACGCATAGGGAAGAATGGTGAAGAACCAAATACACTAACCCAATCGACTAAACATAATCTCTCATTCACTTTACTATTCGCTGGTCTTATAGTTAAATACGCACACAATATACTTTTTCGAATCGATCCTATAGTTTATGACGCAGAAACTACTTGATAAATGCCAAGTGTTGATATGAAGGAGAATGCGATTAATGGAGATTACTCATCGAATAATGACTGTTGTTGAATTGTCGTAATCTGATTGAAGTAACTTATGTTTCTACGGAATTGATTAATTTTATCGATGAATAATACGGTGTAGCAAAACAAGTGAAAGTACAGTTAACTTTTTTTTTAATAAAACCAAGCCGTCAAGAACATCAGGTGTTGTACATTTATTTCACGGGGAGTCATTGTTTGTGATACTCTACTCATCTTTTTTTTTAGTATAGAAACAACCATTGGCGGAGTAGAGATTTAGCATACTACTTTGAACAGCTGCATTCATAAAAATATACCTGGATATACCACTGATTGGCAATGTTTATATAATTTGCATTTACAATTAGAGCAATAATAAAAAAAAAAGTAAATGGTTTTCGTTACAAAAACTTTAACTGGATTTGAAAACAAATAACTGAATTTTCATGGTAAAATAAATATATCATTGCTTTTACAATTTCCACAACGAGTTTTACACTAGTAAAATAATTGATCAGACGTTAAATTATAAAATTAGATCCAATAAGAACGGGTAAATTGTAATAAATCATCACAATATTCCATCTTGATTTCGATATTTATTGTGAGCTTACTGTGTTTGATCTTATATTCGATTTCTAAATACAATTTAGTTTACCTAATCCACTTGGAACACCTGCTGTTTTCCATCCGGTCAAACAAAATCGATTCGATACATTCCGTCGGAGCTCGCGAAATTCTTAATATGATCGGAGCAGCCGGCGCCGCCTATGTTTGCTCAAGTATTTCTCTTGGGTATTTAGTTTCTTTTCGCATGAATGTGGGAACGGATATATCTGGAAAAATGTCAACAATCCGGTCGCACTGAAGATGCTAATTGACTCTCAGCAAGCGTTACCAGACTTAAGTTAGCGCCTACTATGAACTCGACTTGGTCACGTTGATATCTCTGTGTTTCTCGGGTCAAACAATTACATTACTTCTTACACGATTTCATAATCCAAGTCATTTTTCTTTAATCTAAGACTATTTGATTATTTTGGAAATTAAGCACAGCAAGTATGACTTTAAAATATATTTACAATATCATGTTTAAACCATATCAGTTGCATTTGCAAGCTATTCTGCCCTTTCGTGGATTGCTGCCTTGCTTAGTTGCCCTTATAAACCATTTTGTTTTTACGTTTCCCATGTTTTTTTCGTGCTGGAAGATACGAAGATCGGAAGAACGATTTCATAAATTAAGATTGCGACCACCTACACATTCGAATACTGACTACGCCCGATATTACTTGAATTTAGTGATCGGACAAGCGTCGTAGTTTTCAACGTGGTATGGACGTCGGAATTTTAGTTACGGTTGGGTTCGTAAAGAGTCGCACGCAATAAACAACATACATAGACTAATTTTTCGGACAAATTTATCACCGAGTTCACGGTTCAGAAGAATACAGGACTCACATTCATTTAAGAGAAGAAAAACACGGCACTGAAAAAACTGCTGCAATAACATAAGATTCCAGTTTTTGTTCGAAAATTCCGTAGCGTCAATCGTTATACGTTATCGACATACGTTAAAAAAGGCATCGAGAGGAAATAATGATGTCTGTTAAACTGAGTCAAGAATAATCGTGTTCCAATGGTGAGGGCGAGTGGCGCGACAGTTAATGATGAGGTTTGCCGCGTCTGCATAGGAACGCAGCTAAATCCGAACGGTTAAGCGGAATCCGGCGCATACATTTACATTATTATGTCGCCCCTACTATTCCTGGACTTCTGATGCATGTACCACTTACGAAATTAAATTCTGTTCTTCTAAATACTCAAATAAAGACTTCAATTTCAATCTTTTATCGAAATTGTTTGAATACACGGCATGTCTAATGCTTTTTTTTCCTACCTAAGCTGATAGGCTTGAGAGGCTATTTCAGCGTAACCTTAACTAGTAGGTGAGCTCACGGGGCTCAAACCTGACGACGTTGCTAACACGAACCCTAGCAAGAGCCGTGTTTCGCAGAATCTACCACCGGATCGGAAACGCGACCCACTGAGAAGATCCGGTGAGAAACTCAGTGGGCTGTGTCTGAGTGTTAATTTACTCGTCGAGCCCTTCGTCGCAAGCGACGGGTTCGACGAGAACGGTGACTGAAGCTTGAGGTACCTAAAAGCACCGTTAGTGGATCGGGAGGATCCGAAATGACGTGTAGTCTAATGCAAGTTAATTGATTAAACAATGATCATTCTAAAGATAATCACACTTTTCATTGCAAACTAAATGCTAATTACAACGCAATACGCCATATGTGGCCAATCTTGTTACAATGCTATTACATATTTGAGTTACGGTTAGCTCGCCGTTTATTGTAACTCTATACAGTCGCATTAATTACAAACTAGTTTTGTGATGTTCAGACGGCAATTTAAAAAAATAAGTCTAATGGGTGATCCTATGAAGTTTGGCAGCGACCGCATCAAGGTCAACGGTCAAAAATCCGCCAGCAAATCGGGCTGGGTTTGTTATTTGTTTGTTTCTGCTTGTAATAATAAAATAACTACTTTTTACTAAATGCGTAAGTATGTATACACAGTACATATACCAAATTTTTTTTTCTCTTAAATGTTGTCTGTCTGTTTGTCTGTTTGTCCGTCTGTCTGTCTGTCTGTTTGTTCCGGCTAATCTCTGGAACGGCTGGACCGATTTTGACGTTACTTTCACTAATAGGTAGCTGATGATATAAGGAGTAGCTTAGACTACTTTTTTTTAGACTAGCTTCGCCCCGCAGCGTCTCTCGCGGTTATTGTCGTACCTGTAACGGTTACGACGGTTACTGTCGCAGAACTCAGCTAGTACACAATAAAATACATAACTTCACGCAAATGTATGGCAAATAAAACGGCATTTCAATACTGAGATGCCTACACGCTATCTGAACTCGATGAATTATGAACCAAACCAACGTTTGAATACTTTAAAATTTTAATTCATAACAAATTCAAGGAATAATTGGTCAACATTAACAACAGACTAAGGATTGCGAAACTAAGTTGCATGAACAATGGTAGCAGGAGTCGTAAACTATTCTGTGCTCGCTCCGTTTGTTGTCAATGTCTGAAACTGTTGTCGTTAATCGTGCGATATCCTTTCAATCACTCTAATTAATAATGACCAGTAACTGACTTGTAACATAATTTCTTTTTACACCCACGAGATATTTTCGAAAATCAGATACATCTTTTTTTTATTTGCTTATTGTTTAAGTGCAGGTTGTGGTGTAGGGCATGATAGAGGGTACAAGACCGCGCTGCAGATCACCGTTACGATGGACCGACCAAATAAAGGCAGCTCTAAACGGTCCCGTTAACGAGTGCACAAGAAGGGCCGCGGTACGCGAGGAATGGCGACGTCTGGTGAAGCGCACCACCAACCCAAGTGATGACCACGACCACTCTGCCAAGAGTGCATGCGACTGAGAAGAAATTTTTTGAGTAGGTAGACGAGCTCACGGTCAACCTGATGTTAAGTGGTTACCGAAACCCATCGAAATCTACAACGTAAATGCCGCCACCTACCTTGAGAGATGAGTCCTAACGTCTCAGTTTGTACAGTACACTGGCTGCCCTACCCTTCAAACCGAAACGCATTACTGCTTCACAGCAGGAATTGACGGGTGGTGGTACCTACCCGTGCGGACTCACAAGACGTCCTACCAACAATGAATACCAGACGATCTGTCCGAAGTCCTAAGTTTTATTTGATTTCACATGTCCAGGTTTGTCATTTGGCCACATTTAGTATTTGTATGAAAGGACTTTTAGTGTTTGAGGTTTACATTTATTCTTATCTCATATCTTTTGAGCTTCCATAACACAGAATAATTCTTGCTTTGGAGGGCGCTGAATGTTCATTAATTATAATAACCACTGTCGTACTTTTAAACCCGAACTGTTGTTCCTAGTCGGTACATACCCAATATACCTGATATAACTAGGAAAATTAAACTAACCAAATATGTAACTTTCGAATATCGTGACCGGATTACGACGAAAAAAAAAAGGAAACTTCAATTCAACCTGCTTCAGTCACTCGTGAGTATTTAATCTATTTATGTGTACCACTTTACTCATTGCAATCAGTTTAAAACGGCCAAAACGAAAGTTTCACGCATCAAGTATACAAACGTGACTTGCTTAGTATTAAAAGCCTTGAACTAAATAATTTTATGCTTATCTGTGTTTAGGCACACGAATCCGACAGTCGGTCTCGGTGTGTTTTTAAAATGTATTTACGTAAATATAAGACACGGTTCGAATTGAGAACCTCCACGTTAAAATCATGATTCTGTCGTCAGCTCTCAATTCATATTGCCCAATTGAAGAATTAGTAAACATGCTTCAAAAAATACTTTGAAATAAAGTCAGACTATGTTTAAATTCCCACTGTTTTTAAGTTATACTTCTTTAGGCGCGTTATGAAAAATTGATGAGAGTGAAATTTTACGATGCGCGCGCACCGTGACACAAAATAAACAGAATGGAGTTGCCCACTAAATCGCTCATTACAATACGACCGATGTAACTTGGCGAGTCTGAATATAGCCGCAGGTGAACTTTCCGAATCGTACCGAGAATTACCTAATCTATACGATGTCAAGAAAAGAGATGTCCAATATGCGTGTTTGAGGATGTTGTTTAATCGTTTTTTTTTTAAATTTATTAAAATTTAAATAAAAAAAAGGAAATAAATTTAATAAAAATAAAGTATAACTTCTTACGCGCGTACATAAGTACACGCACCCTTTTTTGTTGGTAAGGAACGCCAGAGTTACGAATCTCAAACCCAGCTTAGTTTTCTTCGTCAAATCTAATATATTAGTTAGACACGTCTAGGACGTCGACGGGAGCTCCTGCGTGATTTGCAATACTGCATTGCACACGTCTTAAATAATAAAAAAACGATACCTATTTTTAGTCAAGCGAACAAGTTGGCTCGCGCGATTACTGTAGGCCTCTATGGGAGTAGTCAAAACATGAATATCACCGTCCAATTTGAGACATAACAACGAAATATCAATTGTATTGTACGAGTATTAATGTTGTATTAAATCCTTCAAAACGAAACGTACAATCGATTCACTTAAATAGGCTACCTACGTCTATGTCTACGTCTACGTCTACGGCTACCAGGTCACCTGCCTATGTAGCTCACAATATCACAAGAAATAAAAATATTTGTTCTGCCATAAATAACACTTTCAATCGATTATAAAATCGATTATAACTCTTCGTTATATTAATAGACAGAAGTTTTAAAGTGAGGTTGAAAAAATGTTACACACTCGATTGCGTTCATATTTCGAACCAGAATAGCTCAAACAAAACGATATAGGACCGATCGTTGAGGCGTTGTTAAATCATTAATCTCAATGTGACATCGAATGCATTCGAGATGGTAGTTAGATTAGATCGGAATTTATTCACTGAGGGCACGATCTTGTTCCTAACCATACATGTAAGTACCTACATATCGGACGCTTAATATTTATATTTAAATACACTGAGGTCAAGCTCGTTTCTTCAGACGAGACTATAAGAGAATAAAGAAGTGCTTGTAAGGTGTTTCCGTTGGTTCTGAACGTGGTTTTTTTTAATTAGCAACTTATATTGAGTCTATTATCACTGTTAGTAAATAGGCAATTAATTTTTTTTTTTTCTGTCGATCATAATATGCACCCAGCTTAGATGCATCTCCGCCAGCGCAGTAATAATTTTTCAAAGCCCTTCTTGAGGAAGTAAGGTTTACAACAAATTCTTCAAAGGCATTTTACTGCCTCTCGAATATTAAATTTACGCCCCATTCATATCATAATTTACCAGTAATCACGAAATTCATAATTTTAATTAGTTTAATGTTATATCGATATTATTTTATTTCAAAATTTTATTAAAAACATTAGTGCCTGGCTGCGGGATTACAATACCGATACAGGCGCATCGCTTGATACGAAAGCACTGAGCATCTTATCCTTTAGACCAAGACGACTTGACGTATATTTCCAGCACCTGTATACCAGATACAATCGAAGCCTAGAGCCGTTGAAAACCTTAAGCAACTTAACTTATAATACATTTAGCTAAAATTTACATATTCATTCCTTATCTCTTCATGGTACGTAACTACAAAATACAAAAGCTTTATGTAATTTCTGTTTCTTAAACAAAATTACAATTACAACGCGCATACCTACATACGTTCTATACACCAGAACCGTTTGGTTACTATAAGGTGATTAATTGCAAGTACCCGGGTAAATGCTACCGCTGTTACAAGGGTCCGTAGATTAGAAATTTCCGTGTTTGACCAAACAACGAGATAAGCAATTAGCTTGATTAAAATCTTGAATACATTATACATTAAGCGTCTATAATAGTCGAACAGCTGTTTAGATAACATTTTATAAGATTCAGAAATAATGGCTAATTACGATTAGCGAATTTGCATAGGACAAAAGTTTTATACTAAAACGCTTACGGTGTTAGCATTATAATTTGGATTTAATCTATATATGTATATAAAATTGAATTGCTGTTCGTTAGTCTCGCTAAAACTCGAGAACGGCTGGACCGATTTGGCTAATTTTGGTCTTGAATTATTTGTGGAAGTCCAGACAAGGCTTAAAAGGTAGATAAATATGAAAATGCTCGGAATTATATAAAAACAAACAATTTTGTTTTCCTTTGATGTGTACCCCGTCGGACGGATTCTTTTATTTGTTTTAAGTTTATTTTATAAAAAAGTTTAGGCGTTTTATTTATCGATTAAGCCACTACGAAGTCTGCCGGGTTAGCTAGTTTTAAATAAAATTTGTGCAACGGTAATTCATTCACCTCAAATGAACTGTAATTGAACGCTACAGTATTACAATCATTCGATTTGTCTTATTAGTGAAAGTAAATTAAATGTGATGGAAAAAAATCAAAAGAATATGTATGCATAGCATAGTTTTATAGCACATAGGTTTCCTATACGTCAATGAAATATTTTTTCTAAAAAAATTACCTATGTTGACAATTTTTTAATTGCGATAGTTAAAGAAGCAAATTCATCTGCAGTTGAGTGATTTGCACACCACTCTCATAGCTTAAACTTTCATAGGAGCCGCTAAAACTCTTGAGTGAGTCCGCGCGGGTAGATACCACCGCCCTGCCTATTTCTGCCGTGAAGCAGTAATGCGTTTCGGTTTGAAGGGCGGGGCAGCCGTTGTGACTATACTGAGACCTTAGAACTTATATCTTAAGGTGGGTGGCGCATTTAAGTTGTAGATGTCTATGGGTTCCAGTAACCACTTAACACCAGGTGGGCTGTGAGCTTGTCCACCCATGTAAGCAATAAAATTTTTATTTTTTTAAAAGTGAAGTACCTTAAAAAATAAAATTTAATTAATTGTCTTGCGATATCCAACAACGTCTGTCAAAACGCAACGTTTACAAGACATCGCATAATATATTCCCCACGGATGGATGAGTAGATTTGCGCGGACATGTAACCATTCATTACGTG
Source organism: Bombyx mandarina (assembly GCF_030267445.1). NCBI lineage: Eukaryota > Metazoa > Arthropoda > Insecta > Lepidoptera > Bombycidae > Bombyx > Bombyx mandarina. The sequence continues at coordinate 15,347,824 of NC_143216.1, read as the reverse complement.
CTACTGTAAACTTTCACTAAGTTGTCTTCTGAGGTCAAGTTTACATGACTTCCGAGCATGTGGGTCGCATCACCACCTCCAGCAGTCATTAGTTACTGACGGCACGATAGGCGATGCGTTGCGATTCCTATTTACCTGTCAGTCGTCAGCCGAAAATGTGCTTTTTGACCTACTTGCGTAAAGTTAATGGTGTTTGTTTTATTTTGAGATATACAATGAACGTGATCCGTTTTGACTAGGTGTGCGCTGTGAATTATGACTTCTTTAAGCGAATAGCTTGTTATCATGTTACGTTTTATTCTCGTTTTTCATTTATTTAACATGTCTTTGTGTACTTATAGTTTTATTTTTTGTTTGTTAAATATCAATGCCTAGTTGAGTATCTTATAGATAGATAATCTAAAATCAAATCATCTATTACGAACACAAAATGATTTTAAAATATCGTGTATCAAAATATGTAGTAGTCTGTGTGAAGCCAAATATTATTTTCTTCAGTGTTTTTTTTATTTCTTCATCTCCCTTTTCCAGTATGGCAATAGGTTTCCTGCGATCCTATTGTTCGCATACTTATAATTGCATTATAAGTATGCGAACAATAATTGCATTATAAGTTGCATGTTTATAATTATCTTCAATTTATTAGATATTTGACGTATGTGATAAATTAAATGGTGCACGATGAAACGAAGTTAATTTATTTAAGATTGTAATCAATTGAGATGAAATGAAATGAGATGGGATGAGATAAAGATAAAGATAAAAAAAAACAAAAAACTTCAGCAGCATTTTTTGAAAGAACCCGCGAAGCCACGTTCGGCGGCTTTGTTTCATTTTCACCCTTTTGTGCGCTTTCACATATACTAAGCAGTTGATAAACCACCGTTATTACACGCTTTAGCTTGAAGAAACCCACAAATTAACATCAAATAACACAAACCACAGAACTACGCTCCTCTTGCTCACGCCAAATAGCCTCATTGTTATTAAACTTGTTATTGTGTTATTAAAATTGTAACTATACTTGAGACCTTAGAACTTGCATCTCAAGGTGTGTGGTGCATTTACGTTGTAGATAACTATGGGCTCCAGTAACCACTTAACACCAGGTGAGCTGTGAGCTCGCGAACCCATCAAAGCAATAAAATATATATATATATCTTCATTTAACCAATGCTTATGTTACTAATCTACAACATTCCTTATCTCTCTCGCTCTCTCCTAATTTTAATGACAGAAACAAATTACGTATTAACACAAGCATCATTATCCTCGTCTTTGACAATGTTTAATGATATGCTCGATTTCTACTGACGTTTTTGTGAGTCGGTGCTATTCGGTCGCTTGCGTTTCAACCACAGATGGTAATATTTTGTATACACAAATTTTGACACCGCCACGTATGTAGGTACTTTCTTTTGACACACTTTATTATTAAGAAGATAAGCTTGATGCAGTAAAAATGCTTCGTTCGTAGTCGCTTGAGCATTAATAAAGTGTGTTAATTGAATGCTTAAGCAATAGTAATTACCTGAGCACTTTTATTGGAGATTTAAATTGCTATTTCATGCTTAATTATTTTAATTGCCCCGATTGTCTCGAGTCAAACGAAAATCCTGGATGTCGCAACGAGTGTGATTCAAAAATTACGCAGTGAAAAACTTTCACAGACAGAAAGAAATAATGCAACATTTTTTGTACTCTGTTACGATTGTGTACCCAACAAATTAAAACAGAGTCAAAATCTCTGCCAGTATTAGTTACTCGAGTTGAAATTTAAAACAATAAGTTTTCAATAAAACACGTTGATTGTACCTCAAGAAAAAGAATATTTTTCCTAGAGTTTTGTTTAAATTTTTTGTATAATCTGTAACTCGATTCTTTTACGGTAAATCTGCGGTCAACCGTCATATTTATTATAGCAAACATACCCATGTCATCACCCGATATATCATTTACTATTTACATCAGAATAAAGCTATTTCTGAATAACAAATTTAACGCGAGTGAAGCTGCGGGGCAAATGTAAGTAAAATTAATTTTATTTCGAGCAAACAACAAGCGTAATCTGATAATTTGGCTGACATTGCCACTAATACAAGATCATTCATTGAACTTGAAACATATTTTTCGATGTCTCTCTATTATGATTTAGAGTTAGGGGCTTGCCAAGTATTTAGCATTGTACATAGTATTGTGTTCCAAACATTTTGGTAGACGCGAAGACGATGATGACATCGAAAGCGAGGAGTAGGTACTTTGCTTTATGCCTTTACCAATGATGGAAAAGCGATGTCCCTGGTACTTAGGGTGCGTTCTAGTCCCAACCGCATTCTGAATATTTTTATTGCTTAGATGGATAGACGAGCTCACAGCCCACCTGGTGTTAAGTGGTTACTGGAGCCCATAGACATCTACAACGTAAATGCGCCACCAGCTTGAGATATAAGTTCTAAGATCTCAGTATAGTTACAACGGCTGCCCTACTCTTCAGACCGAAACGCATTACTGCTTCACGGCAGAAATAGGCAGGGTGGTGGTACCCACCCGCGCGGACTCACAAGAGGTCCTACCACCAGTGAATATGATTAGGGAATAGGTAAAATTACTTCTATAGACCGTAACAAGGTTTCAAGTCGCTTTATTGCCCTTATCATCGTCACCGACGCCAACGACACGTCAGTAATGAAAGCAGCACAGTCACATCTTTCAACATCCTGTCAACATGAGTTATCGAGTCGCTTCAAATTTTTGTATTAAAACATATTTTTACAAAGGTCTGTCTTAATTTACGTCAACACATCAATTAGTCCTGGTAAGCGCTTAATATTATGTAGATCGAGAGCGAATCATCCTATTTATTGGAAAACCCGTAAAACTCACGAAAAGCCGCAACTGGGATTCGTGCAAAAAAAGATCGCACATTTTTACTAATAGATTACATGGAATAAAAAATATAGCCGTACGTAATCACCACCTTTGACTTATGTCATAGGTAACATCACAGCTCAGTTACAAAAAAAAACGTAGAAATGACTACTTGTAATGGAACGGGGCACAAATAAATATAACTAGATGATGACGGTTTTTTTTTTATAACCCCATCTTGTTGTGTCTTTAAAGCGGTTAGTTGCCCTCAATTAAGAAAAATAGTATTATTATTCGCCAATAGATGTCGGCAAGAGTAGATTGTTGAAAACACGAATAAAACAACATTTTCTGAAAATAAATCGTAGCTAGATCGATTTATCGCCCCCGAAATCCCCTATATACTAAATTTTATGAAAATCGTTGGAGCCGTTTCCGACATTCATATTATATAGGTATATATACAAGAATTGCTCGTTTAAAGGTATAAGATAAGATAGCATCAACAGGGAAATGCCAGCAAACCTATAAAATATATCACACATGCCAAACATAATCATAAAATGAGATCATAAATACGTTACAGGAAAAATGTGTGAGCTTGTAACACGTCATTGAATACGAGTCAATAACCACTATGAAATGCGCTAAAAATACTCGTATACGGGCACTTTTTCTCAAAATTACGTTCCGTAGTAAGATTACGGTGCGCCGGACCACATTCTACCACATACCGTTTATGGGATATGGGGCTGCACTTGACGAGAACAGCGCAGTTGACACATCCGCCTGTTTAACCTGAATCGTGTTTTATCTGTACTAATAATATTATAAAGCTGAAGAGTTTGTTTGTTTGTTTGAGCGCGCTAATCTCAGGAATTGCCGGTTCGATTTGAAAAATTATTTCAGTGTTAGATAACCCTATTATTGAGGAAGGCTATAGGCATCTATAACATCACGGTAAGACCAATACAAGTGGAGCACCAATAAAGAATGTTTCAAAATAGGGGTTTAAATAGCTCCTACAACGTTCTATAATTCAAAAATATTTTCACTTTCTACGTAAATGAAGTGGGAGGTAAAATTTAGCGTTATGCCAAAGTAACTATTTCACGCTAATGGAGTCGCGGGAAAAAGCTAGTCGATAAATAATTTAATTAAAACCTTACTTTATGTGCGTAGATGAATCTTTATTGCGGCAGCAACTTAAATTTAAATATTTACGATAGAGTACGTGAAGTAAATTTTTTATTTGAATAATCGCATTAAATAAATGCAGTGTTTATTCTTCAATAATTGCATTAATGTTAATAAAATTCACACATCGAATTGTATTTCTTTATTTTTTATCATTGTTCAGAATACGAGGGCGGCACTGAAAATTTCGGGAATTAACGAAGTGACACAACATTACTATTTAAAAATGTATTTATTGCTTTTCGAAGTATTCTCCGCGAAATTTGACAAATTTTTCCATACGATGGAACCAATCATTGAAGCAACCATTCCATTCGGAAGTTGGGGTCTCCAAAATGGCCGTTTTGTAGGCGTCCACAGCTTCTTCAGGTGATGAAAATCTCTGTCCACGTAATTTATTCTTTATTTTAGGGAAAGTATAGAAATCATTAGGGCTTAGGTCGGGGCTGTACGGCGGATGGTCTAATAATTCTATGTTTTCTTGCTCTAAAAACTCTTTTATTCTGTGCGCGGTGTGAGAACTCGCATTGTCGTGATGGAGGATGATGCAGCGGTTGCAGTTCTTTTTACGGAGTTCAGAAACGACCTGTGGCAAACAAATGCTAGCATACCATTCTGCATTAACCGTTCTTTGTCCCTCAAGAGGAATAGTCGTAACATTGTCGGTTTTGGAGACAAACGTGGCCACCATTTTTTTTGCAACACTCCGTGAACGAACAATTTTTGTTGGCTTTAACTCATTTTCGAACACCCAAACTCGTGACTGGTTTTTTGTTTCGGGTTCGTACGCGTATATCCAGGATTCGTCACCTGATACAATGTTGTATACAGCATTTGAGGATCCTGCGTGGAATCTTTCGAGAGTTCTGACGCACCAAGTAACGCGAGCCGCTTTTTGCTCTTCACAGAGCGAATGCGGTATCCATCGGGAAAACAACTTTTTTACACCTAATTGTTCATGCAAGATTATTTGTATTTGACTCATGCCAATGTCTAAAGTTGCCTGAATTTCGCGGTATGTCACATGTCGATCTTCCTCAATCAGCTTACGCACAGCATCAACGTTTTCTTGGGTGACTGCAGTTTTTGGACGACCTTGACGGGGATCATCACTGAGCTTGACACGTCCACGTGGAAACTCAGCAAACCAGCGATAAATTGTGGTTTTGGATGGGGCTTCATCACCAAATGCAAAAATCATCCGGTCAACACACTGTTTTTATGTTAAACCACTTCGAAAGTCATAATAAATCATCGCTCTTGAATTTTCTCGAGTCAATTCCATTTTCTCAACGACTAAACAAGTTTGACAAAACCTCGTGACAAGACAGAGAATATTTTTTTAAATTAATAAATGGTATTCGATTTTTAAAACCAAGGAGTTTTCAATTAAAAAGATTTTAATATGACAGGAACAGTGGAAATATTCCATTCCCGATACTTTTAGTGCAGCCTAGTAACAAACAAGTTTTTGAAATGTAGCTTTTGTTTGTACAAGTTGTTTTAGTAGCTTTGAAGTTTACTGCTCTGTCATTATTGTGCTCAACTACATCATGCCTTAAGCCAATTATAATACACCTATGATGTCTTTAAACGTCGAAAGACACTCATTGAAAATACACAAAAGCAATTAATTAAGGCATTTAAACAATACATAGAATATGTTAATCGATATATTTTGTATAGCTGAAAGCGAATGAAATTAATAAATTTGATATTTAATCTTCGTTTTTATTAAAGACTAGCGACCCGCCCTCGCTTCGCTTCGGAAACATTAAAACACACATGAAACCAAAAAAAAAAATTAAAAAAAAATTAAAAAAGTAGCCTATGTTCATCAGGGACAATGTCGGCTTCTAATGGAAAAAATTTTTTTCAAATCGGTCCAGTAGTTTCGGAGCCAAACAAACAAACAAATCTTTCCTCTTTATAATATTAGTATAGATTTCCCATAACACCGTTAACAATAAATGACCGAAATTAACATAACTCAGTGACTTTAATGTGACCGCGCTTTTGATCAAAACGAAATGATTATTTAATTAGTATTGTGAAATCAATGAACTTTATGTGGACTTCAGAAGCATTTTCAAGCATTGGGAGGAGTCAAACCAATTGAGTCAATTATTTTATTCTTTTAATTACCATCATTAAGTAGAAGAACACATGGCTCATTTGGTACGAAATTGTCACTGGAGTCCATAGATATCATAACGTGAGCGCCGTCATACACACTAGGCCGAAGTTACTTCGATAAGGTCATGATAATCACCTTATCGTTGCCGCCGTTGACTACTCCCCGAATCCTGATCACGCAGGAGCCAGTCACCGTCGTCGCCCTAGACGCGTCCTTACGGATCCATCAGATTCAATAACCTTTGCATTAGACACCTTTAACTCTAACACTAAGAACAGGCTTAGGGACTCCGGTAACCGGTAACCGTGCAACCTAACCTAAACATCGGTCCGCTGAGTTTCTAGCCGGATCATCTCAGCGGGTCGCGATTCCGATCCGGTAGTAGATTCATTCGCATGGCAGCTACTCTTGAGTGGTTAGTTTTCCTTTGGAGGCGCTCGGGTAGCTGTTAGCAAATCTCACCCCTTCTGGCTGAGCCCTTGCTCGCCCACCTGTCCTGGTAAAACTGGAAAGGCCTCTAAACCACCAGTAAACCCTCATTCATAAAATGCAAAACATTAAATACAAAAGTGCAATGGATGATCTCATATCGCTAAGAACTATATTTTCCAGACAACCATCAGGTGGAGAAGAATAATTTCAGAAAATAAATTAATCGCGGTGTACATATCGATCTGTTTTAAATTATGCTAAGGATCCAAATTACGAAAAAGGCCTAGAGTAATTTATACCCTCCATTTTATTTATCGTTTAAGTTAAAGCGTCTTTAATCGACCCCCATTTTATGTTTCACAAAACAAAAGGTTTCGTGACAGCTGTAAATTGATTCCAACCGAGTCCCTATTAAAATTACCTTTGATCTCGCATGATCGAACTCGACGACGACCCAGTGAATCCAACTCAGTAATCGCATTACAATCGATGCCTACCAGTCGACATACGTTCCAGCAAAATCTTTCGCGAGCCGGACGCTTTAAAAATAACTCAGAACTCTTCATGACCGGTATGACCAATTAAGCATATGTATCACAAAAAGAGGATCCAATCCATAATATGGTCATGCATTCGCGATACAGAACGACTCAAGGTATTTCCGTACTAATTTGGATTGAATCTTTTCTTAATTGCCAATAAAAACAGCCGAGCGCATCGCTCCCCTGATCGTGCGTTATCACCGATGACCATAGACATTGTCAATATCAATGATATATCCAGAACACTGCTATTTGTAAACGACGCCATTAGCTTCGTATGAATAAGAACTGGAAAACGAACTGTGAATCATCGAAATGTTTCAAGGGAAAAAACAGCAACTTAAATGCTAAAACGATGTGAGATGATGAATTGAAAAGAAAATAAATCATTAAAGCACATCCTATGGAGAGCGCAGTACAAAACACAGAGTAAACAATATTTGAAATAGCCAAACAAAATGTTTTTGAACATCGAACTCATATCGTTTTCTCATTATATAATACTAGCTTTTGCCCACGATTCCGTCCGCGTGGAATAGTTAGTAGAATGTAAAAATATTTTTGAATTATAGAATGTTAAGGAGCTATTTAAAGTGGCCTTCTGGTGTAGTGGTAAGTGACATGGTCACTACACAAGGGGGTCGCGGGTTCGAATCCCGCCAAGGGGAGATATTTGTATGATAAATATAAATGTCTTTTCCAGGGTTATGGATGTATATTAAATATATGTATGTGTATAATAAAAATCTTACATTTATTTCCATTATCTGGTACCTGTAACACAAGTTCTTTACGAACTTATCACGGGACCAGTTAACGTGGCGTGATTGTTAATAAATATTTATTTATTAATATTTTCATTTTTTTTTTTTTTTTTAGACTCCTATTTTGAAACATCCTTTATTGGTGCTCCACTTACCGTGTCCGGTCTTACCGTGGTGTTATATAGCCTATAGCCTTCCTCAATAAATGGGCTATCTAACACTGAAAGAACTTTTCAAATAGGACCAGTAGTTCCTGAGATTAGCGCGCTCAAACAAACAAACTCTTCAGCTTTATAATATTAGTATAGATTTAATAAAATCAATGTTTCAAATTACAATACGAGTATTCTAAGAACTTTTAATCCCATTACATTTTATTATTTAGCTACAGCCGTTAACTCTTCTTGGAAAAAAGAAGTAGTCGTCATAGTAAATTCTAAAATTCTAGACTAGCTAACTGTAGTTGCCAAAAATGAGTGATTTCTTAGAAGATGTGTCGCATAAACAACGTGCTGTCAGCCATCAGGTACGGTCAGGTAAGATCATTAGAACGGTAGCCGCCGTATAGAAGTGTAACCCTACCCACCCATGGTGCTATAACGTGTGCTTTGTTTATATTTCGTAGACCACTGTTATTTATGGGCTGCGGTCTGAGTGACGAGCGTTTAAATTCTTTGGTTATTTTTCAGTAGGTACTTTGAAATCACTAATAACTTTCTTTGGACTTTTATATTTATCAATTGAACATTACTTTCAAATGCCTAACGAGAACGGTTATCAATGAGAAAATACGGTTGTTTAGAAGATATGATTTGATTTGTTTTAATTTAAGTACATATCGATGGGTGAATGAATGACTATTTGGTATAATCGATATTCTTGCAACTCTGCAAGAGAGCCATTAAAATTAATGTTTAAAATTTGGAAAAATAACACAACAAAAAAATGTCTATTTTAACAGGGTAAACTTAATTGAACTTCAATTAAAAACAACGCATTTTTAATTTTTATTTTGGTTTGATCTATAAGACCATAATCAGGCCAGTTCTTATGTATGGCAGCGAAATATGGGCGGCAACCCAAAGGAATAGGGAAAGCTGACCCCGTGACCATGTGGGATAAATAACTAGGAAGAGAGAGAGAGAGAGAGAGAGAATTGTTGATGCTGATATCAAACAAAACGGAACTTTAATTACATAGATAAATGTCGCATATTAAGCAAAATTTTGCTTAAACCAAGTAGCCTTTCACCCCTCGACATAACTAGTCAGGTCATAAGTATTGTCACACAGTAAAAACTTTTCTTTTAGAATGCTGGCCACAAAAAAGTTTATTGAATTCGAATTTCGAATTGTTCATGGAAATAAAAATGTATACTTTTAGAATTTTACTCATTTTTAAATATGGAGTGGACGCTTCAAGAAGACCGTGTTGCAGTTATTGCGTTGCATCGTTGCGGTTACGCGCCATTTCAAATTTTTAACATACTGAAAAATTTGAATATAACCAAAAGATTCGTTTATCGTACCATCAAACGATACAATGAAGACTAGTGTAGATGACAGGTCAAGAAGTGGTCGCCCTGGGTCTGTTAGGACTCCAGCAGTGATAAAAGCTGTGAAGGCGCGAATTCAAAGAAATCCCAAACGTAAGCAGAAACTGTTGGCCCTTGAGATTGGGTTAAGCAGAACTACGGTGAAAAGGGTGTTAAATGAAGACTTAGGGCTTCGGGCATATCGAAGAAAAACAGGTCATCGTTTGAATGCTCGTCTAATGGACCTGAGACTGAAGAGATGCCGCGCTTTGTTGAAGCGGTACGCGGAAAAAAAAAATCGGGAAATTCTTTTTTCGAATGAAAAAATTTTTACCGTAGAAGAGAGCTACAAAAAACAAAATGATAAGGTGTACGCACACAGTAGTGAAGAAGCGAGCAACCGTATTCCGCGTGTCCAACGAGGTCATTTCCATCCTCGCTCATGGTATGGTTGGGAGTTTCTTATTGGGGCTTAACAGAGGTACATTTTTGTGAGAAAGGTGTAAAAACGAATGCAGTTGTGTACACAGTCCTGACGAGCCTTGTGGAACCTGTTTCTCATACCATGTTCAATAGCAGGCACTGGGTATTCCAACAAGATTCGGCGCCAGCTCATAGAGCGAAGAGCACACAAGACTGGCTGGCGGCGCGTGAAATCGACTTCATCCGGCACGAAGACTGGCCCTCCTCCAGTCCAGATTTGAATCCGTTAGATTATAAGATATGGCAACACTTGGAGGAAAAGGCGTGCTCAAAGCCTCATCCCAATTTGGAGTCACTCAAGACATCCTTGATTAAGGCAGCCGCCGATATTGACATGGACCTCGTTCGTGCTGCGATAGACGACTGGCCGCGCAGATTGAAGACCTGTATTCAAAATCACGGAGGTCATTTTGAATAAAATTTAATGTCATAAGAATCTATCTTTTGTTAAGTTCATTTTGGTATATGAATGGTTACATAATGAATAAACTTGTTTCAATTATTTTACATTAAACATGTGACAGAATTTATGACCTGACTAGGTATAACCCGGCTAACTTTAGCTACCTACAGTTGCGACTTTCCTATCTCTTATTTTTTCTATTCTAATTTACCAACAGTAGGTCTACCGTTACCGACGAGGCCTGAGACCAAGGAGTACGTTACATACATAGCTGTAAGCCGCTATAAGCAAACTAATCTGTACTATTTGACTGAGCACGTAAGCATGGACGCGTGGACTTAGCCCACTGAGTTTCTCGCCGGATCTTCTCAGTGGGTCGCGTTTCCAACACTCCCGGCTTGAGCCCCGTGAGCTCACCTACACGCCAAGGAGAATCTGACATAGCCTCTCAAGGCTATCAGCATAGGTAAGGGAAAAAAAAAACGTTGACAACAAAAAACAATAAAACATCAAAGTAACGTTACATATTTTATTATATTTTCGGAATTAATTTCAACTAGTGTCATAAATTAACGTAAAATAATGTCCGGTAACTAAACACGAGGTGGAATTTGAAGTCATTCACCCATGTGCACAATAAAAAAAAAATAGTTCATGTTTTTGTCATCTAAATATGATAGAACAGAAGTACTAGAAAAAAGTAGTTTAACATTTTCAACCCTAGCAAATGTATATGAAATTTGTAATAATTGAACATTTAAAAGTGAGAAATGAATGACACTCTTTACTGGTCGTCGGACCTCTTGGGAGTCCGCACGGGTAGGTAACATTACACCACCCCGCCTATTTCTGCCGTGAAGCAGTAATGCGTCTCGGTTCAAAGGGTGGGGCAGCCGCTGTAACTGTACTGAGATCTTAGAAATTTTACCTCAAAGTGGGTGGCGCATTTACGTTGTAGATGTCTATGGGCTTCATTAACCACTGTACACCAGGTGGACTGTGAGGTCGTTCACTCACCTAAGAAAAAGAAAAAAACAATTGAATGCTGAAATCCGAGTAAGTCTTTGACATGTCGCACAGTATAAGTCTACCCAGAAACCGTTCGCGATCACCTAGCTATGGTTTCCCGGAACACGCCTGCGCACTCACCTGCTGGGACAGGCGTGTGATAAATAAGACATAGGATTAATTACTTCCTACACACTCCACACTAAATCACAACACGTATTAAGTTGTAGCGGCTTAATCAACCAGTCCCTAAGGCGTTCTTTTTTCCATCTTACTATTACGTACTCATTAAAAAACTGTCATTCTGTATTCCAATGGTCTGTCTTATATGTTAGCTCTGGATTGTTTAAGCCGTTTCATTGCAATAAAGAAGTAATGAGTCACAGTCTATTTGGATGCTGAGTTTGGAACACGACCAGTTAAACTGGTCCGAATCGATTCACCCAAGTAAATTAACGTGAACGCAATTTTGATAGCAAAATTAATTCTGCTAGTTTAAGCGGTTGTTTCAGTTTGCCTTTATAGGGGGATGAATATATGGCCCACTTGACAAACGGTGGTTAGTGGTTACCATCCCACGTGGATCTCCAGCTCAATGCGAGGGGCATAGGCGCCCTGCCTAAATTACTCGTAAACATATGTGTATATATAACACTAGCGACCCGCCCTCGCTTCGCTTCGGAAACATTAAAACACACATGAAACCAAAAAAATAAAATAATTTTTTTTTTAAAAAAAGTAGCCTTTGTTCATCAGGGACAATGTCGGCTTCTAATGGAAAAAGAATTTTTCAAATCGGTTCAGTAGTTTCGGAGCCTATTCGAAACAAACAAACAAACAAATCTTTCCTCTTTATAATATTAGTATAGATACATAATATTTATAGATACAAATATTCGTACTTAAATAATTATATATACATAAATATATACATATAAAACATATATAAGCAAATAGTTATAGCTTATTCTTAGTTTTCATTAGACCATGAACTCTTGATATCTCCGAGTGTAATATTAGGCGTGTTTTGAAAATAACTCTAACTTTGACCGAATTCCAGTTACTGTGAGTAATCTGTTCACCTTGTTTTAGTTAGCGACTGTGCCCGGTCTACGATCCATTTCTAGCTGTCATTATTTATGTGCCCGGCGCTCGAATATATAACTACAGGTAACCTATTTCACTCAACGTGATCCTACATTATTTTGGAAGACAGTTTTTTTTTCTTTATTGCTTAGATTAGTGGACGAGGTCACAGCCCACCTGGTGTTAAGTGGTTACTCGAGCCCATAGACATCTACAACGTAAATGCGCCACCCACCTTGAGATATAAGTTCTAAGTTCTCAGTATAGTTACAACGGATGCCCCACCCTTCAAAGCGACACGCATTACTGCTTTACGGCAGAAATAAGCAGGGCGGTGGTACCTACCCGTGCGGACTCACAAGAGGTCCTACCACTAGTAAAAGATAGTTTACAATTCTGACAAATATATTATTAAAATTTCAGTTAATCTTACGTTTTCTTTTCGCAATCCTAACAAATGGACTCCAGCTTTTCTCGGCGTTATATAAATGTTGGACGTCATTCATTAAAGCGAATTCTTTTCGAACGTAATAAAGTTGACGGTTTTTTTTTTTCGCAACAAACGCGATGTCGCAAGAATCTGAATAGGTCCGCAGTGCGAGAGTGACGCGGATTAACGCGATACACTTCGCGCAGCTAACAGACCGTCACCCTTGCCAAATCGATTGTAAAACATCTAACATAAAACAGCGACACAATTACAAAAGAATGCTCTTAAAATAGTTATTGGCATTTAAATACGTAAACGGTCGCATACCTTATGGGGGCATCACTATCATTCCGCATATTGCATTATGATAATGTGCCATTTTCAGTGTGCGCATCGTGCACGCCATAGCACGCGCCCTCTGCGGCGCCAGGTTTCCATTGCAAACCAAAAACGACTTGAGTGCAGTGAAACTGGGTCATTCAATTTTCGCCTCTATACATCACGGAACGTGGGTCGTTTTTATGAATAAACTTCTTTCAGAGCAAAGTGCACGCACTCCTACTATTACTCATGTTTTTCGAAACAATAATGTCTAAAGTGCATTGACTTAATATTAAAATATTTTGATTATCGTCACGGAATCTCTCTATTACGAGATGCAGGAATGTAGTTTCTTTAACTAATATTACTACATTTTATTGCATTATAGGTGCCGAATGTGACAGTATATATAAAACGAACGTAATCCATTACCGAGATGTTTATCAAGTATATTTGGAATTGAATCACGCGTGTGGGAAGTGAGCGGTGTTTTTATGGTAATGTTATGGCGGCAATAGAAACTTCTCCGGCTGAAGCGAAATCGAACAAACAATGAACGTTTCCAAATATTCCATTGTAAATTATAATGATCTTTACGACATTTCGTAGAGTTTCGTACGATTTCGCTTTGGCTATCATATGCAACTAGCGATCGTTCAGTACGACGATGCTCTTTCAGCAATAGATTCGGCCATTGGCTTTGTATTGAAAAATATAAAGTAGGTTTTAAGGTTTTAAGGTTTTCATGTTTTTGCTTTCACACAAAGTCAACCTAAACGACTGTTTGACAAATTCAAATGAAAATTGTAATTCAGCTACAGGCCTTACGGAAAAGAAAATTTAGTAGTTGGGATGTTTCCCGAATAATATAACATGCTGCACTTAATTTGTAGTGACGTCACCGCGATTAGAACTATGGACGTCCGAGGGAGATAGCCAGAGGATCCACGAACACTTTTATTTTTGTTAAGTACTAGCTGACTCGGAAGACTTCGTATCAATGCCTCAATCGATAAATAAAAGACCTAAACTTTATTTAATTCCCAGAATTTTCATATTTATCTACCTTTTAAGCCTTCTCTAGACTTCGACAAATAATTCAAGACCAAAATGAGCCAAAGCGGTCCAGCCGTTCTCGAGTTTTAGCGAGACTAACGAACAGCAATTCATTTTTATATAGTACTAGCGAACCCGGCGAACTTTGTTCCGCCTTAGAGGCAATAAATGAGCAGACTTTTGATCAAAGTGAATTTTTTTGTTTGATATTTTTTTGATAATTAATGTAAATTAAAAAAGCAAGTATTTTAATGATTCTCTATTGGCCATGTATTTTAGTTGTTATTATTATTATATTTTCTTGTTCTTCTTCAGTCCTTTCACTTGCATCTTCGAATCCTAGTTGCATTACGGTTTCGTCGGGGAAGATTTGATCGTGTTGGTCGCGGCATGGCTTTCTTAATGATTACCTATCTCGGCACAATAAGCTAATCGAAACTCGAAATAAACACATCAACCGGTCAACTTCAAAATTCTACTTAATTAACCATAAACTACATTACGTTTAGCTGTCAATTGCGTTTTGTTATTCCATATCTGTTGCGTTTTTTTATACCACTTTTTATGTCACATCCCAAAGAAACGTGATAAAAAGTGATAAAATCCTATGTCCTTCTCCTGATCCTAAGCTACCTCCCCACCAATTTTCAGCCAAATCAGTTCAGCCGTTTTTGAGTTATAAATAGAGTAACTAACACGACTTTCTTTTATATACCTATATATAGATATATATTGTTTCAAATACGCCTACGTCGACAGGCAACCAACTTCAAAGCTGTTTAAAATCTTCTACCGAGAAACACCGATCAGTTCCGGTTTGAAGAAACGACCATTATACTTTACAATTTAAACTCATGTCTCAACCTCATGTCTCAAGTCAATTGGCCGCATTCACGAAGTGATTTCACGGGGTGTCTATTACAATAAATAAATAAATCCATACCGAATTTCGTCAAATCGCTTCTGCTGTTTGTTAGTGACGGTTACACACAGACTTAGTTTTACCATTATCTATATATTAATACGTGAAAACTTTGAACCCCTGTTTACGAAAATTGCGCAGACGGAAGAGTATGAAATTTCCCGCACTTATAGAGGATATAGAGAAGGAGTGCAGACTGCAGATTGCTAAATTTTTTTTAATATTATGTATATAAAATACATTAAATCAATAAAAAAAACGTTTCACACACTACCATGTATTTGACACACACACACACACACACACACACACACTGATATTAATTATACTTTGTTGTTTAAAGTCTGTGGTCAAATTGAGAACAGAATTTATATTATTTATCTATAGTGTATGTAGCCTTGGCGAAATCTGTGATTATAGAAGTATATTATGTAGTCTTTGACAATAGAACCATAATAATGTTCAAACTTATAATTTCAATTGATTATAGTCGAATTTCGACTACTGGGAGACACTAGTATAATCATTATTTGTTAAATATGACACCCAGCATGAAATTCAGAAACTTTTAAATGTCGATTAAAAAAATGTCGCTTTTTTTTTTTTTTTTTTTATCTTCTTATGCCACATAACTCTTCACTTTTTGTACTCAATTAGTACCTATTTTCTTTTATGACACACTCTATTACCTCTTTAGTTTAATAAAATAAGTAACATTGTTACTCGCTAAAATTTGAGCTGTAATTTGCGCCCTGATGAGCTTGCGCCCATACTCTTGATAGCATAAGCAGTAAATACAGACGAAGTAATTTGTACCAGCGGTTATCTAATCCTTTACCTATATAAGTAATAATATTAAGATAATTATTTATTTATTTCTACCCATTCTAGTAACCTTGAGAGGCTATTTCAGCTTCGCCCTAACGTTTGTAGGTGAGCTCGCGGGGCTCAACCGGAGTGTTGCTAACACTGACCCTAGCAAGAGCAGTGCTTCGCAGAATCTACCACCGGATCGGAAACGCGACCCACTGAGAAGATCCGGCGAGAAACTCAGTGGGCTGTGTCTATGGGTTAGTTCGCTCGTCGAGCCCTTCGTCGCAAGCGACGGGTTCGACGAGGACGGTGACCGGTGCTTGTGGTGCCTAAAAGCATCGTTAATGGATCAGGAGGATTATCCTGCAGAATCGTGATTGAATAACCTGAAGGGATTTCAAGTGGGTGCGGGCTGAGTGAGCGAACACTACGCTTGCATACGTCATGACGGGGCGTATACAAGTTTTGTAGAGAGTTACCTTATTGCGGAGGGACAGTTTGCTTCGACTACAAAGCATTGGATAGAGTCGTCCTAGAATAAACGCGGCGCGGTCGCGTACCGTTTTTATATGGGGACGGAATGTCATCCCTCTGTCGAGGGTGACGCCTAGATATTTGACCTTCGAGACCCACGGTATGGGCTGGCCAAAGAGAGTGATGGGACTAACGGCGGAGGTGTTTGCGCGCCTACTACGGAGTGGGATGCTCGAAGTGATGTTCGGAGGGCGACCCCTTTTGAAGAGCACCGCTGCGCTTTTCGTGGGGTTGATGTCAATTCGCCACTTCCGGAACCACTGTCCCATGGTGGCTACTGCGATCTGGAGTCGCCGATGAAGCAGCGACATCTTCCTACACGAGTAGTAGATAGCCGTGTCATCGGCGAAGAGCGCTAGATGGGTCTCCGGAGACCGGGGTATATCATTGATATACAAACTAAATAATAACGGGGAGAGCGCGGAGCCTTGCGGGACTCCGGCGGTCAGTTGACGGGGACGAGAACGAGTTCCCTCTACTCGATATCGAAACGAACGGTTCGACAAGAAGTCTCGTATGATGAGCACGAGTCTGTCTGGCACTCCCATGTTGTACAGTTTATAAATTAAACCGTTGTGCCAGACTTTGTCGAACGCCTTCGCGATGTCGAAGAAGAGGGCGCCGGTCGGGATTTGTTTACGCCTATTTAGTCCTATCAAAATGTGCTCCGTGAGGCGGTGCACTTGTTGTACGCACGAGTGTTTAGAGCGGAATCCGAACTGTTCGTCTATGAGAATTTTGTTCGCGGTAACAAAATCCCAGAGGCGTTTCCTAAGGAGCCGTTCGTAAATTTTTCCTATCGTCGGGAGGAGACTAATCGGACGGTAACTAGAAGTTTCGTTTGTCGGTTTGCCCGGCTTATGTATACCGATAACGTCCGCTTCTTTCCACACCGCGGGAAAGATGCAGTGCGTCATAGCGGCATTTAAAATTGTAGCCAACATTGCTATCAGTTGGACTGGCAAGAGTTTTAGCGCGCGGTTGCGGATGCCGTCGGAGCCGGGTGCCTTCCTAGGTTGGAGGTTGTGGATCGCGTCTTTAACTTCGTCAGTGGTAATGGGGGGTAACGCGTCCGAGGGCGGCAGGGAAGCTCTGCGCTCGACCTCCCTGTCGACTAACTCGGTGTGTTCGGGGTCCGCGTGTTGAGTGCTGGTGGTGCACTGCTCTTGCAGTGCATCGGCCAGCAGCTCAGCCTTGTCATCGTCATCGAATGCCGGTGGTTGGCCTGAAGGGCGTACGAGGGGAGGCATAGTAGCGGTAGTTTCGGATTTGAGAGTCCTAGCTAGTCGCCAGTATGCTTGGTGGGAGGGCGCGAGTTGTTCTAAATAACTATGCCAATTATCGTTACGCGCGTCGCTTAAGCGGGAGTGGACTTCGCGTTGTAGACGACGCATCCGAATCCGGTTTGAATGCGTGGGAAGACGATCGTAGGCCCGGATTGCCGCGTTCCTAACTCTTAAGAGATTCCTAAGATCGGGGGACAGTCTGATGCGGTGGAAGCTGTCCTCCACATCGACTTCTTTTGAAGATCTAATGATCGCGGAAGAGATGTGATCGGTAATGATGCTTATGGATTCGACGGTGTCCTCGGGGGATAGATTCGAATCCGGGCCGTAAGGGAGGATTGGCGGAGCGGCTTCGGCTAGGCACGTGCCCAGCTTATTCCAATCCACCATGGTCCTCGTAACAGTGACTGGGTTGTGAGGGCGACCGAGCTGCATAACGACAGGTCGGTGGTCTGAGTCGAGCTCTGACAGTGCTTCGATGGAACGCAAGCGCAGAGTTACGTTCCTAAGCAATGCCAGGTCTATAGTGCTCGGACGGAGCGCGATGTTATACGGATAACATGTTGGAGTTGAGGGACCGATTACTTCAAAGGTGAGGTCGTCTATAAACGCGTCGAGACGCCTACCGTTAACGTTCGTACGATGGCAGTTCCACCTAGTGTGGTGGCAATTTAAATCGCCTGCCAGGATGACAGAGTCTCCCATGCCGAACAGTGACTCGATGTCACTGCTCAGAAGGGGCTTGTCCGGGGGGAGATAAACGGATGCGATGACGATCGGCTGGTGTCCCGTCAGCGAGATACGACACACTGACGCCTCGATATGTGAGAGCGGGGGAGTATCGAGAGGGACAACGTGCAGGGCCCGCCTATAGTAAATGGCAGTCCCGCCTTTGGAGGCGGTGAGTCTGTCATTCCTAACCATGACGTAATTCGCGACTTTCGGGTCACGACGCGAGGGCTTCAGACAG
Organism: Bombyx mandarina; assembly: GCF_030267445.1. Lineage (NCBI taxonomy): Eukaryota > Metazoa > Arthropoda > Insecta > Lepidoptera > Bombycidae > Bombyx > Bombyx mandarina. The sequence goes on along the minus strand of NC_143216.1, from coordinate 15,329,038 downwards.
GTTTCCTGCACTAATAGAATATCTACAAGATTGTCGCGGAGGAATTCAAAAATTTGATCGCGTTGCCGCGCGAGTCCGTTAGCATTATAGAATGCTAACGTAAGGGAATACGGTTTTTCTCTACCTTTTTGCGCCATTGGTTACCGGTAAAGATTTACAAGGTGCGGGACACGGACTCGTATACGTCCATGTGGTCGAACGCGGCCGCGAGCCGCTGTTCGGGGGTTACCGACCTACGGATAGCGTCTGCGAACGATCGCAGACGGTCGAAGTTGACCGCAGTGACGAAGTCGCGCACGAGCGCGAAGTCGTTGGCGGCAGAGGGTTGCGGGGGACGGAACGCGGGCGCGGGGTGAGGTGCGAGCAGGGGCTGGGGTGCGGGGCGTGTCGCGAGCGGGGGCGGGGGTGCGGTTTGCGTTCCCGCCTTCGTATACGGCAGCGGTTTTTTCCACGCCGAGACCGTGGGAACTGCAGCCGGCACGAAGGCGGGTTTCGGCACTGAAGGCGCCGAAGTCTTTGGGCCGACGGTTTGGGGGGCTGGGTGGGTCGGACGTTTACGCGGAGCCCTAGGACATCCACGGTAGTTCGCGGGGTGCCCTTGCTTAAGGCATAGGACACAGCTTGGAGGTTCGGTCGCGGTTTCCCTAACTCGCGAGCAATCTAATGTGGCGTGATCGCCGAGGCACTTTACGCAGCGGGGGCGCGCGTGGCAATTACGAGCCGAGTGACCGTAAAGCTGGCATCTGTAGCACTGCCCGGGAGTACCACGTTTATGGGGGGCTTCGATTGAGATCCCGGATAGGCCGCAAATTGTCGTGAGACATGCGATCTTCTTTTTGGCCTCCGGGGTGGGTTCTAGAGCTACCAGGATCATGTTGTAGGGCTGCTTGCCCCGCCCACTGTGCATCCGGTGCACGCTAACTAACGGGAGGGACTGAGCGGTCAGATCCTCCTTTATGTAATCGATGTCTAACTCCTTGGGGACTCCGCGTATCACTACGCGGAGCTCGCGGTCCTCCTGAAGAGCATAGGTGTGAAAACCTATGTTCTCCTTTCGGAGGTATGAAGAGAGGGCCCTATGGTCGCCCGGCGTTGCGACTTTTATCTGAATCCCATGCGCGACGTTACGCGCATGGGTGTAATTAATTTTGTTGGCCTGAAGGGCCTGGGACACGCGATTCCACGCTGTCTTCTCTTGAAGTATCAGCGGGGGCGGGGCAGCTACTTTAGGAGCGGGCGCGGGCTTGGGACGCGGCGGCGGGGTTACGCGGCGAGCGGAGTCCGACTCCGGTGTCACGACTACCTGCGGGCGGGAGGCGGTCGCGGATTTAGTTTGCTTCGTCGTGGAGCTCCGGGACTCCACGGCGCGAGTACGCTTTTTGCCGCGCGTTACGGTTTGGAACCCATCCGAAGTTCCTGGCTGAGGGCTTGACGCGGATTCGAAATCCATCTCCGATTCGGTATCGGAGCCTGAACTCGAAACGATCGAGGTCGCGACGGACGAAGCGCGCGATGACGTAATCGACGCGGGCGCGGGGGTGGGGGTAGCGTTAGGCGCTATGTGAGTCGCATCGTTGGAACGTGCGCTCGAACTTGACGCGGCGGCGGGGGGCGCGCGGCGTGCCTCCGAGGCACGTTTGAGATACGCGGCGACGGACGCGGGGGGGGAGGGATTGCCACGAGAGGCCCTAAATTCGAGATACTCGGCCCTAATTGACGGGTACCTATCCCGGAGGAACCCGACAATATCACTAGCACTATCTTCGGTCCATTCTATGCTCCATTCTTCGGTCTTCTTGCCCGGGGGGGGCGGCCCCGGGACTTTTGTTGAACTCGCCGAAAGGCGAGGCCCCGGATAGGATTTGTAACCCCTCTGTGCTGCAGGACAGCAAGGAGCAGGGGGGGGGAATGCCTATGCCGTGAAAACGGCAATCGGCGGGGAAAAGGAAAGGAACCCGCTCGGGCTGTATAATGCTACAGCAGGCAGAATCGCGAGCGGGGGTCTAGTCTTGAAAAAGACTGTTGTTTTGGGAAGGGTTAGGAAATCGCTAGCCTGTGAGTGCCACAGGAAGCCTGATCGTAGCGATTGGTTTTGCCTTGAAAAAAACAGTTGGTAAAGGGTGGGTTCGCGGTTACAACACTTTAGCGCACAAAAATGGACTCCGATACGCAGATCGCAAGCAACCAACGGATCGGAACGTCCGCACTACCGAATTGTAAGCACGATGTATTCACGGTCACTACACTGTCGAGCACAACTGTGAGTTCAGAGACGCAGCTCGCAAGCGGGCCACGGATCGGAAAGCACGTCCGCGCACGACCGAGTCGTGAGCGAGAATGAATGTCGCATACGATTTCAAGGGTAACCTATATTCTGCTCTAAGTTAATTTGTTCTTTTACCCATTTCTCTTTTTATTTCTTTTCTTCAAAATACAACCGATTGTATTGTTTATCCTATATATTGATGGTATCCTATATATCGCAAATGACAACGCATAAGCTAAACTAATTAACCTGAAGATTGAAAACTTTGAGGAAATATATTTTAAGTGCCTTTACAAATTCTCGCGCACGTATAAAAGAATCGCGAAAATCTTTAATCTCACTCAGTCGCTAAATCTATATATTAATAAGTCAAGCAAAAACTTTGTATCCCTTTTTACGAAAATTGCGCGGACGGAGGAGTATGAAATTTTCCACACTTATAGAGAATATAGAGAAGAAGTGCACAATGGTAATATTTTTTTTAAATAATGCATAAAATATATATTAAATCAATAAAGGTAACATTACACACACTACCATCTATTTGACACACATAAACGCATGCATACTATTTGTTTATTTTCAAACTTTTCTTATTGCAGTCTGTCAATTATTATTATAGTCTGTGCTCAAATTGAGAATAGATTCAATATTGTTTTGTCTTTATTAATATTTGTCTAAAGTGTAAATAGTCTTGGCGAAATCTGTGACTATAGAAGTATAATAAATAGTCTTTGACAATAACACATAATAGTGTACAAATTTATAATTTAAATTAATTAGGTATAGTCGAATTTCGACTACCGGGGACCACTAGTTGATATTTAATCATCTAATCTTTAATCATGTTAATCTGTCAAAAAGTTTGTCTTCGTGAACCACATCTGGCTAGAATTTAATTTTATACCAACACATTTCGAACACATAAATACCTAATGAACTAGTCGTTTTATGACACAATAAATTTCTTAAATTTTAATTTTAATTCGACATTGTTTACGAAATATTTCCTTTCGATGTTCGTTTCAAATAAAGACTAAACAATGTAATGCACCGACATGTTTGTTGCCGATACCAATAACAAATTATAAATAAGTTTTAGAATTCTCAAACATCCGAATTCGTGAACTCGCAACGCAGTTCGAAGCATTTAAGTAGTGAGCATGTTTAAGCGTAGTGAATGTACCTACAAAGAACCAAGTCCGTTTGTCTCGGGTTTCATTAATGCTTTTGTTTGCTTTGAATGGTTTTGTTGAAGTCGCGTGGGAGGATTTGACATCCTGTGGGAATGGTTACGAGGGAAGACGTGGTTAGGCTACACTTAAAAATTAAATTGATCATATCTTGTATTTACTATATATTACCAATAACATGAGATAGAAAAAAAAGATTAAAAATATAATTTAAAAAAATTACAAAAAAAAAATCCACACTGAGAAACTTTCTCACGATAAGCGATCATAATTTTTGTTAGGGCTTAACTTAAGACTTATTAAATAATGTTACAATGAAGTTTTAAACACATCGAATTTTCTCGAATTTTTATAGTCATTAAGCGCCCTTAGGTCAAATCTTTGACTTGATGAACTTAAAATTTTATATTCAAGAGGCGGGACCGACTTCCCCTATATGAGTTTTTACAACATATTATTATAAACAATCACATTTTCGTTCTGTAAGCGCGTATAAGTCAAATCCGGTTTGTAATTTATCTACCAATTTATCAAAACTTGCTTCTATTTTGATTCAACTACTAATTTATAAGAAAACTGAAATAAATAAATAAAAAGCGTTGACGGAGCACTTCTACGATCACTTACTAATATCACGTAATTTATTTTCTTTTCTTGCTTAAATGGGTGGATGATCGCACAGCCCACTCGGTGTTAAGTGGTTACCGGAGACCATAGACGACTACAAAGTAAAAGCACTCACCTAGCTTGAGATATGAGTTCTATGGTCTCAGTATAGTTAGTTACAACGGCTGCCCCACTCCTCAAATCGAAACGCATTATTGCTTCACGGCAGAAACAGGTGGTGGTACCTACCCGTGCTACTCACAAGTGGTCCTACCACCAATATTTGCTGGGAGGATAGTATTGTAGATAAGCCGGCACGGGTAGGAACTATAATCCTGCCCATTTTTGCCGTAAACATGATCTTCCGAACGGTAGAAGATTGATTTTACAATACAGTTGAGATTTCGAAATTATTTCTCAACCCAAGTGGCGGCATTTACTTTGTGATGTCTGTTGGTATCAGTAGCTGATTAATATCAGATCGGCTGCCATCTTATATATCCGTGCACGCTTAAGTAAAAAAATCTCGATGATAAAAAAAATTAGAAGAAAATCATCTATATATTAATACGTGAAGCAAAAACTTTGTATCCCTTTTTACGAAAATTGCGCGGACGGAGGAGTATGAAATTTTCCACACTTATAGAGAATATAGAGAAGAAGTGCACAATGCTAATATTTTTTTAAAATGATGCATAAACATCAATAAAGAAAACATTACACACACTACATACCATGTATTTGACGCACACACGCATGCATACTATTTATTGTCACACTTTTGTTCTTGACGTCTGTGGTCAATTTGAGAATAGATTAAATATTGTTTGTCTTTGTTAATATTTTTTAATAGTGTAGCCTTAATTCCAATTAATTATAGTCGAATTTCGACTACTGCGGGACCTCTAGTTTAGTTAATTACGATTTATGTTGAGTAAACTTCAAGCACCGGTATACGAATACGGCTTCAATACGGAAAAGAATATAGTATGCAATTTATTGGTAAATTATCAGGGAAAACATCGGTTTTCGCATATGCCGATGCGAAACTCGCATCGGCGAGTTTCGCTACTTAAATCGCACCTATTTGGCGGTAAGTGGTTCTTTATTGAACAGTGAAAGGCGTCTATGTACTGGTTACAGTTGTCACACCTTGTAACATTTGTTGACATTTAGACATGGATATAATATAGATTTCACGGAACGCAGATGCTGCGAATTAAATCCTAAATTATTTTTAGCAAGTATTGCGTGATGTCATATGAGTCGTCTATTATCAAAGGTGGCAATCTGTGCATTTGGACAAAAAAAAATTATTGATATTTCAATACAGATTGATTTGAATATAATCGTCTCCTTCAAAGAATACGGTTCAAAACCTGCATTAAATAAAGGTTAATACTTAACCTGTTATTTATCTAAGATGTCGTTCAGAAGTGTTTTGTGACTGCCAATGGAATACAAAGTCAATAATTCGTTTTTCTGATTTATCAATAATTATCCAAAAGTCACATTGCCGGCTTTGATAATAGTCGACTTATATATCGGTTGCTCTCGTTAAATTGGTTATATCTAATTGGTTATCTTATATTTCGATCATGATCATTGCTTTTTAACTAAAGCGTTGAATATAAAAAATTACGCAAAGCCATTAATTAAGTTTTAGCCAACCTGAAAACGAAAAAAAATTTCCTCTCTAGAACCGGGAGAATTTAAAAGTCTCATAACATGAATTCAGAATTCAGAATTTTAAGATAATGTTTTTTTTTCTTTTTTATGATGCACCATATAAGTATTCGATTTACTACAACTAGCCTAGTTGTAGAACTAGTTGTAGTTCAGAAGTAAAGAGAATAGTAGCAGAAGGATAGCAAAACATAGACAGGGTAATTAATGAGACATTATCTTTTTTTGTGTTGCTTAGTTGGGTGGACGCGCTCACAGCCCACCTGGTTTTAAGTGGTTACTGAAGCTCATAGACATCTACGACGTGAATGCGCCAAGACGTAAAAACGCCACCCACCTTGAGATGTAACTATACAGAGACCTTAGAACTTATAACGGCTACTCTACCCTACAAACCGATTACTGCTTCACGGCAGAAATTCCCACCCGTTCGGACTCACAAGAGGTCTTACCAAATAGTAGCAGTTGATAGTTTACGAATAAACAAATAAAGCGCAGGCGGTTTACATACAATTAACAATGGAAATTATTATTATTAACGGAATAGGTACGTATTATTAGCATACCTCATACTGCGGACAACATCAACCATCAATGCATACGAAAGTTGAAAATGCAGTGTTACTAAGGATCTCGAACCTTTCGCCTTAAATGGACGTATAATTTTGTCCGAGAATGTATGCGAAACCAAAAAAATTTAACACGAAATGTTCATTTAGACATTCGTCGAGATATATTATGTCAACATGCTTACAATGTTCTAACAAGCGAACAAGATGACGCACAGCCGAGCAAGAACGTAACAACTGTTTTGATGGGCTAGGATAAGCTGAATAATATATAGGGGCCATGTCTATGCCCATTTACTATGCATTTACTGCGTTAATGACGTTAAATGTGCCTATTTTTTAACTTAACAGCAATATTTGTTGTTTTTTGTGTTTCTATGACAACAATAAACAAACGTACGTGTTTGTGTCCGTGTATGCTAATGTGTCCAGTTCACAAAATACACCTAATTATTGCTTTCAAATAATTTCTAGATACAATATTAGTTTACAATACTGATTATTTATAAACAACTGCGTCTCAAATATATCGAAAATCCTATTAAATTCGTGAAAGTGATTGCTACTTAAATACTTACCTACGAATTTCGTAGGACGAATGATGATTTGCGTAATTACTGGTAGGCGGGCGTCTTGTGAATTCACACGGGTAGGTAAGGTACCACACAGTTTTTTTTTCCTTTTATTCCTCACCTGATGGTCTTGAAAGACCATATCAGCGTCAGTAGGCGAGCTCACGGGGCTCAAATCTGACGTTGTTGTTAACACGAACCCTAGCAAAAGCAGTGCTTCGTAAAATCTACCACTGGATCGGAAACGCGACCCACTGCGAAGATCCGGCGAGAAACTCAGTGGGCTATACATAGTCTATATCTGCCTTGAAACAATATAACGTTTAGGTTTGAAGACCGGGACAGCCGTTGTACTGTGAATACTGAGATCTTAGAACTCATGTCTCAAAATGGATGGGGGCATTTATGTTATTAATGTCTATTGGTTCCCGTAACCACTGAACACCAGGTGAGCCGTAAGCTCATCCGCCTAACTAAGCTAAAAAAAAGAAAGAAAAAGGTCACTAAACTGCATGTTTTGCTCGAAATCATATCCAATTATTAGAGGCCTAACTATATATTTTATGTGCAAACATGTCTGACTCGAAAACTCGTGCCAAAAACACTGCCAATGTACTGACAGTAACCTTCCTTGGTGTAATGCATAAGACGTGAGTGGGTGGGTGGTACTCAAATTGTAATAAGCGTTATATCGTGAGCGCCGGATGTGTTTGTATCTCTCTAATTCATAATTAAGCAACTCGAAAATACACAACACTAAATGAAATGTAAATTCAATACCTTATCTATTTGAAATACGTATTACATTAGTTAAGTATGCATATTAATATTCTAATGCGTATTTGCAAGAAAACGTTGCGTTACGTATTGTAACTTTAAACCAACGCCCTGCTTGAATGTCCACTTTCGATATCCATTTCAAGAGTGCAATATTTTTTTTATGTTTCAGCAAAAATCTATTCTTTTTTTAATTTTAAGTTTATTTTTATTTAAAAAAACTTTTTACTGGTGGTAGGACCTCTTGTGATTCCGCACGGGTAGGTACCACCACCCCGCCTATTTCTGCCTTGAAGCAGCAATGCCTTTCGGCTTGAAGGGTGGGTCAGCCGTTGTAACTATACTGAGACCTTAGAACTAATATCTCAAGGTGGGTAGCGTATTTACGTTGTAGATGTCTATGGGCTCCAATAACCATTTAACATCAGGTGGGCTGTGAGCTCGTCTACACGTCTAAGCTTTAAAAAAAAGTCGCATACGTCTATGTATTATGAAACTTTTATAATTTACTATTTTCTTACATTTCTTAAAGCATGAATACCTTGTCAGCTTAAGAGCTTATATTGCCCGTAAGCGCAATGAAAAGCAAAGACAGTCCCCGTGTCACGTATTTAAAAGTTCGTGTGCGTTCCATTGCGCGCAATGAAAAGCATTTTTAAAGTAAAATAATAGGATAGATGTCAATAAAATCACAATTTAAATAAATTCTTTAATACATATAAAATCTTCGTATACATATCCATTTTATTCAGAATAAATAGAAGAAATCGTAAAAATAGATAAAAAATGTAACAAAGTGTACAACGTTAACATTTCATTTTAATAGACGGATCAGTCTCATTTATGTGTTTATACTTAAACGTGTTCTTGGTCCTAACAACTTTGGACTACTCAACGACACTTTTGAAAACAATGGAGGTATTTATTTTTTTCAAGAGTACGAAAATAAGTATCAATTTAACTGTATATTTAATTTTGAAACACGCAACTCGACTTTTATAGTGACAAGTCTTGTAAATATACTAGCAATCCAAGCACGTACGTGCATAGGTTTTACGTAATTTACAAATCCGACTATATGTTTAAAACATCCTATTATCTCATCAATGTTGCCTGTTTTTCTTTGCTTTATTTCTATTTTTAATTGGATTAATTTTTTTTCCTATTTTGAATCTGTAGTTTTCATTATTTTACACTTCTCGAGTTGCTTCCAAATTGAAACAATTAAACATCGGCCGTGACCGCCTTTATAATTTGTTAACTAGGTGGGTATTTTATATAAACGTAATAACGATTAAGCTCTCACTAAAACACCAAAATTCATCCATACTTTTCTATTCAGCGAAGCATTTTGGCATTTATTATTTAAAAATATTACTGAATAAGATAACTTTAAACATGATAGTTCAAAGGACCATCAAATATATACAAATCAATGAAAAACATGAGTATGACACATATAAATTGTAGTATTCTTTAGAAAATAAAACTTCGAAAGCAAGTTAGCAAAAAAAATATTCTTACATACAAATGAATATCTTAAATCTTCATATTTAAATCGGGAAAATTATGATTACACAACAGAACTCGGAGCTAAACCTTAAATCTAAATAACAACGGATACAGTACGCAATACTATTATACAATTAATTTACACAAAAATCAAAATCTTTATTGTAAACATTTCGATGCCTCCTCAATGCGTTCCGGCCTTTACGCAAGCCATAATTGATAATCTCTTGAGCCTTCAGTCGACAAATCTCTCCGATTTAACATCATCAGAGATAACAAAAGGGTTTCTGTTTCTGTACAGAAATAAAAACAAAGCTCCCGTCACGGAGCGAACAAGATCCTATAGAGGTCGACCCGACGCATCATATGCTCAGAGACGGCCGTTTCTTCCTCACGCTTTTGTTGCTCAGGCCGAGGATCGTGCCGATCACCTGCGTAGATACGTCTTATCAGACCTGATTCGATTGTCCGTATTATTCTATTAGTTTTTAAATCAATAACAATCAAAGATTTAATCGATATCATCGGGGTTTCCCGAGCGCTATGACATGTCCTTCTTCAAACGAGGCTTGTGGAGAGTATAAAAGGCAGCGGCTTGGCTCTGCCCCTGGCATTGCTGAAGTCCATGGGCGACGGTAACCACTCACCATCGGGTGGGCCGTATGATCGTCTGCCTACAAGGGCAATAAAAAAAAGTAATATGAATTTCATAATTTTTATAGTACTAATGCATCAGATATTTTTTTTTTACAATTTATTGGCAAAGTTCGATTAAAATCATTTTTACGGTACTTTAACGACCGAATGACAGCTAGCTTCCGTCGGGGTATAGTAGCAATAGAGCGAATGCGCGTGCCCTTACAGGACTCCGCCGTAGACTCTTTATTCCTGAATCCTACCTTGGAGACGGAATAGGCAGCGAGCTTGCGTCTGGGCGCGGGCAGCAACAGAGCGAGCGCGCGCGCCTCTCGGAGCAGCGCGTGGAAGGCGAGCGCCGCGCCCGCACACGACTCCGCCGCGGACACCTCGTAGAACTGACAACCGAACCGCAACGACAACTCCTGACCCTCCTCTGCTTTAATAACCCTGCACGCAAAACCAAGAATTTTTAAAATTTCTTCTTTTTCTCCACCTAATCCCACTAGGTGATGTCGGCACAGCTAATTTGTTCTCTTCTATCAGCTGTCATCTCAACACTCATACCTCTCTCTCTCTCTCATAGCGTCATTCACACACTCCATCCATGTCTTCTTCGGTCGACCTCTTCCTCCTCTACCTACATACTTTATAAATTGAGTTTCAATTATTAATTCAGGAGGCATTCGGAAGAGTTATGTTCGTAGCCCAGCAGCGCCTTAATTAGATCGCAACCAAGAGCTAGCAGGCCCGCAGGTACGGCTGCCTATATATGTCTAGACTCTTCAAGTAAATAGTAAGTCAATAGAATTTCTTTCATGGTTGAAATGGCAATTTTAGTGACATAGATGATAGCAACGTTCAAACCACATATTCATCTACCGTCGTATATTTAAAAATAAAACCTAAACACTAATTAATTCCAAAACAATACCTAGCATGTTCCAGATCCCTTTTATTTCCGAGTAATGTGACAGCGGTGCAGCCAGGAAGCCTCGTTCTCTCCAACAAAGCTAGCAGCTCTGCAGCAGCCAAGAATGACCTTCGATCGCACACCGAATATACGACAGCGAAAGCGTCGCCCCACCTCAGATGCTCCGCCAAACAGCCACGTTTCTGAACAGAAAACAAATAGAGCGTAATAAAAAAGCGGTTACTACACTCCTGTCTTAATTCTAAGAAGACTAATAATAATTGTACTTACTGCGCAACCGCAAGTATCCAAGACTTCAACCTCAGAGGTAGCACCGTCGAAGGCGATCCGATGTTGATACAGAAAATCTGTTAAAAAAATCTCATCAAATACTTAACACGGGTAGGGCGTCTTACTGATGATAAAGCGTCTTTTGAGCCTGCACAGATAGGTACCACTGCCCTGCCTATTTCTGTCGTGAAGCAGTAATACGTTTAGGTTTGAACGGTGAGGCATCTATTGTAAAACTGAGACTCAGAACTAATGTCTAAGGGTGGGTGAAGCCATTTACGTTGTTAACATCTATAAACTTCGTAACCAATTAACACTTCGGAACCATTTACTGGTGGTAGGACCTCTTGTAAGTCCGCTCGGGTAGGTACCACCGCCCCGCCTATTTCTGCCGTGAAGCAGTGATGCGTTTCGGTTTGAACGGTGGGGCAGCCGTTGTAACTATACTGAGACCTTAGAACTTATATCTCAAGGTGGGTTGTAGATGTCTATGGGCTCCAGTAACCACTTAATATCAGGTGGGCTGTGAGCTCGTCCACCCATCTAAGCAATAAAAAAAAGTTAAAAAAAACACGAATTGGCCGGGAGTTCGTTTAAGCAATAATAACGTTAAAAAAATATCGGTAGTATGCAAAACATGATATTAATATTTATTAATTACAACAAAAACAAAACACAATAAAATAATAAACAAAACAATAATGTTTAATAAAATTTTCGAAAAACTTTTATTTAAAAAAAAAAACGCCTTTTTAAATGTTCTAATCTCTGCTGCTATTAACTTACAAGCATTATCATTTTAGAATTAACGATAAAACCGATAAAGAATGTGGGTCATTTCAGCGAATTTAGTTAGGGACAAAGGTCAACGGCCCGTAGTTTGAGGCGCCGATACTACAAGCCTTGGCACTCCGGGCACGACGCTTGCCAATATCCCAAATAAACCGCCCATTGGCACTCAAAGTTTGGCATCTGATAGTGCCCTCTGTATGGGTTTAGCTTCAACGATATCGTATATTTAAATTACACTGACATTATACAAATTACACACATTACGGTAGCAATATTTTATAACTATAAATTTGTTGATACATTACTTTTTTATTTAAGCGTTACTGTAATTACTCTTAGTGTACTGTACTTACACACTAATTTCTATTATTATTTTAATATTCATAATAAAAATTAACCTACTTTTATTATTTGAAATCATTAAATTACATTAACATATTAATTTCAACATTTGGAAGCTTTAGTTTCATCAAGATATGAAAATTTGCATCTATTAATACAAACTAGTGGCCCACAGTAGTCGAGATTCGGCTATAATTAATTGAAATTGTAAGTTTGTACACTATTACGATTTTATTTTCAAATATGTACTATTACTTCTATAATCACAAATTTCGCCAAGACTACACTACAGAAAAATATTAACAAAGACAAACAATATTTAATCTATTCTCAATTTAACTACAGACGTCAAGAACAAAAGTTTGACTATAAATAAATAGTATACATGCGTGTGTGCGTCTAATACATGGTAGTGTTTGTAATGTTTTCTTTATTGACTTATTGTATCTTTTATGCATTATTTAAAAAAAATATTAGCATTGTGCACTCCTTCTCTATATTCTCTATAAGTGTGGAAAGTTTCATACTCCTCCGTCCGCGCAATTTTCGTAAAAAGGGGTACAAAGTTTTTGCTTCACGTATTAATATATAGATTCTAAATACGATGCACGTGTTCAAATAATGACCGTAGGATACCTAAATTATTTGCGAAAACAAATAAATAAACCGCCCTTAAATAGAATTCAAAATGTGATAAAAACAAAACCGTAAACAATAAAACGAAAATAGATAAAACAAAGGAAAGTTTGTTCATATCGCACGACAAGGCACAACAAGGCGCGTTAACGTTAAAAAGATAAGAACAAAGGGGACAGACAACATTGATAAACGCTGTGTAAATAATTTATACAAACTGAAAAACACTTACCGCCTGTCGAACTGTACTCCCCGATGTACCGTTTTGTTAAATAACGAACCACAACAGCTGAAACAATAAAAATAAACAATATTAACCGACCGAATCCAACATCACAGCTTTAAGATAGAAAGTGTACAAATGAACTTTACATTTTATCTTATACGATAAAACATGCCGTATCAATTGGATATACAGAGAAAGCCGCAATTAGCGAGCAATCAGTAGAAGTGTTACAAAAGTTGTATCCCTCAATGAATTTACAACTACAAGGTTCAATTATAGGGAAAGCAACACAAAGGGCTGAAGTTACAATATTCGTAGTTACAAGACTCCAATTATAAACTAAATAAATGTGTATAATAAAATTTATGGTTAATTGAAATTTTGGGAAACGTTTGATGTGGACCGAATTAATTTTAGAGTCGTTCTGGTGTAATTAAAATGGGATAAGTTGCACTATTATCATTAATTCAATTCGTCAAAAGTACAAATGTAAATTATAGTAATAGAAAGACAGAACAAAAACATGGACTTCGATTTTCGTAACCGGCTTAAATAGTGCGGTTCTAAGTTTTGTGTCAAGTGGTATCAACAACTGGCGCAATGAAATTCGATAAGGGCGTAAGACTAGAACCGACTCAATAGGTTAAGGCACGTTACTATTAATAGGACCATTCAATTAACAAGTTACGAAACACGTTTCTAAAATTTAAATGACTTACAGAAGCGCACGGCCACGGCAATCAAATTTTATTCTAATTTATTTAAACCCATAAACTCTTTTGGAACACGCTTATATAACTTTCTACTTTTATAATAAAGCAAACTCACATAAATATACAGCGGAAAGTATTACTCGCATAAGCGATCGTGGAGTTGTGAAAAATTTCTAAAGTTGACTCCCATAAAATATAGTGTGAAAAAAAAAACAACAGCGATGAAAGATTTAATCATCAGCAACTTCATAGAGTATTAAAAATGTAATGAAGCGTTTTTAGACAAGCCGAATGAATTGGCTGGCTAGTTTCATATTAATTTAATTGCGACTGAGGTCAGAGGTATCTTGAATGATGCGCTCTTCTTAACCATTGCTCGGCTTCCCGCCTCAAGACAATCGATGTGTGTTAATTGAAATTTCACGGTTATCTATCGAGGCTGTCGGACTTTCCTTTTGTGTATACATAGCCTGGTTACCGACCGCATGTTGATCCTTACAAAAGAATAAATATGAATTTGCATACAAGATTCATTGATTCATTACACGCCCAGATATTGTTTGAATTAATTTATTTTAGTGTCCGAATTCTTTAGGTGATTTCGCACGACACATATTATTCAGTTTCATTATTTTACACAGTTAAAAAAGAATTTACGTTGGGATGGATATCAGCTTTTTTTTCAGAAGTACCTAACCGCTGACAACTAAACTATTTCAAAGTGAAATGAACTAGACAGCGGTTGGCAAAAATTGCTCTTGACGAATTGGGGGACGAATAGTGCTAGCCACTGAAAAGCCATAGGACAATTACCCAATTTATTAGATGACTGCAGACGACACGACGCCAAGCCTAATAAAGAATAATTGAAATATTATTAAGAAAATGGCGTTTGGTCTTAAACTTCCATTTAGCAAATACAGTTATGTCAGTCTGTCAGTCAGAGTTATGTCATGCACCAAATTATCCATAGCCTATATCCCGCTTCAAATATTTGTCATTCTGGTGAATGAGCCAAAGGAACTCGACAAACCTATGAATCACGCTCGAGTGGTTTAAGATCTCGATCTAAAATTATTATCAGGCATAATAGGACAAACATGCAGTTTGAATGAAACGCACTAATTAAATTACTTTCACTAGTACTCTGATAGTAGCAGTTCAAGGTAATTCACAAGAACTGTTACTCTGTCAAGACGAGATAATGCGTTCGACCAATAAATCTGGGTTAAGCGATGAAGTGACGAAAGGGAGCAAAGAATGAGTTCCACTAACGAAATCATATGTTGCACACATCAACAGATCCCCATTTAGCTGGATTGAAACGAAGATAATAAATTTCAAAGCAAAGCTATTGTCTATTTTCATTTAATTAAATCATTTGCCATTAAAAATAGGGCGTGCTTCATATAAGTTAACAGAAAAGATATATTTTACACCCACGCCCTTTTAGTGTTTCTTTTCCATACAAATTTGTCTGTCAAAATCATAGGTAGTATTTTAACCAATTATTGCTATTGTACCATTGCAGTGTTACTTAATTTTTTCTCTTTTTGAATTATGTTCATATTGTGATTTACCATTAAATCGTTGGGTGTTCTGTTTCTTATCAGAATTGTATTTGCCAAACTTAAATTCTTAAATACATTCTGAAGAGTGTCGTGATTTTTAAATAAATGAAATGCCTTGACCTCACAGCATGAAAGTATCATTCGTTTCGACCATAGACTCGTTCGAGACAAAAATTGTACTCGCATTTCTTCAATAAACTGGAATTGTACCGGTAACGAGGACCATAACGGTACGTAAGGAAATTTAACCGATGTCGCCAGTTGAGAATACGGTAGCAAAAGCTAAATGTTAATTAAGAGCATCGACTGAGGTGATCACAGGCACGACTACACGCCAAGCTGGATGTACGCCACTCGCGGTTATTGGAATCTCTTTCATTGAATCTCTTCAATTCGAATCAGTTGCATTTTAAAGTTTTTCTCGTAATTTTCAAGTATCTTAAAATTTCATTTCATTCACACTCCAGAAACTATATCAATAGCACTACAAAAATTGTAAGCCAAATTTTGTTATAGTCGTAATTAACATTGTTTAATGAACCTAAAACAGATTTCATGAAGTAATTGAATTAACTTATAGAATAAATTATTATTAAGCTCCGTAGAGCAAATAAATTACAGTAAGAATAATGGGAGTATTCAATCGCTTTCTCTTAATTATTGATCCCAATGTAGCATACTCATTAGAATTTCCCCCGGCTATTGAAACACCACAATGTTCTTTATATGACCTGAATATCCGTGAAATCTTTGACCTGGTCGTTATTTTAATTACACGCTTAGACACGAAGGCTTCATGTTCGGAGTGCCACTTTTCTTATTGTACAGATAAACATAGATCAGTTATACTAACAATGAAGACGGCCAGGTCACAGTTAATGACTTATTAAACGATGATCAGGCTGTCTGCGTTAAATTATATATCTCGCTCCTGTTCTCAGATATGAAAAATCCGTTACTGACTTTAAACCGATTCGATCATCACTTATTAAAATGACTAGCGGCCCGCTCCGGCTCCGCTCGGGTCAACAAAAATTTCAATGACATTTGACGTTGTTTTATTTTTTAAATAAAAGAACACTTATTGCGGCATAACTATAATAGTTTGACATATGTTGGCACGACACTTTTCGTAAATAATAATGTGTTCTACAAAGTCGTACTACATTATTTTATTCTATCATCAATAGTTTTCGCAGAGCACGCGATGTAAAGACTATTTCAGGTATTTTTTTACAATTTGGGTTACATTATTGGATTAGTAAGGATCCCTATTTTTTTTCAAAAAAGATTATGGCCTATGTCACTCGGGAATAGTGTAGCTTCCAAACAGTGAAATAATTTTTCAAATCGGTACAGTAGCTTCGGAGCTTATTCAATACAAACAAAAAAATCTTTCCTCTTTAAATATTAGTATAGAAGTATAGATGATCAGGCTGTCTGTGTTAAAATATATATCTCGCTCTTGTTCTCAGATATGAAATATCCGTTACTGACTTTAAGCCGATTCGATCATCATCCACTGTTTACATTCCTTCGTAATGGCCATGGAAGATAAAAATAATCGTCTATTTTTTCACAGATTTTATTTAGAGGACTGAGTATTATCGTACCGAATATTTAGATAGTCGCGTGTAACGAGTGAGTAAGCGAGTCGAAGCGGGTGTCCCGGCAGACGTCTTACCGGGTGAGTCACACCGCCGTGGCATGCGGTTGAACAGCGCACGCGCTAACTATAAATAAATGTAATACTCCCGCGGTTGACATTTACTGGCTCTCGATCTATTATCCCAAAGCAATGAGCTCTCGACCGCGCGCTATATGCATCTGCCGTCTCATATCATATTCAGACAATTTGTCGCACAATTCGTTACATATTCGTTCTTGGAATTCAACCTACTTAGTGTACTCCTCTTCTGTTTTGCGAGTCATAGATACAAAAAAAAACCGGTTTGATCTCGCATTTGTTAATTTCGTTACATTATTTCCGACATTTCGCATGCTTTACAGTATGGTACTTTACTTCACAGTTCCCTTGGTCACGGACTGTTTAATTCCAACCTGCTTAATGAAATTATTCTGTAAATTTTATATCTTATTTATTTCCAGGTTTGGGAATGGTGGTGAATGGTTACCGACGTTCATGGAAGTTAGTAATGCCAGCCGCACGTCAAGTCGCTGCCTACCACTGAGTACTCTCCACAAACCTGGTTTGAAGAAGGACATGTCATAGCGCTCTAGAACTGAGGAGTACATTCCAGAGCCGAATGGTATGTGGCAGAAAAGATCTCTAGAAATGAACTGTTAATGAACGCAGCGGTTTTATATAATATGGATAAACTTTGCTCTGATGGCGGGAGGTGTGATAATAAAATACTAAAATTTTCTCTCAAAGAGCATATTACGCAATATTGACACTCCCAATTTTTTTATATGGCCAAATTAAGTTGTATTAATTGATTAGTACAACTACGATGACGACATGATAAAGTAAATACTGCCACCCAATTCGAGACATTAGATCGAAGTCTCAATTGTATTGTATAAGGATTGTACCAGCCTTTACCACCACTCTTGGGGAGTGCTCTGAGGAATTGTTCGAGATGATACCGGCATCTCGTTTTTACCATCGCACCGCCCGCCACCGGAGTAGAGTTCATCCATACTACCTGGAGCCACTGCGGTCATCCACAGTGCGTTTCCAGAGGTCTTTTTTGCCACGTACCATCCGGCTATGGAATGAGCTCCCCTCCACGGTGTTTCCCGATCGCTATGACATGTCCTTCTTCAAACGAGGCTTGTGGAGAGTATTAAACGGTAGGCAGCGGCTTGGCTCTGCCCCTGGCATTGCTGAAGTCCATGGGCGACGGTAACCACTCACCATCAGGTGGGCCGTATGCTCGTCTGCCTACAAGGGCAATAAAAAAAAAAAAAACAAAAAAAAAAAGCCTTCAATCAGGAAATATAACTGCTACACCACAGCAAAAAAAGACGAGACCGCGCGGACAATGATTCCGGAAGTATTGGATCGAAATCATCCCTTCGAAAAGCACAGCTTCGAAAAAGCGACCTCGTTTCCAATCTCATCACGCATTGGACATAGAAGAAATTTTACACCTCCGAAATTCGTCGAAGAGTTCAACGCGAAACCTAACCCATATACCAGCCCAATTAATTATCCGATCGTCTCCACAGGTCGCGATTCCAATCCGATAGTAGATGCTTTCGCAAAGTAGCTGCCTTTGAGCTGTTAGGTCTCCTTCGATTCTCGGGTAGTTGTTACTAATCCCACTCTACCTTATGTTCGGCCAGCTATCCTGGAGAAACACGAGAAGCCTCCAACAATAATCCCTCTATCGTAACAAAATATACAATATCTCCTATGTTATAATTACTCTAATTTTAAATTATATCTTGGAGTTTCTGAGTACACTTTAGGTACATAAATAATTACCTTAAAAACGCGTACCCGCTTGCGTTTTACGTTTTTACCTAATTAGCAACGAATTTACAACGAGTACATATAAACCAAAAAAGGCAAATAGAAAACTTAGATACCCACTCAATGTTATTGTTTTTCTCGGTGCGATTAATGTTCTTGTATTTTATTGGAGCCGTGATGCAGGAATTAAAAATTCATATTACGTTTATATGATAACTAAGCACCTTTATATAATGATCGGTATTACGAACATTGCAATTAGTTAGACATTAATCTCGCGCGTTGATTTTATTGTTAGTACGTTTGAAATGTCGTCCGAACATGCATCAGCAACATTTCACTTTACATACAAAACGGATCTATTTTATTATAATCCACATTGCTTTATGTAACATTCGAATAAAAATAGCGATAAATTTGAATATTGTTTATTGCATCATTAAACCACGGATAGGTTTATGCTCGGAGCAGTTATTTATTTTTTGTAATTATAAATGTATATTATGAGTATATTCATTAAGTGCACAAGCGGATTGAACTCAGCCTCCGGGTAAAGAGGTTTAAGTTAACTATATAATCACAAAATCAAGACGCAGTCAGCTGTGATTGATTGTTTGTCTTGCAGTAATTGTGTAATAAGAGGCCTATCGGATAATTTACTTGAACATTCAGTTCCTAGTAGAACAGTTTTTTTAATGAGAAACATTTTTAATGTGTGTACCATCATTTAACTATTCATCCTCATCTTTTATTTATTAACTGATACGTTTTGAATACATTTGTTGGGGATTATTATCGTACGGAATATAGCTTTTTTTTTATTGCTTAGATGGTTGGACGAGCTCACAGCCCACCTGGTGTTAAGTGGTTACTGGAGCCCATAGACATCCACAACGTAAATGCGCCACCCACCTTGAGATATAGTTCTAAGGTCTCAGTATATTTACAACGGCTGCCCCACCCTTCAAACCGAAACGCATTACAGCTTCACGGCAGAAATAGGCAGGGCGGTGGTACCCACCCGCGCGGACTCACAAGAGGTCCTACCACCAGTATAGCTCATATTTTAGTCATGGTTAAATCTATTTAATATGTGTTTATTGAATTTAAAGCATATTTTTAGTATTCTTCCTAATTTTTTAATCACTAGAGAGAGAGAGAGAGAGAGAGAGAGAGAGAGAGAGAGAGAGAGAGAGAGTGAGAGTGTATTCGTTATTATACACCAAAAAAATAAATAAACAATGCCATAGATTAAATACAAAAAAGTACAATTGGCGCTCTGATCGCTAAGAGACAACAGCTCTTCCAGACAACTATCAGGTGGACAAGAATCATTTGGAATAGATAGAAGCACCACATTTTTTATAAAATATAGTGTTTTAATTTCATTAAATAACATCGGAATTAGACTTGTAATCGTTTTAATATAAATCACAACACCCGAAAACTCTTGGTATTCAAATTTAAACTCCAATTCATAATATTTGAAAACGTTTGCTGATAAAAATAGCACACAATTCTTTATTTAAACGCGTTAAAAATACTGGATACTAAAAACATTTGAAAAGATTCACGCCCACGATGAGTAAATTCAAAATGACGTTCGGACGGGTAATAATCACCTTCGTCGAGTTTAAGCTTCGGCAGACTTCGAATAGATCGTTCTAATTTGTTACATAAAACTTCAGAGAGACTGTATGTAAAACAAACTAATCAATACATTTGCTCACCGCGCATCTGGTCTTTGTTTACCTTGAGACACTAGATCGAAGTCTCAATGACTGTGTCGCGGCAGAAATAGGCAGGATGATGTAACCTACTCGTGCGAGCCTTCGTAGCGTATTTATTATAGTAAGCATAGATAATTTAGACTTGGGTCCCGTTGTTAGGGATGAGTGATAGCATTCGATGGTGTCTATATGAAAATTTAAAAAACATATTATTATGTGTTTTGGATGCATATTTTAATGCACAGTGTGAAAAACAAACTTTCGAACGAACCGGATTCAATAAAAAAAAAACTTTCATCGATAATACGACAAGAATCAAAACTAACAATTGACAATGTTAATAAACCGAATATATAATTGTTGCATTAATAAATTAAAAAATTTTCGAAAAAAGACATCTGCGCTTGTAATACCATAAATCAATTTCACTTGTTAGCTTTCGCTGAGTTATTGTTTATATATTCTCTATTGAGATTCTGAGACGGCCATTTGTAAATCAAATGGTAGCGTTTCACGGTTTCCTAACTAATATTAATTGGCGATTAGCGATATCTGTTATGTAAAATGACTCATAAATGTATAATAAATGATTTATTGTGTTGTAGTTACATTAATTTGTTTTGATCTTTGTTACGTAATACCGATCAGATACATGTAAATTTGTGTATTATAAATTTTGTTTTATCAGGTTACGCCACCTAATTTATGTGAAATCAATGGTCGAGAAAAGGATTTCAATAATTAAGCATTAAAATAATATAGTCGGTATCGTTTTTTTGTAACGGATTATGAGCGTTTCTTAATTTTCCAACTACTAGGCTTATTGTTACCACCAGTTTGCCAATATAATGAACATAGAAACGGCCGTACGTTACAGCCTACAGCTTGAAACAGCTGCTATTAAATTACTTAAGACTCCAATAACTGTGATCCTCATGTCTCAAGATCGGTGACGGTATTGTAGTGAATACGCGCTCCGATTCAATTATCGGCTATCTACATACATAATTTGTTTAGGCCGTTCCCAAGATTAGAGTAATGATACAAACAACGTAATAATGAAGATTATAATGCTAATCTAATGGATAGTAAATAGAGTTTATTTCTCAAAAGAAAGTCGTGTTGTTTACACTTTAACAATTAATATTAGTCTCTTTTTTAGCCTTTATACAATACGTATTTACAATGTGGAAATAAAGTGTATTTTTTTAATTTATTTATTAGGTTCACACAACTAGATAAATCTCTGCACTCAAGTGTAAAAAATGAGAACAATATTGAAATTCAAAGTGTTCATAGTATCAGAAAAATTCTGGGTATGAATCCTTTTTTTCCTTACCTATTCGCTGATAGCCTAAGACGCAATTCCAGCTACACCCGGACGACGAAAACATAAAGTGCAAATGAAAACTAACAAAATCCGTCAACAAATTATCACGATCGAACTGTTTGTGTAAACTCCACCGTTATCGACTACCACGTATGCTAACTAAATCAACCAATCTATTTATTTTATGTATTCACCACTCAACGATAGACTTTCAACGATTCTATTATTTATTATACTAACAATAGTTAGGTAATAAGCAAAAGTTCAAAAGAATCATAGGTTATAATTTACTAACTAAATTGAATCTTATTATGTTCATGCGAGTTTTCATTTAATACCGAAATAAAAAAATAGATTCAGCATTTATAAAAAAATAATATTCGAAGATTCTGTTGAAAACGAGAATAGAAAAGACGTTTTATCTGATCTTGTAATACCGAGCTATGGGCAAAGACCTCTTGCAGTCATGAACACCAGTGTAATTGGCATAATCTTCACATTTTCTACAGCTGCAACGTATCACAGTCAAGTACAGACGACGGCAAAAATGAAATACGCAAATTTATTATTTCAAACATACACATAAAATACTACTTTCCTTATGTTGTACTGTTTTCATATTAATGAGATTTATTTTTAACAAAAATATGCAATATATAACGTAAAATAATTACAAGTGTGTACCGTGAAGCAATTTGAACATAAAAATAATGAAATCCCAATTACATTGAGAATTCGGCGTCTCGTGTTCAAGTACTTAGCGGCGTCGGCGTTGTGACAACTTTCTGACCATTCACGCCAATAAACATAAAACAGCGTGTTTATAAGTTCGGGGCTGAATTTATTTTTATTGCCCTTATTGGCAGACCAGCATGCGGCTCATCTGATGGTCAGTGATTACCGTCGCCCATGGACGTCAGCAATGCCAAAGACAGAACTAAGCCGCTGCCTACCGAGCCCAAGCACAGTGAACGTCCCCGAACATAAATACAGAGGGTAAATAGTGTTAATGACTCCTGACTCATAAAATCTGTACAAATTATTCTTTCATCGCGTGGAATGATACATCGCGTTTTACACCGAGGGCGGAAATATGAACGTGTCAATACGAAATATTTTTCATTGCAGTACGTAAATAAACTCATGAATTGTCGGATATTAAATGATTTAGGACCAAGAGGATCCAGTTGAGCAATAGCTCTACCTCTCTGGATCACAATACCGTTGATCAACACATTATTTGTTTTTTAAAGTGTGTTTTTTAAAATATGCTACTTTTGCGTATTTTTATTAATCAATCGGTAATTACCAAATGATTTGAACCCCAGTAGCACTGCATGTTTTCATTCAATGCGATTTAAAACAACGAGTGTCTTAAGCCAACCATAGTTTTATGGCAATATAATATTTATTGTTAGTAAAGTAGATACTGGTAGGTAGTAAGTTTTTCTGTTTTAGCAAATCAAAACCCAACAAACCATATCAAGGAAGGAAAAACACTGACGCAAAACTTAAAACTTATGACAATAATCTTCCTTAACGAGTCTTGAATAAGGAGTTTTGAGTGAGTAAAATAAACAAACACACAAATATCCTATTTATTCCTATTAGATACAACAAACAAAAGGATTTTGTACGAGACTGTACATTTTACAAAATATCAGAACTGTGAAATTTTAAATTCTGTGTCTTTGTTTTTCAATTACAACAATTTACCATGCATGCCTGCGTTAAGTAACAAAAATATACGGTAACGTTGTTTGTTTGTAAATCAAGTACGATGTATTCGGAGGCCCTATTTTTTGCCTATTGACGTGAATATGTCAATCAGCTGATAGCCCACCTGATGTTATACACCGACTGGAACTTCACAACGTGAATTTTTCGGTGAATATAACTAGCAGGAACACCCGGGCAAATTCACAATGCATCCTGGTACTAGTTTTAGCGAGAAGTTTTTCTGTTTAATATCACCCGTTACATTTAAAACACGCTCATGTGTGTTCTTCTTAACAACAAATGTTAAAAATTTTACAGTTTTAATTTTTTATTACCAAAACATTCTTTAATTACAAAATTTAAGAATATAAGGAGCCTGGTAAAACGTGTTTATGTGACTGAATTAAT
Source organism: Bombyx mandarina (assembly GCF_030267445.1). Taxonomy (NCBI): domain Eukaryota; kingdom Metazoa; phylum Arthropoda; class Insecta; order Lepidoptera; family Bombycidae; genus Bombyx; species Bombyx mandarina. The sequence continues at coordinate 15,305,108 of NC_143216.1, read as the reverse complement.
ATCGTTTTGAAATTTCGAAATTCATTACACAATCGGTATTTTTTTATGTCAATTATTAAGGCTATTTTTACTTTCTTACTAAGTATTGGTTGTAAGAGGCAGGAAAAGATAATAATATAATAAAGTATTTAACTTCTCCCCTGAGACGGAGAACGAATATTATACGAATTAACGAATGAATAAAGTCGAAATAGAAACCAAAATAATACCAACATACAATACCAAAATCAGAAATTATTTCCAGCATAGACGTACAGTTTCGTAGAGTCTAAATCACATTCTGGTATTTCTCTGGCTTGTATAGTTCCTCAACTGATCTAAATTTACAACGAACTTTGAGTCATTTCAGAAAACACTGAAACCTAAAATCGCGAATTTACATTATTTCGTATTTCGTGATTCAGAAAACTTCTCATCTACAACTTCAAGTCGGTATGAGCACTGCAATTATAACATATCCTAGGCGAATCATGACAACGCGGATACCTCGTAAATGATAAATTTACAATTCTTCAATGCATGACCCAATTTCAGATGATCCCTTATGATTTCTCAATCAGGTTTATTTATGGTACCACCAGAACTGGACTTTTTCAATACTATATTATTCGTTGATTTATTCAGACTTTTGTCGGAGCACGACACATCCCACACTTGTACCATTATGAAGCTTCAAACGCCATGCTTGTGAGGAGTAATTGCTGTGTTCACCTTCTACAAACATCATTCGCATACTTACACTAAATCTGTTTTCATTCTCATACTTCATTTGAGATTTGGCTGGAAATTACCATTTAATATGTACCAAGCCAAAACATTTTTTTATTATTAGACCTGATCCCCGTTGTCGCTTCCAAAAACTTTGTAATTAAGAATCAAGATGGAAAAACGTTGCCTTTTTTCCGATTTAACGAAATGTTTGGGTCACTTTGTGGTCCGTTTGATCCACTAGCAGTCGATTATCGATCAATTAGTATAATATTGGACGAACTATTGGTACGAAAAAATACGAACCAACACGCCTACTTGTGTATTTATTATAGCAGATAGACCTGGCGTTACACAATACCTTTCATTGACCTTAATAAAAAGCATCCTATGTGTCAATCCAGATTATAAGCTACCTTTATATAAAATGTCATCGAAATCCATTTAACTGTTTTCTACCTAAAAAACAAAGATCCAAGCATAAAAACGCTCACATGGGTATTATTTTAGTTGATACATAGCTTCCTAATTGAGTCGAAGTCGAAGTTCCTAAGTGAATCGAGCCACAGGATTGGAATTGGGATTATAATATAGATTACGAACACTGCAATTATGGACAGCTACTAATAAATTATCTATTCCTCGAAAATACTAGAGTCAAATATAAACTATTAGTAAACAAAACTCTCTGGTCACTAAATAAGAGCAAATTAATAAATTAATCAATGTACATTTGGCATTCCCGATGTCCATTAGTGACGGTAGCCATTCATTATCAGGTGTACCACATCCTAGTCTGGCTTCGATGACAGTAAAAATCTTCCAATTCAATCTTCTATTTGGTGTATGTCCATGAAACTGAGCTGGTATTTGATCCATCAATCTTCTCTGGTGATGTACGATACGATACGACAGAAGCTGAGAAACTAAGCCTTGGAATGACTCATGAAGCTTGGACTCAAGTTTGATCCTATCTTGGGTTAGACCCAAAAGGTAAAGCAGATATTTGCTAGTAACTGACTTTCAATTAGTGACTTATATGTACTCAGAATCTATAAAAGTCACCACAAGAAAACGTTCTGAAGATGAGTCTAACATTACCCGTAGAAAAACTGATTTGCCGAGAATCCTGTAAGAGCTTAATCACTACATAAAAGCATGTAGGAATTTAGAATCCCACTTCACTCCCGATGTTATAAACTATACTATTATCAACTTTATTTCATAACAAGATGACGACACGTGTTATCTGTCACGCACTTCCAACAATTGCAGAAAGAACCGATAAAATTAAGTAATTGATAAACAATAATTATGCAATAATCACTGAGTTATAATGCACAAAATGATTGAACAAGTTAGCACAGATTGGTTTTAGAAGGAGCTTGATTCCGCGTTTGTTTAATCGTCTAGTCTGATTTAGTATCAGTAATCTTGAATTCTGTTAACCCACTGAGTTGCCGGATCGTCTCAGTGGGTCGCGATTCCGATCCGGTGGTGAAGCACTGCTCTTGCTAAAACTAATATTAGAAAATTCTCTCAGCTTGATCCCGTGAATTCACGTACCCGTCCACGAGCATCTGGAATAGTTCCTTAGGCAACCAGCGAATAATTAGGGAATTTTAATGAATTTTGGTTTGAATACATTAGTTAGGCATTACCCTAATGTCTGACCTCATCTCTGAAGTTAGGTTAGTTGTCGAAATTGAGTTAAGTGCATAAAGACTTAAATGAACAGTATTATTATAAACCATTAGACATATTAAATTATTAACTCTAAAGAATAACTGACGTTAGGCTCATTTGAAAGAAATATTTTAACTATTAGTGATTTCTTAATTTCATCAATCTCGGTACAGCCAATACGCTGCCTACCGCTAAGATTTATTTTAATACTGATTTTAAGGAAGACCTGTACTGCCATAAAGTGTAACGAAAGCTTAGAAGAGGCCTGGTAAGAAGAAAAATTGCACTCTACTAACGCAGTTATCTGTCATTGTTGTCCAGATAGTATAGAGTTATTCTTTAGAATGTAAGTCAAAAAGTCAACTTAAAATACAAAACTTTTGTTCCATTTCTATTAGTTGTTAAAGTGTTTATCTATTAAATTTGTAACCCATCTATCTCGCCTCAGCCTTGGCAATTTTGTCTACCTATTCACGTGCCAACAAATAAAGAATTAATTTCCGCTTTTATCGTGTTACTGAAGTCATTTGACTGACAAGTTTCATGTTTTAATTAGTCCGTTTTATTTCAAATAATAACATTTAAAAAACAAAAACAACAGAACTATGGTTGTAAATATATTGAATATTTACATGATGAAAATGTACTCTCATTGTTTTTTTTAAAACTAAATAGAGGTGACTAACGCGAAGAAAATGCATGCAATTTCTTTGTCAATTTTCAGAGTAGCGTCACCTTCACTGGCTTCGGTTATCAGTGTTTTTTTGTTATAATAACGCTTTGATATATAACGTCTATGTATATCAATATCAGGTGTTTCCACGAATATGATTGCGGAATTCCAAACAATGATAACATTCTGACTCTCTAAGGAGACTTGGTATGTACCTGCATGTTTACCGCGTAATTTAAGATGATGTAACCTACTTTGTTATGGAGAGTGAAACTTCACACTGAGTACCGTTGCAGACACGGTCATTATCGTTCAAATAGAATTGTTAGAGAACTATTGAATAGCTTTTTTTTGGCTTTTCTATACGACTTTAACGAAGATTTATTTTATTGCTTTAGCTGAATATATGAGCGCACTGTCTACCTGGTTTATAATGGTTGGCGGAGACCATAAACATAACAAAAGCGCATGTGGCTTCACACCGTGAACATGAGTGTGGAATAGTATTGTGAAATATCTATCTTTCTTTTAAGACAAATGTGCACGATTGACTTCCACGGTGAAGGAATAACGTCGTTTAATCAAACTCGCAATTAGTGGTTCTCCTTAGTTCTAAGAACTAATGTCTCAAGGTGGGTGGGGCAGCAATCACATTGTATTTGTCTATGATGGCTCCGGTAACAACTTAACGCCAGGTTGGCCGAGAGCTTGTCAACCATTCTAAGCAATTAAAAAAAAATAAACAAAAAATAGGGACGATGATAACTTCACAGGTCTAGGTTGAAAATATGGCATCCCATCAAATGAGATGAGGGTTGTGGTAGCAGTATCTAGAAACCCCGGTCGGCGGTGTATCGCGTTCCGACCCGGCAGGCTGGTTCTGGCCCAGCGGGCTATTCCGGAACACCAGCGGCATCGCCCGGGCAGCCTGGTAGGGCCGCCGTACCGCGGAGACCGACGTCGTTGGTCGTCGACTATCGCCTCGACGACCCGCCGGTCGGGCGTCCTCGGGGTGGCGCCGCGTGTCTGGTTGTAGTATTGACCGCGGGAACCCTCCTACTCTGACCGGGTTCTGACCCCGGACGGAGATCGGACGTCGGATGTAAGAGTGCAGGGGAGTGCGTGGGCCCGCGATCTGCTCTCAACACCTGCAGATCGTTGAGTCTCACATACCCCGCGCGCCCCTTATGCGCGGGGACCTCGTAGGAGGTTAGGCCCCCGGCCCGAAAAAAAAAAGAAAGAAAGCCGTATCTAGAAATAGACCAAGTCATGAAGATAACATGGGAAATTCGATAGCAAAGAAAACACCATATTTCTAAACAGTTTCTGATATATATTTTGTTCCTGTCACAGATCAGCCGAGGACCTAGTAAAGTAGCCAATAAATTGACTTCATTAATGTTACTGTCCAATTTAAAACTTGAAATCGATTTTTTTTATTGCTTAGAGGGATGGACGAGCTCACAGCCCACCTGGTGTTAAGTGGTTACTGGAGCCCATAGACATCTACAACGTAAATGCGCCACCCACCTCGAGATATAAGTTCTAAGGTCTCACTATACCTATATACCTCTACGGTTTTTCCGAAATTCATTATAATATTACGCACGAGCATTAGTCTGTAGTCGAATGCTCGGAGTTAGCAGCATTCTAGCATCGATGGTAATCCCACGACGATGGCTGCATTTAAGTATAAGCAAGCCGCTAGTCTGCGAGAGTCAGCTAATAAAAAAACCGGTCAGTCAAGTGACTGTTGTTACAAGTATAAAATTTCGCTTTTGTTGGTTAACTCTAAACGACGTATAACGGAAAAGATCCCATACCTTCCTCAGCAATTAACTACCACATTTTGTGTATGACATATTTGGAACGTTTGAACATTTTTAATTTGATTCGGAGGATTCCGTCGAGGCGGTTTAGCTGGTCTTTGATAACTGGGTGAATCGTGGCGGACCACGCCTCACCTTTCGTCTGGTGCAGGTGCTGACCGAGCACGGATGCTTCGAAAAGTACCTGCACTGGATAGGTGAGCCGACGACAAGGTGCCACTATTGTGGACACGACCTGGACACGGTGGAGCATAATAATATGCTCGCTGTCTGCCCCGCTTGGGAGGTGCAGTGCCGTGTCCTGGTCGCAAAAATAGGACCGGACTTGTCGCTGCCTGACGTCGTGGCGTCGATGCTTGGCAGCAACGAGTCCTGGAAGGCTATGCTCGACTTCTGCGAGTGCAACATCTTGCGGAAGGAGGCGACGGGGAGAGTGAGGCAAAGCTCTCCTCACTACCCAGAAAGCCGCCGCTGCAGGGGGGTCGCAACCGGGGTCCCATCCGTGACCAGGCCCCCTAAGAATTTCGGGCTCCACCCGCTTTGTGCGGGGAGGAACCAAGGCGCGAGGCGGCGTGCCCAGCACGCTAGACCGTGATAGGAAGCCGGATGATGGTAGTATAGTAGGCTATAGTATAGTAGGTTGAATTAGTAAAGATAAACCTAGTTATAAGGTATAGGACTAAAAAAGCTCTGTGTGTCCCAATTGAATATTTATTTAGGACAAATCACAGAGGTCTTGCTGTCAATACGAAAATACCATATCACGGAAATATGCACATGACTTAATTAGTTATGATTTTTAAATTGTAACCACCATCATCATATTCTGTAAAAAGGGTCTTACCTTACCACAGACTAACAGTATAACCGGTGAGAACAGGCCCACATCCGGCCATTTCAAAATCCGACATTGGGTAATGTGTATTTGAAATGTATATTTTATTGAATTTCGAATGTGCGAACAGGCGTTTTCCAGTAATTTCTATTTCTCTTCTAAAACACAAACGCATTCTGTTTTCTGATTGGAGAACCGCTTCCGCCTCCTGATGTCACCACGTGGGAGTGCTAGACTTGTTGATGTTTATTATTACCAGTATCACACAGCCAGTTCATTTGTCTGTCCACCTAAGCAAATTGTATTCTGTTTGTCGTTTACATCATTAGGATAGTTCTACCAAAATTTAAAACCGTAAATCCGGATAGTTCTTGTTACGGCTTCGCAGATAATGAAACACGTACTTAATACATATTCACGAATGTCTTCCACTTTGCAGGGTGGGGCAGCCGTCGTTCTATAGAATTAAGACTTAGAACTCATGTCTCCAGGTGAGTAGCGGCATTTACTACTTACTGGTGGTAGGACTACTGGTGGTAGGACTTCTGGCGAGTCCGCGCGGGTATGTACCACCACTCTGCCTATTTCTGCCGTGAAGCAGTAATACGTTTCGGTTTGAAGGGTGGGGCAGCCGTCGTAACTATACTGAGACCTTAGAAATTATATCACAAGGTGGGTGGCGGTATTTACGTTGTAGATGTCTATGGGCACCAATAACCACTTAACACTAGATGGGCCGAGAGCTCATTCAACAATCTGAGCAAATGAAAAACAAAAAGTTAAAATATTAAGTGGAAGTCTCACCCTTTCAATGAGAACATATTAATACTAACAAATTAATTAAAAAGTTAACATTAAATAAAACAATAAAAAAGAAAAAATATGCACTAAGTACACTCGGGCCCTTGGGATATTTTGTGTCATCCCACTCCTGATCGTTCACTCCTGATCTTCAAACACACCGCCCACATATTTCTTAAATACTGTTATGAGACAAGAGCCTATAGACATCTTGGCACCGGTAAACTTCCCTGCCACCAGTAATTATGGTAATACAACGCCACCCAACATTTTAAACCGTATACATTAATCATAATTATTTTAATATACAACAAAGAGTTCCGCATACGCACGCACCTTACATTGCGTATCTTTAGTTCTTATTTTAAGAAAAGGAAGATCTAGCATGAAAGAGCCCGCTTAAAAATTATAACAATTAATTATAAAAGCAAAATGAGAAATAGTCATAAAACAGGATTTATTCTATTACCTTTCATAAAAGGCCGTTTTATTACAAATAGGTTCACGTTTAATGTAATTAAGCACCACCACTTTACCAATTAAAGATCAGCCGACGATATAACATCTGTTTAAAAAACAGTCCAAAAGCGGTATGTAATTAGATTAATATTCCTAATTGTAAGCTCGGGGCGTTCTCAAAATAAATCAAGGAATCATACAAGGAACATTATCTTCGGGCATTTTAGAGAATTGATTTCGGCATTCGGGTCCAAGACGCTAAACCTGTTTTTATTGTATTTTACATCGTTAAAATATAATATTCTAACCCATACCGCTCGATTTGAATTAAACTTTAACATGATAATTGCTTCTTAAGTGCATAAATATGTGAAGTAAATCCAAAAACGTATTTTGTTTCTTACCAGATTTGCCACAGCGTGCGCTCCCAAGCACCACGACTCTTATTCGATTAACTGTCATCTTCATTTCCGTGTGAACACTTCAAAACTTTGTTCAGTAGTAAATTATCTGTGGTTCGCCGTCTTCGCTACCTAAATCGAACAATGTAGATCGCGTTGGCGGCAAAATCAGCTGTTTAACAAATATGGCGGACGCACGCGCGCACAACGCACCTGCTTGCGAGCGACTGCCGGCCAACGAAATTGGCGCAACGCACATTCAAGCACGCTTAATAGACTGAACAGCGACAGACATTTCTATAATTCGTCTTTGCTTTTTGCTGCATTAATATTTACAGTGCATGCATTGCACGAAAACAATGCCAAGGTGCGTAATTAAATACTCCAGCAAGGTTGGACGTGTTTCAAAACCTCCAACATATCCACAGCAGAATACAAAATAATGTTCAAATTCATCTTACAAACCATTCAAACATTGTAAACCGTACCATACCAAAGATAACTCAAGGGTTACAGTACAATTACAACACTGAACTTGTACCTCCACAACGCTTGCTCAGCTCAAGGATTCGTTTGGTGTTAGTCGTAAGATCACCCATTGCACATATTATTTACATTAACTTCATGAAATTCACGCCCGATAAAACAGTTACCTAATATATTACATCTGTTTTGAGGTGCAGTAAAGAGTACTTCATTCTAACTAATGTAGTACATTAATGAATACGCTACAATAAAACTGATTTGAATGTTGAAATGGGTGCATGTTTTATCTGTGTTTAAATTACAAAATATAGCAAGTTAAAAAACGTTTGTTTGTTTGTTTAAAAAATTACATCGACTTTATGTTTTGCAATTAAAGTGCATTCTCGAGTGGATATCGTACCAAAAAGTTTTTTATTCTTCACATAATAAATATTAGTTGCGTGTCCATGACTGTCCTGTTGTCTTAGGTTTTCTGTTTCCTGTTCTCTGAAGTTCATTTTAACTATATTCTAACTTAAACCATATTATATATGTCGAATAGAATCAGGTTATGGGTGTAAATAAAAGGAAAGACGTGATTTCAATGTATGTAATTTACATGAAATACAAACCACTAAATCGTGGCTTGGAAGGAAGGTATGCAAATGAATTTTACTAATGAGAAGTAAGTCATAATTATTTCACAACTTTTAATTATGAACTCACAAGAATTACCTAGTTAAACATTTTTAAAGGCAAACCGACATAGATTGTACTCACAATGTTTCCTTTCCGAGAGCTGGAGCAAAAGTGCCGGTGTGACGCAGGTCACTTCCTTTTTATACAATTTGTTCGACACCATAACATTTTAAGCTACCCACAATATTTTTACAAAAACAATTATTAAGGTAATCGATGCAGTTTTACTATGTTAAATTGATTTGATTTTATTACAATTGATTTAAAAAAATGAGCACTAAAATAATCTATCAGCGAAAGTAATTCATGTCTAGACCAATCACAATAAATGTGACTACCACCATTTCAGCAAAAATGGAAGTAGTTAAAGGAATTCGACCTCGTAGTAAAACAACGCCTAATTATTAACGACTTTGACATTGCGACATTGATGTTATAACGAATTAACTTAAAATCAAGTTTCTAAAAATCGTTGCGGCGACATATATACAATGTTAATTTCATCTTCCTAAGACATCTACATCGATAGCAATGATTAAAACAGTGCAGGCACCTGAGCTGCGAAATAATAAAAAACAAAATGGCTGCCATTCTAGTATGGAGGGGCCAAGAGAAAAATTGGGATAATGATTTGTCGATAAAAATCCCCATATTTTAAGTCCCTTAAGACTCCGACACTGGTGCACATACACGGTGTATAACTAGTCAGGTCATAAGTATTGTCACACAGTAAAAACTTTTCTTTTAGAATGCTGGCCACAAAAAAGTTTATTGAATTCGAATTTCGAATTGTTCATGAAAATGAAAATGTATACTTTTAGAATTTTACTCATTTTTAAATATGGAGTGGACGCTTAAAGAAGACCGTGTTGCAGTTATTGCGTTGCATCGTTGCGGTTACGCGCCAATACAAATTTTTAACATACTGAAAAATTTGAATATAACCAAAAGATTCGTTTATCGTACCATCAAACGATACAATGAAGACTCTAGTGTAGATGACAGGTCAAGAAGTGGTCGCCCTCGGTCTGTTAGGACTCCAGCAGTGATAAAAGCTGTGAAGGCGCGAATTCAAAGAAATCCCAAACGTAAGCAGAAACTGTTAGCCCTTCAGATGGGGTTAAGCAGAACCACGGTGAAAAGGGTGTTAAATGAAGACTTAGGGCTTCGGGCATATCGAAGAAAAACTTCGAAATCGACTTGAAATCGACTTCATCCGGCACGAAGACTGGCCCTCCTCCAGACCAGATTTGAATCCGTTAGATTACAAGATATGGCAACACTTGGAGGAAAAGGCGTGCTCAAAGCCTCATCCCAATTTGGAGTCACTCAAGACATCCTTGATTAAGGCAGCCGCCGATATTGACATGGAGCTCGTTCGTGCTGCGATAGACGACTGGCCGCGCAGATTGAAGGCCTGCATTCAAAATCACGGAGGTCATTTTGAATAAACTTTAGTGTCATAAGAATCTATGTTTTGTTAAGTTCATTTTGGTATATGAATGGTTACATAATGAATAAACTTGTTTCAATTATTTTACATTAAACATGTGACAAAATTTATGACCTGACTAGGTATATATGAATAGATGCTTAAATATAGTAAGAAATTTTAATAGTAAATAGAAACTCCTGAGCCCACAATTAGGTTAATACATAACTGTTTACCGTAGTAATCTTCGTTTTATCTTTAATTACCTACCAATAAATACTTGACACGATGTAATCCTATTTGCGAATCGCAATTACGAGGACCGTTACGTTTTAGCTGAAGAAAAAAAAATTGACAAGCGTTTTGTAGGAATTAAGCCACTGACAGATAGACAGGAAACCACTAATGAAATCATCGATTTATCGATACAAAAAGTTTATAGTGTTTGTCGTTGTGCTATCAGCGGGTATTACGGTTACGAACGCAGACGGCGCGCTTAATCCGAAATATGTATGCCACTGGTCACTACACGCCATCAAGACTGCGATGTGATATAATGTACATTCGATACAAAAAACTATGAGTTATTGACCTGCGGAATGTCATTGGAACACCTTTATTGAATCCTTCCTCCTCCTAAATCCTTCAAAATGTCTGTGATTTTATGTCAACGATGTTCGACAACATAGATCAGTCACCAATATGTTTAACATTGAATAAATTAAAAAAAAAAGTTCCGATAATCTAAAAACAAAGTGGCATTTTCCAACCTCAGTTCACTTTATTAAAGCGTTTTTTCAAAAACACAATACACTTCATAATTAATTCATAATTTTATTTTTATTAATTTGTATGTATTTTTGTCATGATAGTACACTGACACAGATTCCTATCCGCTTATTAATTAAGTAAACTCAAAATTATAAAATGACTTTTCAACAATAAATTGTACAAAAGCGAATACAACATGCCGTCACAAGAAGTAAAAGCTGACAGTAGTATCACCCAGCAAATAAGAATGGAGGAAAAAATCACATCGCAACGACAAAAATGACTTTTCCATTTATTTATTTTTTTCTTATCGAAATAAATTTTATGGTTTCAAATCTTAAGTTTAACTAAGGACTACCTACATATTATTTAGAATAGTCACTAAACTTTTTTTAAGTAAAATAATAGGCTACGTATTGTTTGATAGGCAAAAAAATTAACAATACAGGTTTTGTTTGAATTTAATAAGGCAGGTGAGGTAACGGTTTGCCGTGGAAGAATTTTAACAAGCTCTTTGTTGTCGTGATCTGATCCTTCAGCCTTTGTTTTCTACCAACACAATGAATGGCGCGACCCGTGATTGATTGGCTTCAGAACGAAAATGAGCCCCAATTCATTCCCTATAATTAACGAAAACGACCACTAGGTAGAGCTTAGCTTGGTATTTAAATTTTTGCATTTAACGAAAAAACGTATTGTCAGATGTTCTTAGTCCGTAAGCCGTTTCCAAAGACAGATCCAAAATAAATTGCTCTGATCTACCTTGAGACAAAAGGTTGGAGTTATAATCTCGATACATTCGATAGATAATCCTATACCTATTGTCATTTAAAACATGCATATTACGTTATTTACTTTTCCACAGATATTTCAGAATGAACAAGAAGTAATTTCTGTGATAAATTAATGTAAATGTAATCCTGCATGAAGTTGAAAGCAGCCGACGATGTGGTTCGAAAATTAAAATACACGTCCATGAAACTGCGAGTCAACGGTTCATAAAAAAAAATCAAAGACCTACCCTCGTGTCAGTTCACATTACGAATGAAAATTATTCGTTTGATTTTAATTTAAAGTCGTTTTTCTCATTGAACTCGGTCTCACGATCGTGATGTTCTCATTAAAATTACCAAAACGAGAATAAGCGTGAATAATTACGTCAGCTGAAGTAATTGACTTGTACCCAGAAAGGATTTAAGAGCTGACAAAAACGAGTTGGCGACACGACTTGGAACGGGATATGGGTATTAAGGAGTAGTCTCGCGACGAGGAATTTTTGCCACGTAGCAACTGAATTTTATTCGTTAGGCAATAAGTTACAAATTCGATTCTCCGAAGATCAGTTCGTGAACAGGATATCTTAAAGCTACGAAATAAAATGTAAGCAAATACGATCGCTAGACGACACCTGTGGAGATTGTAAGACTTCTTTGTGGTCACTCCTTCAGTTAAACAACCTACAGTAGGTTCAAACAAGTGCAGTGTTTGACTGGTGCTCATTTTTATTATTATTATTTAAGCTTGTATGATTCTAATACATACATAATAGTATATCACTTCGTTCCAAAAAAAAAACAAATTCTGTTTTGATAAGAGAAATTGGTACCAATAATTTTGTCAAAACATTGTTATCAATAATTTCAAATAGGTAACTGGTATTTGCTGTCACCGTATTCCTTTTATCAGTCACATATTTTTGTTTAGACCAACACCGTTACCTGATATTTTGTATTGGGTTATCGAAAGTTTGACCTACTAAACTCTATACCTTTACGATAAATTTCGTGAAATTTCAGAAGTGAACATTGAATTTGTGTTAGCAAAACCAGCTAAAAATTTTAATTGTGTTTGTTGAGTTATCAGTCTCGTCTATCAGTTATTATCACTATTTACTGGTAGTAGGACGTCTTGTGAGTCAGCACGAGTAAGAACCACCAACCTGTCTAACTCGCCTTGAAGCAGTAATGCGTTTCGGTTTGAAGGGTAAGGCAGCCGTTGTACTGTAAGAACTGAGAGTTACAACTCATGTTAACTTGGGTTAACTTTTACGGTATCGGGAACGTTAAAAAACTCACACTAAGCACACTGAACACCAAGTGGGCGGTAAGCATGTCCACCCATGAAAGCAATAAAAAAGTCATCTTGATTTTCGCATCATCAAAATCATTAAAGATCAGTTTTTATGGGAGTACTAGTTAATATATCAAGTAAATTTATGGCGAATAAAAGGAAACAAGAATGTGTATTAAATACGTACATAAAGCTGTGATGAGTGAAAGTATTTTTATATCAATAAAAAATAAGTACGGTTTTTTAAAACAGTCTGTAGGATCGTCTCCACGGGGTGACCGAAGAGTCCCGTCGCGGATCATTTTACAACATCCAGGATTCGGTAGCTACGTGTTCGTAATCAATATTAATAAAATAAAATAAAACCATTAAAGTCGAAAAACTGATTTCTTTGGGTTACATTCCGAACGACTTTTAATACTAATTAATGTATTCTTTTTTTATTAGGAAATTTCAAACTTTGGACTGGTCATTTTAATGTCGGATTTTCACAAAAACCATCGATGATTCGCGTTAGTTTACCATTTGTTCATTTTAATTTATTATTTAAGCGCAACATAAATACCAACAATTTTAGGTTATCTACTTTGAAATGTACGTTATTCTCAAAGTCAAACTCTGAGCGTTCATATAAACATATTATTATATTCATTAACAATATAATTCGTGGTTTTCCGCGTATCAAACAACTAATTGCTACCGCTGCTGATGCCTGCTTCCGAAGTTTCTTTTTGAATTTCGACTTAATTATTGAGCAATTACCATCAAAACGTCAATAGGGCTTAGTGACAGACTTGCCCCAATTTCTTCTGTCGGTTTTTTGCGGTCAGGTCAACGTCTGTGCGTTTATCTCCATCAGTAACATCAGTATCATGAACTTAATAATGCAAATAACCAGTCGAGAATGAATAATGGACTGTAATGAAGTTGTCATTGGTTTAATTTTGTTTTTTTCCTCGCTGGCCTTTGAAGCAAATCTCGATAACTGCGAGATTTATATTTTGTTTGTTTGCATAATCTTAACTCGAACTGGCGTATAAATGAGGTTTGCGAGTAACCCAATTAGTTTTATTTATATCTTGGGTAACAAGAAAATATCAGATAAACAATTATTTTAGTGTTAACGCTGCACGGTTCTTTCTTTTGAGTAAGCTTTCAACAATAAATCTTTCCTATCATCGTAATGCCATCTTTCATCACCAGTGTTCAGAAATTTGCGTAATGGAAACTTTAAGTCCAGAAATCGGCACGTCTGTCTATAAAGCTGAAGTTTGAACCACCCGACAGTATTTTTTTATAATAAAATGGTCTGCACGAGAGCGGTTGAAGGGAGATGCATTCATACAAATAAAACGATTGCGTTCCCGCCAAAATGGTCCGCCTGACATTTAAGCTGAAACTTGCCAGTGCTAAAATCTATACTAATATATAAATCTACAGTGGTTTATACGGATGTTCCGTTATAACCACTGAACCATGCATCCGATTGACTTGAAACTTGGTATCCGTGTAGAAAATACATGTACTTAATGGATAGGCTAATATTTATATGAGTGTTGGACTCCTCCCTACGGCAATTGCGGGGGCGTTAATGATGAGAATCTTGGTGGGGCGAGAAATAATAAGGTTAATTTTAAATGCCCAGTGAAGCGGACGGGTAAAATCGTATGGTCGAATTTTGATCAATCTGCCAACACCAGTAATAAAACATGAGCGGGTAAGTTCATCTACGCTATAAAACAGATGAGAAAAAAAATCTTAATTAAACATGATTATTTTAATGTGCATGCCGACATGTCAAGAAAGGCACACCAGTTGCGACACCAGCAAGAAAGAAGACATACAAAAGTACCGTGCACGGAACCAGCTAGAGCTTAATGCGTCGCAGTCACGCAAGTGCTAGCTAGTTCACACGCCGGACGCATCCATGTAAATAAACATATATACATTTAGTAACAATATTTATTTCATTGAGTAGTACGTGGCACATTAAATAATTTTATTTCGATTATAATGCACTTGACATTGAAATGACTTGATAATGAAACTTTGACATGCTTTTTGACAAATGAAATTGAAGTCATCTCTTACCATTCAAACATAGACCTATATAGTACATTCAAACGGAATTGCCCAGTTGTTTCAACTAACTGATCAAAAACATTGCTTTTATTAATCACTTAAGTAAATTGTAGGTACTTATTATAGTCAAAGTACTATAAAATGTCTAATTGCTTTCCCTCGCGTCAATTTAGTTATTCAGAAAAACTTTTGACATACGATCTCTATAATCAATTATATTTTATCTACGCTAGTAAAACCTTTATTTGCCTCAGTAAAAATAATGATGCATCTTTGAAAACAAAATTAAACTCAATATGTTTATAAAGAATTGATAGGTACATGATATCGATCCGACACGATGACATAAAAACCACAAATCAGAAACCAGAAATCGATTGTTGCTAATATTTGTACCAAATACGCAATGAAACAAAATAAAATAAAAAAATTTAATCGAATTATTCGGGGGGATGTGTACCAAAATGTATTTCGAATGACAAAAAATAAGTAAATAATAAACAGTATTGTTTTTTTTTATCAACTACTGCTTATGATCGTAAGGGTTTCAGAGATAGTTCTGATACCAACTTATAGTGTTCTGAAAAAAAAAACAAGTGTGGTACTCGCGGCCTCCCGCGGTAAAGCTATTGCGTATCATTTTTCATCAATTTATGCAATTACAATTAGACAATAATTTAATATTAAAACAATCATAACATAAGATCACGCTATATTTATAAACATTAACAAAAGCAAAACATTAACTGTCCCCTTCACACTCATAAGCTAGACCGCGCGAGAGAGAGATGGACAGACTTTTCATGATGCGCATGCAATGCGACGTCACGCCACGCACTTATTTACTAACACCGCACAAGCGCAGCGTGTGAATGTATTGAACGGGAGCTACATGGTAGGTGGAGTGGGGAGTGTTACGTTTTATTTTCGTTACGGAATTTCTTGATTCTGTCGCCGCGCTCAAAGCTCGCGATAAAAGCTACGCAATAACTTAATAAATTTATTTTAAATCATTTTAACACATTAAGATGAATGCCACATGCCATTGCAGCGTACCTATAAACAAAAAAATAATACTATTATTCTCGCATGAAAACTTCGCAATGAACATGAAGATATTCCCAGAACGCCAGAGAAACAACATAAATTTCGTTCCTGACCAACATCTTCTTATCAGTTTCGCCGTATCAATTTTCGCTTGGACACAGAAATCCTTAGCCGCAGTTCAACATAGTAATTATCGAAAGGCCCTTATCAAACTTATATTGAGTTACTGCATTGTGATCTCTCCACGGAAAGGTCACTTTTGTATTGTCAATACTTTTCAGCTGACGAATAAATTGTTTTGACTTTCAATTTCTCGAACAGGAACTGTAAATGTGTTGAATGTTGTTTTATACTCAATTATTGCGTTCGATTCCTTTAAATCTTATTCATTAAATTGAACGTCTAAGAAATTTTTATTTATTAATTTCAATTTCCTTAATTTCTTTTTACAATGCAAAAATTGTACAAAGAAATCCTTAGTAAGTGTTTTTTTTTTTACAAATTATAAAATTTATTTTTATTTATTTGTAAGTTTCAAAAGTAATGTAACATATCATATACTTATAAAATCCTCGTATATTGCTATATATGCAATTACAATATAACCCACAATTAAAGATTGCTTAACACATACATTTTATATAACGCCTGAATACTAACAATATGATTCTACGTACCTTTATTTTACGAGATGCATTTCACAGATAATTGTGTGGAATAATTTGAACTATAAAAATAAGAGCGACCTTAACATCAAACTCGTTAACGATGCTGTAAAATTCAAGTGTGTGTCGGCATTTTCTCTTATTTCGACACTATAATTGAATTATTTTATTACCGTAAATTGGCAAGCAATCCCATGGTCCCGTTCAAGTAAGCCAGACCCCACAGGTAACATAAATACCGCTGGCCATCGACTATCCTGGACATTGGATCTCTCAATAAACATAGAATTAGAGAGAGACAGACAGACAGACAGACAGACAGAGAGAGAGAGAGAGAAAGTATACATTTTATTGCACACCAAAACACAATTTACATTAAAAAAAACAGTCAAAAAGCAGATACATACATTAGAATAAGTAACAAGCAGAAAGAGGCCGTGCTTGCCCGTAATACATCCCCAAATACGCCGGTTATGTTTTTCCTGCATGTTTAATTACTATTGTAATTACTA
The DNA here is from genome assembly GCF_030267445.1 of Bombyx mandarina. Classification (NCBI taxonomy): domain Eukaryota; kingdom Metazoa; phylum Arthropoda; class Insecta; order Lepidoptera; family Bombycidae; genus Bombyx; species Bombyx mandarina. Next base: position 15,287,973 of record NC_143216.1, on the reverse strand, counting down.
AAGTTTACTTACTTACAAGTACAGGTACAAGACGAAAGAAATGCAATATTGAATTGTTGTGTCCATGACCAGCCCACTGTGTTACTCGCCAGATCTTCTCAATGGGTCGCGATTCCCATCCAGTGGTAGATTCTGTGTAGCAATGCTCTTGCTGGGGCTAATGTAGCAAATTCTCTCAGGTTGAACCCGTGTGTTCGTCTACCCATCCGGGTGTAGCTGGAATGGCCCCCTAGGCTAACAGCAAATAGGGAGGGAAAACGACACACATTTTTAAACAAGTCCGGAAATCATTCGTCTTTAAATTGAATTAAAATGATGCTTCATTTATCCAATACAAGGTATCAAAAGTAATCTAAATTGTGTTGTTAAATTCTGGGTTCATTCGGTTGCTTTTGGAATACATATTTTCATTTTCTAGTGAACTTTTTCCATAATCACGTTCCTATCTACAAATGATCAGCGCATTATGTCATAAAGCCATAATAGGCATTTTAGTTCTTACGTAATACTTATCTTTTTCCGTAGAAAAGTCATTAACTTTGGTTCCTACTAGTTGCGATAATATATACAATAATACGTGGACTATAAATTGTATTTCTAAAAAATAATGTATTTTGTTGCTAATCTATTAAAAATCAAATGTAGACACATTATCATCAATTTAACAATGAATCATAAATTTTACCAGAAACAAAAAAAAACAATTAATTAAAATTTCAATTAAATATACATAATAAAAAATCGAAACTTAAAACTTTTAAATATTCAAAGTCTCGCCTTGAAATCTGAGCCTTCTGATGATTAAACTAAAACATAAATTTAAGTAACGAGAAACACCATAAAAGTACCGTACAATAATCCCTCTGGTATTTATCGGCCCAAATTAACTCTTTCGGCGTCTAGGGCTATTTAAAATAATGTGTTCTCAATTAGTTTCAGTTAGGATTTAAGCCAGAGCTTTAAGGCTTTACACTTTAGTTAATTAATCATTTGATTAAACTTTTAAAAAATCTAATATTAAAAAAAAAAGACATGCCCGCTGAGTTTCTTGCCAGTTCTTCTCAGGACGGTGGCTAGTTTTTGTGAATTGTTGCGGTAGTTCTTTTTGACGTTCAACAAGTATGTACTTTCATTTATGTTGATTAAAAAATTTTTTTTTTATTTGATTTGGTTTCATTTATGTTTATCTCTCACAAGCATCTATTCCAGTTAGAATATGAGTCCAATAGTTTTATCAAGTATCAACTGTAGATTTTTGTCTTATGCCACATAACTCTTCACTTTGTGTACTCAATTAGTACCCATTTTCTTTTATGACACACCCTATTACCTCTTTAGTTTAATAAAATAAGTAAAATTGTTACTCGCTAAAATTTGAGCTGTAATTTGCGCCCTGATGAGCTTGCGCCCATACTCTTGATGGCATAAGCAGTAAATACAGACGAAGTAATTTGTACCAGCGTTTATCTAATCCTTTACCTATATAAGTAATAATACTAAGATAATTTTTTATTTATTTCTACCCATTCTAGTAACCTCGAGGGGTTATACTAGATTCTCCGGACGAGTAGGCGAGCTCACGGAGCTCAAACCTGACGTCGTTGGTAACACTAACTCTAGTAAGAGCAGTGTTTCGCAGAATCTACCACCGGATCGGAAACGTGTCTCACTGAGAAGTTCCGGGGAGAAAATCAGTGGGCTGTATCTGTGGGTTAATTTACTCGCTGAGCCCTTCGTCGCAAGCAACGGGTTCGACGAGAACGATGACCGGTATTTGAGCTACCTATAAGCACCGTTAGTAGATCGGGAGGATCCAAAATTACGTGCCTGATTATAATAATGCAAACCTAAAATCTCAGCATTATCAAATAGTTAAAGTCGTCGTGGCCCAAAGGATAAGACGTCCGGCGCATTTGTGTTGAGCGATGCACCGGTGTTCGAATCCCGCAGGCGGGTACCAATTTTTCTAATGAAATACGTACTTAATAAATGTTCGCGATTGACTTCCACGGTGAAGGAATAACATCGAGTAATAAAAATGAAACCCGCAGAATTATAATTTGCGTAATTACTGGTGGTAGGACGTCTTGTGAGTCCGCACGGGTAGGTACCACCGCCCTGCCTGTTTCTGCCATGAAGCAGTAATGCGTTTCGGTTTTATGGGTGGGGCAGCCGTTGTAACTATACTTGAGACCTTAGAACTTATATCTCAAGGTGGGGGTCGCATTTACGTTGTAGTGTTTGGGCTCCAGTAACCACTTAACACTAGGTGGGCTGTGAGCTCGTCCACCAATCTAAGCAATAATTTTTTTTTTTAAAAAATAGTCAGCAGTAAATATTGCAACGATCGATTCAATGGAGGACAAACTTAACTTACTTAGCATTACGTTACTCGCGTGCGCGAAACACCCATAAATACTGAGCGCCCTGTTCAGCAGACATTATCAGCAGGCACGCCCTCTGGTAGGCTTCAGCGCCAATTAATCATAACTAAACCGTACAATACTAAAACGATATCGTTGTACAAACAAAATAACCGTTAAATTCTATTGAATTTATTTTCAAATTCATTTTCATATTCAAAATCATTTCAAATTCAAAATCATTTATTTCAACTTAGATGTCAGTATAACACACAGTTTTGAATGTCAAAATATAAATAACAATGTTAACTCTACCACCACCGGTTCCAAAAAAAGCCACAGTCCTGAGAAGAACCGGCGAAACAAACTCAGCGGGCCTTTTTTTGGTTTTTTCGCAAATATTATCTTTTTTTTTTAAACGAAAAAACAAGTCAAAAAATATAATTAAAAAAAAAATTATAATAATAATAATGAATAATGAAATGTCTCTTGCACTCTGCATATAAATTCTTATGTCATTAACGTCAAACAAAAAACAGGCAACTCTAAATGAAGATGACTACTTTCTACATACGCACAGGCATATGAACTACTATCTATAGTTTTAAATTCACACAGACATCTACAAAATCTTGTATACAGTCAGGACTTTATATGTTAGCCTTTTTTACTTAGCTATGTAACGGCAAGATTCTTTACCATTTCACTTTTTTTTTATGTAAATTCATGGCATTTGCTCAGTTGTAGGAGCGATCCAACAAACATATTTATACAAAGGAATCATTGTAATCGATGCTTTTTTTTAAAAAAAAAAAGGTTAACAAATTTGGAGAATTTGAAATATTCTACAACTTAGCTCTTGTTGAATAGGTACAATAGGTACAACAATATCTAGAACTGCTTCAAATAATAAGTAATACAAGTATTCCAGTAGACACTGATTATAAATCAAGAAACACTAACTGTCCCTTCTTTTAATACTCTTCAATATCTCATATGTTTCTCAGAGAGTTAGCAGAGTCATCTTATTGATAATATTTGTTTATATATGTTTTTATATGTATATATTTATGATATGTATAAGTATATATTTATGTATATCTATATATTTATTTATATGTATTTATTTAAGTACGAGTATTTGTATCTATAAATATTATGTATGTTATATATACACATATGTTTAAGTAATATCACCTTCACACTACACCTACCAAGCTTCATCTCTGCACTCCCCTAAGGTAGACTGTTAGAGAATGCCTATGGCATTAAGTCCGCCTTTATACTTTCTAGTATAAGAAGTTATAAATATAAATATAAAATAAAAACAATATGATCAAAATGAAGAAGAAGACAAAAAAACAACTTTTTAGCTTCCAGCGTGTATAATATAGGAGCATAGGCGTGAAATCTATTAGAAAATGATAAACATAAACTGTGTTGAACTTTTGTCTGTTTTCTCGTGTCATCGAAACCCAAAAGACGACGCCTGCAATTCTCGTAACGTATCAGGATTCTTGGGATCGATAATTACTCGAATCGGTAAAATAGACTTATAAATATTGGTGGTTATCAAAGGAGAAATACGGTGCTTCATAACTAGTCAAAGACTTATGAATATGCCATGCAGAGCACGGGCTATGGGTTGCTGACCCAGGGCTACCAGATACCAATTTACTTTCATTTGAATACATTGAGACGAAGGCGTAGATATTAATATAAAAAATACTGATTTCATGGATCGCTTGGATGTTCTAGTTCGATAATTAGCTCAATGTTTAGTAGCAAATATTAGAGGCTCCATTCGAGTATCTAAAGAATCGTTGAGTTTGAGATACTTCCATTATCTATTTTTCCGTCGCCTACACTGTATGCGTGGGTTCCGTCAAATTAAATCAAATTATCAATCGTGGAATTACTACGTTAACTATTATCATAAACGTTTCTATAGGTATCTATATTCTACGAATAACTAAATTATTCATAGAAATAGAGTACAATAAAGAAAAAATTAGTCATGTGTCAAACAAGTTTCTGTCTAAACTCAGTGCGAGCCCACGCACCGCCTAGCTCGCTCAGCTTTATCGTATGCAACTGACGCATACAATTTATTGCGGTGACGTATTCAATCTATTTTATCCTTGATTGAAATAAAAATACACAGGAATGCCTAAAGAAATCATACGAAAATATCCTTGGAAATTTCGTGAGTTTCCCCGAGTGTATGAAGCGAGCATTGTCTAATATATGTATATATGAATCGATATCATTATCATTGTCATTGTTTGTCTCTATTAAACGCTTATTGGACAAGCATTTTAATTTAAAACATTTTTTTTTATAATTTACTACGCAGGAAAAATAACGACCGACTGCTCGATATGACGAATTACTGCGTACGATATCAATTAGTCATTTCGATTACTTCTCGTTACTCAATAGCGTGCAGAGAATCACAATGAGACGAATATGGAGTCAACATACTTAACAGTATTTATGCATTAAAGGCATTCGTATGTAACATTAAATAATTTGCATCGTCCTTTAATGTTTCTTTGGAAACAAAAAGGTGTTTTTTTGTTTATTCACGAAGTTATAGACGGTTTAAAGGGTAGCTATCATAGAACAGAACATATTTGATAGGTGTCTAAATATTGCTAACGACATTTCCAAGATATGTTTGCATATAAATAAATTCTGAACAATAACACTTGGACCGTCGGTAATTTCACCTGCTCGGTGGTAGATCTACCTTTGTCGTTTCCCTGACAACAAAAACTGTAAAGTATTTGGAAACTATATTATACGCCTAAAAAACGATATTAATTATTAACTTATATTCAATGTGCTCCATATTCGAACACGCTTAAAAAATGCGATGTAAAGTCGGGGAAGTCAAATCGAAAAGCAATTAATACCGACTGAATTTTTCGCTGGATTTTTCCAATGGGTCACAGTCCCACTCGGCTTTTCTTTTTTTTCCTACCTATACTGATAGCGATAGCCTTGAGAGGCTATTTCAGCTTCGCCCTAACATTTAGGTGAGCTCACGGGGATCAAACCGGAGTGTTGCTGACACTGGCCCTAGCAAGAACAGTGCTTCGCAGAATCTACCACCGGATCGGAAACGCGACCCACTGAGAAGATCGGGCGAGAAATTCAGTGGGCCGTGTCTATGGGTTAATTCGCTCGTCGAGCCCTTCGTCGCAAATGAAGGGTTCGATGAGGATGGTAACCGGCATCCCATTCGGTGTTAAATTGCAGTCAAACGCAGCTCTTGCTAGGGCAGACGTTAGCAAATTCTTTCAGGGTAAGCCTCTCAAGGCTACCGCCATAAAAGTACTATTTACAGTAGCTTAGTTTAAAAAAAATCTTCAAAACATACATAATTTAATTTTAGTAGGAAAGAAATTAAATTGTTTTTGTGTACGATGTTAGCTCCATGTGAATAAACAGGCCGACACGTAAGACGCTCGCGCCGCAGTAACTCATGTAGCGCTATCGAACTCCGTAAGCTTCTAAGAACGCGATACCAGTTAGTGAAATATTTATTAACTGTATCAAGTTCTTAAGGCGTAAATATAGCGCATCCATGAAGCATCTTGTTTCGCTTTGAATCGCGTGCTTTTTAATTATTGCTTTGCATTTAAAATATTGCACACCGTCGATGGAAGGGCCCGTGTAATGTTAGAGCACCAGCTCTCCGTTACTTAGTTCAATAAATTCCAATACAATAATATCAGTTCAACCAATGATGTTATAGTAGTCTTTTTACTATAACATCATTGAGTTCAACTCTAAACGAATGATGTTCGATGGAGTGCAATATCTATATTGCCCTTTATTCCCTATGATTAAGATAACTATTTATCTATATATATAAAAATGAATTACTGTTCGTTAGTCTCGCTGAAACTCGAGAACGGCTGGACCGATTTGGCTAATTTTGGTCTTTAATTATTTGTGGAAGTCCAGAGAAGGTTTAAAAGATAGTAAAAATATGAAAATGCTCGGGATTAAATAAAAATTACAATTTTGTTTTCCCTTTGATGTGTCCCCCGTCGGACGGATTCCTTTTGTTTGTTCTAAGTTTATTTTATACAAAAGCTTAGATCTTTTATTTATCGATTGAGGCACTACGAAGTCTTCCGGGTCATCTAGTTATTAATAATAAATGAAGCTGAAATTATACTCAAGTTTTTCAGAATCATTGAATTAACTTAATCATGTAAAACTGCGTGCTGTTTTTTTTTTTGTTTTCATTAATACTACATAATTCATTTACTACCGAGTATTAGACAGTAGATAGAAGACATATACATACATTGGTTCTGTAAAAAAATTTTGCTGATGATATGAGCTCTCTTGAGACGCGTGCGAGTTCTAAGTCTCAGCTTTTTATAATTGTGTAATCATAATTTTTAAGCTGCTGATTGTTCGGCTGAGTGGATGACATGGGCTTGCAAAACCATAGAACTAGACGTAGGGCGGGTATCGCGGACTGTATCAGCACGAGAAATGCAACCGAGGAATTATCTGATCCTTCCCATAACTTACGTTAAAATACTAAAATTGCTTTCGAGAAATCTTTTACTGAGATCTTCACGCGCTCAACGCTTATTATATTCCATTATGATACCAATAATAGCAGAACATGACCGTTTCCTTTGTGCTGAATTTATCAGCATATCTAAATTAAAAGCACTTAACCAGATTCTAATTAAAGGCGTATTTATTATTGATAATAACAGTTATATTAACTCACTGCGGATATTAAATGATGTCCACGGCTGTTAGCTATCTACATAAAAGATGTTATTATTATTATTATGGTAAGATTACAGGACTTAATAATTTGACATAAAAATTTAAATTATTACCTTGCGTTTACTATTAGTAGACATAAGAAATTGTACCGAACCTCAAAAAAGGGCTCTAGTGCTGCTCCACACTATAACAAACATTGCTTCCTCTCTTTTTCTAAAAGTTGTTCTAGTAATAATATTCATTCATGAAAGGTACTTGTGAATACACAAACAAAAACCTGGTACTTCAAAAACCATTTTTATTCCTTCATTATCCAAAGCTAAATCTGCCGTCACAAAATATAAAGTTATAAACCGGTAATGTGACACTTCAATCCGGAGATACGACAAGTCATCGTCTATTATTGCTTATTCGCAGCGATATCTTGATAATGGACCCCACTTGACTTTTGCCATGTCATTTAGAAAGAATATTTTACAATCTCCAACGGACCGTTTCCCATTTTCTTGAACGCCCTTAGGCAATAAATTCGCTGATATTTAAGTTGGATTTCCGATCGGTTTATTTCAACATTTAAGTTGGATCACGAATGCTTTCTGTGGAGAACACGAGAACTGTTTTATGTGAACGATCGCTTGCAATGTTCCTGTAACTGGACCACCGGCATATACTTTCGGAAGGGATTGGAAATTAGATTAAATAATGATTAAATTGCGCTAGAACACACATCCGTCCACAATAAAGCCGTTTAGAAAGTTATTATTCGTGAATGATTTCTTTTAATGTATACAACATTTAATTTATTACTTCATCACGAAAACCTTCATAATGAGAATATCACTAATTATATTTCAAATCAAATTTTGCGTTCTTACTTCTTATTGAACTCGTCTTGATGTTGTATTTTTCTTTCAGACGTAATAGTTGACACTGTAAGTACCTATTTATTATGTTGAATAAGTACTTATTTAGTACAATATGTTATTATTATTATGGTCGATGGGCAAACCAGCTCTCGGCCTTTCTGGTATTAAGTGGTTATTGTAATATATGTTCATAAAGTCACAGCGAAACTTAGCCGGGACAAATATATAGCCACATAAATATATGTAGTATATTCATAAATATTTACATAATATAGTAATATGGTTTTTTTTAAAGTACTTGAGTCTTATGTTTTAGCTTTAGTTTTGTTGTACACTTTTCCAACTTCAATAACCTATGTTCTACTGACTAAATTCTGGGAGAAAACTCATTCGATGCTAAGCTCGACTTTTTTGAATACAGTTTAAATTGTGCCTTTTGAAATATCACGAGTATACAATAAAGAGTAAAGAAACTAATTATGGCCGAATATATAAATTAATACTAAAGGCATGTTGCAGGCGTTTAGTCATTTATATCCGAGATAGGAAAATTAGCAAGGATATTGCTCCGATTGATGTAAGGAAGTAATACTTAGCAACAACTCGATGGTTTTATAAGTGCTCATGAAAGTCCCGACAAAGCCATAGGTATCTGTTGCTTCAAATTTTACTCCCCCCATAATAGCAGACGTTTGGTAATAGGAAATTAACTGTACGGGCTTAAACAAACTCTATTCCAAAATTACGGACTCTTTATTTTATTGCTTAGATGGGTGGACGAGCTCACACCCCACTTGGTGTTAAGTGTTTACTGGAGCCCGTAGACATTTATAACGTAAATGCGCCACCCAACTTGAGATGTAAGTTCTAAGGTCTCAGTCTAGTTACAACGGCTGCCCCACCCTTCAAGCCGAAACGCATTACTGCTTCACGGCAGAAATAGGCGGGGTGGTGGTACCTACCCGTGCGGACTCACAAGAGGTCATACCTACCAGTATAAATACCTACCACCTACAACCAGAACCGTAGACATAAATAAAAGCACTTTTAGGGATTAATTTCGCGTGTATAGTTATTATACTACACAAATTATAATTTTTCGGGTTTGATTTTTATTAAACGATGTTATTCCTTCACCGTGGAAGTCAATCGTGAACATTTGCTAAGTACGTATTTCATTAGAAAAATTGGTAGCCGCCTGCGGGATTCGGACACCGTTGCATCGCTAGATACGAGTGCACCAGGCGTCTTATCCTTTAAGCCACGACGACTTCAAAAGTGCAATTTTTTTTTGTTATTGCTTAGATGGATTGACGAGCTCACAGCCCACCTGGTGTTAAGTAGCTACTGGAGCCCATAGACATCTACAACGTAAATGCGCCACCCACCTCGAGATATAAGTTCTAAGGTCTCAGTATAGTTACAACGGCTACCCCACCCTTCGAACCGAAACGCATTACTGCTTCACAGCGGAAATAGGCGGGGTGGTGGCACCTACCCGTGCGGATTCCCAAGAGGTCCTACGACCAGTGGCAATTTTAGTTTTACATTTTATAAAGTTTTTTTTTAAATGATTTATAATTTACGTAGTCACTTACTTAACAAATATTTTCCGTAGTCTAATTAATAACAGCTGCAGAAGGAATCGTTATCGTTAAAATTTTCCAAAACCTCATCAACTGTAACAATGAATCCGGAGCGCAAATAACCAAATACAAAATTAAATAAAGATAAAAATCGTATCGTATTTGTATTTATACAAAATTTTCCTAAGACTGAACAACTTATTCTGTTTAAATAACCAGCCATCGTCTTCAAAATGTAGGTACATATAAAATGACAGGCAAAAAATGTTTACTTTTCTTACAGAATCATGTTACAATACAAACATTGGCCCGTGTTCAAGTACTGTGTAAACTGTATATACTACGAACATAAACATTTGCAGAGAAATTATATTGATGAAAGTTTTATAATCTCAATTTTGAATTAATAAGTTAAAATGAATCGAAACTATACATGCAAAAACGCAAATACCCGGAATCTGATTGAAAGTTGACGCTTGAAAGTTTTATAAATATAAAACTGCGGATGTTATAAATACAGATGTGCCTAATTAAATAATGATTTTTGTAAAGCAATTCGGCCGGAAGGCGAAAATAAATATTCTCGAACGCGAATAATCGGACAATGCAATAAAACATATCGTCAGTTAATTCGTTAAGATAATCGGGTCAAAAATAAATTAAATGTTTTTGAGAATATTTTTGTTGTGGTACAGAAAAAAAAAAAAAGCTGCTCAACTTCACAACTTACTCTTTGGTAGAACTAAGTTCTCACAACTTATTCTTTAGTGTACAGAACTAAGTTCTAAGTTTCGATCGGTCCGGCGCGGCGTATCTGGCGGATCATCGGCCAAGAATTATTTTTTTATTTAATTAAGAATTAATTTTTTTACTGGTGGTAGGACCTCTTGTGAGTTCGCACGGGTAGGTACCACCATCCTGCCTATTTCTACCGTGAATGCGTTTCGGTTTGAAAGGTGGGGCAGTCGTTGTAACTATACTGAGATCTTAGAACTTATATCTCAAGGTGGGTGGCGCATTACGTTGTAGATGTCTATGGGCTCCGGTAACCATTTAAGATCAGGTGGGCTGTCAGCTCGTTCACCCATCTAAGCTAAAAAAAAAAAATTATACCAGTCGCTTAGGTATTGTATTTGTTACTAAATTTACAGCTACCACTGAAATGTCGAGACCGAGAAAGATATCTATAAGTTCTTATCGTATTGTCACCGGTCTTTAATACGCGTGCAAATTTTCGTGTTAATCGAACTTCCTGAACTTTGTGAAAATTACATTGTAAGATTCCACTGCATAGATACAAGTCAGGCTAAGAGAAACGTGTAAAAATATCTGGCACATGTATTGTGGTCAATCTGGTTTACAATCAGCGTCATCTTTGTTAAACTGTACGCAGGATGCCGCTGGGTCTCGTGCACAAATTTCGTTACATTTAAATTTATATAACGACATTAGCATTAAGAGGAGGCCTTCTCCTGAAAGAAACTGCGTGACCATGCATCACTCGTGACGCGCGATTACACACGTGCTCTTTATTACTTCAATACTGACGTCACATTAATTCAACCATTCCGTGAAAGTAACCAGTTTTAAAATAAGCAATTACCGTAACGCCAATCGAGTTCTCTCGTGTCCTTCTTAACCTTTTCGTGGCTCGCGTGTCATCAACCCGACTACTTACAAGTACCGTACGAAGTACTTAAGTGTTATATAATTTAAGAAAAATTATTTGTCGCAAAAGCTGTATTTATTTTTGGTTACATCCAACTGTTGTTGACAGTCAATCGTTGTCATTTTAATCTCAACAAGCCAGCGGGTGTTTCTTTGCAAAAAAATTATAATAATAGGAGATCGAGACAAATGTTATAAGATGTTTATCCATACAGAGCACCTCTCAACAATCATTCATATTCGTGACTATTACAATAATGCCTAGATCACATACCGCTCCATGACCAGTTATTAAAAAATACTTAAGCGAACATCGTTGAGTGCCGATTAAAATATGAATACATTCAGTTATGCTAAGCCTTTGGTTATTATCATACTTAATTCGAATTCTATTTTTTTTTCAGTGTGGAGAATGAGATGGACCCATATATTTTATGAGGCCGTCAGCGCAAAAGTGGCCTAACCCACAATTCATATTCAGGCTTATGTATTCCGATTTATTTAGAACATAATAAATTTAGATGCAAAATCGGCCTATCCCTAGTTTCAATCCATAGATAACAGATGACTTTGTAAACATTATTTTATCGCGTATTTTTTTTTGCCTACGAAGTATTGTAAAGCTAAATTGGAACCTCATTACCTCCATACTAATTATGTTAAGCTTAGGCCAGTTTTGCGCTGACGGCCTCATATGAACCAGTGGCAGTGGAAAAATCTGGACTCATGATAATAATGATAATCTATAAATAATAATAAATAAATAAATAAATATTTACTAACAATCACGCCACGTTAACTGGTCCCGTGATAAGTTCGTAAAGAACTTGTGTTACAGGTACCAGATAACGGATATAAATGTAAGATTTTTATTATACACATACATATATTTAATATACATCCATAACCCTGGAAAATACATTTATATTTATCATACAAATATCTTCCCTTGGCGGGATTCGAACCCGCGACTCCCTTGTGTAGTGACCATGTCACTTACCACTACACCAGACGGCCGTTGTTCTATGATGATAGTGATGATGATCCGAGGATCTAATACTGATCGCAGTTCACACTTATTCACAGTAATCAGTGTTCTCGTTTTCAGGAAGAAGTCAAACAGAAAGTTGTTCATCGCCTTTGCTCGCAATGCTTTAAAGCAAGGGAAATTGAGGCATAAATCAATACAAATTGGCTGACCCAGTGAGAAAGGTTTGCGGTTTAAAGGTCAAAATATACACCTTGAGTTTATAGGGATTCAAAAATGCAAATATCTGATATCGCCATTTTAATTTAATATAATTGTATGATACTTCTATAATCACAGATTTTGCCAAGACTACACTATAGACAAATAATATTAAAGATAAATAATATTAACCTATTTTCGATTTGACCACAGACTTTATGCATGAACTAAAGTTTGACAAACAACAAAGAGTATATATACATATATGTCTGTGTGTCAAAACCATGGCGCTGTGTGTAATGTTTTCTTTATTGATTTAATGTATCTTTTATGCATTATTTTTAAAAAATATTAGGATTGTGCACTTCTTCTCTATAGTCTCTATAAGCGTGGAAAATTTCATACTCCTCCGTCCGCGCAATTTTCGTAAAAAGAGATACAAAGTTTTTGCTTCACGTATTAATATATAAATTGTTTATTTAGGATAATGTACATACTTAAATTGTAAAAAAAACATGCTTTTTCTGCATTTCTACATACTACTGGATAAAAACCTTGAAGTTTGCTAAGAATAATTATCTTCTGAGCAGACTATTCATAAGAGAAAGAACCACTCAAGCCATAAATCAAGTAACTTCTCTTCCATCACTTTTCCTTTACTTCATAGACGGACGCTTTATGTTGAGGTTATCTATCTCCTTTGAAATTTGTCCGCTTATATGCAAAAAGTATAGAGGAGTAAATAAGTACCTGCCGACATTTAACACATGCATGTGGCATTTATGATTTTATAGAACTCCATCTAGGGACGTGATCTGTGCTCTAAGAAATATAGAATATTTTAATCATGGGGCTAAAAATTTAGTAAAAACACTTTTATTTATTGGTGAGACCTTAGAACTCATATCTCAAGGTAGTTGGGGGCATTAACGTTGTAGATTTCTATGGGCTCCGGTGACCACTTAACACCAGGTGGACCGTGAGTTCGTCCACCCACTTAATCAATAAAAAAAAACTAAAAAATGGTGAGTAAGGCACATTGCCGCACACGGATAGCAACCATGCTTCCAGCTTATTGTGTGTGAAACCTGCCATACAATACGATTGAGACATCGACCTCATATGACAGGGATGTCAACACAAAAGAACATGTAAGGGCTACAGTAACACGTAAATCATGCGCTTGTCGATCTAAAAATATCAACGTTACCTCAACAACTAATCCTTTACTGAAGCAACTATATCGCTACAGTTGAACATTAAAAATATTTAGAACGTTTACAGAATGTTACAAATGTAGTTCCCATACAGGAGAATTTAATTTAAAATTCATCTTTAGCAGCCCTATTACGGTACAGCTTACGATGTTTAACAAAGCCATTCATCTGTCTGAGTGCAATGTCAGAGAATCTTATTGACAGACCGATCAATAGCGAATCCTTGTTCGATTCAAATGCCCGACTTATGGTTTATTGTAAGAGTTTCCAGGAGAAGTTTTTGTCGTGACTCATTTTCCGGTGAACGTTTTCCATATTTTTTTTATTGCTTAGATGAGCGGACGAGCTCACAGCCCAGCTGGTGTTATGTGGTTACTGGAGCCCATAGCCATCTACGACGTAAATGCGCCACCCACCTTGAGATATAAGTTCTAAGGTCTCAGTATAGTTAAAACGGCTACCCCACCCTTCAAAGCGAAACGCCTTACTGCTTAACGGTAGAAATAGGCGGGGTGGGGGTATCTACCTGTGCGGACTCACAAGAGGTCCTACTACCAGTAATAATTACAGTATTACATTCTATAGCACCAAAAGTGATCTGCTATTTCCATTACAATTTCCCAAAGTAAAGTAAAATAAAGTCTACTAAAGTAATACGTAAATCTCTCGTGTCCACGATATCGAATGCCAATGGGCGTTCGACCCGACATCATAATCAAAGTTCATAACGACCGTGGCAGTGACAAAGCACGGTATCGAGACGGCGCGCGCCGGCCGACCTCATATGAATCGCAACACCATGACTGATGCCTTATATATTAACCAACAACAATCGTATTCAGATCTTAAAGGAATTCTGATCGGACTCGTCGATGAGATTGGATGAATTGCTATACTGCATTGATATAAAAAGCACATTATCATTTCACTGCAATGAATGCTAAGAATAGTTTAGCACTGATGCAAAAATAATATATCGGAGTAATATTTCTGAAATCATTAAACTAATTGCAACTAATTCTAATAAAAATAATATAATAAACAATTGATCTTTTTTTATGATTGAAAGATTACTGGCGGCCCGGAGGCCTTTCCAGTTTCACCAGGACAGCTAGGCTAGCAAAGGCTCAGCCAGGAGGGGTGGGATTTGCCTGCCCGAGCGCCTCCGAAGGAGACCTAACAACTCAAGAGCAATTGCTTCGCGAATGAATCTCCTACCGGATCGGAATCGTGACCCGCTGAGAAGATCCGGCGAGCCAATGGCTCTATCTACCAATTCGAACTAAACTAATATGTTTAAATCAATACACGTAAAAAGTTAGGAAAGTTTGATATTGTTAAAAGAAATTTTAACCGATCTTAATCTGTAGACATGGTTATGAGTAATAAAGTCAACGTATTATTAATAGCTTCCTATTATCATAATTTATGAACGATTATGTAATAGGGTATGTAATTATGCGCTGTTTAAACTCAATTTAAATATCGTAATACAATTACTTTAAACATTGAGGAAACGTCAACGTACGGTAGCGGGCGCGGGCGAAGGGCTTGCATAATGGCCGGCTGATAGCCGCCGGAGCCGGGCCGCACATTGACAGACGCGGACGCTGTTAGACCGTGTTCACACATCGCCGGTGCAACCTGCCAATTACCGAGATGTACAACCCCCATGCAAACACACTTTCCCCGTTGGGAGTCGGCGCATTGAATTTTAAATTGCAAACGAGATGGTAATTAGTGAAAACAACCGCTAAAAGTCTCCGTTAAATGCCACAGGGGGACCCGTACGGAAATTAGGAACAAATCTCGTCTTCACTCTTACTTTCGTTTGTATAACGAATTACATAAAACATGTACGAAAAATATTTAAAGCATTTATTGTTTGATTTGCACCGGCTGAAGCGATTCGCTCCGAATCGTAAAATCTTTTAAAAGTGATCGATTGTGACACACCAGATCAAAATAGTCTCTCATATTTCAAGTTATCTTAGAACTGATAATCATATGCGTGCCTGTAGCGAGCCACTTATGCAACTTGGATACCGATAAAATATTGCGAACTCATAAGCGGCCGGCAAAGGCGCAACGTAGCAGGCACCACCAGGAGATGAAACTTCAGATAGAGTTAATCTAATAAGTTAGATCTGAAGCGAGACGTCGGCCGAAGTTATAACTTACGGTTGAGAAGCCAGAGGTTAATTAAAAACAGCAACTTCATTCGACATATCTCGAGTGTAGCTTTATTTAAATCATCCCGTTCGTCTCGTATCAATTGATCGTATACAATTTATGTGTCTTGACGTTCATTAATTTGTCATTAGTGGATATAACTCACAGACACCAAAACCACTATTATTCACCATAACGCATAATTTGAGAACCAAAGCAAATAATACATTTAAAAAAATCGCATACATAAAATTTAAGAATCCATTGTGTGAATTAAGAATACTATCTTGGTATAAAATGATCTTGGATTAAAATCGTCTGTTCTAAAAACAACAAAAGGTGCTACGCCACTAAATTAATTTTACTAAATATTGTTATTTATTTAAATGAAAACTACAATTATTTCATACAGGTGTATACACAGGCATAAACAGAAATTATACTAAATAAATATAAATAAAAACAAACGTATATGTTTCTCCTATATATATTCCTAAGCCGATTATCTCATATATCCAATCATAATGAAACATGGTACAGTTGTTGTTGGCATTTTAAAGAAGGTTTCAGCTGTTCATGATACTCATTTCAAGCTGTTCATATTAGTTTTTATTCTTTTCGAAAATGGAGTAAAATGGACTAATGCCATAGACAGACCCTCTGTCAACCTTACCACCTCGCCCGGTTATGCTGGCATAACCCTCTAGGCTACCAGCATAGGCAGCTTAGAGTATACATAAGCAAGCTAGTTTATGTATACTCTAAGATAGGCAGTAAGTAAAAAAATCTTACCATGTCTCAAAATAATTTTATTTTGGAGACTAGAACACAAATGGTATTTGGGTTTTCCGGCGGGAATGCGAAACAGTGTGAATTGTTTTTTTTTTTCTTGTTAATTTTGTATTTCTTCCAGTTTATATGTGCAATAACGGTGTTTTATTAATCGTTTAGCATCTTCTGAAAGTGCAGAAATGTGGGACTATGAAAGAAATCCGGTTGACGTGGATTATTCCAAAATGTCCACTATAGTCTCAGTAAATAATTGCCATTTTACTGAGCCTTTATTTCATCCCAATTTATTACAGTCTCAAATAAATCAACATCATCTCATTTCACTGCACGTCATTTTCTATATAACAGAATATGTATGTAGATAATAATGTAGAAGTGTAGATTTTAAACTGGAGACTGGCAACAATTGCGTCGGAAAAAACTAATTTAAAAAAAACGAGGAGAAATTATATTTGGAAGGCAGATAATGTATTTCACCAAAGGTCCTCTGAGTTTCAATAATCGAGTGAACATTTTCGGACACTTTCAACGACTACAGACTAAATCAAAAGAAGTAAGAGGTTTTTTTCGTAATATTTTACACAGACGAAATCCGAATGCTCACAGATTTATTGTCTGATTTATTGTAGCTTCCAATAATACTGTTTCACCGCTGTTAACTCCAGTCGAACGGCACCTTAACGAAGTGGGTGACGCAATTTTTGCCTTTGACTAATTTTAAGGCATCGATTTTATTGGCGGGTTTTTTATTCGCACCCGACCTCTAATCAGTGTTACCAAATTAAAAATTCAAACCTTCTATTTAACTTCTTTTTTCCATCACACAGATCTTTTGTGAATTGACTTCTATTAACTTTGTTCCGTCACGTATAATTCAATATCAGTGTGATTTCGATATTTATAAATAGTTCAGTTATTAAATCTTAAATCTTAAGCACTCTCAAGTTAAAATAATCAATTTCCATAATTATTCATACGCAAAAGCATTTGGTAAGGATGGAAACTGTCTGCACCGATCTATAAATTGTTCTCGCTCTCCGTATCACAAACAAATATCGATTAAGCTGATGCTCGCGGTCACGTCGCAATACCATTGCAATTATATTTTAATAGTATGAAATACAGTGGAGTGCTGTGAACGGGGCACTTGAATGCAAACAATATGAATTCACGTTTGTATAACTACACATTACGTGTTTCGAGTTGTGAAATATACATCTACAATATAATAAAACTAACAGAACAATGTTTGTACATTCAATATATCCACAATGAAAAAGTTGCGATATAGTATTATCCTGCAAAATCAATGTTGCTTTGGTAACGAAGCTAATGCTACCTAAACGATCATTTATTCAATTCAAAATTGTATGAATACACCCAAAATTTGTGTACATCTTATCTTGCCATCATAACTATTGGCGCCAGAGGCTTCTCAATAAAATCATATCTTACTGGTGGTGATGTGAGTCCGCGCGGGTAGGTATCACCGCCCTGCCTATTTCTGCCTTGAAGCAGTAATGCGTTTCGGTTTGAAGGGTGGGACAGCCGTTGTAACTATACTTGAGACCTTAGAACTTATATCTCAAGGTGGGTGGCGCTTTTACGTTGTAGATGTCTATGGGCTCCAGTAACCACCTAACACCAGGTGGGCTGTAAGCTTGTCCATTAAAGCTATAAAAAAAAAAACACAAGTAACTTCAATCACGTGCATTCGTAATATTTAGTCTAATGAGGGTGACACCGCAAGATACAAATAGTGTTGGATAGAAATCGAGGTAGGAGTACTTCGTGTACCTACCTATTCTTTGATAAGCCTCTAGGGGCAACGAAATGATTGCGTACAGAGGCTTACTCTGTAACGAGGGCTTTTCTTCTAACGCCGCGTAACATGCCATAAACCCTTTATCGCAGAAAAAAAATCGTAAGAACGTAAATTTATTATGTCCCATTCTGTTTGCGTAACGAATCAGAGCATCAACAAAAAAATGGTTTCAAAAATTATAAAAAGAACAGTATTTTAAATTGGGAATTGAGTAATATTGTATTTACTGACACCGAATGAGTTAATGAAGAAAATTATAATAGACAGTACTTGTATTAAAATTTACATTTCAATCGCTCAAAAAAGGTTCTAATAAAAGTAGTAATAAGATTCTCCCAACGTCTGTCCACCACGTGCAAAAGCTTATCCACGTCTTTTTTCCGGGGCACGATGGGATATTCCGTCCCTTTCCTGTGAACAATGACGTCATTATGCAATATAATGCATTCTTTGTCATACGTAAACTAATGTGTGCTATTTCATTATTCCTGAACAGATTTGAATATTCTTGGTCATCTGTCGCGTTTAACATCCTCCGTTTTTTATTACCTAATAAAAAAAAATTGCCATTATTTTTTACTAACCATTATAATACTATGTTATATTATAAATAACATTGAAGTTACTCTTGATGTTCTGTCAATCAACGTTTGGTGGAATCTGTTACGGTCAAAGATCTAACCATGTAGCGTAATCAATGAGCCATATAGGTATGTAACAAATACCCCAAACACATTCTAACATCGCTAACCTACTTGTTTATGTCAATCTTATTATAGTAAATCTTAGGTGATATCAGATAAATCAGGATGTTCGAAATAAAATAAAATATATAAATTGATGCGTACGATTTTGTTCTGAATAAAATCTAAATGAAATTATAGAAATCAAAATTAACGACGTTGTAAATTTTAGATTTTTGAACAATCACAAAAAATTCGGATGGTGGGACAGCTATTATACGATTGAGACATCGACCTCACGCTGGACGAAGAATGATTGAAGTTGTGACGCTTATAGGACTCGGTAATCACTTAACACCAAGTGGATCATGAGGTGGCTCACTCAGACAACTCAAAAAAGGCCCGCAATACGACCTTCTACCGGAGTTTAACAAAGAAGAAATATTGAGGAAAGAAGGAAATAAAAATAGACAAACTTGTGAATGGTTTTAAACAAACGAGAACATCTACATTATGTAACTGGTGTTTAACATATTTAACTTTATCGGGATTTTTTTCCCTATCTAGTCGCTGGTATCCTAAGGGGCTATTGTAGCTTCTCGCAGACGGGTAGGTGAGATCATGGGCCCAAACTGAGATTGCTAACACTAGCCCTAGCAAGAGTAGTGCTTCGCAGAATCTACCAACGGATCGGAATCGCGACCCACTGACGAGATTCGGCAAGAAAATCAGTGGGCTGTGTCTATTAGTTGGACGAAGACGATGACCAATGCTTGAAGAGCCTAAAAGCACCGAGAGTGGATCCGTGGGATCCGACAAGACAGTTTTCGGGCGACGGAGGTTTTGCGTTTCCTCGTCGCCTGAAAAATCGGGAAATATCGAATACTCCTTAAAATAAAAAACCATGGTTAGAACCTGAACCATATTCAAATTTGTAAGCTACCTAATCATAAATAAATGCACACCTCGATGTTAGTTTCAAGTTTTATTTGCATATTTTAAAATCTACAACAACAATATTGGAAATTCATGTTACTGACAATAAAAAATACTAAACTATGCAAATGCGTGAGAACGATTTGCTCAACGAGTAAACACGAAATATTTATTTCAATAAACCGTAACTAATTCAACACACACACATCTATTACAGGTCATGTAAGAATGTGTGCCTTGACACAGTCAGAAAGCGCAGTTCAGACCACAGCACCCACAATTCTCATTTGAAGTTGTTCGTGTATACTGTAGGATTAATCAGAGAATCAGAAAAGGAGAAAATTGTTGATTTTGATACTCGTTCGATCGTGATTATCCCATAAAACAAAAAAATAATAATAAATACATATTAAATATAAAATAAAACAGTAACAATTTTTGTATGTTTGTCACTGTCTTTGTTCACTATAGAACTTATTAAGTGGTATCTTCTTGCAATGTCGTATTTATTTCATAATTATACGCCCCGAATTGAGGAACATATTCTTCCTTTTGATTTGTAATCAAAGCGAAGAGGAAAATATTTGTAAATTTTAATGTGCGTATAAAATCATGGTTGCACGCTTGTATAAAACAAACGAACATGCTAGTAATAACATCAAAGTCAAAACAAAACAAAGTCAAAACATCGCTTGAAAAGTGGGTCGGTGTGCCTCTGAAATAGTTTCACTTCTGATCGGTTTGAAAATTAATTTTTGCGAGGTGAAGGACCGTATTGCGTGCTGCGCTGCGTTCGCATGCGAGATCAATTCGAGATTCGATTCCGGTACTCTCGACACGAGCCCATCAATTTCGGGACACATTCGGACTTCGAAGAATTTTCCCCGGAATCGAAGTCTGTGATGTGTATTCGACACGCAGCCGTTAATACAACGGCCTTCCATGGAACAAGGTACAACGCGCTTATGGAATAATTATTGTAAAACACGATACTCCAATGCATCGTGCATATAAATATTACGAAATACAAATAAAATAAAAAAGGCTAAACTGTTTACTGGTACTTTGGTTAAGCTATTAGTTTTTGCATTCCCGCGGGGGTTCGCCCGCCTGTTTTTGCATTATGTTTAAAACGCCGACAGCCGTAATTCGAAAGTGATTGAGACTCAAATTCAAATTCAAATTCAAAATCATTTATTTCAACTTAGATGTCAGTATAACACACTTGTTGAATATCAAAATATAAATAACAATGTTAACTCTACCACCGGTTCCAAAAAAAGCCACAGTCCTGAGAAGAACCGACGAAACAAACTCGGCGGGCTTTTTGTTTGTTTTTTCTCAAATACTTTCTTTTTTTCACTTCCTCATGTCCAAAGGTATCATATAAGGTATTAGGAATTAATTTAATTCATTCAGTCATAGGAATTACGATTCCTATGACATTCCAAATCCGCTTGGCCAGATACGCCACGATGAAGTAAAAATAAGCTATCATATAATTGTCATAAAAACAGTTGTGTTTTTGTGGGTTTCTGCGACTCCTACACACAAAGAAAGTTTAAAATGTGTGGGCCTTTTTTCCATCTTCGTGAACATAAATTAAATGAACGAAATCGATTGCCATATTTCAGCCTACGATCAAAACACAGCATGACTATCGGCATGCTCGTAATCTCGAGTGAAAACTTAAATCGCATTCATCATAATAAAACTTCCTCGTCGTGTTATGTCAATAGTATTTTAGAAATTAGTACCGGCGAATGTTGCCAAACGTTTTTTTTTTTGCACGAGATCCCATCTCGTTTTCAACGTTTTATTGGCCCATTCATCAACACTCGAAAATCGACGATGACTGATATCTTCCGGAACGACTTGATTAAAGTGTCGTAAAATAAATGAGACAAGTAAGCCGTTAAGGTAGATCAATATTTGATTGGCTATTGGTGCTGCTTGTTGTGAAGCGGAGAACAGATATCTAGATAAAAGACGAAACTATTATAATAAATTGTTTTAAACAAAAGCTTTTACGCAGCTGCGAGTGCGGTGTAATATTCCATTCGATTCATATCGGGAAACCCCGCTGCGGCTATCTCAAATATATTCGGTGTTATGGCACTATTACTGTCTAAATTCTGCTACTGTACATCAAACTTAAGCACAACGTATCATCATAAACATACAGTCACGGAAAAATATTTCGATCGTTCAAACTAAAAAATAGCGTAGGTTTTAACAAAATTAATGGGGCAATGGTGTCTTAAAACCAACTTTCGTTTTGAATTCACGAGTTTTATATTCATGTAATTATTAAAATTACGTTTCAAATCAAACATGTTCATTTTTGTATTACCAAAAAATGCATTTGTGTTGTAACCTTAGTAAATACTTTAAAACGAATTCGGGAAAGTAATGGTAGTAAATGTCACCCTCGTGCAGTTAAATTACAATTTCAAGAGTTTATTATTTGGATTTGATATCGAAAGAGCACTTAACCTGATTTATTGTTCGGAATAATTCTTTACTGCTCATTTACTGGATTAAATGAAAACTCCATAGTTTGTTTTGTTAATTTAAATTTGATATACTGATACTTGATATACTGATGTACTTACCCATTTAGCGGCAAAGCTATTGCATTAGAATACTGTTTAATTGGACTCTGAAAATCTGTTACAACTCTCAAAATCGTCTATGTACATTGAGAGGCAGGAAAAATTACATTACTTTGAAATATACCTGCATATATAATGATCTCAGAACACTTGAACCAATAGTGTACGGGTCCCAAATAAAAAACATTTTAGACGAGTGAGTTCTTTTGTATCTTTCGAGGTCATCGGTCATTATTATCAAACGTTTAAAGCAATAAAGGATTGATTGACATTTAGAGGTCGCGAGACCCCAATAAAGAAAAGATATCAATTCAGACTAAAAAACTCGAGAGCAATACAAAATAATGAAATTGTTGACTTTTCACGCATTCGATTGAAAATAAAAAAAACAAGAATCGCATTGTGTACATTAAAATTCGCAAAAGTGATAATAGCATCGTTTCATACAGACAGTTGAGAGACACATAAGAAAGTCATGTGTACACTTAAATTATATGTGTACCGTTAACATAATAACCCAGTGTTCGGATAAAAGGCGAGAAATTTGTAATTTTTAGCCGCGTGAGTAGCTTACGCGTGTCGATTATTCGGTTGGGACCATTAGTGACTGCGACTTAGAGAAGTAATTCGTGTTCATAGAACTAATAATACTTCTCTTGAAATAAATAACAGACTAGAATGACTATAAATAATTTAAAAAAAAACTATGGATAAAAATGCACAGGGCCAATAACCTTTGCCTTAGACGCCTTCAGCTCTAACACTAGGAGCAAGCAGGCTTAGGGACCCTGGTAACCGTACTCGGGCAACCTAACCCAAGCATCAGCTCGCTGAGTTTCTCGCCGGATCTTCTCAGCGGGCCGCGATTCCGATCCGGTAGTTCCATTCGCGAAGCTGCTGCTCTTGAGTTGATAGTTCTCCTTCGCGGAAGCACTCGGGCAGCTGTTAGCAAATCCCACCCCTCTTGGCTGAGCTTTTGCTCGCCCATCTGTCCTGGTGAAACTGGAACTTAAGTGGTTACTGGAGCCCATAAACATCTACAACGTTAATGCACCACCCACCTTGAGACATAAGTTCTAAGGTCTAAAGTATAGTTACAATGGCTGCCCCACCTTTCAAACCGAAACGCATTACTGCTTCATGGCAGAAATAAGCAGGGTGGTGGTATCTACCCGCGCGGACTCACAAATGGTCCCACCACCAGTAATAGAGGGACCAAGACCTAATAAGGTTCGCAGGATCTGCTGTATGTACTTACATACATATCCAGCTTTACCAATCATAGCATATTAGTATTGTTGTATTCATAGTTGCATTACTATAACTGTTGTTTTTTCTTATAATTGAGAGATTATACATGCTAAAAACATTAACATATAAACTTTGTTGGAAAATCTAAATATATAAATAAAATTCAAGCAGATTCATACAATAGAAGCTAAACCATTATTTTACAATTATAAATTTTTTTACTGACGAGATAAATAATAAAATTGCCTACCCTCATAGTCTTTGGTTAAGGGGATATTAAATCAAAAACCATTTAAAACGAGAACAGATCTGTATTTACATATATCTTTATATCCTATTCAAATATACGCATACGTTTACACGCTGCGGTTAGGCCACCCGTATTACTTTATGAACACATCTACAATGGCTTAAGTACGAACAAGTTAGATAAGAAAAAGGTCATTACAAATTTCTAAGAATACGTCTATTTTTTTACAATACTAATTAAATTACCTATTGAACTTAAATGTATTTAATAGTCAATTAAATTAACAGCACGCTAACTTCTAACGACATGAAAATCTATATATATAAAAATGAATTGCTGTTCGTTAGTCTCGCTAAAACTCGAGAAAGGGCTGGACCGATTTGGCTAGTTAATTTTGGTCCTGAATTATTTGTGGAAGTCCAGGGAAGGTTTAAAAGGTAGATATATTGGAAAATGCTCGGAATTAAATAAAAATAACAATTTTGTTTTCCCTCTGATGTGTCCCCCGTCGGACGGATTCATTTTGTTTGTTTTAGGTTTATTTTATAAAAAAGTTTAGGTCTTTTATTTATCGATTGAGACACTAGTCGAAGTCTGCCGGGTCAGCTAGTAATGAATAATATTAAAAGCAAGAAAAAAACCTCTTTCTAGAAATGTGCACATGATCATGACAAAGTGCCCTAACGCTTCTAACCTCACATGAATATATTAACTACACTGGAACTATGAAAGGAACATAAAATAGTTGGTGCTCGCATTATGCACGCCCCTACGATGATTCGAAAGGCGATAAATTTAATGCAGTGGACAGCAAAATTGTTGTTTTGACCGCACGACTTTGCAATGCTCCTATAAAAACTTAACGCTTTCATTTATTTTATGGCCTATTGACTGAATTCGTCTTGTACGCTGTGAGTAATCATATGTGATATTTAATATTGTGTCTTCTTTTTTATACGCAATAGGAAATACTATCAGGAATTTAAACAATTCGTAGTAATATCAACGAAATTCGTCAGAAAATAATATGGATATTCATCAAAAATTTGCGGTTGCTTACTCAGTTGATCTTGTATCCTTTTATACTTGCACTATCTTTCTTGCAGCAAGTACCCTTAACCGCGATGACATCATGACCAGTTATTTCGACGGTTTTTTTTTGTATTATTTGACAATTACTCCAGATACAAAAAAATCTGAACGCAACGATGATATTCATACTATTTTAGATTGTGTATTGAACATTATAATTTTTATGGAGAAATGAACATTCCTATTACCTTTATATTATATTGCCATAATGCATAATTGCAATATAATATTGCATATTATATTATATTGCATAAGACGAACCGACGAGGGACAAACACGTGCCCCCTCTGAACCCAGTTTTAAAAACTATTGAAGGTTTAATTGCATAAAATTGCCACATGTAGATATATAACCCAAGCTATATATTTATACCCAATCGATCGAGCTTACAATACGCCTTATTGCCACAGAAAAAGTACACAATATCTTGAAATATCAGTTCTTGTGTGTCTTATGCAATGAAGTATCGGAATAAATCCGGCATATAAGTGTTCCAGGTTGGTGTTGTATCTCCTAACACGGTCATCATCGGGAACGAAGCGAATGTACCCATTTCTTTGCGCAACGCCGTCTCACCAAAATAGGGCACATATCAATAAATCAGGTTGATTTTTATTTGAGTACGCCTCTTGTACTTATTTACTTTCAACTTTACTGAACAAAAGGTACTGAATTGAATTTCAAATTCTTTGGAGCCATGCTGTGAGCTGTAACAATTGTTCGAGCCTTTTGTGTCTTAAAATATTTTATTACAATTTATAACCGCATTAAATTGATATCCTCGTGTGATAAAAATGATGTCCGTTCAAAATAGTTACACTCTTACCTCGATTCTTAATTTCTTAAAACCTCAATTCTTAAATGTTACACGAATTTGAACAGACCGAATACAGTATCAGTATCAAACCCGCAAAAATTATAATTTGCGTAATTACTGGTGGTAGGACCTCTTGTGAGTCCACGCGGGTAAGTAACACCGCCCTGCCTATTTCTGCCGTGAAGCAGTAATGCGTTTCGGTCTGAAGGGTAGGGCAGCCGTTGTAACTATACTGAGATCTTAGAACTTATATCTCAAGGTGGGTCGCGCATTTACGTTGTAGATGTATATGGGCTCCAGTAACCACTTAACAGGTGGTAACTAGGTGGGCTGTGAGCTCGTCTAACCATCTAAGGAAAAAAAAATTCTCATCTAATCTAGATCTGACAAAAAACTTTTTAGTTGATGCTAACTCTTATTGATAAAACTTATCCTAGATAATTTTATTAAAATTCAAATTCAAAAATTAGATATCGTTCAAAGCGCTCGTTGAAAATCAAAATAAACTTCAGCTTATAATATTAATACTTCTTTCTAGAATACCATTGTAACTCAGCGAAAGGAAGATTATTATGAAGCATAATTAGAAAGTTCTAGAGACAATGTCCCTGCCAGACCTACGTTTACGCATCCGGAATATGATAAAATTTCTTATAAACCAATCTTATCTTTTCGGCTCGCTTTGTTTCCTTAACGGCATAACGCCCATCAGGAACACTTGCGAAGACTCCTTAAAAGAAAACCGGTAGAATGCGCACGAGAGTCCTCTGAAAATCGTGATTAAGCCAGCAAAATTTCTTCCCGTTTTGATTTTGATTATAAAGATTACAAAAAAATAAATGGCATAGATTTTTTTCACTGGCGTTATTGTAATCTTAGACGATTCCAACAGGATACTACTAGCTCACGAATACGCATTAAAATTCGGAGTATACGACCCTTCGAATCCTTACTACTTTTTTTTTTTTTATTGCTTAGATGAGTGGACGAGCTCACAGCCCACATGGTGTTAAGTGGTTACTGGAGCCCATGGACATCTACAACGTAAATGCGCCACCCACCTTGAGATATAAGTTCTAAGGTCTCAGTATAGTTACAACGGCTGCCCCACCCTTCAAACCGAAACGCATTACTGCTTCACGGCAGAAATAGGCGGGGCGGTGGTACCTACCCGCGCGGACTCACAAGAGGTCCTACCACCAGTAAAAACTACTTTAATACTTCATAGCAGAAAAATACTCAACGGCTAAACAAAACTGTAAACCATTAAAAGTCCTACTTCCGCTATAATTAATGTGCTGAATCAACTCAAATAACAAACTATTTATAAATTAATTTTAAAACTGTAAGTCTTTGATATTTTACAGTTCCATGTGTGTAATTTTTCGAGAATACTGTTATTGGATGATTTGTGTACTTAAAAGTACGCAACGGGCACATACAAAATGATGTCATTCGACAAGAATGAATTGTATTTCTAAACACAAACTGGAAATCAAATACCATCACAACTAGCGGCGATTCTCTGAAGCAACATGCAATGCAACTTCTGAAAATAGATTCGAAGCGTTCCTCGAAAAGCTAAGTATTATTTTCACGATATTAAATAATCAATTATTCTTATTTTTTTTTTTTATTACTTAGATGGGTGAACGAGCTCACAGCCCACCTGGTGTTAAGTGGTTACTGGAGCCCGTAGACATCCACAACATAAATGCGCCACCCAACTTGAGATATAAGTTCTAAGGTCTCAAATAAATTACAACGGCTGCCTCACCCTTTAAACCGAAACGCATTACTGCTTCACGGCAGAAATAGGGGGTGGTGGTACCCACCCGCGCGGACTCACAAGAGGTCCTACCAACAGAAATTACGCAAATTATAATTTTTGCGGGTTTGATTTTTATTACACGATGTTATTCCTTCACCGTGAAAGGAGTATTCGAAGAAAAGGAGACAGATTGATACCCACCTATAAAGAGATATTGCAATAATATTGACACGTCGGTTTTCTCAAAGATTTCGAAACAGAACACGTAACAGGGAATTCCTCAAGGGTGACGTACGCACAACGCTCTTTACCTACAAACTTGATCGCAATCCTGCGCCCTCCAAATGTCAAAAGTTACATAACCGAACAACTTTACAAGAACGACCTCACACCTTCGAAAATTGACTTGTATTTTTAAAGAAATTGACACTTGCAAATAGTTCGCATCGCACTATATTCGGTGTCAAAGTTCACAATAAAAGCTAACGCAACAAACTGGGTTCTATTTCCTCATATTCATTAGCCGCGAAGTCTTTTAATCTTTTAGTTGCACGCAAAATTGATAGCTTCGAATCGTACAGGTAATTGCTTAACGACTCGATCTTTCGTCAAAACTTCATGCTATAAAATGTAATCATTGTTTGTTTTATCTTCCTAGTTAAATAGGTAAGTGGGTCTAGATTCATGTTGGCCATAAAATCTTCTTTTAGAATGTCGTATCTTGATCACTTTCGTGTTTAACGAACCAAATAAGTTACTTTGAATGTCATGTTTCTGAACAAACATTGATTTTTTTTCAACAACTCATGAGGCCAAAGATGAAAGTGTAATATGAACTAAGACGGCTGTGAGATAATTACATGTTTTAGAGCTCTTAATACTGACATAATTGTATGTATTTAATGTTTATACTTATAAAATAAATTAAACCGGTCGGTGTATCTTAATTGGAGCGCAAGAACATTACCGTGTGTAGCTTTTGATCACCGCATGTTATATAGAGTACATACAATGTTTTTGTTATTCGTAAATAAATACGCAATTTCATTAAATCGATAATCAGTGGACATTTAAGACAATAATAAGTAATTGTGCTAAGAACTTTTTAAAATTGTCTAACTTATAAATTTTTAATTAAACAACATATAAACATGCATCACTAAAAATTCAGAAGTCCTAGCCGCCCTTCGTCTACATTTCAAATATCTAAATTCGAAAACGTATATGGAATGTAAGTCACTCATTTCACTTCAATAGAGACTGTTAAATCTCTCAACGTACAATTGTTGTAACAGCTCTGTAAAATTCACCGATAATATTTATTTGTTTTAAATCGACGCTTATGCAACTCTAGTGCCGTGAAGGTGTGTAATGTGATACCTGTCCCGTAGAATTAATGTTCGGTGTGAACATTAGGGTGCTGATTGCCGAGCTGTCAATATACGAATCACGGACACTAAGCGTACATATCGTTTTGCAATGTTCAAAATGCTGCTCCAAAACTGTAATTAATTCTCGTAATTGTTGTTCAGTCAACTTATGTCAAACTTCTCGTGGTGATTGATTAATACTCCATGTTAGAGACTCATTATGTATGAAATAATTAGCACGTTTCCGTTTTTGTTATATTGTATTTTTTTTAAATAAGCAAATACCGCGAATTCTTAGATAACTTAACAATACAATGACGTAATAGTCAATATTAAAAAAATCTTCATAAGAAGTCTTTGTGCAGTTACTCATTATATATCGTTACCTGTTTCGCACTGCACTATTTTAGTAGAGTATTCTCGATTGCCGATATTTACGTCACCTGTTGTTATTGGTAGCTATTCCAACCTCCAGAACGATAAATAATGTTTGCACAGCGACTGTAATTCGACTAGAACCTTCTTGTACATCATAACTCTTTGGTAATGACCGCGATCTTCTTGTAAAAAGCAAATCGGTTGACAGACATAGGAGAAAAATAACAAACACGAAACTGCTTTATCTTTGCCTATTTAAATGTATATCATATTATTACAAACTTTCAG
Organism: Bombyx mandarina; assembly: GCF_030267445.1. NCBI lineage: Eukaryota > Metazoa > Arthropoda > Insecta > Lepidoptera > Bombycidae > Bombyx > Bombyx mandarina. The sequence continues at coordinate 15,258,077 of NC_143216.1, read as the reverse complement.
ATTGTAATGATTTAAATAGATATTTTTGCGACTTTTTTTTCTTTCTTAAAACGTCTAAAAATTATGACAAAAAAAACTTTCTTAAAATCATAAATACCAAAAACCTTAACAAAATAGACAAATTTATTTGATAGATGAACAAGCCATCTAGTGTTGAATGATTACGGGAGTCCTTAGACATCAAACGGTGCATACCGCCACCCACTACGAAACTCATGCACATATTACTTGTATATATTATGGAGAGCATTTTTAAGAACACTTTAAACCAACAATATTTTCTCTCATGTAAACATAGTTTCAATCACAAAGAGCTATTAAGAAACAGTCTCATAGGTTTTAAAGCTTACTGCGAAGGCTGAGAATAAACAAAAAAAAACCGGTTCTCGGTCTACAACGTAGCTTAGCTTATCACACATTGTGTTTCAGTTCCCTTCGCCTTGAAATCGGAAATTATTTTTATTGTCGTATGTGGCAGGGCTGGTCCGAGGCCCATTTGATGTTTGCCAGCTACTCGTACACGAGTAAGGTCAACACCTCAACGGCGTTGTAAAAATTATCGTACTCTTCAAACACGAACTCATAACATAAATTATGCCGTATAAATTGGCAGTACAATACAACAGTTTTTGCAGTCTCATAAGTGATTACTGAATGTTTAATTAAACATTATTATCAAAATTTTAAACGCTAACTATCTTGACAGTTGTCACTGACAAAAATACTTGTTAGTATATACTATATGTACATGTATTTTAAAGAACTAATCGTTTAGACGGAATAACGAGAACAATTAATATAATTCAAAAATTACACAGTTTTGTAATCCTTTAGACTCACCGGCTTTGATACGCTGTGGTTTGTCAGTTGACGGGTACCCGTGTACTGCACAACAAGAAGAAAGTTAAGGTAATAGATCAATTACGTGTTGCACACGACGGCGCCGTTCCATTATATCAGTAAATAGGGGGTGGTCGGAGCCGGCGGCGGCTGGCCCTCTAAATCACGCGCTAATAACTACCAGCCATGATACGATCTCGGCTTTCAATAATAAACTTACCCAATTGTAGTTGGGGGTAAACGGATTTGAAACTAATAGTGTGGGACTTGGTCCACTTTAGACGCAAAATAAAATTATTTTCTTTTTCAATAACTCTAATAAAACCTTGAGATTATAATAATACAATTAACGAAACATAAACATTACACACATTCTCAACAAATTTAATCAACCAATCACAAAGATTTATCTCATTAATTAAATTTCTCATATAAAGTAATAGAATTCTACGGCTACTGTATTGTTTGAAGAAAAACTGCACTTTTCCCTGCCAAATCGTTGGAAGTCTAGGGGGCTATTCTAACTACCCACGGTTTGCCAGGTCAGCTCGTGGGACTCGACCTGAGAGGACTTGCTAACACTAGTCCTAGCAAGAGCAGTGCTTCGCTGAATCTACCACTGGGTCGGAATCGCGCCCCACTGAGATCACCCGTTGAGATTTTTTTTATTGCTAAGATGAATGGACGAGCTCACAGCCCAAATGGTGTTAAGTGGTTACTGGAGCCCATAGACATCTACAACGTAAATGCGCCACCCACCTTGAGATATAAGTTCTAAGGTCTCAGTATAGTTACAACAGCTGCCTCACCTTTTAAACCGAAACACATTACTGCTCCACGGCAGAAATAGGCAGGGCGGTAGTACCTACCCGTGCGGACTCACAAGAGGTCCTATCACCAGTAAAAACTCAGAGACTATGGGGTAGTTTGCTGTCCAGCTCTTCGTCGTATTCAGCGAGTTCCACAAGAATGATTTCCAGTACTTGGTGGTCCTAAAAGTACCAAACTGCATGAGCTTAGATAAATGATATCGACCAGTTATGCAGTATTGAAAAGAATTCAGTGTGTAAATTTACTCTGAAATACAGCGTGTAGCCAAAAACACTCCTCTCAACAAAGTAACAACAAATAGAAGAATATTTTTACATTCTCTGAAGATGTATCCAGGTACGTAACTTTATAGACAGGTATAGTCTAGGTATATATTTAATTCAAACATTCTGTCCAAATTTTGATTGACAGATACGCACTTGACATTCCAACCAAGAGCTGGTACTACTTGCATATAATCATACTAATATTATCAGCTACTTTCCTACTAACTCCTATTCTCTAACCTCTATTTCAAGGACTCTTGACTGGGCCACTCCTGGACAGGGTTATAGTCGCGCTCATTCCTACTCCAAATCAAGATACTTCGATTTTGATGGTAAGACAGATAGATATCTGTCGATACAATATTGTAGCAACGGAATTGTATTACAATGATCCTGCTAACATTCCTAATACATAAACAATATTCCTTCCGTCGGATAGGGCATATTCGTCTATCCACGAAGATAAATAATTTAAGCAAATTGGGATTTCGCAATCACATAATCTGTGTTCTTAAAATGACATCCCAATTTTGATTTAAGGAACCAACAACTACAGAATATTGCCTTGAGTACAAACCTGTTGAACTTTTCATAGAAAGCCACAGTGCGGACTTCTTTACCGGTTTCGGTTTGTAATTACCTGTTACAATGACATTTCTATTAACTATTATTCTAAATTGAAGCAATCTAGAAACAGATTAAATGGCAAGATTAACTCTGCGAACCTTGTCGTAGAGGAGATAAACATTTCGTAGAATTTAATTAATGACATTTTTATGTACCATTGTATCCTGTGTCGTGTTTTTGCCATCCGGAACTTTCTAGACGTTGTGTTTCTTTTAATACTGTTTTGTTTTGTGCTTTAATTAATGCTTATCAACTTTCCTTTCAAAATTACCAATGATACGTTAAATTTTCATATCACTTATTTGATCATCGACTGAATTCTCGCGTTTCGCCCGTAGATAAATTGGACACATATTTGAAAGATACAATTTGACGTGTTCATATTCTCGACGTTAGAAATAAAATAAAATATTTTGGTGTTATACATTTGGTGCTATGGAAAAAAAGCAAGCGCTGAATTCATCGGGAATTTAATAAATAGAATTAATTATACATGCAGAATTTGAGGACACCATTCCCGAAGTCGCAGCGATAATAAACTGTCCTTTTTCATGTTAAAAAGAATAAGCCTACCGTTGTACTTGAGACGTCAATCGAAGTGACTACGCCGATGTTAAAATCACGCAAGGAGGTACCAATTTTTCTAAGAAAAACGCGCTGAACACATGTGCGGGAACGACATCCACAATAAAAGAATACCTATTGTTAGGCCCTAATGTGAGTAACAGCTTTAAGAGTGGGACAGCCGTTATACTATCTAAGCAAGATATGTGGAATCCAAAATAAAGTTTTACTATAAGGTATTAAAAGGTAAAAAAATTACCTAAATTCGTTTTCTCAGCAAGTTTCTAATACACTATATTATATGTGAAGAGGGTCAAGTCACGCAACAAATCGAATCTACAACACATATTTATTGAAACTCCTTACACAATACAAGTCGGTCGAAAAATAATTGGTCTTAAATGAAAAAAGGCTTGGAAAAGAATAAATATGTAGTTAAGTGTTTGACTTCAGAAGAAAAAAAGCTGGGCTGCCTTTAAAAGTTGACCTGAACTCCCAAAAAGTCTATACCAACAAAGGGTATATTGGCAAAGCACTATAGTTGTTCTATTCTTTTTTTTATTTTATTTTTATTGCTTAGATGGGTGAACGAGCTCACAGCCCACCTGATGTTAAGTGGTTACTGGAGCCCATAGACATCTACAACGTAAATGCGCCAACCACCTTGAGATATGATGTATACCCTTTTGTGGGCTGTGAGCTCGTCCACCCATCTAAGCAATAAAAAAAAAAGATATAAGGTCTCGGTATAGTTACAACGGCTGCAAACCGAAACGCATTACTGCTTCACGGCAGAAATAGGCGGGGTGGTGGTACCTACCCGTGCGGACTCACAAGAGGTCCTATAAAGCGTATAAAATTCTAGCGTTTAGTATCCTTAGAAAAAAATTTATAACGAAAACACACAATTTTTTTTTATTTTTTTTTTATTGCCCTTGTATGCAGACGAGCATACGGCCCACCTGATGGTGAGTGGTTACCGTTGCCCATGGACTTCAGCAACGCCAGGGGCAGAGCCAAGCCGCTGCCTACCGAGATTAAATAACATGAAAACGTCTCATGTTAAAGTATGTCAACAGTATGCGAACTGCCAACAATTTTCAAGATCATAAAGATATTAATTTCAATAGGCCGCAATTTCGCACAATGCTTGTATGAATAACAAATTAATTCTAATAAACTTTCACTTGATTTCGTGTCAGACTTCACTATAAACATAGACGCCTCTTGCTCTTTTATAAACTACTAACTTTTATTATTAAAACATCAATTGAAATATAATTATTTTTATTGGAGCTTCCTTATTTATTTACAACTAGCGGCCCGCTCCGGCTCCGCTCGGGTCTTTAACAAAAATTTCAACGATTTTTTTTTAATTTTTTTTTTATTGCTTCGATGGGTGGACGAGCTCACAGCCCACCTGGTGTAAAGTGGTTACTGAAGCCCATACACATCTACGATCATTTACGTCATTTACGTCATTTACGCATTACTTTACTGGTGGTAGGACCTCTTGTGAGTCCGCGCGGGTAGGTACCACTGCCCTGCCTATTTCTGCCGTGAAGCAGTAATGCGTTGCGGTTTGAAGGGTGGGGCAGCCGTTGTAACTATACTTGAGACCTTAGAACTTGTATCTCAAGGTGGGTGGCGCATTTACGTTGTGGATGTCTATGGGCTCCAGTAACCACTTAACACCAGGTGGGCTGTGAGCTCGTCCACACATCTATGCAATAAAAAAAAAAAACATACTTAGATACTTAAAGTTTTGGGAAGAATACGCTGTTTGAAACAAGTAAAGCATTTTTGTCGTGCGACAAAGAATTTAATTTTTAATTAGAGAAACATTTTTTTGCTAATACGCTTTATACTCGTACGTAACGGAATTTTTTAATGTAATTTTCATCTAATTCAAGACCTCCGATTACTAACATACTAAGGGCCCATGAAAATACAATGACTTTATTACTTAAAATAATGACCAAGGTCACCAATTAAAGAAAAATAGTTTATTTAAATTTTTTGTTCGATTTTCTTTTAAAGTGTGTATTTTTTTGAAATGTTGAACTATAGTTTTAATTTGTTAAGCCAATGCGATATACGAACTTATGGATTTAAATCCATTATAGTACGTTCAGTAACAAGTAACGAGACAATATTGATAAAGACGTACCTACTTTTCTTTTACAACAAGTTGTAGATGCGTTTTTAGATTTGTGTTTCGTTTTAATAGAATACGAAAAAACAATTTGCACACATAGAATGATATCACAATATTATTCTCAACATAACTAAAGATAAGTTCTACATGGGTTAGTTAGACGTCAATGCGTTACAAGAAAAACATACTCTAAAAACAATAGAAATACGTCGTATTTAACGTAATAAAAGAACATAGCAGAGAACCGAATTTGATGGCCACAAAGGAGAAAAAAAAACGAGAAAAGATATGTTAGATCATCAATCTAGTAAGCACGTGTTAAGTTATTATAGCTGGCACATTATGCTGATGAACTCAAACGCGCTTTCTATCCGCCGCTTACAAATGTGTATACGGGAATAGTGATTTCTAAAAATGCTTTTTTATTGCCTCTATAGATAGACGAACATCGGCCTATCTGATGGTGAGAGATCATCGTCGCTCAAGGATGTCAGCAATACCAGGGTCATAATCACGACGCAGTCTACCTTAAACATAACATAAGCCTTATGCTAAACCAACAATATTTTATTCTCTTATAGCTGTACAAGGAATTCAAGGCCCCTGGACCTAAAGTGGCTATCAAAGCTAATAAACAAGAATGTAGCAACCAATAAACTTGAAGCATGAGCATCAAGTCTTAACTTGATTGTCTTATGACTGTTTCACCTATTAAAGCAGATCGCAAATTTACTTTATGATAGAATTAGGCACGACGGTACTGTCCGTAGCGGTACTCTATGCCCTACAATCAGGATTAAAGCAAAATGAACAATAACCCCTAATAAGTCTCTATATATTGGACAGTATACGGTGAAATGACGCTAGGACTCCAATTACTTAGACTGCACTAGAGGAGACCTATGTTTGTTTATCTGCACGAATAATTATGTGTGCAATCTGAATTTCAGTTTTGCTTAAATACATTTTCTGTTCCTTGTGTTTTTTTTTTCAATAAGGAATTTAACTTCCTATTGTCCGTGCCATATATTGCTAACACAATATGTATAAGATTTGATATGCATAATTCTTAGTCATCTATTATTAAAACCTAATTGATGCAATTCGTTTGTCATTGTTACCGTTTTCTTGAGAAATCTCAAAAAATTGGTCTCAAAGATCCGTTTCAGATGTTTCCGTCTTAATTGTTCAGTTAATATGACAAATAGATTAGTAGATAATAAGTTACTCGACGTAGTGTTAAAACGATTTGGGTCATCGCCCCAAGTAAATCGTAGAGTCTCACCGCTTTTTTTTTTCTTTTGGAATCGTAAATAGGCCTGGAGCTCCGAACCCACTAGAAAATATCTGTCGCTTTTAATAAATGAAATGACGCCACAAAAATGAATGCCGTACATCAAGCGTCAAGAGAAAGCATGATAAATCTCCCTTTGTTTGAAACACATAATATGTTTAAAGCAAACATGCATGCACTTGAGAACGTTCCGTATCGTGGGCCGGTTCTTTGAATACGTTTGTTCCTGATACAGGTACTTAAAAAATTTGACGAAGATGGCATTTAATTTATCATTGTTAATACAATTCGCCGAGTTAACAAACGATAAATAATGAAAACATGATCTGAAAAAAAAACATTATTAAATTATTATTTTTTCAAATGTGCAGTTGCCGTTGTTTTTGTCATAAAACTCTCGATCGGTTTCACATTCGGGAACAGGAAACAACATTAAATAAAATTCTTATAAATTCAGCATAATCCATAAGAATCAATCAATCTGTCAATCTGCAGAGATCATCTGAGACAGCTTCTGGAATTAGACCATTTAGATGCCTATTATTATGCTATTATTTATTACCAAACGCTATCCGTTAATATTACTTACGCCCGAATACTCTTCGCTACTGAGGCGACACAAATCCTCAATTTCACAACGCACTGATTAAATAATGTTTAATTGCAGCGATTAGGAAGGAAAGGCCCGAACAACCGGATACGAGGGCTTACATAACCTAAATATTAGCGCCTTGCACTGTATTAATTGTGATGAAAAATGTTGAAGATATTTAGTATGTACTCTTCTTGATACGTAATGTAACAAATTTGTTTAAAAATTAAACCTAATGTAGCTTTACCTAAGGTTATAACTAACATGATTATTTGCGTTAACGCGAATGTGTAGTATTTAAGCATTAGTTATGGCCCAGTAATGGGGCATGTTGTGAGATTGAACGGATCAATATCGTCATGCTTATTCATTACTGTTACTTGCCAATGATGCAGTCCAAATTAAAAAAGTATAATTTTTTGGAACCACATATTTCCTATGCGCCCTTAATAAATAATAAGAAAAAGACAGAAAGTATAGGGCTAGCAAATAAATTTAAAAATATATTTCAATTGATCAGTAAAAAAACTTTACGGTTCGCAACGCTCATCGTATTTTTGATTAGCATTTAAAAAAATATTTTAAATAAATTTATAATTAAAATCTTAAAAGCGACATTTAACATTGAGTCACAAAGCTTTTAGTGCGGCAAAAACTATGATCTCCGGCTGGCTTCATTGCTTTCCTTTTACTAATCTCAAAATCCATTAACGTTTGAGTAACAGCCAAGAGATCATATCGAAAGACAATACCAACCGCGGGGTACCATAAAAACGTTCGTGCACTTTAGCAAATAGTTACAGATAAACGGAATAAATACCATCGCGGAAAAGGTCGGCCGGATTTGCGGTCTTGAGGCCTGAATTATACCCGTGACTGTTGAATACAAACTATTTCAAAGGTGAATTGAAAAATATTATACTTAAAGTTGCCAGTTATTCAGCTGGGTTGTCTTAATTGAGTTAATTAGAAAGATAAGCTGAGGATACCATTACTATGGATGCTTAATCAGAGAGTAATACCAGTAGCAGTAGAATCGTTTTAATAATAACGAAAAAAAATTAATTTAAAATTGTCAGATATTCAGCTGGATCGCCTTAATTGAGTTAATTAGAAACATAAACTAAGGATACCACTACTATGGATGCATAATGAGAAAGTACTACCAGTAGTATCGACTACCCACATTCTATATATTTAATTCTATATATTTATGTTGCAAAGCAATAATGAGGTCCGGCTTAAAGAGTAGAACAATCGTAGTCCGGACCCGAAAGACCTAAGTCTGGTGGACAGTGATATTCACGTAGTAATTTCCATGGAATCCATTGAACAGGGGAGAGCTTTTACTATTCTAAAAAATCGTTAAAAAGCGGTTTAGGAAATACAAAGAAATATAATATAAACTCTTATGACTAAATTAAGGAATTATCGAATTAAAACGTTAAAGTATTTAATTACTTTAGTGGTAATTTAATCATTTTCTGTTCTTCTGTTCTGAATTTTCTAACTTTTTCACAGAAAACAAGTATTGAAATATTTATATGTAAGACCCTTTTGACGTATCATTGTGCAAAATACCTTTGCCTTTATCAAGCTTGACAATAAAATGGTTATTTCTAAACAGATTTCAACTTCGTTTTATTGTGGAACTATATCTTGAAAATAAACTATAAAAAATTACTCGACACTCTTGTTTGTAGTAACTCTAACTCTAACTCCAATATATCAGCATAGAAAAAAAAGGCAATGAACTTTCAAAATACTCGTAAGCATCTTGTGTAATACCGTCTTAAGCTTGATTATTAGGAATCCTGTTCCCCGTCATTAAAGAACTTTCACCAAGGAAACGTAATTTTCTAGAAAACAGTAGCTTGAAGATCAAACAGTTTCTATTTTTATCTGTGATCACCAAGCACCCTCGGGCTCTGTTACAGGGCAATTGGCCTTACCTAGATTTCATAAAGCGATCTGCTTTACAAAATGTAAATTGTGACGTTTCAATCATAAAACCCTCAAAGATGGCTACTGAAATTTTAGCGTAAATTAGCATGCATTAAAGATTTGGACTTTGCGTTTCCGATTATGATTTATACCTATATTAAAACATGCGCACCGCACGCATTCCACGAATTTTCTGATCAAATAGTCCACGTGCCTCCGCACGAGCCGTCCTTAACCTTTCGCCGAAGGAAAGGAACGCGATCCAAGTCGCATTTCTGAAACAATGTAGCAACTTGTGTGTACTTACAACACTTTCCGCGATACGAGCCCGGCGTTATGACACAGCGCTTTTTGTGATCCCTTATCTAGGACCCCTCGTGAAATATTGCTCACGGACCAGTTCGGTCGTGTCAGTTTCACCACTCACAGCTGCATCGTAAAAGGTTATCGAGCACGTAAAAGGAATAGCCCGTCGAGGTGTTGAACTGGCGCTAAGTTGAAGTGAAATAATTTTAAGTTCAAGTTCAATAAATATCTTTTGCTCTATTTTGAATGCAATGCTAGAAGGTTCGATGACGTAATTGCCGCGGTTACGCGAGACGCACTTGATCGATCGCATTGAGTGTTGATCTTCTGTATCGTTATCGTGAAATAGTCAAGATCCGCTTATGAATACTCACTCAGATTAACGTCTCGGTGTTTTGTAATGAAAGAAAAACCCAAGGGATTAAGAACACTGACCGGGCGTACGACGACCACGCACAATAATAAAGTAAAGAACTCGGAGTATTGCAATGTTGTTTTACCATCAAAAATAAGTAAAATACGCCTTCACACGGACAATGTTAACATACGATTATAAAATCGAATAAATCGCAACCGATAAAATCGCATTGACTTGTTCGTATTTATTTATTTGATATAATATTGTGTAAACACGCTTTTATCACATTTGATGGAAAGATAATTGTTGTGTTGATATTAAACTTATATAAAAATCAAATATGCAAATCCTCGAAATTCTTTTGAGAGACGTCATAATATTTTGATTTAATAACGGCTTTCTTTAATCAACTTTCTTGTAGTCTTATTAATTATGTGAAAATGAATAAGACTATTAATTATTACTATAATACGAAATTTAAATTAAGATAATTTTGTCTCGAAATCGTAACTAATCTCATGCGAGATTATAAAATATGTCATTTTACATTTAAATTCTCGTTGATTTTATCGACACTGTTCAACTCGCCGTCATAAAAATGACTATCAAAGCACTATTTATTGCTGAAATTAATAAACAATAAATGTTCACCGAGATTTGTATTCATAATTAATGGTTTGAAATTACAACGTAATCTATCACTAATTGCATTAATATGAAAGCATTTAAATAATGGTGGTACTATTTGAAGTGTCGACGTCAGCTTCGTCAGCACTCAGCGGGACGTCTTCAAACAAAACTGAATGGAATCAATAACGTAATGAGAAAATTGCGCAATAGGACGCGGCACCGCGCATACTTACTCTAGAAAAAACAATGATCAAATTTGTATGGAAACGCCTTTATGTACATAATTTAAATGGTTTGGGACTTAAAGTATTCGTTCTATACTCCAAGGAAAACACGTTCCAATATCCATTACCTAAAACGTTAATGGTTATTTTTTTTTTTAGGCCGTCTTTGCTAGGCCGTCACACTTACAAAACATAATACTCTTAGTTTCAACGTAAAACCATTAGATTCATACGTCATCCAAGTTCATCTTGCGTATGTGCTTCCCAGTGTTTAAATGTTCTGTTAGCCAACTTCTACGAATCCTGGCTTTGTCTCTGCATCGATAACCGCATTGGTAAAATATCCTCTTAACAACATAAAGGGTTCTTAGAATAAGTGAAAGACTAACACAGATAAGTAAATGTTTATTTGGGTATTTTTTAAACTCACTCTGTCAGACGTACTTTGAACGCAGCCTTCGTCACGTCACCCCTACCATTACCAAAATACGTTACGTTTGTATGACTAAAAATACTGAAGACATAGCGTGCTAAAACGAATAACAGCTCACTCAGTGAGTTCAGAGATTAGGAGCATAAATTGGTAAAAGGGCGTTAAAACAAATAATAATAAAACAAATAAATGAAAAGAGTTAATAACTATGGTATGAAATACAGAACGTAAGGTAAACTGTTCAACTTATTAGTAATAATTAAAGTAATAATTCTAATCATTATGATTATGCACACCTATTCTCCATATTAGATGAACAAATTCATATGTTGTTTTCGGTAATAAATCTTAATTAGCTCGGACTAATATTATATCTATTTTTACTAGCTGATCCGGCAGACTTCGTAGAGCCTCAATCGATAAATAAAAGACCTAAACCTTTGTATAAAATAAACTTAAAACAAACAAAAAGAATCCGTCTGGCGGGGGACACATCAAAGGGAAAACAAAATTGTTATTTCCGTTTAATTCCGAGCATTTTTATATTTATCTACCTTTTAAACCTTTTCTGGACTTCCACAAATAATTCAAGACCAAAATTAGCCAAATCGGTCCAGCCGTTCTCGAGTTTTAGCGAGACTAACGAACAGTAGTTCATTTTTATATATATAGATTCGAATTAACAAATAAAATGCAACGAAATGTTGGTAAATTCAAATGGAATGAAATCTAGTAGCCTAGTAAAAAAAAATGTTTAATGTAATCGATACGCCGGCTAACTTACATTACTGTCCATCAAATAAGTGGTTCACGTAATGTTTTCCCGGCAAAAATCCTTGAGCGGCGCCAGACAACATGAGAAACCTAGTTCATTGCATAAGTTCATACGGGGGAAGAGTGAAGGGAAATTCTTTAATTAAAGTACGTAATGTTCGTCTCTTTCCAAGGTCTTTCAACGGAGCACAATTACTCAATTACTTTTATGACAGTTGCAATTGGGGATGTGCTATTGTATTTTCGACTTTAGAACATTTCAAAAAGTATTGTTTTACTACATACTTTGTTTTTAACAGACATCAAAAAGGAGTAGGTTCTCAATTTAAATGCATTTTTATGTGTATTTTTTATAACCTGAAACCGATTTTGATAATTATTTTTTAGTTATTTAAAGCTAACGATTCTCATATTTTAAATTTTATGGAGATTTTACCAGTACTTTTGCACTGGGGATTTCCAGATTTTTCTATATATAAGTCTCTTAAACAGAACAGTCCAATCAGGTATTCCCTCACTTCTGTAAAATTAAATATTGTTTAACGGAAATACTACAAAGCTTACAAATATTTATTTGACTAAATTTACTATAAATGTATCGTTTGCATTATACTAAATGACTTAGTGCATCTCAAAGTGATTGTTGTTACCGACCATGAGATATAAGGCAGAGGCATCAATTGTATTAAATTACAACTGTCCGATCCCTAAAACCAGAGTGTATGACTCCTTCTATTCGCGGGTTCGCGGGTAACGTTTTTAATACCCTGCCAATAGGAATCACACTTTATAAATTTAGCATCCAGAAAATTCCCGCTATCTTCATCAGGTCATCCACCCACCTTATGCGAGGCTTACCCTCGCTGCGCTTTCTGGTTCGAGGTCGCCAATTGAGAGCTTATTGGCCTCAACGAGCACCTAGATCAAGCACTAGATATGTATAGGTTAATGATATATAGCGAATAGATATGGATTATTATTTTCATGGAAGCAATTAGAAAGCCGCTACAGCTACATTTTATAGTTTTTTTTTGGCTAGGGCGACCTTTGAGTTTCGGCCACTTAGATATCATCGTTTCACATCCTCTTTATTAATACTCTTTTATTAGCTTCAGACGTATGTATGTTTGTAACCACGGAATATCTATTCCGTGTTTGTAACGGAATCTTTGAACATTATTGTGACCCCCTCAAAACGTCGGATTAACTCGATATTTGGTATACTTATTAAGGACCGATGACAATTCAATAATAATAATAAAATTGAAAAAATTTAAATTCAACTAAAAAATGAAAAATAAATCTTATATACCTATATAAAAGAAAGTCGTGTAAGTTACACTATTTATAACTCAGGAACGGCTGAACTGATTTGGCTGAAAATTGGAGGAGGTAGCTTAGAACCAGGAGAAGGCATAGGATACGTTTTGTCACGTTCCCATGAGACGTGACATAAAACGTGGCATAACAAAACGCAACTGATATGGAATAACAAAACGCAGCTGACAGCTAAACGTAATATATTCTGTGGTTAATTATAGTAGAACATGAGTAGAACTTTGAAATTGACCGGTTGATGTGTTTGAAACAAACCGTGTGGCGGAACAAAGTTCGCCGCGCCGGGTCCATTAGTAATAGTTTAAAAAAACTATCAAAATACGCTTTTATAGAAAATCCAACTAAAAAATAGAAAATAAATTTTAATAAATTTGAATTAACAATACCGTAAGAAAAACTGAGTTTATTGTAAAAAAAGCGTGGGGTGCATGGTATCAGAAGTTATAAATATTTTATGAACAGATATGAATAGAAGGGTTATTTTAATAATATCCTGAAAAGCACCAAATTATTTTATATTTTTTATTTGGATTTTCTATAAAAGCGTATTTTGTTAGTTTTTTTAAACTATTATTTATATAGATATTATGACCTGTCAGATCCATATTTCGATAGATACTCATGTACGATGTGTGCTTACTTTATGTCAAAACACACACTATGTACAAAATCTATTCACCTTGACTCCGCACAATCAGCGATAGGACTATTGCATAGTCTTGTACCTTTAATGTAAGATTAAGCAAATTCATTGACCTCGTCTTTGTTGCTATATTGATTTCCTTTGTTAGGTATTAACATTATGAGACGTGTGTTTAACTAAGAATGGGCGCGTAGAAATGTGTGTACGTTTAATGATACAACGTAGTTAAATAAAGAAATAAATTAATCAACCTTCGTAAATTTATAATTCAGTGCGTTTCCAGAGGCCTTTTTTGCCACGTAGTATCCGGGAATGAGCTCCCCTGCACGGTGTTTCCCGAGCGCCATGACATGTCCTTCTTCAAACGAGGCTTGTGGGGAGTATTAAGCGGTAGGCAGCGACTTGGCTCTGCTCGGCTTGCTGAAGTCCATGGGCGACGGTAACCACTCACCATCAGGTGGGCCTGGTATGCTCGTCTGCCTACAATGGCAATAAAAAAAATAGAAAAACAAGCATAAAGGCTAAGGTGCCTAGTGTATTGGTATTAGTGGTTAGGTTATAGTAGTCCATCTATGTCTGTGTTTAATTCCCATAGTCAGCTATCAATTATTCACAATGTAACACATACTTTACACGTGTTTGCGGAAGACATCAACGATGAAGGAATAGCATGGTGTAATAAAAATCAAACCAGCATACCAATTGATTTTCTCGCCGGTTCTTCGTAATGGGTCGCGATTCCAATCCGGTAGTAGATTCAACGAAGCGCTGCTTTTGCTAAGGCTAGTGCTGGCAATTCTTTCAGTTTGAGCCCGTGAGCTCACGCATGAAGTTGGAATAGGCTTAGGCTACCAACGATTAGGTAGGGAAAAAAATACAAACCCGCAGAAATAAATAATATTTTGCGTAATTAGTGATGGTAAAACAAATTGAGCCCGAATGGGTACTAATTAGATGTCTATTTCTGCCACACAGCAGCCATGCATTATGATTTGAAGCATTTTACAAGACCAAAAAATGAAACCAAGTTGCAAATTCCTTGGGATAATATTTAAAGCATTTTTAAGTAGCATAAACAACAAAACAACACACTTCATTTAGCGCAAAATATTGAATACCTACGGTATGACAAATGAAGACTTAATTTAAAAAGAAAACTTAAAAAATTCAGACAGACCGTCATTTATACATATACTTTATTATTTTCTAAATATCGAATTAATGTCATCAATTATACAATGAAGCTTAATAAATATTATGGGTTAACGTATGAAATTGCCGATTTGTACTGAAAAATTGAAATTCGTTTTTTTTTTTTCATTTAACATATCCAAAAATCACTCGAATTTTCGAAGTATCCATCTTTCTTGTCTATGCTGAATAAAAAAAAACAACTTAAAGTCGATAATCGAATGTTGCAAATTTTTTAAAGAAGAACCTCATAACCATTTGAAAAAAGTTTCACTCAAAAATCTCAAGCCATGAAGGTTCTATGTCAATTCGAATTACCTATTACAATAAAACGGCAATTTCATACTTTAACCCCTATTATTTAGATAATTCATAGATATCCTATCACACGAATACCATTAACACATTTCGTAACATCGCATATAATCGCCAATTACTTGTTTGACTGTCAATTTCTGTTAATGTAGATTCTTAACAAAGATTTTTTGCATTTCGAAAGGATGGAGGACTATTTATACAATGGCCAGTAATTATGAAGACTTTTCAATTCAAGTTCCATAATATACAATAGACTTATAATTAAGAAATTTATTGAGCGAATAGCTTTGAATGTAGACGTAATGTTTCACTTTCTAGACGCAGATTTATAATCGAATACCCACATCATTCGCAAAAAATGAAAACAAGATAAAGTGTAAATTAAGCATGAATCGCTTTCTTAAACAATTGAAATAAGTAATGTAGTTAGAATTGTGGTTTTATTTCAAGTTTGTGGAGGTGGAGGCTAAACATTTTCCTTCCATAAATATGCAATCGAGCTTGGATCCTAAGCAATCACCGGTACACAAAATTCAACGCCACGACGTTTAAATTCCAATTTCATTAGACAAACGGCGAGGTTTCAAATCGGATCATTGTTGACCCAGTATTTTTAAATAAAAGGAGCATCGACCATTTTCACAGTTCACAGTGCACCTAATGAACTAACCACCACCCCTTTCACTGCAGAAAGGACGGAAGTTTGTCACAGAAACTTTAACAGTAGTAATATAATATGTTATTCCCGCCGATGTCCAAAAACAAATGACGATTATATGTCAAAATTGTGTACGGTTACTGGTTAAAATGAATTAAATAGCACACTGTACCGTCACTTATAAAAATTTAAAGTACCTAGCAATTTTTTTTGTATCTCCAAACTGATATGCATAAAAATTGTAATGATCTCCCAAGTTACTTCGTAATTTAATATTTGCCTAATCTCTAATCAATTAATCAATGCTACTTTAATTACAATACCGGACTATTTTGCATGGATACGTAAGGTCGTAAATCTTGTTCTAATAACATAGCATTCAACATTGATATCTTTATAACATCTTTATTATAGTTAACAGAATGAAATTGTTCATATTTAGACATTCAAGTATCTATTTGCTGATACTATCTGTTCGCAGAAATTTGATAGATCGTTTAATTAAAATATTGATTTAAGACTTTAGACTTGTGCAATATTTTTTCGTCAGTTTTAAAATTTTATTAAGTTTCTAACCGGAAAATTGATCGATTGCTATTAATTTGTTCATTAAAATTACCTTTGAACCGTTTTAAACAATTGAAAGACTTCCAAATAGGTTATTTTGTTTTATGAAAAATATACAATTGCAACGAAATATGCTATCCAACATTATACCACCTTGTAATGAGCGGATGTCGGGAATAGATAGCAAACATTGTGAGTATAATATATTAAAATTCAATAATTACTACAAATAGAAAACTACTCAATCGTTATGGTTTTAAGGTGCTTTTTTCTATAACACGTATCACATTTTGCGAAGGAACCATATGAAATAATGTCGTTCTGAAATTGACCTTTATAAATATAGAAATAGGAGTTGCATTTACATCTTCTTTAGCGATCCTTCAATGAACATGGCAATAGAAGCTGGCGCCAGCATTTTAACGTGTGCGTGATAAAATCGCTCCTCGAGGCGTCGAAGCAACAGCTTGTTTGAAATTTAACTGAATAATCTATTTCTTAATGCTAGGTCGAATCCTAGAACGCTTACAATTCACTGTTTTGCTTTTATAAGAGAAATTAGACTATAACCAGTCTAGTCTTAAATTTTTTTTTTTTTTATTGTTCAGATGGGTGGACCAGCTCACAGCCCACCTGGTGTTAAGTGGTTACTGGAGCCCATAGACGTCTACAACGTAAATGCGCCACCCACCTTGAGATATAACTTCTAAGGTCTCAGTATAGTTACAACGGCTGCCCCACCCTTCAAACCGAAACGCATAAATTACTGCTTCACGGAAGAAATAGGCAGGGTGGTGGTACCTACCCGCGCGGACTCACAAGAGGTCCTACCACCAGTAAATATATGTATTATATAGTCTATTACTATAATCAAGCTACTACATCAAAACCAACAACATCAAAATGGTTATATCAAAAAAAAAAATTTTTTTTTTTTTTTATTGCCTTTGTAGGCAGACGAGCGTACGGCCCACCTGATGGTAAGTGATTACCGTCGCCCATGGACTTCAGCAATGCCAGGAGCAGAGCCAAGCCGCTGCCTGCTGCTTAATACTCTCCACAAGCCTCGTTTGAAGAAGGACATGTCATAGCGTTCGGGAAACACCGTGGAGGGGAGCTCATTCCATAGCCGGATGGTACGTGGCAAAAAAGACCTCTGGAAACGCACTGTGGATGACCGCATGTGGATGTGATGTTTGTTTTGCATGATTGTAAAATACGCTCTGACTTTGTGATTGCTTTCAAAAATATTGACATCACAAATATTATCAATAAGGTGAGCACACTAACATTAATACGAATCCTCGAGTGTCCTGGAATCGAGAAAATAATTTTGTCAAATATTGGAAGCCTTGGTTGAAAGGAAGGATAATACTTCGTTTCCGTTTCAAGGTGAAATGTGAGTGCCATTCGTTGTAGAGTAACCGGCCCATTGTTTGGAGAAGCCAACACCGAGGATATATCAACAGAATTAAACAAGTCTAATGTTTGAACAACAAACGGTTCAGTACAAAAACATGACCATGACCTAAATTTGTCTGCACCACGGGATTTGCGTTTTAAGTGTTATATGTTTTATTTTTATTATGTTCTGTCAGTAAACACTTTAGAATCGTATTTACGCAACAATATTTCTGTTATTTATCGAGATGTAAAAGATTAAGGACCGAAAATATGTAAATATTGTTGTTTATTTGCATAAAGCCATATGCTTCGATTACTTATATTGTGTGCATTGTATTACTTATACTAATATAGACTCGGCGTACCCATATAAATAAAAATGCCTTCGGTACAAAAAAATAAGTAAAATAAAAAAAAGATCGGTTGTCTGTAAAGTCGGTTTACTAACGATAGTTGAAGGTGACAACGTCTTAAGAAAATATTGATGCAATGGTTTCATTTTTCAATTATCGCAATTATCGTTGCTATAAACAATTGACACCACATTCACTTTTCACTGAACTTCATACTTAACGAAAACATATAAATGTATTATTGTATAGCAGCTGTCCACGCGGATGCATCGCTCACTCAAGTAGGAGAGAGAAAGATGTCGAACGCTGCCGAACGCGGAGGCCGATCGTGCCTCTTTGTCACTCGTTGCGCGCTCTCGCTTGCACTTCAAGCCTTAAATGGAACGCCTCAGAACGACGTAACGCCGCATGAGTCATGTTTTTTCGTACGTGCAGCCGGCTCCATCGAAATATAAGACGTTGTCACGTCAAAAAATGATAATAAAATAAAAAAGTCATGGGAGGAGAGAAGCAGCGGCCCCGAACAAGAAAGAAGAAAATAAGAGAAGAGAATAGAAGAGAAGAAAGAAAGGAAGAAGAAGAAGCACCATCCCACTCATCAAAAAAAAAACCTGCACACTCCGACCCTGCAGCTCATCACCCCTGCCTTGATAGGGAGCTACAAGCCCGGGCAAAGGGATTTCCCCGAGGCCCGTTCCGCACCCCTGTGACGCGACAACCCCACGGAGAAAGGAATCATTTTCTACAGAAAGTCACACCATTCGCAGCGCTGGTTAAGTCCAATATTATATTTCTTTTTTATGGAGTCTAATTTTTCTGTTAATTTCAAGTTTTTTAACAAATAAACTATTATAAACTGACTGTGCTATGTAAAATCGCCCTGGAAATGCCAACAAATGATGAGATTTTCTCACTAAACATCACGTCCTATATCGCTTTTGGTATGAAATGTGTGTTAATTGAATTGAAACATGTCTTTAATGCAATCATCTAAAATCATGACATATGAGTCACTTATGAGTACAACGAACGCAATATTACAACTCATTGAGTGACACTATTGGCAAGTTAGACTGACAAGACAGATAGTCAATATTTTCTTATAGCTTTGTTACAGAACTAACATTTTATTATTCACCAACCAATGATCAAGTAATTTTGAGTGTGATTTTCATAGCATAGGCAATGGAATTCGGTGATGGACTGATTGATGACATCAAAGTATGTACTTATAACGTTATTTGTAAACCTCCTAGAAATGTACGCCTAATTTCGTGTGTTTCATGTACTTATTTTACTAAAATGAATACAACATTTACCAGGATCAATTTTTAGTCAGAGTCGATGGTTGTTACGTACATATAATCTTCTAACAACCTAGATTTGGTTCGTTTGATTCGAAATTTAAATTAATTTACCTTTATAAAATCTTCTACATCGACACCTTGCTATTGTCTATGTTTTCGAAAGAAAACAGCAAAATACAATTGCTCAATAACATGTCATTCTCTATATAAATTGACTTGTGATCTTTGATGTCGGGTCATGACATGACATGCGACGCAACGTTAAATCCGTGATTGACACTATCTACCAGCAGACCAGGCAAATCTGACAAGACTAAACTGACACCCGACGTTCCGGTATACTGGTGATAAACATATTATGAACTCGCACGTGCTACCCACCATTCTGCCTATTACTGTCTCTAAGCAATCGTGCACCTAATTTCAAGAATCTAATAGGCCTTATGCTATACAATTGAGACCTCAAAACACAAAGACAACTTTTACGCCGGTAGGCTTCAGTCCGTGACCACGAAAACCGTGAAGTATTCAAAGCCTTAGGATTACAATGATTATCTTTTAAAAACAGGAGTCATAGTCCCAACTAGTCAATTCGATCAACCGATCGATCGATTCTTAATGATAAGATACGTAATTGTTAATTGTTGGTTATAATGACAGATCTAGAAAAACTAAAACAGTACATTTGACGTACCAAAATATAACTAGTCTGGCCATAAATACTGTTACATAAAAACTTTTCTTTTTCAACTTCTTAATTACTTTGGATATAGAACATGTACCTATATTATTTCTTTCGATTTTGGGTAAGTTCACATATTTTTTCGTGTCCATTATCAAATTACAATATGTCAAAATTAGTCTCTTATAAAATTTTTGAAGCAAGCAGTTTCGAAATTTCCCTTGGAAACAGTGCGTACATCCATAGATTCTTGGCCAAACAGATTAAAGGCCTGTATAAAAGCCAAAGGTGGCCATTTCGAATAGAATTTTTTTTTTAGCTGAGACTAATAAATATAATAGACTAATAAATATGTAGGTATAAACTTTAATAATATTACATGACTTAATTTTTTTTAAAAAGCATTTTCATTTGTAACATAGCTTATGGCTGGACTAGGTAGGCATCAAATGCAAAAACTTAATGTAAACATCAAATAAACGCATTATATAATTATTTATTTATTGTTGAATTCATATCCCATAAAATCCATCATCGTTAAGCAAGAAAGTATGAGACGTAACTATTCATAAACAACTTTCTTAATATCTTCACATGCACTTCAAAGTTTTCCCGTTAATGTACAAAGTAACAGTTACGTGCGATGTCTAGGAGAAGAATCCAGCGAAGCACATTATTGGTACACAACAGAATTTCTATACTCATAATCAGCGCGATCGTAAAACGTTTAACTTTTGTCCAGATGAAAATACACGAATCTCACTTTCGAATCCCATCAGTCACAACAGACGCTCTGTCACACAACAGTAGCCAGTGATCCGGCTCATTAACTTCGACGCAATGCATCCGCGTGACCAGTTATACGCAACGTGTGCTTTACAAATACAAATTAACCGTTTAGTGATATCTGCGAACCAGCTCCGAGCGATGGACATCGACCGTCTCAATGGAGTAATAAAACGCAACTGGATGTGTCGTTGGATTTCGTAACGCCATTAATAAGATATATATTATCGTGACTTGATATTGGCACTCCTTTTCAAGAGGCAACTAGCCCGGTTACATTGACACTCTTTACGTCTGGTCCTGATAAGAGTTATGGTGAAATCTTGGTATGTACACACCATTCTAAGTTCACGTCCTAGACATAACCCAGTTTACGTGTAATTGAATTCGTTCGACTTAAGCTTACCCCCATTTATAGTATATCTTTATTACTTTAACCGATTGCTTATATGTTTTAGATCGACATGAAAATAGCGTTTACTAATTCTAATAGCACTTCTTCATGCACTTAATCCACTTTTTTTTGGGGATTTTATAACCTGGTAACTTAAGGCCTTTAGTCAAGTCTTTTAATTTATATTTTCTTATATTTATGAAAATTGAGAATATGGAGCGAAATGAAATGAAATGAGATGAGATGATATGGGATGAAATATAATCTCAGTAAAATGGTAATCATTTACTGATATTTTATCAGTGGACTTTATGGATGATCTCGAGAAGTTACGTCCAGTGGCTTTGTTTCATTTTCACACATTTGTGCACTTTCACAGATATTAAACCGTTAATAAACCACCATTATTGCACATTTACACCTGAAGAAACATTAAATAGACAAAATAAAACAAATCACACAACTTCACTCCTCACGTTCCCGTCCAAAAAGTCCCCTTAATCCACATTATGTGGGGTCGGCAGAGAATGTCATCTTGTCATGCTGCAAATGGATTTGGCAGGAGTTTTACGACCGTTGGCCTGCCTGACTTCAACCCTCGTTGGGTTATTAGGTATAACGATTGCAACGTGCTACGAGGAGGGACTTTTTCGGTTTCTTCTTTTGGTACTTCTTTTCCTTCGTCCGTTTTTGATTCTAGCTTTTAATATTCTGAACATTTAATTTTAAATAAAATGACCATAGCACTGTAGATAATTTTCTATGAACGTATAATCAAATATGCACATATTTTAGAGTTTATTTATAAAGGTAGGTGAAAATAGATATTAAGAGTATATCTTTCGTAGATGATAATTAAATTTTAATTAATTTGCCAGAAAATATATACAATTTTTTTAGATCAACGTGTACTGAAGCACTGGTGAGCAGGCTAATTGGAATTATAAGATGGTAGTAGCATTTTTCTGTACTATATAAATAATTAAACAATTACAATTAAAAAAATAAGTCTGCCAATTCCAATCATTCGTAGATCGACGTTTTTCTTATTCTTCATTTCACTTTCTCCGATGAGACTGGCGCGTCCCTGATACAAGTTCTCATTCGTCAAACATTAGACAAGTGCCCGCTGATTATCTACATTAGACTCCATTAACTATTTAAATCGATACCATTTCGCTTACCGGTTACCTGTTATGCAATTATTCAATTACAATTTAGGTATTACATAATGTTTCAATTAGTTGTTTGTTTAAATTAGTCGTATAATTTAGATACTTCACGATTTACAAAAGGTAGACTCCAACTAATATTTGTATTGCAAACTTAACCTAGTTAAAACGTGATTATTTTTGTAATGCCAAGTCTGTTTGTATAATTTATAAATCTGTATATTACACATTTTTTTTAAAACATTACTTTAAAATATTATCATTTAACGGCCGTCTGGTGTAGTGGTAAGTGACATGGTCACTACACAAGGGGGTCGCGGGTTCGAATCCCGCCAAGGGAAGATATTTGTAAGATAAATATAAAATGTTTTTTCCAGGGTTATGGATGTATATTAAATATATGTTGTATGTGTATAATAAAAAAATCTTACATTTATATCCGTTATCTGGTACCTGTAACACAAGTTCTTTACGAACTTATCACGGGACCTGTTAACGTGGCGTGATTGTTAGTAAATATTTATTTATTTATATTATTGAAATTATTACAAATCATAGATGAATAACATAGTATATTCACGATGAAAACGAGTGTATTAATTTGTAAAATTGGTATTATTATTTTAAGTAGTATTTAAATTGCAAGTGTACATGACGTAACTATTGAAAAGCTATAAATTCTTCTTCCTAAATAAACAATGATCAAAGTTTGAAAAACCATTTTTACTGGTGATAGGATGTCTTGTGAATCCGCACGGGCAGATACCGCCACCCTGCTTATTTCTGCCATGAACCAGTAATACGTTTCGGATTGAAGTGTGGGGCAGCCGTTGTACTGTAAAAACTGAGACATTAGAACTCAAACCTCAAGGTAAGTTGCGGCATTTTACGTTGAAGATGTCAATAAAAAAACTGTTAAGTTTATTTTAAAATAGCTATTCTGCGTAACACGGTGTCAAGGCGGTGTTTTCCATGTTAATCCAATCCTTAGATGACGTGTTGCAAAACAAAGACACGTCCCTTGCACGCAAGGGTAGGCTGCGGTTTGTGTGGCAAACACTCGAACTCATTGTCGAAGATCAAACAATGTTACATCGTCATAAGGTGTTTGAAACGCAACGTTGTATTCACCACTAAAGCACCCGCATTCCTCACTTCATTGTAAGCTTTATGTCTATTTTTAATCTATTTTAAAATATACGGTATGTAACGATAAAAATAATCTATTTTTAAATTTAATTTCTTTTGCAAGAAAGTTTCACCGAGCAATTTTTTTTAAGTCTAACTAAAATGTCAACATCCGCTTTTGCAATGGCACGAATTCTGTTTTCAGTCATGCATAAATCTCGATGACCGATGCCTTCCGATACAAATACGGGCAATTAAATGGGACCTAATCGTTTTATCTAGAGATGAAAGTGTCCGATAATGTATCTTCTACATCAAGAATCCGCATGCACGGACTCCGTGATGTATTTCCTCACGTCATATTTTTATCACGATGTTGCATTGCTCGCCGTGGCAGAATATAACCCCGACGTCATTCCTACGCGTCTCTTGTTCAGTTTCATAATGATACGTCTCGAGTACGCTACAGAGCTGATTAGATTAGAACGTTAAACAAGAGCAGTAAATAATGATACAGCTTCATAAAACAGGTTATCAGCGTCTGTCGATGCTTTATTGAAATCGTGCTCGTTGGCTTGAGGCGAGATATCAAGAGTCTCATCGCGATTTTTGCGGCTTCACCCATCAGATTTTATCTCCGGCTTTCACTGGTTACACATTGATTGCTGACTCATTAACTTTTAATTGGCGCTAAACGTCGCCGTGATTACAAGGAGTCAGGCGTACTTGACCTTTTTTCGTTGAATTAGCGATGAAGCTTTAACGTCTAATGATCATTAAATACTTTCTTTAGTCGTGTTGCTACTGAAGGCCTACAATCACACACTGGCGTTTCAATAGAAACTTTTACTGCTTGACCACTTCACGCAATGATTAGTTGCAGGATATTAAACTGTGAACTGAACAGACAGATGTGTTGAGGATCCGTGATCAATTCTAAGATTAAGGATAACATATACGTATTCATAAAAATGAGCATAAATAAATTCTTAACTGCATTATATGGTTCCGGTGCGCCCGTAGCGCGTATAATCTGATGTTGAGCGATAAGAATCAATACTTCGCCTACACTCTAGTTTGTTACAAAACGGAACGTTGGCGCCACTAAAGCAATCTAGAGATCCGATTTATAGCTCATATCTCTGCATCGACCACTGCACCTGTACGTACCAGATTCTATGCACTATGTCTACGCATGGAGCTTGAACCATGCATATTGCGCAACACATTATTTACCCATCTATTTACTTATAGCTCGTTTAATACTAATCTGTACATCCAGTACATCGTGAATAGTAACGTATTTTCTGACTTTTTGGCGGGAACGCGAGGAGTGAAGTTGTGTGATTTGTTTTATTTTGTCTATTTAGTGTTTCTTCAGGCTTAAATGTGTAATAACGGTGGTTTATTAACCATTTAATATCTGTGAAAGTGCACAAATGTCAGAAAATGAAAAGCCGCTGGACGTAATTACTCGGGATTCTCCAAAAAGTCCACTGAAAAAATCTCAGTAAATGACCACCATTTTACTAAGATTATATTTCATCCCATCATCATATCATTTCATCTCATCTCATCTCATTTCATTTAATTTCATCCCAGTTGATTAATGTCACAAATTAATCATCTTCATTTCTTTCATTTCATTTCACTCCATATTATCATTTTTCATAAAAATAAGAATATAAATAAAAATAAGATATCACTTAAAGATCTTAGTTACCAGGTCAGAAAATCCCTTAATTAATGTTGTTTCTTATCGTTTTAGTCTTGAACTTGATCCTGTTTGTGGTGGCGAAACATCACAAAGATTATTTTCGTGCGAACGAAATACGTGCGTACGGTTGTGACGTAGCCCCTGACGGAATTCAACGCGTAATTTCTCTGAGACCTTGAAATCTGCACTTGTTGCTTTCTCGTGTAGCGTCTAGTTGTAATGTCACACTGAATTCCTGTCTCGTCGCTATCGGTCGTCGGTCTGGGTACCGGAACATGCAAAACACAACCTAGACCAAACTCTCTCTCGCTATTGACTGCCTTGTCCGATCAATATTATTCCGACAACACTGCACCTTGTCGCTCGGTCCCATGTGACAACCAGACACTTCGCAGTGTCTCCTCATTAGACCTTTAAAGACATTTACACGAAGGGCAAAGCAAAACAGTAGCTTGGGTGATATGACCTAATTTCATTCAAGTAACATTCAGACATTTACTGGTGTATAATTTAAATTAGCGATCTGATTTCGTTCAACTTTAAAACAAGAATCGTAGGATTTATTTTACAATAAATGCCTTACTCACATAATATCATAACAAATTAAGTTAGGCGTATCATCTTCACCTGCATTTGGTGGAGCATTCTTTGTTTTAATGAAAATAAAACTGGTTTTCATAATGTTTTTCATATAGGTTACTAGGCTTAGTGGTTAGTTGAGAAGGTTTTGTGGCCTGAAGGATAAGACGCCAGACGTACTCGCATAGAGCGATGCAACTATGACCCTGTTCAAATCCCGTAGACGGATACCAACATATCTAATGAAATATATACTTAGGTCATGTTTATGAATGACTTATATGGTGTAGGACTAAGATGGGGAAATTTATAGTTTTCGTAATAACGATGTAATTGAAACATGGACAGCACTCAAAAAATTCGTATTACGATGTCTTCAACCATGCTACACATTATGTTATCTAAGACTTTAAATTTGTGGGTATCTGAATAAAAAGGTTTTTTTGTATTTATTTTATTTTATTTTTAAATGTATCATATCGTAAAAATAATTGTATTCTTATAATATAATTTAATATTTACAAAATTATGAGAAATTTGATAACACTAATGCGAGGTGTTTATCTTACAATTTACACGAAAAAAAAAGTGAAAATATTTACAAAATTAACTATCCTATAAGAAATGGCCATAAAGATATATTTTCTTGTGAATTTGTGACTGCAACAATTGTGTTTAGTTCGGTTTAATGTCTATCATCGATGATAGAGATATTTAAAAATAACTTAAAAGTAATATTACACAAAACAGTCTGGTGGATATTTAGGACTAAATTAATTAATTTAATTATTATTTAAATACTAAGAGATGGTCGTTTCTTTCGCACGCTCTTGCTGTTCTTGCCGAATATCGTTCCGATTACCTGTAAAAACAATTTCAGTTATTAAAAAATTATATACTATTAACATATATTTTTTTTTAATTAGCTCAGCACAACCAATATCAATTACCGTAAAATCTTTAAAATTCGCGGTGTTTCAAAATTTGAAATGAAATGAGCTAATCCTAAGAAACGCGAAATTAACGTAGTAGTCGTAGTAGTGTGATAAATCAAACCATAATAGCTAGGAGCACAACTCCGCTGCGAAATCTTTGTCCGTGAAGCCTACCTTGGAGACGGAATAGGCAGCGAGCTTGCATCGGGGCATAGCAGCAACTGAACGAACGCGTGTGCCCTTACAGGGTTTCGCCGTGTACTCTTTGTCCGTGAAGCCTATCTTGGAGACGGAATAGGCAGCGAGCTTGCATCGGGGCATAGCAGCAACTGAACGAACGCGTGTGCCCTTACAGGGTTTCGCCGTGTACTCTTTGTCCGTGAAGCCTATCTTGGAGACGGAATAGGCAGCGAGCTTGCATCGGGGCATAGCAGCAACTGAACGAACGCGTGTGCCCTTACAGGGTTTCGCCGTGTACTCTTTGTCCGTGAAGCCTATCTTGGAGACGGAATAGGCAGCGAGCTTGCATCGGGGCATAGCAGCAACTGAACGAACGCGTGTGCCCTTACAGGGTTTCGCCGTGTACTCTTTGTCCGTGAAGCCTATCTTGGAGACGGAATAGGCAGCGAGCTTGCATCGGGGCATAGCAGCAACTGAACGAACGCGTGTGCCCTTACAGGGTTTCGCCGTGTACTCTTTGTCCGTGAAGCCTATCTTGGAGACGGAATAGGCAGCGAGCTTGCATCGGGGCATAGCAGCAACTGAACGAACGCGTGTGCCCTTACAGGACTCCGCCGTGTACTCTTTGTCCGTGAAGCCTACCTTGGAGACGGAATAGGCAGTGAGCTTGCATCGGGGTATAGCAGCAACAGAAAGAATGCGCGTGCCTTTACAGGACTCCGCCTTGGACTCTTTCTCCGTGAAGCCTACCTTGGAGACGGAATAGGCAGCGAGCTTGCATCGGGGTATAGCAGCAACAGAAAGAATGCGCGTGCCTTTACAGGACTCTGCCGTGGACTCTTCGTTCGTAAAGCCTACCTTGGAGACGGAATAGGCCGCGAGCTTGCGCCTAGGCGCGGGCAGCAACAGAGCGAGCGCGCGTGCCTCTCGGAGCAGCGCGTGGAAAGCGAGCGCCGCGCCCGCACACGACTCCGCCGCGGACACCTCGTAGAACTGACAACCGAACCGCAAAGACAACTCCTGACCCTCCTCTGCATGGACCTCCCTATTTGAAAGATTATAAATGAATTAAAAAAAAAAACAGTGCGTGTGCAACTTGGTGCACGTGAATGAAGTGAAACTTCTTTTTCGATGTGTAGTAGGTATTGTGGTTTTCTTCATTTTTCATCCTTAAATCAGATTGCTCTTGTAATAGGGAATGCTGTGTATAAGAGATACGACATCTTCAACATTTACATTATATATATTTTAAATTATAGATAGGAAAATAAATACTTTTTTTTAAATACTTCATTAAAAATGGACGCTACTCGTTGCTAACGCTCGCGCTTGCCTGTAACAGGTATAATATGCACATGCGTTCGAGTGCCACACATTCCCTCTCCCTCTGTCTCTTTCTAGTAGGGCAGCGTTAAACGTTTAACGCAACCTTGTTAGAAGTCATATTAGAAGTTTCACTTCAAAAGTGTTTTCATTTAAACAGATTACATATAATTTCGAAATTCAAAATAGAATATAAAGTACCTGGCGTGTTCGAGGTCACGTTTGTTTCCCAAGAGGGTGACAGCAGCACATCCTGACAGTCGAGTTCGTTCTAACAGAGATAATAACTCAGCAGCTGCAAGGAAGGAGCGGCGCTCACACACTGAATATACCACGGCGAAGGCATCGCCCCACCGCACGTGCTCAGCCAAACAGCCACGAATCTACGACAAAAGAAATCTCAATCAAAACTTATTATTATCTACGCGACACATTAGAACGCGTACAAAAAGTTAACCTCTACATGAACGAAAACGATAAAGGAACAACAATATTATGAAATACCGAATAAATTACGAATAAATAAACATTCAGCTAAGTCAGTGAACTTTCAATAATAAAGTCACAGCACTACGTATTGACCGGAACCTTGTATCGGGTCCAGTCGCTTCAAACGAATAAAATCACCGATTACGCAATACGAAACATCAAGATTCCGTGTTGTTCTCTTATATAGTTCCGTTATCGGCCTCTTTAATAAAACATCTTCGTTGTTTAGACAAAATGAAGAACGTGTTTTTTTATTTTTCAATTAATAATAGCACCATCATACGTAATAGCAACGAAACGATTTACGTAATGTTTGACCGGTGCTTGGTTTTAAAGACAGTTCCATGGGCGAAGGCAGGAGTGCCGATCACGGTAGATAAGTCGATACAAGGCACATAAAGTTTGTCTAATTAAATTGTACGGCGGGCATCAGCGGGCGCTACCGCCGACTCTGGCCCGGCCCAGCGCAGATTAACATCTCCATTGTTTACTATTGAATAAAGATCTCTTCCGTTCGTATCTCTATTTGCGCAAGACATCGATGAGTTTTGGTGATTTTTTTTTATTAACTAATCCGAAATGAGGTTCATAATTCTTAAATTACATTTTTTTTTTAAATTGGATTAAATAAAAAATAATGCAAAGGAACTTTATGAAAAACTAAAGGTGACGAACAATTATGTAGTAATTATGTAGTTAGTACTCACGGCACAATTTGAAGTGTCCAGTATTTCTACTTCAGAAACAACTCCATCAAATGCAACCCTGTGCTGGTAGAGGAAATCTGCAACAAAATTCCGAGTATACAATATTATCAATTTTCCACAAATTCAAGTTCGTAATAATTTATTTTAATTTAAATATAATGGTATATTCTTATTGAAAATCAATAAAATAAACGCTTCCACCGCCTCCAAGAAGAGATACGACCATAAAAACAACCAGCGAAACAGCTTAGCGAGTATCTCTTTTTTTATGTTTATAAATTTGTTGCTCGTTATCAACACACCAACAATTTAACGAGATAAACACATTACACAATTGTAAATTGCAGATCGTAACGTCACAGACAATCAAGGTAAGGCGATTGGAACAAAATATGTATTGGTACCTCAACATCCGCAATTCTGTATCGAATTCAATATAAATGTCTCCAAAATGACGCAAAACCACAATCGAAGGCTTAAAGGAAGCAGACATTTCAATTAAAATAAGTAAATGCTTTCGTAAGCACAAAAAGGCGTTTCAATTCACGCTGCCGTCATCGATTTCATTAACACAAATAATTGACCTTTATCTTCACATTGAAATAATCTTATTTACTGAATACTTGAAAAATAAATAAAAGAACTTCTTACCTCCTGTCGAACTATATTCTCCGATATACCTTTTCGTCAGATAGCGTACAACCACGGCTGTAACAAAATAAACAAATTTAATATGTTAGACGTATTTTACTTTCATAGTCCACATAGCGAGTACGTTGTTTGTTAGTACATTGAACAATTAAGAGGTCATCACTCCCGACTTTCTAGAGGCTTCGGATGTTGATTAGTATTTTCACTCCTGGAATTTCTATCTGAAGGGTGATGCACAATACAAACAGTTAACAACAACAATGACGAGGCGAGTTTCTTGAATACAAAACGAACGTGTACCAAACAGGCTACCGACAAAATGAACTGTGGAGAATCCTGGCAGGCCATCAATAGGAACTGGTGAGTCTATTCAAAAAGATGATTACTCGTGGCGCGGCGACCTTTACCGCAGCCATTCACATTACTTACATTTACAGAGTCCTTTCATCTACAATGATTTCGTGTTTTGTCTCTTGATAAATAATCGTAAAAAAATAATAATGTTAACATGTTTATATCTCTGATGTGCTGATAATATTAAAAAAAATATCTAATAGTTTTATTTTTATAATAACCCGGGGAATGTCAAATTTTCCGTGCAAATGGTAAAATGTCATAATAAATTTCAAGAGCAAGTAAGTAGGTACGTGGTATCGAGTCGAGTCACTATGTACAAAGCATAATGATAAAAAGTTTCTGATTTGAATCTTGCATCAGTCCACATACCGAAATGAGATCGATCCGATTTCGGTTCTAATTCTGGACTCGGATCGATTGCGTAATACAAATTGGAACACGTTTCCCACAACGCCTTAATGCAGTTATTGTCATGACAATGGACTTGGTCGGTGTACGAATAGAGCTACCATTCAGATAGAGATAGCCGAATTCATTGCTAGTTGTATTTAAAAATCAACGAAATAGCTTCATGCTACTCCAAGGAAGACCGTTTTTTTTATTGCTTCTGTGGGTGGACGAGCTCACAGCCCACCTGGTGTTAAGTGGTTACTGGAGCCCATAGACATCTACAACGTAAATGCGCCACCCACCTTGAGATATAAGTTCTAAGGTATATTAAGTATAGTTACAACGGCTGCCCCACCCTTCAAACCGAACCTACCCGTGCAGACTCATAAGAGGTCCTACCACCAGTAATAAACCGGTGCTCATTTTAGAATATTAAGTGAACTTCTTCCTAACAAAACCTTACCTGACACTCCTGACAGATAATAATTGAAGCAATAAAAGTCACCGTAACATTTGGCAAGTAAATTTCACTGGTAATTTATTATCTTTCACAGCTTCGATGTTGGCATTTTAAAAGTGTTTTTTTTTCTTTCAAGAAACACGTTCGGTATTCCTCGCAATTATTTTTCCTTTCGATTATTTTTTTGTCAACTTTTTACCAGTATCATGTAAATTACTTTCTCCGATAAACCATTGCACGAACATTCGCAAAACATATTGATATATAAAAAAAGCTGAGTTAGTAAATTATAACGGCCGTCTGGTGTAGTGGTAAGTGACATGGTCACTACACAAGGGGGTCGCGGGTTCAAATCCCGCCAAGGGAAGATATTTGTATGATAAATATAAATGTCTTTTCCAGGGTTATGGATGTATATTAAATATATGTATGTGTATAATAAAAATCTTACATTTATATCCGTTATCTGGTACCTGTAACACAAGTTCTTTACGAACTTATCACGGGACCAGTTAACGTGGCGTGATATAAAAAACAAAAAAACAAAAAAAAAAGTGTGGTTCATTACGTAATTTTTATTAACAGTAATATTCGCACAAACAAACACCGTATCTATTCTTAGCTAATCCTTGGTTATTATTAAGCCACCATCAACTGATGATAATAAAAAGTCACGACATCGAATTTCGATCACGAGCTTAATATGATACTATGGAATGAAAAATAAATCTCAACACAGCAAATATGCGATGGATCTACAAACTTTACTGGTGGTAGGACCTCTTGTGACTCCGCACGGGTAGGTACCACCGCCCCGCCTATTTCAGCCGTGAAGCAGTAATGCATTTCGGTTTGAAGGGTGGTGCAGCCGTTGTAACTATACTGAGACCTTAGAACTTATATCTCAAGGTGTGTGGCGCATTTACGTTGTAGATGTCTATGGGTTCCAGTACACACATCTAGGTCATAAAAAAAAAAACTATACAATCACCGTGGTTAAGAAACATTTCAAACAACAAACAAATTCATTTCAGTTTAATAAATTAAAATCCGAAGAAAAAGTTTATAAAAAATATTTCGTTCACACCAAAGTTAGCAAAACAAAAACAAAGACATGAAGGTTCTAAAACGCCGGTGATATTATCAGAAAACAATAACCAAACTCAATATTATAGTCGCCGAACCATAAATGACAAATTACAGCAATCAAACAACATGGCACCGCGTAGGTTGATGGATGGGTACCCTATCGACAGAAACAATGGATGCTCCATCGACGGGAATCTATGGGTAATTAATAGATGGTCGGCTTCATCCATCATACGCCACGAACTGACCGTGATGACTGTTTCACATTGATGGTCGTCAGATTATGAAAAGTTTAACATAGTACACCACTTCAAAAGCTTCGAATTACTATTAATCTATTTTAGTTTCATTATTGAAAAAATAATACAATATTATACAGTCTTTACTATTTAACCTAAAGTTTTTTTTTTCTTTTACGAATTTCCGTGTTCTAATTTTTTTTTTACTTTAGTTTTTGGGGTTACTATTTGGTAACTCGCAACCACGACCGTACAATAAAAAAAAAGAAATGTTTGTCCGTAGACTCGAAGTTTCAAGGAGGCGATCCTTGCTATAATATGTACTAAGATGCGAGACCAGAGGAAAATACTAAAATCCCTATTTACCTGTATGTTATTACAACAACTATCCGTTAATAGTTCGTATCAATAGCTTATTATACAATCCGATTAACGGTCAACACTTAATTGGTTAGGTTATATCGACAATATATATTGAAGGGTAATCAAATTATGTAAAAACTACTAACCAACATGACACTAATTCGACATCAATATTGTTTAGAATCGGATCAGTTACAAACTTATAAATATGCTTATCACATACAATAAAGCTTTTGCGGTAATGTGACCTAGATTGTGTTAAAGAGATAAATATTGGAGAACTCCGGCCGAGATAGTAATGTGGCTAGTATAACGGAAACCATTAAAGTCTGTCAATAAGAACCTCGTTAAATCGAATCAATCCGATGGTAATGCAGAATGCTGTGGACTGTTAGTGTACAGACTTACACCCGTTTCGTTAAAAATGATGTCAGCACAAAGCACCGAACGCGTTTCATCTCCTGAAATCAAATGAATATGCAATTTCGAAAAGGGCACATGTCGCATATTTTGTCAAATACGTTTTTTCATATACATGTAGTTTTGAGGCTTACTTACACCCATTTTATAATAATTCCAGTAATTTTCAATTGCTAATTAACACTAAATTATATCTCAAAAGTTAATATTTTAAATTTTACACTGCTTTACAAAATAATCAGTTTTTTTCATTTCCTGAACATTTTACATTTTCAGAGATGTGCTCTTTTCGATAATGCATATTCAAATGCAGTATAATTATTTTTTTATTGCTTACATGGGTGGACGAGCTCACAGCCTACCTGGTGTGAAGTGGTTACTGGAGCCCATAGATATCTACGACGTAAATGCGCCACCCACCTTGAGATATAAGTTCTAAAGTCTCAAGTATAGTTAATACGGCTGCCCTACCCTTCAAACCGAAACGCATTATTGATCACGACAGAAATAGGCAGGGTGGTGATACCTACCCGCGCGGACTCACAAGAGGTCCTACCACCAGAAATAAAATAATAGCCAAAATTTACATTAAATCAATTGTGATGTTGGCCCTATGCGAGTGCAGCCAACGCCCGTGATGAACTGCAAAGACACGCGTTGCAGTTCAGTTCGTCGGTCGTCTGTCGACAATTAGGGCGGCGTAATCACAACCAGTCGTCGGCGAGTCGGCTGGTAGGTCAACGGCGCGATTTCCCGACGACCGCGAAGCTTGGCGCCACCGCTCCACGTTGTGTAACTCTTAAACGCCCGATCAAGCATTAACGCCGATGCCGTCGAGGTCGTTGCTCCACACACGTATATCACATTC
Organism: Bombyx mandarina; assembly: GCF_030267445.1. NCBI lineage: Eukaryota > Metazoa > Arthropoda > Insecta > Lepidoptera > Bombycidae > Bombyx > Bombyx mandarina. Next base: position 15,223,528 of record NC_143216.1, on the reverse strand, counting down.
TAGCACATCACCCATTCGTAGGTAACTACGGTTCCGTTTTAATAAAATCGTATCAAATCGCAATTTAACGCTCGATTTTATGGTTATCGCGAACGTAATGAAGCCTTACAACTCCGTGACAAGATCTTAATCGGATCATTACAATCTATGAGTGTCTTCAACGGTTTTGTCGAGTCGTAGAACTGATAAAAAAAACTTTTACAGTTTAATCTCCCTCATCATACCTTAGATCGTGACAATAAAAATTATAAAACAGAGGAAAAGATTAGCTACGCAATAACCTACTCCTGAATTATAATGAAAATAAAAGACTTATTTATATGTCTTATAACTCGACTTATTTATAAATTACTTCCTATGTAAATCTTGTACAGATCTAAAAACTAAAATACAAAAGACTGTGCGAGCTTCTAATAATTAATATTTTATTACACGTTTTTTTTTTTTTTTTTTATTGCCTTTGTATGCAGACGGGCATACGGCCCACCTGATGGTGAGTGGTTACCGTCGCCCATGGACTTCAGCAATGCCAGGGGCAGAACCAAGCCGCTGCCTACCGAGCCAAGCCGCTGCCTACCGATTTTCATAAGAGACTTAACTCAAAGTTTTACCGTTTCAAACAGAACAAAATAAATGTCACACATTTATAGTATAAGACGTAGATAAAACAGCAAGACTACACATTGTAACTATCAGCTTGTAACAGTGAATTTACACAAGAAATGTCAGCAAATAAATCGCAAAACGGAATGCGTTGATAACACACACACACACACATCTTAATGATCAAAATATTTACATTTAACTCAACATTATTGCGGAATTGGCGTTGTTAGTTACGTCACAGTTTATGATAAACTCTTCTAACCAGTCTGCTTCCGTCAGGCCCTTTCTTTCAAAAACAGAAGCACACGTGGATTCAATGTAAGCTTCAATGCAAGAGATTCTTTCAGTTTCAATTTTCAGTAAAGGATGTTGGAGATCGTATCCGAATATAAAATGGTGCTAAAAAAAAATTTTTTAATACATAATTGCTTCGTATCCATAGGAAGTTCATGTTGCTTTTTTCCTACCTAAGCTGATGGTTTAGAGAAACCATATCAGCGTAATTTTAACTAGTAGGTGAGCTCACGGGGCTCAAACCTGACGATGTTGCTAACACGAACCCTAGCAAGAGCCGAGCTTTGCAACATCTACCACCGGATCGGAAACGGGACCCACTGAGAAGATCCGGCGAGAAACTCAGTTGGATGTGTGGGTTAATTTACTCGCCGAGCCCTTTTATGTTGCGTGAAGCAGCAAACTAAAGCAAAAGCAACTGGCGGAGATTCGAGATCATTGACCTCACACGTGGATTGATTTTTAATTGGTTTATATTGAGTGCGGTGAAAAAATATTCTAATAAAATTTCGGGTGCGATTTTCTGTCATCGTACACAAAAGCTGTGAGTATTTGTTTTTGGATTCCCTTATCCCTAGAAAATGTAATCAGGAATTTTTAATGACGTTGTCTGTCAGTCAACAACACTATTTTAACAATTTCGAAGGTATGACTTGACTTTACATAGGTTTTTTGCTCGTATGTTAAGCACTTAAAAGTTACCTAACAAATCTTTGATATATTATATAAATTATACAATAGTATAAAACAGTGTTATAATTATTTGTAATAAGAATTATAGTGCTTTAAATTCATTCTAAAAACATTGATTCAAAGTTTAATTATTTTTTTCTAAACAACTACGAAAAGTAATAAATTTAAGTAAAAATTACTCAATTTTATTACTTTATTTATAAATTAAAATGTCTTATCCACTTAAATTCATTGAGCACTCCACTAGTTTATAACAGTTAAAAAAGAATACAAAGGTTATTAAAACTACTTTTAGTGTAATTTCGCTTATTTTATATTCATTTTATTACTACCGACGTTTCGGGAATACATATATAAAAATTCTCGTAGAATTGTAACTATACACGCGAGATTAATCTTCGTAAAAGTGCTTTTATTTATGTCTACGGCTCGCGAAAACGAATCGAGAACAAATATCCCACTTAATGAAATAAACTTCGTCTAAAAATTTGTTTTATAAAATATATTTTAAATACTTATTAAAATAAGTTCCGCTATACCCTTCACTGATGTAATAATGGCCGCGTAATGGCGCGTAATGTTTTGGTTGCCGAAAATTATAGGGTATGATGATGGTAAAATCGCGAGAACCGCCTACATTTAATGGCACCCGGTGGACGCGTTAACGAAAAACATGAATATGTAGTCCATACAATAAACAAAAAAAAAGGAAAACAAACTTCATTCGGTTAAAGATATCCGCGGTCATTTCAAGATTTATATTACAAGTAACCGTGGATGGCAATAATAGGTTTAATAAGATAAGACGGGCAGTAAGGGTTTTTTTTCCTACCTATTCTAGTAACCTCGAGGGGCTATTCTAGATTCGCCGAGCTTGTAGGTGAGCTCACGGGGCTCAAACCAGACGAAGTTGCTAACACGAACCGTGGCAAAGGCCGTGCTTCGCAGAATCTACCACCGGATCGGAAACGCGACCCACTGAGAAGATACGGCGAGAAACTCAGTGGGCTGTGTCTGTGGGTTAATTTACTCGTCGAGCCTTTCGTCGCAAGTGACGGTTTGATGAGAACGATGACCGGACAGTAGGGGTAGCTGCGTGCGCTGTGCTGCGGTCAAGCTGACCACTTAAAAGAGAATTCTTTATACATAACGAAAAATTTAGTAAGTAATAAATATTTAAATTTAAAAGATTTAATAAGGACATTTTTTAACCATTAATTGAGTTGACTATTATCAAAGCCGGCAATCTGACTTTTGGACAATTATTGGTAAATCAGAAAAACGAATTATTGACTTTGTATTCCATTGGCAGTCACAAAACTCTTCGGAACGACATCTTAGATAAATAACAGGTTAAATATTAACCTTTATTTAATGCAGGTTTTGAACCGTATTCTTTGAAGGAGACGATTATATTCAAATCAATCTGTATTGACATATCAATAACATATTTTTTTTCCAAATGCACAGATTGCCACCTTTGATAATATACGACTCAATTATTCCGCCAAAACTAAAGTGACCGGTGCTGACGATTACTCATTTCATGATTAGTGTGAGCGAAATTTCATTGGTGGCTCGTTTGTCACCGTAGGCTTATGTAGAAAATCAAAAGGGTTTTTTAAAGTGCTATTACATCTTTGCGCTGACTTATTTCGGTCCACAACGAAGCACCGTAATAATTGTAATTATTACTAAATAACACAACATTGAATTAAATTTTTTGTTTCACTTTTTTAGAATTAACGCGACAGCCGTACTTCGTAGGATAAAGAAGCGAAATATAATAAGTAATTGTCACGGTAAAAATATATTTAAAACATTAATAATATATAGCAACTGTTGAGAAAAAAAAACAAAGATTTTTGTTTTTTTTTTTTTAATTTACCTTCCTTACTATTTTTGAAACATAAAATTTAAAAGGCTACATCATAATTTGTCACTATTAAGAAAAAATCATTATTGATTTTCTTTATTCATTCTTGATCAATTTCAATATGTATTATAAGGTAAAATAATATTATTTCTATCACATTTAATATTACAGTAGCTTTTTCTCGGTATAATAAACTACATTAATATATAACAATAATTTATACTTACAAAAAAAAATGTGTATCTAAAGAAAATTAAAAAGTTCACACTTAAAATAAATGTAAACATATAAACGAAAATATTTTTTTGTATTTTTTTTCGATTCTTGTTGAGGATTTATACCTTTTATTTGCATGTATTATCACTTTTAAGTCGAGGAAGCCTATAGTAAGCTATTTTCATGCCCGTAATTACTTTTTAAGAATGTATAATATATATCTAAAATAATAAAATTTTTCATGATATGAATTTCATAAATCATCTCGCTCTTCATACTTGATGTTTCCAATATATCTAATCGCATTAAAAATCTAGCTGTCTTTTTGAAATATAATTATGTAACAAAACTACTAAGTTGATAAGCACTGACTTACTCGTTCACTATCTTGTACGATGAAAATTTTAGTAGGTAAATCATTGAAAACTAAAAATGTCGTGTAGAACGTTTCTTTAAATAGTATTATTTTTTCTAAAACAGAAAATTATCTGTATAATAATTAAATTAATCGAGTAAAATACATAAAAATAATTTAAATTTCCCCATAAAGAAAGCAAAGATAAAAACGAACCAGATTTCCCGCTCCGTGGACTCCCCAGCACAACCACCCTTATACGATTCACAGTCATCTTCATTTGGAATGATTTTAGTTTTTCACGTTTTTCAAAAAAATATCCTTTCAGATAGCCATCATGCCTTTCTGACGTACAATCACAGCAGTCATGAACACAAAAAACTCGACGCACGTTCGATCTCGTAATATATATCGTGAATTTGATCGAGATATTAATGTAGAGTAATAATAAAATGGCGTAGTATAAAAGTGTGTGCCCGCCGCGATGTTTCCCGCGCGACTGAGAGCATTTTGCTGGTGCTTGGATGAAAAGCGCGTGCGCAGCCTCTGGCGCACACAGCCTCCCATGCCCAGACGTACTGCGCGCACATGTTTACCGAATTCTTTCGTACGTTATGAATTATTCATACCTACATATCTTTACCATGAATCTAAATATTTGCTTATTAAATCTCAAGCAATTTAATTAATCCAAATAATATTGCTTTTACGGATGAGAAATGTCTTTTCTTCTGCATTCAAATATATTTATTCCAGTTTATTTTTATTTTTAATACGCTTTTATTAGCTTCAAACGTATGTTTGTAACGGAATATTTGAATATGATTTTGCCCCCTTCAAAACGTCGGATTAACTCGAAATTTGGTATACTTATTAAGGACCGATGACAATCCAATATTTAAAAAAAAATAAAAAAATTGAAATTCAACTAAAAAATGAAAAATAAATAATAGTTTAAAAAAACTATTATAACAAAATACGCTTTTATAGAAGATCCAACTAAAAAAGCGTGGGGTGCATGGTATCAATAGTTATGAACAGATATGAGTAGAAGGGTTATTTTAATAATATCCTGAAAAGCACTTTTCAACTATTATTTATTTTGTTTTATTATAATATAACAAATCGTTTCATTAGGAAATAATAGAATCAATGAGAGGTAAACGTTGCGTTAATTGTTATTTTTTTAAATATATTTTAGATTAAAGTCTATATGAACGAGAATAGAGTCGACTAGTATCAAAGCCGGCAATGTGACTTGTGGATAATTATTGGTAAATCAGAAAAACGAATTATTGACTTTGTATTCCATTGGCAGTCACAAAACTCTTCTGAACGACATCTTAGATAAATAACAGGTTAAGTATTAACCTTTATTTAATGCAGGTTTTGAACCGTATTCTTTGAAGGAGACGATTATATTCAAATCAATCTGTATTGAAATATCAATAAAAAAAATTTGTCCAAATGCACAGATTGCCACCTTTGATAATAGACGACTCAATAACTCGTTCTAATTAATGTTATCTAAAAATTGCATTACAATTTACTTAATTGCAAGATCGGCAATTTAACTACATTGTTCAGTGGACAAATATTAGAAGTACATTTTTTATTTTTTTATTGCATAGATCTGTAGACGAGCTCACAGCTCAGCTGGTGTTAAGTGGTTACCGGAGCCCATAGACATCTACAACGTAAATGCAGCCACTCACCTTGAGATATGAGTTCTAAGGTCTCAGTATAGTTACAAGGGCTGCCCCACCCTTCAAACCGAAACGCATTACTGCTTCACGGCAGAAATAGGCAGGGTGTTGGTACCTACCCGTGCGGACTCACAAGAGGTCCTACCACCTATATACATACTTATGACGTTTAGATCCAAAAGGGCCACCCAAGCGACCCAAAGTAAAAGTAAAAACTTAACGAATAACAAATAAACCTTATTTGTCAGAGTTCATTAGCGATCTCACAAAATATTTGCTTTCGAAAATAAAAGAAAATGCATTTGCATAGAAGTTGATCTAGGCGCGGGTTTCTCTGCTCATTAAGGCATGTTGCTTTGGAATTATTTTTCTACATAGTCGATTAGTTGCGTTACGTTAAATGATACTTCCACTTCGCACGCCATTTCGTGCTATATTAACACAAAAACCTTGAAACTCCATTCGATGGTCTCAATAAGACACAGCAAAGATCGCCTTTCGTACAGTAATAAACTTTTAGCAAATTAAACTGACATTTCAAATGTAACAGTTGAACATCAATAGCATTTAAAGCAAATCCGTTTGGGCCTCTCGTAAAGTTCATGAGCTAAAATAAAACGAAGTCAATCTATTCGTTCTCACACAGAAGGCATAAAATGTCAGAAAACAAATACAAATGCAAATCACTAAAACGATTCACGCTATAACTAAACGGATAACATAAATTAATTTCTCAACAATAACAAATTAGTCGGTTTACCGGCAACAGAGTCAAGCGCACAGATTATAGAAACACAGTGTTTCTATGATCTGTGGTCAAGCGCATTCGCAAAATCATAACTTTGATTAATTCATTGCAACAGTATCGTTCGTTACGCCCGTTCTTGTTGTTGTGTCCGATATTCAATTAAAGGCGTTCTAATTAAATTACTTATCAGCGTCTTGGGTAACGATGTAAATAAGCATTTATTTATTTTAATCGTGAGCCGAACGTTTCGTAAGAAGTACTCGCGTGTCAAAACTCGTTTGTTATTGGTACCGACAATGGCAATACTGTTCACACTTACCTATTAAACGTATCGTGTATTCGAATCTTTAACCTCTTGTTGTGCTGCTTACTAAACCTGTACACAATATTAACTAATAGTTTCTTGCTTGTTCAAATGAGAAATGAAAAATTTGATACTGACCTGACGATTGGCAGTGCCGAAATATTGCACAATTGATACGTGAAACCCGGCACCTATAACAAAAAGAAACTAGCACAAGTATATCAGACAGTAGGTTAAAATTCTATGACTTGGTATTCAATGAATAAAATACATTAAGCTGCCTATATCTGTGTGTCATCAAATAGTTTAGTAAATACATATGAATATATTATTGATTTAAAAAATCTTACTTGCACTTACTTCCTTAGATCAATTTCGAAACTTTAAAATAATTGGTTGGTACATAGTAAAGGTGTTGATAGCTGAGTTAGGAATTCTCAAATAAAGCCCTAACAAAGATTGGGCCGACCGATTACTTCTGAATGCACAGTTATTTCGGGAAACATGCAGTTAATTAACAAAATTTAATATTCTTTACTTATAGGCAGCTTGTAGGCAGCAGCTTGGCTCTGCCCCTGGCATTGCTAAAGTCCATGGGCGACGGTAACCACTCACCATCAGGTGGGCCGTATGCTCGTCAGCCTACAAGGGCAATAAAAAAAAAAGTTATATATTGTGTTTACCTGCCTATGTGCAACTCAAAGCATCATTAATATATAGGTAAGCTATTGATATACCTAAAATAATTATTTATTAAAATATGTACTACGTCCAAATAGTCGGTAATGATCGATCATCTTCCACTTACTAGATGATTCAGTAGAGGAAAAGTACAAAGTTATTTTTAACATCAACCTCGCCATGTATAATTTTGAAACTAATTACTTAAGCTTATGAGTTGCGCGATCATGATTTATCGGATGGCCTTTTAACACCAAAATTACTGTCATCAACAAGCCTTGTGGCTGTGTGCTCATAAATTATGAGAAAAAAAAAAAACTAAAACACAAGCGTTTTTAACCTACAAAGGATCCCTATAAGCTTTCGTAATGAAGACTGCGTCTCGTCGCCGCACGTTGACTCGGCTCGAGCGATCCAATTAATTTTATTAATAGTTTGTATGGGACACGAATATTTTCTGTCATAATAATCGATGTACACGGATGATAAAGACGTCGATAAATAAGAAGTTATTGCGCTTCGAGTTTTGAAATCGAAATTCTTTTCGAATTCGAAATCGAGTCGAAAACATCGATCGACCGAATTCGCCAAAACACATACCTACAGTTTTGATATCGACCTCCGAGGTTACATAAAACTCAGAACGCAATATGAGATGTCGCTGGATAATTTTATTGTTCTCGGCGTTCGTGTTTCGATAAAGATGTTTATTTAATTCAACGAAACATCGGCACCTCGTGCTTAATGTGATGTATGGAGATAGTGTTTGGAGACGCGTTGACACCATCCATGCACATGGATTTCACTGTTCACACGCGAACGTTACATAATTTTCGCAATCACATAAATACGTTTTAAATTCACCGTCGTCGACACTTCAGGACTTTGCACGCAATGAAAATATTCATCATTCACATTCATCAATAAAACGTTTATGTCGTAATAAAACTATGTAAGTTCGCAATGCAGGATTATACATAGACCTTAAACCGTGAGTAAATTACTGCTCATTGTCAATGCGTATTTATTCGGTCAAGTAACTCCAAAATAGGTTAAAGCCGTTCTCCTGATTATTGTTCTCTAGTCTTTGTGTGATTACGTGTATTTGACGGAGTATTTGAAGCCCTTGTTTTAAGGCAATTAATCTTTATATCCCAAACGTGGACAATGTTAGTAGAAGATTCATGTATTTTGTACGGAATAGCGGCAATTGACCAAAAACGGTCTCACGCAAATCACACTATTTTGAAGGTTTAATTTTATCAGTAACTGGCAACCGCTTTATTGAAGAACTCCATAAAGGCGAGATGGGACTGAAATAAAATAAATTGTAACCTGTATTTTATTTCTTTGTGTTCTAAAGCTAACATGTGTATAGCAGAATTAAAAAAAAACGAATACAAACTAAGCTACAAAGTTTGATCAAACAACCTAACTTGATGTGTAATCAAAAATTGCAAGCACAAAAACAGATGTTAGAGAAAATCCCGAATCTAATCCGACAAGATTGACGCCAGCCGGTCTGGTTGGATCAATCAGTGCAAAAACTTCTAGTTCAATGTCCGCCCACCGTTAAATTGATTACAGCCTTAAGCTAATCCTATTGGTTTTATAATAACTTTGATGTAATTAAAAAAAGACTGGATTTTTAAAGCAGTGTTTTGGACTTAGGACTTTGAACGCAGTATTTTGAATTTAAACAGTAAATAACAGTATTCATAAAAGCAGAGAGCTATATTTTTATGTCGTAATTTTATTTTCGAATTTAAAAAATAAAGTTCAATCTGGTACCATCAATATGGTAGGATAACGATAAATCCAACGAACTTCATTATTTAATATTGGACCACGTTTATAGCAAGAAGCCATCACGAATAAAAATGTAATATTTTTTACTGAAAATAAATTAAAGCTATTAAATTCCACTTTTTTACTGGTGGTAGGACCTCTTGTTAGTCCGCGCGGGTAGGTACCACCATCCTGTATATTTCTGCCGAGAAGCAGTAATGCGTTTCGGTTTGAAGGGTGGGGCAGCCGTTGTAACTATACTTGAGACCTTAGAACTTATATCTCAAAGTGGGTGGCGCATTTACGTTGTAGATGTCTATGGACTCCAGCAACCACTTAACACCAGGTGGGCTGTGAGCTCGTCCACACGTCTAACCAATAAAAAAAACTTACTTAACTAGACAGCAATTAAATGAACAGAGTTAATAGAATACGAGCAAAAGAGAATAAGAAAAAAATATTTTTTATAGCTGATATGCAAAAAGCTATGAAATACAACAATAAAAACAAATTTTGCCTTCTTTTTTCCTACCTATTCGTTGGTAGTCTAAGATTATATTCCAGCTACGCGTGAACGAGATTGCCTTCAAAAATCTCTTTGTCATCATCCGAAAAACTCGTATTTTTCTTAATTGAAAACCATATAATTTTCACTCTAATTCGATTCGGCCATGTCATATATTATCTCCATTGACATAAACTTTCCATCGAATTCTGTAAAATTCCTCTTATTTATGTATGTTACGTTAAATTTAAATGTAATAAAATTCATTCAGAATATATCGACAGTTTTGGGACAGTAATAATAAAAATAATTAAAGTGCATACCGGAGAATGAGTTCTCTCCGCATTACAGTCGACACAAAGATGAAATATTGGATGCGTTTAACTGTTAACTTAATGCATTACAATAATTTAAAAAAAAAAACCTACAGACCTTTTTAAATAACAAATGTTCCTTTACAATTCACTAAATTCTGTGTCTTCGAAACGTTACGATAAATATTACCTCGCTTATTCATGGCTGGCACCTTTGTGTTGCGAAAAAGGCTATCTGAATGTGTTTGTTAGGCAAATAAATACCTTTGGCCCGAATACGCCAACGAAAGCACGGAACGTAAAATACAGACTGATGTACGCTGTGTTTACATGCGGCTTATTGACCAATTTCTAAAGTAAATGACCCGTTAAGGAATCTACTTAGTACATAAAATCCAATGTCTCAGACCTCCGTAGTGGAGTAACTGTAATATTCTCAACATGGAAACCAACTGGATTCATGAACGTATTGAACTTTTTTCTAAGTTTCTTCATAAATGAGATCGAACAGTTGAAGTTCAACGTTCACTTCACTCGTTGTTACCGTTTGTTTTTATTGCTAACTGTATGATTCAACATTAACTATGTAGTTAGTTCTGTATGTTATTTTTAGTTCACTTTGTACAAGTAATTATAAAATTTAAATCCGCTCACGTCGTGTATGAAGAATAATCAAAATTGTAATGTGTTAATGAAAGACGACCGTGAATGATTTGTTGTCATTATCTAAATAAAACTGTAACTCCATCCAGGATCCACAACAGGGTCAAGGTACCCGAAGCAACGCTGACTTATTCAGAGGACAAAAATTGATACAGAAAATCAGACCCTATTACCCTCTCCGCAAAGCCGGCGACTTGAAAAAGCAAAATATTCCTCAGCAAAAACAGCCAAAAGCGCATTCGGGAAGCGTTTAATTAGCAATCATCATTGACCATTTATGTATCTAAGACCTACTTATTACACCATTGTATCAGATTCTTTACACGACTGAAACTACAAAAAATGACGCACCGTAATGCTGTTAAATTATACAAATAATATTTGTTACTAGCCAATCAATTTGTTTCCAGTATTTCAGTGAATAATCTAAATGTTATCAAAGCCATTATCCTTAAAGTTATTTAAAAAACAGAGTTATTACACGTAAACAAAAAAAAGTTATTATTTTCTATATCGCAACTGTATTCTTCGAAAGATTATTAATAAGCTGTTAAAACAAACAGGCATTACGTGAATCAAATTTATACTTTGTTCCCTAGTATTTTATCACCAAAAAATTATAAACTAAAAGTTGCTTATTTCTAAAAAAAAACCCAACCTAATCGTTGGTAGCCTAAGGAACTATTCCAGCTACGCTTGGTCGGGAAAGTTGCTAATGATTGTTAGTAAAAAAGGTCAATAATACGGATGTCATTAATCTCAAGCAAATAAAGCTCTCGTACCAGACTATTTGTCAAAAAATATAAATAAGTCGCCTTTGTTCCTTCGAGCTACTAGTCCTAGCCAACTGAGTTTCTCGCCGGATCTTCTCAGTGTGTCGCGATTCAGAATAGGTGGTAGATTCTGCGAAGCACTGCTCTTGCTAGGGCTAGTGTTAGCAAATTCTCTCAGGTTGAGCCCGTAAGCTTACCTACCCGTCCGCGCGTAGCCGGAATAACCTCAGCCTACCAGCTAATAGGTGGGGGAAGAAAAATTTAATCCTCGCACTAGTACTTCTCTTTAGAAGGTACTTTGTGGAAGTAATGCGTGTTGTGGCCCCTCTCAGGTTCATACCACCGACCTGCTTATTTGTGCTACGATGGTTTTCAATTTCCAAATGTAATGTTAATGAGTAATCTCTAACTCCAACCCAACTGGATCTTATGTCTCGCGTTGCGTCGTTCACGTTGGACTGTCTATGCAACATGGTAATCATTTACTATCAGGCAGACTGTGAGCTCAACTGCCTATTCACACAAATAAATGGAAATCCGAGTCTGATGCGATCATAGATTGCGGCCGCTTAAAGACCAAGTAGGTAAGCTAACATTAGCCGTAACACTTAGCTTCAAATACCTACTTTAAATAGGCTTCGTCACAAGACTATAAGAACAAAACGTTATTTTGTAAGGTAATAAGGTAATAGGACCTCTATTACTCTCAACAGTATTATAAGGGCATCAGAGACCACGGGAAAATATCCAACTGAAAAGCTAACCGATGTTTATGGAGATACACCATGCTTTTGTCATCATAATAAAATAGCACCTCTCTAAGCCAGCATTCAGCACAACAAATTGTTGTAGCGCAAAATCGATTATTATTACATTATTTATCTTCAAGATGATCCTGCGTGGAGTAGAAACCTAGTAGGTACATATGGTTGTTGAAATAGTACGATTTGAAGATTACGAAAATATAACAATACACAGCGACAAACTCATTTGTCATCATGAGATTTGACGTTAACCGTTCAGTTTGTTAGTCATTTCCAGTCGCTTTGTTAGGCGTATAAAAAAATTAGCACGGACGTAAAAATAGACAGGTTTACTTGATGCTATTCAGATTATTCTTAGTTATTTTGAATATTAAAATAAATGCACATTTAGTTATATCTATTTTACTGTCGTATAACAATGAGAAAGCAAAATACTTTATATAACACGAAGCATCCTTCAGGAGAATTTGACGTCAAACACATTTAGAATAACCTAAGTCAATCAAAACAAAGAGCTACAAACACCTGCAAAGCCCGTGGATCTAAGCAAACGCTCACCTGCTTTGATTTATGCGCCTGCACCGCCATTGTCCTGTCATGGCGACCAACCCGCGCAACTTATGAAATGCTTAGCCGCAAACGTCTTGTATTTGAGATAAGCCAAACTGAATTGACGTAGGAAAACTTGTAAAACTGTTTTTATTCAGAGCACGTGGTTAAGCTGATTAAACGAGAACTTCTTGTAAACGGTTAAAATGCACGTGTTTCATTTCAAACATCAACAGATTGCGGATCTTGAGACATATTAGTAATTTTCTTCATTGCGCAGTTCGGATGTATAAACGTGATAAACGCTATTTATTCACCTTCATGTAAATACTAAATTTTATTTCTTAATTATCTTCCGGTAGAAAGCTAGAGACTGAACGGTGAAGCTTGACGAATCCATTAATTCGCATCGATACGACAAAGCAGCGACATAATAGAATTCACATATAAACTAAGGACTGCAACAGCTGTGCTATTATTGGAACTACTCAGCCTATTATTTACATGATCCTGGTTTAAACAATACGTTAAAGTTTAACATTCGAATACATACCTGCTAAAATATCAGTTATCTAACTTACTTAAAATTAACAAGAATCCTGCAGTTTTTACTATCGGAAAAAGATACTGACAATGAAAAATGTATGTACGTAATATTTTATGAGAACGTTGGCGTGCTCTAGAAAATCCAGTTGGTTTTTTTTTGTTTTTCAATTTGAATTTTATGTGATAAAGAAGTACATAAAAAAAATTCTAATCTGTAGTTTTTTAGAACCGCAATTGCTTCTTTAGATGTTGAAGGTCGATCAATAAATAAGCCTACTGATCTCGGACTACACAAAAATATCAACGTCAAGAACCCGAAAAACAATCCGTAATCAATTATTATTAATCCGTTCCGTGTGTGTGGACGAGGCTGGATGCGAACCCATTTGTTTTACTTTAAATTTTAATGCTCTTAAGCGGCCAAGGATCCTGTAGCTTTAAGGTCACGTAGATTTTATGGATTTACAATTTTATTTTTGTAGTTTTATATTTATTCTGTGCTTTAAATAAAATAGTCAAAATCACATAAGATATATTGGCACAATTGGAAGACTCTTTTGTCATTATTCGTCTGTTCAATCAATTTAAAATCAGATTTTTTTCTAATAAATCCTAAAAAGTAGGAATAAAAAGTGGTTCTGGTTCTATTAAATACTTTTTAATAACGAGCGAACAAACTACGAACCTCCATGGAACAACATGTAAGCGAACACCACAATATTATAATACCCTTAGTAAATAAACTACTAGTAAACAAATTTTGAATTTAATTAGATTTTCACTAATGATCTGCTGCATGGTATATGGGATGTGGTTTTTCTTTAAACAAAACACTTCCATCACAGCTTAGTTTATTTAATATCTACTAGTAATGTATGTATGTTTATCTGCAAACATTGCAGCAAAATGAAATTGGCTAATAAGTACCTAAACAAATGAATTGGTACCATCAAGCGGTTTACGCAACGGCCTTCGCCCTACCGATTGTATTCCCACCACATCAACATAATAAGCAATAACGAATTGCACTTACTTAAATGTCAGAAGAGACAGATTTCTAAACTGGCAGCAAATGCGACTAGGTAGCAGATGATAAGTAGGCTAACGTTAAAATTTCATCACTTAATGAATGCAAAATACGAGGTAATTAATAAACGTCGACTATCCGGTACTTTTGCGGCCACGAAATAAGCGATCAGAACATTGACAGTATAGGAGTGAACCGATTACTGGACAGCATTATGACGCTAATAATCCTAAATGTTGTCACGTAATCTCTGTCAAAACTGTACCCGTTCAGTTTGTGGTCGCGCAATAAATTAGTAGGTATGCAAATGAATTTTAAAATAGTCCCCATTTTCTGTTGTCAAACTCGGCTGCATTATATGATGCCTCCGAAGCCTTCTATTATATCTAAACGGATATAACTACCAAACAGTACCCCAACAACAAAAATTAGTACAGTAAAAGATCCGTATTTACGCTTCCTTCATAGGTGTCTTCCATTCTTTTTTTTTATAGCTTAGATGGGTGGATGAGCTCACGGCCCACCTGGTGTTAATTGGTAACCGGAGCCCATAGACATCTAGGTACAACGTAAATGCCGCCACCCACCTCGAGACATGACTTGTAAGGTCTCACTTTTAACAGTACAACGGCTGCCCCACCCTGCAAACCGAAACGCATTACTGCTTTACGGCAGAAATAGGCAGGATGGTGGTACCTACTCGTGCGGACTCACAAGAGGTCCTACCACCAGTAATTATGCAAATTATAATTTTGCGGGTTTCATTTTTATTACACGATGTTATTCCTTCACCGTGGTAGTTAATCGTGAACATTTGTTGAGTACGTATTTCATTAAAAAAATTGGTACCCGCCTGCGGGATTCGAACACCGATGCATCGTTTCAACACGAATGCACCGGACGTCTTATCCGTCAGGCCACGACGCGACGACTACTAAGCTTTAACATTATTATAAAGGATAGCAATGGTACGAATACGTACAGATCGGCTGTATAAAAGTATCGTTTTTGTTCTAGGTGTCAATTAATATGATTTTATTGCCCGATCACCGTACTCGTCGAACCCGTCGCTTGCCACGAAGGGCTCTACGAGCGAATTAACCCACAGACGCAGCCCACTGAGTTTCTCGCCGGATCTTCTCAGTGGGTGGCGTTTCCGATCCGGTGGTAGATTCTGCAATACACTGCTCTTGCTAAGGCCAGAGTTAGCACCACTCCGGTTTGAGCCCCGTGAGCTCACCTACACGCTAGGGTAAAGCTGAAATAGCCTCTCAAGACTATCAGGATAGGTAGGAAAAAAAAAATTAGAAGAATACCTCATTCTGCGATGTCAAATCAATTGACAAAATTAAAATGTTCGCTATGACCTATTGGCCAATAATGCCCTCTCTATAATATTGATTCGTAGCCAAATATGTTTTCACTTCTTTTTCTAGTATTCGCCAGATGTACTCATACCATCGGCGAATTTCAATTTTGCAATGGATTTAATCTTGAGGTTTGTATAATTATTTCTAAATGTATAAATTTAGGAATTTATTGATGTCAAAGTGTGTTTTAGGTAAGTGTAAGTCGCCGGTCTTACCCATTTATGTCGGAAAACATCAATGGGCATTAATATAGGTTTGACCGATATTAAAACAACTGAGATATCGACTGCGTGCTTCAAGACGGGTGGCTGTGGCTGCATTCGTTATGTTTATGGACTCACTAGCTGCAAGATATAATTCCCATTATCATATCATCCATACCATATTATTATCATACACAACAAGCTTAAACAAA
This sequence comes from Bombyx mandarina, assembly GCF_030267445.1. Lineage (NCBI taxonomy): Eukaryota > Metazoa > Arthropoda > Insecta > Lepidoptera > Bombycidae > Bombyx > Bombyx mandarina. The sequence continues at coordinate 15,207,335 of NC_143216.1, read as the reverse complement.
CTTTTTGTTGAATTCATAATCATTCACTTTACATTGTAAAATGATTTTATCTATATTAATTATTTTTAAATATTGTATTATTAATTTTTAAAAAATTAATATATTGTATAATTAATAAGATAGTACAAATAATATTAATAACAATAAAGTTTTTGTTGGAGATAAGGGAAGAGGCAAACAGCTGTAAAGCCAATAACGAAAAGGTAAGATACACTGTGGAGAAACAGAATACATGATATTTACCTAACACTAATCTCGACATAATTAATCATAGTGGCCCAAAAATGCCAAGTATATCCAACTGTCCGTATGTGACTGTGCTTGCATTCAAATCCCGAATACAGCCTCCTGTACAATTGTAAGAAACCTGTAAAATTGTGCATTTCCTTATTGTTAGACCTCATAAATTCTAACCACCATTTTGCAGATTTTTGCAATTTGATGTCATACTCTACACCTTGAAATATCGGAAATAAGGGATTACTTAAATAGAAGTACATTGAGAATGCACAGATCCAGGTCAATGCACAACAATATCATATATTTCCATTTGCGGTCCACATACTATTTGGACATTGATAGGAAACCAGTCTTGCGAAACGTTAAAGGTACGTCGCGGTTCATTTACTCCACTCCGGTGAGGAAAAATTTCCAAGGACGTTTGAGTGGAGTTTATTTTTACGAATAAGCTTATCAAAACGCGTGTTGGAGGTTGAGTCGAGGCAAGTTAAGCTTGTGTGAATGACTAAAGATACAGGGGTTAGTCCGTAAATAATAATGAAAAGTTGTAATTATCTGAAAAAAACATTGACTTACATTCATACACATATCAATTTTATATTTAGCAAATGAAAACAATATCTGTATCAAACATTTAATAAAACTAGAGTATTTTTACACAGAAATCCCACATGTCAGCCTTGACTGTCCAGATTCTAAAAAATTTTTCTTTCAGATTTTCCCATCGGTCTCTATATTGTTTAGATTTTATCTTCATTTTATTGTACGGTATATTTTCTATATTTTCATCTCCAAAAATTGACACTTTTAACTCCTTGTTTCTATTTAATAATTTAAGAAATGTTTTGTATATGTTGTATTTACTGATAATCAGTGATGCGTCAGGTGAAATTGACTTTCCTTTTTTTATCAAACCGAGCTTTCTGCCTTGAACTGCCACTTCTAAAATCCTGTAAAAATTAAACATAAAACCTATGAACTTACTAGTAAATAAATACTATTACTAAGTGAGCTTATATAAGCACATACCAGTTTAAAAAAGAATATGTTTTAGACTGTGGACACAATACTAAGATCTAAAGGTTAATTACCTTTTATTTAAAGTTAAGTTCTTATTATTTTTATTCAATAAATATTTAATTGACATTTTATTTAATTAAGTAATATCTAGGCTTACTTGAAATATACTATTAATTTTAAAAACTTCATGATTCAACATTTAGATGGTTTTTAAAATCTATGAGTATTTTACCCATTTTGTACCATTACTACTAACTTTTAGGTTATTGAACATTTACAAACTTACGGATTAGTAAGATTTATCCAAACTATGCTGCCTGAAGCAGGTCTATACTTTCCTTCTGATTTTATATCTAAAAATGTTATTGAAGACTGGTAAAATTTTGGAGCTCTGGTGTTATTGAATTCATTACTCCTTTTTATAATTGCCCTATTTAATGATTCTTCACAATATGGTACAGATGCACCAAATATGAAATGTTTTATAAAAATGGGTTCACATATGAAGTCTAAAAGAGCACCATGTATACCAAGGTGAACCCACCTAGCTATTTTATCACTACAAGACACTGATAGTGTTCTATCACCTCTTCCAGGCTTAGTCCTAACCTGACCTAAGACATGATAATCTTTTCCAGGAATTTTAAGGTCCTGTTCTGCATTTGAAAGGCATTTTGCACCAGTTCGATGAATATCACTTAATTTTAGTCTTTTAGTGTCATGCACACAGTTGCTCTCATCTGTCTTTCTTTTAACCTTGATTAGATCACCAAAATGTTCCTCTTTCTCTTCACCATTCTTAGGTATAATAGATGCGTCACCACAAGGTAATTGTGAAGAATAAAATATAAATTCTATACTGTCTTTTAATTTTAGCTTGCTATCCGTTTTAATAAATATAGAATCAAGATTGTTGGTAGCCTTTTCGATATTTTGGAATAGATAATGTATAAACCCGCGCCGAGCGAACACTTCAGCGTGACTGTCATTGAGCAAGTCTCCGAGTGGCGACATTTTTGTAGCGCCAATACATTTAGACCCAGTTCCTAAGGATAATACTTCGATCGTATCATGTTCAGTTTCATATTTCACAATGCAAGATAGCACCGTCCATTCGTCATCGGCAGGTTTTCCTTTTTTGGGCAGTTGTTCGTATGTTTTCAGACATTTCTCTACTATGTTATCGACACATACACTTGATAGGTTATCTGGCATTTTATATTTGCATAAATATATTTTCACATTTGGCAGTTAGTAGAAATCTAATCTAACACCGTACCTAAAAGTAATTTTAATGTTAACATTTAATGAGACTTAAGATCAACAACAGATAACAGCGCTCTTTTATTGTTTACAAACAAATTCACGCATAATTTCTTTAACTCTTTTTTATTCGTCTATTGGCAAAAGGAACAAAGCCCATACTACCAAATTTTTCCAACAAAGACTGAAGCCATTTTTTAAACAGAAAACAAAATAATATAAAATACCGAATAAATATAAAATACCGAATTTAATGGAATGAAGAGAAATTATTCTTCATTTCAGTCGTACACTTCTGGCGGAGTGGTCGTGGCTATGTATTTGTCTTATTGCTTGGTTGCGGCTTTTGCAAGGTTTCTCCATCTCTTTATATTTGTGGCGGTGTATGTATAATGTGAGATAAAAAAAGTGTTAGTTATATTGATATGAGATAACCTCTCAGTCAAATAATAATAATTTATTGAGAGGTCATGATCTCTGACGACTAAACATAATTCATCGATATTTGAGATTAAATCTAGAAAATAATTTTACTTACGACTCGAGGAATTCGATGAAAAGTTTATAGCTTATCTGTAGGTACTCTCAAAATTGCGTAAACATCCCAATATTTTTAAAATAAAACCGTGTAAAATGATATTAATTAAGGAATGAAATACAATGAAATGAAGCTGTGAATCGAACTTGAATGTAATTATTAAGCGTCATGAAGCAAAATTAAATCAGTTATTATAGTAAATCGCGATCTCTTCCAGGCAACTACCAGTTGGGCAAGATTCATTTCTGGAATAAATTAACCGCGGTGTACTTATCAATAAAAAATAATATAGTATGTATTTAAAAATACACATAAAACATTAATATAAGTACCGCTTACATTTAAAAATACAAACATACATTTACAAAATACCTATGACGCATAAAAGCAATTCTTTTTAAACTAATAACCCTAATACATATTAAAATAGATTGACAACTAATGGGATAATAATTAATAAAATCCTTAATAAGTCTTTTGAAGGAATTTAGTGTCGTATACATACATGGACAGTGAAGAAATGATCATAAAACTTTATCGTATACGGACTCACATAATTAATTGCATGTTTTCCGATGATCTCAGGGATATGATGTGTGATGGACAAACTCAAAGCGTCTTTTGAGATATGAAAGGACTAAAGGTAATGAAGTTTATAGCAGAAAAAGGATATGAGCATTCCGACGAAGGCAAATTGACAGCCACCTAAAGGACAATGCCCAAAAGTGGGCCAACTTTATGTCAAAACTATTTGTACTTGAAAAACTATGACTTAATTTTTCACGTTGTTTAGTTTATGTATCAACATTTCTTTCACCCTGGCATTGTTTTACAAAAAAATAAATTACTTAATTGTTAACATCCTAAAACTGAGTGCCATTGTTTTTAAATTCGCCAATAGGCAAAGGGCTTAGCCCATACAGCCTTATAGTAAACCTATATGCTGCCAAACGAAAGAGTTGCCTGTGACTTGAACAATAAATTAAAAAAAATAGCTAATGGTTATAATTCACAGACTTTTTAGTTTATTTTTGTTCAATTCAATATTTATATATTGTTATAATAATTATTACTTAATACCATGAATTATTGATTATCTTTAGATATGAATGATTCCATTAGTAAAAATCTCAATGACCTACTATTACTCTATTCTTATTAAATATGATCAGAGTTTTGACAGCAACCCGAGTGAAGCGTCACTTGAAGTTTTATTTTAATGTTTTTTTAATAGCTTATTGTGATGTATAATATATAAATTGGGTGTTGTTTTGTGTATTAAACGTCAATAATCGTTGTTCACGATTAACGACATAAAAAAATATAACTACGACAGATTAGGCTGTATAGGCTACTCTCTTTGCCTGCTTATTGGCGAATTTAAAAACAACAACAACAATATCGTTGCCGACTTCCGGATTTCATTTCATTTTATTATTATTATGAGGATATAATAATAATAAAATGTATGTAAGGGCTTATTTCTAGCAACATTAACCACAATTAACTTATTTAATACTGTAATTAATGATGAGAGCGATTATTGATTTCGAAGAAAACAATTAACAACTTAATTTTAGCTGCAGAAAAAAACAGATTTCTCTTAAACCTGGATGAGAATATAAAAATAGTTTTCTGAATATGAAACGATATTTCCTTGTCTATCAAATTAAGTTAAAACCATCATGACTCGACAACTTTTTTTAGGGGCCCAAACGCCCATAGAAAATGGGCATTGTCCTTTGCACAAATTTCTGAAACTTGATTATATTTTCGTTTGCCAAGTAAATCTTAAGCAGATTTTTTTATATTTATTTGATTGTGCTTCAGTGAGATCGAAATAGCTTAATGGAACAAACATTGCAAATAAAGCGGAACTAATAATTCCAATGACAAATTGCTGGTATTATTTCAAATGTGCACTATAATTGTGACCCTTAACTTGAACTACGAGCTAGAGAGAGCTAAACTAAGAACAGAAATATCGACCAATAAATTTCCAATAGCAAACCTACCCACCTGGAAATTATTTGAGTGGTCATACATAAAAATCCAACAAAAGAAAACATGTTAAACACAAAAAATAATATTATATTAATTTAAATATTCCACACTGTTCATTTTTAAAGATAAAAGTTTACCCACCCTCCTACCTAACTACCTACCCTAAATTGTCACCACATGTCACCTATAACTTTAGTTTCGATCACAAGGTACGACCTTATTTCTCAACGAGGGTATGGCACCCATTCGTAGGTATCGTTATTAGAGAGATATATTAGAGGCTCTCATAATCACCTACTAATTTATGAGATAGCCTTAACCAAGCAGCAAGCGGAAAGGGAGAGGAGTGTGAGTTTATCTTCCTAGTTGAGTGTATCTATAAAAAGTCACACTTGTTGTGCTCGAAGCTTTTCTACTCTACCGACAATAATATACCTAAGGTTTTATTCTTTAAGATAGTATATTATAACTGGCTATCACATCTACTGACCAACTGAGCTCAGTGGGCGATGATGAAATGAAATAGTTTGTCATACCACGCTTGATCAAAGGTGCGATCATGACGAGCGGAAATACAGCATACATATTATATTATTTGCATAACAAAAGGAACCGTATCCTTTCAATAGAATATTATAAAGTATCCCATTCAATGTTTTATTGGATATGAATTCGATCACAGTCCGGGCGAGAAACATCTTTAGGCATATTTATTTAAATGTAAATCTTTAAAAATAATTATCGGCACATATAAATATATTTTTTTTTTGATTTTTTGATTAAGTGATTGTAAACAGAAAAGTTTACTACTAGAGTACGTAATAATAATAATAATTTAAAGATATTGAACAATTTCAATATGGTTCCAATTATGCATTCCAATAAGATTGACAAATTGTATTTGTTTATGAAATATACACAAATAAGTAAAGATATAAAAAATACAATGCAATACACACATAAATATAAAAAAAAGCATGTACTCTCATTTTATAAAGAACTAAAATAATAGAAAAGTACTCTCTGGCGTGCTGTAGTTATCTGGCAGGCATGGAGTTAATAAGTACCTACTAACTCTATGCTGGCAGGATAGACTGTAGAATATTCCCTGTGTCATGATAGGTAATTACATAACTTGATATAAATAGTACCTCCCAGTAAAAATTAAGATTGACCACAAATTATTTTCCTGTTCAAATTCGTGATACAACAAACTTCATTTTGCTAGGTAATCATTCAACATTAATAATGTAATTAATTGTAAATTGTAATATTTTTGAAGTCGTCGTGGCCTAAAGACGTCCGATGCATTCGTATCTTGTGATGCACCGGTGTTTGAATTCAATCGGTACCAATTTTCTAATGAAATACGTGCTTAACAAATGTACATTGAATTACACGGTGAAGAAATAACATCGTGTAATATAAATCAAACCCCAAAATTATAATTTGTGTAATTACTGGTGGTAGGACCAGCTGTGAGTCCGCACGGGTAGGTACCACCACCCTGCTTATTTCTGCCGTGAAGCAGTAATGCGTTTCGGTTTGAAGGGTGGGCAGCCGTTGTAACTACACTGAGACCTTAGAACTCATATCTCAAGGTGGGTGACGGTATTTATATCGTAGATGTCTATGGGCTCCGGTAATCACGTAATCACTTACATCAGGTGGGTTGTGAGCTCATCCCACCATCTAAGCAATAAACAAAAAAAAACTTAATATATAAATGATATAGTGAAATAATTTACATATACATAAGTAGTAACACGATATTATTGAGAAGCTCTCCTGTGTTTTGTACCGTGTGCTTCATGGGGAATGCTCTGAGGAATTGATTAATATGGTCCCATCATCTCATTTTTATCATCGTACCGCCCGCCACCTAAACTAATTTTATCCATACCACCTCAAACCAGCTTTAGAATGAACTCACTTCCATGATGTTTCCCGAGCGCTGTGACAATGTCCTTCTTCAAACGAGGCTTGTGGAGAGTACTTAGCTCTAGTCGGCGGCCCCTGGCATTGCTGACGTCCATGAGCCACGATAACCACTCACCATCAGATGGCTTTTCGTTTTTCCTTTGTCGTATCACTCTAGCCGGAGCGGTCGTGGTCGTTAATCAGTATCATTGCTGTGGGCAGATGTTATGCGAGCAATCGCCACTCTTCTCGGTTTGTTGTGAGTCTGGTACACTCATGTAAACAGCCGCCAACTGCCGACTTGATTTGACGTCTGCCTACAAGGGCAATAAAAAAGTTGCTTAAAATTCAAAGTTCAAAAACAGATAGACAATTGCTACAATCATATTATATTGATATAATAATAATTGCACGTGTTGCTAGGTTTAAACTTTAGTATTTTTAAAGGTCTACGCCAAAACAACGAATACAGATGGAGGTCAACAATAGTCTGAAACAATCAGTAGCTATTAAATCTGTGGAAACCGACCGATGGCAACCGTAATTGATTTTTCGATATGCAAAAATACTGCATAATTTCGATCATTATGTCATAAAATAAAATTTAATCATTTATAAACCCCATCACAGACAATTAAAATTAATTATATGGCAGCTTTCGTGGTCTACAGAATACTAACGTATAAATTTTAAATAAGTTCTTCGCAAATTTTAAGAAGCACGTACGAGTACTTAGATGAAATCTGTTCTAAAAAAAAATATTAATCGCAAAAGCTCACGAACTGTGTTAAACTTTCGCGGCAATCTACATTAAAAAAATGTTATTTATTAGCTTTTTACCCTGATTTTTCACATTTAGTAAGTTCCCGATATATACCGGCGTGTTGCAAGCACCATAATCGTGATTAGCTAGTAACTGTGGTAAGCTTCAGAAGATTGCGGGTAGGATGTAGGGGCAACCAAATCTGTCTACGCTCTTTCTAATTTGTTTTTTAATGTTACTACTGGAACTCGATTACTCACCCAACATTATACACTAAAGAGTCAACAGGTTTTTCTGAACAATAATGGTGGCTTATTAAACGTAACGGTCTTTAGGAAATTACACAAGTGTGGGAAAATTATACAAAGTTAATGGACATAACTTCTTTTCAGTTACAATATAATTTGATTCCGATGTAGAACTATACAAACTACAACAACTCCTAGGAATTAATCAGTGATCATTTTCTTACTATATTTCATTTTCAGTAGGTAATGACGCACCAATTTCTGTATTCGATATTTATTTGATCTTGGTTTGACTTAACAGGCGCTTTTTCTTAACACTCTAATGTTGGTAGCAGCTTTGAATGCATCTGAATGCACCATGACCAAAATCAAGCTACGTGGAACTCCCGCTAGGCGCTAAGGTCGCTGATGATTGATAAGGAGTCAAGAGAGCGTATTTTGGTTCCCACATTCACAGTGATTGCGAACTGCAACGCAAGGTCGTGTTGCGTAATGTTTGGGAAGTCTTTATCTCCCATCGCTATCCGACCGTGGTCGTCATTCATAATGCAACATGAATAATTTAGTTTTCCAAATTATGCAATGGTACAAATTGAAATCGTTTTGTATCAACACCGACCCCTGCAGAGAGAAGTTCCTCGCTCTCGGCACCGCAACAAAGGCATCAATAATAAGCAGAAATATTTTACTTTGTATTGATCGTAAGCCGATAATCTTTCGTAACTTTGGTATCTTTTGTATCCAAAGTACTTACTATAAATAACGTGATAAGTGTTCATGAAAGAAAATGTTTAAAGGACATTAAAACAACAACTGCCAGATAATTCGGTTTAAATAAATTGATATCAAAATATATTTTAAATAAAAACAAAATTAAAACTATAGATACAGACGTGTAGCGATTAGCTAATAAAGAACACAAGATATTTGACAGACTCCTGAATTTTGTTAACAACATTTTCCAGATAAGTTTAAATATTGCGACTTAGCTATCCCCCTCGTATTGCTGACGTCTATAAGCGACGGTAACCACTTAATATTAGGTGGGCCGTATACTCGTCTGTCAACAAAGGCAATAAAAAAATAGAATAACAAATTCAAGCTCCGAACTTTTGTATCTTCGGTCTACCAAACAACTTCCACCTATTAAGTTTCGCAGTAGCGAATTTCCCCATGAATCAATGCGCATTTCAATCGATAATCGGCACCTGAATATTGCGCCGAGGGTCATCATGGGTTCGATTCCCACATCGTATGAACACAAACACTGAATTCGTGTGATGAACAGATTTGTTTGCTATTATTCGGTGTGTGTTATTAGCTATATAAGTACGTATTATATATTTATTACAAAAAAAACCACTGCACTCACAAGAACTAGTTTAATTTATAATATGTAATTAATTTCATCCGATTTAATCCTTACTAGGAAAAATAATAATTTCCTAATGACTTGATCCTAATAATCCTAAATAACACCTTTTTGGTGCAGTGCCAATTATGTATTAGCATAAAAACGCAGTAAGCGCAATCGTTAATCAAAAACAGTACAAGGAAGAGAGTCCCGTGCCTTAATTTAGCATTTGCAAAAACAGTTAATTCGATTATAACTCAGAATAACAATGTTGTGCACATTGCATTCTACCTAATTCCAACCACGAAACCGCAGTGAAGAGTTTTCTGATTTGATTCGTTTTGTAGTGGCAAAGTGCTACCTACCTATTGTACTAGACGTTGAATTAATTTGTAACTGGATTAGCTTTGACTTTATTAGAAGATCCGGCGAGAAACTAAATAGGCTGTGACTGAGTGCTAATTTGCTCGCCGAACCCTTTGTCGCAAGTGACTGCTTCGACGAGAACGATGACCGGTACTTGTGTTACCTAAAAGCACCGTGCTTCCCGAATCCTGATCACACAGGAGCTAGTCACCGTCGACGCCCTAGATACGACCTTACGGATCCATCAGATCCAATAACTTTTGCACTAGACGCCTTCAGCTCTAACGCTAGGAACAGGCTTAGGAACCACGGTAACCCTAATCGTCGAACTCGGCAAATAGTTCGACGTGCAATCTAACCCATGCATCAGCACATTGAGTTTCTAGCCGGATCTTCTCAGCGGATCGCGATTCTGATCCGGTAGTAGATTCATTCGCGAAGCTGTCTTTGAGTTGTTAGGTCTTCTTTGAAAGTGATCAGGCAACTGTTATCAAATCCCACCCCTTCTGGCTGAGCCTTTGCTCACCCACCTGTCCTGGTGAAACTGGAAAGACCACCAGTAATCCTTCATTCATAAAAAATAAATAAAAGCACCGATAGTGGATCGGAAGGATCTGAAATGACGTGCTTAGGGCGACGGGGACTGTTTACCACTGAGACCTCTGCGAATGGTAAACTACCGTTCGCAAAGGTTGAATGGTGGACGTACTAAAATATAAAACGAAGTAGCAGAGATAACTGTTCAGACTACAATCACACACCTATTATGCTTTGGGTTTGTGATTTCCGGCTACGTAACTACAGTCACATTTTGGATTCATAAAAAATATTTGAAGAACAAAAAAAAATTGTTTGTTGTGTGAGATAACAATAATTAGGGTGCACTATTGAACGTTAGCAATAGGTACTGTTTCGACCTAAAATTATATAGGTATTAGGTAATCTATGCCCAAATGTTACCTACATCGTATTTTATTCACAAAATAAGACGAATTTTAATAACCCAAATTATCTAAACTTGTTCAATACACGTAAAAAAATTTTTTTTGTTGTTTTTCGGTTGCATTCCTGTAAGGAGCAGTTGTTACAAAGAGAGGAAATTATTGTGGAAGGTAACCACAAGCAATTTAACTGCCTGCCACTCATTACTAAGGGAAATGTAATTTTGTTGGTTTAAAATAATAACACATTGATTTTACGTCTAGTATAGTAGTGGTAGGTACATTTTTATTTAAGACTTTTAACAAACGCACAGACAAGATTTTAGCGGAAATTGATTGTATCATATGGATCTCATAGACAGATATGAAATTTTCTTCCAACCGGCACTGAGGCTGCGCTTGCACAGCCTTTCTTCCAATCCTTAACTACGCCAATTCAGATAATCTTGATCGAGCCGAAAAACAATTTGATAAACCTAAGCGGCTACAAAACGTCAGTATCAAATTCGTATTTGGTTTACTTAGCTATGATTGATTAAATATGATCATATCATAGACCTATATAGTAGGGACACGAGATATTGTTCTATACGTACAATTTCTTATATAAATAGCACCCATTTTGAAGCCACATACATAAACATATATCTATCTCGTTCTTACTCAGCACTTTAACTCGCAGGAAAACAATATAACAGTATTTCAGTGCGTACATAAAATGAAACATGAATATACGTAAATGTCTCCGTCTCCGTCTAATGAGGCCGAAAATCCGCCATGTTTAGCGCGCCAAATGTCATTGTCACGTCAGTTCGGCCGTCTGTTTTGGGTTGTACATTATTTATTGACTTTGATATCGATTTAATATGATTGCTTATATAAAATTTCTTATTTTATCATGCTTAAAACATACAAAAATAATAATTAAAACATATTTTATAGGATCTCAAGAAAGTCGTCGGAACTATTTAAATAAAATAGTTTTATAACACTATTGTCAACTCGTTAAATATTTAATAATTAAGTGATTTTAGAGAGGAAGTCACAAGGAATGACGTTTGTAATTTTATTAACGCATAAATGTTCTGTAGGTGTTTTTTTTTTATCAGGCGATCCCTTGATAAGTTTAAAATTTGAATCACTCTCAAGTGAGAGTGATTCAAATGGTGCGGCGTACCTTCCTTGAGGTGCGCTGCGGTAGTGTGCTACGGACTTTAGGTCAGCAAAACAATTAAAATAGATTGTAATAGTCTAAGAAAAACACGTACTCAAAATACGATAACATTCAGCATGCTAGAAATGGGCAGATGGCACTGTACTACGCCATATCTTTATGTTTTGCGGCAAACGACAACTTTATAAAATCAGTGTAGCAAATTTTAAAAATCGTCATATCGTTTACTTGGCAAATTTGAAGCACGAACTCGTCTTAGATTTCACATAATATCTAAATCACATCATCTTTGCACATAACAATATACTTACTTCCTATTAAAGTATAAATTCTACAAATACATTCACTCAACAATATTTAAAATAAAATGAGCTAAGAACGTTTATCGATAAAACCTACTAACATTAAAATCTTCTGGGCAGCACTAAAACCGCCATGTTTTGTGGCCAGATGACGTCACAGTGGCACGAATTTTTCATTTCCATAGGTTTCCTACTTCAGTGGATCATATAGGTATATGAATTCCGTTCTTAAGTCAAGTGGTTGACAATTTACCTTCGTCGTTATATGTACTTATATTCTTTCTTTACTAAATTGTAATATATTTTACCCTCCATTCCCCCAACACATCTCAAGGAACCTTTCGAGGCCCTTTGTGATTCTGTGAGATCATCAGATAACTTAAAGATTACAAATTCCTAAACATTCTTCAACATTGTTTGAGCGTTCATTCACCATCCAAGCGATTAACAAGGTCAATTGCGTTTTGGTGTACAAGAAAGTATATTCTCTCTCTGCATTCTCTTTGGCTATGTGTAGTATTATTAGTTGAAGGAATTACATATATAAATTTTATTAATATCTTATAAGCCACACGATTTAACGAGTAAAACTAAAACTTCAGACGTACTCGTAATTATGGCATTAATTTATGGTGAAATTATGTATTTCCATAATTATAGGTAGGGATTGTATAATTAATTAGTTCAACTACTGTGATAGCTACCGTAGTTGCCTATAATTATCACATGTGAAATCCAATTAACAATAATTAGGTAATAATACTTTTTGGTGCGAATGCAAGGAGCAGAGTTGGTTGAATTGTTTTATTTTGTTAATTTAATGTTTCTTCGTGTTTAAATGTATAATAACGGTAATTTAGTGTTTATTATCTACAAAAGTGCACAAATGTGGGAAAATGAACCAAAGCCGCTGAACGTAACTTCTGGCATCTTTCAAAAAGTCCACTGAAAAAGTTTCAGGTAACTATCGAACATTTTACTAGGAGTTTATTTCTACCCATATCATCTCGTTCCATTTAATTTCATCCCAATTTATTAATGTCATAAAATAATCAACTTCATTTCATTTTGGTCCTTAACATATTTCATAAAAAAGAATATGAAAAAGATAAAGCTGTATGGTTTGAAACTATCGCCTTTCCAGTTAGACATCTCAAATATTACGTGTATTATCTATGGTGTGACATATCTTTAATGCCGGTTGTACACACTCATCAAGTCGAGACACCCCGAAGCAGACCGAGAGCGAGTGTGTATAATGTACATGGTGCTCTTGTCTTGTCTCACTCTTGCGCGTCTTGCCTCACTTATCCGCGGTTGCTTGTCGGTTTTTTGCGCCCGAATCAAAGGAACTCGTGGGGTCTCACGAAGCAAACAAGAGCTATCATGTACACACTTGCTTATTCAGTATTATCGTTAAGTTTTAAGTTTAAACTTATTTTTACTAGTGGGGGACCTCTAGTGAGTCTGCAGGGGTAGGTACCACCACCCTGCCTATTTCTGCCGTGAAGCAGTAATGCGTTTCGGTTTGAAGAGCGGGGCAACTGAGTGAGACCTTAGATCTTATATCTCAAGGTGGGCGGCGCATTACGTTGTAGTTGTCTATGAGCTCCGGTAACCACTTAACACCAGGTGGCCTGTGAGCACCCATCTGAGCAATAATATATACGGTGCATAGTAACTATCCAACATCTTCTTCGCCATGGATTATTTAAGTTTTTTTCTTTTTGTGGTAAATTTGTAAATAATTATAATCCGAGCACAAAGAAAAACAGCAGCAGCAAGTTCTACGTCTATTACTGCGGTAATTTCAGTACAGGAACGCTCTCGTCGAGGGCCATATCGGCCGAGACTCGGCGAGTGTGTACAGCCGCCATAAATACGGAGACTCATAAACTTTGAAAATGCGTGATACCATAAAAAAAAAAAAAAACTTTGAATATATTATAAATTATAATAATCTGTGGATGTGATAAATTGCGATAAGATATTTATTAGAGAAAAATCTAAATACAACAATTTAAGTTCTGAGAATCTGAAAATAAATTTTTAAACTATGGGTAATTGGAAACTAGAAGTGGGTAGGATGGCTATGTACACATCGTTTCCTGTTGGATTGTTCTTTTTTTTCAACCAACCAAAATATTTTGAAGAATGGGTAACCAATACAAAAAGACAAATCTTCCCACCAGAAAACCAACATGATAGAGAAGCGATTCAAAAATTAATACAGGATATGAGGAAGAAACAAATGCAAAGTCTGGAATCCAAGTGAACAAAGTTTATAAATAATATAATTTAGTTTTTGTTGTCAAACGTTATTAAATACATTATGTACTTTAATTATTACTATTATTTCATTACTATTTCAATGAATTGAAGGTAACGAAATTCATACTATAGTGTGTATTAAGGAAGCTCATTCAATTTGGATTCATCAGGTAATTTTACAGATGGATCAACAAGCTTATGGCTCACCTGGTCTTAAATGCTTTTAAAGGCCCATAGACATCATAATGTCAAATCTAAAGCTCCCTTCTACAACAGTAAACTCACCCTTAAAACTAGAACATTATTAACTGTACTAAGTATGTGACATATTAATATTGTGTTATTCCTTCATTATGGAAATCATTCATGAATAACTTTAGTATAGTGTTTATTTTGCGATATTGCTAAAAAATTATATTCATAATCTAATCTGGTGGCTGTTCCATATCAACTTGCTGTTAATTATTGTTCCAAAATAGCTCACATCTTATTGTTAAATTCAGTGTTTTTTGTGAACATTACCTTACATTTGATTTGGGCAGGATTGACCAATAATTCATTAGTAGTGTATCATCTCTAAAACCAATAACACTATTTCAGTAAGATCACGGGTGTTTTTGACTGTCTCTTCATGGTTATTGTAGTATGTGCATGTTATGCGAAAACAAGATGATCATTTGGCTAAAAGACCCTGAGTTTGAAAGTAGATAGTAATGTGAGAAGGTGAAGGTATAAAATCCCATGGACTGTGTTAAAGAGTATGATAGACCTGAATGGAAGATGAGGACACATTGCAGTGACCCCAAAAAGAAGAAGGTAGCCTATTATTTTGTGTGGTAATAATACTCACCTAGGTTAGTGACACTGCATTCAGTGTACTAATAAAATGTCTTACAAAATTGTTTGACTTTGCTACTACTGGCTACTGCTCAGCTAGCTTGTCTTCAATTTTAAGCATTTTTTCTGTATCTTAATATCAATCATACTGCTGGTAGGGTGCCTTGTGTAGCTTTCACTAGTTAGCCTATTTCTCCTAAGGAGCTGTCTACACAATTCAAACTTACACCTTGTGTCATGGAAACATATAATTTAATGTTTATCGGCTCTGATAACCACCCATATGCACAACTACTGAAGTTATGTCCATAGGGCCTTTATTAATTATTTAATAAAATTATTGATTTTATGTTTTTATTAGCTTGATCTGTATCTATGTATAATCAGCTTCAAGAAATCTAGGTTATATACTAAGATAAATAATTTAATAAATAAACAAGCCTCTAAAAAAAGAACAGAATAATCTGAGTTATTGTGTAACTTAATATTTTTAAAATATTAGGCGATGTAGTTTTTAAATTAAAAGCAAAGATTTCTTCAACAAAACATTTATGTAACTCATGAAATTATTTACAATAAAATTGTAAAATATAATCATACAATTAGTCAACTTTCCTTTTAGTTCTATAATGGTAACTCATCACAAGACCCAGTACTGTGGGTGCCAATGAAGCATATATCACATATGAAACTCCTAAAAATTGCCCTGTAAACCCAGCAACCATAGGTGCGACCACTCCAGATAAAGATCTGACACTGTTGGAAGCGCCTATTAATGTGCCTCTATGATCACCATCACTCCTTTTTAGCACCATTTCTAATGTTACCAACCTACTAACTGCATTACCCATAGCTAAAGGAATCAACCATATTACATAATTGTACACATTTATTGATACTATTAACCCTGTCAATGAAATACTTAATAACAAAAACACATGTAAACTCCTTAAGCTGTAGTCTACATCCTGTTTATAGAAACTATTTATGTATCCTATAAAATAACTAGAAATAGAACCCATAACACCTTGGAATGATATAACATAACCCACATATTTGGGAGACAAGTCATATGTAGTTTTCAAATATAAAGCATAATTAGAATAGTAGACCCCCATTGCAAACCCAACTAAAGCTTTATATAAAAAAATGTCCCAATATTTAGACCAATTTATGCTGTACAATACAACAAATGATTGTTTGAAACTGTTAAAAAGTGATAACACTAAATTCTCAGAGAGAACATCTTTTGTTTTGTTTCTTTTTGATGGCTTCTTACTGTGCTTTGGCTTTGGCAGGAAACAAACAAGAGCTAAAACACAAACAAAAATACAAGGTGTAAGGGATCCATTATTGATAAATTAAGATTCTTATAATTCTGATATATCGTATAAATAATGCTTTTTTAGCTTTGAACAACTGTCACACAAAGGCAACCAGACCACATAACACAAAAATCTAAAAAGATTCATTGCTTGTTTATGAAGTAGGTACCTATTATTCATTTTTTTTTAATCACAACATAAAATTGATTGATTTATTTTTGACCTGAACAATAAGTAGGTAGTATATGATGCCCACAGCCCCTCACTCTTTTGTAGAGAGCTCAAGATTCGTGCCGATTACTATTATTTACTATAACAGAATTAGCAGATTACTTTTTATATTTCCTATTTAATGTATATTACTTTATAACTATGTTGGTTATGGGCTTAAATAATTAAAAATAAAGATACATTGTATTTTAAGTTGTTGCACAACTACTTTACTTATGTAGGGTCGTAACATTCATTTAAAATAACATTGCTAGGCAAAAGGTTAGAAACTTACCAGCATTAAAAATAAAACATATTCCGACTATAAAAGCAATAAACATAAATGCACCATTTGGATTGTCTTCCATAATATGACCACCAATCATAGGCCCCAATGTAATACCTACTCCAGATATTGCAGCCATTTTACCATAAATTTCAGCCTGTTTTTGCTCATTGTTTTCATAATCAGGCACTAAAGCCTTGGCCAACATTTGGGTTTGTTTGAAGAAACCTGAAATGTAGAGATCCAATTAGTTAACATATCAAACTGATGTTTGAAGATTGGTTACTTGTCTGGTTATCTGGACAATTTCCTTCACAGTTTAGCACCAGTGGTTTACATTCTCTAACTATTGCTGATTTTCATATACCAGTCAATAAGTTCCATATTCTGTTCACTGACCATTGACAGTTAGTTATAAGACCTCTATGGCTAGCTAGGCTTTTAACTGATGCAATGAAATACACTGACATAAGAAGTAGCAAATACTATTAAAAATAATGATACTTTTTCAGGGTATAAAATTTGCTTCTGGAATAGAGGTCCTTCTGGCATCATGGATGTTGTAGTTTGTACATCAGTACCTAGGTGTAAATAATTTTCCTTTAAAATATTTTTCTATCTTTCATGAACAGAACAGTAGCAATAGTTTTTTAACAATTAAAGTACTTGGATACAATGAGTCACAAAACCGTGTCTAGGCTAGTGGTCTGTCTGTACGATGGATCATTGAGAAATCTATCGGTCGGTCAAATGAACCTCTTACACTGAGCTCACACGCACATTAGCCAGCCTGTACCAAAGCTATGATATCACCATCATTTGTTCCTCATTAAAAATTCAGCTTCTATAGACTACAATAGACCTCTTCAACATGTATGTATATAAATATATATTTAAACAATAATATTTTTAACTTATTGAAAATTTAATATAAATGTAATATTAAAATCTTACCCAAAACACCTCTTAGAAGTAATATGACTAGTATTGAAGAAGTCAGACCTAGTACTGTGTAAGCAACACTACATATCAGTAATGTTAAAATTAGTATTGTTCTTCTACCTTTCAGATCACTCAAACTTCCCTGAAATTAATCAAATACAAAAAACAAAAAATTATTAAATAAATACTAAATAATAAAATACTAACTTAAAAACTTATTAAATAAAATACTAATAATTCCTATAAAGGCATTATTAGTATTAATTCTTATACCTAATAGCAAATTTTCTTTAAGTCTAAGTAAATGTATCAATGATTGAATTAGCTTTAATGACTGAAAGGTAACTTTTTTTAATGTCATTTTTACATTGTGAAAAGGCTGCACTGAAGTTACCTAAATATACCTGATTCCTTATGTTAGGTACACATTCTGGAAAGCAAGTACCAATTCTTTTAAATAAAATTAAACACTAATAATTTCCAGGTTGAAGGGACATTTTACGATAAAAACTAAACCAACATTATATTTATACTTTTACACATTTACTAGAGAAATTGTCACTAGTGAGTTTCCAACTACCTAGCATTTAGCATTGAGATTTAAATCTCATATCTCAAAGTGATGATAGCATTCATATACCTAGTTGTATATAGGCTTCAGTTACAGTCTATCTCTAAGTAAAAGATCTTACATCCACCAAAAGCATTAAAAAGATTTTAAGGTTCAATTTCATTGTAATTATTTTGACACTTACTATAAGTGGTCCTGAGCCCAATTGGAAACCAGCATATATGGAACCAAGTAAACCCACATAAATGTGGTTTGCTCCCATTTTCCTCACATGGCCAGGTACAAGTGGAATTATAAGGCCCACAGCTAAAAGATCCTAGAAAAATTTAACATATAAAATGAAAATGATATATCAAATAAAGACCAATGAGAGGCATATGGATGTTTTTAAGGACTATTGGACTTTTGTTAGAATAAATAAGCATTGGCATGCTACACCAAATAATTTCCTCATGTTCATTTAGTTGTCTCCCTGAGGCCCTGGATCCATCCATAGTAATATCCTCACCTCATGAAAATATTCCTAGTCAACCTTAGAATTCCTAGAAGGACAACAACCATTCTGTATATTTTTACCATAAAGTAATCATGTTTTAGTTTAAGTATGTACTTTGAAAGCTGATCTTGTGTCAACACAAAAGATACCCCTATATGGTCTCAGTCTCAGATGATTTATGACGTGAAGTGAGTAGGCTGCAGTAACCACTTAGTATGAATTTCATACTATGAAATAGATGTAGGAGACCATGATCTCACCGAAAGAAAAACCCACAAAACATTACAACTTGTGAGTTTAACAACTATTTAATACTATCCTATACTATATTTTAAAAGTGCAAAAACAGAACGGGCAAGATTGTGCATGTCTGATGTTATTTTTTTTTCAAGTATCGAAAATGTGCAATAAAGACAAACCAAAAAAGAGATTGCTTGTAGTAAACAGATTTCAAAAGGCATGATTAATAGATTTTACACGGGCAGCAACATATACGCCTGATTACATTTCAAGCCCATTAATTTATGATGACAACACGCATCTAGTTCTCTTAACCTGTCTGCACCTGTTTAGTAGACATGTGTAAGTAATGCGAGTGATATTACTCGGGTAATATTACTCTACGATGTAATGCAACATCACACATTACGCGAAGGAAACAAACATCACACCATCACCCAACATGTTTCTTTCTTTGTCGTGTAATGTTGCTTAATACACGAACGGAACCGAGCGAGCGAGACAGACCGATCGACGCAAAATAAATGAGCAAGCGACACGGAATTATTCCTAGTGATTTGGAACCGTATGTCCCGGCCGCTAGGTACATTTTTATACCTATGGTACGTCTGAATTTTAATATAGGTATTTGTGTTTATATTGTTCATGCGGCCAGCCGGTAGTTTCCCGCAAGTACTTACTTAATTTTTTATTCGCAACTTTTGTAAAATCGCTAGTCGCTCGTAATTGTTTAGTAATATTTCATATTAATTTTTGTGTTTGATTTGAATTACTTAAGCACTTGTTTGAAGATAGTTTTATTATTTGTTTTAATGCGTGTTTAATAAGTGAAAGAAATAACGGCGTCTAAATGAAAGTACAGTCCTCCTTGGATGCACTTTGAGGATATCGCGCCGAAACAATGCATCTACTGCTCTCGTATATTAACATTATTGTCGAGCTCAATTTGCAGTCTAAGTCGCCATATGAAATCCGTTCATCCCACAATAAATTATATTAAGTAAAAAATAAAATTATTATATTATTAAGTAAGTCAATCTCTGTCAAGTAATATAACAGTGTATTACAATACAAAGTTCATACTTTGTATTGTAATACACTACTGTAATGACACACCCGAATCATTACCTAAGTGATGTGTATCAACACATCACTTAGGTAATGATTCGGGTGTATAGATACAATGTATTCGTCGTCACAGTATCTATTGAACGCACCGAGTAATGTTAAGAGTGATGTGTAATGTTTTCGAGTAATATCACCTGTCTGTAAAAGTGATGTCATATCACATTACATTGAGGAGTGATGTTTTGCGCAAGTCTACTGTTTAGCTAAAAAATAAAAATACCTAGGTAGGTACATACGGTACGTATGTACATAGCTATCACAAATTCTATTGTTATTGGTCAACCGTCAAAGTATGATTTATTTTACTCGGTTATTCATTAGACCGGTAAAGGGAACCTAGTCCATACATACAAATCCTTTAAAACGATATCCGAACAATCTGTTAATTGAAAAGTGAAATTATTGTATTACCTGAGGTGAGATAAAATAAAATAACCTTTGTTATAAGAATAAGAATACAAATAATTCATAAGTGTGAAAGAATGAAACAATATAGCTAGATATGTTATCTCGAGTCTTCCAAAAGTATATTAAAATCTTGTCTTAAATCCAATATACTGAAAAAACTTGCTTTTTAGGCAGCGGCTTGGCTCTGGCCCTGGCATTGCTGACGTCCATGAGCGACGGTAACCACTCACCATCAGGTGGGCCGTATGTTCGTCTGCCTATACGGCAATAAAAATATATATATACTTACTTTTTTAAACCATTTCGTAATTCGTCTTAATTGGCCATTAGTATGGCCCATACCATTATATAAAAAAATTAAATGGAATGGAAAAACTAAAGCCGATACCGTATGGGCCCCATCTGTCGTGTATCCCTTGCTTAACTGACTAGGTAAAAGAAGAAAAAAAAACATTATGTAAACAAACATTAAAGAAAATTTAATTAAATAATAAATATTATACCAGGGGTTTAGTAAAGACTAAACTGAAAATGATGACAAGACGTTTGGTAAACATGTAATCATTAGTGATTTGTTTTTAATTTGTTTTTTAAAATCGCCTTGTTTCACATGGATAACGTTTACTTTATTTGTAGGTTTTACAAAGCTTCAAGAAATTGCACAGAACTAGAATGAAAGTCTTCGAAGGCGACGAACGTGCTTTATTAGCGGCACGAATAAAAATAAATGAAGAATTTCGCAAAAACAAAAATGTTCAAAATGAAAACTCGATTAAAGCGGTACTTTGTGAATATAGCTTTATGTTAAACAACATTAAGTAATAATTAAGTATTAGGTACTTAGTAGTAGTACCTATCAAAGAAAAATATTCTATAAATCAGACGAATTTACTCTGCACTACCTTTGGTTAACGGGTAGAGAATGCCTTAGGCATTAAGTCCGCCAATGCAAAATTTACATGAAGTGTAATAATTAAATAAATAAATTATAATACAAATGGTAACAGATGTGCACAATTTTTTAGAAGAGACAGTTGTATTTTTATTATTTTAATAACTGTGGCGTAACAGGAGGATAATAAACTTATGGTAATATTAATTTTCAGATGATTGCATTTGGAGAGGATATAGAAAGGGAATTAAGGACTCAAGTGATTCAAGCCCGAGAAATAAAACCAGGTGTTTATGGTAAGGACATCCTTGTTATAGTTTAATATAAGTATGTATTATGTTTTATTATTTTAATTATGAACTTAAACACATGTGTTGTGTAACAAATCAGTTCATTTGCGTGTCTATCAACAACCCACACTTGGCAATTAATTTATTAAAAGAAGAACAAGTACTCTTACTAGTACCCAACAGTACGAAACATTAAAAATTTATCTCAGGAATAACTGAGACTTAAATTCAGTTTTTTTTTTTTTTTTTTTTATTTTTTTTTATTGCTTAGATGTGCGGACGAGCTCACAGCCCACCTGGTGTTAAGTGGTTACTGGAGCCCATAGACATCTACAGCGTAAATGCGCCACACACCTTGAGATATAAGTTCTAAGATCTCAGTATAGTTACAAGGGCTGCCCCAGCCTTCAAACCGAAACGCATTATTGCTTCACGGCAGAAATAGGCGGGGCGGTGGTACCTACCCGTGCGGACTCACAAGAGGTCCTACCACCAGTAAAAAAAATATATTAAAAAAATATTAATAAAAATATTTGCTATATTAAAAATATTTAAAAAAAATATTGCTCAGTTGAGTGAATGATTAAGCAAATGTATAAATTTTGCAGGTTTCATTTTTATTCTATGTTATTCCCTCATTGTGGAAGTCATTCACAAACTAATGTTATACATTCCTCAAAACAGTTGATAAATTTTGAAGAGTTTGAACACCACTATAGTAACCATAATACACTGAACATCTTATGTTTTAAAGCACAACATTACATTAAACTGATATGGGTTAGCGATGAGGAAGTTCACAACATTTAACAAATTGAAAATCACAATCAAATTACAATTATTTTTCTCTGTAACTCGATAACAATCAGAGAATAATTATATTTCCTGAAGTTCTGAGCCTTAGGAATGATTAAAGCTTTTCAGCTTTTTGCCTTTTTTGTTTATACCTATTTAATTAATTTTATAATTAAATTTTCAAAAATAATATCCAAATGGATAAAAATTTCAGAAGCAAGAATTACCGATGACACTGTGAAATTAGACAACATACCTTTCAATGATCATGCTATATTAGAAGATGGGACAGAAGCACCACGACCATGCTGTCAAGATAAAACCAAATAGTAGATATATAAGGCTAGTTAAAACAATACAATCTTGAATAGAACAGCAAATGTAATGTAAAAAATACAAATAAACAGAATGTGATACACAATTATTTTAATTACGATTCCCATGTTTTTATTATATCGAAGGGTGATAGGCTATTTGGCTTATGTGACATTTTTGCAACTTTGCAGAAGGGCCAATTAAAGTTTGTAATTTAGAAAAATAATAATAATAAATTCACCTATTTGAATGGGGTAAACTTAATTGAAATTCAATTAAAAACGTCGAATTGTTGTTGCTAATACCAAATCAACGAACCTTTAATGATTACAAAGATAAATGTCGCTTAAACCAAATAGCCTTTCACCACTATGTGATATTAATATGTAAACGGTATCTTTTACCGCTTCGATGTTGATCGAAGTTTCACCGTGATTTAGACACCCTTCAAAAAAGTCGGCCATCGGATTAAGTATAAGATTAAGTAGGTACACCTACATAAAAAGGATCGATGGCAATTATTATTATTATTGACAATTCAATATTTTAAACAATTAGAGTCGTTATTTACTTTCTACAGTCAAACAACTTCAGTCAACAAATTCATCAGTGTGCTTAGTGCGAGCTTTTTAACGTTCTCGGTAGCGTAAAAGCTAGCTCATATTGGTATGGAATGGGATCGTTTGCCTCTTTGCCTACGTAAAGAATGGAAAGTAGTCGACGTCGCCCCAAACACGTCATCTCGGATCCTCCCTATCCACTAACGGTGCTTCTAGGTACTTCAAGCACCGGTCACCGTTCTCGTCGAACCCGGCGCTTGCGACGAAGGGCTCGACGAGTAAATTAACCCTCAGACACAGCCCACTGAGTTTCTCGCCGGATCTTCTCAGTGGGTCGCGTTTCCGATCCGGTGGTAGATTCTGCGCAGCACGGCTCTTGCTAGGGTTCGTGTTAGCAATGGCTTCGCGCGCCTTTTTCAAGGCGTAGTCTCTTGCGAGGAATTCGGGGAGGTGGAGGACCTTCTCGTCCCCCTCTTCCTCTCAGGAGGCGCCGGAGTCCGACATAACCCGGTTCGTTACCCCCCCGGACCGGGTATCCGTAAATGGATTCCCCAGCGTTAAAAAAAAAAAAAAAAAGGGTTCGTGTTAGCAACTTCGTCAGGTTTGAGCCCCGTGAGCTCACCTATTAGTTAAGGTTACGCTGATATAGCCTCTCAAGGATATCAGCTTAGGAAAGAAAAAGAAAAAAATGCCTTCGTTTGCCGCTAGGGGCGCTGTTCCAACTGCATACAAAATTGGGCTAACTTTTACGCTATCGAGAACGTTAAAAAACTCGCACTAAGCACACTGAGCGCGTTCTTTTTTTCACTTAATAAATGTTGTATTGGTGTGAAAGTACATTAGGGTAAGTAGGAACTGAATAATTTATGATACATATTGGCCTCATGCTTTTTTTACAATAAATTTATTTTCAATTTGTTACTTGGATTTTATAGAAAAACGTGTTTTTTAGTTTTTTTAACTATTATATAATATTTAATCAGAAGAGTAAGGTGCCTGGTGCAATCGTTTCTGACCTAATTTAATGTCATACTCATATCTTATAATTGTGTTGGCAATAGAATCATCCTCTCTTCCCATCGATATCGTAAAAGACGACCAAGAACGGAGAGGCAGCAGTGTTTTGTAGATACTATAAACTAGGTACCGATTTTAGGTGAAAGCTACTTGGTAATTCTCGGACAGAAAAACATATGTTGAAACTAAACTTTTTAGTCCATATTAAATTAAATAATAATAATTTTCATTTCGTTGTATTTCGTGTGAGTTGGTTTCGATCTTTTGTTATTAAAAATGTAGCTTATTAGTTAAATTCCTTTTGTCTATCTATTGAGCAATTAAACGCTCAAAATAAAATAAAAAGTGAATATAACAGCTTGAATAGAACAGCAAATAGATTAGAATAGATTTTTAGGACTTTTTGGCGGGACTGCGACGAACAAAGTTGAGTTTTGTTAATGTACCTAATACCTAGTGTTTCTTCAGATTTTTTCCCTACCTAAATGGTCTAAAGAGATCATATCAGCGTCACGCGGCTAGTAGGTGAGCTCACGGGGCTCAAACTTGACAATGTTGCTAACACGAGCCCTAGCAAGAGCCGTGCTTCGCAGATTCCGTCGTGGCCTTAAGGATAAGACGTCCAGTGCATTCGTGTTGAGCGATGCACCGGTGTTCGAATCTCAGACAATTTTTCTAATGAAATATTGATTGACTTCCACGGTGAAGGAATAACATCTCTATAAAAATGAATTGCTGTTCGTTAGTCTCGCTAAAACTCGAGAACGGCTGGACCGATTTGGCTAATTTTGGTCTTGAATTATTTGTGGAAATCCAGAGCTTTAAAAGGTAGATAAATATGAAAATACTCGGAATTAAATAAAAATAACAATTTTTAAGTTTAGGACTTTTATTTATCGATTGAGGCTCTACGAAGTCTGCCGGGTCAGCTAGTCGTGTAATAAAAATCAAACCCTCAAAATTATAACTTGCGTAATTACTGGTGGTAGGACCTCTTGTGAGTCCGCGCGCGTAGGTACCACCACCCTCCCTATTTCTGCAGTGAAGCAGTAATGCGTTTCGGTTTGAAGGGTGGGGCAGCCGTTGTAACTATACTGAGAACTTAGAACTTATATCTCAAGGTGGGTGGCGCATTTACGTTGTAAATGTCTATCTACGTTATTCCTTCACCGTGGATTGCAAATCATCAGATAGAGGTTTCTTCAGGTCTAAAAACGGTGGTTCATTAGTGCCTGTCAAAGTGCACAAATGTGGGAAGTCAACCAAAGCTGCTGGACGTGGCTTAGTGGCTTCTTGGGATCTTTCAAAAATTCCACTGAAAAAGTATTCGTCACCATTTTATTGAGACTATATTTTATTCATAAAATATGAAAAGACTATATATCTTCTCGTTTCATTTATAGTCATCCCAATTGAGTACGGTCTCAAATAACTCAACTTTAAAAATGTATGCAAAACTAGGCTGTTTGGTATGATATCTTAGACTTTCCTGTTGGAAAATGGATATGGAACTACTACTGTCATTTTTTAGGTGCAGATTTTGGGAAAGTGTTTTACCTACTCCAAAATAAATCGAGGAAGTCAACAAATTACTAGAAATAATGTTGACAAGAACTTTGCTAACGAGAGCTATTCTGCTCCGTAGGCTGCAAAACGCTGGCGACAGCTTGAAACAAACCAAACGAAATGCAGGACATGGGTTAGTGAAAAATGGGTGTTATGTCATTGAATGTATACATACATACTGAGAGCAGATTAAATTTTAATTACATTAACATAAAATAATATAAGAATAATAATAAGGAATATAAAAATATAAAACAACTGTGTTCTCATCAAATGTTCAATAAAAAATGACTTGCGCTTGATAATTCTTATCAACAAGCCTTGAGGAGTTATTATGAATTAAAAAAAAAACTGATACAATAATATATATTCAGTCTGAATGAAAGAAACAATATTGGGTATATACCTTCATTATAACACACACTAGGTGTATACTGTAACTCCAGCTGGGTTAACATATTTATGTATAATGGTACCAGACAATATATAATGAATGTACCTGAAATAAATACGTTCAAGCATTCATTCTTCTGAAAAAACATAGCTTATACTTTTATATCTATGTAAAGTAAGCTAAGTAAAGTTAGCTATTCAAATAAGCATTTAATCTAAATAAATTAATAATAGTGACATGTGTAGATGTGGACAGCACCACCATAACCATTTAAGACAAAAATGAATGCATTAGAAATCAAAGTATATGTTTACTGCTCCTGATGTGTAAATCTGAGTTATACCTTATTAGTTCTGCAAATTAAGGATATAGACAAAGTAGATTCCATACTTAAGCAATAAGTTGGCTTATCTGTGAGCTTTAATAGTGATTAAAATTTGTAACCTTAAAATAATACAATTATTTATATTTAATTCACCCATTAATATTAATTACTCACTTATATTTAATTTTCCACAACTGCTATTGCTAAATAACTCATTCAATAAAGTGTAGAATTATTAACCTTTAGCCTGTGTTTTTTTCTATTTCATTTTGTTTAAATGATTTTCATTGCAGAGTTTGGACGTACCGTGTACCGCCACCAATGCCTTCAAAAAAATCGATTCGGTTAGCTCAAGGGCTTGGTGGATTGTGCTGGTGGTGGATTCTGTATCACATTGCAACTGAACCTGAGCACATAACTGTAAGTAAACATAATATAACAAGCTTACTTAAGGGGGGTTAATAAGGAGTTGTGCTGACCTCAGCAATTTCAATGTTTATGGATGACTGAATAAATTTATGTTTGAAGGACTTAATAATTACTTTTAGATACTCTTTACAACAAGTATAACAAAACAGAAATAGTTGGTTCAGATGTCATATGTGAAACAACACAATGAGATTCCAGGAACAAAACTAGTATCTATTCCTAAAATATATTTTAGAGCACTTTTGAGTCGTACTCCCTCCTTGTGTCACTTTCCTCATTAGTGAGGGTCATGACTGTATCATTTTCTCACATACGATTTCCTTCCATTTGCTGAGATGCTTGGCTTCAGGAAGGGCATCATGGAACTTTATGTTTGAAGAATATCGGACTGCATCCTCTGGGAAGCTTGCTCTCTACCTTGCTGATACCATCAGCTATTCGGGATTTTGATCCTCTTTTCCAGCAATGTGTCCAAAGAACTCCAGTACTCTATGAAGGCATATGGTTGATGAGACCTACAGGCCTATTCATTTTATTTATGGAGCAATCTGAGGTGTATTCTTTTGCTTTTTTTTATTTACTGCTTAGGTTGGTGGACAAGCTCACCTTATATTAAGTGTTACTGGAGCCCATAGATATCTATAACATAAATGCTGCCACCTACCTTGAGATATGAGTTCTAACCTGAACCTAAAAAAAAATTATTCTAATAAAAAAAAAGTTACACACAGAGACATACATCTGATTTAATGAAATATCATAAATAATGTTTTATCTATAATATTTTATCTAAAATATTATTTTCGTTCATTTGAATTTAATTTTCCAGGGTGAGTGGCCTTATATTGATCCCAGTACATGGACTGATGAAGAGCTTGGAATTCCTCCTGATTCAGCAGGTTGCATAAAGCATTAATGCAAAAGTATATTAGTCATTGTACAAAGGATGTCTTGCTGTTATGTTGTTTAGCAAAATATAAGTTATTTAAAAAATGAACATTATTTTTCTTTACATTCAAAAATATAGCTATTAAAATGAACAATATCTTGTGTGGTTGTGGTAGAAGGTAAAGAACTAAATTAAAAATATATATTCAGCTACAACAAAACAAAATCAACATAATTTGTTTTTGGTTATCACCTTCAAGTTTAAGAATCCCAGTGACCATGAAATGAATAAGCATGAATAAGACACTACTTAGTCTATTGGTGTTCTTTCTTCCAGGCCACCAAACCACATTGTTTACTTTTGTATTTGCATTAAATAATACCCAATCTATGCTCTATATTATTCTAATCCATCAGAGCCTTAAATAATACCATCGCATTTTCTTTTTAATAAACCACTAAGTTCGAATCTTAAATTAGAGAATAAACATTTACTTTCACACTATCGTTTGATAGATTCACTAGTCCAAACAATCGGAAGCTATTTAAAATCGAATTTTGAAGTTTAACCGAAATCAAATGGAATACTAACACAGCTAATTTGATTGTTTTAGTTCAAAATAATTACATCCCATCTTTGCATTTCGCAGTGGGTAATCGGTATTATAATGCCCACTGCGAAATGCAAAAGTGGGTAAGGGGGGAATTAGAAGATTGGATGCAAATTTATGTGTGTCCGAGTGAATCTATGGACAGTTTGGACTTATAGTCACACCCAGGCACTGCAATATGGTTTATGTTTAATTTAGTATTTAGTTTAATATAACATTAGTAATATAGATCCGGTGGTAGATTCAGGGAACCACTGCTCTTGCTAGAGTGAGTGTTAGCAATTGCCTTAGGTTGACCTCGTGAGGTCACCTATCGGTCCATGAGTAGGTAGTTGGAATAGCCCTTTAGGCTACCAACTAGGCAGGGTAGGGTACATGGTCTACCGAACAACAACACTACTTAGTAATTCATCATAACTCATTTGATAACTATGTCATTTACTTGTCTCATTTCGTTTTACTGAAATTCATTCTAAAACCAGATCAATTTTGTCATTCAAGATATGGCTTCAATCTTTGTTGAAAAAGATATTGCTTATTGTTAGGCTCCTTTTACGTACTAACTGGACGAACAAAAAAAAAAGAAAATGTCGTTTGACATCTCATAAACGAAATGTCAAAAACAGTGAGCCTTTGCTTTCCACACGCTTGTATACGATATTAATTTGTGAATCGTTTCTTGTTATTTCGTGATCAGAATTGAAATGTGCTATTTGTGGATCAATGAAATAAAAAATACGTGATGTTGTGATTAGTGTTCAATGCCGGCAATGGAGACAAATCTATCACAAAAAGGTGAGTTGATTGGTATATCGCCACTACAAAAGACCCTGTCTTGTTTGTGTATGAATAACTGTATCTTGTGAGTCTTGCGACACGAATTCGTTCGTATGGCGCCGTATGACAACGACGGTAATGTGCCGTATTTAATTTTTTAAAAATCTCGAAAATAACGGGGAAAAAACGGGGATCGTGAAGCATCATGTACGTAACTCTTCGCCATGTCTTATCTTTAGATAAACTTTCATTCATTCCAAAATATACCAGCTACTTTTGTCTAAGGTAGCAATTTTTTAAAATGTAAATACCGCTACCAGTACTGCTCTATTAACAAAATATGACTATTTGTGTCTGACTCATGTTTTTGGTATTGTGATGTCATATGCTTGCTGTATGCTAATAATCTAAACGACGCGCTTCTAGCAAAAATATTAAATCTGTAAGTGATTGACTTATTCTTTTATTATTTTAGTGATCAAATATTATAAGTATAGAGTATTATATTGCAAATAATATTGAATTTGAGAATAATAACAAAGTAAACTAAAATACTGCAAAGGTTGCAAAAAATCTTAAAATACTAGAGAAATAAGATAAAATGATTAAATTGACTAAAAACATTAAATAAAAAAATTTATAACTTAAAAATAAGAACTTTCTTAGAGATTTGCACTTTAATGAATACAATTAAATTTTAATACTGTTTATTTTTAACACATTAACCTTATGAACATGTGAAACTATCACCATGATGATTCAACTTTGGAACTTGTATTTGTAAAGCATGTCATATGTCTGCATAGCTTATTATGAATTCAGGACAGGTATTTATACTTGACAGAGCCAACAGATATTACTTTAGTTAAATACTACATTCTAAGCATCATCTAGAAAGACAATTGTCAATGTTAAATGTAGAACTTATTAAAACAGTTGTCTATTGACACCATTAAAAAACTGCAATAAAAGTGCACTTTTTTTCAATTGCTTATTGCTTAGATGGGTGCACAAGCACACTATCGTCCTCGTGTTAAGAAGTTACATGGGCCTATACTCATCTACATTGTAAATGCTGCCACCCAGCTTGAGATATGAGTTCTAAGGTCTCCGTTTTTACAATACAATGGCTGCCCCACTCTTCAAACCGAAAAGCATTACTGCTTCACTGTATAAATAGGGAGGTTGATGATACCTACCTGTGTGCACTTGCAAGATGTCCTAACACCTTTGTGGGTTTGATTTTTATTATACGATATTATTCCTTCGCCGTGGGAGTCAATCGTGATTATTTGCTAAGTTAAGACTGTGGTTTGTTATTATTCACTTGATATACAATGTTGTTGAAAAGCTTAGGTACTGGTAATTTTTAGCCCCACTAAAAAAATATTGGATTCGGTATGTATTCAACTCTGAGCCAATGGGATATTACAAAATGAGCTCAGAGTTGAATGCTGATTGAACTCATGTGGAATGGTTTGTTTAGAAATTTGCTAAGATGTCATAGTTTAAAGGTAGGACAAAGGGCAAAAATGAATGATTTTTCATTAGATGTGACATATTTTTACGCATGGGGATTTAGTGAGACCGGTGTATGAGTGGTCTCTAGGAGGCATAAGGAGTGAACAAAATGGGTACAACTCTCTTCTTTATTTCTGCCACCATAATAAAGGCACTGTGTTCCACATTGTTTTTTATAATAATTTAGACATTATTTTATAGCAAATATGTAAACAAAGAAACATCTGTCAAGGTAACATTTCACTTATTTGAAAGTGTAACTGTATTTTCTTCTTGATCAATTCTTCATTGATTGAAGGTCATTGGTGCCGGTAATGACTTTCTGGACTTGCTTTCTCTAGGTACAGGAGCACTCGACTTTTTTCACAGCGGTTGATTTTTGTTATTTGTCAATCAAATGTAAATAGTATGTAATGTAATGTAATAAGGCAATTCTTATAGTACATGAAATCTCACACCATTGGCCCTGGTTTTGATGGATTTAAACACAATACAAGTGTCTTGTTTTAAAAGTACATACACAGTTTGACATGAAATTTTGCTCGTATTTCTGAGCAGGGGAACTTCAAAGTACTGCCTACATCTATTTGGCTTCATAAGAAAAGCTCTTTCGAATTGAGGATAAGGCATGACACACGCCGCATTTTACCCCTGTGAATAAAAATACTTTGCTTTGGGTAGAGGAAAACAACTGCCGGTAATGGTTGTCATTTTTTTGCCCTCAAAATGTAATTGCTGGTAATTTTCATAACTGTCTCTTTTGAATTTGATTTTACATATATATTATTAGTTTACTGATGGAAAGAAGGCAAGCGAACCTGCACAGATGGGTATCATTTAAAATTCAAGACAGCGACAGCTTAAGGCTTAGACCACATGCCTTATGATGGGTGGTGGCATTCGCGTTGTGATATCTATTGGTCCAGTAATCGATTAACAATAGCTGGACCGTGAGTGTGTGTACTCGTCTATGAATAAAATCAGTAATCTTTGACGTCAGGCGTTAACCATCGGCAGTTTCGTTGATGTGCTAGAGCCCTTAGTCAAATAAGAGTTAAATGTAGCGTGTAGTTTTATGTCGCATTTAATCACAATTCATTGCATCGCTACTTATCGCTTTGTGTAAGTAAGCGTACTTAGGGCAAAAGACAAGATGTGTAAAAATAATAATGAAACATTTGATGTCTTTCGCAGTGTCTTGCACCGTTAACTTCGCATATGATGCATCAGAAGCGGACGAGCTGACGATCAGACCGGGGGACGTGATACGCGACGTTGAAAGATTGCCCGGGGGCTGGTGGCGAGGCGAGTTACGTGGAAACCGCGGCATGTTCCCGGACAACTTCGTTTCTCTTCTAAACGAACATGCTACTACGAGGTTAGTTGACTTTTAAACATAAGAAGCAGTTGATTTAAAGTATTACACTTTTAACGATCGTTGATTTAAAACTGTATAACATACATTTTTCTAAGCGTTTCGATAAACGGCGAAAACATTTTGGAAGGAAAATTTCAAGATATTAATGTATATTTATGATAACTATCATACACAATCTTAAAGTTCAATTAAGTTAATGAGGTTTGTAAAGCGTAGATAAACTAAACAGCTAAGATGTCTTTAAAGTTTTGACACATATTGTAATCTGCTCCAGGCTTTGAACACCCACGAAACTGGTTTGGATTCCGACACAATATAAAAAAAACGTGTGTCGGATGTTTCTAGTTCACTGACACACATATTAAATTTTGTAATTGTTTAAACTGGTCGCTATGATTTTCACAAATTAATCTTTTTATTTGACACATTTTTGAAATATTTTTGTAGCGTTCAAGTTCGTCTCTGTTAGAATAGTTTATACAGCGGATAATAGTAGTAGCTGGCCATTTCGAAACTATATAGTTTGTTTTAGCGCCAATATTTGTTGTGCTCAACAATTTTGCACCAGACTGTTTTTTAATTGGCATCGTATGCCTTTCTTCTTCTTTCTGATAGTACCATTAATCTTATTTCAAATATGATTATATACGAAACTAAAACTATGAAACGCTTCTAACACTAAAAACAATAATAAAGATGAGGCACGATCGACATAAAACCTCGTATTTTATGGATTTTCTGTTCCGCCGGATGCTAAGCGAATAATCGATAGAATAAATATCACTTCGTCATATTAAATTTCAAGTGTTCATTTATTTTACCTATCGGAAAACCCAGGAATAACATAAAATAATAGGTTGGGGAAAAAGTCTTTTGCATTAAAGTATGTATGAACTTGTAATAAAATCTCTTTGACTATACTATTTGTATTTGGCTGGTTTTGGTATCATTAAAAGTTTAAATTTTAAAGAAGATAATTTCAAATTGAAATTAAGAAAAGATGTGATTCTAATTTATTTATCGTACTGTCAAGATGAGTGAATCTAATGAAGAAATTAGATACATTTTAAAATTTTACTACAAAAAAGGTAAAAATGCAACGCAAGCCGCGAAAAAAAATTGCGATCTTTATGGACTTAGTGCAGTGTCTGTGAGAGTAGCACAAATTGTTTTCAATCCGGAAATTTTGATGTCAAAGATGCACGTCGCTCTGGTCGCCCTGTTACGGATAAAATGGATGCCATTTTTGAAAAGTGGAACAAGATCGGTATATCAGTAGTTACGACGTAGCTGAAGAACTGGAAATTGACAACAAAACAGTTTTGGCGCATTTGAAAAAAACTGGGTACACAAAAAAGCTCGATATTTGGGTATTTCACGAGCTCACTGAAAGAAATCTAATGAACCGTGTACTCATTTGTGATTCTTTATTACGACGTAATGAAACCGAACCATTTTTGAAGAAGCTGATAACTGGTGATGAAAAGTGGATCACGTACGACAAGAACGTGCGAAAAAGTCGTGTTCAAAGGCCGGTCAAGCTTCACAGACTGGCGAACCCTGGGTTAAATCGCAACAAGGTGATGCTGTGTGTGTGGTGGGATTGGAGGGTATTAATCATTATGAGCTGTTACCACCAGGCAGGACCATCGATTCTGATGAGATTAAATAAAGAAATCGAAAGCGGCCGGAATTAATCAACAGAAGGAGTGTGGTTTTTCATCATGATAACACGAGAGGACTGCCAAAACCAACTGTTGTGGTATTTTCATAGATCATGTGCCACCTACAAGATGGCAAAAAGTTATCGAACAAAATGGTACCTACATACTTTAGTTAAATGTAAATAAACTATATTAAAAAATGCTGTGAACTTTCTTTAAAAAAATGCGAAGAAACTTTTCCCCCAACCTAATATTATGACAAATTAGTAATACAATACTAAAATAAAAAAGGTTTAATACTAAAATTATAATATATATCAAATAGAAAAAAAATACAATGTAGGTAGAATTTAAAATTGGAATTTATAATAAAAGCAACATGAAAATTCAGACTTTGTAGACTAGGTCAACATCATTTGGCTTATAAATTCTATTCAGACTGATCTCTCTTCGCCGTATGAATGTATTTTGTCGTGAATCTGTGGAAATTATTGTTGTCAAATAGCACAAATAGAATGCACATGCGCTTTATGACGTCACTGTCATTAAAATGCGGACGAGCGAGAGAAACAGCGAGACGTTCATTATACTACGCACCCATCATTAAAGTGGAGGCGTACTTCTCTTATCAATTAATTAATTTATCTAATTTCGATGCCTTTAACAAAACATTTTCTCCTTCCACACTCTTCTATCATATACCATTTCTTCGCTCACTCCCCTCTTATCCATATCGTCTTTCACGCAATCCATCCATTTCTTCTTAGGTCTACCTCTTCCTCTATATCCTTCCACATTCATAGTTAACATTCTCTTACCAACCTCATTTTCATTTCGTCTCATCACATGTCCACACCATCCCAAACGCGCACTTCTCAGCTTCTCTGTCACAGGTGCCACTTTCAGACTTCCTCTAACATATTCATTCATTCATTCTTTAACAGAACAATATGTAGTATTTAATCGTTTTCAATTTAAATAACAATTTTATCATTTTTGTACATGATATAAAACAATGAAAGTAATAAAAAAAAATAGACATCAGAATCATCCATAAACATAGTAGACACGTAATGTTTCGACACGAAAACACGATATGTCATGAGAAACGAGCTTGATCATGTCTTCGATAGTTGAAACGGGACCGTGTAACTTATTATAAACAGCATAATATTATTATTAAATTGAAATTTCTGTTGACATCCGGTTTCGTGGTCGAAAGCAACGGCCCGACTCGGCGAAAGTCGCTCAGCTGCCGTATGCAACAGGTTGAATTTCAAATTATGAATATTATTTGAAACAGATTTCCGTTTAAAATGTTTTTTTTTTTCGATTACTGGAATAATAATGGTTATACGCACTATCTAATCAGTCCGGATAAGACGATAACACGCGTTGCTCGCTTTACTTTGTGTTTGTGTGACCCTTAGTAAATACATACTGTGTTATACTACAGTGTAAAACGTGTCATATGGTTTGGAAGAAAATAGTAAAAACACGCGGCTCCTTCAGATTCTGGAGGTAAGAGTATTTTCTATTGAACAAAAATATGAATTAAAGATACAATGGTTGTCATCTTGAATTTTTTTACGGATGATAGGATCGCGGTTTGCGCAGAAACCTTGCTGTTTAGCCAAGAAGGATGATGTTGAAACTCTTTGATCAACAATAATCGCATTTTTAATTGTAAATGTGAACGGACATTTAATTCTTGAGCTATAAATGAAACATGATTGTCAATAATTGAATAAGATTGCTTTAATTGTTTGATTATATTGATAGTGATATATTAAATTAGTATTTGCACATATCATTATCTCTCCAAAATTTTGGGGCTTATGTTAAACAATAATAATTAATAATTGTAAAATGAAATGCTCCAGTGAATTGTAAAGTTAATAAATAAAAATAATGTACCTACATGTTAATATGAGCTATCGTCTTATCTGGAGTTAGTCAGTTCAGTACATAAAATATACGCGTTATAAAAATATTTATAATTAATTATGGAACAAAACAATTAAAATATTTTGTAAAAATAATTAAGTAATAATAGTTTTTTGAAATCTATATATTAATACGTGAAGCAAAAACTTTGTATCCCTTTTTACGAAAATTGCGCGGACGGAGGAGTATGAAATTTTCCACACTTACAGAGAATATAGAGAAGAAGTGCACAATGCTAATATTTTTTTTAAATAATAGATAGAATAAAAGATACATTAAATCAATAAAGAAAACATTACACACACTATAGACCATGTATTTGACGCACACACGCATGCATACTATTTGTTGTCAAACTTTTGTTCTTGACGTCTGTTGTCAAATAGAGAAAAGATTAAATATTGTTTGTCTTTGTTAATATTTTTTATAGTGTAGTCTTGGCGAAATTTGTGATTATAGAAGTATAAAATACAATCATAATGGTGTACAAACTTACAATTCCAATTAATTATAGTCGAATTTCGACTACTGCGGGACCTCTAGTTACTATAAAACGAGAAACGACAGGCATATTAGAAAGAAAAAAATCTTACAGGTACAACTAGTTAGTGACAATACGCCCCATTCAAAACCAAAATGGGTAGATACATCGTCTTTCATATTTTTATTTGAAAGCATTTTTTCAATTTTAGGATGGATAGTTGTTACACTAAAGCAATTAAGAAATCACATTCTCATGGCTCATTTACATTTTTATTATATTGCATTACATTTACATTTAAATTACAGGAGGAAACTACATATTATTATATGTATTCTAATAAAAATTCAATTGACACTTTAAAAGTTAAAATGCGCAGATGTTATCTGAAGCGAAATGTCATAGTTTCCGATTAAAAAAAAATTGTGTCATTTACAGTTAACAAGAACACAATCGCGCTAAGTAACGAACATTATGACGCACCGAAGCGTTTCAATTTACTCACATTTGTAATTCATTAAATT
Organism: Bombyx mandarina; assembly: GCF_030267445.1. Lineage (NCBI taxonomy): Eukaryota > Metazoa > Arthropoda > Insecta > Lepidoptera > Bombycidae > Bombyx > Bombyx mandarina. The sequence goes on along the minus strand of NC_143216.1, from coordinate 15,170,114 downwards.
TCTATAAATTAAATCGAAACATTAATTTCTTGTGACTTTCGCTATCGTCATCTCGAATCAAGAAGATAAGTAGCTAATGTGCATCCTAAAGTCTTATTAAAGCCAAGTGAATTTTCAAACTCATTGGTTTCATGACGAGATCTTTCTTGAACTTTATCTACCTTTACCTGTAATAAAAATCAAACCCGCAAAATTATAATTTGCGTAATTACTGGTGTTAGGACCTCTTGTGAGTCCGCACGGGTAGGTACCACCGCCCCACCTATTTCTGCCGTGAAGCAGTAATGCGTTTCGGTTTGAAGGGTGGGGCAGCCGTTGTAACTATACTGAGACCTTAGAACTTATATCTCAAGGTGGGTGGCGCATTTACATTGTAGATGTTTATGGGCTCCAGTAACCACTTAACACCAGGTGGGCTGTGAGCTCGTCCACCCCTCTAAGCAATAAAAAAAAACTGTCAGGTTTTCTTTCGCTCAGGCAGAGTAGCCTGCACGGCAAACAAGTGTGCCATCAGTAATCGGTTTGACGGCCCAAATTTCCATTCCTAAAGACTTTGTCTTCCAAATGCATTCGATGTGAGCATTGTTTTATCTTAACTGGGCCAGCGTCGTTTTATGTCGCAAATATTGACCCGATTAACCAAATTACGATTTAAACTTTTTATTTTAAACATTTACGTAACATTTTCTTTAAGATCCAGCAGATCTTGTGTAGCACTTATTCGTTCCGCGACAGGAGTTTGAATTTTTATTCGAATACTTCTGTTTGAACTTAGATCTGTTCAGGAACGAATGAATGATAATGCATTTATTATAGTTAGTTTAGTCGATGTGTGAGTAAGAAATGAAAACGACATAAAAGCCAGTGTGTTAAGTGTGTGTAAAGTTGACCCGCATCATCGGGTTTTCTAAAAGTGTCTCTTACAAAAGGCAACTTTTTAGATATTTGTCGATGTTCAACTTCCTTAAGAATTTCAACGCATAATTAATTATCCGATGACGATATGAATTTTTTGACGTAACATAAATCATTTTTGAAGGGTGGGCCCAGCCCTTGTACTGTAAGAACTGAGACCTAAGAACTCATATGTCAATGTAGGTGGCGTCATTTGTGTTATTGATATGTATATGGGCTCCGATAATCACTTAACACCAGGTGGGTCATGAGCTCGTCCACCCACCTAAGCAACAAAAAAACAAAACCTAACTAAATATTTTTGGGTGGCGGCAATATGTCTTTGGTACGTAATCGCAGTGGTCCGTTTGTTCCTATTAGATCAACGGGCGTGCAAGGGCGGTGTCGGGCTCTGTACAGCTATCAACCAGTCAATCCGGATGAATTGGAACTCTGCGTCGGCGACGTGCTTGAAGTTCTAGGAGAGGTATGGACTATATACAATTTTACATAAGAAACTATACGGAATTACCGACTGAATTAATTCAGTTGTTAAAAAGTATTTTTCAAATCATTTCCGATTTAATTTTTATCATTATCACCTACGTTGACTACGTTGACTGGTGGTAGGACCTCATGTGAGTCCGCACGGGTAGGTACCTACCATCACCCCGCCTATTTCTGCCGTGAAGCAGTAATGCGTTACGGCTTGAAGGGTGGAGCAGCCGTTGTAACTATACTGAGACCTTAGAACTTATATCTGAAGGTGGGTGGCGCATTTGCGTTGTAAATGTCTATGGGCTCCAGTAATCACTTAACACCAAGTGGTCTGTGAGCTCGTCCACCCATCTAAGCAATAAAAAAACATTGAGGGCTCAAGACTTTTACTTTCGAAAAGTAACTGTAAAAAAGTGCTGCTGGTAGGGCGTCCTGTGAGTCCGCAGGGTTTTCTACCGCCATCCTGCCTTTTCTGCCGCGAAATAGTATTGTGTTCCGGTTTCGAAGGTAGGTCTAAGCCTCAATTGTGAGTGGTGGCATTTGCAGAGTAATGTCTATAGGCTTCGGTGAGCACATAACATCAGGTGGACCATGAGCTCGTTCACCTGTACATACAAATGGTGATCTTACGTACCAACGGATTATGAGTGGTGAATGCCAGGGATAAAGCCAAACCACTGCCTATGAGTACCATGTTCAATATGGGTGTTCGCATGACTGTGTGTCTGTCATTCAGGTAGAGGAGGGCTGGTGGCAAGGTCGACGCCAGGGTCGCGTGGGTGTGTTTCCATCTAACTTTGTTGTGATGCTCGACCCACCGCAGCCGGCACCCTTCGAACTCGCTCCAGCGCTCCCACCGAAGCCAGGTAAGTTAACACAATCGTATTTTGAATCTACTCTTTCATCGTACGTCTTATTGCGTTGTATATCTAAGGAGCATTCCATTTGCTGATCAAATACACATAAATAAAAATGACGTAAGGTGTCCGACACCGGTTTAAACGATGCACATAACGTATTGAGGGCCATACAATGGTGTAAATCACGCGAAACTAGTACGTAAGAACAGTAACGTAAGCGCTCTTCCCGCCTGTACATGTGTCGCTCATGACAATGACCTTACGTTTCACTTTCGGAACATTCGGAACAGCGTTCAATACTTGAAAATTGTTTTTAATCTATGATTATTTATGGTTACGGCGTCTCGGAGTACAGTGCTTTTGAGATTTCAATTGTTTTTGGTGCTTAAATTAAATATTAATTCGAATATGTAATTTCGTTTTGAATGAAACAGTAAGTCGGTATAATTCAGCATTATTAATGTATTAATTAAACACGTGTGAGTTATTATTGAAGCTTTAACACTAAACTTACCGACAATTTTTGTATTATATCGCGCTCGGTTAAATTGACCGGTTGTTAAAAATGTTATCGATTTTATTATTTAATGTATTTTCATGATTATGTTTATATGTAAAAGAAAAAATAATAATTTGAAGTAAAGTTTTATATGCATGCTCTAAGAATTCTCTTATATTTTGATAATGGTATTTCAGCATTTAAATCTATATATTAATACGTGAAGCAAAAACTTTGTATCCCTGTTTACGAAAATTGCGCGGACGGAGGAGTATGAAATTTTCCACACTTATAGAGAATATAGAGAAGTGCACAATGCTAATATTTTTTTAAAATAATGCATAAAAGATACATTAAATCAATAAAGAAAACATTACACACACTACATAGCATGTATTTGACGCACACACGCATGCATACTATTTATTGTCCAACTTTTGTTTTTGGCGTCTGTTGTCAAATAGAGAAAAGATTAAATATTGTTTGTCTTTGTTAATATTTTTTATAGTGTAGTCTTGGCGAAATTTGTGATTATAGAAGTATAAAATACAATCATAATAGTGTACAAACTTACAATTCCAATTAATTACAGTCGAATTTCGACTACTGCGGGACCTCTAGTATATATAAATATAGCAAAAGTTGCAAAAGTGCATTTGACCGGTAATGGTAGGTTTAGTGTTAAATAATTATTTTGAAACAACGGTAGAAGGTACATATATATACTATACACATTGTATAAACAAGAGTCGCGTTCAATGAAGTGCAATAATAAAATTGAATTGTTAACGTTGAATCACTCATGTTCTTGATTTAATTCAATCTCCTCTCATTGAGCGCATGAAGCGAGCTAACTCACAAATTAATCGAATCAATCGGAAAGCTCGGGGCCTCTTTATCCTTTACTTTTATTTGTTTACGAAACAAACAATACAATACGTTCACACAATATAGATTACTAGCGACCCGCCCTCGCTTCGCTTCGGAAACATTAAAACACACATGAAACAAAAAAAAAATTAAAAAAAAAAAAAAGGTAGCCTATGTTCATCAGGGACAATGTCGGCTTCTAATGGAAAAAGAATTTTTCAAATCGGTCCAGTAGTTTCGGAGCCTATTCGAAACAAACAAACAAACAAATCTTTCCTCTTTATAATATTAGTATAGATTAGTATAGATAGGTATAACAAAAAAATCACATACTAGTTTTCACTATTAACAATGCGCATGAGCAATTTGGTGAACATTATATAAAATAACTATCGTCTACGATAAAAAATTGTTATTTCTTAGATGGGTGGACGAGCTCGCAGCCCACCTGGTGTTAAGTGGTTACTGGAGCCCATAAACATCTACGACGTAAATGCGCCACCCACCTGCTAATATTTAAATTATTTTTCAATGTTTGCTTAAGTAGATGGACTAGCTAATATCCCACCTGGTGTTAAATGGTTACCGGAGTTCATCAGTAATGTAAACACTGCCATCTACTTTGAGACGCGAATTCTAAGTCTCAGTTCTATAGTGTACCACGAACTCTGATAGAAAAAAATATTTAGGTGCATATCGAGGGCTTGGTGGTTTAAGCGACATTTTTGCAACTTTACAGGAGAGCCGTTTAAAATTTGGAAAAAATATCATAACAAAAAAGCTTCTTCAGCTATTTGAATGGCGAAAAATTAATTGAAGCTCAATCAAAAACGTGGAAGTGTTTATGCTAATACCAAACAAAACGTAGCTTTAATTACAAAGATAAATGTTGCGTATTAAGCAAAAATGTCGCTTAAACCAAATAGCCTTTTACCCTTCGATATAATAATAATTATAAATATCAAATCCTATAAGAGAATATACTTCAAATACACCTGCTTTGAACTGCAACGTTACGTATCTTATTGTGGATAGGTTAACGCTATTTCATATGGGCAACGCAACGCCACGTATCACGCAAAGGAATATTAGAAAAGTGAACTCGGCATTACTGGCTCACACGAATCCGGGTGTGATCATCAGTGTTCGTGATGCCGAGACGTAATTGGAGGAAGTCGCGTCATCACACCCCCCTCGTCGCGTCTAGTTTTCTGTTCCCGCGGTGATACTTTTATAATCAGCGTTGCAGTACGACTTCCGTAGAGCGACCCCGCCGTTCCAAAGATAGGAACATATAAAACCCAGAGATTACCCAGATATACGGTCATACCGACACCAAAAAAATAATTATAAGCACTAAAGGCAGTGGCGTTTTGACCTGACAGTAATAGAGAGGCCAAACTTTTTACACGGTTCTAAACAAAACAAAAATCGGAGTGAATGATGTTATGGTATTCTTTTGTAAATATGTTGGATGAATGGAAATTTTATTGGAAATGATATAGATAGAGCTTAGGATTCTTTGTAGCTTTCTTTTCATGTTTTCCTTTGCTGAGCCCTCCCGGACAAATATCCTGCCAGGCTCTTGTTATAGTCCTTGTAAATAACTTTATTCCGAATGATTTAACTATATTATGCTAATTCATTGCTTGTTTTAACTGATATAAGGGACTGAAATTACAATTCAACATTCCAGGAACGCGATCTGGGTTTTTTGATTTGTTCTTGAATTTGGTTCAAGTTGGGTCACACAAAAACAACAGTCTGTTTATTCCTTTAAAAGTACCGCCCGACACACTTAATTGGATGCAAATAAATCTATATAATAATCGCATATTAGTAAAGTTATCTCGCAATTATGCCAATGAATTTTCTTGGAAGTCGCTTGGAAGTCGTTGAATGAATTCTGGAGACCTACAATCAAAAGAAAGCAAATACACATTTATGCTTATTCACTACCACTTGTAATAATAATAATAATAACTGAGAGAAGAAATCAAGCATGGTCATCAAGCCCAATTTAGGATTCCCTGTGTTATAGGTACCGGAGATTGAGAAACATATCTATATATGTACATTTAAATATAACTAGATAATAAACACCCAGACAAATAGCAAAAAAACTTGTTATTCACCCAATGTTTGCCCGATGTGGGAATCGAACCCACGACACGTGCACCAGTCAAAGACCACGAGTCGGTCAAAACTTGTGGATGTTAAAAACGTTTAGTCGCCGCGGGGCGTTGCAATGTTGCACAATAATGAAGCGAAATGCGCTGTCACGGACTTCTCGATTGAATCAAGCGATTGTATTGTCGATCCTTACGACCTTGGTATTAAGTGCTCTAATTGAGTAACGGTTAAAACGTAATGTGTTTCTGATAGCATGATGAGAAACGATGACCATCATTACCTATATCAATAAATGAGCGATAACGTTCGAGTCGCGTTGGAGTACTCACACGAAATCGGAACATTGGTTTTATTTTTTATTTATTTTTTATTGCTTACATGGGTGGACGAGCTCACAGCCCTCCTGGTCTTAAGTAGTTACTGGAGCCCATAGACAACCACAACGTAAATAAGGCACCCACCTTAAGTTCTAAGGTCTCAAGTATAGTTACAACGGCTGCCCCACCCTCCAAATCAAGACGCAATACTGCTTCACGGCAGAAATAGGCAGGGCGGTGGTACCCACCCGCGCGGACTCACCAGAGGTCCTACCACCAGTAATTACGCAAATTATAATTTTGCGGGTTTCATTTTTATTACACGATGTTATTCCTTCACCGTGGAAGTCAATCGTGAACATTTGTTGAGTACGTATTTCATTATAAAAATTGGTACCTGTCTGAGAATCGAACACCGGTGCATCGCTCAACACGAATGCACCGGACGTCTTATCCGTTAGGCCACGACGACTTCAAGATGGTACGTGATTAGTTCAAAACTCGCGACAATATTGAGTGTTTTTTTTTTTTTCAATTCAGTAAAGGAGCAATGTCGGGTGTTGTTCACTTATGCTGCCGTGAACGACGATGAGCTGAACCTCAACGAAGGCGACATCGTTACTGTTATATCAAAGGAAGCCCCCGACCGAGGCTGGTGGCGGGGAGAACTGCACGGTCGCGTCGGGCTCTTCCCCGATAACTTTGTACAGTTGTTGCCTGCCGGTGAGTAGACTATATCTACATTTCATTATTCTGTATATAGGTTTTATTCGATATTCAAGGTATAAATTTTCGCTTCCATTAGAGATGTAACACACAGTTATGTTTACACGAAATCAGCTTGACGTTGGTATCTAACCTAGACAGCCTAAAACTTTTTATTACTACATTTGAAGGAAATTGGAGTATCACTGAGATAAAAAGAATTTAAAATGAACTTATGTGCAATACATACTTAATTATTAACTAATATTATAGGAATATGAGCGTAAAATTTACTTTTTAACCAACTTCAAAAAAGGAGGATGTGCTCAGTTCTACTGTATTTTTTACGGGTGTGTTACCTTAGAATTTTACTAGACGAACCTATTTTTATTGTTTTTTTTTTAAATTTGAAATCAGGTTAAATTCTCATGTGATCCCATTTATAAAGATCTGACCAGTAGTTTTGGAGTTATTCTTAATAATGCATATTTAATTGATTTGGACTATATTGATGATATTCTCATTTTGTATTGTTGAAGTCGATTTTCTTTTTTGTAATAAAAACTTTGTAATATAGGCCATACAGAAGCTAATGACGCCACGATGAGATGTTTAGAGGTGATTTCTAAGAATCTCACGTATAGTTGATGTAAAAGTATGTATGTATATAACAAAACATAAAAATTATGACCGCTGGCATTCTAATTAATGTGTTCTATATGATTCCCACAATATTGCGTTGCTTGATGTTAATGATGGTGCGTCATCGCTCATGATCCTTAACGATAATTAAGTGCTCACTTGGACGGCTTCATTTGTACGTAAAACTAATTGCTTTACGATTATTCATAATACGAATCGAGGTAGTTTGTTGCGTATTTTTTCAACAAATCGAAAGTACTATGTGTTTTCATTTGACATAACTCAATGTTCTTGTTTGGGTGGATCTATATATCTATCTATATTAATACGTGAAGCAAAAACTTTGTATCCTTTTTTACGAAAATTGCGCGGACGGAGGAGTATGAAATTTTCCACACTTATAGAGAATATAGAGAAGAAGTGCACAATGCTAACATTTTTTTTAAATAATGCATAAAAGATACATTATATCAATAAAGAAAACATTACACACACTGCATACCATGTATTTGACGCACACACGCATACATACTATTTATTGTCAAACTTTTGTTCTTGACGTCTGTTGTCAAATTGAGAATAGATTAAATATTGTTTGCCTTTGTTAATATTTTTTATAGTGTAGTCTTGGCGAAATTTGTGATTATAGAAGTATAAAATACAATCATAATAGTGTACAAACGTACAATGCCAATTAATTATAGTCGAATTTCGACTACTGCGGGACCTCTAGTTTCAATAAAAAGGCGGTTTTTTTTTATAATGGCTGAAACCGCAGAATGCGTACAGTATTTAAATTTGATTTTCATTAGTACGGTGAATATGAATAGGTATTTTTATTGCCCTTGTAGGTAGAGGAGCATACGGCCCACCTGAAGGTGAGTGGTTACCGTTGCCCTTGGACTTTAACAATGCCAAGGGCAGAGCCAAGCCGCTACTTACCGTAAGGCCGCTGCCTACCGTGTATAATACTAAAAACCTTTGTATTTTAATAAGTGGCTCTGTGTTTAATACTACTCGATAGCAAACAAAGCAAAGATTATAACGAGACCGATGTTACGACAAAATTATTTTTATCCAAACAAAAATCAATGTTTCCAATGTATAATAGAAAAATAAATGTGGTCATCTTTATCGGTTAACGTTAGATTAGTGTTTTAAATATTACAAATATAAAGAGCTCTTATAGATCGGCTTTTACCATATAATATGTGCTGTCCTGAAAAAAATAATCTTAGTAATATAAGACACGATAATTTCAGATTAGAATTGTCAATTGTGTATAAATCATCTAACTATTATAAATAATCAGGATGATGTGCTATCGATCTATTAATGATTACTAAAAGAAATTGTAATTTGCGCTAAAAACATCAAAAAATAAAAAGAAGTACATATGTTATACCTCTGCAACAATATTAAATATTTCGAAGTTTTGTTATGTTTGGAAACATTAGATGCATAAATTTTGTAATTTTCATTATCAGTAACCAATTTCGAAGCGAATTATCTAATTAATCGTAAAATAAAACTTAGTTTTAAAAGTGAAATAATGTCACGTATGTACGTACGTACATGCTACAGTGTAATGTATTGAACAATTTAAAGAACCTTGAACGTGTATTATGTGTACAGACTCATTCTTATATTCGTAATTCAAGTTTCGCGCCAAAACAATGACTCTAAGCTATTTATGCTATTTATTTAAAGATCGCATGATCGACTCGGTAGTCATATTTGTCGAGCATGTTAGTAAACTATCTGCCCGTTGGAGTTGAGTGTAGAGGTAAACAGTAAGGCAATATTAACGTTATTATTTGGTGCAATATGTAATATATTAATTTACGATGAAGAGTTATCTAAGTTTTTTATACGCTTATTAGTTGTTTTTAGAATTTTCAAACATTAAATTCGATCTGTTTCTTATCGTAAAAAAGTATGATTGATTGGACATTGCAAAAAATGCCGCTTTCATAAACTCTTGTTTTTTATCAATGTTTGCCGGAGAGATTGTTTTTAGGCCGATAGTCTGTGGTTTTCGGTAAACGCTGAGTAGCAGAAGGATTTGGCGTTCGTCCTAAAATCTACTCAATTTAAAAAAAAGTTCTAATACTTATTGCATAAATTTTCTCTTTATGTTTAAAATATAATGAATTATATATTTATTTTTTACGATTATTCGGTTGTTTATTAGAAATTAATCGAAGACTAAATTTAAATTCCTATTCACTAGACGATTTTTCAAATATACTATTTAATTAAATTTTAAGATTGACTAACAGTAAGTAGCTTTGATTTGACCGACATCAAGTGAAAAAACAAAATTTATGGTCATTGATTTAGTTAAAATAAAGACGATATAGTTTTATTTTTCCACACATGTAAAATTTTAAAACATAATTGAGACTTCCGCGTTATGTCTCAGGTGAGTGCTTTACGTTGTCATCTATGTGCCTACGGAGTCCGGTAATTACTTAAAACCTTCTTTACCGACCAGAGCAATAAAAATACCTACATTCATAAACATGTCGTACTGTCAATAGTTATCAAAGGTATCGATGTTTTGCTATTGACATTTCTCATGAAGGTTGCAAGTCTCGAGCGAAGTCGTGATTTTGCGTAACGTACAGCCTCAGAGGTTCTGTCGCGTTTCTTTTTATAGCTTGTTGCCTCAGAGTCGTTCGTAACGCGTCTGAGCCGTGTTCGTTTCCTCGTTCGTTCCGTGTTTCAATCGAAATGGGCGTAGAAAGTCAGTTGTAAAAATTTATAGCTGTTTAAAAAAAAAAAAGTATCATTTTCGCACCATCGAAGCCATTTGGATGACTTTTGATTTTGTGTTTTGTTTTTTTGTGATCGTGCATTGGATTTTTTTTTTGTGTTTCGCAGCCACAGCAGATGTTGAAGAGAAGAAACCCGAACGTCCATCAAAAGCCGCGACCAACTCGATTTATCCCATACTCAATAAATACACAGAAAAAACCGCCTCGGTCAAGGAGTTGACTACGTCTAAGATAAGGTGAGGAAAGTGTGCTTTTTCCGTATCTCGTTTTTCGATTTAAGCGTGATTCTTTCGAACGTTTGAATGGTAATGAAGTTATATGTATACAAATAAGTATTACGAAATTAATCAACATAATGTGTTAGAGAAACAGTTATTTTTTTTGTAATAATGAATACAAAATGAGCGCGGGCGTCATTACGTTCGCAATCAGCTGACCTGTTCATACATATTTATATAAAAAAAAAAGTTTTTGTATGTTAGGATGGTATCACTTTTTTTATAGTGAGGTTGGCTTTTTTGCTTTCACTTGTCAATAATATATAGGTTAATATTAATACGTGAAGCAAAAACTTTATATCCCTTTTTACGAAAATTGCGTGGACGGAGGAGTATGAAATTTTCCACACTTATACAGAATATAGAGAAGAAGTGCAAAATGCTAATATTTTTTTTAAATAATGCATAAAAGATACATTAAATCAATAAAGAAAACGTTACACACACTACATACCATGTATTTGACGCACACACGCATGCATACTATTTATTGTCAAACTTTTGTTCTTGACGTCTGTCGTCAAATTGAGAATAGATTAAATACTGCTTGTCTTTATTAATATTTTTTATAGAGTAGCCTTGGCGAAATTTGTGATTATAGAAGTATAAAATACAATCATAATAGTGTACAAACTTACAATTCCAATTAATTATAGTCGAATTTCGACTACTGCGGGACCTCTAGTAGGTTAATAAAAATACAAATATGAATGTCAAAGCAATAAATAGTACACACGAGTTTTAATAATGGAGCGCTTATTTCATCAACTAATCGAGCTTCCTTGTGTTTCGACATAAACATTACTATTCAGATATAAAGAGGTTCAGTTAACAATTCCTGCGAATTGCTATCTCGTATAATGCACAAGAAGAGACAGCGAAAGGGTATATAAACTTGAATAGTTCATTGAAATATTTTATCACAGAAAAAACAGAACGTGGTATTATAGTAGCTATCATGGAACACAAAGTTATTAGACAGACGCCTGAAGCTGAAGCTAGCACGCTTGCACGTATTCAAGAAATTTTACCCTCTCGGTGGAAAACAGTCCCATTGTCGTTAAAACTCCCAAAGTGGGAACACTGCAGGCATACGGACTTAAAAATTTTATTTCTTAATTTCAGCATGCACAAAGACAACCCTCTCAGCAAAGAGACTAGCACACATAGTACAGTCACGCACACAAGTAAGAATGAAACTGAGAAATTTATTCACAACGAAGCATCTACAGACGGAAGTATCGACGGCCAGGTAATTAAATGACTTTTAACTTTTTTTTTTGCATAGATCAGTGGACGTGCTCACAACCCACCTGGTGTTAAGTGGTTACCGGAGCCCATAGACGTCTACAAAGTAAATTCCGCCACCCACCTTGAGATATGAGTTCCAAGGTCTGAACTATTTTTAGGGATGATCCGCCACCCGGGCTCAAGGCACATGGATGTGCTAAGTCTTTAGTGTTCTAGAGCATCCTGCTGTTTATTGGTGGCAGTGCTTTGTGAATTTCAATAAGTCGTGCTGCGTTCCATCCTGTGGGAGGCCTATTTCCCTGGGAGGGAGGGGGATCCGTTGGATGTAAGCAGTGCAGGATCAATCGTTGTGGCGAGGCTTGGGAGAGGCCTATGTCCAGCAGTGGACGTCTGTGGGCTAAAAGATATATAGATAGTGCTTTGCAGTTTATGTCAAATACAATCGAAGACCTGTATGTGAAGTCGCGGTGATCAAACTTAGAAATCTAGTAGGTCGCGATCCTGTGTAATGTAAATACAATATTTATGATGCAATCACATTGCAGAGTCTTATTTCATTACTTTCAAACAGTGATGTGTGTAGTAAGCGATATATTTGCAATATAGCTGCAAGTGAAATGTCTAATTTCATTATTTGTAAATTGATAATTGCATAAGGCGCGATCTCCGATCGATTTCAGCTTGGTCAAAATTTAAGTTGTTTCCAAATTAATGAAATGCGTATTATTTCGCCGGATTTATAATATTATGTCACTTTGAGCCATTGTTGCGTGAAAGAGGCCAATAGATGTCATTAAGTATGTAACTGAAACTCGCGGTCGCAGACATTTTAATGCGTAAAGTTTTTCGGTTGCATCCCAATCTTTGACTCGTTTTGGATTTTATAATAATGTTACGCGCTGGGGTTCGGGATAAATAAAAGTCCACCAAAGTACAACTAAAAACTGTATTCAACATTTAGAACGCTTAAAACAATTCACTACACTTTAAAACACTCAACAAACACTTTAAAACTCTCAATTCACTTGTTCCGCTTTGCTTCAGGTGATCCGTTCGCTGTTTCGCTTCGAGTAGTTCCGATTACTAACTGACTGCGTGCTATCCCTGCAACGCTTTTATAGTCGATACCACATCCCTAGAATTATCGAGAATATTCCACACATCTCTAGTATTATTTCCGCTATCTGGCAATAGATGGCGTTGTACTTCTCGAGCGTTCTAGGTGCTACTAGACCCCTCGATATTTGTCGGCGATAGATGGCGTTACTCTTACCGGCGTAACAATAATAATAAAAATGGGCAATAAAATCACACACGGCCATCCGGCCTCAGGTTAGGATTCCATGTGTTATGGATACCAGACTGATAAACATACTCATATATACTTGAATATTACACACATATAGATAATAAACGCCCAGACAAAGAACAAAAAACTTGTTCATCACTCGAACGTTTGCCCGATGTGGGAATCGAACCCACGACCCTCGGTGCAATAATCAGGACCGCTAACTACTACACCATCTAGACAGTCAAGTTTTATAACGTCATTGTTGGAATATTAGTTAGTGGTTTAATAAAATAAATAGTCCGGTATTTACGCGAACATTTCAAAGCACCTCCGTGTGTCGTATTGTGTCCGTATAATTAGCGAAAAAAAAAATTATATATATACACATTAAAACGTCGCTTGTGTACGTGTACCCTTTTAAATTCAAGGATATGAAGTGAATGTCATTGGAGAGTCAAATTTGAATCGCAACTACGCCTCCGCCTACGGTAGGATAGTTACGTAATTTTATGATTATATAATGAGATTTTATGTTGTTAAATTATTTCACGAATATTTAAATAAAAAAATCTAAATACCTTCCGAAATGTTAGAAAAGATATAAATTTCGCGCTGGGGGGTAGTTGTTGAATAACAAAAATGGACTCAAACACGTTGTATGACGTCACGCATTGATGGTTCCTGCCTGTTTCTAGCCGGATCTTCTCAGTGGTTCGCGTTTCCGCTGGTAGATTCTGGGAAGCACTGCTCTTACTAGGGCTAACGTTAGCAACGTCCTCTGGTTCCGCTAGGTAACTCACCTACGCGATCGGATACGCTGGCCATAGCCTCTCAAAGCTACCAGATTAGGTAGGAAAAAAAAGGTTGTTCCTGCCTATTTCTGCTGACTTAACGATCACTTGTTTTGAAGGCTAGATTAATCGTTATGGATAAGCTATTAAAACTGATACTTCTTTATTTGCTTAGATGGGTGGACGAGTTCACGCCCTATCTGATGTCAATAATCAAAAACGTAAATACTGCCACCCATCTTGAGACATAAGTTCTAAGGTCTCACTTTTTACAGTACAACGGCTGCTAGTACCTACCCGTGCGGACTCTCAAACTCGCCCTACCACGACTAATCACGCAAATAATAATTTTTGCGGACTTGTTTTGTACTACAATTCCTTCACCGTGGAAGCCAATCGATAACGTTTGTTAAATACGTATTTCATTACAAAAATTTGTACCTGCCAGCGTGATTCGAACACCGGCATATTCGCATCGCTGGATACGAACGCACCGGGCGTCGTATCCTTTAGGCCACGACGAGTTAGACCGCGACATTTATGTGAAGCTCTCTATAGGTTTTTTTATCGTTGTTCGGACAACAGTTAATCTATAGTTAAAAGCTTGCTTGGGTTTTTTTTTCTATAAAGTTTTTTTTTTACTTTGGTAAATGTTGTTATGTTTACAGGTAAAGAAACCGCCGGTGCCGTTAAAGAAAAGTCCGACGCCCGTATCCGGAGTCGGAGGATTGCTCAGCGGACTGAAGAATAAAATGCTGTCATCGTCTGACAAGTTAGTGTTCGTGATTATGAAATTTAGAATTTCTCGCCTATATTCATAAGAGCTAATTTGCGATGCCGTAATAAATAACAAAATTCGGAGGATGTCGATATTTGGAAGAGATTAGTTTCGGCTTAGTTAATTACCCAAAGCACGTTTGTCTCCTAATTATATCCGTCGTCAGGGATTTATTTTATCGTATCTCTGAGCGATACCTTTCCCCAAACGTCGCTCGCATGAGCTTCGCAAAGACTGTCAGCGACTATGAACTTATGGACATCTTCGCCCAAATTGTAGTGACGTCATTGCTATTACTGGTGGTAGGACCTCTTGTGAGTCCGCACAGATAGGTACCACCGCCCCGCCTATTTCTGTCATGAAGCAGTAATGCGTTTCGGTTTGAAGAGTGGGGCAGCCGTTGTAACTATACTGAGACTTAGAGCTTATATCTCAAGGTGGGTGGCGCATTTACGTTGTAGATGTCTATGGGCTCCAGTAACCACTTAACACCAGGTGGGCTGTGAGCTCGTCCATCCATCTAAGCAATAAAAAAAAAAGACTTAACACGTACTATTGTCTCGGGTTCGTAAGCCTTTTCATAATACATTCAAACTCAATACAATGAGATGTGCCGTTCTAACGCTGTATCTCTTTTGCAAGCACAGTATAATAATGAATAAAAACTAAATATCTTCAGAGAAAAATCGACGCCTGTTATTGTGGATTCGGACCGACCGGACGGCGCTACGTCCAGCAAGCCAACACCCAACGCCAACGCAGCAACCACGACCAACGCCAATACGACCAACGCCAACACGCCCAACATCAACGCACCCAACATCAACGCACCCAACAATAGCACGTTCGACAATATCGAACGTAACTCCATACTCAACGATCCTCGAGCGGGCAGGTAGATTATTCTTATTATTTTTAATTTATTTCTAGCCTCTAATAAAACAATTGCATTCAAATTCACTTATCCAGTTTAAAAAGGATCTAAATTGAAAAAGCGTTTTTAGCTAGTTTTTAGCAAATATAACTAGTGTGGTACACTTAAGATCGATAATATTTCAAACGATTAACTATTACTACTACTAATAATAATTTTCGTATATAATTTTGTTTGTGAGTTGTTTTCGTGTTTAACTTTAATCACATAATTAAACCTCTCGATTATCACATTTCAGAGTCAAAGCACCAAGACGACGGCCACCTAGTCAGGTCCTACGCGACGACACGCCGCAGCAAATAGGACTTAGCAACGGACACGAAGGTACGATGATACTGTATATATATATCAAGAGAGAAAAGGGTATTTGGTTTAAGCGACATTTTTGCAACTTTACAGGAGAGCCCTTTAAAATTTAAGAAAAATTTTCATAACAAAAAACTTCTCTACCTATTTGAATGGGGTACTCTTAATTGTAGTTCAATTAAAAGCATCGAATTTTTGATGCTAATACCAAATAAAATGGACCTTTAATTATAGTAACCGGCAAACTTCTTGAGCAAATGACTTTGACTGCGCAGAACCGAATTTTAGATCACTTTGGTGGTGAGGGTGAGGCGCGACGGCAGGGGAAATCGTATCGAGCGCGTTATTGGTAGATCAGTCGAACCTTGCGTCCCGCACCGCGCCCTCGTTCCGCTTGCTCCCAAAAGTACGCTTGCGTACAATGAAAAGTCTATCGTTATTAATCGTTAAGTTATTTGTTATAATTGCTTGTTGACTTTGTTGCCATTGCTATTACTATACGAAGCTAAAGGCTCTGGCTTGCTCGCCGTGTTTCGGACTCCGGGTAAGAAAAGATCAGGGAAGAAGAAGAAAGTTACCAGAATAGATAGTTTCGTTCAATCTGTAATAAAAAGATGTAATCATAATAACTACATAACAAGCAGCGAAACTCCGTACCGTAGAAAGGCTTCGAAAAATTTAAAGAAGATATAAATTTTAATGGCTCGGTATGAAGTTTACGACGAATTATGAAAGAGGCTTCAGATGGAAAAAAAACAGAAAATAATCGGAAGCTGGTAATTGAAAAAAGTTACATTCGATTACTACGAATCGAATATCTTCAAAAAATAATTAATTATAGACAAAAAAGTAGACCGAACCGACCGAGTTGTAAACTACACCGATGATCCCTATGTCGACTCATCACGATGATAGCAACTCGGGTGATAAAAACAGTGATGATGATAGTCAAGATTATGATAACGAAAAAAAAAATTACAAATACCAGCTTCGCTTCAACTGAACCAAGACCTGGCAACAGCTCTAGTTTTGACTTAATAGAAGGAATATATTATATTTTATTCCAAGATTAAATTATTACAATTATTAACCTATATTTTTTGTTGATGTTCTCATAAATATATAAATAAATACATATGTTGATTTTAATAATTTAATTGCATTATGACGCAGAGTAAATAATGTTTTTGCACGTGAGTGTACCATGCGCAAACTTACCCCCACTACGTCAACAAATGCTCAAGAAGTTTGCCGGCTATTATACACAGATAAATGTCGTGTAATAAGGGAAATACCTCTTAACTGTACGAACTGATAAATCAAATCGTGTGACCTCAGTTAAAGTTAAGTCAGTCAAGTCTCTCAAGATATGAAATTTCTCTAGAGATGTACTAAATTTATCGAAAACCCATTCCTAAAGAATTTTAATACTGATGTTTCTTTTTAAAAATATTTTTAAGGAATAATGATATTGGAGTCCATAGACGTTCTATGAATGTCATTTTAAACTACCCACCTTGAGACATGAGGTCTAGTAATTTGTATCGTGTAACGGTTATCGCAGTTAAAATGAGTAGCGGCACTATTTTTCGGGGAAACATAAAAAGGGAAAAACCTGCGGTACGTACTCATCGATTAATCTATATCTATACTAACATATAAAACTACAGTGGTTTTTACGGATGTTCCGTTATAACTACTGAATCATGCATCCGATAGATTTGAAACTTGGTTTCTATGTAGAAAATACATGTACTTAATGGATAGGCTAATATTTATATGAGTGTTGGACTCCCTATACCAGTTGCGGGGGCGTTAATGATGAGAATCTTTGTGGGGGTGACAAAAAAATAATATTAATTTTAAATGCCTAGCGAAGCGGACGGGTTCAGCTAGTAATGTATAAAAATGAGGTATTTTAGTAATAGCTCGTGTTGGCCGGAGTCGTACATGTCTCGAGTAATCAACTGATATTAAGTAAGAACTATGGCTTTAAACAATTATTTTTGTGTTCGTGCTATAACCTCCACATAAAAGAACGGAGAAAACCCAGGTGGGGTTAGAGAATAAATGGATTGGGATGAATTAAAAAAAAAAAAACTTCTGTTCATTGCAAAATAGAAAAATTCAAATTGATTTACAACAATCGAAAATACATTTTTACAGTACCGGCGAGCGAAAAGCCTCCGCCGGAGAAAGCGGAAGAGATAAAACCGCGCGCTCGCGAGTGGGAGAAGCACAAGGCTCCCTGGATGGAGGAGTTGAAGCTGAACCAGGCGAAGAAGACCAGCTTCGCGGCGGACGGCAAGGCGCGGTCCGTCTCTAGCTCGGCAGAGAGCAGCGCGCTGGCCAGCAGGGCGGGCGGCGGGAGCACCGACAGGTCGGTCACCGCCCGCAAACTAACACAAGCCGTGTTCAATTTTTTTTTAAGGGATTTTATGACCTTGTAACTGAGACCTTTAAGTCATGTCCTATTTTAATTTATATTCATATTTTTATGAAAAATGATATTATGGAGTGAAATGATATGAAGATGATTAATTTGAGACATTAATCAACTGGGATGAAATGAAATGAAATGAAATGGGATGAAATATAATCTCAGTGGTCATTTACTAAGATTTTTTCAGTGGACTTTTTGGAGGATCCCGAGAAGTTACGTCCAGCGGCTTTGTTTCATTTTCCCACATTTGTGCACTTTCATAGATATTAAACAGTTAATAAACCACCATTATTACACATTTAAACCCGAAGAAACACTAAATAGACAAAATAAAACAAATCACACTTCACTCCTCGCGTTCCCGCCAAAAAGTCCAGCCGTGTTCAAAGTTTGAATAATACACAGAAAATACGTTAATAAAAAACTTATTAAGGCGCGTACACATAGAACGTCAGATTTACAGGTCCTTTTAAACGTATATGTTATTAGCGTATGTAGTTGTATGAGCCAGTTCAAATGACAGTATTCCGGATCGAGTAAAAAATCCCACACACACAACGGAAATACTGATCCGTTTTATCGGATCCAAACCACTTCATAATTGAAAAGAGTAAAAAAATCACCATTCAAAAGCTTCGACAATAAGTTGATTAATCCTCCTTTCAGAATCCTGGAATGCGGTTTGGACGAGAAGAGATCAACGCATTCTATGGAAATGTCGAAGAGCACCTCATCCATCACCAGTCGAATGTGCGTTCTAGAAAGTTTCGAAGAGGTGAGTTCACAGATATTGCACGCGGATTTATTTTTTTATCTAAACTTATTGTAAAACAATTTTATATAATTCTAGAATTGCGTATGTAGTCAAATTATAAAAAAAAATATTTACGTGAGTTTAATACGTGAGAGTAATAAGGGTTTCATTATTAGAATGTTTGATGTATTTATTCAGACTTTAGACTGCACAAAGGTTTTTCAGATTACGAACAACCGCAACAGGAAAATGGCTTGATAAGACCATTATAGTAGTTACTATATATTAAAAAAAAATGTTATCACTACATAGTATAAAACAAAGTCGCTTTCTCTGTCCTTATGTATGCTTAAATCTTTAAAACTACGCAACGGATTTTGATGCGGTTTTTTTTAATAGATAGAGTGATTGAAGAGGAAGGTTTATATGTATAATAACATCCATTCAATAGTGGAGAAATCAATAATGAATTACAGTTTCCGAAGCGAAGCGAGGGCGGGTCGCTAATTAAATAATATTAAAGAAATCTCTGATGTAAAGTAAAACTGTTTAAGATTAAATATCTCAAACTAATGCTGTAATGTATTATCGTAATGTATTGTTTGTTCATAGACAAAGGTACGTCACTCGTTGGATTCTAAAAAGGAAACGCCCGATAGGAGTACCCCTGATCCGGTGCCTGTCATTAAACCGGTCATGCACTCCCCCACCGCCGCAGGTTAGTCAAAACACTCTTGTAACTAATTTATTTAGTTTGCTCATTACTGCATTACGGGGTCACTTGTTATAGTGACGTGGCAACCCTAATTGTTTGTTATACTCCGATACGAGAGGACGCCACCAGTCTCACTTTATACTCTGATTTTTCTTACTGTTATATGCCGGATCTTCTCAGTGGGTCGCGTTTCCGATCCGGTGGTAGATTCTGCGAAGGTCAGTGTTAGCAACTTCGTCAGGGTTGAGCCCAGTAAGCTCACCTACACGCTAGGCTAACGCTGATATTACCTCTCAAGGCTATCAGCATAGATAAAAAAAAACCGTTATTGTTATTAATTTCATTTTTCATTTTGGATATTGTTTCTCTTTTAATATATTTATATGTACCTAGTGGTTCCGATTTATCATTTTTGTTGCTTTAAGTTATTGGTATTTCCGCTCCATGGGTCACCAGACACCTCAATATGCCTGCGTGTCTATGATTATGAAACGTTTGATTGCTTCGCGGCAGTAGTAACCAAGATTGCTACTTTTCAATTTAAATATGGTCTATTACTGGTGATAGAACTTCTTGTGAGTCCGGCGGGTAGGTACCAATGCCCTGCCTATTTCTGCCGTGAAGCAGTAATGCCTTTCGGTCTGAAGGGTAGGGCAGCCGTTGTAACTATACTGAGATCTTAGAACTTATATCTCAAGGTGGGTGGCGAATTTACGTTGTAGATGTCTATGGGCTCCAGTAACCACTTAACACAAGGTGGGCTGTGAGCTCGTCCATCCAAATATGGAATAAAAAAAAATATTTGCATCCCACGTAATGTCAACACAATGTTTCAGGTCGAACATTTTTATCGATGGTTGACGATGTGAAGAAACCTCCCGCCCCCGCCCCGCCCGCCGCACCCACCGACAAGGCACCCAGCACCAAACACGACAAGCACGTTACAGATAAAATCGAAATTAATTCTACGAAGACATCCAGTGTGTTCGAGAAGTCTAGTACGGTCGAGAGAGTGGAACGGATCGAGGAGAGGTCGCCCGAGAAGCCGGTGGCCGCAGTCGGAGGTGACAGGACCAGCGCGTCCAGTACTCTCGAGCGGAGGCCGCAGCCCGGCAGGGGGGAGAAGGCGCCCCCGGCAGATGGAACCGACGCGCTCATTGCGCAGCTCAACTACAGGGTCAGTATTGCCCAATTATTATTATTTTAGGATTGAAGGATTACTGGTCACTTAAGCCAAATAGATAGCCCTCCTCGATATACTTTTAGTCTGTGAAGCTGGAAGTTATATTTTGTTATCGAATTTTTTGCGGGAACGCGATGAGTGAATTTGTGTAAATTGTTTAATTTTGTCTATTTAGTGTTTCTTCAGGTTTAAATGTGTAATAACGGTGGTTTGTTAATTGCTTAGTATCTGTGGAAGCGCAGAAATTTGGGAAAATGAAACAAAGACGCTGAACGTAACTTTTCGGCATCCTCCAAAAAGGTCTTAGTGAATGACCACCATTTTACTGAGATTATTGAGATTATATTTCATACCATATCATCTCATTTCTTTTCATGCCATGTTTCATTTTAATCAATTTCATTTCATTTCACTTCATATTATCATTTTTCATAAAATAAAAATATAAATTAAAATAAGCTTGACCTAAAGGTCTCAGTTACCAGGTCATAAAATCCCTATAAACACTCGATTTCTTAATACTTTTAAATTTTCACACTGCTATCGAAAGGCACTATGATTTGGCGAATGCGTTGCGTCAAGGAGCGTTGGGCTCACCTAGTCAATTTGTGTGACATGAAAAGAGCGCGACGTTAAGTACGCGTTCTGTTTGACGAAGGCTTTAGATGTTTTTCATACGCTTAGCAATAGACGCAGCGGAATGTGGTACCTCTTTTATTTGTATGCAATAATTTCATTTTATTCTCGTGTTAAGTATCCACTTTTGCGTTTTTAATTAATTACCTCATTAAATCACCTGTTATCAGAGGAAGTGTGAAAGTAGCCCCGGTAATGAACAAATGAAAGAGCGGACGGTTAAAAAAAAAACCGCTGAGTTTGTTTCGCCGGTTCTTCTCAGGACTGTGGCTTTTTTTGGAACCGGTGGTAGAGTTAACATTGTTATTTATATTTTGACATTCAACATGCTGACATCTAAGTTGAAATAAATCATTTTGAATTTGAATTTGTTAGCGTGGTATGGACATTTGATGCGTAGAGAGAAAGATGCATGTTACTAGGAGATGTATGGAAATGGTAGTGCAAGGTAGAGGGGGAAGAGATCGACCGAAGAAGACATGGATGAAATGTGTGAATGACGATATGAGAGAGAGAGAGAGGAGTGAGTGTTGAGATGACGGCCGAGAGAAGAGAATGGAAGAGAAAAATTAGCTGTGCCGACCCCACCTAGTGGGATAAGGTGGAGAAAAATAAAAGAAGATTAAATCACCTGTTAAGAATAGAAATATTTTAATCAGATTACAGTTGTTTTTTTTTTCGTAAATTAAACCTGCACATTTTGCATTGCGTTTATGTTTATTTTTTATTTTTTTCAGATATCGAACCTCGAGAAACTAATAGAAGTACAGAACAGCATGTTCAAGGCGTCTATTGAGGAGCTGAACGCGAAATTGAAACTTGAATCCGAGAAACGACAAGCTCTTCAGACCGAAATAGAGAAACTTGCACACTGCGTGACGCAAGTGTAGTGAGTGGCGTTATCCTGAAGTTGAAGTATCGTTCAAATTGAATCCTGTAAGATTGAGGTATTTTCCACAGCGGCGCAATTGATTGTAGGACGGAATTTGCTGTCGTAAAATACAAATCGAAACTAGGCGTAGATTTTTATTTATTGCCATTGTAAGCAGACGAGCATAACCACCTACCGGTGAGTGGTTAGTGTCGCCCATGGACCTCAGCAACGCCTCTGGTCAGAGCCAAGCCGCTGTCTACCGCATAATACAAACGAAATTCTTGTTAGATATTATGTCTTCGAAGTGTTTCAAAAGTGACTTTTATTAAATAATATCTGGTCCCACAGTCGCATTTAGTCTAGTAAATATTGAATTGTAGTCGCCGTGGCTGGTTTTGCGGGTTCTGTAGAAGCGAACGCGTTTACATATACGGTAGGCATAGATCGGAAATAGTTCAATACATTTTCACCTGAAACATGTTGCGTGAATCATTCATTCTAGCGTCCTAAATAAAAGTTTACAAATCATATAAACGTTTTAGCTAGAAAAATATGATCTAGATTTTTTAGTCTAAAATAAAACATAGATTTTTTGAATTAAAGAGATTGTAGTCAATAATAGGAACGTCAATAAACTCTCGACGTCGAATAGCTAAAAAAAAATTAGTAAAAAAGGAACCTGATCGTTAGTGGATAAATAAAACTAACAAATGGGCGATTGTGTTCAAGTAATTTTACAAAAAAATAAAAAATAAAGTTTAGCGAACGTCTACTCTATTCTAATTCTGTTCGCAGAGTAAATACAATTATAACTTTATTACTATTGTCCAAAACCTCCGCGTAGACCGGTGTAATGTACAATTTGGTTGCTTTGATAGATCGGAATTACACTGGATATTTATCTGGATTTATTACGTCGGAATAGAGTCAATATATAGCACAAATAAAATTTCAACAGATTTTTATTACGCTGCATTAGGTTTGGTAATTTCTAATGGATCTAATTATGCCTCTGAGTATATTTGCAAAAATGTGTAAAGTGATAAATCAGTGTTTTTGTAAAAAAAATTTTTACCTATTTTATTATTCACAATATGTACCTCTATTCCTACTTTGTGTAATTTATGGTGAATCTGATAAAACATCAGTGACTTATATCGTTCTTTTAAATCGACTTAATGCAGTGTCATAAGTTGATAATATTAATCCTTTGAGCGCAAACCATCGATAGATCGACTTATTCATGCGTAGAAAGTGCGGAGCGTTGGATTAGCGACTATTGTGCAGTTTGATTATTGGTGTTATATCCACTATCGACCTGTACGGACGTGTCTTAGCGCGCGCATGTATAACGTTTTAAATAATTTAATAACAATTTAAAATTATTTTGCTGTGAATTTAGCATTGATTGCTGTATTATTTATATAGGTTCTTTTTTTTTTCAAAAATCTTTGTGCAGTTTTCTGCAAAATATGTGAAAATAAGCTCAGCAAGGTTTAATATTATGAATAAATAAGACGCATTGAGGAACGGTGCTATGCTTAGTGGGAGTTTTTTTAACATGTCGATCACTTCCCTACGTTTGCCGCTAGGGGCGCTGTTCCAACTGCATACAAATTTGAGTTAACTTTTACGCTATCGAGAACGTTAAAAGACTCGCACACACTGGTCGTAGAACGTGTTGTGGCCCTGGACAAGTTACAATTATGGTACTTCTGGCGTAATACAATCACGCGTTTCAATCAGGACTGCCATTTATTTTGTTACAAGCTAAACTTTGAACGCATGTCGAGGCGTGGCGCTTGACTCGATCGTCAGTAACATAATATGTACTAAATACCGACCAGCCAGTGTGATACGTCAAAAAGAACGCAGTTTCAATATATGTACGTATGTACTTGCAATTCCCTGCCTAGGTGTATATACTCGTAATAAAATTGAATCTACATTTCGAACCGAAACAAAGGGACTGGCATGAAATAAAAAACTTGGAAATTTAGAATGAAATTACTAATTTAAAAAAAAAAAACGATGCACGTGCAACTTGGTGCACGTGAATGAAGTGAAACTTCTTTTTCGATCTGTGGTATTGTGGTTTTCTACATTTTTCATCCATAAATCAGATTGATCTTGTAATAGGGAATGCTGTGTATAAGAGATGCGACATCTTCAACATGTATCTATCTATCTATCTATCTATATATATATAACAATGAATTGTTGTTCATTAGTCTCGCTAAAACTCGAGAACGGCTGGACCGATTTGGCTAATTTTGGTCCTGAATGATTTGTGGAAGTCCAGAGAAGGTTTAAAAGGTAAATAAATATGAAAACCTTCGATCAATAATAATACTAGATTAAGGATCAGGAACAAAAATAAGACGCTCCAGTGGCCACGTTTGCAGACACGAAAACATCTTCATTTCTTAGAAAAAAGTTTAATAATGTTAACTACTTCAGTTTATTATAAACCTTAATACTTAAACATAAAATTTAATTACTATTGCAAAATATATGTATTTAGGTCCTTTCGTCAGAAAAAGAATATTATGGAATAAATTTAAAATGTCACTTGAACATAAAAAGTCATCAGTACAAAAATATTTATTCTAAAATGATACTTAAAGCCTAATTTATAAGGTTAAAAATATTTGTTTAAAATTTCGTGCTTATTGTATTGTGGAACTAGATGTAGTTCTAGGTATTACATTTCAATGCTCAGAACACAGTAAGTATTGAAAGACATAGAGTTGCAGAATATACATATTTGTTTTAGATTTGTTTTGTATGGTTGCAACTATTTTTGACCGATTCAAAAAAGTAGTAGATAATATTTTACATTGCCGCTATTACAACAAATAGGTGATAAAAAATAAAATTGAATAAAGTAAAAAAAATATGAAAGGAAACACGAAACATGTTTTCCACGTATTCTTTATACAGAAGTAATTAAAATAATAATATAGGTTTAATTACCTTTAAACAGATTCAGTTTGTTATAAAGCTGTCTTTTAGAAGTCATTTTTATATGAGCGGTTTCTTTTTTACAAATATAATGTAATCTTATATCAATGAATTTTTCTATAATCAGTTTAATTTAGGCTTATTTTATGGCTGTGTTCGTTTCCCCCAGAAAACAAATCCTTTTCAGCATATACGCTTAAAATATTTACACATACATATAAAGTTTTTTTAATACTTTTTTGCATTGATTTGCCACCACCATTGAACAATTCTAGAATTTTTATAAGGGTTCTATATTTCTTCTCCTCTTTCTTTCGCGACAATATATATCCATTGTGCACAGCGACAAGGGGCTACTAGGAAATCTACAAACAAAAATAACATTATAAAATAACAAAACTACTCTATGCATTCCCTGTTCAAGAATTGGTGATGTTTGTTACAATAGTTGGTGCCTTGTTGCAAACATTGGCCAAACAATTACAATATTCGTAAATTGTGTTTTATTTACAATATAATTGTGTTTATTATTTTATGAAAAACACTTAATAATATAAATTTACCAAAAAAAGATATTCCTTCCAAAACCTTGGTGTTACGGTGGTTTTTTACTCAGTTTTTGAACGCGCATTGCAGCGTTTTGACGTCTTAGTGTTGGCTATGATTGGACCATACTATTTTGGGCCGTTTTTGAAGCGCTAATCGCGAATCTAGTAGTATTATTGATCGAAGATGAAAACGCTCGGAATTAAATAAAAATAACAATTTTGTTTTTCCTTTGATGTGTCCCCCGTCGGACGGATTCCTTTTGTTTGTTTTTTGCTTAGGTCTTTTATTTATTGATTGAGACACTACGAAGTCTGCCGGGTCAGCTAGTATTTTATATATTTTACATTATAGATAGAAAAATAAATACTTTTTTTTAAATACTTCATTAAAATATTGGACGCTATTCTATGCTAACGCTCGCGCTGGCCTGTAACAGGTATACTACGCGCATGCGTTCGAGTGCCGCGCATTCACTCTCGCTCTGTCTCTTTCTAGTACGGTAGCGCGAAAACGCAACCTTGTTGGAAGTCGCATTAGAAGTTTCACTTCAAAAAGACAATCGCCAAGAGAACACTAACAGTACCGTTCACAGAATAAACTTCGATATTTTTAATTCGATTCGTTGTCGCGGTTATAGTCATTTACGTTGATATAATTCGGTGTAGTTATTATTAAGGTATTAAAACCTAAAGTCGTTTACGGTTACAAAGTTTGTGCCATTTAATGTTTATAGAATAAATGTGCTGCACATACACACAAACACGCTCACAAACTCACACACATGAACTTATTCGGTATTCAATTGTATTGAAAAATCGAGTGAATTGATTTTATAATGTCACGATTATAGTCTCATTTTAATGTTTGTGATTCGTACTTTCCACGTGTTGTGAATCGACTAATGTATCCGCGTTAAAGTATTTGATATTTCTAACAAAATATATAATGACATTTTAGATGAAAACTAATACGTTATTGAACACAAAATATATATATGAGTCGACTATTATCAAAGCCGGCAATCTGACTTTTGGACAATTATTGGTAAATCAGAAAAACGAATTATTGACTTTGTATTCCATTGGCAGTCACAAAACTCTTCGGAACGACATCTTAGATAAATAACAGGTTAACTATTAACCTTTATTTAATGCAGGTTTTGAACCGTATTCTTTGAAGGAGACGATTATATTCAAATCAATCTGTATTGACATATCAATAATATTTTTTTGTCCAAATGCACAGATTGTCACCTTTGATAATAGACGACTCATATAGACGCTTGAAAGGCAAACGTGACTAAGCGACAATGCGTGAATTTTACAGTAGACTAATTTAAAGTTGAAATACCTGAAAACAAAATTTATTTTAACGAAACTAGCTGTAGTAGAATCTAGCTAGTAGCTGTAGGATTAAAATGATTTTAATAGACCTAGAAAAAATTTTTTTTTGCGCATCGAATATGGTTATTGCCTATCATTTATGTACAAAGCAGTTATTGTCGCTTAGTCACGTTTGCCTTTCAAGCGTCGATATATATATATATATAATGTTTAACTGAACGGTTTATATTTTTGTATTTGTACATAATTATGTTGTTTGTAATAGACACCGTTAATTGAAGTTGTTAAGATTTTTGTTATACAATGTTAATATTAATTACTTACTCCTATGAATATCGTATTCAGCCTAAAATCAAGGTAAATTTAATATAATATATATATTTAAGTCTAACTGTAATGTATTTTTGTCCGTTGCGTAAATTTCGTTTTTTGTACAAAAGAAGAAAATAAAAAATCAAACGGTTATGTCGATATGTAATTTAAGTTACGAATTTTTTTTAAGAACCCGGTTAATGAATAGTATATAAAAATACATGATGTAAGTAATAAATTTATAACAGGTAAAATAAAAATATAGTGTGTATCATGTGTAGAATTAGGTTGCTATGTGATAGTTGTTGCCTAACTGGTCCATTAACTAAACTCATTCGTTACAATGGCTTTAATCATGCACAAAGAGAGTCACACTGTAGTTTATATAAATATGTAGCTTGAATGACGTTATTTTTTTTTTTCTAGTAAATAAAACAGGCCTACGTTTTGATTTTTGATGTAACAAGTAACTCATAGGAATATGGTGGTAATAAATAAATTCGATAATTAATGTACATACAAAAAAATGAATTAAAAGCGTACATAGGGTAAAAAAGGTAAGGTGAACTCAACTCTGATATGAGTCTTTCACAATCTAACTATACAGTTGTGCACCTCCAACATGTCTTAAGAAGGAAAGAAAAATATTTTCAGGAAAAACATGAAACAAATATACAGAGAAAACTGTTAGAGTGTACATTTTCAAATAGATTTGCCTTTGTGTAAATGCGAAAACATATTTTTCAGACGAAATTTTTGTAAACGCTAAATAGTGTATATGAAATCTGATGAAGATGTAACGTTATCTTGAGACATGGTTTTGTTATCAACCACAATATATTGGTACTCCGGTTCGCTAGGTCGTCACCAGTCTCGAGGAACTGATTGACTTCATGGAGTATTTGAGGCGGAAAGAATGAATATGGTCGCGTCATGTAATATAGGCACTATCTCGTAGAGCTACCGAGAACTGCCTTTCGAGTTTCAAAATGGTTTCAATCCTCGGTACTCGCCGCACAGTTTGAAAAGAAAAAAGGAAAATAAAATGTTAATAAAATAATTAAATACATTCCATACAAATGACACCGTGATGAAAAATTTATTAATTTTAATTATTGTACTTATTTTGTCTTGAAATGTGATGTGTTTCGTTTGATTTTGTTATTCGGCGATTCCGTACCTGAGATTAAATGTGGTTGTTACGTATGAAGCAAATGGAGTTGGTGCCAAATGAGGTGCAAATCCGGTGGCTAAGTTTGTGAAAATAGCAAAAGTATAGATAGAAGTTAGAGACAATTGATTTATTAAGATATTATAATAAGTGCAGTTTGTAATCGTGTTGTTTATTGCGCTTATCTTTGAACGGGAATTTTGTAATGTGTTCTACTTAAAAAAAAAAAAATTAATAACATTTTGAATTGTTAAGAGCACAGCACTAAAGTTGCTTTTGTCAACAAGCCAATGAATACATCTTACCTGCATCATTCATTCTCAAAGTGGTCTACTAAAATCTAATATCATAAAATTGTAATTAAATCGTGCCTTAGAACTTTGGCATTTAAAAACAGAATTACCTATGTGTCATGTGTATCTGTCAATATTTATGTAATATTGATATTTTTTTTTATATATGACGACTGTAATCTTTAGTTTTATCGATCGAAGTATATGTTCAATCTGTATGCATTGCGGCGGTCGTTTCACAGAATTTTGTCTTGAAGATGTCTTTATTTGTTAGACCGTCAGTTTGTCTGTAGGCAGCTAAACTCTAAATAAATCACAGATTGAACATTTAAAACGGACGATAAAACGACTCAATTGCTACGTATCCTTGCTATTTTCGAGCTAACTTAACCGTATCTAAGATTCGTTATATCTCGATGTATATAACAAAATAGGAACACTGATATTTTAAAATGTAAATACAGAGCCAGATGAAGTACACACGAATAAATGGTTTATATGATAAACCCATGTATGATAGGTTTTTTTTTATAACTTAGTACTTAATTTATTTTTGTTTAAGCTGTACCCTGATGCATTCCTAAAGTTTAATGATTTGGAATAAATTCATAATGAATAAAATAAATTTAAGATTACTTTGTTTTATTTTGTCATTCTCATTGGGATTATGTATGAAGATTTTAGTTGACGGCTATATTTTTAGCTGGCTTAATATTAAAGGTCACAGCTCCTTAGAGCAATCCCGGCAATCACTCCGGACCGCCCTCGTACGGTTAGTATTATATGGACTTGTATGGCTATGTGCTCACTACACCAACTCCGTAATATCACCGGATCGCCTCCGTCGTAAACCTCGCACGCGCGGACTACTCGGGAGACAACTGGCTGTTCGTATGCTTGCCTTACGGTGACCGCGCATTGCCAATGCTGCCCAAGAATGACACCAGGACGACACGCTAATAGTTAACAGACTACTCGAAAATTCGTTGAACAAGCGACGTCTACTCGTTAACCACGCGGCGTCCACCCGTCGACCACGAATGGAAGCCGTGCGACGAGGCGGTGCGGAGTGGGTGCCGGGTGTCTAATGTGCTGTGACCTTAGGGATTTATCGTAGCCCTACAGCACATGCTGACATAATATACATGAAGTCTCAGTTAAGAACTTGGCCCAATTTCTGTTGTTTTCACGCGGGAGAAACGTTTTAAGTTGTCGCGGCCTAAAAAATATCGATCTTAAAATCTACCAGGCACGTATCTATTTTTCTAAAGAAATACGTGCAGTCATCCGTTCTGGTTTGGACCCATTATACAATGCAATTGAGACTTCAAACTAATGTCTCAAGGTGGATGGCGACATTAATCTTAAGAGGACTATGGGCTCTTTTAAATGCTCAATACCAGGTGAGTCAGAGATCGTTCACTTATTGTTGCAATAAATAAACTGTATAGGGCGTAGCTTCGCGGCAAAAATAGCCAGGGTGGTGGTAAGGTAGTCAATTGTGAGGTTTTCAAATATGATCAGTAAATATCCTGAAAATATATTCACAAAAATAAGAAACACTAAATAAGTTACAACGTTTTATTGTTAACAAAACATACTTAGATAAACAATAAAAAAAAACAACTGCAGAAATATAATTTTTACAATGACGCACAATTGGGATATATATGTTCAATAATTGGAATTGCATTAATAACAAGATATTTAACCTCAAAATAAGATTACATTTATAATATAGTATAGATATATTTCATTTTCACACATACCTACCTACAACTAATACATTTTGGAGGAACAAAAGTGCAAGAAAAAACAAATTTTAATTGTATATTTTGTCTTAAAAGGGGAATGCCACCGAAACTGGAAAAAAATATTCTATTTTTTCCTCGCTTGAATAGCGACGAAGCATTTTTATTGAGATTACAAGCAAGCGTAAACAAGATTAACTTAATCTCAACGAAATATTGACAGTCTTGCTAATGGAGAGTGTTAACATTTTTCAAAGCGCGTATATCCAGCTACAAAATAAACTACTTTTTATTTTTTAGACAAGCATACGACTCGCCTGACGTTGAGTAGACATTATCGCTCATTAGCAATGTCAGGCGATATATGCATTACATACCTACTTGCTGATTTCTTTAATAAGGGACATGCTCGTCAACTCTCTGGTCATGCTATCAACCAAGAATTATTAATTTGAATTAAATTTGAGTTTGATGTCTGTCAATTATTTTTGAAATCCAAATCCATCCAAAATTTTATAACAGGTGCATTTAATTTTATACAATTAAGTTTTATTTAATTTCTTATCAAATGTATTGCATGAATTTGTTCTTTAGACACAAAACAAAAAAAATCGAGCTTTTACTAAAATAATGAGTATTTTCACAAAAATATACTTATAATTAAAGCTTCTATGGCAGGGTACATACAGTTCGATACTTAACCTTTTCTTATATTCGGGAATATATTTTATTATCATCCTCATTCTATGGATGAAATCCAGACTTACGGATTCTTAAGACTAGTCAGAATAATTAAGTGAATACTCAAAGTGACAGTTAAAATAATTATAGACTGCCTAAAAATTTTCGCATTTATATTTTTTTCATAACTTAAGTACAAAGTTTAAGAACAACGTATCAAAATGCTTGAAGACAATTAATTTCGGAATGCCAAAATAAATATGGAATCTTTCATTTGTTTCAGTCACATAATTTTAAAGCAAACGATATAACACAATAAAATAAAAATGTAAATTATTAAAAAAAAGATGGAATGTTTCAATTTTTCATTGAACATGCTACTATCTTATGAACAATAATTAATAATAGGTATTCATCACATGAAATTAAATGCGTATTATATAATACGTATAATTCATTTACCAGTATATAATATTTAGAATAAATTTGATAAATACTGTGCAAAAATAATAACACAACCCATTTGTAATTTATTATTGGGTACAAAACATAGGTAAGTACAATAGACAACCGATAAGTAATTTTATTTTAGCTAAAACCGTTTTAGTAAAATAATATAAAGAATAAAGAATCGACGCTTAACCCAAAATGACAGTGCACTAATTATTTGTAACCATACATGAGATTCTGTTTTGAAACAATTTAATATTTTTTGAGGTTAATTTTTTACGTTTTTTTTTCTGTTAAGTACCATTGAAGGCAAACGAGCCCATGGTTTACAATGTTGTAGGTGAACGTTGTCACTTCAGCAACTTGTTGCCTATCGGATTAACTATACACATTTTTTTTTGGTTAGAAATTACGAATGGGTTATCCAATTTTCGACTTATACGAGTGATAGGTATCAAATAAAAAATAATAATTAAAAACTAAAGGATATTATTACAGTATTTCTTTATAAAACTGTTTCGATTACAAATCACTGTTGAGAATAAATCTGTTTCCTTCTGAATGTTTGCCCGTGTACTTGTATAGACATTTACCGTAGGCACCTGGAATTATTAAAACATGATAATGTAATTTAATCTATATATTGTTTGAAGAGATAACTTTTTTATTACCTTTGTTATTTGAAGTGCGCTGAAACGAAAAAGCAACAGGAAAGGCATGATTGCGAGACAATGAAAACAATTACGTTTTACTTATACTTTTTTTATTGTTGTAGATTGTTGCCGTAGCCAACCATTCGGCTCCCGGAAATTCTTTAAGCTAGAATGAAAGATTCCTACGAAGCAAAAATAGCCTAGTAAGTCCTATCATAATCTTTATGTATATAATTCTACTGTACAGGTGTGTATCTGACTCCCCCGAAACAAATGGTTGGACAGATTTGAATGATTTTTTTGTATGCATTTGGGCGGCGCCCTGGATGGTTTAGATTGACAAATCAACCCAGCAGATGACGCTGCAGTCGGTATCTAGGTTATTTATCTGTACTGCAACTAAACGACTGGATCGACTTGAAAGACTTTTTGCAGGACAACGTCTGTCGGGTCCGCTGGTATAATTATATATTGATTACTCATAAATAAATAAATAATAAATATTTACTAACAATATTACGCCACGTTAACTGGTCCCGTGATAAGTTCGTAAAGAACTTGTGTTACAGGTACCAGATAACGGAAATAAATCTAAGATTTTTATTATACACATACACATATTTAATATACATCCATAACCCTGGAAAAGACATTTATATTTATCATACAAATATCTCCCCTTGGCGGGATTCGAACCCGTGACCCCCTTGTGTAGTGACCATGTCACTTACCACTACACCAGACGGCCGTTAAACTATGCAATTATTGTTTTTTATGATACATCACAGGGCTCCTTTATCGTGGAGTTCGTGAAAACGCGTTAAAAATAATAAGTAGAACAAATCAATTAATTTTGATTATGTACGTGAAAATTGCAATTAAAGACCGCGTTTGTTCTATCGAAATTGTGCCTTAATCGTTATTTAGATGTTGGTACTACAAACTATTGTTTTAATTTGAGTACATATCGGCACTCATTATTTTTATTTCGATTTGTTTCATTTTTCAAAATCTAAATGTACTGGCGCTGTTTATGTTATTTAAAAAAATATAATACAAAATAATGCTTTACTAGGCCAATTTATATATTACGTATAATTTTATTAGTTCGGTTCAGATTGTTAATTCGCGCGAAATTTAGAATACTATACTATACGGTATATATATCAAAATTAGTTAAGAAATGTTCTACAAACAATAATAGTACTAAAGTATTATACAATAGGCCATGTTATCGTTCAAAGCTATTTCTTCGAGACAAACTGGTCGGTAGTGTGTGATGACCATGGAATCCAATTAGAATCAATGTGAATTCTATGCATAAGTTAATTTTATTTTGTAATTCTTTAGCGGTCGAACCTATTCGATTACTTCTATTTTGAATAAATTTATTTTGATCTGGCGAAGTTCCATTTACGATTGACTCAATCACGGCATCAATATTTGAATATTTATATACATGTAAGGAGTAGTATACATTTTTAACAAAAAAACAAATCGGTGAATGTTTTTTTTTTATACTAGGTACAGACTAGACTAGGATAATATAGTACAGGCAGCAATGGTAAAGAACAGAAGCGTACAGTAAACTGACCTTTACAAAAAATAATGTATGTTACGTATTTTATTTTGTTTTATTTTGGTGTTTTTACACTATGGTTTATTAGTATTAGTATTAGAGTATTTACTCAATAAAAAACTGTAAACAATTCATTATTACAAGCATTACACACACTCGGATTCCCATAGTACAGAGCACCTATACTACTATAGTTTGCGGCCAGACCAATCCTGACGAATCCTTGTAGTATGGAAATCGAAGACAGTTATCCATACATTTAAATATATAGAGATGTTAAACATCCAGATAAAAATCAAACCATTTTTTATTGCTGTTGTAGGCAGACGAGCATACGGCCCGTGTGATGGTGAGTGATTCCGTCGCCCATGGACCTCATCAATGTCAGGGGCAGAGTCAAGCTGCTGCTTGTTCGTCGTATAAGAGTGCCTTAAATAATATCAAAGAGCTCTTACCTTTGTGTTTGCCCACCGCGGAGAGATCAATAGGTAGGGGTCGTTGACCTCCGGCGGCTACGACCGGTGAAGCAATCGAGGGTCCAGCGTCCGGTACGTCTGGTGGTCTCCGAACCTTCATGAACTCACCGCGCACTGCCGCCTCCCTGCGCTCAGTGGTGGTGACGCGACGCGAGTCCAAGAAACGCAGGTGCGGTATCTTGTATATTACATAGTACCTGCGTTAATAAGGGCTGTCCAAGTTAGAATAAAACTAGACCTCCCCGCGGTTTAGGCTATAAATTTGTTTTAAAAAAAATATGATACACGTTGCATTGCACAGGGAATGAGGTTGCTTGTGGCACTCTCTGATCCTTAAATTTTCGGTTCTATAGCAACATTTGCTATGCATAATGCGATCATCACTACACAGTATAAAACAAAGTAGCTTTCTCTGTCCCTATGTATGCTTAAATCTTTAAAACTACGCAACGGATTTTGATGCGGTTTTTTTAACGCGCAAACACACACACGCACACACACACGCACAATAACATACACACACACACACACACACATACACACGCAAACATACTATTAAACCATTAAAACCTGTTGTACATTCACTAATTAATGTGGACAGTCAAAACGAGAAAATTCTGTAAAAAAAGAATAAGAAAAATAAACAACAAAAATATTGTGACTATGAAACCACAATTTAATATTAATATCTTTCATCAAAACTTATCAAAGCACGAAACTTATTTAATTAGCAATTTTCATACATACATATATATTTATCGAGGTTGTTGAAAGGCTGTTTGGTTTAAGCGACATTTTTGGAACTTTACCGGAGAGCCAATTAAAGTTTAAAATTTGGAAAAATATCATGCCAAAAAAACTTCTTACCACTAATCATGCCAACACTTACTGGTACCTATTTCTACCATAGCGGGTAGATAACGGTACGACAAGTATTACTCAAAATAAGCAAAACAAAATAAAGTATAATAACTGTAAAATAATTGGTAAGAAAAAGTCATGAAGTCAAATGTGCAAAATCAATAAGATAATACGTGCATTTTCAATGCAAAAGTTCATAATGGGTTATTTGATCCGTTATTGTATGTTTAGTGTTAAGCTATTTAAATGGGGTAAACATAACTGAAGTTCAATTAAAAACATCGAATTGTTAATGCTGATACCGAAATGAAACGGACCTTTAATTATTGTCGCGTGTTAAGCGAAATGTTGGTTAAACCAAATAGCTTTTCTCCACTCGATATATATTTACCACGCTGCCTACTTCTACCGTGAAGCAGTAATGCGTTTCGGTTTGAAGGGTGGGGCAGCCGTTGTAACTATACTTGAGGCCTTAGAACTTATATCTCAAGGTGGGTGGCGCATTTACGTTGTAGATTTCTATAGACTCCAGTAACCACTTAACACCAGGTGGGCTGTGAGCTCTTCCACCCATCTAAGCGATAAAAAAAAAAAAAAAAACTTAGGAAATCTTCACACCTGTATCTTTGGTAGTCGGAGTCGTCTTTGTCAACGTCGGAAAGTTGGTTGGGACACGCTTTGTTACTTAGAAGACTGAGGTAAGACAACACGGGGAAGTTCTCCCTTATTTTATCAACGAGATCCTCCAAATTGGCTATCTGAAAATTACAGCACCCTAAATCTAACACAGGACTTTAAATTGTTAATGTGATTCGCATTACTACAATACAAATACATTTTTAAATGGTTACCTACGTGAATGAATCAATGAATCGAAAAAGCATATATTATAATTACGTACATAAATCTGTTTTTTTTTCACATCTACCTCAAGTAAATATGAATAAGTCAACAATGCAATTATCAATATAAATATTATATAATATGGTAACCGGTTGTTTGTCATCAGCATTCTTGAATTCGCGATGACAGTTTGAAATTTAGGTCAGTCATTAATAATGACTGAGTCTAACTTAACAGCGAGATTGGATAAACGTTTAAAAGTTAAGCAAAAAAACGTTAACTGAAGGCCAACTGGTTTTCAATTCGTGATCGGAATTTTACAATCTATCCCTTCTAAAATTCTGTCTTTATATCCTTTTCAGTATGGAAAACTTAAAATATGTTAAAAATTCAAAAGTCATACATTCGAAACCGGTATCGCGTAAGAGCGTAACGATCGCAGATACTAATAACCTTCAAATGAATATAGATTAATTAGCTAATTTATGTTTTAGGTGGGTGAAGTTCAAACAGCTATTCAATTTTTATGAATAAAAATAAAACTACCATTTAAAATGTCGGGCGAATTATTCGAGGTTAGAAGCGTACTAAATAACAAAGTATAGATTTATTTAGATAGATACAATAAGTTCATATTATTTAAAGTAAGCAAATATTTATCGTAATTTTAGGTTTGTTTTACGTTATTTACTTATTTAAATATTAAATAAATAATTAATGAAATAAATAATTTTATTTAAGGCTAAGTGTTATTTAATTTATACTTAAGTCGCAATTGAACACAATCGGTTAACTAAAAGGCTTCTATTGTGGGATAATTGTTTTTAAGCGATGAAAGGATGCAAGGATGAGAACATCCAACAGGCAGAATCAAGGATGATGATACCTACGCGTGTGTGCTACGGGCTAATAATATGCTTTGAAACAAATTTTTATTCTTCTTCTCATATTTTGACACTCTGATCAGTGTTTTTGTTCTATCTATTCATAATAAAATAAAATAAATAGGCAGTATTTGAGAGAACCTTTCCCGAATACAAGCTTATTTGAAAAAAAAAAAAACTATTGTTTTGTTCAGCTACTACTTAATAATTATATATTAGAACGTTCACATGAAATCGCAATAAAGCGAAGGTAGTTGATAAAGCGTGAGAAACACGCGAGACCGTTGACCTCGCGCGCCGCTTAAATTTAAATCCCTTTACATTGCGCGCTGCGAAAATATATTAACAAACAAATAGGATTTTCTCAATTTAAAATGTTCAATGTATTTGTTAATCCGCTTATTACGAATTTCGGTCCTCAGAAACGGTCCAACGTAACGTAAAACGTAAAATACCTGATTATTATTGAGGGACAGAGTTTTTAAATATGGCAACTTTGGAAACTTGACTCCATCACTCAACTGGTTGTTGTCTAAAATCAACTCCTCCAGCCTCGCGAACTGTTCGAGACCCTTTAATGTTTCGATACTGTTGTAACTGTAAATAAATAAAAATAATCACTTTCTTGTTTACTTATTCATATTGAAGGCCACGTTTGGAGGGATTTAAAAGACAAAACAATTTGCATAAAGGCTTGGTTCCTGTTTTTTGTAGTTAGTTTATTGTGTATTTAGAATGTCAAACGGACTCTACTAATTTTTGATGCTAGCAAACAATATATCGAGGGGTGAAATGCTATTTCGTATTAAGCGACATTTATCTTTGTAATTAAAGATCTGTTTTATTTGGTGTTAGCATCAACAATTTGATATTTTTAATTGTACTTCAATTAATTTTGCCCCATTCAAATAGCTAAAGAAGCTTTTTGTCATTTATTTTTTCATAATTTAACTTTTGTTAATTGCCTTTGTAAGCAGACGAGCATACAGCCCACCTGATGGTAAGTGGTCATCGTCGCTCATGGACGTCAGCAATGCCAGGGGCAGACGCAGAGCCAAGCCGCTGCCTACAATTAAACTTTATATAAGTTGTATAATAAGTAAAGTTGCAAAAATGTCGCTTAAACCATAATAGCTTTTCATTCCTCGATATTATCAACTTAATGGAGAAATTATGAGCGATATTAAATTATATAATTTCATGCAGTGTATTGAATAGTAACGTCAATATTCACGTGTGCCATACAAAGGACGCAATAAGTAAAAAGTTACTATTTATACCAATATAGATGTATTGGAATTAGTTGTGAAAAAAAAGGTTTATTTTTTATAATATGTAGGGTAGTAAGCATGCTGTCGTCGTAGCGATATGAATATTATCTTATCTTTAAGCAAAGATTTTAAAAGTCAACTAAAAACTATATTTTTAGGTTCGTTTCTGAGTGATGATTAAGTGATTTCTCTTCTAGGCACCCTTGTATTTTAATTAAAAGTTACATAAGGTCGGGAGACATATTTATTTAGCATTAAAAATATTTGCAAAGGCCTCATGTTGTATCTTAATGCTGACATGAATATGAAAAGTACTGAAAGTTTACTCGCTTTTTAGAGGCTATCAGTTTTCGAGACGTATTATATATCAAATTAAGCCCATAGTTTCAACAGACAAAGTGTATTTATTATATGAACACAAACGTTATAAAATGTCAATGTATAAACAGGCCTTAATAAAACTGGTCGTAATAAATTATTCGGTTTTGTTTTTATATTTTCGGTCGCATTCTTTATGCCTCTGTAGCAAATCTTATCTCGGCTCGACGGAGTCGAAATAGAGTTTTTTATTTATGCAGATTTAAGATACCGTTACCGTACCTTAAATGTAGCATGCATTAATGTATATAAAATAAAAAATCACCGGGGTAAAAAATATAATAGTTTTAATTTTCAGTTCTGCTTCCTAATTAAAACGTTTTTTTTTTCTTATCAAACCACATTTATATTTGTTATATACACTATGTCTTCCATCGTTCAGTGACCGACCAAAAAAATATGAAAATAAATATACGTAAAATCACCGAGAAAATATCCTACAATGAGGGGTCTGCGTTTGTTTGCCGGGGACCGAACCTCCTACGAGGTCGCCGCACCTAGGGGGCGAGCGGGGTATGTGAGACTAAACGGTCCACAGATGATGAGTCTACCTGACATAGCTTATTTACAGTTTTTTTTTTGATAAATCTTTTCTTACGTCGGTTTTGCACATCTTCTTTCTTTCATATCTTCAACAAATATCAACTAGTTTTTTATCATTGTATAGCTATAAACTTTAACTAACAGTGCCTGTTTACGCACGTTTCCATATTATTTCGGGTGGTCACTTATCGGTGGAAAGGATTGTAGGTATTGTACGCGAATTGGATTATTCTGATTTTGAAATCAATGTTTGATTTTTAAATACAAAAAAATTGTCTTAAAGCTTAATGAATTTCATGATAAACTATTCTAGTTACTATACTTATATTAATACGTAAAGCAAAAACTTTGTACCCCTATTTACGAAAATTGCGCGGACGGAGGAGTATGAGATTTCTCACACTTATAGAGAACTAGCTTTTGCCCGCGACTTCGTCCGCGTGGAATAGTTACTTTGGCATACCGTTAAATTTTACCCGCGACTTCATTTACGTAGAATATCATCTTTATAAAAACACCTTCACAAATAATGCTTTATTTTAGAACAAATTTGGTTAGCATAAAAAACCTTATAGAAAGCCAACCTTAACATAATATATATAGAGATATATTGTTGTCGGGTTGATACAGTGCAACGGTATTACAGTACTCAGGATTGGAACTTCATTACTGAACCGGTAGCGTTGAAGAAGCTAGATTTTGAGACTTTTGACAAAAAAAAATTCAATTTTTCGTAAAGATTTTTTTTTTCTTAATAAAAAGTATCTTAAGTTACTTCTAATACCTCCAAGAATATGTGTACAAAGTTTCATGATGATCGGTTGAGTAGTTTTCGCGTGAAAGCGTAACAAACAAACTTACATTCACATTTATATATTAGTAAGGGATATAATATAGAGGAGTGCAAAATGCTAATATTTCTTTAATATTATGAACAAAAATACATTAAATCAATAAAAAAACATTACACACACTACCATGTATTTGACAAACACACACATATTTATATTGTTTTGTTTATTTTGAAAGTCTATGGTCAAATTGAGAATAGATTAATATTGATTTCCTTTAATATTATTCGTCTATAGTGTAGCCTTGGCGAAATCTGTGATTATACAACATTGATTAATATAGAAATGTGATAATAGAACCATAATATGTTCAAACTTATAATTTCAATTAATTACGGTCGATTTTTGACCGCTGGGCGACCACTAGTCCTGAATAAATTTCTACAATATCAGTCATGAATGAATGTTCAAGTTTTGAACATTTTAACGTTTACCCGTTTTTATGGAAATCCTATAAAGAGATATTCTACAGAACTTACCTTAGATCTAAACATTTCACTTTGGCACCATACATTTTCTGTAAGGCCGGTGGAATTTTTTTACAATCTTGCCCGCAATAGCTTAGCTGAAAGAGGTCAAAACAATCTTAAATAATTTATAGTACGCAGTATACTGCTTGGACACTAATCAGTGATATGTGGTCCAAAAACTGAACAAACTTTACAGTTACCAATTTTTTTATTTTGTTTCAAAGAGAAATTCCATTGCAACTTATTGGTTCAAGATGATTATTAGGCCTTCTACTCGCATATAAGAGTAACAAGAGGAGACGGTAATACTACACGGTATTTCTTTTATGACGTCTTCAACACTAGGAGCAGGCTTAGGGACCCCGGTAACCGTACTCGTCGAACTCGACAAAGAGTTTGACGTGCAACCTAACCCATGCATGAGCCCGCTGAATTTCTCGCCGGATTTTCTCAGCGGGTCGCGATTCCGATCCGGTAGTAGATTCATTCGCGAAGCAGCTGCTCTTGAGCTGTTAGGTCTCCTTCGGAGGCGCTCGAGTAGCTGTTAGCAAATCCCACCCCTCCTGGCTGAGCCTTTGCTCGCCCACCTGTCCTGGTGAAACTGGACTCCGGGCCATCAGTAATCTTTCAATTATAAAATAAAAAAGGTATTTCTTTTATAAACATGTAGTATAGGTCTCCTCTTTCAACCCAGTTTTAGCTTGTAATTAATAAATGCGGTATCACTAATCCCATTTCACGTTATAAGGACAAAGTGACCTACC
Organism: Bombyx mandarina; assembly: GCF_030267445.1. Taxonomy (NCBI): domain Eukaryota; kingdom Metazoa; phylum Arthropoda; class Insecta; order Lepidoptera; family Bombycidae; genus Bombyx; species Bombyx mandarina. The sequence goes on along the minus strand of NC_143216.1, from coordinate 15,128,595 downwards.
GTGAAACTCGCTGACCCAATTTGAAAGACATTTGCTCAAATATAGCTCAATAGCTCAATAGCTTCTACTTAATATTATCGTAAAACTCCCTAGTAATATTAACAGATTTAACGGAACACTTCGCATAGGGGTATCAACGGTAAAATTGTAACTTGTAAAATCACATTGTAATTGAAACTAAGCAAAAAAAAAAGATATGAAGAAAAAAGGCAAGAAAAACTAGTCTCAGATCAGAGACGTGCAAATGCGTAACTTATTTTAAGAAAGCGATCCAGAAGGACCATTCGTACGCCGGTCACGTGCTAAATTCAGTTGAATAAAAGAAAATGAAATGATTTGATCGAAAGGTTGAGGCGGGACCTTGACTACCTACTAGTCTAGTCTCAGACGCCGTGCGTTTGAGACTGAAAATTGAGTTCAAATACATGTTTACTGATGGATGGTTGTTTAGCGCCCCTAGTCACTGGACTGAGGGTCGTGGGTTCGATTTCCACTTCGATCAGTTTCCGTAAACATTTGTGGAAAGATCAGGTGTGTCCGTGTGTATAAAGGTATATAACTATATAAATTATACTTTTATACACACGGACACACCTGTTCTATATTACCATAGCTTAGGACAGTGATTCTCAACCACTGTGCCGCGGCACTTTTGTGTGCCGCCAAATTTTGCAAATATGTATATAATAATGTTAATATTATTAAATCACCTTCTATTAGATCACATTTGATTGGTTTCGTAATCCATTTCTCATAACGGATACCTCTGTATTTGACTTAACTTTGAATGAAGAGGAAGAACTCATTTTGCTTTCCAATAATTGAGATTTAATTTTAAAACATTCAGAAGAATCAATTAATTCGTTTTGGATTAACATCAGATGCGATTATCCAATGATAGCCAAAAAAGCTTTAAACATATTATTACAATTTTCCACATCTTATTTGTGTGAATTCGGATTTTCAGCATTAGCCAACATTAAAACTAAAAAAAGATCAAGATTGTTAAATGTAGAAGACGATATGAGAGTAGCATTGTCATTTTTCCGACCAAATATAAATGAAATTATCAAAAAACATCAAGCTCAAATTTCGCATCTATACTAATATTATAAAGAGGAAAGATTTGTTTGTTTGTTTGTTTCGAATAGGCTCCGAAACTACTGGACCGATTTGAAAAATTCTTTTTCCATTAGAAGCCGACATTGTCCCTGATGAACATAGGCTACTTTTTTAATTTTTTTTTTTTTGGTTTCCTTTTTGTTTTAATGTTTCCGAAGCGAAGCGAGAGCGGGTCGCTAGTTAAAAATATTTTTATTATTAGCTTGTAATTAATCCCTTAATAAACGTTTAGTTATTGTAGTATATATTAGTTTATTTCGTATATTAATTTTTTTTGTCATAAACTATTTATGCAATGTGTTGTAGTAAGTAAATAAATTTTATCTTTTTCTTTGTGTGCCGCCAAATTTTGAAATCGTTAAATATGTGCCGCAACAAAAAAAAAGGTTGAGAATCACTGGCTTAGGGGATACTATTGATAGTGTTTAAAAAAAAGTTAGGCTGTTTTGTTCACTACCGGTGAATAAATCACCTTATACTTTTCTTTTTTCCATCTTTGAAAATAAATTTACTACTTGAAAGGCAGATAGACTTGGGGCTCTTTTTCCCCCTAAAAATGTCAAAGGTCAAAGGGTGGCCAGACAACTGGTTAAATATTTTAACCTATCAGACTTTTTCATTATTTTGATCAATTTATGTCAAGAGTGTCTAAGTCTCTTTGTCTTTATATTAAGTCTCTTTCCAAACTATGTGACACATCTAATAGTTTTACTTATAATGAATTATTTTAATTATATTACTCTAAATGAAAATATATTAAATAATTGTTAGGAGCGATTAATTCAATGAAATGTGAACTTTTATAACCTTACATTCGTAGAAAATAAGTTATGGCAAATACGCATATAAACGCACCAAGTTTAGGAACAAGACAAAACCAAACCATCCTATTAGTAAAACAATATTTTCATCTTTATTAGGTAATTACTGCGAAGATATTCAACCCGCTCCTTCCTCTTAAAGGTATGCAGAGCAATTTGGATTCCGAACAGATTTATGTATACCTTAAAGAAAAATAAAAAGTAATAACACTTGTCTCTGATAAAAATGTGGCGAGTAAAGTTTGAGTCATAAAAACATTCAGGTATCTATCTGAAGTTAACGGTGCAGTAAACCAAAACGTAAAGTTTACTGCTCACGTCGTTACTGGTTTTATTTTTTTAGATACTTTTATTACGAGTGCCCTTTATTATAGGTCACTTCACTAAATGCCGCGTGAATTTATTTATTGTAGCTCATATTCAAATTAATTAAAGAAAAAAGTTGCCCATCCAATACGAATCAGTCGTCTGTGATAAAAAAAAAACTGTAATAATCGAAATGAAAATTGAGTGCTAGATTAAACCGTTAAAATTGTTTTAACCTTTTGCACCCGAGGCGTGAGTTTCGCTCATAGCTTTGGTACGGAAATTCGATGCGCTGTGCAAAATATTTATGTTACTTTATTTAATGGTTGGCATCTTGTTGATGCTTTTGATATCTGTTCTTATCGTTATTTTTGTCATTTGTAATTAAATCGTGTGGTGATCGATACTCACCTCTCGACTGCAAAAGGGTTAATTAACTCTATGATTCGCGAAAGCTGAATCTTAAAATAAAAATCGTCATAATCTGGTCCGAGCAGGTACCGTTTTTATAGGTTTTTTGATTGCCTCAGATATCGATATATCAAGATGAATGTCGTCCATTTGGAGTTATGAAATCTAAGTTTCAACACTGCAGTACCATAACTTTCCCACCATTCAAATCAGAACTCACCTGTATAAGCTTATAAGCTTTGGTCAAAAACTTTGTGACGTCACACGTTAAGATTCAAATAAAATACTAAAACACGAAATTTATATGGAAATAAAAAAACTTTCAAAAATTACGAAGCAGCTCTTATATTCATTAATACTTTAGTACTCTCGCTACGAAATTAACTCTCACGCGACAACGTTCAACTTGAAGTGCGGTTATTGCAAGTGAGACACTAAAATTCATGAGAGTTCTGAATGGTAAGGGTTTAAATAGATTTAAGTCGTCGGAGTGCTTTTCTGAGTATTTTTATTAAAGAATAAAAATAAGAATAAAATGAAAATATATTCTTTCTTTTGATTATTATTAAATACAGTGGGGGGCTAAAAAGTTCTAAAATTCCTGTTATCGTTCGTAATTTTTGGAGGGCCTCTTATCTATAACAATATACGTAGGCCAATCAGCTCAAAGGTTGCTTGGTGATTGCGATGTGAAAGTTTTCACCCGCCTTAAGATAGATATACGGTATTAATTGTATTGAAACAGAACCAGATCCTGTGGATCGAATGGTAAACAGTCGACGTCGCCCTAAGCACGTTATTACGGATCCTCCCGATCTATTAACGATGCTTCTAGGTACCTCAAGCACTGGTCACAATCGTAGCCGTGCCCGTGGCTTGCGACGAAGGGCTCGACGAGTAAATTAACCCATAGATACAGCCCACAGAGTTTCTCGACGTCTATCTGAAGTCTCTCTGAGTTTCTATAGGTTAATTTACTCTTCGAGCCCTTCGTCGCAAGCGACAGGTTCTGCGAGGACGGTGACCGGAACGGCAATAAAAAGCTATCCAATATCCAACCTCTTATCATTATGTTAGTAGTAATATTATCTACTATTAATGCCGATGAAAATAAGTCAACTATAGTGTAATTATAAAAAGTATCTATATCGTATAACAAATTATTAGATATTGCTTGCGTTGCTTGTGAATATCGCACACAGTATTTTTAAACCTAAACAAAAATTGATACTTAGGCACATAGGGTACTCATTTAGTCTTTTAAGAGATTCGCTCCGCGGTTTATCATGTTTATCGGCGATAAAGTTTTTACCAAAAAAGAATGGGAACCCGTTGCATTTTCACGGGATAAAAATTTGTTTGTGTCATTTTTTGCTCCTTAAACTATCAGCGCTACGAAGGTAAACATTGGTACCTACTGTGAGCAAGCTACTTTTACTTCGCGATATCATTCATCATTTGGATCATTTTGGATGATAGGATTGCATAAAAGTAAAGTAAAAGTGTTTCTTATGTATAAAATTTAAGATCTGCAACTCAAAAAAATCTGTTAATAATTCTAGTAAATACGCCTGAACTGAAATTTATTTTAAACAGTACCTGAGTCATTTCTTCAGCTAAAACTATGTTTAAATGCGATTCTGTTATAATCACATTTTTTTGCGAAAATTGTACAGTTAACAACTCAAGTTTGTATTGAAAATTATGTATAAAATAATTCGGTTTGGGGTTTCTGTAATATTTGAAGAGTTCAACAAATCCACTATATTTAGCGACGATTATAACCCACTTAATTAAAGCAAACGGTAAATAGTAGGACTCCACACATGTAAGAATTAGGAAGATTACATTTATTAGACTCGTTCGTTTTGACAGTAATTTAAATGGTATATTTTTGTAATTTGGCATTATGGGCTTTCTTATACTTCGAATGTCATTTTGACAAAACTAATCCGTAAAATTCCAATTATTGTTCACATCACAAGTACCTAACCACTGCCAGTTTTATTTCACCACTATTTTTTCTCATTATAGCAAATTTTTAAGAACTTTTTGTTACAATCTGATGTAAAAGAATAATGTTTTAACACTGTTTCTCGTGTACAGTAGAACACACAGGTCTCTAGGTTTTGATCCTATTTACATTAGTAATTGGATTATGAAATATGGGGTCAAGAGAGTATGACAAGTTTATATGTTATTTAATTATTTATTTATATTATTTGTAGCTAGTAACGACATGCAGGCTATGTAATTGTGAGTGGTCACCACTGATCGAGCTTATCTCAAACAAATCCTTAGAGCACTTCCCATGAGAAAAACATCAATCTTCTTGTCAGTGAACATAGAAATCTGTATGTTTAATGGAAATTATTACTAAATTAAACATGTGTTTTAAGTCAGTAAGAGAAGTCTAGTGAGTCCTCACAGGTTGTTTTTTTTTGTATTGCTTAGATGGGTGGACTAGCTCACAGCCCACCTGGTGTTAAGTGGTTACTGGAGCCTATAGACATCCACAACGTAAATGCGCGACCCCCTTTGAGATATAAGTTCTAAGGTCTCAAGTATAGTTACAACGGCTGCCCCACCGTTCAAACCGAAACGAATTACTGCTTCACGGAAGAAATACGCAGGGTGGTGGTACCCACCTGCGCGGACTCACAAGAGGTCCTACCACCAGTACCACCACCAAGTCGGGTGTCTTTCTGCCGCAAACCAGTAATACTCATACATTCTGGATTGAAGCGTGGGATAGCTATTACACTATTCTATACAATTGAGGCTTGATCTCATATCTCAGGGTGGGTGGCAGTATTCTCATCGTAATGCCTATGGACTTTGTATGTAACTACCACCAGGTGAGTAATATGCTTGTTCACTCATCACCCATGCAATAAAAAAAGAGCTCTGAATCTCCACTTCAGAGTACAGTCTTGACTGCCCCTCATGAGAAGCCAACTGCTGGTATATCAATTCTTCGGTGCTATCATTTGAAAAGCATGCATCCATTGATAGGATTGATCATTCAGGGTGAAATGCATGGAGTAGGGTGCTAAAACTAGTTGAAAGCTACCATTAATGATCATAGTAGCAGCTAACAATGCCTCATATACACTGTTAAGAGGAAAGACAGGCAAATTTTCCTGAGAGTTCCTAGCTTACACGCACCATCTAATGTTTTTAGTCAAAAAGATTGTATTCTATTATGTTACCATTAAACATCAACATGTATTTAATAAGCATAATATACAGTATAACAAATAAGCTATTAATTTGTATAGCGGTTGAATTATTAGGCTTTCTTAATATTGTGGAAGAACTTTTAAAATTGGGAGATAGTCCCAACAAAAAAATAATCGTTAATCCTCTTTATATGAGTAAGTAATAGCTGGTCTATTTAAATGAAATTTTTAATTGAACTTCAATTATGTTTACTCCATTATAACAGCTGAAGAAGTTTTCTTTGTCGTGATATTTTTCCAACTTTTAAACTGTAAGTTGTTCTTTTGTACAGTTACAAAAACTCACTTAAGGCAAATAGCCTTTCACCAGTTGATATGGAGCTAATAAAACCACATTAATCAGTCCACTATGGATGAAAAAATTGATGAAACAAATGGGCAATCTCAACCTTTTCATGGATATTTTCAGTCTGAATAGTCTGTTCCGTGATATACTCGAGGGCTCTTTGAAGGAAAATGTAAATTATGTAATAACAAGTTTTCTGTGAAGTTGCAGAGAAAATTTTATTGTGTGAATTTAAAATAAAGCTAAACCTTATTTGGACAGCATCAAGTTGTAATTCTACAAAACTGATTTTTCTTTCTGAATGTTTACAAAAGGATTACCAATTTTTTATTAAATTAATTTTTACAGAATTTAAATAGCTTTGATGCTTATGGCCACATAGAGGAGTTTTGAGGTCTTTGGACATATTGCCAGAAAGAGAGGTGAAAATTTATAAAAGCTGCTGGTAACAGGCAAGATATGCAGAAGAGGGCCCAGAGGCAGAAGTCTAATATGTTGGTTGGACCAGATACGCTCTACACCTCAGTACACTATGCCATCCGTACTTCTAAGGATAGGCAGGGTTGGCGAAGGATAGTCCAGGAGAAAGTTATTAAAGGAGGCCACGACTGTCGGCATTGAGGATTATGGACATGAGGAGGAGGAGGAGGAGGAGGACACTTATACTTAATTTTGTTTCACATAATAAAATCTTATGTATTATAGCTTTGTTTTATAAATTAAATTTAAGTACCTGAGAACAAATAAACGGTAGATAAATAACGGTATATACATTTATTATTTGATTTTAGGCATGGAGAAGGTAGTTCATAAAGAACATATGCCATTTGGAAGATGCCTGAATCTCGCTTATAAAATTTTCAAGATTAGATCGTAGACCATCTGTTTATCAAGCAATTTCACCCTCTCAGAGAAAAATCTTCCCTTTATATGTAGACTTCCCTATCTTCATATATAAATATATATTATTTAATTGAATTTATCTTAAATAGTTTCTTATTAACATTTATTCTGTTGTTTATTTCAAGCACAACTTTTAATGCCACAATTGAAACTATTTGTTCTTTTTTTAATATACACAGCAACAGCATGTGGTAAAAGGAATCGAAAAAATTATGGTTCCTTTTATGAATAGTCGTCACAAAATAATTTATGCCGAAACTTAGCAGAAAGTGCTAAAAGTATGGCATACAAATACGAAATAATTCCTTATTGTGAATCAATTTATTTTATAAAAATAAACTGTAGGGTAGTTTGGAAAATTTGTCGAAAATTTAATTTAAAGAGTTATTTTTAAATGTTCAATAGCGATAAATTCCGATAAGTTCACGAAAGTACCTATGTAAATAAATAAAATGTGTGATTATTCAAATTGGTGTAGATAATATTATTGTATACTCACAACGTTATTGGTGAAGGATAAAGCAAAATTGTTAATGTGTGTTTCCTCCATATTTCAATAATTTTGTGCGATAATAGTTAATTGGTTTTCTTAGCACAATGTTCAGTTCTTAATACGTTTAATTCAACAATCCACTTGCCTTCACTTCACATTGGATTAAGAAAAGTAAGAAAAGAAACATAAGATTTATTTTTTAAAGGATTTTATGACCTGGTAACTAAGACCTATAAGTCATGTCTTATTTTAATTCATATTCTTATTTTTATGAAAAATTGTGAAATGAAATGAAATGAAGATGATTAATTTGCGACATTAATGAACTGGGATGAAATGAAATGAAATGAGATGATACGGAAGGAAATATAATCTTAGTAAAATGGTGGTCATTTACTAAGATTTTTTCAGTGGCCTTTTGGAAGAGCCCGAGAAGTTACGTCCAGCGGCTTTGTTTCATTTTCCCACATTTGTGCACTTTCACAGATATAAAACAGTTAATAAACCACCATTATTACACATTTAAACCCGAAGAAACACTAAATAGACCAAATAAAATAAATCACACAACTTCACTCCTCGCGTTCCCGCCGAAAAGTCAGAAACTTAAGACAGTAAGTAAGAACTTAGGAAATAATTAGACAGTATAAACGCACTTGTTAACAAAACGCTAGTAAATACGGCCATTGCCAGCTGACTGACAAAACCGGCGCATGCGCAATGTAGGCGTGAGGTGATGGTTGCTTATTAGATATAAAATAATTAATAATTGGGAATTTAATTGTTTTTATGATCGAACAATCACCAATAGTCTTCGAACAAACGATAATTGATCAAAATTAAATAATCTGAGTAATAAAAATAAAGATATCTAGTAAGGGGGGCCAACATAAGGGTGATCATTTGTTTAATTAATCTATATACATATCTAAAAATGAATTGCTGTTCGTTTGTCTCGTTAAAACTCGAGAATGGCTGGACCGATGTGGCTAATTTTGGCCTTGAATTATTTGTGGAAGTCCAGAGAAGGTTTAAAAAGTAAATAAATATGAAAATTCTCGGAATTAAATAAAAATAACAATTTTGTTTTTTCTCTGATATGTTCCCCGTCGGACGGATTCCTTTTGTTTGTTTGAAGTTTATTTTAAACAAAAGTTTAGGTCTTTTATTTATCGATTGAGGCACAACGAAGCCTGCCGGGTCAGCTAGTTATAAATAAATAAAAGACGAACAAACAATTTTTACATTCGAGCATTAATTAACAAACGACGAACAAATAATTAAAAATTAAAAAAATCCGAAAATCAAAAAATGGGGTCCAAATTCAGTGAGCCACTCTTTACACTTTCAAACTTCTTTCAAACATTTTGTTTTTTGCTTAAATTTTCATTGAACTGGCAAAGTAAGCTAAGGACATACAGCTGAATTTTTGGGAACAAAAAGCCGAAGCCATGGAACTATTTCAATAAAATGAAATTTACTATGACATTAATTAGAATCAAATGAGTGAGAATTACATTTTTTTTATTTATTTTTTTATTGCTTAGATTGTTGGACGAGCTCACAGCCCACCTGGTGTTAAGTGGTTACTGGAACCCATAGATATCTACAGCGTAAATGCGCCACACACCTTGAGATATAAGTTTTAAGGTCTCAGTATAGTTACAACGCTGCCCCACCCTTCAAGCCGAAACGCATTACTGCTTCACGGCAGAAATAGGCGGGGCGGTGGTACCGAGCCGTGCGGACTCACCAGAGGTCCTACCACCAGTAATAAAATGCAATAAATATCACCAAGTAAAAACAACACACTAATAAGTAAAACACTTCAGCAATAAAATTTTAATGGGCGTTCGGGCACATAAACTCTCTCTTGGTTATCCAATCCCTACCTCCTTCGCAAAATCTACCACTGGATCGGACTCGCGACCCACTGGGAACATCTGGCCAGAAAATCAGTGGGTTGTGTCTATTAGTTAGTTCACTCGTAGAACTCTTCACGAGTGGACGCTCAGTGCTTGAATAGCCTAAAAGCACCGAGTGTGAATCCTGAGGATCCGAAAAGACATGTTTCAGACGACGGCGACTTTACGTTGCTCCGTCGCCTGGGTCGTACTTGAAATTAGCGCCACGCTAAGAGTGTTACCGTGTCATGCCGCTTTGTCGAAGTAACTTTCTGACGCTACTTTAATGGGTCATATGCCTGTCTACTTTTTTAAGGCAATAAAAGATAATACATAAAATTTACTGAAGGCATAATTGCAAATTAAAGAATAAGCTGTCTTCCAACTCACACTAAAGAGAGATCGCACGTGTCTCACCCTATTTTAAAGGAGAAAAGTAATGTTAGGAATTGCAACATTACGCAGAAATATAAAGGCAATTTCACATTCTGTCCAAACGTGTACGTACGGTAATCGAATTTAATTTGACAGATTTAAAAATATGTTATATTGTTGGTTCAAGGATGTTTGTTTTTCACATAGACCTAGGTTTCATACTTCAGATGTTTTTCATCATGGAAGTCATTAAGCTTATGAACACGTCTTCGCTACCTGATTTCTCTTCAGCAGTACTGCAGCTGTTATAATCCTGCTCAATCTCCATATGATGCTCAATATGATGTTAATGTATCTACGACGCTTTGAATATTTCACAATTATTGCAGTCTGTGACGGCTACTTCTTCTATTTCGTCTTTTATTTAATTTTATGAACTCTGTTTTTCGGAACCATTCGCTTGTTATTAACCAAATTTTTTTAAACTAAAAACTAATCATTTATAAAGTTTTTATTGACAATTTGTTCTTTGTTCTACTTTTCGCGATTGGGCGTATTGTAAGGCCGCACGGGTATTTGTCAATATCATACATATTTCAGTCCTGGAGCAGTTATGCGTTTCTATTTCGAGGCAGGGCTAACCGTTATACAATACAATCGATACTCTACCTCATGTCTCAAAAAGAGTGTTGCGGCTTTCCAAAATAAAAAATACCAACAGAAGCACAACTAAATCATTCTTAGCATAATATTCAGATAGAGATTTACCATCTGCTACGGATCAATTCGCATTTCAGTGCTTCGTTAAGACATTTAGCTTCGAATATATTTGATTCGACTTGTTTGAGGTACTGACCGATGTTACTAGACGTAATGTAGGTACTATTCGCCGCGAGCGTGTTACGTTACGCCGTATGCTAAAATGCGTCTAGTCCCACTCTTTTCAACAACAAATCATCACAATAATCAAAACTTAAGTCCCGAAGTACCTTGTGCCATGCACGTTTTGCGACGTACGTACTGAGACGCGTAACAGTCACAGGATTCGCTAAGGAAAGGACAGCGGAGTTAGAGCATTCGCAGCGTCCAACGAGCAGCGGTGTAACGTCATATTCAGGCTGTCGTCTAGCCCTCTGATTTTCTCGCCGGATCTTCTCAGTGGGTTGCGTTTCCGATCCGGTGGTAGATTCTGCGAAGCACGGCTCTTGCTAGGGTAAGCGACGTCGTCAGGTTCGAGCCCCGTGAACTCACCTACTAGTTAAGGTTACGCTGAAATAGCTTCTCGAGGCTATCAGTTTAGGTAGGAAAAAAAAGCTGTCGTCTATGGGCGCAGACTCAGCCATGAATAGGAAAAGAATGAAAGAAAAAAAAACCCATATACATGTGGGTTTATGATGATACGGCTTTTCATAAGTTTTATCATGCCATGTTAGCTGATAAAATATTATACAATCTACTCTTCTTTTACCGCGATAGTGTGAAATATGAATATACTAAATACTGCAATATCATCATTCACGTTATCTTAATATATAAATTTTGTTTTATACAGTGCGTACAAGATAGGAGGATATTATTTTGTTTTGTAGTCAATTGAAATTCAAAACGTTATAGTCGATTGATTGTAATTGTATTAAGCAGTAGATTGATTTGAAATAGTTTCTATTTCTTCGGTACGTGCCTATGTATTTATATCGAGGGGTGAAAGGCAATTTGGTTTAACCGACATTTCACTTAATACGCGAAATTTATCTTTGTAATTAAAGGTCTATTTTATTCGGCATTAGTATCAACAATTCGATGTTTTTAATTGAACTTCAATTATGCTTACCCAATTCAAATAGCTGAAGAAGAATAGCCTTTCACCCTTTCATATATTGTGCTACTTTTTTAATTTGTAGGTTATTCATTTGAACCCTCGACACAGAGTTGACGTTCCGTCCCTTCATTAGTATAGGCCGCGACCGACCTGCATTCTTATTTAGTAGCCACATGGTCTGCAAGCGAAGTATAGTTCCTTCGTAAAAAGGGGACACTACAAAACTTCGATACGTTACAACCAGTGGCGTACCTAGAACTTTTGCCGCCCGGGGCGATTTCCAGTCTGCCGCCCTTTCTTTTATAAGTCAATCAAATAGTGGTTTCTATAAATTAATACACATAAATAAATTATTAAGTTATTTAATCAATATTAATTAATACAGAGTAAATTTTTTTAGACTCATTTGTATGCACTCGTAAACATATTTATATAATATCTACTCTTCTAGCTTTCATACTAGAAAAATCGTGTATAATGCTCTCAAAATTTATATTATTTGTAATTTCTTGTTCTATTGACAATATTGCAAGATTTTGTAGTCTTGATTGACTCATTGTAGAACGAAGATAATTTTTTATCAACTTCAATTTTGAGAAGCTTCTTTCGCAACTAGCGACACTGATTGAAATTGTTAAAAAAAATCTTAACAAAATTACAATGTTGGGAACAGAATTTTCCAACCTATACTGCTGAATAAATTTTAGCAGGTCAAGAGGGCTCTTCTCCCCGTTTTTCTAATGTTTTACCTCTTCTTTTAGTGTAGATACAGCCATAAAAACCTGGATCCTTTTTCTTTCAATATGGAACTGTTCTTTATCAATGTCGATCAAATCATTTATTTGACATTCAAATTCTTCATTTAGTAGGTTACACGGTATTATACACGAATATTTTCCCCTTTATTTGCAGGTATTTTTGAGCGTCATTAATTTCCAAAAGAACGGATTCCCATAAATGAAGGAAACATAGAAAAGAAAAAGATTGCATAGAATTGAGTAATACTCCAGCATCTGATCGCGTTTTACTATTTTCTTCTTCAGATGTCAATTTGTCCAAAGCGCTTAAAATGTAAAAAAAATGTTTTTTTACTATAGTTACCGCGGCAGCTCTAGCGCTCCAGCTCTAGCGCTCCAGCGAGTTTCTACACTACGTTTAACACCTTGACCAGTGACCGAAAGTAAAACATTCCATTTATGAGTGGAAGAAGAAAACAACGAAAACAACTGTTCGATAGTTCCAAAAAATGTGATGGAATTGATAGCTGTAGAAGCTGCGTTTTTTTTTTTTTTTTTTTTTTTTTATGATTGTAGGATTACTGGTGGCCCGGAGGCCTTTCCAGTTTCACCAGGACAGGTGGGCGAGCAAAGGCTCAGCCAGGAGGGGTGGGATTTGCTAACAGCTGCCCGAGCGCCTCCGAAGGAGACCTAACAACTCAAGAGTAGCTGCTTCGCGAATGAATCTACTACCGGATCGGAATCGCGACCCGCTGAGAAGATCCGGCGAGAAACTCAGCGAGCTGATTCATGGGTTAGGTTGCACGGCGAACTCTTTGTCGAGTTCGACGAGTACGGTTACCGAGGTCCCTAAGCCTGCTCCTAGAGCTGAAGGCGTCTAGTGCAAAGGTTATTGGATCTGATGGATCCGTAAGGACGTGTCTAGGGCGTCGACGGTGACTGGCTCCTGCATGATCAGGATTCGGGGAGTAGTCAGCGGCGGCAACGATAAGGCGATTATCATGACGCATAGCCTTATCGAAGTATCGTTCCGACGCTGACTTCATGTATTTCCGAATTGATTCGAGGCCCAGGTCGTCGTGTAGGTCAACGTTCCTCACGAACCACGGAGCCCCGACAGCTAACCTGCAAAAGCGGGATTGTAGGGATTGGAGGGTGTCTATGTGTGTGCGGGCCGCGTGAGCGAACACCACACTCGCGTAAGTCATGACGGGCCTTATGCAAGTTTTGTAAAGTGTCACCTTGTTCCGAAGGGACATTTTACTCCGCTTACAGATCATGGGGTAGAGTCTACCGAGAATAAACGCGGCACGGTCACGGACTGATTTTATATGCGGGCGGAATGTCATCGATGCATCCAGGGTAACGCCCAGGTACTTGACCTTCCTGGCCCAGGGTATGGATTGACTAAAGAGAGTAATCGGGGGTGTGAGATTCCTCCTCCTAATACGGGAGGAAATCCGTGGGGAGCTTCCCCTCTGAAATAGCACCGCAGTACTTTTCGCTGGGTTGATGTCTATGCGCCATTTTCGGAACCACTGTCCTAGGGCTAGGGCTGCGCTCTGAAGCTTCTTCGCGATTAGGGACTTGTTTCTACTGGAATAGTAAACAGTCGTGTCGTCGGCGAATAAAGCTAAATGGGTCGGCGGCGACCGGGGAATATCGTTAACGAATAAGCTAAATAGGAGGGGTGAAAGGACAGAGCCTTGCGGGACTCCAGCTGTGAGAGGTCGTGGGGAGGAGCGGGTTCCCTCGACTCGATATCGAAAAGAGCGGTTCGACAAGAAGTCCCGTATGATGAGCACGAGACTATCCGGCACACCCATGTTGAATAGTTTGAAAATCAAACCGTTGTGCCAGATTTTGTCGAACGCTTTTGCGACGTCGAAGAAGAGAGCTCCCGTGTATAACGGTTTTGGTCGATTAAGCCCCACAAGAATGTGCTCCGTGAGGCGGTGCACCTGTTGAACGCATGAGTGATTTGTACGGAATCCGAATTGTTCATCGATGAGAATGCCCTTGGATGAGACGAAGTCTCTGAGGCGTTTGTAGAGCAGACGCTCATACAGTTTGCCTAGAGACATGAGGAGGCTAATCGGGCGGTAGCTCGTCGGATGATTTTTTGGTTTACCGGGTTTATGTATGCCGATAACGTCCGCTTCTTTCCACACCGCGGGAAAGATACAGTTCGCCATAGCGGCATTGAAAATAGATGCCAACATCACGATGAGTTGGACGGGTAGAAGTTTAATAACGCGGTTGGATATACCGTCGGAACCGGGAGCCTTGCGAGGACGTAGGTCTTTGATCAAGTCTTTAACTTCCATCGGGGTGACGGGTGGTAACGCATCCGAGGGTGGCAAGGAGACTCTGCGTTCTACCTCACTGTCTACTAATTCTACATGAACAGGGTCCACGGATTGAGTGCTGGGCGTGCACTGGGTTTGCAATGTATCGGCCAGCAACTCTGCTTTTTCATCATCATCAAACGCCGCGAGTCGGCCTGAGGGGCCTACGAGGGGGGGCATAGTTACTACCGTATCCGATTTGAGAGTACGAGCTAAGCGGTAGTAAGACCTTTGGGAGGGCGCGAGTCCTTCTAAGAAATCAGACCATCTGGCATCTCGGACTTCGGCGATGCGAGACTTTACGTCGCGTTGTAGGGCACGCATTCGAATACGATTTTCCGCGGTAGGATACCTGTCGTAGGCGCGTATCGAGGCGTTCTTAGCTCTAAGGAGTTCCCTAATATCATCGGACAATTTGAAGCGGTGAAGGAAATCCTCCGCTACAACTTGTTTCGATGATCTATCTAATGTTGAGGTGATGTGTGACGTTAAGATGTCTATGGCTTCAGCGGTATCCTGAGGAGACGGGGTAGAGTCCGGGTTAAACGGGAGCGATGGTGGATCAGATTCAGCCAGGCTGATGCCCAGCGTGTGCCAATCCACCACAGTCCTCGTGACGGGAACGGAGTCGGGAGCGCGACCGAGCTTCATAACGACGGGACGGTGGTCTGAATCTAACTCTGAAACTACTTCGATCGAGTGTAAGCGCAGAGTTACGTTTTTTAATAACGCTATGTCGAGTATATCCGGGCGATGCGCGATATTTAGCGGGTAGTGAGTCGGTGTTAGCGGAGCGACGATATCGAAGGCGAGATCATCGACTAACGCGTCAAGCCGCCTGCCATTCGGGGTTGTGGTGTGTGAGTTCCACCTGATGTGTTTACAATTTAGGTCGCCCGCCAGAATGACAGAGCTCCCCATGCCGAGCAGCGCCTCGATATCACTGCTTAGAACGATCTTATCCGGTGGAAGATAAACGGACGTGATAACGATCGGCGCGTGTCCCGTCAGTGAGATTCGGCACACTGATGCTTCGATATTAGCGAGCGTGGGAGGATCGAGCGGGACGCAATGCAGGGCTCTTCTATAGTAAATGACGGTACCACCACCACGAGCAGAGAGCCTGTCGTTCCTGACCATGTTATAGTTCGCGATTTTAGGGTCACGGCGTGCGGGCTTAAGTAGGGTCTCCTGCACTAAAAAGATATCAATTTGATGGTCACGCAAAAAGTCAGAAACCTGATCACGTTGATTTGCGAGACCGTAAGCGTTAAAAAATCCTATCGTTACGGATAGGGGCTTTATTCTACTTATATACGCCATTGATTACCGGCGGAGTGAGGGGAGGACGTACGTATTTAATGACGCGTATACGTCGGCGTATTCCTGCACAACGGCGATAAAGTGTTGTGCAGTGGAGGCAGCGCGAATGGCGTCGCCCAAAGCGTTAACGCGCTCAAAGTTGATCGACTGAAAGAAGTCGATCGCTAAAGCGAGGTTGTCGGACGCGGTTGGAGGGCAAGTCGCGGGAGAGGGACGAGTTGCGGGGGCGGGACGAACCACGGAGGAGTGAGTTGTAACCGTGTTCGTGTACGGCAGCGGTTTCGCCCAAGCCGAGACACTGGGCACCGGCGCCGGAACGAACGCTGGCTTAGCCTGCGACACAGAGGGTGCCGAGGCTTTGATGTCTGGGCCGGAAGCTCGGAGGCGGTTTTGGCGGGCGACGCGGCGATTTATTTTCGGGGCTCGGGGGCATCCGCGGTAATTTGCGGGGTGACCCTGTGTACGACACAGGACGCAGCTAGGCGGTTCCGTCGCGGTTTTTTGATCGCGAGTGCAGAGGGCCGTGGCGTGATCTCCTAAACACTTGACGCATCGGGGGCGCGCGTGACAGTTACGGGAAGAATGCCCGTATAATTGGCAGTTATGGCACTGGCTAGGTGTGCCTTTCTTGTGTGGGGTTTCGACGGCGATTCCGGAAAGGCTACAGACCATTCGGATGTTGAATATTTGCTTACCCTCGGGGGTAGGCTGGAGGGCGACGAGAACCATGTTATATGGCTCCCTTCCGCGACCTGTGTGCATGCGGTGTACGGAGTTAACCGGTAGGCCTTGTTCGAGAAGGTCGGCCTTGACTAGCTCGGCATCCAACTCTTTAGGGATGCCACGTATGACGACACGGAGTTCGCGCTCCTCCTGGAGCGTATACGTGTGGAAACTTATACGCTCCTTACGGAGGTAAGAAGAGAGGGCCCTATGGTCGTCGGGTGTTCGAACCTTAATTTGAATGCCGTTCGCGAGGTTACGGGCATTCGTGAAGTTGATATTTTTGGCCTTAAGGGCCAGGGAGACTCGATCCCAAGCTGCCTTCTCTTGGAGGATTACCGGGGGAGGGGTCTGGGTTTTATTTTGTGCCACCGGACGCGGCGACGGAGTGGCACGGGCTGGAGGCGCAACGGGAGTCTGAGGGCGGGGGCGCGACGCGTTCGCGGCTTTGCTAATTTTAGCGGCCGCGGGAGCTCGAGGCTCCGCGGCACGCTTCTTACCCTTTTGTACCAGGGTGAATCCATCCGTCGATGAGGCGGGAGCGAGGTCGACCTCCATCTCCGAGTCAGAGTCGGAGGACGAGGAGGCGGGCGCAGGTGACCTACGAGCAGGTGTTTTGGAGGGCACGACGCAGGCTGCCGATGATCGCGCTGCTGGAACGGTGGCCACGGCGGACGACGCAGCAGTTTTACTCGCCAGTATAGGCGACGCGGGAACGGCAGGCACGACGGAGGCTGCGGTGCTCGATGCAGAAGCTTTGCACGCAGGTACAGGCGACGCAGGAGCAGCGAGCTCGGCGGAGTCCACGAGAGGGCTCGCGATGTGATCGGCCTTGAAGGCCAGAAACTCTGAGGCGAGCTGTGGGTGGCGAAGTCGGAGGAATTCCGCGAATACAGCGTCCATGATCGCTGAGTGCCCAGGTGGGGCGGCCCCGGGTCTTGAAAACACTCGCCTTGCGGCGAGGCCCCAACTTCTCGGACCTGAGCGGTTCTATTGAACACAGGTGGCGATGCGGCACGATTACTACAGGACAAAGAAAAAATACAACAAAACGGAAATAACAAAAAGAAACTGAACAATTAACCACTTCCAGGAAAACAGTTTGTCGGCAGATGTACCACGAACACAGAAACAACAAAAGGAAACAAAAGAAATAAAAACTTCCAGGAAGAGCACTTGGTCGGCAGATGTACCACGAACACAGGCCGCGCGAACAATGGCCGGGCTAACAAAAGCCGGGCGAACAAAGACCGGGCGATCGAGTGGTCGATGAGCACGTCCGCACGTGACGGGTGCCTCTATCGGAATGAGAAGCTGCGTGCAAACATGCCAGGTTTAAGGAATGATTTGTACATGCTACAAATTCTGCATTTGGATTTATTTCGTTAATGCGAGTTTGAACTACATGTCTAATAGTTTGACTGGGTTGATCTTTGTGTGAAATGTCAGGAGTGCTATCAAATATAATACAAAAGTATTTAGCCTGCTTTATTTGATCCATAATTGTTTTTCTGACTGCGCCTCCCAATAGCTTTATGAATTCGTTCTGAATCTTCGACGACAAATAAGAGAGACTATATTTATTACCCATCTTAATTTTTATTACATGTTCTCGTAATACTGGGTCGTACTTAGCCAATAAGTCAACAACCTCGAGAAAATTTCCTCTATTTTCCAGTAAGTCGATGTTTTCCTGATGAACACTTTCACGATGTCCTCGAGATGCCAAATTTTGTTTTGCTAAGAATCTAATTATATCAAGTATTCTTGTTAGAATTTCCTTCCATTTTTTTATTTCTTTATCAATATTCTGTTGTTGTAGTTTGTCAATAGTTGCTCTACTTCCAAGTCTTATTTCTAATTCCTTCCATTTGTAATATGATCGCATGTGCAGCGGACTAACCTCATGTTGACTAATTTTAGGATTAAGTTTCCACCATTTGTTAAAACCATTTTCCGTATTAAAACCTGCTTGACAAAGATTATCAAACAGTTTGCAGCAGAAACAATAAATACTTTTCTTCGATGGTGAATATACCATCCACGATCTTAAGAGCTTTTCGCCATTAGGCAAAATTTGAAAAAACCAGTCCCGACTCAGTATTCTTGTTTCACCTTTGGCTTTGCTTGTATTATTAGAACGTTTTATTCCTTCGCTGAAGTCGGCGTCTAAATTTTGAATTAAAAAGGGACCTTGACGTACCAGAAATACTCTTGTATTGTCGTCAATTTTGTTAGGCCATAATCCAATATCTTTCATAGAAACAGACAGAATAATTTGTGCAGCAGATTCTTCATCAAGACTTGATAAACTTTCTACTTCTTCGCCAGTGTGTGAAGCAGGTCTTTCCTCTTGAAGAACATTGGTAAATGTTTTTTCGCCTTCGAGCGCTGCATCTTCACCCGTATTTGAGGCAACAATACTAAAAGAACTAGAATTTGGCTTATGAGAGATGTATTTGAGTAGTGCTCCAGTGTTTTTAATCGGTATTTCCTCCCTTTTCTTTCTAAATGACGCACCGCTTTCTTTTACTCGTTTCATCCTAGGGATATATAATAAAAATATAACTTGTCGAAATAAATAGTATAATATGTATAGAAAACGGCAGAGTCATTTTACTTCGCTGAATAATATCTATATCTACAATACGTAATACAATATGCTTAACATTATAAATTCTCAAAATGCACTTGCACCCTAATAATTTGTTTCACTCTCCACTGTTAAAAGATTGAATCGCTAATGAACAAAATGGTTTATAAGCAATTTATCAATCCAAATACAATTCTTCAAAACGGACTGAGAATATTTATGTATTTGCGAGTTCTGAAATTGTAACTTCATCAGTATTTTTGTTTTGTCTCGTTTAGATTTTGTTGTTTGAAAAAGATAGTTCTTATGCCGGCGCCCTAATGCTTTGCAGACCTAGCAGACCGCCTTCTGCCGGCCCTGTTTTTCAAAAGAAAAATCGATGAATAAAAAAATATTGATATATTACTTTAAAGTAATCATATAAACTTTTCAAAAGAAATGACATTTATAAACTGATATTAAAAAAAAATCCGAACAAAATCGAAAAGATACTTTTACGAATTCAAAGAATTTTAATGAATACAATAAAATCAAATTATTACCTTGTTCTTGAATTAGAATTCAAAATTTACACTAATATGCATTTATATACACCGATGAATAATATTCGAAATCATATAGTTAATCATAATTTATAGAAATCAAATATTAAACTTATAATAATCATAATAATCATTTATTATTCAAGAAAGAAAATAAATATGAAATGAATAAATTGCTTTAAACAACTAAAATTAAATGCTACAATGCCGCCCCAGGGTAAGTGCCGCCCGGTGCGGACCGCACCCACCGCCCCCCCTTAGGTACGCCACTGGTTATAACCTATGTAATGTTTTCTCACGCGGTCCGTACACACATAAAGTCTCTCCAGATTATCCAATCTGTAGGATAGCCGTCGGAGCACCGTTCTATATGAGTATGTGATGTATATGAATGTAGATCTTTATGACGACTGATTCTTCTTCTTCTTCTTCTTCATCGCTTTCTTCATTGCTGAAGGTCGTGTCCCTGAAACTTGACCGTGGCCTGTCTCGTGAGCTGTTTCCATCTCGTCTGGTCCTCAACTTCTCGAATGGCGGTTCCGACTGGCAACCCAGTCAGAGCGGTTACTTGATCACAACAATGGCTAGGTAATCGGCCGCGGGGCCAGAACGCTTCTTTGAAAAAGTGGCGCGTCATGTTAAATCTCTTATTGTGACCGCTTCTAACTACATATCCTACGAAAGCGGTGGAACCACCCTAAGCCGCCGTCTCCCAAAACATGCCTTGTCGGACCCTACAAATCCACATACCACGTACAACCTAGCTCATAAACACAACCCACTGAGTTACTCGCCGGATCTTCTATGGGTCGCGATTCCGCTTCGAGGTAGGTTCAGCGAAGTACTATTCTCGCTAGCGCAAGTGTTAGTGAATTGATCCAGGTTTTACCCGTGAGCTCACCTACTACTCTGAGAGCAGCTGGAATAGCCCATTAGGCTACCAACGATTAGGTAGGTAAAAAACTATGTTGTATTTATTTGATGTTCTTATTAATGCTCCCTGTAGACTTAGTATAGTTTGTTACTCTTTACCTGGAAAGCTACATTAAAATATAGTTGCCTATGGAAAAAAATATTTGAGATTCAATGTTAACTAAAAAGTGTTTGTGTGAGAGTACTGATAGTAATAGTTTGGCTGTCAACTTTCTTATAAATTTATCGTACGGTTTTTAATATCATTTAAAACACTTTTTGTCTGAATGAAGTAATAATTATCTATTTCTAAAGGTACTTCTCCATAAGTAACCTGTTTACCGAGGTTGATTTAAAGCCGAAATTACTTGGCTGTGACCTAATTTCCAAATTGAATGAGAAATGGAAAATTCTTTATTTTTCAATATTATCGATGGATCGCGTGGCATTTCTTGAAGAATTAAAAGTAGCTTGATTAACTTTTGTCGAAGTTTTGCTTAGAGCACAGCTTGGTAAGTTCACGGAGGAAAAGTTATGAAATCTTTTGCTTTCTGTTAGCTTAAAGATACTTTCGAAGCGTTTGCTTAACTCTGAAGTTTAATAATATTGGGTTTTTGCCCTGTAAGTATTGCTGTTTAGTAGACGTTTAGTACAGGAAGTTAAAATTTTTTTTTTTTATATTTTTTGGTATCGATGTATATCTACCAACTCAGTGGTATTTTTCATTGAACTTTTTGAAGAAGTCAAGCTTACGTACGGAAGCCAAAAATTCTTCAAAGGCATTTTGTATTGCCCCCAGGTATTTTCCTTGCCAAGAATTTTTCCAAAATTTTGGAAATGTAGAAGTCTGTCAGCGCTGGATCTAGTGAGTACAGTGGATGACGCAAAACTTCTAACCCTAGAGCCCTTGTAGCTTGGAAACGGTCTGATGTGCCGTATGAGGTCAAGTGTTTTCATGCAGGAGCAGAGGATTTACCAAGATTATTTAGTGATTTACCAAGGTAGGCCGGAAATTCGCAAGCTTTTCCATCTTTGTGTATAGTTCTTCACAGTAATGCTGGTGCCATAATGTTAGAAGCTGTGATGAATTATGACGACACTAGACCACCAAACAGTGACCATGACTTTTGTAGGGGTACATTTTTATTTGGGGTATTGCGACACGTACTTATAATTTTTGTTTACCTTGCCAATTTGACGCAAATAGACGCAACGATATTTCATGAAATATCATCTCGTCTGATAGTAGTGGATCTCAGATCTTAGATCTCATGTCACAAGGTGTGTAGCGGCATTCACGTAGGTTCACGTCTATGAGCTCCGGTAACCATTTAACACAAGACGGGCCGTGCGCTCATTCATCTACTTAAGCAAAAAAAAGTGGCTGGAAATTAAAGTTTCTGCCTTCATCAGAGCTGAAGACGGGTTGTCGTATAGCTTTAATATTAATCTGATATATTCTGAACGTCATTATAATTTGCGGCCCGTAAAACATTCCTTAGCATTGGCAGTAACGAATTTTTCCAATACAACAGTGGGCGTTTCAACTTTGTTTGGCCACTCATTTTTTTTTATTGCCCTTGTAGGCAGACGAGGAGCATACGGCCCACCTGATGGTGAGTGGTTACCGTCGCCCATGGACTTCAGCAATGCCAGGGGCAGAGCCAAGCCGCTGCCTACCGAAAGCCTACCTACATTTAAAGGTGTACCTTAAAGCCAACGGCTATTATTTTGAATCACAGTTTTTTTTTTTTTTTTTTTTATGATTGAATGATCACTAGTGGCCCGGAGGCCTTTCCAGTTTCACCAGGACAGGTGGGCGAGCAAAGGCTCAGCCAGGAGGGGTGGGATTTGCTAACAGCTACCCGAGCGCTTCCGAAGGAGACCTAACAGCTCAAGAGCCGCTGCTTCGCGAATGAATCTACTACCGGATCGGAATCGCGACCCGCTGAGAAGATCCGGCGAGAAACTCAGCGAGCTGATTCATGGGTTAGGACCACAGTTTTGTAAATGTAAGAACAGACGAACGCAATAAATGTTACATAATATTATTATAACGACCAAGAAAACGATGTTTTTCTTGTAACGATATTTATTTATGGTAATACTTAATAAAGTGTCTTTTTAATCAAAGAAATTAAATATTAGTCGATTTGTTATCACCTTGTACTTTGTTCCGTATACATTTTAAATTCAAATGGAACGAATGCTTTATTTTAACAGTTGTACTTCACGATAAAATCTAATAATTTAACTAATATATTTATTATTAAAAACTCATTAAGGATGTACGTAAAGGAGGATGTATTGAGAATAGTACAAAAAAAAAAACTTAAGCTAGTGCGAGTTGGATTATGCGCACAGGGCTGTTGTGGATGAAGAGCGGCACGCATAGTCGGATAAACTGCCAACACTAAATGCATTGCGCCATTTTGAGAAGGCGGCACGACATGAGAACCCTCTTGTCGTGGCCGCTGGGAATTATATACCCGATCCTGTAAACCGAATGATAAATAGTCGACTTCGCCCAAAACACGTAATTACGGATCCTCCCGATCCATTAGCGGTGCTTTTAGGTACTCGTCGAACCCGTCGCTTGCGACGAAGGGCTCGATGAGCGAATTCACCCATATACACAGCCCACTGACTTTCTCGTCGGATCTTCTCAGTGGGTCGCATTTCCGATCCGATGGTATATTCTGCGAAACACTGCTCTTGCTAGGGACAGTCTTAGCAACACTCCGGTTTGAGCCTCGTGAGCTCACCTACATGTTTGGGCGAAGCTGAAATAGCCTCTCAAGGCTATCGGCATAGGTAGGATTAAAAAAAAAAGAAGCTAAATGCACATTAAAACAAGACTAATATTCATATTACGAAAACTACAAAACATTAGACCTTAAGACCTTACTGTAAAAACTAAGACTTAAGAACGCATGTCTCGAGATTGTACGCGGCACTTACGTCGTAGGGGTTTATGGGTTCCGGTAACCACTTAACACCAGGTGGGCAGTGAGATCGTCCACCCATCTAAGCAATAAAAAATCTTCAAGCATTTTCATGATGAAATTCAGTATTGAAATAGTCGTTTACTTGTCAGCCCGTCATGAAGGCTTTATTTTCTTGCCTATTTCCCGTCAAAGTAATCAACCTACCTTAGGTTTCGTGATTCGATTGTAATTTTTGTAATTTAGATTACGAACTCATGTGTTCCTAGATACATTATCGTGGTAGTGTTTGTGAGCTTCGGTAGCCACCATCAGGCCGTCCGTAATGTAAGCTCGCCTATCCACGTATCCACTTCTTTGATAAACATAGGTAGACATAATGATAATTGCTTAGTATCAATAAGATTTATGAGATACTAGCGACCCGCCCTCGCTTCGCTTCGGAAACATTAAAACACACATGAAACCACAAAAATATATTAAAAGAAAATTAAAAAAAGTAGCCTATGTTCATCAGGGACAGTGTCGGCTTCTAATGGAAAAATAATTTTTCAAATCGGTCCAGTAGTTTCGGAGCCTATTCGAAACAAACAAACAAACAAATCTTTCCTCTTTATAATATTAGTATAGATATAGACAAAAACAAGAACATTTCCGCGAAATTAAAAAACTTTATATATTACAACTTTTTTATATACTTTTTATTGCCAAGCAGGCAGACGAGCATTCGACCCACCTGATGGTGAGTGGTTACCGTCGCTCATGGACGACAGTAATGCCAGGGCCAGAGCCAAGCCGCTGCCTGCCTGCCTTCATGGGAAAAGACCTATTATAAGACCTATTATATTTTTTACTGGTGGTAGGACCTATTGTGAGCCGCACGGATAGGTACCACCACCCTGCCTATTTCTGCTGTGAAGCAGTAATGCGTTTCGGTTTGAAGGGCGGGGCAGCCGTTGTAACTGTACTGAGACCTTACAACTCATGTCTCAAGGTGGGTGGCGGCAGTTGATTGTAGATATCAATGGGCTCCAGTAACCACTTAACACCAGGTGGGCAGTGAGCTGGTCCACCTATCTAAGCAATAAAAAAAAGTACTTCTTTCTTCTAGGCGGGCTTTGGATCGGCGGTTGTGGCGGTTAGTAAGTGTCCATAGCCAACCTCGTGTGAGTTTTATGTCATCATCAGACACGGGCTCTTGAGCGACAGCGGATTTTAGTCGGTTAAACTTTCACCTACCAACGCAAAGAAAACTTGACATCACATTCTCACTGTTCACTTACTAAATACTTCTTAATTAAAACTACTTTGAACTGTTTATTTTTGCGTTGTAATTACAACTATCTATGTTTCCTATATTTAATTAAAATATATTTAATTATGACTCACAAGAACCTAAGAAAATACTTATCAGGCTTGTTCGCGGACAAACCCTAACGTATTGTTTAAATACATGAAAGGGTTGAAGGCTTAGGGGATGGATCAACAATCATGTTATTTAAAGAGTCTGGATAAATGGCTGAACAGACCATAATACTAACGGGTTACCCTGTAACAATTTTACCGCCTGCTTGTTGTAGTGTCATGGTACGCGAGAAATCGTAATAGTAGTTCAGTGCGAGTAATGGTTTATAGTTCAGGGTCACTCACAGAAGTCGTGAGTTTTATCTAGAAGTGAACTAGCTACAATTTTTTTTTTTTGTTTAGATGGGTGGACGAGCTCACAGTCACCTGGTATTAAGTGGTTACTGGAGCCCATAGACATCTACGACGTAAGCGCGCCACCTACCTTGAGATTTAAGTTCTAAGGTCTCAGTATGGTTACAACGGCTGCCCGACCCTTCAAACCGAAACGCATTACTGTTTCACGGCAGAAATAGGCGGGGTGACGGTACCTACCTGTGCAGACTCACAAGAGGTCCTACCACCAGTAAATTAATGCGATGACGTGCTCACCTACCTGTCAGTACGTGTTTCGTGTAAAAGCAATTTATTCAGCGAGATATGTTGTTTAAATTCTTCATTCGTACTGGTTTTTTTTGCAGACGTGTGCGAAGTGTGACACGTTTGTAGGTATAATCGTTTATCGTGCACCGGAGTGATAACTTGACGTAAGCGAATTAACTTGATGGTACCTACGTTTAAACATTAAATCATCAATACTTTTATCGTAAAATATTCCTAACAACTAATACATTCTTTTTATAATTTGGTATAGTAAAACAAATTATATAATTATCATATTATAAGGTAGACAGAAGGGTATTTCTTTTAGATCAAATAACAGGGATATTTAAAACACAAAGAACACCATGAATCCGTTTTGGAATGCCACCTTTAGAAAAATACGTTGCAGCCACTCTCTATTCCATTTTTTTTTATAAAGTTATATCCAGCAACTATTTTCGATATGATTTTCACAAATAGTTCTTTTTAATCTTCTGCTTACTAGCTTTTTCCCAATCTAGTGCCAGGGTCCGCTTTCCTACTTAAGCTCATCCACTTTTTCTGGTCTTCGGCTTCCTTCTGGGTGAGGTTATTCTCCTCTTATACTATTTATCACATTCAACCAGCGTTTCTTGGCCCTACCGCGGGACCTTGAACTTTTTACGTCGAGTAAGTAGATTTCTTAAAGGAGATAACGTTAATTGATTATAAGGTATTTGCTATGTACATATAGATGATCACTCAAAATAAACACATTAAGATTATCATTCCTATTGAGAAAGTGTGAGATCTGAGTTTTTTTAACCAAGCTTCTATGGTCGTACTAGACAGGTAGATAGGCTACAGACTTCGTCTGATGTTAAGTAGCAGACGAAGTATATTGTAGATTTTTATTGTAGAACGAAATAACTTATTTGAATCGCATGACAGTTTTGCGCTAGAAATAAGTAGTAACTACCCGTACATACTGCAGATCCAATAATAACCTTTGCCTTAGACGCCTTCAGCTTTAACACTAGGAGCAGGCTTACGGAATGCGGTAACCCTACTCATCGAACTCGGCAAAGAATTCGACGTGCAACCTAACCCATGCATCAACTCGCGGAGTTTCTCGCCGGATCTTCTTAGCTGGTCGCGATTCCGATCCGGTAGTAGATTCACTCGCGAAGCAGTTGCTCTTGAGTTGTTAGGTTTCCTTTGGAGGCGTTCGGACAGCTCTTAGCAAATCCCACCCCTCCCGGTTGAACCTTTGCTCGCCCACCTGTCCTGGTGAAACTGGAAAGGTCTCCGGGCAACCAGTAATCCCACATTTTAAAAAAAAAACCTACTGCCTAGCACTTCGCCCTGCCACCAATCAATACTAAAATGGTGAAAAAAGATACTCAGAAAATATATTCATTTAATTTAAATAAAATAAACGTAAGCGACATTACATTTTGGTACATACCTACCAATACATTTTAATATTACATCATCATTTTCCATTCATTTCACAATGCTATTCCATTTATCAGTTCTCCTATCTCGTCTGTTATCACCTGTTAGGTAGGTACGCTCATTGGTTGGTTCAGTACATACAGCACCGATTCAGTGAGATATCTAGTTTTAGATTCTAATTTGAACAAAAAAATCCATTAATTACTTTTTTATACGCTATTATAATTATCTATTGATAATTTGAAACCAACGCAACGTCTTGGGAATCACACACACACATGGTGATGTGATAAGTCCTTTGTATTTAAGATAACAAACATAATAATCTATAATGTCGTAGAAAATAAAAATATATTGTTAATTTAGGTTTAGATACGATTTTGGCGGCATTTTGTAAAATTTAATAGAAAAATATACAAATAATATATGTACAAACCTATATAAAATTCTATCAGTTTATAGTGTGTAAAGAGTGTCTGTACTATAAGAAATACGTAAAAAAACTAGCAAACAATACAATATTTTTATTACCATTCAGGTAGCCGTCGTTGATACGGTTGTGGATTGCTAAATCATTATCTCAAGGTACCTATTACTAATTGCTGTTGAATTTCTATCATTGGATGAACACTAGTATGTTTAAAATAGTCTTTGCATTTTATTTTAAATATTAACTACTTTTGTCTGTTCGACGATCATGTGACGTCGTGACGTGTGATCATGTGACGTCGATCGACGTGATCGATCATGTTCGACGATCACGACGATCACCTTAATAATAAATTCATTATTGTTATAAAATAATAACTAGTTGTGAAATGCATCTCAAGTTTACATAATACATAAAGCATTCATTGAATATGACACAATTTCGCCAGACTCACATGTGTGACGATAAATTTAAGACATCTAAATGCCATTGGTGGCTCTTTTTGTTTTTGTTATCACAATGACTATGCACTTATTACATATGTATGTATATCTACTACGTATTTATATTCTAAACGCGATAAAAAAAAATAATGTCATACTCACCGCAAGAACTTTGGAAGCGTCGCGTCGTATGTTTAAAAGATAAAAGTATTAGTCCACTCACGAACTCGGCGGTACGCAGTAAACATGGCCCCGGAAATTAAATACACCAAGGTACAAGTCGATTTATTTTTTAATTTAAATTATTTATACGGTAAATCTCTTTTTAACAGATAAAAATTATGAATAAGTTAAATACCTTTTTTTAATTATAACATAAATTTGTAGGTATATTTTTAAAGTACATAGTTATTGTAACCGGCTATGGAAAAATAGTTTTCCCTATGTATTATTATTTGTCAACAAATTGTTGGAATGATTTGGAAGCGTTGTTTATATTTTTGTACATGCGAAATTGGTATACTTTTCAAATTCCGTATAAATAGTTACTGGCTTTAGTCAGCTTACATAATGTACTGTACGTAACAGAAACATAAATAGTAGCCGTGTGATACGACGAGTGACTTCCTTATTTTAAGTGTGGTTGTTAAATTAAAGTGAGGCTAGACGTGTAATAAGTCGTAGTGGTAAATAGTGTGTCTATCTGGCTTTATCAGAATATAAGGAGATGCAATTGTGGCCTTGAGCTTCTTCTTCTCCATAATATATCGACAGTAGTAGGTATAATAAAATATAAATACAGTACTTTTTATACCTAAATCTCTAGCCCGATTTCAGCTCGTCGTGGCCTAAAGGATAAGACGTCCGGTGCATTCGTGTTGAGCGATGCACCGGCTTTCGAATACCAGGCGGGAACCAATTTTTCTAATGAAATACGTACTCGACAAATGTTCACGATTGACTTCCACGGTGAAGGAATAATATGGTGTAATAAAAATCAAACCTGCAAAATTATAATTTGCGTAATTACTGGTGGTAGAACCTCTTGTGAGTCCGCGCGGATAGGTACCACCAACCACCCTGTCTATTTCTGCCTTGAAGCAGTAATGCGTTTCAGTTTGAAGGGTGGGGCAGCCGTTGTAAATATACTTGAGACCTTAGAACTTATATCTCGAGGTGGGTGGCGCATTTACGCCGTAGATGTCTATGGGTTCCAGTAACCACTTAACACCAAAGGACTGTGAGCTCGTCCACCCATTTAAGCAATAAAAAAAGGCTACATGAATACCGTTCTGCCTATATTTGTCTTGAAATAAACATATGTGCTAGTGTTGGCGGAATTCACGATGCGCTCCATATGAGTTTTTAGCTCTAGTCGAAAGATTGTTGGACAGAGAGAGAGATTACGTGCCAATTAAAAAAAAAAATGTTTGTTCTTTTTTCAGTTGTTCATTGACAACGAATGGGTTGATGCGAAAGATGGCGAAACATTTGATACATTCAGTCCACACGACGGATCAGTCATCGCTAAAGTAGCCAAAGGACAAAAGGTAAATTTATGAAGTATAGAAACAGAAGGTACTCGTTTATGTTTAATTAAATCAAATCCGAGAAATAATGGCGACACGTTTAAATTTTAGTGCGTCACTGGCCTGTTTGGTTGGCTCGTAATATGTGTTTATCTATCTATACTAATATTATAAAGAGGAAAGATTTGTTTGTTTGTTTGTATTGAATAGGCTCCGAAATTACTGAACCGATTTGAAAAATTCTTTCACTGTTTGGAAGCTATACCATTCACGAGTGACATCTATACTAATATGATAAAGAGGAAAGATTTGTTTGTTTGTTTGTATTGAATAGGCTCCGAAATTACTGAACCGATTTGAAAAATTCTTTCACTGTTTGGAAGCTATACCATTCACGAGTGACATCTATACTAATATTATAAAGAGAAAAGATTTGTTTGTTTGTTTGTATTGAATAGGCTCCGAAATTACTGAACCGATTTGAAAAATTCTTTCACTGTTTGGAAGCTATACCATTCACGAGTGACATAGGCTATATTCTTTTTTGAAAAAAAAAAGGATCCTTACTAAAATTCCAATAATGTAACCCAAGGTGTATAAAAATATTACCTAAAATATTCTTTACATCGCGCGCCCTGCGAAAACTATTGATGATAAAACAAAATAATGTACTACGCCTTTGTAGAACACATCATTATTTACAAAAAGTGTCGGGACAGCATACGTCTAACTATTATAGTTGTGCCACAATAAGTGTCCTTTTATTTAAAAAAATAACACACCGTCACATATCGTTTAAGTTTTTGTTAAAGACCCGAGCGGAGCCGGAGCGGGCCGCTTGTAAAATTATAACCATAACGAATCATGAATCACTTAAAATTATTTGACGTTTAACAAGTTTGAAGGCGTACTTGAATCCATCATTCTTTGTTAACACGTTAATAATATAAGATATTACGACTGTAATTGTCACGATCGCCCTCTATTATTTTACAGCAAATAAGTGTACACTAGGACTATATAGATTTATTACTACAGTGTAGATGATGACTCCAATTTTCAAGGTGGCCGAGTGTTCACGCTATTGTAAATGAGAGTTCCAGAAACCTTTTAAAATAGGCCGTTGGCTCGCCTATCTATGATAATATTTAAAGCTTTCATTTATAATTTTTGTTGTTTTCGTGGTACTTTTCATGTTGGATAGGATACCTGAATACCTAAATACCTTGGGTATCTATTACGAATGTATTATAAGATATCAGTAGTTCTCAACCATTTTTTATTCAGTGACACCCTGGCAAACAGCTTACAATTTCGCGACACCCTTACATAATTAAAATCTATTAAACTTAGTTGTACATATTATTATAATATCGAGTCAACGACCGTATTTGGCTCATATGTACCCTAGAGGCGCAATTCCACCTTGTCACCTTAGATAAAGCTATAGTACTTGTATATTTCGGAAAACCGTGGTTGAGAGCAACTGAGATGGACAGCAGAACACATTTAACTTAAATATTGATAATATCTTTATATATTTTATTCAGGCTGATATTGACGCCGCAGTGGCAGCGGCGAAGCGTGCGTTCCAACGTAACTCAGAATGGCGGTTGGCAGATGCTTCGCAGCGCGGAAAACTACTTTACAAGTTCGCAGATCTTATTGAACGCGACTTCGAATATCTCGCGAAACTCGAGTCATATGACAATGGCATGGTTTATAAAAATTGCCTTAGAATACTTTCAGGAATTCCTGACAGTGTAAGATACCTAGGCAGTCTGGCGGACAAAATACAAGGCGATACAATACCAATTGGTGAGAGACCTTTTTTGCTATAGCATAATCATATAATTAAAAACACAATTTAAGTATAGAGTTCATTTTAATTAAATTCAATTATGTTTTTATAGTCATGTTAATTTAGTGAATAAATAATCAATAGTATTGGGATGGCATTCCCGATCCTGCGGATTGAATGATAAACAGACGACGTCGCCCAAAACACGTCATTTCGGATCCTCACGATCCACTAACGGTGCTTTTAGGTACCCCAAGCACCGGTCACCGTTCTCAACGAACCCATCGCTTAGGACGAAGGGCCCTACGAGCGAATTAGCCCATAAATACAGCCCACTGAGTTTTTTGCAGGATCTTCTGTGTCACGTTACCGATCCGGTGGTAGATTCTGCGAAGCACTGCTCTTACTAGGGTTCGTGTTAGCAACGTCGTCAGGATTGAGCCCCTGAGCTCACCTACTTGTTAAGGGTATGCTGAAATGGTCTCATCAAGACCATCAGCTTAGGCAGGGGAAAAAAATATTGTGATTGTATGTATGCTGATAAATAGTTGGTCAGCGGCTATTCCAATGCAATCGAAATTTTAGCCTCATGTTATGACTCGAAGCAGGATTTTATGACTAAAGATAATATGTGACAATTCACTTAAATGAATAGACCTTCGAATAAGCCCTTCCTTTTTCATTCATTCCATGTACACGCGTATTAGCTGGAATGAAATATCATTCAATAGATACAGATTGTCCTCAAACGATATCGTGCATTTTGGAATTACTTTAAATGTGATCTAAGTGATCAAAGAATTAACCAAGTAACAAACTTTACAATTATTAAACTTAATCATTAAGAATAGAATTAACAATTTTCTGACTGTCTTGAAGATATCGCTCTTAAGTCTTGTTCGGACTAGGCGAGTATTTTAGTCGAGTACCGAGTAATTTAGAGGCTAAACTACTCGCTACTCGCCCGAAAAAATAGAACAAAATGGATTGACTTGACTAAATTATTTACTAACCTACTCGACTAAATTTTTGGTGGTCAGACACATTTAGCTACTAAATTACTCGGTACTCGACTAAAATACTCGCCTAGTCCGAACAAGGCTTTAGCGATAAAACTGCTAAATATAATTTTTGTATTACTTGTTTTTTATATTATTGTTATTAATAAATTTATTAAAACTGTACTATTATACATACATTTTAATAAATGTTTTTTTTAAAAATCATATATAAAAAAATGGTTCTGGTCGCGGTGTCTATGACAAAAAGGAAAATACTAGATGCAAAGTCGTAAAATGAATTTAATTTCTATCTTTGGATCGGTTCACTAATGATTTCATTCAGAATTTTTATTTCATTTTGCGCTCAAACGTCACATATTCAACGAAAGATGAAAATTAAAAATAAATTCATCATTTGAATACCCACATCTGTTAGTATTAAAATTTCCGAATGCTTCATGAATTTTTTTTGTTTCTCATACTAAGCGCTGGTAATTTTGAAAGCAAATCAACTATGTATTTCACAACCGGGCAGCATACTCAATAATATTAAAATACAACGCGAAGCGAGAATAAAGCTTAAGTCAGTGCAAAATTTTTGGTTAAAGGCTATTTGGTTTAAGCATCATTTATCTTCTTTTTTTTGCTTTGATGGGTGGACGAGCTCACAGCCCACCTGATGCTAAGTGGTTACTGGAGCCCATATCTATGGGCTCCAGATGTCTCTACAACGTAAATGCGCCAACCATCTTGAGATATAAGTTCTAAGGTCTCAGTATAGTTACAACGGCTGCCCCACCCTTCAATCCGAAACGTGTTACTGCTTCACGGCAGAAATAGGCAGGCTGGTGGTATCCAACCGTACGGACTCACAAGAGGTCTTACCACCAGTAAAAATTATCTTTGTAATTATAGTTGTGTTTTCTTTGGTATTAGCATTAACATTCGATGTTTTTATTTGAACTTTATTTAAGTTTACCCCATTTAAGCAGCTGAAGATTTTTTTGTTATTTTTTCCAAGCTTTAACCATTAAATGGCTTTCCTGTGAAGTTACAAAAATATAGCTTAAACCAAAAAGCCTTTCATTTCTCGATATGTACACATTCAACCACGTGGCGGGCAATGGGAGAGGCAGCAATAATTGAGAGGTATACAGGCTGACGTTGAAGCATATATTGACTTTCACCAAAACACATATTTTCACGATTTGTTAACGAATCCAGCTAATAAATTCAATTGTAGTTCGAAGATAATATTACATATATACTAACTGACTCGATAGACTTCGTAGTGCCTTATCGATAAATAAAAGACCTAAACTTTTGTACAAAATAAACTTAAAAACAAACAAAAGGAATCCGTCCGACGGGAGACACATCAAAGAAAAACAAAATTGTTATTTTTATTTAATTCCGAGCATTTTCATTCATTTATCTACCTTTTAAACCTTCTCTGGACTTCCACAAATAATTCAAGACCTAAATTAGCCAAATCGGTCCAGCTGTTCTCGAGTTTTAGCGAGACTAACGAACAGCAATTCATTTTTATATATAGAGATTTTTAGAAAGTCTGAAAAATACAACATACGGTTAATTTCGAACAATTATATTGTTTCACACAGGTGGTGATTTATTCAGTTACACATTGAAACAACCCGTTGGAGTGTGTGGTCTCATTTTACCCTGGAACGTTCCTATCCTGATGTTTCTGAACAAGGTCGTAACTGCCTTAGCAGCAGGTAAGCATCATCTGAACATGCCATGTTGCCATGACACACTTTTTCAGTATGTAATTTATTGTGCATTAGTGAATTCTAAAATGTTATTAATGACTATCGCCATTCCTAAATGAAACACAATTTGGTACAACTTTTTGATACCGAGCATCGATAAAATATTCAAGAAAAAAAGGTCATCATGCTAAGTATTTGTCGCTTCCACATTTCTGCACCAGCTTCTAAATTTGTAATGAAAGCTTGAATGACGTACATAAATGGTAATCAAAAATTTTCAAGCAATTAACAACAAGTGCAGTGTTGTGACACAGCAAAATTGTGAACAAACGTTTAAGAGAAGAAGTGAATTGTTCCAAGATCACAATAAAACTATTATTGATGATCTTTCAGGATGTACAGTGGTAGTGAAGCCGGCAGAACAAACACCATTAACTGCTTTGGCATTGGCCGCACTGTTGAAAGAAGCTGGCATACCTAAGGGTGTAGTCAACATCGTGCCAGGATTCGGAGAAGATGCAGGAGTGGCGCTCACACATCACCCTGATGTTGCCAAAATTTCCTTTACAGGATCTTTGGAGGTGGAGACTAATTTTTAATCAATTAAAAATAATGTACAGTACAGTCAAGTTTATATTAAAAACACTGAATCAAAACATTATATTCACAAAGACTTAATTAAAAAACGTCTACAGTTTAAATATCTAAATAACCTACATATATAGCCTAACCTAAATAGCTGAAGTAATTAATCAAGTTTTAACATGTTTTTTAATCATGTCTGCGGTTTTTCACGAACCGCAGACATGATGAAAATCTTGATGAAGATCTTACTATTACTATATATGTATAGGTATACTATCTTTATGACTACGAATTAATACCTTTCGTACATCTTGAAAAACAAACACTTAAATATTAATTTTAATTATTTAAGTCATCGTGGCTTAAAAGATGAGACGTCCGGTGAAGTCGTTTCAAGCGATGCAACGGTGTTTGAATCCCGCAAGCGAGTACCAATTTGTCTAATGAAATACGCACATAACAAATGTTCACTATTGACTTCCACAGTGAAGGAATAAAATCGTCTAATAAAAATCAAACCGACAGAATTATAATTTGCGTAATTACTGGTGGTAAAACGTCTTGTGCCCTACCCTGCCTATTTCTTCCGTGAACAAGTAATGTGTTACCAGTTAACCGATAGCAGCCGATAAAAACCCATGACAGCTGTAGGCAATTATCACTTTGGAATTATTTATACTGAAAAATAAGTTTAATTTGTGTAACCTATTCTTCAGGTAGGCAAACTGATCCAAAAGGCAGCTGGAACAAACAATTTGAAGCGTGTCACTCTCGAACTCGGAGGCAAGAGTCCACTAATCATAATGAATGACGCCGATTGTAAGTCTAGATCGATAATGGTCTTCTGTCGTACCATGAAAATTTTTTATTGTTCATGCAATGGAAAACTCTAGTGAAGGGTCCTTAATTAATTTGTGGGTTTTCAGTAAATTTAGCCATCCCTTATGCTGGCAGCGGTGTATTTTTCCACCAAGGACAAATTTGCGTGGCTGCCTCCCGCTTGTACGTCCAGTCGGGTATTTACGACAAATTCGTGAAGGGGGCCGTTGAATATGCAAAAGCTATCCGGGTCGGCAATCCTTTTGACGAATCAACTGTAAACGGACCACAGGTGACTTTAATGTAAACCTAACTGTACTAATATTCTACTGTGTTCAACAAGCTTCGCACTCAAGTAAAAGGTACCAGTGTGCTTAGTACGAGCTTTTTAAGGTTCTCGATAACGTAAAAGTTAACTGAAATCTGTATGGAGTTGGAACATTTGTTGCTAGGGGTGGTGGTCCAACTACATTCTTTGAGTTAACTTTTACGTTATCGAGAACGTTAAGAAACTCGTACTAAGCACACTGGTACCTTTTACTTGAGTGCGAAGCTTGTTGAACACAGTAGAATATTAGTACATACTTTTTATAATAAATATATTTATAAATACTTTTTGGTAAAATTTTACAATTTTGGGTACTAGAAGGAATACCTAACTAAAATTTTCAAATAAATCTTTAACTTACGTTTACAGATTGACGAGTCTATGATGAATAAAGTTTTGGGCTTAATAGAGACCGGAAAAAAAGAAGGAGCGAACCTACTGGCAGGTGGAGAACGTATTGGTACCGCTGGATATTATATCCAGCCTACTGTGTTTGCAAATGTTAATGATGATATGACTATTGCTAAGGAAGAGGTATTTTTAATATAATTTGATAAGCTAATCATTAAATTAAGAAACGATTTAGAATCAGGAATTTAGTAAGACATTCTTTATCAATAAGGATTCTTCAGTATACCAAAAAGTTCACGTCTCTAGTTGATAGCCTTTTACTGTCAAGATTAGCCCACTGAGTTTCTCGTCGGATCTTCTTAGTGGGTCGCGATTCCGATTCGATGATAGATTCAGCCAAGTACTGCTCTTGCTAGGGCTAGTTAGCAAATTCACCAGGCCGACCCTCGTGAGCTCGCATAGACATTAAATGAACCTAGTATAACCCCACGAGGCTACTAGGATAGGTAGGGGAAAAAGCCATTTTGTTTTTTACAATACGTATTACTTTTATACGTCAAATTTACTCCACGCAGAAAAAGGCGCTTCAGACTTTCGATTATCTTAATATTACGGATCGTTTGTAACCTTTGTGTCTATTTGAGGATTTTGGTTCTCTTTGTGTATTTATATGAATGTGGAATGAATGATACAAAATTTTTTTGTGATGATATTTTCATCTCCGTTGCTCGTACCCTCATTACCGGTTTAGTGTCTAGCTGTACGAAACGACAGTATGGATGTACTGACACGAAAATGCTGAGTTTCTGCTTCAGTGCATTTGCACGGGATTTTTCGCCACGTACTATCTAGTTCTGGCTCAAACTCTCCTATGAAATTGGCAAATTTACAAAGTGATTTTATCTTGTTATTGTCATGTTTTTTACATATTTGATATTTGACAGATTTTCGGTCCAGTTCAGAGCATTCTAAAGTTCGATACGTTGGAAGAAGTGATCGATCGCGCCAACAATACAAATTACGGTCTTGCAGCTGGAATCTTCACTACAAACCTTAACAACGCATTACAGTTTAGTAAGCATGTCGAGGCCGGAACAGTTTGGTAGGTGCTTTTTTATTTTATTTTGAAGGCAACCGAGTTTACGTCCTACCTTATGGTAGCTAGTCACCATTGGTTTAAGTCATCAGCAATGACAAGTCATAGTATTCGGGAAACACCGTAGAACATCATACTCACAAAAAGCCCTACCAGCAGTAATTTCCTCGACCCACGCTGGTTCTGCCCTAGCGGGGTATTTCGTAGGATAACTCACTCTAACCGGCGCCGTCTAGGCGGGCGTCAGATAGCCTGCCGACCGAGAGGGCTGGTGGTCGTGGCGCCGACGACCGCCGTCCGGCGTCCCAAGGGGGAGGGTGATGGGAGAGATGTGCTCCGCACTAAACGCTTCACTTTCCCCCTTTGCCTTTTCATGAGTCCTGTCTCTCATGCGAGGCTTGAACGTTGATTGTTGGTTGTTGAGCGACAGGAGGCTTTAGTCAGTTCGACTCTGACATGCCCCGCCCGCCATCCCCAGTGGAGGGCGGAAGTCCGTCGATTTCATCCTGAACAAAAAATAATAATTGCGGTTTTTTATTCTTATTACACAAAATTATTTTTTCATCGTTACAGTCATTCTTGAACGTTTGTTAGTAGATATTATTTTGGAAAAATTGTAGCTGTCTCCGGGATTTAAACGCCGAAATAGTTACATTGTACGATATGAGTAGATCAGACCAGGCATCTTATCCTGTAGACCACAACGATAAGCGACTAAGTTTGAGGATAGCTGAAATATAACAGTGGCAATTTAGTGCTATGTTTGGAGGTGGTTTGGAGTATTTTGAGGGAACAGATGTTGAATTTTTCATATATCATTTAATCTCCAAAACGAAAACTTTTTGTTTCGTGGTTTTGCATTGATTTATACTTCAGTTCTAAAATAATATCATCTGCTCAAAATCACAGAGCAAACTGGTGGATATAAATTAAACGATATTATAATTAATTTAAAATTAAATAATTCTCGAAAAGTAAAGCCGTGTTGAAGTACTTTTTAATGTTTGATGTTACGAAAATAGATGTTTATATTAGTACGATATTTGTTTTCAGGGTGAATAACTACCTGACAATGGCACATCAAGTACCTTTCGGAGGATTCAAGGACTCAGGAATTGGCCGTGAAAAGTAAGTATTTGTTTTTTAAATCTTAAATCTGTCTTAATAAAGATTTTTTTAACATTGTATTATAGTGTTCGTATAACTAAAGAAAATATTGATTATTTTATAATAAAACCATTGAATATTTAAATTAAAGTATTTTAAAATGGATTGTTAATATAATGTATTACGGGATCACGTATTGTAATGTAATATATTATATGTAATTATACGTGAAAAATAAATTTATAATATATAAAATAGTTACATAATTATTTGTACAAATAGTTTCACATTAAATAGAAACTTACTACACATTAAATATCCCCACCGAATGTAGTTCCGCCTTGTCGTGGCGGTGGGGCTTAAGCGTGCGTCCCTAAAATCGCGTGCAGAGGAATCTGTGTGGGACGCCGCGACCAAGAGAACTGCGCCCAGCTCTCTTCGGCCGCCTCCGCGTTCTGCGGAGGATGCCATGAGAGAGAGCGAGGGACCTTCTCCCCACGCCCTTTGCACTGACAAAGAGTTCCATTCTGGGGATGAGGGGTTGGCTCTCGGGAGCCTGGTGAGCCAGTGGCACTTTTGTGTCTTCCGGCTGCGGGTTGCCATGTCCCCGGCTTTGGCTACAGGGGAAAGCCTTCCAGATATGGGAGGTACCGGTTCGCCGGCGTGGCTCCGCACCGCGTTATGGGCGATGGACAGGCTTCGGCCACCGTCGGTCAAACCGTAAGCCCCAGTCATGGGGAACGGGGGCTTCTGCCTTTACTGGTCGAAGCCGCGAGGATGCAAACCTCTTCAAAAATGCCCTAATCCCAAGCTCGACACCCGGCGATGGGATGTATGGCTGGAGGGTTTCCAGTCCCGAGGGTGTCATAGATCCCAGGGGACCAAACCCCTGGTTAATAAAAAGGCAATATATTATGATGGCAAATTGTGAAAAGTTTGTACCCCAGGAGGGTACCGCCCGCGAGTCGGGCGGAGAATCCCTCCGTGCTTCCACCTCAGTGGAAGCACGCTGCCCCACGTACTCTGGGGGGGGCAACAATTGTCAGGAAGAAGGGGGCTGTGCGACGGGCAGCGGAATTCCCGTCGAACCGAGGCGCTCCCCGATCGCCGGCTCGATGCGCTCTGCGCTCGCCAGCGACTCGGGTGCAATCAATCCCACCAGACCATCGGCGGGGAAAAAGAGGGGGAGAAGAAAGACGGCATTACCAACTTCCGATGACGGCGGTGCGTCATCCTCCGGCACTGAGGTACCGGAAAAAACGATGGCCATCGAGGAGGTGACTCCGGTAGTTTCGGTGCCTGCTACGTCGGAAGACGCGATGCCCGCTCCTCAGTGGGCACCAGTGAGGAGGAGGGGCGCTGTGTCACCGGCGACGTCCGTGGAGTCCATGTCGACGTCGGCCGCGTCCCTGGCTAGCGGGGACGAGACGTTCCGGGACCTCGACCTTGCATTGGTCAATTTGGGTAAGTTGCTGTCGACTGTGGCTGCCAAGGGCGCCGAGCCAGGCAGCAGTTACCGGAAACGGCTCCGGGAGGCAGCCGCTATGGTGAAAACGAGGCTGATCCCCACCATGTCCAAGCTTTATGACTTGGTAGAGAGCCGAGAAGTGGAGAGCAAGGATCTCGTCGCTTATTGTGACTCCAGCGAGAGTCGCATCCCGGGAGACACCCCGGCCTTACGGGGAGGGACTCTCTTGCTGCCGAGGCCTCCGCTGGCACGCTCTGGGCCCCCAGCGGGGGCGATGGATACTGACGTGCACTTGCGGTCGGCGGTGGGTGTGACAGCGCAAATGCCAGAGCCCAATCCTGTGGTCCCTATCCCGCTAGCACCTACCCCCGCGCTCCCTCGCCCTCCACGAAGGGTTGAGTTAAGGCCTGCGCCGCCTCCGCGGATATCGGCCGCACAGGGGTGTCTGCACGGAGAGGAAGGCTAAGCCCTGGGCCAGCGCGGGCTGAAGACATCCGTTCGCCACTGGCGAGGATGGTGGATGAGTGGCCGGCGCTACCGCCGCCTCTTTCACCCTCGCGTGCTGCGGGATTGCAGGCTCGCGGGCCACACAACACGGCTGCTGGGATAGAAGAGGTGGACTATTCCCTCCCAAGCAGAGAGGAAATGGTGGCCTGTATCTCGCGGGCGGTGGCGGTTGAGGTCGGCAAGCACTTTGCCGGCCTCGAGGAGATACTCCGCTCTTTGATTGGTTCCGGAGATTGCGTCCCGGCGCCAACAACCGCGGCCGCCCCGCGGGGCCAGGCCGCCCGGCCGACCTCTACCCCCACGCCATCCGCGAGGTTGGCCCGGCGTAGAGGCCGGGACCAGAATAACAAGGGTACGGGTGCCCAGAATCCTGCCCCGAAATCCCAACCCCGTCCCCTTCCTGCTCCCCCGTCAAGCATGGACGAGGGCTGGACGGAAGTGGTGAAGCGGGGCAAGAAAGCAAAGCAGCAGACAGCGGCTCTGGCAGCTCCCAGAGGGGGTCGAGCGCCAACTGCGGCAGCCCGAAGCACAGAGCTGGCGGCCGTGGTTGCTCCTCGTGAGAGTCGAGCACTGGCAACCAGGAAGCAGAACGGCAAAAAGAAGAAGCCGCGCGCAACGCGGTCGGCTGCCGTCGTAGTGACGTTGCTACCGGCCGCCGCCGAAAAGGGCCTCACCTATAATGAGGTGATGGCCCGAGCGCGCGCGGCTGTAAGTTTGGACGAAATCGGGGCGGAGGAGGGCCTCCGCTTCCGGCATACAGCCAATGGAGCGAAGCTGCTGGAGTGTCCCGGTGCCGATAGTTCTGGCATCGCAGACAAACTAGTGGCGACGCTCCGCGTGGCACTGCCGGAGGATGAGGTGCGCGTGCACAGGCCGGTGAGGATGGCCGAGATTAGAATCACCGGCCTGGACGACTGTGCTACCAAGGAGGAGGTGGCTGCCGCAATAGCCACCCAAGGTGGATGTGCCCTGGAGAGCGTGACCGTAGGCGAACTTCGCTCAGGGTACTCTGGAGCCAGGTCAGCGTGGGCGCGCTGCCCTGTGGAGGCAGCCACTTCCTTGGCCACTCCTCCGCCAGGAAGATCGATGGGGGATCCGGGGAGACTGCGCGTGGGCTGGATAGCGGCCCACGTGCGTCTCCAAGAACCACGTGCCTGGCGATGTCTCCGATGCTTTAGCACCGGGCACGGCCTCGCTAGGTGCACTAGCTCGGTTGACCGCAGCGGTCTGTGTTTCCGCTGCGGCCAACCGGGCCATAAAGCGGCGTCCTGCACAGCCGCCCCGCACTGCGCTCTGTGCGCTGCGGCCGGGCGCAGGGCAAACCACCGGGCGGGAGGCAAGGCGTGCTTCCCGTCCGGTGATAATACCGAACGCAACCGGCGCCGAAAATCAAGGCGCCGACAAAAGAGAAGGTTGGCCAGAGGAGCACTGGCCAACGCTGTAATCCCCGATGCGGCGCTGGTGCCGGTGGGCGGGGGCAGCGGTGAAGGGGAGGGGGCGATGGATGTGGTCCAACAGTAATGGACCACACCTATCGCTTCCTGCAAGGAAACCTGAACCACTCCGCCAGAGCTCAGGACATGCTGTCTCAGAGCATGGCGGAGTGGTCCATAGATGTGGCTGTGGTCGCCGAGCCGTACTTCGTTCCCCCAGCAAATGATTGCTGGTTTGGGGACGACGGCGGCCTGGCGGCCATAGTCATAAGAAGAGACGCGGCGATCCCCCCCCTGGCGATGGTGACCAGGGGTCAAGGGTTCGTCGCGGTGCAACTGGAAGGGACCGTCGTGATCGGGGCGTACTTCTCTCCGAACAGGCCTACCGTCGAGTTCGGGCATTTCCTGGGCGGGATCGGGGCGATTGCTCGCCGCCTCGCTCCTCGTCCAGTGATTCTCGCGGGGGACCTCAATGCGAAGTCTGTCGCATGGGGCTCCCCCCGCTCGGACGCTCGTGGTAGGCTACTGGAGAGGTGGGCGCACGCGACCGGCCTCTGTTTGTTAAATAGAGGTTCGGTTGCGACGTGCGTGCGGTGGCAGGGCGAGTCTATTGTGGACGTTACGTTCGCAAGCCCGGCCATCGCACGCCGTATCCGCGACTGGAGAGTTTTGGAGGGGGCGGAGACGCTGTCAGATCACCGATATATTCGGTTTGATCTCTCCGCCCGTTCCGCAGTCGCGGACGTCCACGGGGACTACCCCCGTGGTGCGTCCCGGTCATTCCCCAAGTGGGCAATGAAGCGCCTGAATAAGGAGCTCCTGATGGAAGCCTCTACGGTGATGGCGTGGACGCCCATGCGTCCACACCCGGTCGAGGTCGAGGGAGAGGCAGGATGGTTCCGGGACACGATGCGTCGCATCTGTGATGCGTCGATGCCCCGGATCGGCCCTCGACTTCCTAATCGCCAGGCGTACTGGTGGTCGCCCGAAATTGCGCAACTCCGCGTGGAGTGCGTTCGGGCGAGGCGCGAGTGCGCCAGGCATCGCCGCCGCCGCCTGCCGCGGCGCAACGATCCGGTTGCATTTGCGGCGGCAGAGGCCCGGCTGCACGGCGCATTTCGCGTCGCGCAGAGGGCATTGCAGCTGGCCATCAGAAGAGCCAAGAACCAACACATGGAGGGTCTCTTGGAGACGCTGGATGAGGATCCGTGGGGGCGGCCCTATCATATAGTGCGCAATAAAATGCGCTCATGGGCCCCCCCGATCACGGAGCGTCTCCAGCCTCAGCAGCTGCGGGACATCGTCTCGGCGCTGTTCCCGCAGGAGCGGGAGGGATTTGTCGCTCCCGCTATGGACGCGCCGCCGGAATACGACGGCGAAGTCCCTGCTGAGGTGCCCCGTATAACGGGGGCGGAGCTCCGTGTGGCCGTGCGCAAAATGTGTGCGAAGGACACTGCACCCGGCCCGGACGGCGTCCATGGCCGGGTTTGGGCCTTGGCTCTTGGTGCCCTAGGGGACCGACTCTTGAGGCTTTACAACTCCTGCCTCGAGTCGGGACGGTTTCCTTCATCGTGGAGGACGGGCAGACTCGTGCTGTTGAGAAAGGAAGGGCGCCCGGCGGATACTGCCGCCGGGTACCGTCCCATCGTGTTGCTGGATGAGGTGGGCAAGCTGCTGGAACGCATTCTGGCGGCCCGCATCATCCAGCATCTGGTCGGGGTGGGACCCGATCTGTCGGCGGAGCAGTATGGCTTCCGAGAGGGCCGCTCAACGGTAGACGCGATCCTTCGCGTGCGGGCCCTCTCGGAGGAGGCCGTCTCCAGGGGTGGGGTGGCTTTGGCGGTGTCGCTCGACATCGCCAATGCGTTTAACACCCTGCCCTGGTCCGTGATCCCCTATCACTGGGGCACTGGAAAGACACGGAGTGCCTCCCTACCTTCGCCGG
Source organism: Bombyx mandarina (assembly GCF_030267445.1). NCBI lineage: Eukaryota > Metazoa > Arthropoda > Insecta > Lepidoptera > Bombycidae > Bombyx > Bombyx mandarina. The sequence continues at coordinate 15,084,830 of NC_143216.1, read as the reverse complement.
CTGGTGGGTTCCTACTTGGAGGACAGATCGGTTACGTGCACCGGACACGGTGGGATCCTGCACCGGTTCCCGGTCGTGCGCGGTGTTCCACAGGGGTCGGTGCTCGGCCCCCTTTTGTGGAATATCGGGTATGACTGGGTGCTGAGAGGTGCCCTCCTCCCGGGCCTGAGCGTAATCTGTTACGCAGACGACACGTTGGTCGTGGCCCGGGGGGGTAGTTTTGCCGAGTCTGCCCGTCTTGCTACCGCTGGGGTGGCGCATGTCGTCGGCAAAATCAGGAGATTGGGCCTCGACGTGGCGCTCAGTAAATCCGAGGCCATGTGGTTCCACAGGCCCCGGAGAGTGCCACCTGTCGATGCCCATATCGTGGTTGGAGGCGTCCGTATCGGGGTCGGGGTGCAGTTGAAGTACCTCGGCCTCATTCTGGACAGTCGTTGGACCTTTCGTGCTCACTTTCAGAGCCTGGTCCCTCGTTTGTTGGGGGTGGCCGGCGCGTTAAGCCGGCTTCTGCCCAACGTCGGGGGGCCTGACCAGGTGACGCGCCGTCTGTATACGGGGGTGGTGCGATCAATGGCCCTATACGGGGCACCTGTGTGGGGCCAGTCCCTGACCGCGGGGGTGGCGAAGCTGCTGCAACGGCCGCAACGCACCATCGCGGTCAGGGTCATCCGTGGTTATCGCACCATCTCCTTTGAGGCGGCGTGTGTACTGGCTGGGACGCCGCCTTGGGTTCTGGAAGCGGAGGCGCTCGCCGCTGACTATCAGTGGCGGGCTGACCTTCGTGCCCGGGACGTGGCGCGTCCCAGCCCCAGTGTGGTCAGAGCGCGGAGGGCCCAATCTCGGCGGTCCGTGCTGGAGTCATGGTCCAGACGGCTGGCTGATCCTTCGGCTGGTCGTAGGACCGTCGAGGCGATTCGCCCGGTCCTTGTGGATTGGGTGAATCGTGACAGAGGACGCCTCACTTTCCGGCTCACGCAGGTGCTCACTGGGCATGGTTGCTTCGGTGAGTTCCTGCACCGGATCACAGCCGAGCCGACGGCAGAGTGCCACCATTGTGGTTGCGACTTGGACACGGCAGAGCATACGCTCGTCGCCTGCCCCGCATGGGAGGGGCGGCGCCGTGTCCTCGTCGCAAAAATAGGAAACGACTTGTCGTTGCCGAGTGTTGTGGCATCGATGCTCGGCGACGACGAGTCGTGGAAGGCGATGCTCGACTTCTGCGAGTGCACCATCTCGCAGAAGGAGGCGGCGGGGCGCGTGAGAGACGCGCAAGCCCGCCGCCGTCGGGCGGGGGCCAGGGAGGCGGATCTCGCCCAAGCCCTGGCCCTCTAAGGGTTTCGGGTCCCCTTCACATGTCGGTCTGGGGACCGGCGAAGGGGGCCTAAGAAGACGACGTGCAAGCTCCTCTGCACGCGTTTTACGCAAGAGCATCCGGGTGATGGAAGGCCGGCTATCCTCGACCCACGCTGGTTCTGACCCAGCGGGGTATTCCGTAGGATAACCCATTCTAACCTGCGTCATCTAGGCGGGCTCCGGATAGCCTGCCGACCGAGAGGGCTGGTGGTCGTGGCGCCGACGACCGCCAGTCCGGCGTCCCGAGGGGGAGGGTGATGGGAGAGATGTGCTCCGCACTAAACGCTTCACTTTCCCCCCTTTGCCTTTTCATGGGTTCTGTCTCATGCGAGGTTCGGACGCGGGTTGTTGAGCGACAGGAGGTTTTAGTCAGTTCGACTCCGACATGCCCCGCCCTTCATCCCCAGGGGAGGGCGGAAGTCCGGCGATTTCCTCCTGACCAAAAAAAAAAACACAGTAAATATACTTATGTAAATATGTACCTATGTAGAGCAATATTTCGGTAGGAGCAAGGAACAACATTGTAACTCAGTTTTAGCTAAATATGATTTACAATTTTATTCCTTGCATGTGTCGATTTAGAAATAATATTGTTACTTAAAAATATTGTTCTACCAGAACAACCACATTTACCAAAGTTTCCTTTCAAGTCAAGGATCACAGAGCGAATAACAATTTAAAAAGACAAAAACGAAATGTGAACACGAAGATTAAACTACAAAATGAAGTTCAATCTTTGTTCAACTGATATATACTATAACTAATATAATGTATTTGTTTGCAGTGGTATCAAAGCAGTTGAAGCATATTTGGAAGAGAAGACTGTCATAATTTCTCTCCCTAAAAAGCTTTGAGGGTGTCACTAAAAATGTTTTAATCAATTAAATGCTCAATTCACAATAGCCAAATAATAATATCCTAATGCACTGGATAATATTAGAATGACAAATAATTCATTTTTGCGTGGTTCCAATGAAGCTTCCCTTTGGCGCGTGATAGTTTCTGCCTTTTAATATTACAATGTAAAAAGTACCTTATTGTTGTATGCGTATAAAAAAGAGTTTCCATTTTTAGATCATTTAAAATGTTAAAGTGTTCAAAAAATAATAATTAAATAATTTGAAATTGAAGTGTTTTTTTTTGTGCGTTACAAAAATAGCCTTTAAGATTCTACATATTTTATTATATTAATCATAATGAATGACGCCGATTGTAAGTCTAGATCGATAATGGTCTTCTGTCGTACCATGAAAACTGTTTATTGTTCATGCAATGGAAAACTCTAGAGAAGGGTCCTTAATTGTCCTGTCTGTATTTAATGTAAATGTCACTGTGATTGACTTAAATGTCTCAAAATGAGCGCTGACTTTACTGTTAAAGTATCTATGGAATCCGGTAACCTCTAAATTAGTGGCGGTTTCAATCTGGCCCTAGCACTGCTGATGTCCACGAGCTGAGATGAGCATTCACCATAAGGTGAAATTTTCTGCCAATTTTAGGGAAAACAAAAGCGGCCATAAGTTTGATATTTCATTGTTATAAGCAACGATGTTACCATAATTTTTTATCAATCAATCAATTATTATTTTCTTTCGACAGACATAAAAAAACGCATGAATAAGTTCAACGCCCCGAAATGCTTACTCTTCCAGAGGAATTAAATATTAAGCAGTGCGTGAAGTGACTAGCAAATTATGGTCTATGAGAAAATGATTGCCATATTATTTATTGTATTAGAAATAAACTAACTATAAATATATTTAACTAGCTTTTGCCCGCGACTTCGTCCGCGTGGAATAGTTACTTTGGCATAACAAAGTCTGGCACAACGGTCTGATTTTCAAACTATTCAACATGGGCGTGCCGGATAGTCTCGTGCTCATCATACGGGACTTCTTGTCGAACCGCTCTTTTCGATATCGAGTAGAGGGAACCCGCTCCTCCCCGCAACCACTCACGGCTGGAGTGCCACAAGGCTCCGTTCTCTCTCCGCTCCTATTTAGTTTATTTATTAATGATATTCCCCGGTCGCCACCGACTCAGCTAGCCTTATTCGCTGACGACACAACCGTTTACTACTCAAGTAGAAACAAGTCCCTAATCGCGAGTAAACTCCAGAGCGCAGCGTTAGCTCTCGGACAGTGGTTCCGAAAATGGCGCATAGACATCAAACCGGCGAAAAGCACAGCAGTGTTATTTCAAAGGGGAAACTCACCGCTTATTTCCTCCCGAATTAGGAGGAGAAATATCACTCCCCCGATCACCCTCTTCGGCCAACCTATACCCTGGGTCAGGAAGGTTAAGTACCTGGGAGTCACCCTGGATGCATTCATGACATTTCGCCCACACATAAAAACAGTCCGCGACCGTGCCGCATTCATTCTTGGCAGACTCTATCCCATGATCTGTAAGCGAAGTAAAATGCCCCTTCGGAACAAGGTGACACTTTACAAAACTTGCATAAGGCCCGTCATTACTTACGCGAGTGTGGTGTTCGCTCACGCGGCCCGCACACACATAGACACCCTCCAATCCCTACAATCCCGCTTTTGCAGGTTAGCCGTCGGGGCTCCGTGGTTCGTGAGGAACGTTGACCTACACGACGACCTGGGCCTTGAATCAAGCCAGAAATACATGAAGTCAGCGTCGGAACGGTACTTCGATAAGGCTATGCGTCATGATAATCGCCTTATCGTTGCCGCCGCTGACTACTCACCGAATCCTGATCATGCAGGAGCCAGTCACCGTCGACGCCCTAGACACGTCCTTTCGGATCCATCAGATCCAATAACCTTTGCATTAGATGCCTTCAGCTCTAATACTAGGAGCAGGCTTAGGGACCCCAGTAACCGTACTCGTCGAACTCGACAAAGAGGTCGACGTGCAACCTAACCCATGCATCAGCCCGTTGAGTTTCTCGCCGGATCTTCTCAGCGGGTCGCGATTCCGATCCGGTAGTAGATTCATTCGCGAAGCAATTGCTCTTGAGTTGTTAGGTCTATAATTATAAAATTTCGTTCTTACGAGAAATAGGAAACTGCGACATTCACGTTATGAACTTAATACGTTCACTAAGAATAGCACAGAATTTTATCAAGCGTTAAGATCGTTTTTTATATAAAAAATGAAGATCAGTCTTCTCGACCTATTACAGATCAAGACGATGCCAATTTTTATAAAGTGAAGCAAGATGAAGCTAACACTGATGAAAAACGGATTACCATGATAAGAATCTGTGTAAAATGTTTTGACCAGAAGGCATTGCAGCTCTATTAGCGATTGTAAAACTTGGATTCATTTTGAACGAGGTAAGGTAATGTTATGTGTTTGGTGGGACCGGAAAGGCATCGTATATTGAGCCTGGGTCGCCGGGCAAAACCATTCATGATGAGATTCAAGCAAGAAACAGAGAATAATTGGCCGGAATTTATCAATAGACAGGACGTGGTTTTTCATTATGATAATATGATAATAAATGAATATTTTTAAACTTGACGCTAAGAGCAAGGGTAAGCAAGAAGATGAATGCCATACTTAAGAAGAAGGTCTAACAATGACAAAACAGAACAAAAACAAATGCGAGGAATTTCTGTTATAGTTAAAAGCGAAAGTTGTTGAATATGTTACAAAGTGAAACTAGAGCTTAAAGTTGTCGTGACTTAAAGGAAAATATGCTTGGTGTGCTTATGTTTCGAGAAAAGAGGCCACCGTTTCCGAAATTGTAATGATAAGTTATCGTTTATTTTTAACCTGAATGACGACACACGATGTATGTATTTTTTTATGTTTACACCTCAATTTAGAGAGAGAGATATAAAACACTCCGGTATTCTCTTTCAACAAAAACTAGAAAGAAGACTAACAAATTCACGGAAGCAACTCAAAGTGGTCCAAGTAAAATCAGAATTCAAAACATGAATAATAAGTAAATCCGTGAATATTTTTTCTGTTTAGTTAATAAGGCTTTGATAAAAGGTTCGTCATTGTGTATAATGAAACCTTATTTCGTGCGATATACGAAACTTTTAGCCGCATCTTAAACGTATTTTAAGAACCGACACTAAGATACAACTAAGTATCACGATTTAAAAATTTTAATTAGCGAAGGACCCTTTCCTTCACTGTATGGTCATCGTTGGGTTATAAAGCGAACTAATATTTAAGATAATATATGTATTTTAAAAACCAACTAAAAAACATGCTTAAATATCACCCTGAATTAACGCTTATCTTTGATTTTGATCCTGTTGATACTGGTCAAGATTTCGAACCTAGTTATAAAATTATAGCATTGACACCGGCTCTTAATGCGTGTCCAAATTTTCAATTAAGCCAAGCGTTTTGAAGTTATTGATAATGATTTTCGGTGAAAAAGAAATTCCGTTAAAAACATACAAACTTAGTTTGCCAATACAAAACACAAAAAATAATAAAAAATAAACAAACATACACACTAATAAAAAGGGTGTTAAAAAAGAAGAGCTTGGTTTGTGACCAGAATTACTTTTTTAATTACGATTTGTTGTGTAGCATTCTGACGAAGACCTAATTTTTTCATGATGTATTCATATTTACAGTTAACCTACAAAATAGTTTTACTTCAGGGTATTCGAATTAGATTTGGTCGTCATAAGTCTATTAAATTTGAATGAGATATTCTATTTTATATTAAATAATATGAATGATTAAAAGGAATAGGATTTAAGTGACAAGCAGCGGGATAAGGACGACGAGCATGCGCTGGACTGAACGTCGTTGGCCGCCGCCATACTCCACGTATCCCGCCGACAAGGGCTGACGCGCCACAGCGCTGCCCCGCTCTATAAACACGAAAGGACTTTCACCGTACTTTAAGCATTGTTTGTAAACAAAAAAATCCATGTACTAGATTGCAAGAATTACTGAAATTACGTCGTGAGTGTTCATAATTCAAAACTTAATGGTTGACTTTGAAGATAAATTCTCCGTCTAGAAAAAAGAATTAACATTGAAACATACAATTAATCATCTTGAAAAACTGAGGTAAACTAATACTTAAATATTAATTTCTTCCTTATTAGTTTTTTTTATATATCTGGATGGAATTAAAAGAATTATGAAATGAAATTATGGAAACGCTTACAAATTTACCTACTAATATTTGATTGACTTCTGATAAGTTAATTCTCAAATGCGCGTTTGTTTTAGACTTTTCAATATTTGTAGCCAATGAACTATGGTCTCCGGTAACCACCGGTTGGCTGATGGCATGAGCTTCTTTAGCCCATTTAAGGAATAAAAAGTTAAGCGACTACTATCGCAGTAATATTTTGTACAATTAAATTATCGTTTTATTTAAATCTACGAAAATTGGCCCTAGTGAGCATAGCACTCACAAAACGTAACAACCAAGGGTCTGTTTAAGCTCAATTTACAGATTACACAAATTAGTGACGTCTTAAAAATACGGCTAGAATAACAAATCAGATAATTAGTTTCAATGTAATGTAGTCAACATTGCACTGACAAAAAAAATGACGTTCTGTCTCTCATTTTCAGTGGTCAAAGATTTTTAATTAAATTGAAAGCCTATTATTTTGCACGGCAATTACTGATAATATTTACAATCAGGTCAGAACAAATATTTCGGCAGTCAATTGGACATTAAGTAAATACATACCTAATTGGATTACTGGTAGATTTAATGTTTCATAAATTATCTGGCGGATATAAATCAAAGATATTTATTTTCCATTTCATGAAATCATTGCAAGCGTATGATAAAACACGAAATTCCAATAAAATGATTTGTAGGTAAAGGCTACATAAGCTTTCGGGTGATAGTAGGGTCTGTTGTAAGCCTGTTAGTTAAACCTGTTAGTTACTTAAACTGCCTATCGACGCCACGGAGACTGTTGTCCCGGGACGACTCTTGTGCGGACCGGACCGTAGAGAATAACAGTGGTGTTCCTCACGTTGATCGCAATCTTTCACGCGCGCGTATTCCCCTCGAACGTGGGAATATTATTGGCGTAGAGTGCGTAAAGGACCGGTGAGATGACACACAAATGCAGGACTCATGTCGTGACTGGGCGCACAGACGATTTGGAGTCCTTGACCGCGACAAAGAAGGTTCTGCCCTCCAGGGACCATGTTGAAGGTCCGTATCTCACATCAACTTTTAGATCGAGCTCGTCCACCCGTCTAAGCAATAAATAAAAAAGATCTAAATCCCTATCTTACGTTAGTAATAATATTCGTATATTTGAATTTGATTTGGTTACTAGTTTTTGCATATAAATAAATAGAATGAACTGATTCTATTTATTTATATGATAATATGAGGTCCTTTTAATAGGTAACATTTGACAATTCATCAAAATTCAACAACGTAACCTTGTAACGGCGGGCATAAAATAATATATATTTTTTCGTTTTGTTAGAACTGCACACTTTTTTCAACTACGATTACATACTTATTGTAATAATGACCGATACGAGTAATTTTACGATTTGCTTTCACTAATAAAACATTCTAAACATAATATAGAAATTTTAACTTCCAATAAAATTTGTATTATATTTTCTAAGACGTCCGAAGTCCATTATGAGAGTACGTCGTCTGATTTTCCACTGCAGGTAGCTAAATTTTACTACTTCCGTTTCCTAACTCCTGCCCACGGCGCCCCTATAACGTTTGGAACCGAATCAACAAGCAAAGACAAGCCGCCATATTTGTGATTGTGTTGTTAAAAGACCCATCTAGATATTAGTGGTTTTTTTTTACAGGAGAAAATCGCCGGTATGTGGGAGTTGAACCTCACTAAAAACTCCTGCCGCTCACAGCCGGCGCCCTACCCCGGACCGGGTGGGAACCCAGTCGGAGCTATTGAGACGGCGGGACAGGGTTTACGCAGAGCATATTACATCCATCCCGCCGTCCCCCAGGCGCCGGACCGGTGGCCGCCAGCGACACGACCGCCGGTTCCCTCGGTCGACGGGCCAAGAGCCCGCATTGATGGCGCCGCGCTACACCTTCCCCCGGAGCGGTCGGGGGAACGCGGCTTACCACGCCGCCCCACGCCTAGGCTCCTTCCCGCACAAAACGGGTGGAGCCCGAAGCTCTTAGAGGGCCGGGTTACGGACGAGACCCCGGTCCCGACCCCCTGCTCGGCGGCGGCGGAGATATTAGTGGTAGGCCTAGTTCGGAGATTAGGAAGTAAAAGAATTTTTTTTTTAGGATTTATTGAAAACCATGTTTCTACTAATTGTGGTCAAACACAGTTTTTGAAGAATGTACAACATCATCCTGGTTGAGAAGCCATATTCCTTCCACTTCCATGCCGCACTCATTACTATCAGAATCACTCTCAGTTTCACTGTCACTTGTCACATTTATTATAAAAGGTTCATCCTGTTTTAAATACTCTCCTTCTAGCCTATGAACATGTTTACAATGCTGTTTCCATTAATGAACTGAAATAGCTTCAAATGCTTCTATTACCAGGTGAGAGATCTCATCATTTTTGTGATCAATATTTACGCTGGCCACGTTTCTTTTCATTGTGCTTCATATTAATTCACTTGGATTAAGGTCATAGTGATAGGCGGGTAAATACAAGCACCTGTGACCATTTTCTGCCAAAATCCTTTCAATCTCGTATATGGGCTCAGATGGGTTCCTTTTAATTATTTCTAACAGCTGGGGTTTAGTTAAATCTTCTCCATACTCGATTTTATTTTGCCAAAGCCATAACTGCATATCTTTTTTTAAAACGTTTGAGTTTGGGATTTTTTTTATTATTTATTTAAACTTCTAGAAATATTAAAGACAGAAATAAATTACACGACACCGAGAAACTCTTCGAGTGCTACTTTACAAGCTAGGATTCCAATTTAAAAAAATTCTAATCTAACAACTGATTTATAAATATGTTGGCACACGTCAGGGATGGCTGAGCGGTAGGTTCCGTCATCAATCGTATTCGATTGAACTCAGTTTAGTCAATAAAACTTTTCAATAATAATTATTGAAACTCAACACACACAACTTTCACAATGACAGGGTAAACCGACAGTTTCGTTCCACATACCGACAGACCGACTGACTGACTGACTGTCAGAGACTCACTGACTGAGACGGACGGAATGACTGTCTGACACGGAATGCCACGACTCTCCACGTACCGCCATTTTATACTGTGGCGTTACGGAGTCTACCCTTCATTTTGTGATATTTATCAAAACAACATTTCATCATTTAAAATAATAATCAAAACCACCGTTTTAATATTACTAAAAGTCGTTATCCACGACAACTAAAAGTCGTTATCCACGACAAATATATTATTGATATCCTACTTTTGGATTTGACGGAATTTGAGAAAATTTTACCTTTCATAAAACTGCTCTAAAATAACAAATCGGCTTTTAGGTTGTTACACCCCTCTTTTACAAGAATGTTTTATCTTATTATGTAAAAAAATGTTCAATCCTCATAAATGTCTCCATCCCTATTATCAATTTGGGTAATTTATACAGTATAAACTGACAACACTAACCTGTTGCAGCCGAAATCCGTTTGTATATTTGATTAAACGGAATGATAGGAGCATGCAGCCGAGCTTCTTCTTCAAAAAATGATTTCACCTTTAGAATAATACTCCGGGCATCACTTTTTATAGCTTTCGGCATATTTAACGCTTAAAATTCAGAAGTATCGCAATAAAACACAATAATAAGTCTATTCGTAGCACGGAACACTCGAAAGTAGTTTTTTTCCCCCTATCTATGCTGATAGCCTTGAGAGGCTATTTCAGCTTCACCCTAACGTTTGTAGGTGAGCTCACGGGGCTCAAACTGGAGAGTTGCTAACATTGACCCTAGCAAGAGCAGTGCTTCGCAGAATCTACCACCGGATCGGAAACGCGACCCACTGAGAAGATCCGGCGAGAAACTCAGTGGGCTGTGTCTATGGGTTAGTTCGCTCGTCGAGCCCTTCGTCGCAAGCGACGGGTTCGACGAGGACGGTGACCGGTGCTTGTGGTGCCTAAAAGCACCGTTAATGGACCAGGAGGATCCGTAATGACGTGCTTTGGGCGACGTCGACGGTTTACCATTCGGTCTACTGGGTCGGGTATGTAGTTTCCAGCGGCTACGATGAGAGGGTTCTCATGTCGTGCCGCCTTCTCATAATGGCGCAACGAAAGTAGTAGACACTGACAGTCGAATGACATTTCAACATGGCGACCGTAGTTCCTATTTTTGCCACTTCACAGATAAATTGGTGGCACCGTAACTGAGAATTTTGCTGTAAAGTTTTCTGTTCGCAAACGGATACGATTAAATGCTTAAACCAATTAATTTTTCAGTATTGCACTATGTGAAATATGTTCTTTTTAGATTAAACTTTCTGCAGATATTTCTCAGTTAAATGTTTCGCAGTTAAAAGTTCTTAATCCTGTTTGCTGATTGAATATTATGAAATCAGTTAAATTTGTATTTTGTGAACGATTTCCGTGACAGAAATAATATCGAGGGGTGAAAAGCTATTTGATTTAAGTGACATTTCGCTTAATACGCGACATTTGTCTTTGTAATTAAAATACCGTTTTATTTGGTATTATTATCAACAATTGGATGTTTTTAATTGAACTTCAATTAAGTTTAACAAATTCAAATAGTTGAAAAAGCTTTTTTGTTACGATATCTTTTCCAAATTTTAAAACTAAAATGGCTCTAATGTAAAATTCCAAAAATGTCGCTTAAACCAAATGTCCTTTTACCCCTCGATATCATTTACAATTCAAGTAAACAAATCCGATGTAAATAAATCGGAATGGTTGAGCCTTTATATTAATTACCTCCTTGGAAAATAAATCAATTGACAAACGGCTTGTGTTATATTATACAATTTTCGAGTTGATCTTAAGTTGATTAAAGGTTTCTATTTGCTATTTTGAGACACAATATCCTTAGCTATTCATCAATATCAATCGTTTTGGGTGTAAATTGCTCAAGCCGATTGATTTTAATTTGCCCATAATCATCACACTGAAATTATACTCAATAATAAATTAATATTTTACCAACTAAACATATAATACTTATTAGCTCTTAATATGTCCATTACAACACACAAATCACCCAAATTGACACGTTACTTCGGATCCTCCCGATCCACTAACGGTGCTTTTAAGTACCTCAAGCACCGGTCATCGTTCTCGACGAATCCATCGCTGGCGATGAAGAGCTGGACGAGTAAATTATCCTACAGACACAGCCCACTGAGTTTCTCGCCGGATCTTATCAGTGGGTCGCATTTCCGATCCGGCCACCGTGAGCTCACCTACTAATTAAGGTTACGCTGAAATAGCTTCTCAAGCCTTCGATAGGAAAACAGAAAAACCCTAAATTAATGGGTTATCACTACATAGTATAAAATAAAGTAGCTTCCTCTGTCCCTATATCTGTCTATCCCTACGTATGCTTAAATCTTTAAAACTGCGCGACAGATTTTGATGCGATTTTTTTTTAATAGATAGAGTGATTGAAGAGGAAGGTTTATATGTATAATAACATCCATTAAATAGTGGAGAATTCAATAATAAATACAGTTTCCGAAGCGAAGCGACGGCGGGTCGCTAGTTAGAGTATAAGGTAAATTGAAATGTGAAAATGTAACTTCTATTTATATGTATATATTCCACATCATATATACATATTTGTACATCTACATAATATAATTTTTGGGATACGATGAAATAATTTTGGGTTGTGATAGTTTGAGTCCGAATCCGACTTTAGACCAATCACCAATATATAAGTATAATAATAATAAAAGAACATGATATATTATTATTACGTATCCCATACAGAATGGTTGTAGTACCCTATAACCTGATAATAAGGTGTTGAACCCACTACAAAGCTCCACGCATTTTTAGACCAGTGTAACTGATCTCTGTACCATAACAGAGTTAAGAACCGGTCGGCTGGGCAAATATAGTCAGATCACGCAATATATTATCATCGCTTCACCGCGGAACGCCGGATTGGCAGTTGTCGGCTCTATTATGACTTATGAAAACGCTAAGAGCAACACGTAGGTTTCACAAACCTTGCACCTGTTTCCAAATCGATTTCGAGGATTTACGAGATGAATAAAACCTCTTGCGTCCGGCTTGGCGTCGATGGAAAGAGCTTTCTGTCGTGAGATGGTGGGCTCGCGGAAGTTGATGTGCATTGTAGCAACGTCAGATCGTAACTAACGGTCAGGAGCGGCAGATCAGAGCCTGTTTCTGTTTTCTCACGTGGTGTTCAGGTCGTAGGTATGGCACTCCGTTGTTAGGTGCCTCCCGATACGATGCAGGTAAGGCAATCATATCATAAGAGCTACCTGCATCAGCCGGAAGGTGAGGCGTCTTTGGTTACGATTTCAATTAGATCAGCCTTAAGATAGGCAATTTCCCGCTGCTCGAAATAAAGTGAGGTGTAATTAATTTAACTGATTAAGGAATCTATTTATTTCAAAGCTGTCAGTAATTCTGTTATAATTGCCTGGTTTGAAATCTCTACTTTAAATAGTAATTTAAACCTCAAAGCATTTCAGTATTTACATAAAATAGATTGTCAATAGTAAATGTGCTTTTACGAATTTCCAGCTTTGCCTATGGTTTATATTCGATAGATTCGTTCTAGGTATTGGATAGCTCTGTAGAATTAAGAAAAATTAATTCCGTATTTATTTTCAGAAACATTGTGTTCGATTTCTCAAAAAACGAATTTTATTCTTTGTTAGTGTAAAAAAACGATAAAATAATAAAAAATAACAATAAAATAAGTTTCCTAAAAAGATCTCTTATGAAGCACTACGTCTCGGAACCGTAAGTCATCACTGGTAACACACATTGGTTGTACACCTTTGTCTTCAGGCACAGAGGGATTTTGGACGAAAACACATTTCTTAAGTTACCGAACGCTGCCAAGCCGAGTTTGATCCGTCTACTGACCTCTCTCTCGAAGTTGGACTTACCTAATCGGACTATCTGTCCCAGGTATAAATATTCGTCAACAACTTTAAGTGTAGAGTTCCCAACAGTAACTGCGGTATACTTAATATGGACATTGAACATGATTTTCATTTTATCCATATTAATTTTAAGGCCCATTCGTTGAGAAACTCTATTGAGGTCATCAAGCATCTGTCCCAAATCTTCCAGCGACTCAGCCATGACTACTATATCGTCAGCAAATCGAAGGTGTGTGATGTATTCGCCGTTTATATTTATGTCAAATCCTTGCCATTTCAGAAGCTTGAAGGAATCCTCTAAGGCAGCGGTAAATAGTTTCGGAGATATGACATCTCCCTGTCGAACTCCTCTTTTTAACGAGATTTCCTTCGTGCAATGCTCCTGTACTCGGACTGACATGGTGGCATTATAATAAATACAACTACTTCAACACCTCGACATACCGATAGTCAATATGGCATTGCTGGAGAGATCTAATGACCGCCCGAGTTTCGACAGAACCAAAGGCCTTTTCAACAACAAACGCCACACATAGGGGCCGATTATACTCTTCGGTCTTTTATATAATCTACCGCAGCGTATGTATGTGGTCTATGGTGCTAAAGCCTTTTCGAAAACCGGCTTGTTCGATAGGCTGAAAATCATCAAGACTGCGTTCGAGACGGTTCGTGATGACTCTCGAGAACAGCTTATAGACTTGGCTCAGCAGTGTTATGGGCCTGTAGTTCTTCAGTAAGGAATTGTCGCCTTTTTTGAAAAACAAAACTACAACACCCCTGTTCCATGCCTTTGACGTTTTCCCTTTGAGCAAGGAGGAATTAAACAGCTTCTGAAGGACTTTCAGTACCGGCGTCCCGCCCGCTTTCAAAAGCTCTGTGGTGATTCCATCCTCGCCCGGCGCCTTGTTGTTCTTGAGCTGTTTGAGGGCCATTCTTATTTCGTACAGGCTGATGTCCGTGATATCCTCGGTATAGTGTCGGGTTAACTTGGCTCTAGGGTCTGTGACCAAGTCTGCAGGCTCATTAGATATCGAGGTGTATAACTACCCAAAGAATAATTCTATCTCCCGTAGCACTTTGGCCTTATATACCGAAGATGGACGTGTAACGTGTAACGTCCATCTTTACTTTACAGCTTTGTCAAGAGGCTCTGCTCAATAGACACGTCATTTGCAAATACTCGGGAGAAATAATAAATAAAGAAATAATTATGGGAAACTAGTCTCAGCTTAATTTCTCAAATACTAAAGGATTTCTTAGAACAAAATCATCTTATGGCTAACATTAATGAAAGCCACCTATAATTGTCCGATCTGGAATTTCAAATTATAATCAAACTTATCTAAAGCCTCTCAGGATATGTTGAAATACAAATTGACATAATATCAAAAAACGTTAGTTAGCTTGTCAGATAGGTCGATACCATAGACCTTTAAAGTTTCATACTTCAGTGGTCGATACGAGCTTATCCACTTTCAAAGTTGATTGAGCAATGTTGTGACTTAGAAATAAAATTATTTATAAATAGAGATCTGGGAGCCTGCTGGCTTAAAAATAAAAACATCTTACCTAAATGTATCGATTGAAGGATATATTCAGACCGGTCCTCGTCGGGTCTAAAAAGAGAAAACCAAATGAATTTGTCAATGAAGAGACACATGTAATGGGCCTATATAGCTCGGCAAAGAGTTCGACGTGCAACCCAACATCAGCCCGCTGAGTTTCTCGCTGGATCTTCTCAGCGAGTCGTGTTGGCTGAGCCCTTGCTTGCCCACCTATACTGGTGGAACTGAAAAGGTCTCTTGGCCAACAGTAATCTCTCAATTCTAAAAAAAAGAACAATGCTAACTACCCGTGCGAATTAACCGCACTATAGCAGCAAGTTAATATAGAATCGAAAAGGTTATTTTTGTAAAGCATTGAAAGAAAATTACTTTATTGAAAGGCCTCCGGCCTCCCAACAGTAATCCATCCTTCATAAAAAGAAAACTTTTTGGATGAAGTTTCTAATGTGAAGAGTGATATTATTAGTAATTTCAACAAGTAACTTCATTAATTAAGTAAGCCAAACAAAGGGTTGTAAATTGGCCAGTTTTTTGTTTCGAGTTTCATCTCGATTACAGTATATTATAATATTACAGTATACACTTGGTTCTTTATTCAATATATTATGACGCTTGAGCTAACGTTAGGAACTAGAGTTACTTTCATCACACTCTGGTGTTGTTTGTTGAATGTTTAGTAATCGTAATTTTATTAATTTCACTTCTACAAACAATAGCACTGTTCATTTAGTCACTAGGAAGTCGCCGGCTTTTTATCCACACGTTGGCGGTATGTGTTTTACTGAAAGCAACTAAAATAGTGATTCTGAGTGACCCTGTAAGCTTATTAATCGTCCGTTTGACCCGACTGAGAAAAACAATTGATCAGTCTTGATCTAGGAAATCGAAAATGATAATAGCTATTACTTTTTATTACCTTGTCTCGATTTTTTTTGAATATTTAACTTATTCAGGCTTATTTCACCCTTATTGGAAGCTATTCAAAACTATAGTTTTCCAGAATCATTTAAAAGTCAATTACAGTTGTTACAGCTGGAGGTTGCAAAAAAACAAAGTTTATTTAAACAATAGATTTAATTATAATACGTCAGTATCACTGACGCCAACATGATCATTGTCTTCCAGAGTGACAGTAATTAAGACTCACTTTTCCAATGAATTCCACTTGTTACATTCCAAGTGTACAACGATAACAATGGAGAGCTCCGCCTCGTTTGGCTGCTCGAGCCGGAATGCGTTGAGCCTTTTTTTTTTTTTTTTTTTCCTACCTATGCTGATAGCCTTGAGAGGCTATTTCAGCTTCGCCCTAACGTTAGTAGGTGAGCTCGCGGGCTCAACCGGAGAGTTGCTAACACTGACCCTAGCAAGAGCAGTGCTTCGCAGAATCTACCACCGGATCGGAAACGCGACCCACTGAGAAGATCCGGCGAGAAACTCAGTGGGCTGTGTCTATGGGTTAGTTCGCTCGTCGAACCCTTCGTCGCAAGCGACGGGTTCGACGAGGACGGTGACCGGTGCTTGTGGTGCCTAAAAGCACCGTTAATGGATCAGGAGGATCCGTAATGACGTGCTTTGGGCGACGTCGACGGTTTACCATTCGGTCTACTGGGTCGGGTATGTAATTTCCAGCGGCTACGATGAGAGGGTTCTCATGTCGTGCCGCCTTCTCAAAATGGCGCAGCGATGCCGACTGTAGATACTTACTAAGGGAGCCGAGCTCCAGGTCGTCGTGGAGATCCACATTCCTAAGGAACCAAGGCGCTCCGACGGCTATCCTGCAGAATCGTGATTGAATAACCTGAAGGGATTTCAAGTTGGTGCGGGCTGCGTGAGCGAACACTACGCTTGCATACGTCATGACGGGGCGTATACAAGTTTTGTAGAGAGTTACCTTATTACGGAGGGACAGTTTGCTTCGACTACAAAGCATTGGATAGAGTCGTCCTAGAATAAACGCGGCGCGGTCGCGTACCGTTTTTATATGGGGACGGAATGTCATCCCTCTGTCGAGGGTGACGCCTAGATATTTGACCTTCGAGACCCACGGAATGGGCTGGCCAAAGAGAGTGATGGGACTAACGGCGGAGGTGTTTGCGCGCCTACTACGGAGTGGGATGCTCGAAGTGATGTTCGGAGGGCGACCCCTTTTGAAGAGCACCGCTGCGCTTTTCGTGGGGTTGATGTCTATTCGCCACTTCCGGAACCACTGTCCCATGGTGGCTACTGCGATCTGGAGTCGCCGATGAAGCAGCGACATCTTCCTACACGAGTAGTAGATAGCCGTGTCATCGGCGAAGAGCGCTAGATGGGTCTCCGGAGACCGGGGTATATCATTGATATACAAACTAAATAATAACGGGGAGAGCGCGGAGCCTTGCGGGACTCCGGCGGTCAGTTGACGGGGACGAGAACGAGTTCCCTCTACTCGATATCGAAACGAACGGTTCGACAAGAAGTCTCGTATGATGAGCACGAGTCTGTCTGGCACTCCCATGTTGTACAGTTTATAAATTAAACCGTTGTGCCAGAGTTTGTCGAACGCCTTCGCGATGTCGAAGAAGAGGGCGCCGGTCGGGATTTGTTTTCGCCTATTTAGTCCTATCAGAATGTGCTCCGTGAGGCGGTGCACTTGTTGTACGCACGAGTGTTTTGAGCGGAATCCGAACTGTTCGTCTATGAGAATTTTGTTCGCGGTAACAAAATCCCAGAGGCGTTTCCTAAGGAGCCGTTCGTAAATTTTTCCTATCGTCGAGAGGAGACTAATCGGACGGTAACTAGAAGTTTCGTTTGTCGGTTTGCCCGGCTTATGTATACCGATAACGTCCGCTTCTTTCCACACCGCGGGAAAGATGCAGTGCGTCATAGCGGCATTTAAAATTGTAGCCAACATTGCTATCAGTTGGACTGGCAAGAGTTTAAGCGCGCGGTTGTGGATGCCGTCGGAGCCGGGTGCCTTCCTAGGTTGTAGGTTGTGGATCGCGTCTCTAACTTCGTCAGTGGTAATGGGGGGTAACGCGTCCGAGGGCGGCAGGGAAGCTCTGCGCTCGACCTCCCTGTCGACTAACTCGGTGTGTTCGGGGTCCGCGTGTTGAGTGCTGGTGGTGCACTGCTCTTGCAGTGCATCGGCCAGCAGCTCAGCCTTGTCATCGTCATCGAATGCCGGTGGTTGGCCTGAAGGGCGTACGAGGGGAGGCATAGTAGCGGTAGTTTCGGATTTGAGAGTCCTAGCTAGTCGCCAGTATGCTTGGTGGGAGGGCGCGAGTTGTTCTAAATAACTATGCCAATTATCGTTACGCGCGTCGCTTAAGCGGGAGTGGACTTCGCGTTGTAGACGACGCATCCGAATCCGGTTTGAATGCGTGGGAAGACGATCGTAGGCCCGGATTGCCGCGTTCCTAACTCTTAAGAGATTCCTAAGATCGGGGGACAGTCTGATGCGGTGGAAGCTGTCCTCCACATCGACTTCTTTAGAAGATCTAATGATCGCGGAAGATATGTGATCGGTAATGATGTTTATGGATTCGACGGTGTCCTCGGGGGATAGATTCGAATCCGGGCCGTAAGGGAGGATTGGCGGAGCGATGTCGGCTAGGCACGTGCCCAGCTTATTCCAATCCACCATGGTCCTCGTAACAGTGACTGGGTTGTGGGGGCGACCGAGCTGCATAACGACAGGTCGGTGGTCTGAGTCGAGCTCTGACATTGCTTCGATGGAACGCAAGCGCAGAGTTACGTTCCTAAGCAATGCCAGGTCTATAGTGCTCGGACGGAGCGCGATGTTATACGGATAACATGTTGGAGTTGGGGGACCGACTATTTCAAAGGTGAGGTCGTCTATAAACGCGTCGAGACGCCTACCGTTAACGTTAGTACGATGGCAGTTCCACCTAGTGTGGTGGCAATTTAAATCGCCTGCCAGGATGACGGAGTCTCCCATGCCGAACAGTGACTCGATGTCACTGCTCAGAAGGGGCTTGTCCGGGGGGAGATAAACGGATGCGATGACGATCGGCTGGTGTCCCGTCAGCGAGATACGGCACACTGACGCCTCGATATGTGAGAGGCGTTGAGCCACAAAAGTAATTCGTATTTATATTATAGTAATATTTATATTAATTTAAGTTACTAGCTGACTCGGCAAACGTTGTTTTGCCATGTATGTTATTTCTATTAACCACGTATACGTCTTCGTTTTGATTTATTAACCACGTACACGTTTTCATTTTGATTTAAAACAATTTCCAAAAAATGTTAAGTACAATATATACAGGTACGGTAATGGCCGTTATTGGCGGGAGCTTACAACACGTGTTTATTTACATGAGATTACTTAATTAACTGAGAGTTAAAACTGTCTTTGTCAGATTAATAAATTGTAAATAAATAATTATTGCACTGGAAATTATTGATAATTTTACGATGACAGTAAAATTAACATGAGAGTTGCACAGAAAAATTAAAATAATAGGTATAACAGTCACTGCTACGATTGATACACAAAAAAAAAAACAAAAAAAAATGGCTGAAAAATGTATAGTACAGGAGACCGGCTTCGTCCTCATCCCTACTACGTGATGTTTTTGCTGGATGAGTTTTGACACCTGGCGGGGATAGCTGATCGATTGATAGTTGATCAGTAGTCGACGGGCGAGGGCGGGAGAACAAATTTTTAAATTCATTTAAAAAAAATTATAATTAAAGGAACTTGAAATTATAAACTCTGAATAAGAATTTATCGTACTACAATTATAATATTTGATTACCATCTTGCAACCTTATTGTGGATCTGTGCATGGAATAAAAAAAATTCAAATCGGGATGGAAAAATAGGGGTTGATCGTATAAGAGTGAAAATTGAGAGTAACATCAGATTTTTTATATTAATTCATGACAAAATAAAAACAAAATTCTTGCAAAAAAATTCAAAGTTTTTAATTAGCAAATAAAAAATAGGGGTTGATCGTAGAGGGGTGAAAATTTTGGGTTGTATGTATTTTTGTATGCTGTATTATAAAAAAATAAAAACAAAAAAATTTGTCTAAAAAATAAAAATAAAATTTAGGGGTGGACCACCCTTAACATTTGGGGGGACGAAAAATAGATGTTGTTCCATTCTCAACCCTGACCAATATGCACGCTAAGATTCACGAAAATCGGTCTAGCCGTTTCGGAGGAGTTCAATCACGCACACCGTGACATGAGAACTTTATATATTATTAGATTTCATTAATTTTCGTGAATTAAACTTAAACGATTGCTGAACATGTTGGACTTATACTAGCTATCCAACAATTTTAACATCGAGGAAACAGTTAACTCTAACCATCTTAGTTAACTAAATAGTAGGGTTACGCCGATATATATGATTACAAAAGTTACACTAAATTAATGTAACATGAAATGTCTTGACATTGATATTTTTGGCTTAATAACTTAAAATACATACAATAAAATTAGCTTTATTATACCTACTTCAAGAACTTATTTCATTATAATTAAGCTTGATGATAAATGATTTAAAAAGTATAACAAATAAATATTTAAAATATAAAAAAAAAATGCCTGAAATAATGATTTAGTCTCATTTTTCTTTCCATAATCATTAAAATTCTGATGACTTTTTAATTAAATTATCAATATCATTGTTAGAAAATATTTTGGTTTAAATGGCAACTTGTAATTAGTTTATTTGTCTCTACTACTGAAACTACGGTGAAATTACGGTGGATACCGAGAAAAGTTCGCAGCAACTACGGGAACGATTTTCATAAAACAATGTTTCAACTCTTTTTTTGTAGAAAAATGCATAAGATTACATTAATATAGTTATGTAGTTAAGGTTATGAATTTTTATTTTTATCAGTTTCAGTTTGACTAAGTATTTTGAAGTTTGTATTTTGTTTCAGGTATCGATTGCAACATACGAAGTGTTACTAGAGATGGTGTGAAATCGTCGGCTGTATCTATGAGTATGGATCAATCCGAAGAACTATCAAATGACATCAATTATAAAGCCACATACGCCGCCAATGTCCACCACCGAAACGACACTATATTTAACCAGTCTGCATATAACGATACCTGGCCTTCTCATGAACTTTTTTGCATATATGAATCATCCTCGGAAGACTTCCTATCTTCTCCTGTTTTTCAAATTTGTGTATATTTCATGTATAGTGCAGTGTTTTTAGTCGCCCTTTTGGGAAATGGATTAGTATGTTTCATTGTTCACACATCTCCTCGTATGAAGACTGTCACGAATTATTTTATAGTAAACCTGGCAGTCGGAGATATCCTGATGACGTTGTTCTGTGTGCCGTTTTCTTTCGTGTCAATGCTTGTGCTGCGGTATTGGCCCTTTGGTGCGGTTATGTGCAAAGTTGTAAACTTCTCACAAGCGGTTTCAGTACTAGTCAGCGCATACACGCTACTCGCCATATCCATTGACAGATACATAGTTATAATGCGGCCATTAAAGCCTCGACTTGGGAAAGGTGCAGCTAAAATGGTCGTCGCTGCTGTTTGGGGAGGAGCCATTATAACGGCAGCGCCGATTCCTATAGTTTCTCAGCTACAGCGACCTTCGCCTTGGCATGAGGCTTGTAAAGTGTAAGTTTTATATTTATCATGTATGTATTGATTTCAGTTTCAGTTACATGATGTCAGATGATCTCAGATGTCAGATATTTCAGTAAATTTTTTTTCTATTGATTTTCTATTTTTGTGTATTTGAAGTAAGCTGTTTTATTCTTTGCACGAGGAGCACCTCTGCTTGAGATACAGGTTTTATCAACTAGTTCAAGCACAGATGAAAATTATGATTGTGTTTCTGCTTCTATGTTAACAATAAATAAAAAAAATTATTCAGTATGAATTTCACGTATCAAAATTATCATTTGTTTTCATATTTTAAGCTACAAAACGTTCATGTTTTAGCGACATCTGCAGCGAACAGTGGGCCGATGGAAAACAAAGCGAGCATTATACGTTTGCTTTATTGACACTGCAATTTACTTTGCCATTGACCGCTCTTGTTTACACGTACGGGCGAATAGCGCATTTTGTATGGGGCGGTCGACCTCCTGGAGAAGCAGAAAGTGGTCGGGACTCGCGGTTGCAACTCTCCAAAAGGAAAGTAAGTATTAACGTGAATTTTTTTGAATAGATATTAGTATAATAATAATTGAACGTTTTTGAAATTAAATTAATTATATTGAAATAAATAAAAAAGCGAATCATTAAAGTTATGGACATGGAAACTCTGGGTCTATGGAGGATCTCAGTGTATTTTGTACCGCATGTTCCGTGGCGAGTTTTTTTATTTATTGCTTAGATGGGTGGACGTGCTTACAGTCCACTTGGTGTTAAGTGGTCACTGGAGCTCATAGACATCTGCAACGTAAATGCGCCACCCACCTTGAGATATAAGTTCTAAGGTCTCAGTATAGTTACAACGGCTGCCCCACCCTTCAAACCGAAACGCATTACTGCTTCACGGCAGAAATATGCGGGGTGGTGGTATCTACCCGTGCGGACTCAAAAAAATCTTAAATAATTTCAATTTTTATATGTCCCTACTGGCGCTTGCCCAAACCGATAGTCAACTTGCGTTTCGTTCACCTTGACACATGGGTGATACCTACTATATAGTTGCACGACGGTGGAACGCGGTCGAAATAGGATTCTAACACCGACTAACTAATACGAAACTTATAGTTAATATCTATGTGAACTTTTCACCTATTTCATTATATCGATGATACAAATTAGTTGAGACGGTTCATAACAACGTTTTTTATTGCAGATGATCAAAATGATGGTCACAGTAGTGGCGGTGTTTGTAGTTTGCTGGTTACCGCTCAATATCTTTATTGTAAGTAGCATTTGTTTCTTAATTGTACTAGTATAGTAAGGGGAGAGATGTTGTACGAGTATATCTCATTTGTTTCGCTAGGTCCTATGGACATTGCACGAGGGAGATGAAGATTGGGCAGTTTGGCCGGGAATGCCCTACGTTTGGTTCGCGAGCCATTGGCTGGCTATGTCACATTCCTGCTACAACCCATTAATATACTGCTATATGAACGCAAAATATCGACATGGGTTTAAACAGGTACACACACACACACGAACACACACCCACACACACTATCTTACCCTTTTTTTATTCTGGGCAATCTAAATATATAGATACCCTGCCACGAGAGTAACCGGCCAGGATATGTCGGACACTATTTTATTTTTGGCTACTATTTTGTTAAACCTTCAATGAAAACGTTGTTGACAAAACAGAACTATAATTATAGCAACAGACCAAAAGTACAGCATTTCATCAAAAAAAGCACCTTTGCCAAAATAAGGGAGAACCTAAGGTTTCTTGCAAAATTTTAAAACAGCATTTCAAAATGAGAAAAAGCTGAAACTGGTAATTTCAATTTGGTCCTATATCAACATCTCAACGTGCCACAACAATTGGAATTTGGAATAAAATTAGGTTGGTTCGAATTATAAAAAAAACCAGCGCCGATCAGCCAGTGACACGTCATTCGCATTCACATTTACATTTAAATCGAACTTACTAAATGGCTGCTTTCTATATGTCAATAATTGAACAAAAAAGGTTTTGATATCAAAATAGGCCCTTTAACTTATAAACACAAATGAAATTTTGAAAGATAACTGCTCTGGGCAAGATACGTTAAACATACATCGAAATATGGGATATTCTTGCCTATAACAAAAAACTTTACGAAATTGTTAGTTTGCTTCGAATTTTAAGACTCGAATATGGATATTCACTGCTTACTCTGAGACACACTTTCTCGTTATGTTTTACCATTTGTACTCCAAAAGGCGCTATGATCTTATTCTTAAATACTTTGAAGTCATAATTTTGGTTTTAAAAAAAATATAATTTTGGACTATTCATTTCAAAGCGTTTAAGCCACTAATCTGGCTATATCATTCTGGTTGTACGATTATATATAATATTTATTATCTACTTATATGCACGTAGGTACTAATTATTTCTTTTAAAATAATTAAATTTTGAAAATATCTTACGTGAGCTCAAATATGTAGAGTAGTTTACACGAACATAATTATATGAACATGGTACCGGTATGAATTAAATATTTTGGGTACAAAACTGAACTTTTTAGGTAGGGTATAACAGCGCTACTAATACGAGTATACTCGTAAAAGTCAAACTTTTGTGTAACTATTTTCCCGTTCCCTCCAACCTCTATCCATGCCTCATATTTATCTAATAATGAACCGCTCCTGCTATCCTTACCTGCGTTTAAAATGTTCGTCTCTTCGTCGTCACTCATTAAACTCCAAACACGTAATTACGGATACTCCCGATCCATTAACGGTGCTTTTAGGTATCAAAAACCACCGGTCACCGTCCTCGTCGAACCCGTCGCTCGCGACGTAGGGCTCGACGAGTGAATTAATCCATAGACACAGCCCACTGAGTTTCTCGCCGGATCTTCTCAGTGGGTCGCGCTTCCGCTCCGGTGGTAGATTCTGCGAAGCAACGTCGTCAGGTTTGAGCCCCGCGAGCTCACCTACTAATTAAGGTTACGCTGAAATAGCCTCTCAAGGCTATCAGCATATGTAGGAAAAAAAAATGCATCAACATCAAATTTAGTTTTACTAAGGCACTAATTCAGAGAACTCGTTAAAATTAATACTGCAGTAGAACACAAAACAATATTCTCTGATACCTAATTGCCATATTATCAATTAGTGGAAATTGGCATGCAGTGTCGGGAAACATCGTGGAGGGGAGCTCATTCCATAGCCGGATGGTACGTGGCAAAAAAGACCTCTGGAAACGCACTCTGGATGACCGCAGTGGCTCCAGGTAGTATGGATGAACTTTACTCCGGTTGCGGGCGGTGCGATGGTAAAAACGAGATGTCGGTATCATCTCGAACAATTCCTCAGAGCAGAGCACTCCCCATGGAACATACGGTACAAAATACAGAGGGAACCGAAGTCCCTCCGTAGACCCAGAGGTTCCAAACGATCCGTGAGAATGGGATTCTTTCACGTGCACTTTTATAATGATTGTTACCTTATTATTGATTCAGAATGCAGTTTTACCACTGAGAAGAATCAGTATGTTTGTCTCCCTCTACCTATTCGCTGGTAGCCTAAGGCTATTCCAACATCTCGCGGACGGGGGGAGTTACTAAGAAACTCAAGGCGTACTTTTTCCTAAATATCTAAGCCACATTGAAAACTTACAAATTAGTAGATAAAAGGATGGCTGGAATTAAAACAGAAGCAGCTCTCCGTTACCGAACATCGGCCAAAGATTGTAGGTACTTGCTGTATGGAGCACAAATTCAAACCTATGTTATTTCATATATTAGTTATTACGTTCGTATATACTTTTAGGATTAATTCTATATTTTAGTACCCACTCATCGTCTGCTCTTATGGTACGTAATTAATAAAATAAATTATTTCACTACATCAGAACATTGAGGCCATAAGTCAGCAACTTCTCTTCCATAAATCAAAATGCTGGAAAGAATGGTCATTTATAATACACGCTATCCCCATTATTCGTGTGACATTTTCAGTGGTTCACATTAAGTTTGAATTTTTGCAGACCAAAATTTTTTGTAACAGTGACCGTCGATCTGGAAATAAAAAATTACTCTATAGTAATCGGTGTTGATCATTCTAAAACAAAACAAAATCGGTCTACCAAAATCGATAACATAAAATTTATGATATTCTCTAATAATACAAATATAAACGTGAAACAATGTCATCAATTTGCATATTAAATTATCAGACGCTTGATTCACACTCGTAATCGCGTTTCGACAAATACATACAAAACATTTGCGTGAACAAATATTGAGGTTTGGCTGGTATTCGGCTTATTGAAATTTAATGGATTAAATTTACTACAATAGAGAAATGTTTTTTTTCTCCTACCTACGCCGAAAGTTTGGTTTTCCTCCTGCTGTACAAGGAAAAAAGTCTGACTTTTCCTCCCGCTGTACAGGGAAGAAAGTGTAACCATTACCTCCTTGGGTACTGACAAGTGCGCATGCGCGTTAGTGTCTACGTCTGCTCTCACGCACCTAAAATTCTCCGCCATTGTTGTGCTCGGGTAATTTGCAATATTGTGTTTTGTGTAAAAGTGAAATAAAAGGCAATAAAATTTAATAGTGAAGTATTAAACAAAGATGAGTTCATCAGACAGTTCTTATTCAATTAGTAGTAGTTTATTTAAAAATTAAAAAACAGTTAAATTGTTTTTTTATGAGTATGTTTAGTGAGCACAATCTCCCGCAGCTTCTCAACTAGCAGGTCCGCCTTTACCTCTTTTTCATCCCGGTACACGTGCGATCCCCTGGGACGCCCTTGGGTCTGGTCACCCACCAGCCACTAATCTCCTCACCAGGCGTCGGAGCTTGAGAGTATGATGAAGGAAAAAGAAAAGGGGTTGAAAAAAAATTTGGTGCGCATGCAAATTGGTACACGTGAAAGAAGTGAAACTTCTTTTGGCGGTGTGTAATATCGTGGTTTTCTTCATTTTTTATCCTTAAATCAAATATCTTTTGTAACAGAGAATGCTGTACTTAAGAGAAACGACCTACCTCGCTTTGTCTTTTCACTCTTGTCAGTCGAGCGGTTCGCGAGACACTGTCTATTTTCTCACTTTCGCTCACCCTAAATTGTATCTTTTCTTACTAGCCGTAACGAAATTGTCGCGAGTTAAATTTTACTCTCAACGCGCCTAAAGAAGTTTCACTTCAAAAACAACGAAGAAGACAAACATACTCAAAACAAACGAAAACAAAATTAAAGCCAACAAAAAGACAGTAAAAACAAACTCAAAATAATAAGGAAGAACACCCCCGGAAGAAATAGCCTTCAAATAGGTGAAGGGTGCGGAGAGCCCGGTACTCCCTGCTGGTTTTAGTCCGCGTCGCCCAGTCTCTTTCGCCATGAAAACGACGAGAGAAACCGGGCGGTGCTCCTGGGATGCCCAGAAGTATGGACCGCGTCCGTAGGTGGCGGATACCGTTATCCGCCCAGTGGAAATCCAGTAACTCCCCTACAGACGGAACCCACAGCAATACAGAATGCGCACCGGGAGCCCGTCCACGACCGGGAGATCGATATACTTAAAGAAATAAATATACACCATTATTGTTATTATACATGGATGACCGTGACTATAGCCGTGAGGTATTTCAAAACTTTCAAAATATTATGCCAACATAAAAAGCGAGATTCGATTATAAGAATCGTTTCAATTTTGTTTACGACATGCGAAAATCGAAGACAACACTCTACATAAAGATATCTGTTTTTGTTAATTGAGATATCATAAATTAGGTATCTCAAAAAATTATTAGATCAATGAGAATAATAATGATTAGGAAGATTTTTTTTTATTTTTTTTATTGCCATTGTAGGCAGACGAGCATACGGCCCACCTGATGGTAAGTGGTCACCGTCGCTCATGGACGTCAGCAATGCCAGGGGCAGAGCCAAGCCGCTGCCTACCTATGGTTTCTTTGTTAGTTTAAATATGAAATATTTAATCGAAATATAATATAAACATAAAGACGAGATTACTTTCATGGGCAAGCCTTAATTTTTATGCGCATTCAATATATTTTTTAGTTACGAAACCTTTTTTTTTACATAATTATACATACAAAATGTACCGCTAGAATACAATTTATTTTTCCTATCCAACCTTAATATAACGATGTAAGTATGAGCGGGTAATCTCTAAATTTTGTACAAAACATAGGTATTTTATCTACATAAATTACGTTAAGGAAAACAGAAAGCTTAGAGTTAATAATGTAGTTAGTCACAGATGTTTGAACAATGACATTTTTGAGTTGTGAAATTTAATATTCAATTTAACATCATGTTCTTCGAATTCCATTACTCTTAAAAGGAAATTCATTTGCTTTTGGTGCCAAAGATGACAGGGAATGATATTTTATTAGATTTTGTTAAAATGTATTCAGAGCTCGTGCTCGTAATGTGCGACGCTAAAATCGCTTCACATTTCCTGATTTGTTGACAACTCGCAAATTGATGTTTTGGGGTGTGAATAAAAATATTAGGTTCGGAACAAATATTCTTTCCGGGTGATCTTGATTTTTGTATATTTGAAAATGTAAGTGAATCAAAATCAAATTACACGGTTCTTATACATAACGTAACGTTCGCAACAAAAGCATGGATAGGTATGCACATTAGCAACAGTACAATTTACCATCTGGCATAGTTAATATATATATTTTATTGTAATAAGTATTGTCACACAGTAAAAACTTTTCTTTTAGAATGCTGGCCACAAAAAAGTTTATTGAATTCGAATTTCGAATTGTTCATGAAAATAAAAATGTATACTTTTAGAACAGTGATTCTCAACCACTGTTCCGCGGCACTTTTGTGTGCCGCCAAATTTCAAAAGTGTGCCGCCAAATTTTGCGAATATATAATAATGTTAATATTATTAAATTACATCATTTGAAAAGAAAAATATTTTAAACATGGATATATATTTAAATCCACAAAAAAAAATACAGTATATTTTAGTTTATTTCGTATATTAAAATTTTTTGATAAACTATTTATGCAGTGTGTTGTAGTAAGTAAATTTTTTTTTTTTTTTTTGTGTGCCGACAAATTTTGAAATCTTTAAATATGTGCCGCAACAAAAAAAGGTTGAGAATCACTGTTTTAGAATTTTACTCAATTTTAAATATGGAGTGGACGCTTAAAGAAGACCGTGTTGCAGTTATTGCGTTGCATCGTTGCGGTTACGCGCCAATTGAAATTTTTAACATACTGAAAAATTTGAATATAACCAAAAGATTCGTTTATCGTACCATCAAACGATACAATGAAGACTAGTGTAGATGACAGGTCAAGAAGTGGTCGCCCTCGGTCTGTTAGGACTCCAGCAGTGATAAAAGCTGTGAAGGCGCGAATTCAAAGAAATCCCAAACGTAAGCAGAAACTGTTGGCCCTTCAGATGGGGTTAAGCAGAACCACGGTGAAAAGGGTGTTAAATGAAGACTTAGGGCTTCGGGCATATCGAAGAAAAACAGGACATCGTTTGTATGCTCGTCTAATGGACCTGAGACTGAAGAGATGCCGCGCTTTGTTGAAGCGGTACGCGGGAAAAATATATCGGGAAATTCTTTTTTCGGATGAAAACATTTTTACCGTAGAAGAGAGCTACAACAAACAAAATGATAAGGTGTACGCACACAGTAGTGAAGAAGCGAGCAACCGTATTCCGCGTGTCCAACGAGGTCATTTTCCATCCTCGCTCATGGTATGGTTGGGAGTTTCTTATTGGGGCTTAACAGAGGTACATTTTTGTGAGAAAGGTGTAAAAACGAATGCAGTTGTGTATCAAAATACAGTCCTGACGAACCTTGTGGAACCTGTTTCTCATACCATGTTCAATAACAGGCACTGGGTATTCCAACAAGATTCGGCGCCAGCTCATAGAGCGAAGAGCACACAAGACTGGCTGGCGGCGCGTGAATTCGACTTCATCCGGCACGAAGACTGGCCCTCCTCCAGTAGATTTGAATCCGTTAGATTACAAGATATGGCAACACTTGGAGGAAAAGGCGTGCTCAAAGCCTCATCCCAATTTGGAGTCACTCAAGACATCCTTGATTAAGGCAGCCGCCGATATTGACATGGACCTCGTTCGTGCTGCGATAGACGACTGGCCGCGCAGATTGAAGGCCTGTATTCAAAATCACGGAGGTCATTTTGAATAAACTTTAGTGTCATAAGAATCTATGTTTTGTTAAGTTCATTTTGGTATATGAATGGTTACATAATGAATAAACTTGTTTCAATTATTTTACATTAAACATGTGACAGAATTTATGACCTGACTAGGTACTTATGAGTCTACTCTGTAGTCCAACGATTATAAAACGGTGTCTGTGTAAATCTTTTTAAAGTGACATTGGTAATTCATGGTACCTTTTGATATAACTTAAAAATATAATACACAGTTGCCAGATGGGGGGGATTCCCTGCAAATTCGGGGGTCCTTCGACCTCGAGGGGGAGATTCGGGGGAATGATTTTTTGGGGGGAAGTTCGGGGGAAAAGGTTAGTTGGGAGAAATTTCGGAGGTTTTTTGAGTACCGATAATTCATCCACAAACACAATTCCCATTACTATTAGAATAATTATAGTCTACTATACTATTCACAAGTCCATATTATAAAGGACAAATTACGCAACCGAATGCCAATAAAAACTGCCGAAGCGGTTCTCAGGATTCGATTTTCACTGCCAAATAGATGCTATTTTGTTCCCACATCGGATATGTTAAATATCTTTAACTTCGAAAATAATAATAACGAAAATGCTTTAAATAATAATAACGAAAGTGAATATAATTGTAATAATTGCTTAGAGATGGTTGAAGTTATGAGAGAGCTTGATTAAAAAATAAAAGAATCCTTTTCGTTTTTATTTCTTCTTTGAAATAAGTAAAAACTGTTTTGGGGTTTTTTTTTCTTCAAAAAGCTAATTTTGGGGGGTTTTCGAAAAAAGTTGGGGTAAATTGTCATTGGGGTCATCTGGCAACACTGAGATAATACAATCTCCCACAACAACAAATACATCTTACAATTGACCCAAACTGAACGTATGTAAATAGGCATGTCCTGATTTTCCATAAAAATCTTTTTGTAATAGTAAGCACCAATATTGAAATAGTACACTTCTCTAAATTGACAAGGAGCCTCTGTGTGGTAGTGCAGTATATTTATTTCAGGGATTTGTTCCAGAGATTAACGGCAAATTAATGGCGACGAAAGATGCGAACGAACACGAAGTAACGTCGACTTCTTTTCCCCGCTCATGCCTTAGACAAATTATGATTGTTTCTGATCAAAATTGAGTTCAGTCTAGTTTTTTTAACTCTACCTCGAAGCAGAAGAGGAGATTTATTAATCTTCATTTTAATTAGAAAGGCAATCATATTTTTCACACATTTCGTTAACGAGTATGTACAATGCCAATTTTATTTATTCATGAGCTTTCGTTCAGAGAACCACAAGAGATTCCTTGCAAGTTGATATTTATTCATATAAGTTGTAGAGCATGACTTTGAAAAATAATGAAAAATGCTTTTCGTAGGTATTGAGTGGACTGTTTTGCTTGAAGCTGAATGAGTCAAAGCGTTCCTGTCAACGATCTAGTCTGTGTGAGAGGATACCTCTCTCGGGTGAGTTAATCATCTTTCATTCTTATTCCTTTTCATTGAAAAAATAATAATAAAATAGTTTGGTATTTAAAAAACGTCAAAACGTTTTCACCTTTTCTATGTTTTCATTAACTACACATTCAGAGTCAGTCATCTGGGAAATGTAATGTACATAGCAATGGCTACATCCGAAATCAACGTATTCTCGCGACCTACGCATATTATTACTGCAATTTCATACGAATTAGTTAAATTATTGTGTGCACAAACAATTAATCATTTCACTAAGTCATTGAAATGTTCCTCATAAATAAATAAGTGTTAATTTACATTAGAATCCGAACAAGTAATAGTAACAACAACGTTTTATCAATATTTTGTCTTTGACTTCGGAGTCAAGGCCTGTAATCTTTGAACGACATAATAATATTCTGTTTAATATTATTATGTTCGTAATTTCTTGGCTAACGATATAAATTTCCGTATCCTTTGTTTAAAATATCAAATGAGCAATCTTTTGTTGAATACAAGAGATGGCTCATTTCAGTTTTTATAATGTGTTTTTACAATGCTCTTTCTGCGAAAGTTCCTCCTCCTAAAGCATTGGGAGGTTCTGAATTACTTTTTCGTGAGTAACTTTGAAGATTTGTTTTTCATACTTATGACCTAACCCTTCAAATATGAAATGTTAAATAGCAGTTTAATGAAAGCAGAAGTGGGTACGGTAATAATAATGGGTAGGTTAGGTTATTTGTTTTATTATAATTATTTTCAGAAATCGTTGGTACCACTGGTTCAATGAATCGTCGGAGGATAACATGCAGGTGTTGTCTTCGAAGCGGACCCCATACGGACGGTGGCAAATGTTCGAACTGCATCTCTGTTCCACAGCTGAAGGTCGAAGGCATCAGAGCCACACCACCGACGCGAGTACTATCTGTTCGTTCACGCATCATCTAAAAGTACTTGTGATTGTTAAGGCGCTGTCTAATAGCTATTTTCATTAAGATTTGCATCCCCTAAGCGACATTAATTTAAAGCTAAAAATCGCATGTCCAAAAAAATACTGCACCTGAATTTTTTTTTTATTGCTTAGATTGGTGGACGAGCTCACAGCCCACCTGGTGTTAAGGGGCTACTGGAGCCCATAGACATCTACAGCGTAAATGCGCCACCCACCTTGAGATGTAAGTTCCAAGGTCTCAAGTGTAGTTGCAACGGCTGCTCCACTCTTCAAACCGAAACGCATTACTGCTTCACGGCAAAAATGGGCAGTGTGGTGGTACCTACCCGTGCGGACTCACAAGAGGTCCTACTACAAGTAATTACGCAAATTATAATTTTGCGGGTTCGATTTTTATTACACGATGTTATTCCTTCACCGTGGAAGTCAATCGTGAACATTTGATGAGTACGTATTTCCTTAGAAAAATTGGTACCCGCCTGGGATTCGAACACCGGTGCATCACTCAACACGAATGCACCGGACGTTTTATTCTTTAGGCCACGACGACTTCTGTCAATCTTTGTAGCATTAATTGCAACTCACTTATCAATTAAAAAAAAACCCTTAATCCAATACGCCTATCATCATCGAATTATCAATTTTTCTTTGAAAATTATAAGTAGATCGCAATTATTGAACCACATGCGCTTTGTGTACAGACGGCGCCTAGAGAAAGATTGCTTTAAACTGAGTATGAATGGATTGTCTAGTATAAGAGTTATTGGAGAAATATGGCATTGGTGGCTCAGGGTATCATGCGTGTGTTTCTTGTGAGAGGTCAGGTTTGAATCGCGATATATATGTATGTAATTCTATGTATGAAGGCCAGTGCATTCGACAAGGTTTTACGATCATTCCTTCACCGTTCAAGCTATTCGTTTGTGGAATGCACTCCCGGTACGTATACGACATGGTGAAACATTAAATTCGTTCAAGCCCCTCATTAAGGAGCATTTTGTTAATTTACAAATGATTATTTTCCACTTGATAGTGCGGTAGAGATCGCTCTTAGCGATAAGACCGCCAATTGTACTTTTTTTTTGTATTTAATGTTTCGCATTGTTTATTTTGTTGGTGTTCAATAAAGAACACTCTCTTTCTTTCTATCTCTCTCTCTCTCTCTCTCTAATGTTTGAATATGTCGCGTTTCGCGTTAGTTTTCAGTTATTATAAAAAACTATATTTGTGTATGGTGAATATGCATTATTATCTCTTATTGTAAGAAATAAAAAAAGGTAAGTCGAATTGCATTTTGAAAATATTTTGTTTTATTGCAAGATTTTCATTTGAATAGAATATCTATCGTCTTATATAAACTTTTGAATTTAATTTAATAACTTTACCTTAGTGTACATTTTGCACATTGTTAAGAAGTTTGAGAACGTATTTAAAAAATACGTTTTGAGCAATGACTAGTTCTGCCTTAAGAAGAACAAAAAAAAATCAGAGTTACATCAACAGGTCTTTTTGCAAAAATGCGGTATGACTACGCGAGCTGGTAATATTATTGTTAAAAGTCTTATAAAATAGATAAATGTAATTTAGGTGAGCATTATTAAAACATGCCCTAGTAATTTAAGCAGTTCAAATATGATTTTTTTTAGAATCGAATTAAAAAGTTACTGTCATGGTTTTCAAAACGCATTGAGAGTAATTTACTACTCCTGTAATTTATTTATAGGCGAGGATTTGTTAAAACCTTATGAAAATCTTGTTAAAATTCAACGAACGTTCACTAATTACCGTAAATTGTAATAAAGTAGAAAATGTAAATATCAGCAGTGACTATTGTTGGTTCGATGAATAGTTTATTCAAACAAAAAATATATTCTTTAGAGTTTATCGTAAAACCTTATTGCATTATATTTATATATCTGCAACAGATTCCGAATGTATTAAGTGTAATCCCAAGATAGTCAGGTCATAAATTCTGTCACATGTTTAATGTAAAATAATTGAAACAAGTTTATTCATTATGTAACCATTCATATACCAAAATAAACTTAACAAAACGTAGATTCTTATGACACTAAAGTTTATTCAAAATGACCTCCGTGATTTTGAATACAGGCCTTCAATCTGCGCGGCCAGTCGTCTATCGCAGCGTGAACGAGGTCCATGTCAATAATATCGGCGGCTGCCTTAATCAAGGATGTCTTGAGTGACTCCAAATTGGGATGAGGCTTTGAGCACGCCTTTTCCTCCAAGTGTTGCCATATCTTGTAATCTAACGGATTCAAATCTGGACTGGAGGAGGGCCTATCTTCGTGCCGGATGAAGTCGATTTCAAGCGCCGCCAGCCAGTCTTGTGTGCTCTTCGCTCTATGAGCTGGCACCGAATCTTGTTGGAATACCCAGTGCCCGTTATTGAACATGGTATGAGAAACAGGTTCCACAAGGTTCGTCAGGACTGTATTTTAATACACAACTGCATTCGTTTTTACACCTTTCTCACAAAAATGTACCTCTGTTAAGCCCCAATAAGAAACTCCCAACCATACCATGAGCGAGGATGCAAAATGACCTCGTTGGACACGCGGAATACGGTTGCTTGCTTCTTCACTACTATGTGCGTACACCTTATCATTTTGTTTGTTGTAGCTCTCTTCTACGGTAAAAATTTTTTCATCCGAAAAAAGAATTTCCCGATATTTTTTTCCCGCGTACCGCTTCAACAAAGCGCGGCATCTCTTCAGTCTCAGGTCCATTAGACGAGCATTCAAACGATGTCCTGTTTTTCTTCGATATGCCCGAAGCCCTAAGTCTTCATTTAACACCCTTTTCACCGTGGTTCTGCTTAACCCCATCTGAAGGGCCAACAGTTTCTGCTTACGTTTGGGATTTCTTTGAATTCGCGCCTTCACAGCTTTTATCACTGCTGGAGTCCTAACAGACCGAGGGCGACCACTTCTTGACCTGTCATCTACACTAGAGTCTTCATTGTATCGTTTGATGGTACGATAAACGAATCTTTTGGTTTTATTCAAATTTTTCAGTATGTTAAAAATTTGAATTGGCGCGTAATCGCAACGATGCAACGCAATAACTGCAACACGGTCTTCTTTAAGCGTCCACTCCATATTTAAAAATGAGTAAAATTCTAAAAGTATACATTTTTATTTTCATGAACAATTCGAAATTCGAATTCAATAAACTTTTTTGTGGCCAGCATTCTAAGAGAAAAGTTTTTACTGTGTGACAATACTTATGACCTGACTAGTTATAATTTATTTCGGAGAGGACTTTCATTTTATTAAATCTAGTTAATCGTAGGTCAAAAGTGTCATTTTGGGAAACATTATTTTGGATTACGGAAATTTTAGGACATGAGGTTAACTAACAGCAGTTTCGTAGAATTACCCGCCGCAAGTTATAATATACATAGTTCCAGTTTTGGGTTGGGGAATTCATTTTCAGAAATTACTTTCACATGCAGCATAATTTAATACCATACAATAAACGGACATTGTTTTCTAAGCATTTTATTCTTAAAGAAACTATATTAGAACAATAATATAAAACATAAGTATAGCTTTTACGTAGGAAAACCACATTTTACTTTTTTTTGTATTTACTTGCATATTTATTGTATTTATTTGTATTTAATCGTATATAAGTGTATATAAGTATTTATTTTTATGTAAGTTTATTAAGATACCACCGTCCAGTTTACTCATTCCTCTCCCTGCAAGCTTGCCTGGAAGAGATCGCTTTCAGCGATATGACCGCCAATTTATGTCACCGACTATTATTTGTTTCATATGCTTACTCTGTACATGTGGTGTTAAATAAATAGTTATATTATTATTATTATTATTTTGCTATCTTTGAAAACATTATAATGTTACTTTCTGAAAAAATCTTAAATGATACTAAAATGATTATGTATATGGTGTTTATGTTGTCTTACTATTTCAATTTCTCTTATGAACGGATAGTCTGACGAATTATACACATAATGAACGAGAAATATTTATTTAATTATTTATTACATTTCATGTAAAATTTACATTGTCGGACTTAATGCCTAAGGCATTCTCTACCAGTCAACCAAAGTAGTGCAGAGTGAATAGTGGTAGGTGCAATGAAATTTATATTAATTTACATACATACATACACACAAAAAAAGTATATACATACATATATACATACATGCATACATACACAAATACATACATACATACATACATACATATAATAGTTTATACGGTATTCAAAGGAATATATTAATAAATTTACACATAGAATGAAATCTATTTTATTTTCCATCAATTTTAAGGCAATAATAGTACATTGTGCCCATAATGTATTGAATTTATTTGATTAAACGGTGATGTACACTTTACCTTTACAGCGTTGTATAGAATGGTAAATATTATGTACCTACATTATAATTTTTTAATGTGATGCAGTTTTATTTGATACTCATTTTCTTTTTCCTGTGTATTAAATTAAGCATTACAAATGCGCAGTACTGAATAAAAGTTTGCGCGATTTTATTTTAAGTTTTAGCATCAGGTGACCAGGGTATTTGGGCCTATGATTGGCAACCTTGTCATCCAAAAGAGCCAAATATAGATAGTACGAGTAGGTACCATCACTCTGCCTATTTCTGCCGTGAAGCAGTAATGTGTTTCGGTCTGAAGGTAGGGGCAGCCGTTGTACTATAACAACTGAGACCTTAGAGCTTAGACGTCTCGAAGTGGGTGATGACATTTACGTTGTAGATGTCTATGAGCTGCTGTAACCACTTAACACCAGGTGAGTCGTGAGCTCGTCCACCCATAAGAAATATAAAAAAAGATGTGTGGTGTCGTGGGACATCGGATAGGAACGAAGTTCCTTAATATAAAAATATTAATTTTAAGTTCTATTCGAGGTATAAAGAAAATAAAACTGGAGGTTTCGCAACAACCCACAGACATTCGGTAACATGCGAACTTATTGTGGTACACTTCATTCACGGTTGTTTGCATAAGATTTAGTGTATTGCGCAAACGAACGCTCTGAGATCGTGGTCAATGAATCATAAAAAATATGTAATTTTTTGTACGTTATTACAAAGTTAAGTCGTACACTGTGTGCATTACTAATTTGTAGGTTATTACAAAGTTAAGTCGTACACTGTGTGCATTACTAATGAAAATCTTACGTTACGGACGTTTTTTCCCAGTTAGGGTACCCCTCCGCATCGTACCATAAGGAACTTGGTTCCAAAAAAACATCCACAATCTTTTTAGAACCATTTTTTGAAATATAGCCGTGCGTTTCAAAAATGTCTCGTCTCTTACAAGGCAAGATAATAAGATATATTACTTGGATGAACTAAGCATTTCGCGGAAGAGGTGTAGCCAACGAGTCAAAGAGCAATATGAGACTCGCAATAAGCGATAAGATAATGTGTAATTTCATGGAATGATCTGTCTCGGTTCTAATTCAAACTTCTAGTGAAACGCGTACCGACCACGTTTTCACGATCGACTTCAAAGATAAAGAAACATTATCTTTAAAAAAAAAAGATGTGTGGTGTCGTGGGACACCGGATAGGAACGAAGATCCTTGTTATAAAAATATTAATTTTAAGTTCTATTCGAGGTATAAAGAAAATAATTATTCGGGTATAAATTTTTTACTACGATTTTTTTATTGATAAAAGAAAACTACCTTACAAAGTTATCAACTTTATTTTATTCACAATGATTTATAAAAAAATATATAATAATAATATACAAAGAAACGGCTTTTTATATGAATAATAATAATAATCGTCATCACGTAGACTATACATTAGATACTGTATAGCCATCATACTAAGGCTATACATAAATAATAAAAATCTTACGTTACGGACGTTTTTTCCCGGTTAGGGTACCCCTCCGCATCGTCCCATAAGGAACTTCGTTACCAAAAGATATCTGTACAATTTGACTAACAAACTGCCTGTTTCTGTCACAAACTAGATGTGTATTCCGGTATGAAGAGTAAGGCAGTCGTTATACATTCGAGTTCAGACTTCAATCTCGTGTCTAAATATGGGTTTCAAGCGGCCTTCAAGGTGTGATATTTATTTGCACCGGTAACGACTTAACATCGGGTCGGGGAGTGACCTCCCCCACCTACTCAAAACAAAAATAAATATATTTCATTGTTCCGATTGCTCATAAAGCAATGTATTTTTCAAACTAAAGTGATAAGGGGACAAACTAAGTGAAATTCCTGTGTGTAAGGCTGTATATTTATTACACTAGTAGTGATCGAAATTCGACCTTAAGCAATGACTCCTCAGGACTTAGATTATTTTTATTTGTTAAAATACTTTAGGAAAAATCTTTTTTGTTACTGTACATGCAAAGTCAAGAAATATTTTAACATAGTTTATTTACATTTAATTATAATGTATGTGCCATTTTGTTCGATAGTTATTGAATTTTGTTACCATTTTGTAGGTAGTAAGTAACATAATCCCATTGTTGTGGACAATTTGGTAGGACACAGAGCCATCACCTTAATATGAGTTAATTGGGGTTCGCTATGTTCTATGGAGCTCGACTGCGCTTTGAGTATGTTTTTTTAGCACTTTTTTGTCGTAGGAAATCCTCTTTTTACATCAATCACCATTGATCAATCTCTTCGATAACGGTACGGTTTCATTACGTTTTAATTGATTCATTAGATCCGGCGAACCGCTATGGCACCCAAAAAATTTGCGATTTTTTGGAAATCTAGACTTTTTTAAACAAGTGAAAACTGTTTTGTGGTCTACTTCTACCTATGTTATAGCTATTGACTTGAATATGATTGACATCAATATTTTCGGAGTGAAAAGGCTAAAATTAATTCTGTGCCCCTTTTACTGAGAACACGTGAAGTCCATAAACGTCACATTTTTTCGCGTTTTCCGTCACTTTTTTGTAATAAATTTTAAAATGTATTGAACTCTATCGTTGCATTCGATAGCAAAATGGCTAGATATTGTTTTAAAATTTTGTATGTATATATTTGAAAATATCCTCTATATATTTAATGGAATCAAAGCCAACCAGATAGAAACAGAACAACTAAAGAGATTTTCGCTTTAAATTTTGTTAGAAAAAGAAAATGCTGTGTAAAAAAAATTATATGATATAACTAAAGTTTGCTTGTAGCTATTAAATAAAAAAGTAATTTGTTTGGTAATTAGTGTTTTGTTTTCCTACATTTGTATCTTATCATGGATACGATAAAAGTAAGAGTATCGATGAATACTAATTCCGTCGCGGTAGTGATACTAAATTTAGCGTTGAATTAGCTCTTTGGGAATTTGAAATATTTTGGCATTTGCGAAGAAAAATGTTTTTTTTATAGCTATGCAATACAGCAAACGTAACTTACTCTTAAAAAAGCTATGATCAACTTGGGTGATTAACTCCTATCGTCAACTGATATGGTGAATGGTGGCTTAGTGCCGAAATAATCCATCATAGCTTCTTACCAAATGGCACCAGTATTACTGTGGACGTGTACTGCGAAGAAATGGACACAATGATGGAGAAGCTCGCGAATCTCCGGCCAGCCTTCGTTAATCGTTTGTCCTCGCTGTCTCTACATGACAACGGTCGACGTCTTACGGCACAACAGACGGTCTCTAAACTACAAGAGCCAGGGTTGGAAGTTTTGCGTCATCCACTGTACTCACCAGATCTTGCGCCAACTTCTGCTTTTCGGAAGTTTGGACTATAACCTCTTGGCAGGAAACGAAATCAATACCAGAGAGGCTGAACAGAGGGAGAACTTTGAATAATTTGTTGTATTGTTGTTGTCGTGGCCTAAAGGATAAGACGTCCGGTGCATTCGTATGTAGCGATGCAACGGTGTTTGAATCCCGCAGGCGGGTACCAATTTTTCTAATGAAATACGTTTTTTTTTTATTGCCTTTGTAGGCAGACGAGCATACGGCCCATCTGATGGTAAGTGGTCACCGTCGCTCATGGACGTCAGCAATGCCAGGGGCAGAGCCAAGCCGCTGCCTACCATAAACAACAAATGTTAACTGTACTTAACAAATGTTCACGATTGACTTCCACGGTGAAGGAATAACATCGTGTAATAAAAATGAAACCCGCAAAATTATAATTTGCGTAATCACTGGTGGTAGGACCTCTTGTGAGTCCGCATGGGTAGGTACCACCACCCCGCCTATTTCTGCCGTGAAGCAGTAATGCGTTTCGGTTTGAAGGGTGGGGTAGTCGTTGTAACTATAGTTGAGACCTTAGAACTTATATCTCAAGGTGGGTGGCGCATTTACGTTGTAGATGTCTATGGGCTCCAGTAACCACTTAACACCAGGTGGGCTGAGAGCTCGTCCACCCATCTAAGCAATAAAAAAAAAAACTCCCTTACAACTGAATTCTTCAAGAAGGATATCGAACAATTACCATTGCGTTGGTAGAGATGCATCAATACCAAAAATAAAATATAAAAATTACTTTATTTTATAAAATTTATTTTATTTTCTATATACAAAACGGCAATTACGTAGGTCCTGTAAGGACCTAATAATATTGTACTCCAGAGTTAAGCAAAAGCTTAACAAGTACCTTTAAGCTAACAAGAAGTAAAAGATTTCTTAATTTTTCCTCCTTGAACTTACCAAGCTGTGCTTTAAACAAAACCGAAAAAAGTTACTCAAGCTACCTTTAGTTCTTGAAGCAGTGCCTCGCGATCCATAAATAATAATAAAACGCTACGCTGTCAGCAAGCAGCAGTACCGTGGGTTCATTTCGATTAATAGAAGAAAAATACTGTGTGGTGGTAGGACCTCTTGGGAGTCCGCACGGGTAGGTACCACCACCCCGCCTATTTCCGCCGTGAAGCAGTAATGCGTTTCGGTTTGAAGGGTGGGGCAGCCGTTGTAACTATACTTGAGACCTTAGAACTTATATCTCAAGATGGGTGGCGCATTTACGTTGTAGATGTCTATGGTCTCCAGTAACCACTTAATACCAGGTGGGCTGTGAGCTCGTCCACCCATTAAGCAATAAAAATAAATAAAAAAAGTAATATTTTCTGTATACTTAATGGAAACTTCATAGGTAAAGACCTAAAATATACATTATTCAACGAAAGTTTATACAGGCGTAATGAAAGCTAACAAGACAATGATCCGGGCTTAAAAGTGTTTCTATAAACGAAGAAGATTTTCCTTTTCTATTTTACCATATATACAGAAATTTTAGGTGTTTTAGACAAGTGCAAACAAAAATATATCCTTACATATTAATTTTCATTGTGTGCAACTTGGCAGTTGTATTTTAGTTATTGTGTTTAAGTGGGCTGAGAGTTTTGTATAATCTAAAGAGAAAATGTCAGCTGTCGTTTGGTTGAAATCACGGATTCACATAATTTAAACTTCCTTATTAAGAATCGAGAAACCTTAGAAGAATAAATATGTTTTCTGTTTGTACCGGGGCGTTGAAACAGTTCCTTAATACGGTTTAAATAAAAACTAATATAAATATTCAGTGTTCGCATACATAGATATCTAAATCTAGATATCTAAATTCAACCTAAAACTCCCGTGGTAGGCCAATTTTTTTTTTAAAATAGATGTTCTGGGCAGCTTCTGAAATTTACTTCACGAAAATATTTTCAAATTAAAGATACACTATCCCGGTTTGAGAGAAACTTACATATCTATAAATAAGATTACGTAATTTCCTTAAAACAAGTTTTCAGAATATAAGTTTGAGGTTTTTCCAGACGTATTAATTGCTTCAGGTGAGTGATCAAAAGCTTCTCAGTGTCTCGAGAATTGAGGCGCCAATGAATAACTGTAATAACTAAGAAGAAACTGTGATAACTAAGAAGAAAAGTAATAAAAATAGCGAAAGAGTAACCAAAGAAGAGCAATGGAACACAAACCAGAGGAAAAAAGTAATGACAATAGCAAAAGGGTAACCAATGAAGAGGAACAGAACACAGACCAGCGGGAAAAAAGTAGTAACGATAGCGAAATGATAACCAAATAAGAGCAATGGAACACAAACCAGCGATTTTTATTAGTAATTTCTGTTTGTGTGTTTGTCTGTACGCAGACATCTCGGGGATTACAGGACGCGTTTTGATGTAGCTTACACGGGTAACCGAGGTTTATTTAGATCCGAATATAGCATATTTATTTCAATTGCTGTTGGAATTTACTTTTCTACTGTAAGATGTTAGAAGTTACAAAAGTATAAAAAATTAAGAATATGACAGTACTGTCCGTGTGTCAGTTACGTCCCCCCACCCCCTACCAGTGAATCGTTTTTGACGAAATTCGTTATGAAAATAGTTTGAACGCTATAATAGAATATGGGTTATTTTTTTTATTCCACTGCTGAATACGGATCCTTGCCCATAGGATATAACGCGGGCGGGCGAAGCTAGTATGAAATACATACGTTGAACTCTGTGATCTTTGGACATTGTTTAGCGGCGACGGGGTAATATTATTAGATAAATAAAGGATACATACATACAATATTGTAAAAAGGATCAGTAACGCCTCGAGGCCTATGTCTCATCGAATCTCTTCGGAATTATGTTTAAAAACAAATTATGCGGTATTCATACATTTTTACTGGTGGTAGGAACTTTTGTAGGGCCGCATGGGTAGGAACCACCACCCTGCCTATTTTTGCCGTGAAGCAGTAATGCGTTTCGGTTTGAAGGGTGGGGCAGCCGTTGTAACTATACTGAGATCTTAGAACTCATATCTCAAGGTGGGTGGTGGCATTTACGTTGTAGATGTCTATTGGCTCCGGTAATCACTTCACATCAGGTGGGCCGTGAGCTCGTCCAACCATCTAAGCAATAAAAAAAGCATAAACTAACAATAATTTCTTTTTTCAAAATATTTCGGCAATTAATTTTCTCAACATAGGGTGATCCAAGATAGAGTATGGTAATTAAATTATACTCAAGTTCACGTACAATACATGAGTTCGTAGAATTTGAGCCAATTAAAATGAAACAAATCTACAAGCATTCCCACACTCAGGCACTAATGATATATTTCAGTAAAGTGCTTAGTTACTGAAAAGCTTATGTATGCATCAAACTTAATTTACTTGAATATTGAATTCCTAAGTGAGCTAGACAGACGAAATCAGTGAAATTCGAAATAGTTTCTTAATAAAACTTTAATGTGACTTGATTAATAATTAATTGAAATTAGTCTGAGCGAATTGTATTTTGGCTAGAGATTACAAACGTACGAACGATAACCATTCAAGTCATTGTCTCAGTGCGCAAAATGTACGCAAATGATATGCCCCCTCGGGTGGTTTGGCCTTTAGCCTTTGGTGTCTTGGGGAGTGGTTTTTGAGGCCCATCAATTCTTTTTACGGGTCTGAATGGATTTGTCGTTTTGGAGATAGAATCGTGTTGCTGTACATAGAGGAAAGCCATGGAAATCCACTCTATCATGTTACTGGAGATTCATAGATTGCTGAAACACCTTTGGCGACCCGCATCTTTACCACTTGGTCAGGATCGGACCCGATCGGAGGAGGAGTACGGCTTCAGTGACGACCTCACACTCGTAAATGCAAACATTTGC
Organism: Bombyx mandarina; assembly: GCF_030267445.1. Lineage (NCBI taxonomy): Eukaryota > Metazoa > Arthropoda > Insecta > Lepidoptera > Bombycidae > Bombyx > Bombyx mandarina. Next base: position 15,041,061 of record NC_143216.1, on the reverse strand, counting down.
GTGCAGGCCTCCGCAGAGGAAACTGTCTCTCGGGGTAGGTTTTTTTTAATTTTTTTTATTGCTTAGATGTGTGGACGAGCTCACCGCCCACCTGGTGTTAAGTGGTTACTGGAGCCCATAGACATCTACAACGTAAATGCGCCACACACCTTGAGATATAAGTTCTAAGGTCTCAGTATAGTTACAACGGCTGCCCCACTCTTCAAACCGAAACGCATTACTGCTTCACGGCAGAAACAGAAGGGGTGGTGGTACCTACCCGTGCGGACTCACAAGAGGTCCTACCACCAGTTCTTGATCGTATTGCTCGACATCGCCAACAAATCTAACATCTTAGTCTGGTCTGTGTTAGGGGAGATTCTGGAAAGAAACAGAATTTCCTTACGTTCGTTTATTGATCGGTTTCTATTACGAGTTCAGGTCAACTGTCTGCACCGGACATAAAGTCATTGTGGCCTACCCTTTCTCGGAAATTTCCTGTCTATAAGGTATTTATTCCTGTCCTCGCTCGTTCGTCGCAATTTCATGAGTGCCTAAAATAGATTTATGTACAGATTAATGTGTTAAATATATTTATTAAGCGTACATCCTTTTCTTTCATTTATGTTGAAACGCTATTATGTCCAAAGAAAAACAAAATAAAGGAAAAAAATTCTTTATGTAATCCATACACCAAAGAAATTAACTTTTAGATAAATAAAACACTTCTATATTTATATATTTCACGAAGGTATTTAGGTTTTACGTTCACTTCATATTCCATTTATAAACTGAATTTTACCAGATATAAAGCTCTCTGGAAAATTCATTTCATCTTATCAACTTATCAAGTTCCCCGTTATGGGTATTAGAGCAGAAAAGCTTCTAGAAAAATTACGATACAAGAAGATATTAGTTAAAATATGTACCAAACTTTCAATAAGATTTTGATATTCTTTTCTGTCTGGATTAATCCGATCAACTAATTTCTTATCTTTAGATTAAAGAAGTAGGTATCCGACATTTCACTCCGCTTAAATTTTAATTAAGAATGAATTAAACACGTATACAAGTATGTATACACGGAAGACACAGTTTGGGTAGGCAAGATGGACCGACGATGTCAAGGAACGTTTGTGAGCGATGGTGATGATGATGATCACGATGATGATGACGTTACATTTTCCAAGAATAAATATTTGCTTATATCGCTCTCTGGTTTATAAAGTACAAGTTCATCGCTAATTGATAGCCGGGCGTATTGTGAATTCGATATCCAATCACCACTCAAGTTACTATAACCCTGCTTATTACAGCGGCGAATCTGTCAAGTGTTCCGGTTTGAAAGGTGGTGGCAGTCGTTAGACAATTCAATTGAAATTTCAACTTTATCTCTCAAGCCTGGCGGTGGTATTTACATTGTCACGTTTATGGATTGCTGTAATCGCTTTCACCAGGAAGGGGGGTGCGTAGTTCGTTCGCCAATCTAAGAAAAATAATAGCTTCGAATTAAATGCAATATTTATAACGTCTTGAATAGTAGACAAGCTGAAAATATGAAATGCAAATTCGTACCGTAAAAATAGTTTTAATCAAAGGAGAAAAATTTAGCTTGTGGCTTTTTAACATGGTACGCCAAAAAGGTCCTAATACCTTTTTGACGTTTTTGCTTGCAGCTTTGTGGGCAGCTTTTGTTTGTAAATTTAAAACTCGGTGAATACTCGTACTTTCACGTTTTTTAGAGTTTGAAATGTCTATACTACTGTCATGAAGTTGGCTAATCTCTATAATTAGTCGGGAAAAAAGTTTCTTCGCATATTAACAAACAAATTGCAGGTATTCTCATCATAGTACTTATACTTGACTTATAACTATACTTGAGACCTTAGAACTTATATATCAAGGTGGGTGGCGCATTTATGTCGTAGATGTCTATGGGCTCCAGTAACCACTTAACACCAGGTGATCTGTGAGCTCGTCCACCCATCTAAGCAATAAAAAATATAAAAAAATAGTCTATTTGATTGGAATATTTATGAATAGTTTTGTCCGAAAAGTTGTTGCCATTTTATTGGTAGCGACATAATCCCATTTCTATAGTAATTTTAGCAGTTTTCGGAATAATCAAAAGATAGGTAAAGATAAAATAGAGTAGGTTTGACAGTTCTGTTTTGATATTTCTCTTTTCAGTCTTAGGTAGTCGTACCACTTTAGGTAGGACTACTCTCTCTTACATATGTAGGTAAAGATTTAACGGTACAAGGTAAGGTGAATGATATGTATGAATTATAGGTGAAAACATTAACCATTCGATACATTAACCGTTTTGTGGCTATTTTCTAGATATTCAAGCTACATTATAACTAATTAAATGCAGAGCCTGCTCTACTTAAAAAAAGAAGCATGAAATTTATCCTTACATGGTTGAGCGGAGCGAGTTTCATTTTTGAGACAAAACTACTGGAATGAAACCGATTTTGAACGGATGAACCAATTTTGTGCATAAAAAAAAGGAAATAGAGAGACCTATAATACCACTGAGCTCTTATCTGGTTGTGTAATTACCGATCTATGAATTTCAATACCAGTCGTCACACAAGCTCGTAAGTCCGTAACAATGTTACGGTCTTGTGGGATGACTGTGGAACATGAAATTTTTATTTTAAAACTCATAAAACATCGTCGTAAAAACTAAAGACAGGAAGCACCTTATACTAATCAAAAATAGTTTTATTGATCTGTTTACGGTATTGAACAGCCGTTCAATGAGCAAGTGCTGTTAAATAAAAGGAATTGAAGACACAAGATACCGTAAATCGTTTTCGTAATTTAGATGTTATGAATAAAAACATAATTATAATTAATAATAAACTAAAACAGTATATTATAAAATTAAACACAATATAGTTAAAGTATTTCTAATTAATTTATTCTTCATGATAGTTAAATTATTAAGCAGGTGTGCTTTACTCGTGAACAGATTACGATAGATATAGTAGTATACTTAGTCTGGCCATAAATACTGTTACAATTAAAAATAAACAAAATATTACATTTGAATTTGGAATCTCTCATTTTTATATGGTTGCTCATTGAGTTTTCTCATTTTGGCGCCAATACATTATACAATATTTTGCGATATTAAAATGGAGTGGGGTGATAAAGAGAACCGAATCGCTGTGATTGCATTACACAAAGTAGGTATGGAGCCAAATGCAATTTTTAAAACTCTCCATACGCTTGGTATTAGTAAAATGTTTGTGTACCGGGCTATTAATAGGTGCAATGAGACCTCCTCTGTTTGTGACAGAAAAAGATCTGGCTGTTCACGTAGTGTTCGTACGAAAAAGGTGGTCAAAGCAGTAAGGGAAAGAATTCGAAGAAATCCTGTCGGAAAGTAAAAGATTTTATCTCGGGGGATGAAGATAGCACCTAGAACCATGTCGCGTATTTTAAAAGATGATTCAGGACTTGCAGCCTATAAGAGACGTACTGGTCATTTCTTAACTGATAATTTAAAAGAGAATAGGGCGGTACGCAATGGGAGGTAATAGAAAAAAATTGTTTACGGATGAGTTTTTTTTTACAATTGAGCAACATTTTAACAAACGAAATGATCATATTTATGCTCAAAGCTCTAAGGAAGCTTCCCAATTAGTCGTCAGAGTGCAACGTGGGCACTATCCGACTTCAGTGATGGTTTGGTGAGGTATTAGCTATGAAGGAGTGACTGAGCCATACTTTATGTGAAAAAGATATCAAAACATCGGCACAAGTGTATCAAGATACCATTCTTGAGAAGGTAGTGAAGCCCCTTAACAACACCATGTTCAATAATCAAGAATGGTCCTTCCAGCAAAACTCGGCGCCAGGTCATAAAGCTCGGTCTACGCAGTCTTGGTTGGAAACAAACGTTTCGGACTTCATCAGAGCTGAAGACTGGCCGTCGTCTAGTCCCGATCTTAATCCGCTGGATTATGATTTATGGTCAGTTTTAGAGAGTACGGCTTGCTCTAAACGCCATGATAATTTGGAGTCCCTAAAACAATCCGTACGATTGGCAGTGAAAATTTTTCCCATGGAAAGAGTGCGTGCTTCTATTGATAACTGGCCTCAACGTTTAAAGGACTGTATTGTAGCCAATGGAGACCACTTCGAATAAGCTATACTTATATAATAATATTATATATAGCTATACTTTAAATTTTTTTATATTGGTATATTAAGCTAACACACTGTAAAAGTAATAAATGTTATTTGCAATAGAATTTTTTTTTCCTTTGTCTCAGTATTTATGGCAAGACTAAGTAGATTACTACTGAAGACTGCTTGGCTGTTGCATAGGAGTCTCTTGTGATCTATAAGTGCGCGGGATCTCTTATCGACAATAAAAACTATGGAGTCTTTAGATTCTATAACATCTCAATCGTTTTATTGACCATATTTTTTTGTGGTAAGAATTTGTAGGGTTGTCGACTGCCATACATAACCGTGCAGGGATTTAAGAAGTTATTTCCAGTGACGAAATTACACTTTTTTGTTCCTTTATCATGAAATTCGATTGTGGACACGATTTCCTATTAGAATTAATAAGACCTACCCCATAATCCAAACCACAGTAAATTCCTAATTACATGCATCCATACACTCCAAAAATACGGTTTGTTAAAATAGATCTTAAAGGTCAATTTTACAAATCTCATAGAGTTCGTAACTGTCTTTAATAACTAATGAAAATAATAATTTTTATTATAGCTTATTTAATATAGCTTTTATGTAAATTGTTCTCGATTATCAAAGAATTATTAATGAAGCATTATCGGGGAAAATACCGATGTTTAAGAGGAGGACACGTCAACGAAGCCGTAAATATTAATTCTGTTCGGAAGATACTGGCTATTTTATTGTCCTATAAAAGTTCTTTGTACGCCTTCGAACGACCCAATAAAACCTAAGTCAAAATAATTAAATGTAATCTGTTAAGGGACCGACTTTTAGGGTACTTATCTGTAAAATGTAATGCTAAAAATAGTATAAGAAAATCGTTGTTCTTGAGTAGAAATTTACAACATTTCAACTAAAATGTTTTTTTTTATTGCTTAGATGGGTGGACGAGCTCACAGCTCACCTGGTGTTAAGTGGTTACTGGAGCCCATAGACATCTACTACGTAAATGCGCCACCCACCTTGAGATATAAGTGCTAAGTTCTCAGTATATTACAACGGCTACCCCTCCCTTCAAACAGAAACGCATTACGGCTTCTCGGTAGAAATAGGCAGAGTGGTAGTACCTACCCGTGCGGATTCACAAGAGGCCCTACCACCAGCTTGAACGACTCACTCGATTTTGTTGTGATAAGAAATTGGCAAGACTTCAGCACATGGGTCAATATAAAATTCTGTCAGTCCCGATTTTAGTAACCGAATCAAATTTTTTTTTTTTCCAAAAAATGGCAACACCGCGTACTATAGCAGCATTTTAACTATAGAGGTCTTAGACATTTTGAATGATTAAACAAAGTCTAAACTAATATCGCTTTATATCTTAGAAACTATATCTTTTGAAGGATTATTGGTAATTTTAATATACCGTCAATCAATTTTCTTGTAGTTAGTTAATGATTACAAGTCAATATGAATTCGATACCACAACATTCCTTTGATCTTTCAATTCTCATCCATAAATATCTCAAGATAAACGTAAACTAAATTACTTTCATCAAATTTTAATAACAATAGCAGAACGGATATGACGAAAATCTACATTGTTAACATTGTGAAAAACATTGTTATTTTGGCAACTAAATTATTTAAGGAATAAATCATTGAATCCACCTTAGTTTATGGGTGCTTAACTCACCCGTATCTCGTTGTTCCAGTATATTTAACTTCACTATCTTGCAATTTTTTTTCCTACCTAAGCTGATAACCTTGAGAGGCTATTTCAGCGTAACTTTACTAGTAGGTGAGCTTACGGGGCTCAAACCGGAGTGATGCTAAAACTGACCCTAGTAAGAGCAGTGCTTCGCAGAATCTACCACCGGATCAGAAACGCGACCCATTGAGAAGATCTGGCGAGGAACTCAGGGGGCTGTGTCTATGGGTTAATTCACTCGTAGAGCCCTTCGTCGCAAGCGACGGGTTCGACGAGAACGGTGACCGGTGCTTGTGGTGCCTAAAAGTACCGTTAATGGATCAGGAGGATCGGTAATGACGTGTTTTGGGCCTCGTCGACTGTTTACCATTCGGTCTACAGGATCGGGTATGTAGTTTCCAGCGGCCACGACAAGAGTGTTCTCATGTCGTGCCGCCTTTTCAAAGTAGCGCAATGGTGCCAACTGTAGATACTTACTGACCGAGTCAAATTCCAGGTCATCATGGAGATCCAGGTTCCACGTGCTCCGACGGCTATCCTGTAAAATCGGGATTGAATAACCTGAAGGGGTTTCAAGTTAGTGCGGGCCGCGTGAGCGAGAGAGAGCTACCTTATTACGGAGGGACAGTTTGCGTCGCTTGCAAAGCATAGGGTAAAGACGTCCTAATATGAAGGCGGCACGATCGCGTGCCGTTTTAATATGGAGACGGAATTTCATCCCTCTGTCGAGGGAGACGCCTAGGTATTTGACCTTCGAGGCCCACGGTATGGGCTGGCCAAAGAGAGTGATGGGGCTAACGGCAGAGGTGTTAACGCGCCTATTAGGGAGTGGTATGCTCGAAGTGGTATTCGGAAGGTGACCCCTTTTGATGTCAATGTGGGGTTGATGTCAATGCGATCTTGCAATTATCGACCGTTGATTGTACTAGATTTTGTTAACCTCACTGACGTTCCTGAGAATGGGATGAAGAGGTAGAAGAAGCTAAAACATATTCGACAAAATTCTACTGGTAGGACGTCTTGTGAGTCCGCACGGGTGGGTACCACCACCCTGCCCATTTCTGCCGTGAAGCAGTAATGCGTTTCGGTTTGATGGGTAGAACAGCCGTTTTATATAAAACTGAATCTTATCTGCCTTATCTACTCATGTCTCAAGGTGGGTGGTGGCATTTACGTTGTTGATATCTATAGGCTCCTGTAACCATTTACCACCAGATGGTATGTGAGCTCATTCACCTATCAAAGCAAAGAAAAGATCTTTGTCGTAAGAATATATGTCTGAATATGTAGTTTTTTTGTCTCTCCATGTCACTGCATCGCGCATCGAGCCCAGGGCCGCAATAAAGGTCTCGTTCGTATACCTAAAAGTTTCAAGTCCCCCTCTGTTGCCAATTTGAGGACCGATAAGGGAAACTATAGAAGACGGTGTGTAAACTGCTCTAGACGCATCTGGTGGTGGCGTTTAAACGGCGGGCGTCAGGGAATCCGTCGACCATGAGGCCCGAGGATCGTGGCACTAAGGCCTCATTCGCACGGGAGTTTTTTTTTAACGCGCGTTAAAAAAGCGTTCAAATAGAACAGATGCATTTCCTAGTATATGTTCATACGTTAGCGCTTTTAAAAAGCGACGCTATTTTATTGCGCAGTGTTGCATTTTGAGCGCTAAGCATTGGGCGTCACAGATTACGTCACATCGAGAAGGTTATAAAAGCGCCAAGGCCGAGTTTTAACGCAACGATTTTAAAACGCCCGTGCGAATGAGGGCTAAAGGTCATGACGCTCATGACCCCTTGTTCAGTATACTTATGGCTCAGTATGGTTCTGGGTATATATACAGTTGGGGAAGAACATGTGCTGCCAGCTTAGTGGATCACATTGCTCCTCGTCTACCTTGGTTAAGTTCGATGTCACCTGAGGTTCGGACTCAGGTTAGTGGCCTACAGGAGCTTAAGTCAGCTCAGTTCGGTAGAACCGAGACAAATTTTATTTTATGTGTTCCTTTTATAGGGCAATAATCAAATTTATGAGAAAAAAAAGAAGGTGAAATTTTAAAACTATTTATTATATTACAAGTACATTTATTTTCGATTTGCTTACGACACAAAATAACAGCACTAAAACCGTTACAACGTTCTTACAGTACATTCAAAATTTCTGGTCTTAATATCAACATTTATGAAACAGCTACACAAAAAAAATATAGATATATCACATAATTTGAGAGATTGTTCGTTTGATTATTGCGTGAGAATTCAGACCTCAAGCACTGGTCACCGTCCTCGCCGAAACTGTCGCTCGCGACGAAGTGCTCGACGAGTAAATTAACCTATAAACACAGTTCACTGAGTTTCGCGCCGGATCTTCTCAGTGGGTAGCGTTTCACCGATCCGGAGGTAGATTCTGCGAGGCATTGCTCTTGCTAGGGCCAGTGTTGGCAACACTCCCGGCTTGAGCCCCGTGAGCTACACGTCAAGAAGAAGCTGAAATAGCGTCTCGAGGCTATCAGCATAGGTAGGATGAAACAAAGAGGATTCAGTTGAAGTGTGTGCGCACGGAGAGGGCCCGTATTGGCGGCACGGGAGTCGTGAAGCCGCCGGCGACGCCACGTCTAACAGATGCACAGGAGGAACACGTCGGAGCCCGCTGCAGACGACTCACACAGCTGCTTGACGTGCCGCGTCTCACAATGCCGTTCACACCCACCATCTCTGTATATCATTTAGATTACATATTAAAAACATTTATAACTACATATTATAAGTAACGGTAGACATAACTAGTGAGTATGTGTAACTAAGGAATTTATAGGAGAATGGGAAGCAATGTTCTTTGAGCATTATATCAGTGTACTGCGATTATTGACAGAGATTGAAGAGATTGATAAGCCCGCGCTACTTCCATCTTCACAATTCTACATTCTTTCTGTTTCTAGCGGAAAGCAGTCATGCGCTCCAGTTTAGAAAGCACGTCGATTTTTATTCAATACAAATAAGACTGTAACTCCTTGTCTCAAAGTGGGTAACTACTATCAGATTGCGATGTGGTAGGACCCCTTGTGAGTCCGCACGGGTAGGTACCATCGCACCGATTATTTCTGCCGTGAAGCAGTAATGCGTTTCGGCTTGAAGGGTGGGGCAGCCGTTGTAACTATACTGAGACCTTAGAACTCATATCTCAAGGTGGGTGTCGCATTTACGTTGTAAATGTCTATGAGCTCCAATAACCACTTAACACCAGGTGGGCTGTGAGCTCGTCCACCCATCTAAGCAATAAAAAAAATAAGACGAATTACTTCGGTCGATCTTGGATAAATCGTATTGTGTAGACGATTGTACTCATTTGTACTCACACAACTTGTACTAATTTTGTACTTATAGACCCACCTAACCATATTAAGTGGATGTCTGAATCGTATTCTATAGAATGGTTAGATTATTTGGAACGGTTGGCTTAATGAATTTAAATTTTTATGATCGTCATATTATTGTAGTATGTTTTTGTACTTAATATCACATAAATATATAATCTTTTTAATTTTTTTTATGAGCTAAAGCAAATTTTTAAGAGAATCAGATTACGGATTACTTGATTGGTGGGTTTTAATTAAAATCGATTTTATTTATTTGTGAAACAAACAAGAAAACCTCCTTATAATGTGTTAAGCGTAGGTACAACACATGAGCAAATTTTGGAAATTACATAAGAAAAAACGATACATTAATAAGTCTAGGCGCATATTATTATCTCCGAGATGCCTATTTCTATTAAGAAATCGGAATTTCGTACTAGCGCAATTGATTGAAATGGGCAATCCGGCATGTTGCCTGCGATTTGCGAGTCTGCTACAATATGTACGAGAAACTAAAAAATCGATTCTTTGATGGCAAGCCCAACTAATAATAATCATTTTTTATCCTGAAGATTACGCTGAAGTAATAAAATAATTGTACTGTTATCGACCTTTGAAACGTGTGAAATTTTCAATCATCTTGTAATTGGTAAAATTCACGTTGAATTATTCCGTTATAATATAATAGATAGTTGAGTCTAATTTTTGTAACTGCGCATTAATTGTGGAATTATTCGAAACATATAAGATCTCTTAGTAACTGTGAAAAACCAAAATTCCAGTTTCAAATTGAAAACAATCATTCATCATTTTCATCAAAAACAATCACACAAAACGTACCTTTATTTCCTAAGATAAATGTCGCGTATTAAGCGAAATGTCGCTTAAGCCATATAGCCTTTCACCCCTCGATATGATAATTATATCTTCCTTTAAACGAGAGAAATTCTTAACCATCATTCTATCTGATGATTTGCAAGCGAAGTAAATTGTCCCTTCGTAATAAGGTGACACTCTAAAAAACTTGCATACGTTCGGTCATGACCTATGCAAATGTAGCATTCGCTCACGCGGCCCGCGCTAACTTGAAACCCCTTCAAACCATCCCACCGGACCGGAAACGCGACCCACTGAGAAGATCCGGCGAGAAACTCAGTGGGCAACACTGCTCTTGCTAGGATTAGTGTTAGCAACGTCATCAGGTTTGAGCCTCGTGAGCTCACCTACTAATTCGGTGAATCTAGAATAACCCCTCGAGGTTACTCGAGGTAGATACGAAAAAAAAAGCATCAAACATATTCCAATAAGAAATACGCTATTAAATCGGACAAGTACTTTCAACAATGCCTATTAGCCGTGAAAACCAAAAATATATTCATTCTATTACTACTAAGTAAAAAAGCCATTGATCAAACTAACACTGAACAGTCTAGCTGAACAATTCACGAGCCGTTGATTGATTGAAGGCGTCCTTACGTTCGTTTCACACATTTCATTGTACGTTTGTAACGAAATTTGAAGAAATATTGATACATACCAACCTCGATTAAACTTCAAAGGAAATCGTTCATCCATTATTTTAACAAGATCATGATGTACGTAGGGCTGAGATATATCTTAAAAATTTATTTTCAACGCCACTTAAATCACATTTGATTGATGTTTTATTTTAGAGAAACAAAATACTCTTTAAATACCCTTTTCAAGTTATCGTCGGTTAAATAAAAGAAAAAAAAAGACGTGTGGCACTCGGAGACTGCCGCGATTAAGCTATTGCATAGCATTTTTTATCAACTTATGCAATTATAAATCAACAATAATAATTTAATATTAAAACAACAATAAAATAAGGTGCGGCGAGAAACTCAGTGGGCTAACTTTCAATGAATCTGCTACATTTGAGTATTCCATTTTGATTGCGCACTCACTAGAGGGTGCTACATGGGATAGAGACACGCCTTTGGATGCTAGTTGTAACTATCATTCGGTTTACCTAGTTTATTTTTAATGCCACTCCAATCACTGAATGAGTAGTAGGAGTAGTAATAAAATTCTTCGACTAAGCGATAGAAAATGGCACACCCAACGCATTGTAATGTGATATAATTTTCTATTTTACAATTCCGTTTGTCGCCGATAGGTGGCGCTTGACGCAAACGCTGAATCGCGCTGTCGTTGTTACCCACGAAAATATATCACATATTTTGATAGTACATAAACCGGTGTTTAGACTTCTTACTTTAAACACTACACAAGCGCAACGTGTGAATGTGTTGAGTGAGGAATGGAAGGTTTTTTTTGTTACGAATTTCACGATTCTGCTCTCAAGCCGCGCTCAAGGCCCGCGATAAAATCTATGCAATAGCTTAGTAATAGTACTAGCAAAAACGACCGATGTACTAGCACGAAACGAAGCGAATATCTTGGGTCTCCCATAGATAAGTACAAACTTTCTCAAGAAATTAAGTCCATACGGATCCATCAGATCGGATAACTTGCATTAGATGCCTTCGGTTCTAACCACGGAATAGACTTATTTATCTATTCCGTGGTTCTAACACTACGAGCAGGCTTAGGGACTCATAAACGTACTCGTTTGAATACGGCAAAGAGTTCCTTCATAACAAACACAACTAAAGAAATAAGGTCGATTTCGATAATCAAGAAAATGGTTTGGCTGTGTGGCATCGGTCTAGCGTGGTAGAGCCCCAGTAGGCTTACTCCAGAAACCACTTAACATACTGATGTTAATTGGTTTCAGATCCAATTTCAGAAACCACTTAACATACTGATGTTAATTGGTTTCTGGAGCCCATACACATCACACCGTTAACGCCACTACCCGCCTTGTAACAAAATGTCGAATCTATACTAATATTATAAAGAGGAAAGATTTGTTTGTTTGTTTGTTTCGAATAGGCTCCGAAATTACTGGACCGATTTGAAAAATTCTTTTTCCATTAGAAGCCGACATTGTTCCTGATGAACATAGGCTACTTTTTTAAATTTTATTTTATTTTATTTTTTTGGTTTCATGTGTGTTTTAATATTTCCGAAGCGAAGCGAGGGCGGGTCGCTAGTTTAATTATAAAGCAGTTGTTTGTCTTTACGGCAGAAGCGACAAAGAAGTGCTAGCAACCTATACAGGCTCACGATACATGGATACAATACAATATTTATAATAAATATAAGTAACAGTTTATTTTTACAATAGATCAGACACTCGGGTTATTAGCATATAAAATAATGTAGAATATTACCAATCTCCTAAGAGATCGAACGCTTAGTTTGCTTTTAAGGCTTGAATAGAAAATTCATTGTTTATTCATGATTTCAGAATAGCCTTTTTAGCTTTTATGTGTAAATAGCTGTGCGCCCGAGTCTTAGGAGTCGTTTCACACTTTATTGTGATTTTTTATCGATACGAATATTGTTTGTATTTTAGACTTTTACGTATTAATAATAACGACCTTTCCATATTACTGTCAACATTCTTAAATCTTCACACTTTGATTTTTGTATATTGTGCTCTACTCTGTTATGCCCATAATTCAGTAACATCGTTCGTACATAAATAACAGGTATCTATATATTAATACGTGATGCAAAAACTTTGTATCCCTTTTTACGAAAATGAATTTTACGGAGAAGTATGAAATTTTCCACACTTATAGAGAATATAGAGAAGAATGCACAATGCAATGCAATTTTTTTTTAAATAATGCATAAAAAATACATTAAATCAATAAAGAAAACATTACACACACTACATACCATGTTTCTGACGCACACACGCATGCATACTATTTATTGTCAAACTTTTGTTCTTGACGTCTGTGATCAAATTGAAAATAGATTAAATATTGTTTGTCTTTATTAATATTTTTTATAGAGTAGCCTTGGCGAAATTTGTGATTATACAACTATAAAATACAATCATAATAGTGTACAAACTTACAATTCCAATTAATTATAGGCGAATTTCGACTACTGCGGGACCTCTAGTATACAGTATTTAGTGACAATTTACTATTAGAAAATAAATCGTATTTAAATTAAGAACTTATTGTACGGAATAGTTGTGGAATTTGAATAGACGATCAGTAATTATTTGGCCTCTAGCCAACATCGAATTCATTGAAATCAGAGATTCAGTTGGTTCGATTGTTTTCGAGGATTAGAATATATCTACAAAGTTCTTAATTGGATCTAGACCTTCAAGCAATTCAACCGTAATAGTAACTGGTATCAAACAAGTAATCCGTGAGCAATTCGTAAAGGTGATAATAGTGGAAAATTACGTAGCTCCAACAATTTATTTCTATATAACAAAGACGGTTGAATAAGTTCTTGAATCCAGAATATGTATGGTGGTGATCATGTTCAAGTCATGTTCTACATGGCATTCTATGTTTATCGATGCCAATGGATGTCCAAACGTAAATTCCGTCATCAGCCTTGAAATATAAAGGCATGAGACGTAAGGAAAACCTAATTCTCACGGATGACGGTTGTTACATATACTAGAGTGTGTATAAATTCTAGGATTTGGTGAATTAATACATTTGTGTCGTAGCAGTGCTCTTTGTCAAGAATGAAAATAAGTATTAAAGAAAAATTAAATTATAATATAAATTTGATATTAAAGGAGTATTCTTGATATTGATAAAATACGTAAATTATTATTTTTTTCTTTGAAAGCCATTTGTTCTAAAATTATTTATTTAATATAGATTATAATATATAGGTACACATTCTTAATAATTTTGTGATCGTAGTTTCCATATAGTCAAATCATATAGCCTTTACAACTAGCCAATTTCCTATTTCGTTAAACCGTTTCATGGTGATTCCGTCAGCTCTCCGGATCTGGTTTTCTTTCGTCTTAATAATATGTTGTGATTTATAAACAGAATGAATTTCTATAATCAACTTGTAATTGGTTTTCCAAATTACGAGATTAATATCAGTACGTCCTCAATGTGTTAATGATGGAATTAATTTAAAATCGGCTTTTTTCCTGACTCTCAAATTTTTGATTAAGGTTGTCCCGAGTGACATCTGTGTACCCAATTGTACGAGTCAAAAAAAAAGACGTGCGGCCCTCGGGGACTGCCGCGGTAAAGCTATTGCAAAGCATTTTTTACCAACTTATGCAATTAAAATTAGACAATAATATTTTAATATTAAAACAATAATAAAAATAAAACCACGCTATATTTATAAACATTAACAAAAGCAAAACATTAACTGTCCCCTTCACCATCATAAGCTAGACCGCGTGAGAGAGAGATGGGCAGACTTCTCATGATGCTCATGCAATGCGACGTCACGCCGCGCGCTTATTCACAAACACTATACCAGCGCAACGTCTGAATGTGTTGAACGCGAGCTACATAGTGTAATGTAATGGGGGTGTCAGGTTATTTTCGTTACGGAATTTCTTGATTCAGTCGCCGCGCTCAAGGCCCGCAATAGAAGCTATGCAATAGCTTAAAAAAAGTAAATACTCCTAAAAGATTAAGGTCGCCCCTTCTCTTCTCGGTGAATATTACATGGCGATCGGAGGGATTTGCAGCACACTAATTGCGTTCTAGAACATTGCACTAGTAGATCAACAACTGTTTAAGAGCGACCCGTTGGCGGTGTATCGCGTTTCGATCGAACAACCTAACTCCGGTCCAGCAGGGTGTCACGGACTGTCAGCGGCCCCCAGCGTTGGATGGGCCGCAGCCACAAAAAAACCTCAACCTCAGCTCTTAATCCCTTATATTCTAACCTCAACAACTCAAACGGAAAACGGTCATATGAAGCTACTTACGGACTTTACAGAAGCGAAAGACGTTAAATTACTACTTCTGGATGAATGCCCAAGAATCAAACCCAAACAATTCGAAAAAAATTCGTGATCAAGCAAATAGCGCTGCTGTTTTCAACTCTAAATGTTCTAATAAAACAGAGAACAAAATCTAATAGGAAATAAGTGAATAAGTAAACAAAAGCGTTCGGATAACTATATGAATAATAAATTGTAATGCGACTAATCATTCGGTCACTGACTTTAAACCACTTCATGGTTTATATGGCATAGATCATCATTAAAGAGATGTTAACCTCTCATCGGCGGAATTACGACCCTCAGTAATAAGGAATACGACGTGAGGAGTAGCAGATGTCACAATATTGCCGAATGAATTAAAATGAAAAATATGAAATGGTGGCTTATACTTGAAATTACAATAATAATCAAGAGACATTCGATGATGAAAAAAGCATTATCAATTTAAAGTGAGACTAACGGAGAGATTCGGTGTGTCGGTATACGACAAAAGAAAAGAAAAATCCTGGAAATGGTTTTGTAATGGGTAGAAAACGAGTAACAAATTAAGTAAGTAAGATAAGTAATAAAGACAAATATAACAAACTTTGTAACGTCACGATACATAACAGAGCAGCCCCGCTAAAACGTACAAGTTTGTTAAACATTGCCTGATTCTGGTTGTATTTTCATTTCGACTTCCACGAACAGCATAAGATTTATATTGCGAAAATTCAATCATTGATATTAGGAGATAAATTGCAACGTTTTCATTTCATTATCTCCGCGACTTTGTTATGACTATTCAAATTTCTGCTCTTTCGAAATCATTTATACCTTTCGCCGTGTTTGTTATGATTACAATATGATGATTGTAAAATACAAATATTTCTTTAAATCGTTTATCTGTAAAATTGATATTATAAAATTATCAATAAAAAAACGTGCTTAGAATTATATGACACTTGGATATTTCAGGTGGAAGTAACAACTATATTGTGTAACAACTGTCTCGCCGGAACCGGAAACTAAGCTTGCATCGCGACAGAAACAGACAAATTGTACTTGGATGTTGTTTTCTTATTTTTATTATATTGTGGATAATATAGATAACATCTCACCTGACATTTGCATTCCTTCACAGATGCTGGAATGATGACAGCGTGGAGATGTTGTTTCAAACCGAACGCGGAAGAACCATCCTAAGGCCTTTAAAAAGAAGAAGACTGTGAATTATTATTTTTTTGCCTAAAAGCGGAACAGGAATTAACCATCTTTTTTTTTGACGTAAATGGACCAATATTGTTGTGATGCTAACGTTGAAAGCTACTACTAACCCAGCGGTAGATTGAGTATCTTCAGTATCGCGTTTTGATTTTAGTTTCAGGGCGACCATGGGTTTCAAGGTTTTAAATCAAAATTTCCAAATCGGATTCTATACCAATTTCCATAACTTCAAACCAATAACGAGTCGTGCGTTCGTTTGTAGTGTTCACTCCGTATACGTCATCAATTTTGTGGTGAGCCGTGTGTACGGGATTGCTACCGCGACGGAACTCACATTCCATAATTACTCGTATTTTGATCGTGTCCATATTGATGAAAAAGGTACAAGTGTAGTGAAAACAAATCATATAACAAATAACCTACGAATAACACAATTTGAAAATAGAATTCCATAGTTTTAAAATAAAACTCATTTCAATTTAGCATCCAAACAAAATACCAGCCATATAATTTTTTTAAATGGCCACTATTTTAAAATGGCAACTTCATAGGACTTCATAGGACCTATGAACGATCATGGACGCTGTATTCGCGGAATTCCTCCGACTTCGCCACCCACAGCTCGCCTCAGAGTTTCTGGCCTTCAAGGCCAATCACACTGCGAGCCCTCTCGAGGACTCCGCCGCGCTCGCTGCTCCTGCGTCGCCTGTACCTGCGTGCAGAGCTTCTGCATTGAGCACCGCAGCCTCTGTCGTGCCTGCCGCTCCCGTGTCGCCTATACTGGCGAGAAAAGCTGCTGCGTCGTCCGCCGTGACCATCGTTTCAGCTGAGCGATCATCCGCGGCCTCCGTCGCGCCCTCTAAAACACCTACACTTGCTCGTAGGTCGCCTGCACCCGCCTCCTCGTGCTCCGACTCTGACTCGGACATGGAGGTCGACCTCGCCCCCGCCTCATCGACGGATGGATTCACCCTGGTACAGAAGGGTAAGAAGCGTGCCGCGGAGTCTCGAGCTCCCGCGGCCGCTAAAATTAGCAAAGCCGTGAACGCGTCGCGCCCCCGCCCTCAGACTCCCGTTGCGCCCCCAGCCCGTGCCACTCCGTCGCCGCGTCCGGTGGCACAAAATAAAACCCAGACCCCTCCCCCGGTTATCCTTCAGGAGAAGGCAGCTTGGGATCGAGTTTGCCTGGCCCTTAAGGCCAAAAATATAAATTTCACGAATGCCCGTAACCTCGCGAACGGCATTCAAATTAAGGTTCAAACACCTGACGACCATAGGGCCCTTTCTTCTTACCTCCGTAAGGAACGTATAAGTTTCCATACTTATACGCTCCAGGAGAAGCGCGAACTCCGCGTTGTAATACGCGGAATCCCTAAAGAGTTAGATGTAGAGCTCGTTAAGGCCGATCTGTTAGAACAGGGCTTTCCAGTGAATTCTGTGCACCGTATGCACACCGGTCGCGGTAGGGAGCCATATAATATGGTTCTAGTCACCCTCCAGCCTACCCCCGAGGGTAAGAAAATCTTCAACACACAGACCGTCTGTAGGCTCTCCGGTATCGCCATCGAAGCCCCCCATAAAAAAGGCACTCCTAGCCAGTGCCATAACTGTCAATTGTACGGGCACTCTTCCCGTAACTGTCACGCGCGCCCCCGATGTGTTAAGTGTTTGGGCGATCACGCCACGGCCCTCTGCGCTCGCGACCAAAAAACCGCGACGGAACCGCCTAGCTGCGTCCTGTGTCGAACACAGGGTCACCCCGCGAATTACCGTGGTTGCCCCCGAGCCCCTAAAATAAATCGCCGCGTCGCCCGCCAAAACCGCCTCCGAGCTTCCGGCCCAGACATCAAAGCCTCGGCACCCTCTGCGTCGCAGGCTAAGCCAGCGTTCGTTCCGGCGGCGGTGCCCAGTGTCTCGGCCTGGGCAAAACCGCTGCCGTACACGAACACGGCTACAACTCCCTCCTCCGCGATTCGTCCCGCCCCCGCGACTCGTCCCTCTCCCGCGACTTGCCCTCCGACCGCGTCCAAAAATCTCGCTTTAGCGATCGACTTCTTTCAGTCGATCAACTTTGAGCGCGTTAACGCTTTGGGCGACGCCATTCGCGCTGCCTCCACTGCACAACACTTTATCGCCGTTGTGCAAGAATACGCCGACGTATACGCGTCATTAAATACGTACGTCCTCCCCTCACTCCGCCGGTAATCAATGGCGTATATAAGTAGAATAAAGCCCCTATCCGTAACGATAGGATTTTTTAACGCTTACGGTCTCGCAAATCAACGTGATCAGGTTTCTGACTTTTTGCGTGACCATCAAATTGATATCTTTTTAGTGCAGGAGACCCTACTTAAGCCCGCGCGCCGTGACCCTAAAATCGCGAACTATAACATGGTCAGGAACGACAGGCTCTCTGCCCGTGGTGGTGGTACCGTCATTTACTATAGAAGAGCCCTGCATTGCGTCCCGCTCGATCCTCCCGCGCTCGCTAATATCGAAGCATCAGTGTGCCGAATCTCACTGACGGGACACGCGCCGATCGTTATCGCGTCCGTTTATCTTCCACCGGATAAGATCGTTCTAAGCAGTGATATTGAGGCGCTGCTCGGTATGGGGAGCTCTGTCATTCTGGCGGGCGACCTAAATTGTAAACACATCAGGTGGAACTCACACACCACAACCCCGAATGGCAGGCGGCTTGACGCGTTAGTCGATGATCTCGCCTTCGATATCGTCGCTCCGTTAACCCCGACTCACTACCCGCTAAATATCGCGCATCGCCCGGATATACTCGACATAGCGTTATTAAAAAACGTAACTCTGCGCTTACACTCGATCGAAGTAGTTTCAGAGTTAGATTCAGACCACCATCCCGTCGTTATGAAGCTCGGTCGCGCTCCCGATTCCGTTCCCGTCACGAGGACTGTGGTGGATTGGCACACGCTGGGCATCAGCCTGGCTGAATCTGATCCACCATCGCTCCCGTTTAACCCGGACTCTATCCCGTCTCCTCAGGATACCGCTGAAGCCATAGACATCTTAACGTCACACATCACCTCGACATTAGATAGGTCATCGAAACAAGTTGTAGCGGAGGACTTCCTTCACCGCTTCAAATTGTCCGACGATATTAGGGAACTCCTTAGAGCTAAGAACGCCTCGATACGCGCCTACGACAGGTATCCTACCGCGGAAAATCGTATTCGAATGCGTGCCCTACAACGCGACGTAAAGTCTCGCATCGCCGAAGTCCGAGATGCCAGATGGTCTGATTTCTTAGAAGGACTCGCGCCCTCCCAAAGGTCTTACTACCGCTTAGCTCGTACTCTCAAATCGGATACGGTAGCAACTATGCCTCCCCTCGTAGGCCCCTCAGGCCGACTCGCGGCGTTTGATGATGACGAAAAAGCAGAGCTGCTGGCCGATACATTGCAAGCCCAGTGCACGCCCAGCACTCAATCCGTGGACCCTGTTCATGTAGAATTAGTAGACAGTGAGGTAGAACGCAGAGCCTCCTTGCCACCATCGGATGCGTTACCACCCGTCACCCCGATAGAAGTTAAAGACTTGATCAAAGACCTACGTCCTCGCAAGGCTCCCGGTTCCGACGGTATATCTAACCGCGTTATTAAACTTCTACCCGTCCAACTCATCGTGATGTTGGCATCTATTTTCAATGCCGCTATGGCGAACTGTATCTTTCCCGCGGTGTGGAAAGAAGCGGACGTTATCGGCATACATAAACCCGGTAAACCAAAAAATCATCCGACGAGCTACCGCCCGATTAGCCTCCTCATGTCTCTAGGCAAGCTGTATGAGCGTCTGCTCTACAAGCGCCTCAGAGATTTCGTCTCATCCAAGGGCATTCCCATCGATGAACAATTCGGATTCCGTACAAATCACTCATGCGTTCAACAGGTGCACCGCCTCACGGAGCACATTCTTGTGGGGCTTAATCGACCAAAACCGTTATACACGGGAGCTCTCTTCTTCGACGTCGCAAAAGCGTTCGACAAAGTCTGGCACAATGGTTTGATTTTCAAACTATTCAACATGGGCGTGCCGGATAGCCTCGTGCTCATCATACGGGACTTCTTGTCGAACCGCTCTTTTCGATATCGAGTCGAGGGAACCCGCTCCTCCCCACGACCTCTCACAGCTGGAGCCCCGCAAGGCTCTGTCCTCTCACCCCTCCTATTTAGCTTATTCGTCAACGATATTCCCCGGTCGCCGCCGACCCATTTAGCTTTATTCGCCGACGACACGACTGTTTACTATTCTAGTAGAAATAAGTCCCTAATCGCGAAGAAGCTTCAGAGCGCAGCCCTAGCCCTAGGACAGTGGTTCCGAAAATGGCGCATAGACATCAACCCAGCGAAAAGTACTGCGGTGCTATTTCAGAGGGGAAGCTCCACACGGATTTCCTCCCGGATTAGGAGGAGGAATCTCACACCCCCGATTACTCTCTTTAGACAACCCATACCCTGGGCCAGGAAGGTCAAGTACCTGGGCGTTACCCTGGATGCATCGATGACATTCCGCCCGCATATAAAATCAGTCCGTGACCGTGCCGCGTTTATTCTCGGTAGACTCTACCCCATGATCTGTAAGCGGAGTAAAATGTCCCTTCGGAACAAGGTGACACTTTACAAAACTTGCATAAGGCCCGTCATGACTTACGCGAGTGTGGTGTTCGCTCACGCGGCCCGCACACACATAGACACCTTCCAATCCCTACAATCCCGCTTTTGCAGGTTAGCTGTCGGGGCTCCGTGGTTCGTGAGGAACGTTGACCTACACGACGACCTGGGCCTCGAATCAATTCGGAAATACATGAAGTCAGCGTCGGAACGATACTTCGATAAGGCTATGCGTCATGATAATCGCCTTATCGTTGCCGCCGCTGACTACTCCCCGAATCCTGATCATGCAGGAGCCAGTCACCGTCGACGCCCTAGACACGTCGTTACGGATCCATCAGATCCAATAACCTTTGCATTAGATGCCTTCAGCTCTAATACTAGGGGCAGGCTTAGGGACCCCGGTAACCGTACTCGTCGAACTCGACAAAGAGGTCGACGTGCAACCTAACCCATGCATCAGCCCGCTGAGTTTCTCGCCGGATCTTCTCAGCGGGTCGCGATTCCGATCCGGTAGTAGATTCATTCGCGAAACAATTGCTCTTGAGTTGTTAGGTCTCCTTCGGAGGCGCTCGGGCAGTTGTTAGCAAATCCCACCCCTCTTGGCTGAGCCTTTGCTCGCCCACCTGTCCTGGTGAAACTGGAAAGGCCTTCGGGCCACCAGTAAAGTTTCAATCATAAAAAAAAAAAAAAAAAAAAAAAAAAAAAGGACCTATGAAATTGCTTTTATGGCGCATCCGGGCTATGAATAAAATTATTCAATGAGACAAAAACATTGATAAACGTTGATATAGAGCCTAAATGGGGTAGAATTAAAACAAAATCAGCCTGTACTTCTGCCCGATCATATTATCGAGTTGATCATATTCAATCTGAGAACATAAATATAGCCGAACGTAGTAATAATCTGACTTATTAAGATGTTGTTTGTACCTGTTTGAAGCCGCGTCGATACCTTGTGTTCATGTAGCAATATATGATGGGGTTGTAGCAGGAATGTGACATCGCCAGCCAGTGGCTCGCGAACCAAACATAGGGCATACCTGGCCATGCAGCCCACTCATCATCTCCTTCATGTAGCGTCCATAATACCTGAATAAAAGAATATTTCGTTAGGTAATGACTGACTCAGTGGTTCAGTATTTAGCGCCCCTGACTGTTGAGCCGAGGGTCGTGGGTTCGATTCCCACATCGGGCACATACCTAGTCAGGTCATAAATTCTGTCACATGTTAAATGTAAAATAATTGAAACAAGTTTATTCATTATGTAACCATTCATATACCAAAATGAACTTAACAAAACATATATTCTTATGACACTAAAGTTTATTCAAAATGACCTCCGTGATTTTGAATACAGGCCTTCAATCTGCGCGGCCAGTCGTCTATCGCAGCACGAACGAGGTCCATGTCAATATCGGCAGCTGCCTTAATCAAAGATGTCTTGAGTGACTCCAAATTGGGATGAGGCTTTGAGCACGCCTTTTCCTCCAAGTGTTGCCATATCTTGTAATCTAACGGATTCAAATCTGGACTGGAGGAGGGCCAGTCTTCGTGCCGGATGAAGTCGATTTCACGCGCCGCCAGCCAGTCTTGTGTGCTCTTCGCTCTATGAGCTGGCGCCGAATCTTGTTGGAATACCCAGTGCCTGTTATTGAACATGGTATGAGAAACAAGTTCCACAAGGTTCGTCAGGAATGTATTTTGATACACAACTGCATTCGTTTTTACACCTTTCTCACAAAAATGTACCTCTGTTAAGCCCCAATAAGAAACTCCCAACCATACCATGAGCGAGGATGGAAAATGACCTCGTTGGACACGCGGAATACGGTTGCTCGCTTCTTCACTACTGTATGCGTACACCTTATCATTTTGTTTGTTGTAGCTCTCTTCTACGGTAAAAATTTTTTCATCCGAAAAAAGAATTTCCCGATATTTTTTTCCCGCGTACCGCTACAACAAAGCGCGACATCTCTTCACTCTCAGGTCCATTAGACGAGCATTCAAACGATGTCCTGTTTTTCTTCGATATGCCCGAAGCCCTAAATCTTCATTTAACACCCTTTTCACCGTGGTTCTGCTTAACCCCATCTGAAGGGCCAACAGTTTCTGCTTACGTTTGGGATTTCTTTGAATTCGCGCCTTCACAGCTTTTATCACTGCTGGAGTCCTAACAGACCGAGGGCGACCACTTCTTGACCTGTCATCTACACTAGAGTCTTCATTGTATCGTTTGATGGTACGATAAACGAACCTTTTGGTTATATTCAAAATTTTCAGTATATTAAAAATTTGAATTGGCGCGTAGCCGTAACGATGCAACGCAATAACTGCAACACGGTCTTCTTTAAGCGTCCACTCCATATTTAAAAATGAGTAAAATTCTAAAAGTATACATTTTTATTTTCATGAACAATTCGAAATTCGAATTCAATAAACTTTTTTGTGGCCAGCATTCTAAAAGAAAAGTTTTTACTGTGTGACAATACTTATGACCTGACTAGTTATAAATGTGATGAACAGGCTTTGATAATTTTTCCACAATTTGCAACTCATTACGTACCACCGAAAATGTACGATATATGTATTGATTAAATTTTTA
Organism: Bombyx mandarina; assembly: GCF_030267445.1. Classification (NCBI taxonomy): domain Eukaryota; kingdom Metazoa; phylum Arthropoda; class Insecta; order Lepidoptera; family Bombycidae; genus Bombyx; species Bombyx mandarina. The sequence continues at coordinate 15,017,567 of NC_143216.1, read as the reverse complement.
ACTGATAGCCACCGTGGCCTATATTTTTACCACCATAATTTACATTTCTATTGCTATTAATAAGATACAAATTGATATCACAAGGCGAATACCAACACCCGACTCGAAACTAAATCAAAGCCGGAACATGTTACAACACGAATGGCTCCACCTACAGAAGATGCGGTTGTCTTAATCGTATTGCGAAATGGCTGTGCCACCCTTCAAACCGAAGCGAAAAGGAACACAATACAGTTGAGACTTCGGCTTCATGGGGACAGCATACTGCGACGGCTATGAGCACCAGGAATTGCTTAACATTAGATGAGTAACCTCATCAGCTTTATCTATATAATGAATAAATAAAATATACCATTCATAATGCGTTTTACACGAAAAAGTTTTCTCCAATTTCCTTAACAAAAAAAAAACAAAAGATATGTCGTTTGTGTCAAATTTGTTCATGACAGCAGTGAATCAAGTCTAAAATGAAAGTGTTAAAATTGAATCTCTTAATTCTATTGATTCACGTTTGTTGTGGCCATAAAGATGTGCTACCAACGTTTTTATTGGATCACAGCAATGTTTTAAAAGATATTGATATACCACCAAATCCCTTCAGCACTATGAGCTCTGCAAAGTTTGCTGACATAATACGGGAAACAATCAAACGTACCGAAGGTATAATAATTTTCGTTGAGGAACTCTTGAGTTTTGAGGAAATCACCGCAAAAGATAAATTGGGAACTCCGTTTACTCATTTACACAGAGGTTTGATTGAAAGAAAAGTCAAATTCTTTCCAGCTGTTATTGAGCCGTATAAAGTACTCGCTCAAATCTTTCATTCCCTACATTACAATACTTTTCATTTAGATTCTGCGTACAATTTATCACTCAAGAGCGCCAGCTATATCTACGTATTTTTTAACGACTACGAAAACGAAACTAGGACTATGGCTCTCAGGAGACACGATACCATCATAAGAGATGTTTACATGAACATGCAAGGGTTACAACGAGGGCCTATTGTAGCATTCTACACCGGCAAAATCAATCCGGCCGTTATAGAGAAACCGCGCTTCATATCGATAGAGCCAATGCCTTCAGTCAATAATTTGGATGTTACGGTTGTTTCTGAAGGCGCCATGTTCCGATTTTCGGGAGTGACTGTTGCGACTCCAACACGTCGAGCTACTTTTAATCAAATGCCCGTTGTAGCCGAGGAAACGTGGAGCCGAAATAAATTATCAACGAAAGTGGCGTATACCGACTTTGAATTATTATTTAATTTCGATTTGACGCGACAAGACGAGTGGGTACTTGAAAATATAGCCCTTTTAGAGGCAGGTGAAGAAGTCGGTCGGACTAACGTTTTTGCCAAAGCTCCGTGGAACTGGTCTTATGCTTGTGGTGAACCTTTGCTGATAGTAAACACACGTGACGGCAGCTCCATAGCTATACCGCGTTATCGAATTCAGCCTCTTGGATCGTCCATAATTCTTCGAAATGGATCTAGTAGCAATGTGACTTTTGGACCGACAGTGAACTGCTGCCCTTACTTCAGTGTCCCAATATTATCGTGCCTTGCTATTTCTTTGTTGTGCTTAATGTTTCTTGCGCAAGGCATTACAGTTTTATTTAACTGCGCATCAAATAGTAAATTTGATGACCCTCATAATCCACCATTAGTGTACGAAACTCAGTAATTATAGTACACCAATTACCGATGATATTCTAATACATTATAATGTAATTGGTTGTAATTTAAGATTGGACATTTTATGTGGTGAAAACATTTTATTTTTTATAATTAAGTCAATGAACCGAAAATAGTTCTGTGCTATTTATTAGTGAAAATTAAATGCTTCATCAAAATGAGATTATTTTTGATTATTTGTCTTTGTAAACGGTATTTTTACTCAAATCGAAATATCATTTTAAGAACGACTTAATTGATGATGTAAAAAGACATCAATTAAAACATATTTTAGCTGCTAATTTGTGCTTTTAACTGAAAACGATTATGTCCATTGACGTCAGTTGATAACGTGACATCCTTTTCTGGCACAAGTCAATATTAGTCAGATATGACATGGGGGTAATAAAACCGGCCGAGAGGACTATTTAACGAACATCAATCAACTGAAACATCGTGATTATTGTTTTTGACAGTTAATACTTGCAATAAAAATGTTCAGTGGGAGCCAGCAAACCGTGAATACTGCTACAACAATCACCATCATTTTGATCATCTGAAAACCAGAAAGTATTAATATTAAAATTGAAAAAAAAACCTTTAGTATTACCGGCTATTTCTATGTGCATATGACTCGAACACCAAAAGCTCCAATTAAAGTATAGATAGGGCTTTACAGCGCCTTAATTTGCATGACACGGCCACGTGATTGCATTAAAACATGCACATGTCATTAGCATCGGCTTGCACAGGTTTCCGTACTTTGAAAATCTTCTGATTTTCAAATTGTGTTATATAGATTAAATCGATTTGATTATTGAGATTAACAAATTGTCGTAGTAATGTTTTAAAATAAATTACATCACCTTTTCGCATTAAAAGTGTACAATTTCCAAAAATATTCGAAATTGAGTTAATGTGCGTAAACATTTCGTATCACCAGTATTTTTCTCATAAATACTGTCAAAAGAGCTTAGTTTAGTTTTCATTTTTTTTTAAGTTTACCTATGTTTTGACCACTATTAACAAAATTAATACATAATTTTATCTTACTTTAAAAGACAGATAATGTAACTGATAAAAAAAGTACGTGCGTACAAAGTACACATGTCAGAAGTGAAACTTTTTTGGCGAAGTAATTTATAATTCTTGCTTATATTTATACAAATCTGAAACTTTAAATTTCCGAGACTTAGAGGAAGGGAAAAAGGAAGATATGTTCCCGGCAAAAGTCTGCCAAATGTCAATCTTTTTTTTAAGCTATTTTATGACCTGGTAACTAAGACCTTTAAGTCATGTCTTATTTTAATTTATATTCTTATTTTTATGAAAAATGATAATATGGAGTGAAATAAAATGAAATGAAGATGATTAATTTGAGACATTTATCAAATGGGATTAAATTAAATTAAATGAGATGATATGGGATGAAATAGAATCTCAGTAAAATGGTGGTCATTTGCTGAGATTTTTTCAGTGGACTTTTTGGAGGATCCCGAGGAGTTACGTCCAGCAGCTTTGTTTCATTTTCCCACATTAATGCACTTTCACATATATTAAACAGTTAATAAACCACCGTTATTACACATTTAAACCTGAAGAAAGACTAAATAGACAAAATAAAACAAAAAACACAACTTCACTACTCGCGTTCCCGCCAAAAAGCCAAATGTCAATCTCAAACCTCAGTGTTGACAGTCACATTATGTTTAAATTTCTAAATTGTAAATGACTAATATTTTGCCAATTGAATTGACTAATTTAATTTCATGCTATTTGATTAATGTTCCAAATTCTTTTCATTTCATTTCAATTCCTATTAACATTTTTCACAAAAAAAATATAAAATATTAGGCTGTATGGTATGATACATTTGCCTTTCCAGTTGGAAAAATACAACAACTACTACTACTACTGACATTTGACAAGTACTTAATAGTAGTTTGATGTCACTTGCGTTGCATACCTGCGTGACGTTCTGTAAAAATTTTACCATCATGCGCCTAAAGAAGTTTCACTTCAATAAAAAATAAATGTTGCAAATATGATTAATATTAAAAATATTACACGTTAAACCTTTAAAACACTCTCCTATAAAATTAGTAAGTTTTGAGATTATACAGTTTGAATGCGAGAAGACGATATGTCTTTATACATTGTGAGGATCCTACCTTTCTTTTTGATCGTTGCATCCTGGAATCTCTTGTACTTTCGGCTTCACCGGGTGGTCGTCCGCCCCAGACTACGTGGGCAATGCGAGCATATGTACACACAAGAGCGCTAAGTGGCAATACAAACTGAAGCACCAACAGCGCACAGGTGTAACGCTCACTCTGTTCCACGTGGTCCCATTCTTCGTGGCAAATATCTCTGCAAACACCATATTTGTTATATTCGAGAATCTTCGTCTTAATATTTGTATAATATAGCTTTCACGTTTGTTTTACTCACAGTTGACAGTATTTATGCCACTCTGCAGGTCTCTCCAATTTTGATACTACGTATATAGGGGTGGCGGTCGCAATAGCACCTCCCCACACGCCAGCGACAACCATTTTTGCTGCGGTTTTACCCATCCTAGGTTTCAATGGGCGCATTATTGCCATGTATCGGTCAATCGATATAGCTAGTAAAGTGTATGCGCTCACGAGCACTGAAACCGCTTGTGAGAAGTTGACAACTTTGCACATAATACCACCAAAGGGCCAATACCGCAGCACAAGCATTGATACGAAAGAAAACGGCACACAGAACAACGTCATCAGGATATCGCCCACTGCCAGGTTTACTATGAAATAATTTGTGACCGTTTTCATCCGAGGCGATGTTTGTACAACGAAGCAGACTAGTCCGTTTCCAACAAGTGCCACAACAAAAACGATGCAGTACATGAAATAAACGCATGTTTGGAATGTCGCAGAAGTAAAGAAGCTCTCTGAGGATGTACTCGGATTGCATATAGCGTCGTAATCCAGTTTCGTTAAGTTGGACGAGGCTGTAGCATTTATATAGTATTCACTGGATGTGACGTTGCGTATAAGGAAGTCTGACAGCGTACTAGAATCAAAGTCTATCGATTCCGACTCATACATGTCCAACATAATTAATAGTATTTCGTCATTTTTTACATCCTCAGAACATGTAACTTCAGTGTTGCTCTTTATTTATGAGATTTAATCTGAAACAAAACAAAACTTTAATTGTTTATCGAAGCGCGTAAATTGTTTACTCTTTCAGAAGTTTATGATTCATTGAAACCTACCAAGATATGCCATTAACTTTTCATCCTGACGATGTTGACGTAAGTGGAATCCGGCTCGCTCCACCAGTGCATCGCACAGCGAATGTACTCATATATTAGCATAATTTATGACGCAAACTCACAACTTCCACAGACATGACATGTTTGTATTACCGTACTGTACCTGTTAAGGTAAAAGTGGAGGTCAAAATATATAGAAGCCTTACAAGGTATTAAGCGATCTTTGATAATCAGTATAGCTTTTTGTAACTAATCAAATATCGTAAGTAAGCCTTTGATTAAGTTTTTAGCTTTTACATAACAACTGAATATACGATGCTACGGTAATTTATTCCGTGTGACTGATTTTTACCGACTCTATTCATAAAATAGGTACATAGAATCAAATAATTATGCTTATTTCACGATCTTTGAGGACCAATATAACATGGTTTAAAAGCTAATATTATAAATACATAATAATATGCATATGCCCATTGTACTGTGCAGAATATCAACTGCGACTGTGAGCAACAAAAGATGAAAAAAAAAAACCATTAAATGAATCTAAATTCTCCGACGAGCATGAAAATAGCTTTTTTTACGACATGGCAACACAAACGTTTTGTTTCAAACGCTTGTTCATAAAATGTAATGTGTTTTCAATAACAACATACAGTTCCGTAACTAAAGGTTGGTTATTTTAAATTTTCTGATGTATTAAAGATATTTTGTGGTGTCGATCTAGCCACAGCACAACCCCATCCCTTCCCGTAGGTGTTGTAGGTGTGACTAAGGAATTCACAGGAGAATGGGCAGTAATGTTCTTTGAGCATTATAACAGTGTACTGCGATTGTCGACAGAGATTGAAGAGATTGATAAGCCTGCGCTACTTCCAATCTGCACAATTCGACATTCTTCCTGTTCCTAGCGGCAAGCAGTCATACGCTCCAGTTTAGAAAGCACGTCGATTTTTATTCAATATAGTTAAGAGTTTAACTCCTTGTCTCAAAGTGGGTGATGACTAACAGATTGCGATGTGGTAGGACCTCTTGTGAGTCCGCACGGGTAGGTACCACCGCCCCGTCTATTTCTGCCGTGAAGCAGTAATGCGTTTTTTATTTTTATTTTTTATTGCTTAGATAGGTGGACGAGCTGACAGCCCACTTGATGTTAAGTGGTTACCGGAGCCCATAGACATCTACAATGTAAATGCGCCACCCACCTTGAGTTCTAAGAACTCAGTATAGTTACAACGGCTGCCCCACCCTTCAAGCCGAAACGAAATTTCTTACTGGTGGTAGGACCTCTTGTGAGTCCGCACGGGTAGGTACCACCGCCTATTTCTGCCGTGAAGCAGTAATGGGTTTCGGTTTGAAGGGTGGAGTAGCCGTTGTAACTATACTGAGACCTTTAGAACTTATATCTCAAGGTGGGTGGCGCATTTACGTTGTAGATGTCTATGGGCTTCAGTAACCACTTAACACCAGGTGGGCTGTGAGCTTATCCACCCATCTAAGCAATAAAAAACAAGGAAGATGTCTATGGGATACCAGTATTCACTTAATACAAGATCGGTCACATGAGCTTGCTTAGTCATCAATTCAGTAGAGAAAATACTTCATTAATAACGCATTTTATATCAAAAAGTTTTCATGAGATTCGAACAAAAAACATCCGTTGGATACGTTATTTATTCATGAGTAATGATGAACGTTTTAAAATTGAATCTCTCTATTCTACTAAACAAAGTGATTACTTTACATTCAAGATTACACATTGTCCGTTTCTTTCTTCGCACGTCTCCGGAACTACTAAACAGATTTTATTAATGTAGTATTTTTTCGGAATTCTGTTGATCGTAGTCATATAATTAAGACTGTTCTTATGGTTTATATGTGAACGTAGCTTAGCACATGTAGCAGATATTAATATGAAACAGATTTTTTTTTCCTTAGATGAGTGGACGAGCTCACAACCCACCTGGTGTTAAGTAGTTACTTGAGCCCATAGACATTCTACGACGTAAATGCGCAACTCACCTTGAGATATCAGTTTTAAGGACTCAAGTATAGTTACAACGGCTGCCCTACCCTTTAAACCGAAACGCATTACTGCTTCACGGCAGAAATAGGCAGGGTGCCTGTCCGCGCGGATCTTGCAAGAGGTCTTACCACCAGAATGTATGTTTTGTTTCTTTTAAACAAGATATTAAAAAAGTCTTTGGAATTTTATTTTCTGCTTCTAAGTTACATACCAAATTAAATATTATAAATGCGAAAATAACTAATTTTATCAGTTACGTTTTCACGCCCAAACTATAAAATTCTAGTTTGAAGCTTAATACGCCGCTGGACACGAACAATAAAGTTCGCGGGCAAAGCTGCGTAGGAAAGCTATTTTTAAAATGAAATATTTAAGTTACTACAAGAGCAAATTTTTTTGTAAAAATAACGAGCTACTCCATTAAAAACTAAACGCACAAAACAATACTGTTTCTATTTCAAAATATATATTTAAACGCCCAGAAAACAACGTTACGTAAACATTTAATTTTAAACTGGAGTAAACAGCTTGAAGTGATGTTAGATGTTCTACACAGGCAAATAAAACAATAATATGTTTAGAAAAATAAATAGATTCAGTTCTTTGGAATATCACATTGAGAGCCACTGATATTTTCTATCAACTGCCACTGAAGTTCAATGATTGACATGTTTAGATTACCGTCATGATCCTACTTATAAAAATATTTTCAAAAGATATGCCGCATTCGTATCATATTATTTTTACTTTTCTATTTAGAAATTATTATGATATACTAGCTGACCCGGCAGACTTCGTAGAGCCTCAATCTATAAATAAGATACCTAAACTTTTGTATAAAATAAACTTAAAACAAACAAACGAAATCCGTCCGACGGGAGACACGTCAAAGAGAAAAAGAAAATTATTATTTTTATTTAATTCCGAGCATTTTCATATTTATTTACCTTTTAAACCTTCTCTGGACTTCCACAAATAATTCAAGACCAAAATTACCCAAATCGGTCCAGCCGTTCTCGAGTTTTAGCGAGACTAACGAACCGCAATTCATTTTTATATACATACATAGATTTTATGAAAAATTTAATCTGGACTAAGGTTTAAACATTTATTTTAAGCATTCATTAAATAATTTGCCTACAGAAGAGAGATCATAATGATTATTAACGGGTAAATATTTAATTAATCTTAACCTTGTACAATGTAAGCGCCCCTTATACTTCATTTAGGGATGAATCGGCAAAGCCACTGTTGTAATAGCAATTTATTATTTTCCGTAATAGAACCAAAGCTATTATTGATGAATTTGCCATATCTTCTTGCAGATGTATTGTGTTTTTTTTTTCGAAATCACTCATACAAAAGAAATACGGCCCTGCGTAGTAAAAAAACAAATTGAACAGTCTGATTAATAAAATCTTTAGAATCCTTCTCATCAGAATTCTAAGAAATATGTTTTGTTAAAAAAAATACAAAAATATAGCTAAATATACACGAACTATTTAATTATAATCCTCTACCGATGTTGAGCCAGGAAAATTGCTGTAAAAATGGGTAAGGACATTGACGGTATGAGATTTGTGTCAAGAGACATTAACCAAGGATATTGTAGGCGAGACAAGGACATCTTTTTATTACAGCTTTATATTACAAGATCTCGAAACAGTTTACAAGCTGCGTACCCCTCTGAGCTAGTTACTAGCTATTACCAATCCAAACTAATAGTTCCACTATTTTTATTCCTAATTTAACTATCGAGTCCAAAGTATTTTGTTGGTAAAGAAGGTTGTTGTCGGGTGGTCAGTACATTACTAGCGGTAAATTATTAGTTCCGGCTTGGAAGACATAAAAACAATTACAGAATGTTAATGACACTTCGATTTCGCCCCTCCAGGATAGGATTTCTAACGCTATCACGAAAATTACAGCATTACGTAACAACCACAGCTTAGTGAGACAAGAGAAAATGAAATATTGTGATATATAAACAGAACCCAAGTTCGTGAGCTACATCTAGCAAAGTCTCACATGTAATTTGTAAGTGACACATGTTTTGGAACTAAACCCTCGCCCTTTATCAGTGTAAGTTATCCGCAACATATAAGCTGTCCTTGAAATTCTTTTGACGATGCTACGCTTCTGTTAATTTATATTCTGTTTATTTATATTAAACAAGAATATAAAACGCTGGGTAAGTCTATAGCATTTTTGCATCTTATGTAATTACATGTTACTTCTTTTTTAATTATGTATTTTGCAAAATTGACATTTCAAAAGTATCTAGTTCAACTACATGTGCAAAGACGAAATTAGCTAATAGATTATTTTTTCAAGCCACCTAGATATGATCGAGGTGTAAAAAATATTTATTAATAGTAATAAATTTTAAAATCTTCATATTTCTGCATATACATACATATACAGTATCACATATCTACATATTATATAGGAGTATGTGTTTACGATATATTATATATAAAATTTAATATGTATTACCTTCTACGTCTCCATTTGCCTTTTATCTACATTACGCCATAAATGTGATAGCCATTTGTAGTATCCTTAATTAAATCCGTAATTAAATCCTTAATATTAAACCTTAAACATTTAAAACTTTTTAAATAAATAATAATAAAAATAAATGATTGGGAACAAATCCCAGACGATCATGCGGCCCCAATTTACGATTCCCGGTAATGCGTACCAGATACTAATATAGATAGTTATATACGTTTTTCAGACAAAGAGCAAATAAACCTGTTCATCACACGAACGCTTGGCCGAAATGGGAATCGAAGCTACGACCCTCGGCGAAACAATCAGAGGCGCTAACTACTGCATTACTGAGTCAGAGAGAGAAACGATAAAAATAAATACGTCAGCATAACAGCGAAGAGAGTTACTCTGCTCGTTGATAAAAAAAACCTGGTATGGGATGGGGATGGGAGTTACGGGATGTGGGAATGACCACATTTTGTTTCGTTGGTAGCCTAAGGGGCTATTCCAGCTACACGCGGACCGGTAGATGATCTCACGGGCTTAAACTGAGAGAGTTTGCTGACAATGGCCCTAGCAAGAGCAGTGCTTCACAGAATCTACCACCGGGTCTGAATCGCGGCCCACGGAGAAGATGCAGCGAGAAATTTAGTGGGTTTTTCTATGGGCTAGTTCGTACGGCGAGCTCATCGTCGTAATCGGCGAGTTCGACGAGGGCGGTGATCGGGGCTTGAACAGCTTAAAAGCACTTAGAGCGGATCCGACATGCTTAGGGCGACGGGGGTTTTACGTTGCTCCATCGCCTGGGTCGTATATGTACCGGTCACCGTCTTCGTCGAACTCGTCGCATGCGACGAAGGGCTCGACGAGCGAATTAACCCATAGACACAGCCCACTGAATTTCTCGCCGGATCTTCTCAGTGGGTCGCGTTTCCGATCCGGTGGTAGATTCTGCGAAGCACTGCTCTTGCTAGGGTCAGTGTTAGCATCACTTCGGTTTGAGCCCCGTGAGCTCACCTACTAGTTAAGGTTACGCTGAAATAGCCTCTCAAGGCTATCAGCTTAGGTAAAAAAAAGAAGAGTATATGTAATTAGCGGCGGCCAAGATAAGAGTTATTGTGTCGCGTCGCTTTTTCTAAGTAGCAAACCACAATGACACTGCTTGTACAGTAAATTAGCTGCCATATCGGCTAGATGCGTGCTTAAAAGAGTAACTCTGGCTTTCTCAAGAATATTTGCCACTAGAATATTTGATCTGGTGCGATCAAGGCGGTCACGCAGACAATTATATTGACCTTTACATATTAGGTCTTATAATTTTTTTGAGTAAAATTGACATTTCCATGAATAAAAGAGTATTGAATCATACATTAAAATCAGTAGGAAGACATTAAGCATTTAAAAAATAATTTGCTCAACGTCGACAATCTAAATTACATTTAATTTTGGATTAGATAATGAAATTCTTCAAGCGTAATCTCGCCTTTTCATTATGAGTATACATGTACGATGACAAAACTTTTTAATCGTATGAGTCGACAAAGGTATTAAATTTACAACATACTCGATATTGAGTACTTATCTAATATGTGAAGCAAAAACTTTGTATCCCTTTTTACGAAAATTGCGCGGACGGAACAGCATGAAATTTCCCACACTTATAGAGAATATAGGGAGGGAGTGTAGAATGCTATTATTTTTACATTATGTATAAAAAATGCATTAACTCTATAAAAAAACATTACACAAACTACCATGTATTTGACGCACCACATAATTATATACTCTTTGTTTATTGTCAAACTTTTGATATTGTTTAAAGTTTGTAGTGAAATTGAGAATAGATTAATATTGTTTGTTTTTAATATTAATATTTAATTTTGTCTATAGTCTATTAGTGGCAAAACCTATGATTATAGAAATATAGTCTTTGACAATAGAACTAACTATAGCTATGTTCAAATTTATAATTTCAATTAATTATAGTCGAATTTCGACTACTGGGGTACCACTAGTTTTCATAAACATACATCAATTAATAACGATAAAGAAATTCGGGATACATAAAAAAACTAATCAAACATCTAAGCAATGCTAATAAATTACGAGCTCTTTTAACACGCTTGACGAAACTAGCATATGATTTAAAAAAAACTTGTGATTGAGTTTTTTTTCTTTTTTTTTCTTAGATGGATGGACGAGCTCACAGCCCACCTGATGTTAAGTGGTTACTGGAGCCCATAGACATCTACAACGTAAATCCGCCACCCACTTTGAGATACAAGTTCTAAGGTCTCAGTATAGTTACAACGGCTACCCCACCCTTCGAACCGAAACGCATTACTGCTTCACGGCGAAAATAGGCGGGGTGGTGGTACCTACCCGTGCGACTCCCAAGAGGTCCTACCACCAGTGATTACACAAATTAAAATTTTGCGGGTTTGGTTTTTATTACACGATGTTATTCCTTCACCGTGGAAATTAATCGTGAACATTTGTTGAGTACGTATTTCATTAGAAAAATTGGTACCCACCTGCGGGATTCGAACACCGGTGCATCGCTACATACGCACATATGCACCGGACTACTTATCCTTTAGGCCATGACGACTTCAAACTAAAAGCTGTGAGAAAACTCAGCCTAGAACCAGCGATCTAATAGTAGAAGTCTGATAATCTAGTAGTCTGTGTAAAATAGGGAATTTATTTGTTTTTTGCGCGTTCACCATTTAAACTATTATAAGTAAACTCGGCATACATCAGGGCCATATAGCTAATTTAATTTGAGCAATAAATGCCTTCATGACACACCTTCACTTGGTCCAAACATTTGAAATGGCAATTGATAGAAAATGGCAAGATATTTTCTATTCGGTGTCGAAGTGGATGGTTTAGGATATCAATATCACAGGAAACAATTCTAGTTTCGAAATTGTTATTGTAATAAACAAAGTGGTGGTGGTGGTGGTGACGTCATGAGGTAACTATATCGCGTTCTCGCGGATCGCTTGAAATCTACAAAGGGACTTCGACTCTTTGTGTTTTTTGCACTGTATGTTCCATAGTGAGTGCTCTGAGGAATTGTTCGAGATTATCCCTACATCTCCTTTTTACCCTCACACCTCCTGCCCCCGGATTATACATCAACCACGCTATCTGGAACCGTTGCAGTCATCCAGAAATCTTTTTTGCCACGTACCATTCGGCTCTGGAATAAACATCCCTTTAACGTTTTTCCAGAGCGCCATCGCATGTCCGTTTTTAAACGAGGTTTGTAGAAAGTCCTCAGCAGTAGGCAGCGGCTTGGCGTTACCCTTGACATTGCTGATGTCCATAAGCTTTAACTACTATCAGGTGAGCTAACAAAGTCAATAAAAAAAACTCCGATAACCATTTACCATCAAGCGGCGCTTTAGCACTACTGCGCACGGACAGCAAAAATATAAATATCAACCTTTAAAAATGATTGTGCTGGGATTGATTTATTTAATGAATTTGAAGCTGTCGTGAAACAAAGATTTATAAAAAAAAGACTGGTTTTTCTATAAATATAACTCAGCAAATTTCATTAAAAAGTTATTTCAATAAAACGGTTATCCAGTAAGCTAAAATGATTCTTTCAAAGTAACTTAGCAAAATTATACTAGAAAGTTAATATATAAAGAGGATTAACTGCGACCCGCAGCATTCACTGAAACGTGCCCCATGTCGTTGACTTTGTGTTTAAGCTCGTAGTACATATTACAAGAAAAGTTTATTTTCGAAATACATGAAAAATACTTTTTGACGTGACAATGTCTTATAATTCGATGGAGCCGGCTGCACGCACGAAAAAACATGACTCATGCGGCGTTACCTCGCTCTGAGGCGTTCCATTTAAGGCTTGAAGTGCAAGCGAGAGCGTGCAACGAGCGACAAAGAGGCACAATCGGCCTCCGCGTTCGGCAGCGTTCGACATCTGTCTCTCTCCTACTTGAGTGGGCGATGCATCCGCGTGGACAGCTGCTATTCAAATAATACATTTACATATTTTCGCCAAGTATGAAGTTCAGTGAAAAGTGAATGTGGTGTCAATTGTTTATAGCAACGATAATTGCGATAATTAAAAAATGAAACCATTCCATCAGTATTTTCTTATGACGTTGTCACGTTCAACTATCGTCAGTAAGCCGACTTTACAGACAACCGATTTTTTTCTCCTAACATTATTATCTGATAATCAAGTAAATACGTGCCTATCACGTCTATGTTATATTTTTGAGTAGCATTTATTTAGTGTTTGGCTGTGTGATAAAGCCATCTCTTCCCGTGTGTGCCATAAATGAACTAAGAGATTCACGGGTATTATGTGGGGCCGGTGCAGCATCAGAATGCCCTCTTATCGTATATAGGAATCATATCATATCATCATCATCATCATATCATGCATAAGAATTTGGCATTTTTGGGTTATATTACCATTACATTGCATTTGCCATTTACAAACTACCACCAGAGTTCGTACTCTAAGCCAGGACGGAAAGCTACACTAATCCTGGCTATTTCCATTGCGAAGTGGTTATGTGCTCCAGTTTGAAGGAGTTTGACTTCGATCTCATGTCTCAAGGTAGGCGACGGGAATCACGTTTTGGATATCTGTGTAACTACATTATTATTTTTTATTACTTAGATGGGTGGACGAGCTCACAGCCCACCTGGTGTTAAGTGGTTACTGAAGCCCATAAACATCTACAACGTAAATGCGCCACCCACCTTGAGATAAGTTCTAAGGTATCAGTATAGTTACAACGGCTGCCCTACCCTTCAAACCGAAACGCATTACTGCTTCACGGCAGAAATAGGCAGAGTGGTGGTACCTACCTGCGCGGACTCACAAGAGGCCCTACCACCAGTAAAAACTCGTACATTACTCGTTAGCCCCGTAAACTTATCTACGTAACAAGTAAAGTAAAAAATTCAATTAAATAATAAAACTGTCAAATGCAATTCTAATTTTTTTTTTTTTTTTTTTAAGAGATTTTATGACCTGGTAACTAAGACCTTTAAGTCATGTCTTATTTTACTTTATTTTCTTAATTCTATGAAAAATGATAATATGGAGTGAAATGAAATGAAGATGATTAATTTGAGACATTAATCAACTGGGATGAAATTTAATGAAATGAGATGATATGGGATGAAATATAATCGCAGTAAAATGGTGGTCATTTACTGAGATTTTTTCAGTGGACTTTTTGGAGGAACCCGAGAAGTTACGTCCAGCAGCTTTGTTTCATTTTCCCACATTTGTGCACTTTCACAGATATTAAACAGTTAATAAACCACCATTATTACACATTTAAACCTGAAGAAACACTAAATAGACAAAATAAAACAAATCACACAACTTCACTCCTCGCGTTCCCGCCAAAAAGTCTTCTAATTTTTGTGACAAGCAATGATACCAACTTGGGAATTTTCTTCCTAAATTCAAGAAGTTTTCAAGGTAACGTTTTTGAAGATTCCGTTGTATAAATACGCTAGTCTACTAATTTTTACGAAGGTCTTATTATTTATAATATTTTTATTGCCTAATGTAAGAATGAGTCTCTTAAAGAAATAGAAACGGCATAATCTGAAACATTTAGGAACCGCTTTTCCATGCGAAAAATTGTCTCCGTCTAGCAACACATATTTTTTCAGGTAGAAAAATTAAACTAAATCTAACTAACAGAACACCGCGCTGCTGTGGCTCAATAAAAATAAGAAATTTATAATAAAATGTATCTTTTCAATGAGTAATTTATGTTGTTTTTACAGGAAGTCTAAGTTTGCGCTGCGTTAAAATAACACGTCGAGATCACGGCGCAATATATGGAATGATCAATCATATTATAAAAACCGCCAATAATAAATAAATTTTTGCTGATTTACTAGACAGAGCACGTCGATATTTCACTACCGATTCAACCGGAAGTAAAGAATCAATCATACACAAACTAATTTAAAGTATCATAGATCATTTCTAAAAGTAATGTTGGCATCGACGCAGATTGAATTTAGAGCCGTGGATTGGAATAAGCGCCAGACAGACTTCCGAAAATATTCCCTATGTTGTATTATTGGTACATCTAATATAATAATATGCTATATTATTGATGTGAATACTCCGCACGAAACATTTTTTTTTTTGCTCTGTAAGCGTTTTTAAACCAGTCATCCGATTGCGATCAAAGGTAATATAGCTAATTCAACAAAGAATGTAAAAAATGCGCAGCGCATTATTAAAATTAAAGTCGAAATAGTCACAGCGAGGGTTTTTTTTTTGCTTAGATGGGCACACGAGCTCACAGCCCACCTGGTGTTAAGTGGTTACTGGAGCCCATTGACATCTACAACGTAAATGCGCCACCCACCTTGAGATATAACTTCTAAGGCCTCAGTATAGTTACAACGGATGCCCCGCCCTTCAAGTCGAAACGCATTACTGCTTCACGGCAGAAATAGGCAGGGCGGTCGTACCTACCCGCGCGGACTCACAAGAGGTCCTACCACTAGTAAAAATAGCCGGGTATCACTTGTAAGTTTTTTGGTGATTAGCATATTATATTGCCGGTATTCCGCCTACACGTTGGGGACGGTAGGCGTAATTTGTGAAAGATAAAGCGGCTAAAACCCCTTGTCACACAATAACTTGCGAACACAGCTTAAGGGCCAAAGTGAAGATTCGTGCTGAGCATATGTTCCCCGCCACTCCTTCACACCAGATACCGAACCGGCGATGGTTGTCAGACGAGCTTCATGCCCACCCAGTATTAAGATAAATTTACTAATTTGGTACGACTTCGAGGTATTTGTAAATAAATACGTGTTAAATAAAATAACATTTAGCTAGGAAAACTTATGGACAATTACAACCAGGTTCAACGGGCTACCGATTTATGATACAAAAACTCCAAATTTGTGGTAACGACCTGTAAGTACGTACGGTCTCAACGTTCTAAGCATATCTGCAGCAAAATAGTTAGGAGTTGAAGGGCATTTAAAGGGTAAAACCGCGAATTTCAAATAGAACCTTGACCTGAGTTACCTTAAAACTATATATTTTTTTTTTTTGGTCAGGAGGAAATCGCCGGACTTCCGCCCTCCACTGGGGACGGCGGGCGGAGCATGTCGGAGTCGAACCGACTAAAACCTCCTGTCGCTCAACAACCAACGTCCAAACCTCACATGAGACAGAACTCATGAAAAGGCAAAGGGGGGAAAGTGAAGTGTTTAGTGCGGAGCACATCTCTCCCTTCACCCTCCCCCTCGGGACGCCGGACTGGCGGTCGTCGGCGCCACGACCACCAGCCCTCTCGGTCGGCAGGCTATCCGGAGCCCGCCTAGATGGCGCCGGTTAGAGTGAGCTATCCTACGGAATACCCCGCTGGGTCAGAACCAGCGTGGGTCGAGGATAGCCGGCCTTCCATCACCCGGATGCTCTTGCGTAAAACGCGTGCAGAGCAGCTTGCACGACGTCTTCTTAGGTCCCCCTCGCCGGTCCCCAGACCGACATATGAGCGGGACCCGAAACACTTAGAGGGCCAGGGCTTGGGCGATATCCGCCTCCCTGGCCCCCGCTCGACGGCGGCGGGCTTGCGCGTCTCTAACGCGCCCCGCCGCCTCCTTCTGCGAGATGGTGCACTCGCAGAAGTCGAGCATCGCCTTCCACGACTCGTCGTCGCCGAGCATCGATGCCACAACACTCGGCAACGACAAGTCGTTTCCTATTTTTGCGACGAGGACACGGCGCCACCCCTCCCATGCGGGGCAGGCGACGAGCGTATGCTCTGCCGTGTCCAAGTCGCAATCACAATGGTGGCACTCTGCCGTCGGCTCGGCTCTGATCCGGTGCAGGAACTCACCGAAGCAACCATGCCCAGTGAGAACCTGCGTGAGCCGGAAAGTGAGGCGTCCTCTGTCACGATTCACCCAATCCACAAGGACTGGGCGAATCGCCTCGACGGTCCAACGACCAGCCGAAGGATCGGCCAGCCGCCTGGACCATGATTCCAGCACGGACCGCCGAGATTGGGCCCTCCGCGCTCTGACCACACTGGGGCTGGGACGCGCCACGCCCCGGGCACGAAGGTCAGCCCGCCACTGATAGTCAGCGGCGAGCGCCTCCGCTTCCAGAACCCAAGGCGGCGTCCCAGCCAGTACACACGCCGCCTCGAAGGAGATGGTGCGATAACCACGAATGACCCTGACCGCGATGGTGCGTTGCGGCTTTTGCAGCAGCCTCGCCACCCCCACGGCCAGGGACTGGCCCCACAGGGGCGCCCCGTATAGGGCCATTGATCGCACCACTCCTGTATAGAGACGGCGCGTCACCTGGTCAGGCCCCCCGATGTTGGGCAGAAGCCGGCTTAACGCGCCGGCCACCCCCAACAAACGAGGGACCAGGTTCTGAAAGTGAGCACGGAAGGTCCAACGACTGTCCAGAATGAGGCCGAGATACTTCAGCTGCACCCCGACCCCGATACGGACGCCTCCAACCACGATATGGGCATCGACAGGTGGCACTCTCCGGGGCCTGTGAAACCACATGGCCTCGGATTTACTGAGCGCTACGTCGAGGCCCAATCTCCTGATTTTGCCGACGACATGCGCCACCCCAGCGGTGGCAAGACGGGCAGACTCAGCAAAACTCCCTCCCCGGGCCACGACCAACGTGTCGTCTGCGTAACAGATTACGCTCAGGCCCGGGAGGAGGGCACCCCTCAGCACCCAGTCATACCCGATATTCCACAAAAGAGGGCCGAGCACCGACCCCTGTGGAACACCGCGCACGACCGGGAACCGGTGCACGATCCCACCGTGTCCGGTACATGTGACCGATCTGTCTTCCAAATAGGAACCCACCAGCCGGCGAAGGTAGGGGGGCACTCCGTGTCTTTCTAGCGCCGCCCCTATCACGGACCAGGACAGGGTGTTAAATGCATTGGCGATATCGAGCGACACCGCCAAAGCCACCCCGCCCCTGGAGATGGCCTCCTCCGAGAGGGCCCGCACGCGAAGGATCGCGTCCACCGTTGAGCGGCCCTCTCGGACCTTAAAACTATTTATGATGATTCCGTATTCTATTACCAACCGCCCATGTGCACCAACGAAAACAAATTACAAATTAAAATAAAATTAAGTAATCAGAATATACCTAAGGTTTTCGTATGAAACATTCATTTAAATTAATGGTTGACGAAATACAGGATGACGTCAAACCGGGGCGTTCATTGGAATATGAGGCGGAAAACAGCTTTGACGGGTTCGTTGCATGCAAATCTAACAGCTTTAATAGATCATATTTATTTATATACTGCATAGTAAAGTTTACAAACAAGTTAATGCAATAAACAAATATATGCAAGAATTTATTTAAAAAGACGATTTCCAAATAATTAAATTTGACAAAAGCAAATAAAACATATTTTCATATTTCAAATAACAGCTTAAG
Organism: Bombyx mandarina; assembly: GCF_030267445.1. Classification (NCBI taxonomy): domain Eukaryota; kingdom Metazoa; phylum Arthropoda; class Insecta; order Lepidoptera; family Bombycidae; genus Bombyx; species Bombyx mandarina. The sequence continues at coordinate 14,998,633 of NC_143216.1, read as the reverse complement.
ATTTAATTTAATTCGAAGAGAACAAACTTCATAAGTTACGATCTTACGAGCACTGGACCGAAAAGTTTCGGTCTTCACTGAATTTATGTCAAGTTTCAATATATTGTTGTTTATAAATAACCGGAACATCCCAACCACGTTCCGCTGGGACGCTCGCTAAATATAGTATGAACTGCTATTTGCTCGAGGCTAAAAGTAACGTAAGGACGTAAACAGCGAATGTACAATAGTTCCAACTTAATTGAATTATCAACGCGCAAATGCGTTTTGTACTACTCGTATGCTCTTCGATTAGATTGGATATTACAATGAGATAAATAATACTAGTGTTCGCCTAATGATCGAATTGACCGTAATCATTAATATCTCAAGATTTGTTTTTATTTATTTATTGTTTAGGTAGGTGATCAAGCTCACGGCCTACATGGTTTTGTATTGTTACCGGAGTCGGATTACCTTAAGATTTGAGATATATGTTTCAAACGAATTTCTTTCATTTATTAATTATATTATAATATATCGAAAACCTAGTGCACATTCGGCTTTTGGGCTCTGAAGTAGGAAACTTCCGAAAGAGTAAGAATTTTCGAAAGAAGAAATTTATTGTGTTTAAATTTGCAATTGTGTTTAAAATGTTTTTGAAGATTAAAATGAATTATTAAATAAAATGATTATATGCCTAAATTGTAATCTAAATTACGTTAAAAATTTTGAATAGTCGACTCCGTGAGAGCTGTATAAAATTATTTGTATGAATGAAAATTTGTGGATTCAATCATAAAAACTGAAAAGTAAAAATACAAAGCATTTTTCTTGTGTTAAGGTCACCGGAAACACGTACGAGACAGGGACACGTCTACTCAGAACCCGAAACTATACAAATAAAATACGTACGTAAAGTAAAATACGAAACCGTAGAAAAGCTGTGATAGATTTTCTTTTTTGCAAACAATATTTACAACCTTAAGAATGAAAATCTTTTTTTATTTATTTTTTTATTTCGTCGATGGATGGACGAGCTCACAGCCCACCTGGTGTTAAGTGGTTACTGAAGCCCATAGACATCTACAACGTCAATGCGCCACCCACCTCGAGATATAAGTTCTAAGGTCTCAGTATAGTCACAATGAATGAAATTTAACTTTGATTTTGAAATGTTTGTCGCGTTTATCTCGCATGGTGTATGTTTGTTCGAGCGCGCATCATATTGCGCAAAGGTAAAGGGTGATTTTTTAATATCTATAGGAAATGATTTAAAAAAAAAACACATCAAATTAAAAAAAAATCATGATATCTTTATTTGAATCGATAGTACGGTTCGTATAATTTAATGTTTGAAGATTATTTCATGAAAATGTTGACCACGGCTGCGCCTCAAACGGTCCATCCGCTTAGTCCAATTTAGGCATACTCTTTCCAACATTTCGGCTGGTATCTCACGAATAAATGCTTCAATGTTGTCTTTCCATGCGTTGATTGAAGCGAGCTTATCAGCATAGACATGAGCCTTAACATAGCCCCACAAAAAATAGTCTAAAGGCGTTAAATCGCACGATCTAGGCGACCAATTGACCGGTCCCAAACGTGTAATAAAAAAGTGGATCTTCCGTCAACTTTTCAAGAGCCCATTCACCAAAAATTCTGCGTTGTGGTAGGTCTTTCGGCTGCAATTCTTGCACCAGCTGTATTTTGAAAGGCTTCACACCTAAATCCTTTCACAAAATTTTCCACGTTGTTGAGTAACAGAGGCCCAATTGCTGCGAACGTCGCCGAATCGATAATTGATGGTCATCGCTAACACTGGCCGATACAGCTGCGGTATTTTCTTCAGTTCGCACTGTACGTAAGCGTGATGGTGGTTTAATGTCCAACAATGTCAATTTGATGCGAAATTTAGTCATAATAGCCCGAATAGCCGCTTCAGTGGGTCGATTAAACTGACCATAAAATGGAAGAACCACGCGAGATGAACTTTTTTAACAGAGCACGCATTTGGTAATAAAATTTAATGAATTGTAAGCGTTGTTCGTTTGTAAGACGATTCATGGTTAAATTATATACCAAGCTGAAGATGTTTGACAATAACACAAAACACGAAACATACGTGAGCTTTCAAAATCAGTGTTGCCAAAAAGAAAATAGCTAAAAAATCACCCTTTATATTGCAATTTAACTTTTTTCCTACCTAATCTGGTAGCCTTGAGAGGCTATGCCAGCGTAACCGTTCGAACGTCAACTTTCTGAACAATGTGAAACCTTAATTAGTCGTTACCACGATACAATAATATAGGGACTTGTTCCGAGACACAATTACAAAAAATAATCGTAGAAACTATTTAATCATATTAAGGAACAATAGACATGGCATTTTAATAAATTGTAGTTTCTTTTTTTTGTTAGATGGGTGGACGAACTCACGGCCAACCTGATTTTAAGTAGTTACCGGAGCCCATAGAAATCCACAACGTAAATGCGCCACCCTAAGGTCTCAAGTATAGTTTCAACGGCTGCCCCACCCTTCAAACCGAAACGCATTACTGCTTCACGGCAGAAATAGGCAGGGTGATGGTACCCACCCGCGCGGACTCACAAGAGGTCCTACCACCAGTAAAGACGCAATGTTATTACACGATGCTATTCCTTCACCGTGGAAGTCAATTGTGAACGTTTGTTGAGTACGTATTTCATTAGAAAAATTGGTACCCGCTTGAGATTCGAACACCGGTGCATCGCTCAACACGAATGCGCCGGACGTCTTATCCGTTAGGCCACGACGACTAACCGCTAACCAGCTGCTAAAATCTTCATACTTTTACAATATAAATCCCTTAGAAACACCTATTTAGATTGATGTAGAATGAGGTATTGTAATGTAACTCTAACGTTCAGTTTCTAATATAATCCTATTTAGCTTTACGAAATACCGTTGGATTTTTTTGCAGATCCCTTATTTTATCTCAATATTGCCTCAAGCAGGTTTAGAATTTATCTGATATGCCTAAGTTTAACACTGTTGATACAGATGTTGAACAGTGTCAATTAGTACGCCCGGGGGGACGTTCGACTTTGAATAATTAAATCTTAGCAATGACGTCTTCGTAATCAAAAGAGACACGCGAGTAACCAATTTTCTTATTCGAACCTAAAGAAATTTATTTAAAACTGAGTTTATTAAAAATATGAACTTGATGAATCGAAACAAACATAGACGATTACAACTCAGACCGAAAATACGCTTAAGAAAATAGTTTAAAACCTATAATCATATTCTTTCATAAGCACATATTATTATAAGGGTATTTAAAAAAAAAATCTTCAATTAAACTACTGTCGTTATCCTTATGTATGTTTTGCTCTTATTTAGTTTTACTGGAAAAACGTTGTGATATAAATATTTAAAAAAAGGCATGGCAGCCGTATAGTATTTAATCATCCCAGTGAGGTTATATATTTCTGTTGCCTCGTGAGTTTACACATGAAACGAATGAGCAATTTTCTTAGTATGCGTCTGAAAATATGAGACTTTCAAAGTTAAATAAGCTTTCGACTAATCAAATCTATTGTTACAACAACGAAGAAAGCAAGCATACGTATCTCGGGAATCTAGTCCGGGTATTATCTTTGTTCATAGTTTGGTTTAGAGGCTCATATTTCAGGTTGCTATGTGAAAAAAATAAGTGAAAATTAGTGTTGTTGTGAATCAGAATACTGTTCTTACAACTTACAACGATTGGGCCTTATTTAACACAGACTAAGCCCGTATGATAACAAAATACGGTAACATTTGGACACAAAAGTCTATGATAAAACTGATCATAATTTGGATAATAGATAATTCTGCTATGGTTGGATCTGAACCGTAGCTTACTCGTGCCTTAATCGACAATTGGCTTCTGATTTGGAGGGCCTGTATTTAAAATCATATCCAATAACTTTAATAGACTAGAGTAGATTTTATTGAAAACGTTAAAGATCGGAAAATTTTGTACAATTTAATGTCGCGCTTGTGACAAAACTCATGCCCCACCTAGTTTTAAAACTTGTAGCACACAATACAACAGTGTTATGTGTATGTTTTCCCTTAAATACGCACTCACCATGGTTGTTTACGTGAATCGTTATAATTAATAAATATTCTGTACTAGTTACCGCCCCATAAATAACTTATCTTTATTTACGCAATAACTTATACATCGTTTACAACAACATGTAACAACAACGCCTGTTGCTGTTCCGAAATTGTAAGGTTGATTCCATTTATTTTTGTAGAAACATTTTCTTCTTTACGCGCTATTTTATTGTTATCGTTCCGCGGTGAGAGCAAACGAGTGTTATTTTCCATTTTGTATTTTTACGTTATTCTATTGAGTTTTATGAGACCGATTGCATGCATTAGGTTTCTTGAGAATGTTACTGTAACAGGGATAGCGAGTTAGAACATAGATATTGCCTAGATATACCCACTTTTTTTCACCAAAACCCTACACAAGCGAACACGTGAAATAGGACAAATCAATGGTAAATTTCTTGGCGTTCATGCTGTAATATCTATGAGTTCCAGCAGTACCCACTTTGCAAGAAATGGGCCATGAGACTTACCAATTTACGCAAAAAAAAATTAAAGCATTAAAAAGTCGTTACAAATATTTAATACAAAAACATTCTGCATTACATAATGTTCTTTTCATAAATGTACACAAAATATCCCATTGCAGTGAGAAAGAGTTTTTCGCCGATTTCGTATTGATCGGAATTGGTTTTAAACTAGTCTATTATACTACATTTCTTAAAAATAATGATCAATCTGCGTTTTTGAATTTTTATTTCTTCCTTAGACGTTTTTGGACGGACGAAGGTCGTGGCCGACCTAGTGTTAGGTGATTACCGGATCCCATAGGCATCTATAACGTAAATGCCGCCACTCACCTCGAGACATGAGTTCCAAGGTCTCTGTTTTTACGGCACAGTTTGTTTAATGTAAATAGTACGCACGTTCTCTGCGGTAATAACAATTTTAATACTAATGATACAGTGGTTTTAGAAAAGCTTTTTGACTCTGGTTTCCCACTAAGAATTTCTATCACAATGAAAAAAATACATGTATAGTAAGATTTTTAAAGTAATATCTACGAGCTCCAAATCAGAGGTTATAATTTTTTCTTGACATATTTAAACAACACTAGAGGTCCCGCAGTAGTCGAAATTCGACTATAATTAATTGGAATTGTAAGTTTGTACACTATTATGATTGTATTTTATACTTCTATAATCACAAATTTCGCCAAGACTACACTATAAAAAATATTAACAAAGACAAACAATACTTAATCTATTCTCAATTTGACAGCAGACGTCAAGAACAAAAGTTTGACAGTAAATAATATGCATGCATGCGTGTGTGCGTCAAATACATGGTAGGTAGTGTGTGTAATGTTTTCCTTATTGATTTAATGTAACTTTTATGCATTTTTTTTTTAATATTAGCATTGTGCACTTCTTCTCTATATTCTTTATAGGTGTGGAAAATTTCATACTCCTCCGTCCGCGCAATTTTCGTAAAAAGGGATACAAAGTTTTTGCTTCACGTATTATTTAAACAACATGTATAAAAGTGTAGGGGAAATAAGGTACTCCGTAACAGAAAAAAACCTTTTGAAACAAATTTTGTGTTAAACATCTTACATTGTTTGGTATAAAAGTTTATTTCCAAGCAATGACTTAAGGTGAGCGCGGACGGAATCACGGGCGCAGCTAGTAAAAATATAAAAGTACGATAAAAAAAAGAATCTTTGAAACAAACGTTTAGGGACTTTAGATTTAGACTAGTGATGTAATATCTAAAAGAATATACTAAATTATTTACCAGCCAATTTTCTTGTTACACAAGCAGTTGATTTAACGCCCGAAATAAAATTTGACAAAACACTTCCAGTCACGAAATGTCTACATCATTTTAACACATTTCAATATTTACTCGTAATTTTGCTCCACGAACCAAAAATTTTAGACGTAACTGAAAATAAATATTGTAGATTTTACAAAAACGAATAAAACTGGAATAAAAATAACATTAGGGTTTTATTCATTTTCCATTTACACTATCATCACATTTATATTTACAAACATTACAGATTACATTACATATCGAAATATCTTTGAACAATTTTCGTGGCTCCGTTATGATTTAATCTCGATTTCAAATTGTAAAATTTGAAATACGCTAGTTTTTCAATTTTTATTTATTTAAAATCTAATATGTCTAACTCGGTGGCGCAGTTATTAGCGCCTCAGTTTACTGGGTTGACAGTTGTGGGGTCTTTGTTAAATATCCAAAATACATTCAAATAATACCAATACATGTATGTATTTGGACGTATTTAAGTATGTATATCAGTCTCTGGTTCCCATAGTAAAGGGAATTCCAGTAGGGGGTCCAGATGATCGTGCGTGACTTTTTACCAGCCAATATTATTTAGTGATGGTAGGTAAATTGTAAGCTCGCTCGGTTAGATCACCTGTTCAGATTTATAAATTAGAATTTTTAGATTTTAAGAGTTGTTATTACAATATCACAATACAATCGACCTTTGGTATGCAATTGACACCAGATGGACCCTAAGCTCGCCTGCAAGAAACGAATACAGATCTATATTTGAAAACCTCATACAACTACCTATTTAGATAATTATTTGCATACGCGGAAATTATTGGTACTAAATGCTCTCTTTACACTTAGAAATACTCCATCACATATTCTACACTGCAAATACACATGAAACTAGCCAATGCTCCTAAGAAATATCAAGAGATTTTTAGATATTAATTGAATTGATTTGATTACAGAATCTATTACTTCTATCGAGAGTTGTAATCAATATCAAATATACATATATTCTGTATTCGGAACCATATTGTAACGGAGTATTTTTTTTATTTTTTTTATTGCCTTTGTAGGCAGACGGGCATACGGCCCACCTGATGGTGAGTGGTTACCGTCGCCCATGGACTTCAGCAATGCCAGGGGCAGAGCCAAGCCGCTGCCTACCGCTTAATACTCTCCACAAGCCTCGTTTGAAGAAGGACATGTCATAGCGCTCGGGAAACACCGTGGAGGGGAGCTCATTCCATAGCCGGATGGTACGTGGCAAAAAAGATCTCTGGAAACGCACTGTGGATGATCGCAGTGGCTCCAGGTAGTATGGATGAACTCTACTCCGGTGGCGGGCGGTGCGATGGTAAAAACGAGATGCTGGTATCATCTCGAACAATTCCTCAGAGCACTCCCCATGGAACATACGGTGCAAAATACAGAGGGAACCGAAGTCCCTCCGCAGACCCAGAGGCTCCAAACGAAACGAGTATGGTAACATCAAGCTAACAGCGAGCATAACATGATATTCCCATTTAAGTCGGTCATGTAACGTTTTGCGATTGCTGAGTTACGAACAGAAAGTGCATCCTCTAGTCACATAATTTCTGACATGATAAATGCGTGGATTATTAATAAATTATTTCATCATTGAATCTCGTATCTTTTATAATAATAAATCATTCATAGCCTTCCACACAGGTTTAGAATATTATAGGTAAATAAATAAAAGGTGAAAGAATAACATCGTGTAATAAAAATCAAACCCGCAAAATTATAATTTGCGTAATTACTCGTGGTAGGACCTCTTGTGAGTTCGCGCGGGTAGGTACCACCACCCTGCCTATTTCTGCCATGAAGCAGTAATGCGTTTCGGTTTGAAGGGTAGGGCAGCCGTTGTAACTATTCTTGAGACCTTAGAGCTTATATCTCAAAGTGGGTGGCGCTGTAGGGTGACGTTGTAGATCTCTATGGGCTCCAGTAACCACTTAACACCAGGTGGGCTGTGAGCTCTTCCATCCAACTAACCACCTAAGCACTAAAATAAAAGCGGGAAAGGAAGTGACTCAGCTGATGCCATTCAAAGTGGCTGCATGGAACAGCGCTGGTTTTCAGTCACCCCGTTCCCCTTGGGTTTGAAGGATTTAAGGCTGGTAAGGTTACGTGTGCACAGACTTACTAAACGTGGTATAAATTACAATAACAATAAGAAGCAAAGATAAAAATTAAATTAAAAGGTGAACTCAAATACAAAACACACACCACTGTAAGAAAGCCCCGGGAAAACAAAGTTATGAACACAGAACAAAAGCTCTACCTACTAGTGGGTGGTACTACCTACTAATACTACCTAGTGGGTGGCGCATTTACATTGTAGATGTCTATGGGCTCCAGTAACCACTTAACAGCAGGTGGGCTGTGAGCTCGTCCACCCATTAAAGCAATAAAAAAAAACTACTAAAAAGTTTTTTTACTGTTTAAATAGAATTCATCATGCAAGTGGCGAAACTTTCGTGCATTCAGGTCATTAATAGTATAATTAATAACTTAGTTGTTCATTAAGTCGCTTCCGTTCCGTGATGCCTTGAAAGCTGTGATTTTTTCGACTACATATCTTCTCAATTTCTGGTTAGGCGTCATTTTCTTTTCTCGTTTTGCAGGAAGAAAAGGGAAATCTAAATTCCTACGCATCCTAATGTAATGTGTAAAATTTCAGGACAAAAAACCCTCGAGTAGCCTAAACCACGATATGCAAACAACAAATTCTGATAAATGCGTAATAATTCCTTCATAAGTCCAAGGTAAATATTCGAGAAAACCTAACATGCGTTTGAAATAACAAAGCATTTATTTTCAGTATTTCTCGTTCCAAAATAAAGAAAACGTTTGTAAACGAAAAACCAAGAAAGATGAAAGTTCCCCTTTCAATCAGCCCTGTGTGACGTATTCAGGCAGTGTGGGATTAAAATTGGTTGAAATCAAGCAATTTTATACAAAGCTTCAATTAATTCGACCGACCAATAAAGATTTGAGAATGAACTGTCCAAATTACTAATAGATATCTTTGAAAAAAAAAAAACATTTTTATCCATTGTTCTTAAACACGAATTTGTTAAAACATTCTTCAAATTTTAGGTCCATTGATAATTTTTTAAATGAAATCTATTATGTCCATACTATAAGCAGAAAACAAAAAGAAAACGCTTTGTGTAATTTGCTGTCTAATCAGTGACATTTTAAGATTAAGTTTCATTTAAATTATATATTTTTCCTCTTTTCTTTCCTATCTTGTTTTGTTATTAATAACACGAAAAAAATGTACAATAACTAATAACTAAACAAAAAGAAAAGAAAATCGATTGATAACATAGGAGAAAATGGTACCCAATATAGATAAAGTTTCTTGCTTTGTCGAAACTGTCAGCACTCGGTAGAACTGTCGCAAACATAACAGACTGTTTTAGCTCTTCGGATGTTAAAAAGATATTAATCATGTATTGAGAAACTTAAATACCTATATATATTTTAAATACGTAAGTACCTTGCCACAAGAGTGTACCAATTATTAACAGTTTCATGAAGAGAAATTGAGTACTATTTTGATTTTAAATTAGTGGTAAAATATAATTATGAAAACAAATCACATTACTCACTTAATAACTCTGTAACGTTTTAATAGTGGATTTCGGTTTGTTATTAAAATTCCGAGAAAGAAAATATTCGCCCTTCATAAATCATTTGTGTCCAAGATCACCCTTCAACTGTTCGTGAGCAAATGGACGCGAACAAGGAAAGGGTTTTTGGCAAAACACCGCATTTAGTTAGAATGATGAATATGTTTATAAAACTGTAATTGAATTTGAATCTGAATGATCCACCCAGTGGTCCTTGTTATCTGTAAACAATAGATGACTTGTCTGTAACAGACATTTTATGTAAAGTCCGGGACGCTTCATTATAGATGCCTGTAAAGGTTAATGTGAACGTGGCAGAACACGTGACTGACATATAGATTTGGTAGTTTCTTAGTAGACTAAAGGCTCTTTCTGCCAAATTTTAAAACGCCTTCCTTGAATTGCACCAATGGCCTTCCTATGTCTTCTTCCCCGTGTGCTATTTCGAGAGAGAAATAATCAAGAAAAGTTCATGCAGGTGATTATGCTCTAGCAAGTGCAGACACTAATGCGGCATCTAAGTAAGGCCTCCAAACTCGTCATATAAACAAGACCCTTTCGTTTGTCACTTTGTATCTCTGGGCAATTCCAACGAAATTGTGAAATGAACGAATAAAGAAGGTATACTCGTAGAAGCTCCTGGGTTCTTTATTTTTGGGCAAGTATTTTGATTTAACGCGACTGATATACATTGTGTTAATGTAATACAGTAAATGTAGCACATCTATATTAGAAGTATCGGAGAATGGCAGAGAAGAACCTCAATAAACTGCTCACCACTAAATATTTCTCGCTATTAATTTCCTCTTATGTTATTAGTAGAATGGAGTAAGCCATGTAGGATACGCCACCATAATAGATATGTCTATTGCAATTGACATATCGTATTTGTGTCTCTTTCTGTCTAGTATGGAATGAAATATGAAATAGTATTAATGTTCGACCGTGATAAATTTTATTATCTCGCACTACCGGAACTATTAGTGTTTTTTTTATGATCAACAAAACGACCAGTACGTGTACAAAGATCGTTACCAACAGCCGCTGACGATATCCAATATATTACATATTGATATTTCTTCAACAACACAAGGTCAATAATGGAACATAAAGCTAATGGAACTTTCGGGACGGCACGTTACGCGAATTCCCGACCTAGTCGTTCGGTTTTAAGTGCAGTATACCGATGTTTATAAATTCTGAGAATTTTGAAATTACGGATGGGATCAGACCTTACACTGACTTGTTATATTGCGCTTAAAACATCAGCTTTATTCGACCAGGTTTTCTTTGTTTAGGTAAGTGAACGAGATCCTCGGCCCACCTGTGTTAAATGGTTAGCGAAGCCTATAGGCATCAACAACGTAATTGCGACATAAGTTCTAAGTCTCAGTTTTACAGTATGGCTATAATGGCTGCGCCATCCTTCAAACTGAAACCCAATACTGTTTCACGGCAGAAATAGATAGGGTGGTTGTATTTATCCGCGCTGGCTCATAAGACGCCCTGCCACAAGTAATAATTATAAAAATTATAATTTTTTAGGGTTTGATTTTTTTTACACCATAGTAATCATTAAAGAACATTTGTTAAGTACGTATTTCATTAGAATAAATAATTATTATATTTTAAATTAAATTATTAAATGAATTATTGATCTTAATGTGCTAACACATTTTTCACTAAACGCAAGGAACATCTTATAAGATACAAAAGTGGAAACTGCAAAACATAAGTATATAATTTTTTATCCAATGACATAAAATTAAAAACTGCAAATCATCCCGGGTGAACCCTTAGTCCAGCAAAACCGTTTATTACAGCATTACATACGCAATCAAACAAGAAATTCCAAACTTGTTACGAAAATTAAATGGCATATGATTGAGAGCACAGAATGTGGTGAAAAATGTAGAAAACAAGTAGTAAATAAAATGATAGAAATTAAAAATATGAGTGGACGAACGGTGAATGAATGTTGGAATGAAATGGCTGAGTGCATAAGGAATGTGGCAAAAAGTGTGTTTGGGGTGTCAACAGGAAAGAAAAACAAAGATAAATAGACCTGGTGGTGGAGCGACGACGTTCAAAAAGCGCTTAAAGAAAAGAAAAAAGACTTTTCATGAATTTCAGAACACAGATTTGGTCACGAAAGAGAAGTTGAAGACAGCATATAAAGAAAGCAAGAAAATTGCTAAAAAGGCTGTAGCTATTGCCAGGGCTAAGGCACAAGTTGCATTATAGTCACTAGAAATATCTGAAGGACAAAATCACCTGTATAGGATAGCCAAAGCAAGAGAGAAGGATAGAAGAGATTTTAACCACATTAAGTGCGTGAAAGATAGTGCTGGAAGAGTGTTAACAAATGATGAGGAAATAAGATATAGATGGATGAAGTATTTTGAAAGGCTGATGAATGAAGAAAATGACTGGAGTGGTGAACTACAAAATGTTCCGATAAATACTGGCGTAGTAAGGGAAATAAGTATGCAAGAAGTACGAAAGTTTGTACAAGATATAAAAAATGAAAAATCTACTGGATATCATGATATCCCAATTTTGGATGTTTCGAAGTTTCTGAAAGTCGATGGATGGACGTGGCTGACTTTATTCTTCAATAAATTGTTCCAAGAAGAGGCCATGCCTGACGAGTGGTGCAAAAACTCACTCGTACCTGTATTCAAGAACAAAGGTGACGTACAGGTATGCAATAACTATAGGGGAATAAAGCTCTTGTCACATAGTATGAAGGCTTGGGAGAAAGTGATAGCGAGAAGAATGAGAGAGGAGAGTGAGGACCAGTTCGGATTCATGCTGGGACGTAATACAACGGACGCCATTTTGTCGCCGCACAAGTAAAAAACTTCAGAGGTGTCAAGGGACACCCGGATGGAACGAAGTTCCTTTCGATTAATTAGTGAAGGAATTGTAAATTTTTTTTTAAGTTATAATAATAAATTACGGCATTATGAAGAAGAAAAACCAATACTATGAACTAAATTACTATTGTTGAAACGCTATCTCGAGAAACTGTACTCATTACGCGGACCAATCGGATACGAGCAATGTCACGCGATAAGCGCCTACACGTTGATTGGTCAGAATGATGGATCTAAAAAGTGTCGTGACAACTTTTCGTAAGAATTTTTTCCGTCTAGCCCCTTTCACAACGCGCGATAAGGAACTTCGTTCCAAAACTTGCACACGGTGTTTGTTGATTTGGAAAAAGCGTATGATAGGGTTCCCCGTGAAGTTCTGTGGTGAAACATGAAAGTGAAAGGAGTGCCAGGAAAATACCAGCGACTAGTTCGAGCTATGTACGGTAGAACCAGTACTTATGTATGCTCCACAGCTGGTGATAACGACAAGTTCAGTTTCGCGGTACAACCAGGTTACACCAGGGATCAGCTTTAAGCCCTTACCTGTTCATCGTAATAATGGATACCCTAACATCAGACATGCCGGAAGAGGCGCCCTGGTGTATGCTATTCGCCGACGACATTGTTCTCGTTGGAGAAGAAAGGCCTGAATTACAGAGGAGACTGGCAAAATGGAAAGAAAGGTTAGAAAACGTGGGTTTGAAGATCAGTCGAACAAAAACCGAGCATATATTCTGTGATTTTGGTGGTTCTTCAGACTTCACGCCAATCGCCTTAGATGGTGTATCCTTGCCAGTCTGCTCCGACTTCAAATACCTTAGCTCTATACTCCAGAACGACAGCAACATAGACCGCGACGTAGCGAGCCGAATAAACGCTGGTTGGGTGAAATGGCGACAGGTCTCTGCAACAGCATGTCATCGTAGAATACCCCTTTAGCTCAAGGGAAAATTTTTCAAAACGATATACCTGTCTTGCTGTATGGATCTGAATGCTGGACGACGAAAGTAAAATATGAAAGAGGAGTGCATGCGGCAGATTTGCGAATTTTGAGATAGATGTGTGGAGTGACAAGAATGGATAAGATAAGGAATGAGTATAACAGAGGAAGTGTGAAAGTAGCCTCGCTGATTGATAAATTAAAGAGCGGATGGCTAGCGTGGTATGGACATGTGATGCGTAGAGTGGAGATGCATGTAGTTACTAGGACGTGTATGGAAATGGAAGTGCAAGGTAGAGGGGGAAGAGGTCGACCGAAGAAGACATGGATGGAGTGTGTTAATGAATAGAATAGAAGAAGATTGATCTTAATGTAAGTTTATTTCATAAGACGCCGGCCTCCTTTTAATACAGACACTATTGTGTATTTGGACGACGAAATTGGTCTCTAAGGGTTATTGTTATAATTTAGAACAAAAACTGAAAACCAACCAAACAAAACTCGTACATCTATAGCCGTGAAAAGTTCATAAAATCACCTGTTTAATTTAGCTACTCTCGTATTCTATGTATGAAGTAGATAAATTAATTCAATACGACAACGCTATCTAGCGCTTATTGAACCGTATACAGTGAAGAGGTTCGGAAGAGTGGAATGAGAGCGGTCCAAACAAAGTTTCGCTTTAAATAAACGTATGAGAATATTATAGCAAGTGCTTCACAGTCAATGTGAAAAACAGTTCTCACGGCGGACGCTAAATCTTCCTAAATCTATAAATCTCTAAAGCTCTAAATTGTTTTCAAACGAAAATAAATATTTAACATTAACCGTATTCTAGTACAGTCTATGTAATTACATATGTAATCAATGAAATCAAAGGAAATACAATAAAATCATGTATAATCTACATAATATTAGGATCTTCAAGGACAACTACTTATCAGAGCTTCTTAAGCCTTCTTTTACTTTCTTATCTTTTCCTTTACCATATTAATCATTTATATTTGCTTCAACCTATTGATCATACAATTATCATTAATCATTTGGGTTACACGAATTTAGAAACTTCCACCAATAGTCATTCCAAAAAGGCAACGAAAAACGGAATTTTTACAAATAACATAAGTAACATGGTATTCAGACAGATTGACGGGCTAGTCATTACAAAGGTTTAGTTTTCTTTCAATTGGCTACAGATCGCCAAAGTGAAAGTAAATTATTTTTTGGTTGCAAACAAAACAAGATAAACCCAACTTCGAAGATACTTTCAAAGTAGTTAAGTGAAGCAGCATTTCGGTAAAATTTCAAGTTTATCGAATGTAAAAAGGAGAACGAGGATCCCTAGAGTTTGTCCGTTTTCTGATAGTTTATTCGGTTCTAAATATATTTTTACGCGCTGGGGCTCGGGATAAATAAATGTTCCACCAAAGTACAATATAAAATTTAATGATCACTTAGAACACACACACTTTAAATTTCTCAATTCGCTTCTTCCGCTTCGCTTCAAATGATCCGTTCGCTGTTTCGCTTCGAGTAGTTTCGATTACTAACTGACTGCGTGCCATCTCTATAGCGCTTTTATAGCCGATACCACATCCCTAGAATTGTCGAGAACATTCCTCACAAGTCGAGTATTTTCGATATATTACTGGCGGTAGGACCTCTTGTGAGTCCGCCGCACGGGTAGGTACCACCGCCCTGCCTATTTCTGCCGTGAAGCAGTAATGCATTTCGGTCTGAAGGGTAGGGCAGCCGTTGTAACTATACTGAGATCTTAGAACTTATATCTCAAGGTGGGTGGCGCATTTACGTTGTAGTTGTGTATGGGCGCCAGTAACCACATAACACCAGGTGGGCTGTAAAAGTAATAAATGTTATTTGCAATAGAATTTTTTATTATTTTTTATTGTAACAGTATTTGTGGCCAGACTACGTAGATATGTTATTATCTTTCGCCGAAACAAGAACACTTCATAGTTTTTATTGTTCAAAATGCAAATATAGTGTACTTGTTTGGCGAACCAAGAATGAGCTGCGCTTTGTTCGCCCCGAATCTAAATTAACTGGGTTCGTTTTTCAATTCGCAGGTGGTATAAATGGGATAAATATCCAAATTTTTGGATATTTTGTTTTAGCAAGATCTTGCGAAATAAATTTGGATAGGGTATTTCAGTGTTTTATTTTTATCAGACATTACTCCTCTTAAATCCAGAAGCTCCAAAAGGTCTTTGCTATTAGGAATACCGACATTCCTAACAGCCCTCTCTAAAACGGAGTTGAAAGAAAGCACCGCGCATTTAAGAGGCCGACCTGGAGATTATATTAATAATGTACATACACTAGTGCCCTACTTACAATACACAACCATGAACAAATCTGCAATAATTCCATTTTCATTGGACAACCATAAGTACCCAATGAAACAATTGGTTAAATTTATCTTTTCAAATTAATAATTACATTCGTACAATGTTAAGCATTTATTCAGGTTTTGATATGGGCTCTTTACAGAAATTATTTCATGAACATAACATGAATGTCTATTTCCGAATATCTATTGTTACTCTGTCACGCCTTTACCTCTATACGTTAAGGTAATTGTTACTCGTTAATTAATTTAATAATAATTGAATCATAACATGAAGGATATTGTTTGGTGAAAGGATAATATATTAATTAAGATTTTGTTGTAATTTGACATGTTCATCTAGAATTATTTTTAATAATTAATCTAAAAAAAATATCAAAGTAATGATAATTTTACTCTGTATAATTTATCGCGTTATCGAGAAAAACTTTTTAGAGATTTCTTGTGACGGTCTCATTAATTTAATCCGCGGATTATTGAAGAAAACTGTCAATGAAGTTCAAAAACCATTAATTTCGTCGTTATTAAAAAATAATTTGATATAAATTTAATTCACACTTTGTAGAATCCTTTTATAATACCCTATTATTTACAAATCCTCTTATTCAAATGAGGTACATAGAAGCGACTTTATCTATTTAAAGCTATCGCGACCCGTTTACATCACGTAGATCTCAAGTTCTTCCGCTTGAGCATCATTTTCAACTTTATCTATATATTAATACGTGAAGCAAAAAATTTGTATCCCTTTTTACGAAAATTACGCTGACGGAGGAGGCTGAAATTTTCCATATTTATAGAGAATATAGAGAAGAAGTGCACAATGCTAATATTTTTTTTAAATAATGCATAAAAGATACATTAAATCAATAAAGAAAACATTACACACACCACATACCATGTATTTGACGCACACAACACACGCATGCATACTATTTATTGTCAAACTTTTGTTTTTGACGTCTGTGGTCAAATTGAGAATAGATTAAATATTGTTTGTCTTTATTAATATTTTTTTATAGTGTAGCCTTGGCGAAATTTGTGATTATAGTATGTGTACACACTTACAATTCCAATTAATTATAGTCGAATTTCGACTACTGTGGGATCTCTAGTAGAACATAAATAAGTAGGTACTACGATACTTTTAATAAGTTTTAACGTGATCTTTGGATGTTTTAACAAATACGAGGAAAAAACGCACTTGCACTTCAATATAATTTTAATAAATGCATTTAAATATTTCCACATTTTTTTCAATTTAAAAGTAAAATTTTAAAAAAGAACTGTTTGTCGTAAAACTTTACTATTTGCACACGACCTATAGTTTTTTACGATCAATGATTCGTAGCTCAATAAGTAAAAAACTTCCTTTCTTTCTTCTTTCTTAAAAAGCTAAGGAAAAGATACCTTACTGTGAATTTATAGAATAATGCAATTAACGAAAAAATGCTAAGCGTATTTAAAAAAAACCAACATTATTTGTGATAGCTTGAAGAAAACCATTTTTACATTTTAAACAAACTTCCGATATTTATTACCAATCTTAATAGTATAAATTATTGTTATAAATTAGGCCGCCAATTTATGTCACCGACTATTATTTGTTTTTATATGCTTACTTTGTACATATGGTGTAAATAAAGTGTTATATTATTATTATTATTATTATTATTATTGTAGTTTAGTTTAGTGAGCTAAGTATTTTTATCTGTATTAAATACAAAAATTGAAGAAGAGAAAAGTGCAAAACAAGAAGTGAAGAAGTGATACTGAGAAGTGAAGAAAGAAGTCAAAAGAAAGAGAAGAGAAATGGCTAGATAAGGAATAAGGAAGTAGATTTTCACAAGCCAATCTCAACTACAACTTAGTTACGGGCAAAAAATAGCCCTGCCCTGCTGGAAGGCTGAAAGAATAGAGCTCGGGCAAAAGGGGATATCCCGAGCCCTATTCTGTGCCCCCGTAAGGGTTCACGATGACCCGATGAGAGATCTATGTACCATCCTGCTCTGTGATATGTATACCCTCTTAATGTTCCTGGAATATGTTTTGTTATAAGCTATTTGAATAGTGAGTAGCCCTGAAGCCATAAATATCACAATTCATTTTGTTAGGTCTGTTTTTTGTCGTTAAAACTTTTTACAGCTGTGGATGGTATATAGGTAGGTAAGTTTCTGGTAGTATCTTCAAAGTACGGTGCGCAATTACTTTCAACAATCATATTATGCTATGGCTTACTGAACTCGATTCGCGTGCCACCTATTTGTGTATGTGGGTCACATAATTAGCGAGAGTAGGAATTAAAAGTAGTTGGAAGACGTAACTTCACTCCACGATTACTTCAGTACAAGGTCACGAAATGCATACGTGTATGGTAATAAAATATTTTTATTTTTTTATTGCCTAGTTGTGTGGACGAGCTCACAGCCCACCTGGTGTTAAGTGGTTACTGGAACCCATAAACATCTACAGCGTAAATGCGCCACACACCTTGAGATATAAGTTCTAAGGTCTCAGTATAGTTACAACGGCTGCCCCACCCTTCAAACCGAAACGCATTACTGCTTCACGGCAGAAATAGGCGGGGCGGTGGTACCTACCCGTGCGGACTCACAAGAGGTCCTACCACCAGTAATTACGCAAATTATAATTTTGCGGGTTTGATTTTTATTTTACGATGTTATTCCTTCCCCGTGAAAGTCAATCGTGAACAATTGTTAAGTACGTATTTCATTAGAAAAATTGGTACCCGCCTGCGGGATTCGTACACCGGTGCATCGCTATATACGAATGCACCGGACGTCTTATCCTTTAGGCCACGACGACTTTAATATAACCATACCTATACCAACCCATCTACAAAACCATTTCTTTTGTTATAAAAATATTTGAATACAAACTGCATACATTTTAAAACGTAAACATAATCTCCCCAGATATGAATAAATGGGTGTTTACATTAATAGTAAATTACAAGTTACGAGCGTTGTTGGCTGCAATTTTTTGCTCAGAAAATAGATGATGATGTTAAAACGTAAAACATACCGGTACATACGGTGAACAATTCAGAACAAAAAATGGAGAATATTACGGATAAAAACTCTGAATGTAAATTAGGAAAAGTCTGTGATGCAAATTACACGAATGCAGTAAACGTTTTCAATGACACAAAAATTGCACATTGTACTTTTTTAACTATATATTAATACGTGAAGCAAAAACTTTGTATCCTTTTTTACGAAAATTGCGCGGACGAAGGAGTATGAAATTTTCCACACTTATACGGAATATAGAGAAGAAGTGCACAATGCTAATATTTTTTTTGATAATGCATAAAAGATACATTAAATCAATAAAGAAACATTACACACACTGCCATGTATTGGACACAACACATATAAATAAATATACTCTTTGTTTATTGTCCATTGTCAAACTTTTGTTAGTGTTTAAAGTCTGTGGTCAAATTGAGAATAGATGAATATTGTTTGTCTTTATTATTATTTATGTATAGTGTAGTTTTGGCGAAATCTGTGATTATATTATATAAGTATAATAGTATTTGACAATAGAACCTTAATAATGTTTAAACATAAAATTTCAATTGATTAAAGTCGAACTTCGACTACTGCGGGACCACTATTATTATATAGATAGCCAATAATAATAATTGACATAATTGGATTTTGTAAAATATTAATTACTTAAATAGAATACATTTTTCATTATTTTAGTCCTGCGATTATTTTAAGATTTGACAAAAAACATGTTTATGTTATATATTATACTTACATGTTTACATACATGTTAATGTTATATACTATATTTGCTATACTATTATATACTATATTTCATTAAAATAAATAGAAAGCGTACATAATACATAAATTAATATGCAGAATTATTTAAGCCGTAAGTCATTATTCAGGATCGTTTATACAGAGCCGTAGTGTGGGTAGACTATGGACAACATACTGGCCCAGTTCTGACGTAATGAAAATAGGCTTCATTTGGCGTCAGACAATATTTACCAATCCTCAATAGCAGTCATTAGCTGTACAGATAGTCAATTCGTGAACGTAAACCATGATTCCTTTACTTTTTCACTGTAATATTTAATTAGTGCGGGAGCTGTTATAACGATAGTGTTTTGTTTTTAATAATTTTAAACAGGAAGCAAGATGGTCATCGAAAACAGTGGTGAAAAAAGAAATTGCAGTTTTTTTAATTCAAGTTTATTTAATTTCTAACTAGGGATTAAAACAAAATGGGTATTTCATTCGGAATTGTTTCATCAATAATTTGGAAATATTTTAATAACTAATAAAAGTTATGAGTCTTATTTTTAATTGCATTGCGATTGCATGTTTTATTTTATTTGCCAATACTTTTTTGAAAAAAATTATGAACATCGATTTAGTATTAAATTATATTAAATTTAGTATCGATAAAAATTTAGTATTATAGATATTAAAAACGAACACGTTTTTTTTTTAAATATTGTGTGTTGTTTTAATTTATCCAATTTCCTGATCAAATTCGCACCGCGCTTATTAATGACAGTATTGTTAAAATTCAATGATATTTGGATTAATCTGAAGGAAGCTGGTTAGTTATTAAGAGTATGTCTCAGTTTCAGTTTTATCTATGTGTAATTTATTTTGATTTCTATTTCCTCGATATATATTTCATGAATTCGAAGCTGTGCTGACCAGGAATAAATAGAGATGGCTCAATTTAACATCGAACCAGTTGAATGATAAATAATACTTAATTCGAGATTAATTTACCTGCTTGTTATGAGACCGTGCGTTTCGTTAATTTTCACGATTCTACGTCAATGAAAATTACCCTATTCAGTTTGATGAGCTGATATGCGAGTATCAATCGAATGGACGTATTAAATAATATAAAATTTACTGGTGGTACGACCTCTTGCGAGACCGCGCGGGCAGGTACCACCACCCTGCCTATTTCTGCCGTGAAGCAATAATGCGTTTCGGTTTGAAGGGTAGGGCAGCCGTTGTAACTATACTTGAGACCATAGAACTTATATCTCGAGGCACATAATATATGTGGCGCATTTACGTTCCAGATGTCTATGGGCTCCGGTAACCACTTAATACCAGGTGGGCTGTGAGCTCGTTCATTCATTTAGGTAATAAAAAAAATAAAAATATATATATTATATTATATAGGTAATGACCGCGTTTGCATTGATTTAGAAACATGTTTTTTTTTCCACGAGGAGATCGAAGTCTTTATGTCGGAGGCTATATGTCCTACAGATAAGCTGATAGTCAAGTCATTGAAGAAATGTGATTTTTTTGCCTTTGAAGTACGGAAATTGAACAACACTATCCGAACTTACTCAGCGTTATCAAATTGAAAAAACCTTTTCACACCGATTTGATTTGATTTGATTCACGCATTTTATACGAAACCACAATAGTCCACTATTCTATTTATTCATTTACGATCGCATTAACTATAAAATAAAAATTATTGTATCACTTCAATTTCTAAAATGTTCCAACGCGTGTACATTTTTAACATAGTAAATGCCACTAATACATATAGGCCACTGCGAACTTCCTAGTGAATTTATGATCATAATTTAAAAAAAATTTTTCAAAGATATTCTCAATAAATAAAAAACTTATATATAAACAATATTAACTATAAACCTAAAAATAAATAATATTAAAAATAAATAATATTAACTATAAACCAGTCTGTCATTGACCTGCACAGATCTATTCTGATAATTAAAAAGTATTAAATTTGTCCAGGCCCAAATCCAACACAAACTGAACAATCTCTTTTTAACGAGATTTCTTCACCTTAGGAGAACATACTCAAGGGGTCTGAGTGCTTTTGCCGCGGCGAATAAAGGGCTCGTCGAGATAATCGGACGAAAGGTAAATTTATTAAGGAGGAGGCTATTAGACAAATAACGCAACTTTGCGTTAATTACAACCCACTACTTAAACACAACCTTAGGATTGAATAAATTCGGAATAAATAGCAAAGTCAAAGTCAAATCATGATTATATTACTGCAATGTGCTTTCTAAAAACTCGTAATTTTTTTCTGTTTGACAGTAATCGAAATTAATTTTAAGCTAATTTGAAGGGCGAAGCAGCCGTGGTAACCATACTGAGACCTTAGATCTTATATCTCAAAGCGGGTGGCGCATTTACGTTGTAGATGTCTATGGCCTCCAGTAACCACTTAACACCAGGTGGGCTGTGAGCTCTTGTACCCATTTAAATAATTAAAAAGAAAAAACAAAAAAAAATTGTTCAACAATTGTTGTTAATCGAAATTACTAACATTTCATAATTTCGCGTTGACGCAATTTGCGCCGCAATATATGTAGTTGCGTTAGCCGGGTAGACAAGCTCATGATTCGTCTGATCTCAAATCATTATCGGAGCCCGTGAGCATTTCGCGAAAACCGCCGCCTATCTTAAGCCATGAGATTGAATACACACATTTTCACTATTTAATTTAAAGCCTAATAAACATTCCTCCATTCTCGCTCACGACTCGGTCGTGCGCGGACGTGCTTTCCGATCCGTGGCCCGCTTGCGAGCTGCGTCTCTGAACTCACAGCTGTGCTCGACAGTGTAGTGACCGTGAATACATCGTGCGTACAATTCGGTAGTGCGGACGTGCCGATCCGTTGGTCGCTTGCGATTTGCGTCTCGGAGTCCATTTTTGTGCGCTAAAGTTTTGTAACCGCGAACCCACCCTTACCAACTGCCTTTTTCAAGGCAAAACCAATCGCTACGTTCAGGCTTCCTGTGGCACTCACAGGCTAGCGATTTCCTAACCCTTCCCAAAACAACAGTCTTTTTCAAGACTAGACCCCCGCTCGCGATTCTGCCTGCTGTAGCACTGTACAGCCCGAGCGGGTTCCTTTCCTTTTCCCCGCCGATTGCCGTTTTCACGGCATAGGCATTCCCCCCCCCCTGCTCCTTGCTGTCCTGCAGCACAGGGGGTTACAAATCCTATCCGGGGCCTCGCCTTTCGGCGAGTTCAACAAAAGTCCCGGGGCCGCCCCCCCGGGCAAGAAGACCGAAGAAATGGAGCAAGAAGACGTTAGGGATATTGTCGGGTTCCTCCGGGATAGGTACCCGTCAATTAGGGCCGAGTACTTAGAGTATAGGGCCGCCCGTGGCAATCCCTCCCCCCCGCGTCCGTCGCCGCGTATTTCAAACGTGCCTCGGAGGCACGCCGCGCGCCCCCCGCCGCCGCGTTAAGTTCGAGCGCACGTTCCGACGATGCGACTCATGAAGCGCCTAGCGCTGCCCCCACCCCCGCGCCCGCGTCGACTACGTCATCGCGCGTCTCGTCCGTCGCGACCTCGATCGTTTCGAGTTCAGGCTCCGATACCGAATCGGAGATGGATTTCGAATCCGCGTCAAGCCCTCAGCCTGGAACTTCGGATGGGTTCCAAACCGTAACGCGCGGTAAAAAGCGTACTCGCGCCGTGGAGTCCCGGAGCTCCACGACGAAGCAGACAAAATCCGCGACCGCCTCCCGCCCGCAGGTAGTCGTGACACCGGAGTCGGACTCCGCTCGCCGCGTAACCCCGCCGCCGCGTCCCAAGCCCGCGCCCGCTCCTAAAGCAGCTGCCCCGCCCCCGCTGATTCTCCAGGAAAAAACTGCGTGGAACCGCGTTTCCCAGGCCCTTCAGGCAAATAAAATCAACTACACCCATGCGCGTAACGTCGCGGTTCAGATCAAGGTCGCAACGCCGGGCGACCATAGGGCCCTCTCAGCATACCTCCGAAAGGAGAACATAGGTTTCCACACCTATGCTCTTCAGGAGGACCGCGAGCTCCGTGTAGTAATACGCGGAGTACCGAAAGAGCTAGACATAGACTACGTTAAGGAGGACCTGATCGCTCAGGCACTCCCTATAGTTAGTGTGCATCGGATGCACAGCGGGCGGGGCAAGCAGCCCTACAACATGATACTCGTCGCGTTGGAGCCAACCCCGGAGGCCAAGAAAAAGATCTCATGCCTCTCGACAGTCTGCGGCCTATCCGGGGTCTCCATCGAAGCCCCCCATAAACGTGGCACTCCCGGGCAGTGCTACAGATGTCAGCTTTACGGCCACTCGGCTCGTAATTGCCACGCGCGCCCCCGCTGCGTAAAGTGCCTCGGCGACCACGCCACACTAGATTGCTCGCGTGTTAGGGAAACCGCGACCGAACCTCCAAGCTGTGTCCTATGCCTTAAGCAAGGGCACCCCGCGAACTACCGTGGATGTCCTAGGGCTCCGCGAAAACGTCCGACCCACCCAGCCCCCCGAACCGTCGGCCCAAAGACTTCGGCGCCTTCAGTGCCGAAACCCGCCTTCGTGCCGGCTGCAGTTCCCACGGTGTCGGCGTGGAAAAAACCGCTGCCGTATACGAAGGCGGGAACGGAAACCGCACCCCCGCTCCCGCTCGTGACACGCCCCGCGCCCCAGCCCCTGCTCGCACCTCGCCCCGCGCCCGCGTTCCGTCCCCCGCAACCCTCTGCCGTCAACGACTTCGCGCTCGTGCGTGACTTCGTCACCGCAGTCAACTTCGACCGTCTGCGATCGTTCGCAGACGCGATACGTAGGTCGGTAACCCCCGAACAGCGGCTCGCGGCCGCTTTCGATCACATGGACGTCTACGAGTCCGTGTCGCGTACGTTATAAAATCTTTACCGATAATCAATGGCGCAAAAAGGTAGAGAAAAACCGTATTCCCTTACGTTAGCATTCTATAATGCTAACGGACTCGCGCGGCAACGCGATCAAATTTTTGAATACCTCCGCGATAATCTTGTAGATATTCTATTAGTGCAGGAAACCTGTCTGAAGCCCTCGCGTCGCGACCCGAAAGTCGCGAACTACGTCATGGTTAGGAATGACAGACTCACCGCCTCCAAAGGCGGGACTGCCATTTACTATAGACGGGCCCTGCACGTTGTCCCTCTCGATACTCCCTCGCTCTTACATATCGAGGCGTCAGTGTGCCGTATCTCGCTGACGGGACACCAGCCGATCGTCATCGCATCCGTTTATCTCCCCCGGACAAGCCCCTTCTGAGCAGTGACATCGAGTCACTGTTCGGCATGGGAGACTCTGTCATCCTGGCAGGCGATCTAAATTGCCACCACACTAGGTGGAACTGCCATCGTACAAACGTCAACGGTAGGCGTCTCGACGCGTTTATAGACGACCTCACCTTTGAAATAGTCGGTCCCCCAACTCCAACATGTTATCCGTATAACATCGCGCTCCGTCCGAGCACTATAGACCTGGCATTGCTTAGGAACGTAACTCTGCGCTTACGTTCCATCGAAGCAATGTCAGAGCTCGACTCAGACCACCGACCTGTCGTTATGCAGCTCGGTCGCCCTCACAACCCAGTCACTGTTACGAGGACCATGGTGGATTGGAATAAGCTGGGCACGTGCCTAGCCGACGCCGCTCCGCCAATCCTCCCTTGCGGCCCGGATTCGAATCCATCCCCCGAGGACACCGTCGAATCCATAAACATCATTACCGATCACATCTCTTCCGCGATCATTAGATCTTCAAAGAAGTCGATGTGGAGGACAGCTTCCACCGCATCAGACTGTCCCCCGATCTTAGGAATCTCTTAAGAGTTAGGAACGCGGCAATCCGGGCCTACGATCGTCTTCCCACGCATTCAAACCGGATTCGGATGCGTCGTCTACAACGCGAAGTCCACTCCCGCTTAAGCGACGCGCGTAACGATAATTGGCATAGTTATTTAGAACAACTCGCGCCCTCCCACCAAGCATACTGGCGACTAGCTAGGACTCTCAAATCCGAAACTACCGCTACTATGCCTCACCTCGTACGCCCTTCAGGCCAACCACCGGCATTCGATGACGATGACAAGGCTGAGCTGCTGGCCGATGCACTGCAAGAGCAGTGCACCACCAGCACTCAACACGCGGACCCCGAACACACCGAGTTAGTCGACAGGGAGGTCGATCGCAGAGCTTCCCTGCCGCCCTCGGACGCGTTACCCCCCATTACCACTGACGAAGTTAGAGACGCGATCCACAACCTACAACCTAGGAAGGCACCCGGCTCCGACGGCATCCACAACCGCGCGCTAAAACTCTTGCCAGTCCAACTGATAGCAATGTTGGCTACAATTTTAAATGCCGCTATGACGCACTGCATCTTTCCCGCGGTGTGGAAAGAAGCGGACGTTATCGGTATACATAAGCCGGGCAAACCGACAAACGAAACTTCCAGTTACCGTCCGATTAGTCTCCTCTCGACGATAGGAAAAATTTACGAACGGCTCCTTAGGAAACGCCTCTGGGATTTTGTTACCGCGAACAAAATCCTCATAGACGAACAGTTCGGATTCCGCTCTAAACACTCGTGCGTACAACAAGTGCACCGCCTCACGGAGCACATTCTGATAGGACTAAATAGGCGTAAACAAATCCCGACCGGCGCCCTCTTCTTCGACATCGCGAAGGCGTTCGACAAACTCTGGCACAACGGTTTAATTTATAAACTGTACAACATGGGAGTGCCAGACAGACTCGTGCTCATCATACGAGACTTCTTGTCGAACCGTTCGTTTCGATATCGAGTAGAGGGAACTCGTTCTCGTCCCCGTCAACTGACCGCCGGAGTCCCGCAAGGCTCCGCGCTCTCCCCGTTATTATTTAGTTTGTATATCAATGATATACCCCGGTCTCCGGAGACCCATCTAGCGCTCTTCGCCGATGACACGGCTATCTACTACTCGTGTAGGAAGATGTCGCTGCTTCATCGGCGACTCCAGATCGCAGTAGCCACCATGGGACAGTGGTTCCGGAAGTGGCGAATAGACATTAACCCCACGAAAAGCGCAGCGGTGCTCTTCAAAAGGGGTCGCCCTCCGAACATCACTTCGAGCATCCCACTCCGTAGTAGGCGCGCAAACACCTCCGCCGTTAGTCCCATCACTCTCTTTGGCCAGCCCATTCCGTGGGTCTCGAAGGTCAAATATCTAGGCGTCACCCTCGACAGAGGGATGACATTCCGTCCCCATATAAAAACGGTACGCGACCGCGCCGCGTTTATTCTAGGACGACTCTATCCAATGCTTTGTAGTCGAAGCAAACTGTCCCTCCGTAATAAGGTAACTCTCTACAAAACTTGTATACGCCCCGTCATGACGTATGCAAGCGTAGTGTTCGCTCACGCAGCCCGCACCCACTTGAAATCCCTTCAGGTTATTCAATCACGATTCTGCAGGATAGCCGTCGGAGCGCCTTCGTTCCTTAGGAATGTGGATCTCCACGACGACCTGGAGCTCGACTCTTTTAGTAAGTATCTACAGTCGGCATCGCTGCGCCATTTTGAGAAGGCGGCACGACATGAGAACCCTCTCATCGTAGCCGCTGGAAATTACATACCCGACCCAGTAGACCGAATGGTAAACCGTCGACGTCGCCCAAAGCACGTCATTACGGATCCTCCTGATCCATTAACGGTGCTTTTAGGCACCACAAGCACCGGTCACCGTCCTCGTCGAACCCGTCGCTTGCGACGAAGGGCTCGACGAGCGAACTAACCCATAGACACAGCCCACTGAGTTTCTCGCCGGATCTTCTCAGTGGGTCGCGTTTCCGATCCGGTGGTAGATTCTGCGAAGCACTGCTCTTGCTAGGGTCAGTGTTAGCAACTCTCCGGTTGAGCCCCGCGAGCTCACCTACTAACGTTAGGGTGAAGCTGAAATAGCCTCTCAAGGCTATCAGCATAGGTAGGAAAAAAAAAAAAAAAAAAAAAAAAAAAAAAAACATTCCTTTTGATCCTCTAGCCACTGATGTAATCGGATTCTTTACGTACTTGCCTAGCGGAATGTGTTTTTATAGATACGCGGCGGTTTTAAGGAGTATTTAAATATCGCTTTCAAGAAACACAACATTCGTACCACTTCAAAAGTTAATTGTCAATAAAAGAAACTGACCAATGCTCTTTTATGACCAATACAGTTTTACGATGACTGTAGTTTTTAATAGTTTCGTTTTTATAGCTCCGGCTCTGACTAATGACAGTTACGGCAAAAATTAGCAACAACTTACAGATTCCAGTTGTTGCGATGAAAACCAAAAGGAAATCATAATTATTATTATTATTTTTAAAAGCTTTGTTAACTTTCTTCGTCTTTAATAAAACTTATAAACGAGAGTATAGTAGTATAATTTTATAAACGAGATTATTTTATTTTATTGCGTAGTAGGGTGGACGAGTGGTTTACGTAGCCCATAGACATCTACAAGGTAAATGCGCCACCCACCTTGAGATATAAGTTCTAAGATCTCAGTATAATTACAACGGCTGCCACGCCCTTAAAATAGAAACACATTACTGCTTCACGTTAGAAATAGGCAGGGCGGTGGTACCTACCCGTGCGGACTCACAAGAGGTCCTACCACCAGTATCTTGTTCCGATAGAGGCTTAGTGGTGGCGATTTTCGGTTTCAGTTACACCCGGATAATATATGCTTTTTAATACATATGTTTCACATACGTTACAAATCTACGCTATTCCAGAATTTTCGGGGCTTGGCTAGAAACCACACTGCACAAACTAGACAAAACAAAATATCGGTGAAAGATTCAAGTATACAAAAATGTATTTATAATTTCTTGAGATTTAAAAAGTTTATAGCCGACTTAACCTAATAGGTGTATGGCTCTAATAAAGAATTAAAAAAAAAAGTTTATAAGAGAGCTACACTAAATATAAAACATTTATTATGTAGTGACCATAGACTAATGGATAAGACGACCCGTGTTATCGTATCAAGTAATGCGAGATAATAATACGTACCGTACATCCTTGCCAAGATTCTAGAAATAACAAAGGCATTTATTTACCTATTAGTAGGCCCTTCTTACAGCCCTGTTTGTCTCTGACGCGGAGCAGACATGCGTTCTGATTTCAAAGTGAATTAAATCTGTATTGTGTCTTGGAGATGGACTATAACCAGCTCATTTCGGGTCTGCCGTCAGCACATTTGACAAATCAAAGTGAAAAAACGATTACGGGAAAAAGTATTAGATACCTATTATTATGATAGCAACATATTTAACATAATTATAAAATAATACGACGAATCGTAAAATTTTCAGTCTAGTCGTGGCAATTAAAACCACACAAATATTTTCAAACATCACGGAACCCTCACAAAATCCATTTTATGGTATAGCCACACCATCTGTCTTAAATTGTGCTTTACTCTACTAATTAACTCTCCTATTAGCCTGAAAATTTCACTCAAAAATAAATAAGTCCAACACTATTCTAGAATCACTCATAATGTGGTAGTGTACAGTAGAAGTTAAGCACTAGTTGATGCTGTTTATATTAAATTACGAAGATATTATTTTTAATTTAGACATAAATTTTAATTAATTTTTGAAGGTATTTTTATTAGAGAACATAATTATAATATAACTGTAACAGGTCTGGTATACCAAAACCTTGTGTAAACATGTGTCGAAATATGAAACTTAAAAAAATAAAGTAATTAAAAACCAAATTTAATTTAAACATTCATTATATTATCATGTTGAATGAAACCTTCTCTGTCCAAAGATAGTTAGGATTTCGGTCACTGAATAAATACATGCTGGATACTAAATAAATAGTTAAATACATACGCTTAGGTATTGGTTTTAAAAGTTCATTCGAGGTCACTTTCTCATTAATATTCTTTGTTTTTTTAATTAATTTAAAGTTGAAGTACTGGTGGCAGCCAAGGAAACTCTTTCAACAAAATCCATTGAATACATTGTTAACAGGGTGAGCAAATGTGAGCATCGGAAAATACAAATCGCCCTCCGTCCACATATTATTATGTTATATTTAAAAAAAACGTTTAATAGGTTCATGATATTGTTTTGTTAATTAAACTGTCTAAGAACCTAAACGTTGGTTCATTGGGATTATTCTCAAGTTCGGTTCCTTTATTTTACAAGTTTATTTATCTTCTATATATATAGATATATATAAATGAATTGCTGTTCGTTAGTCTCGCTAAAACTCAAGAACGGCTGGACCGATTTGGCTAATTTTGGTCTTGAATTATTTGTGGAAGTCCAGAGAAAGTTTAAAAGGTAGATAACAATTTTGTTTTTTCACTTTGATGTGTCCCGCGTCGGACGGGTTCCTTTTGTTTGTTTTAAGTTTATTTTATACAAAAGTTTAGGTCTTTTATTTGTCGATTGAGGCACTACGAACTCTGCTAGTTTATTATAAAAACCTAAGCCTTGCCTATGGAAATCTTGTTTGTTATAAAAAAATACCCTTGGTTTTGTGTATGTGTTGCATGTATACATATGTTTTTTTTTTTTTTTTTTTTTTTTTTTTTTTTTTTTTTTTTTTTTTTTTTTTTTTTTTTTTTTTTTTTTTTTTTTTTATGATTGAAAGTTTACTGGTGGCCCGAAGGCCTTTCCAGTTTCACCAGGACACGTGGGCGAGCAAAGGCTCAGCCAGGAGAGGTGGGATTTGCTAACAGCTACCCGAGCGCCTCCGAAGGAGACCTAACAGCTCAAGAGTAGCTGCTTCGCGAATGAATCTACTACCGGATCGGAATCGCGACCCGCTGAGAAGATCCGGCGAGAAACTCAGCGGGCTGATGCATAGATTAGGTTGCACGTCGACCTCTTTGTCGAGTTCGACGAGTACGGTTACCGGGGTCCCTAAGCCTGCCTCTAGTATTAGAGCTGAAGGCATCTAATGCAAAGGTTATTGGATCTGATGGATCCGTAAGGACGTGTCTAGGGCGTCGACGGTGACTGGCTCCTGCATGATCAGGATTCGGGGAGTAGTCAGCGGCGGCAACGATAAGGCGATTATCATGACGCATAGCCTTATCGAAGTATCGTTCCGACGCTGACTTCATGTATTTCCGAATTGATTCGAGGCCCAGGTCGTCGTGTAGGTCAACGTTCCTCACGAACCACGGAGCCCCGACAGCTAACCTGCAAAAGCGGGATTGTAGGGATTGGAGGGTGTCTATGTGTGTGCGGGCCGCGTGAGCGAACACCACACTCGCGTAAGTCATGACGGGCCTTATGCAAGTTTTGTAAAGTGTCACCTTGTTCCGAAGGGACATTTTACTCCGCTTACAGATCATGGGGTAGAGTCTACCGAGAATAAACGCGGCACGGTCACGGACTGATTTTATATGCGGGCGGAATGTCATCGATGCATCCAGGGTAACGCCCAGGTACTTGACCTTCCTGGCCCAGGGTATGGGTTGTCTAAAGAGAGTAATCGGGGGTGTGAGATTCCTCCTCCTAATCCGGGAGGAAATCCGTGTGGAGCTTCCCCTCTGAAATAGCACCGCAGTACTTTTCGCTGGGTTGATGTCTATGCGCCATTTTCGGAACCACTGTCCTAGAGCTAGGGCTGCGCTCTGAAGCTTCTTCGCGATTAGGGACTTATTTCTACTAGAATAGTAAACAGTCGTGTCGTCGGCGAATAAAGCTAAATGGGTCGGCGGCGACCGGGGAATATCGTTGACGAATAAGCTAAATAGGAGGGGTGAGAGGACAGAGCCTTGCGGGACTCCAGCTGTGAGAGGTCGTGGGGAGGAGCGGGTTCCCTCGACTCGATATCGAAAAGAGCGGTTCGACAAGAAGTCTCGTATGATGAGCACGAGACTATCCGGCACGCCCATGTTGAATAGTTTGAAAATCAAACCATTGTGCCAGACTTTGTCGAACGCTTTTGCGACGTCGAAGAAGAGAGCTCCCGTGTATAACGGTTTTGGTCGATTAAGCCCCACAAGAATGTGCTCCGTGAGGCGGTGCACCTGTTGAACGCATGAGTGATTTGTACGGAATCCGAATTGTTCATCGATGAGAATGCCCTTGGATGAGACGAAATCTCTGAGGCGCTTGTAGAGCAGACGCTCATACAGCTTGCCTAGAGACATGAGGAGGCTAATCGGGCGGTAGCTCGTCGGATGATTTTTTGGTTTACCGGGTTTATGTATGCCGATAACGTCCGCTTCTTTCCACACCGCGGGAAAGATACAGTTCGCCATAGCGGCATTGAAAATAGATGCCAACATCACGATGAGTTGGACGGGTAGAAGTTTAATAACGCGGTTAGATATACCGTCGGAACCGGGAGCCTTGCGAGGACGTAGGTCTTTGATCAAGTCTTTAACTTCCATCGGGGTGATGGGTGGTAACGCATCCGAGGGTAGCAAGGAGGCTCTGCGTTCTACCTCACTGTCTACTAATTCTACATGAACAGGGTCCACGGATTGAGTGCTGGGCGTGCACTGGGTTTGCAATGTATCGGCCAGCAGCTCTGCTTTTTCGTCATCATCAAAGGCCGCGAGTCGGCCTGAGGGGCCTACGAGAGGGGGCATAGTTACTACCGTATCCGATTTGAGAGTACGAGCTAAGCGGTAGTAAGACCTTTGGGAGGGCGCGAGTCCTTCTAAGAAATCAGACCATCTGGCATCTCGGACTTCGGCGATGCGAGACTTTACGTCGCGTTGTAGGGCACGCATTCGAGTACGATTATCCGCGGTAGGATACCTGTCGTAGGCCCGTATCGAGGCGTTCTTAGCTCTAAGGAGTTCCCTAATATCGTCGGACAATTTGAAGCGGTGAAGGAAGTCCTCCGCTACAACTTGTTTCGATGACCTATCTAATGTCGAGGTGATGTGTGATGTTAAGATGTCTATGGCTTCAGCGGTATCCTGAGGAGACGGGGTAGAGTCCGGGTTAAACGGGAGCGATGGTGGATCAGATTCAGCCAGGCTGATGCCCAGCGTGTGCCAATCCACCACAGTCCTCGTGACGGGAACGGAATCGGGAGCGCGACCGAGCTTCATAACGACGGGACGGTGGTCTGAATCTAACTCTGAAACTACTTCGATCGAGTGTAAGCGCAGAGTTACGTTTTTTAATAACGCTATGTCGAGTATATCCGGGCGATGCGCGATATTTAGCGGGTAGTGAGTCGGGGTTAACGGAGCGACGATATCGAAGGCGAGATCATCGACTAACGCGTCAAGCCGCCTGCCATTCGGGGTTGTGGTGTGTGAGTTCCACCTGATGTGTTTACAATTTAGGTCGCCCGCCAGAATGACAGAGCTCCCCATACCGAGCAGCGCCTCGATATCACTGCTTAGAACGATCTTATCCGGTGGAAGATAAACGGACGCGATAACGATCGGCGCGTGTCCCGTCTGTGAGATTCGGCACACTGATGCTTCGATATTAGCGAGCGCGGGAGGATCGAGCGGGACACAATGCAGGGCTCTTCTATAGTAAATGACGGTACCACCACCACGGGCAGAGAGCCTGTCGTTCCTGACCATGTTGTAGTTCGCGATTTTAGGGTCACGGCGCGCGGGCTTAAGTAGGGTCTCCTGCACTAAAAAGATATCAATTTGATGGTCACGCAAAAAGTCAGAAACCTGATCACGTTGATTTGCGAGACCGTAAGCGTTAAAAAATCCTATCGTTACGGATAGGGGCTTTATTCTACTTATATACGCCATTGATTACCGGCGGAGTGAGGGGAGGACGTACGTATTTAATGACGCGTATACGTCGGCGTATTCTTGCACAACGGCGATAAAGTGTTGTGCAGTGGAGGCAGCGCGAATGGCGTCGCCCAAAGCGTTAACGCGCTCAAAGTTGATCGACTGAAAGAAGTCGATCGCTAAAGCGAGATTGTCGGACGCGGTCGGAGGGCAAGTCGCGGGAGAGGGACGAGTTGCGGGGGCGGGACGAATCGCGGAGGAGGGAGTTGTAACCGTGTTCGTGTACGGCAGCGGTTTCGCCCAAGCCGAGACACTGGGCACCGGCGCCGAAACGAACGCTGGCTTAGCCTGCGACACAGAGGGTGCCGAGGCTTTGATGTCTGGGCCGGAAGCTCGGAGGCGGTTTTGGCGGGCGACGCGGCGATTTATTTTCGGGGCTCGGGGGCATCCGCGGTAATTTGCGGGGTGACCCTGTGTACGACACAGGACGCAGCTAGGCGGTTCCGTCGCGGTTTTTTGATCGCGAGTGCAGAGGGCCGTGGCGTGATCTCCTAAACACTTGACGCATCGGGGGCGCGCGTGACAGTTACGGGAAGAATGCCCGTATAATTGGCAGTTATGGCACTGGCTAGGTGTGCCTTTCTTGTGTGGGGTTTCGACGGCGATTCCGGAAAGGCTACAGACCGTTCGGATGTTGAATATTTGCTTACCCTCGGGGGTAGGCTGGAGGGCGACGAGAACCATGTTATATGGCTCCCTTCCGCGACCTGTGTGCATGCGGTGTACGGAGTTAACCGGTAGGCCTTGTTCGAGAAGGTCGGCCTTGACTAGCTCGGCATCCAACTCTTTAGGGATGCCACGTATGACGGCACGGAGTTCGCGCTCCTCCTGGAGCGTATACGTGTAGAAACTTATACGCTCCTTACGGAGGTAAGAAGAGAGGGCCCTATGGTCGTCGGGTGTTCGAACCTTAATTTGAATGCCGTTCGCGAGGTTACGGGCATTCGTGAAGTTGATATTTTTGGCCTTAAGGGCCAGGGAAACTCGATCCCAAGCTGCCTTCTCTTGGAGGATTACCGGGGGAGGGGGAGGGGTTTTATTTTGTGCCACCGGACGCGGCGACGGAGTGGCACGGGCTGGAGGCGCAACGGGAGTCTGAGGGCGGGGGCGCGACGCGTTCGCGGCTTTGCTAATTTTAGCGGCCGCGGGAGCTCGAGACTCCGCGGCACGCTTCTTACCCTTTTGTACCAGGGTGAATCCATCCGTCGAGGAGACGGGAGCGAGGTCGACCTCCATCTCCGAGTCAGAGTCGGAGGACGAGGAGGCGGGCGCAGGTGACCTACGAGCAGGTGTTTTGGAGGGCACGACGGAGGCTGCGGATGATCGCGCTGCTGGAACGGTGGCCACGGCGGACGACGCAGCAGTTTTACTCGCCAGTATAGGTGACGCGGGAACGGCAGGCACGACGGAGGCTGCGGTGCTCGATGCAGAAGCTTTGCACGCAGGTACAGGCGACGCAGGAGCAGCGAGCTCGGCGGAGTCCACGAGAGGGCTCGCGGTGTGATCGGCCTTGAAGGCCAGAAACTCTGAGGCGAGCTGTGGGTGGCGAAGTCGGAGGAATTCCGCGAATACAGCGTCCATGATCGCTGAGTGCCCAGGTGGGGCGGCCCCGGGTCTTGAAAACACTCGCCTTGCGGCGAGGCCCCAACTTCTCGGACCTGAGCGGTTCTATTGAACACAGGTGGCGATGCGGCACGATTACTACAGGACAAAGAAAAAACACAACAAAACGGAAATAACAAAAAGAAACAGAACAATTAAACACTTCCAGGAAAACAGTTTGTCGGCAGATGTACCACGAACACAGAAACAACAAAAGGAAACAAAACAAATAAAAACTTCCAGGAAGAGCACTTAGTCGGCAGATGTACCACAAACACAGGCCGCGCGAACAATGGCCGGGCTAACAAAAGTCAGGCGAACAAAGACCGGGCGATCGAGTGGTCGATGAGCACGTCCGCACGTGACGGGTGCCTCTATCGGAATGTATACATATGTATGAAGGCAAGCTAACAAAGCTAAACAATAACTTTCCTTTATCATACGAAGTTGAATTTTTATATACTGTTTCAATTTCGGTTACAATGGAGTTAGCCGAAGCAGAGGCACGATATATTTATTGTATAAGCATTCTGTCTGGCATACGGTTAATATGCCTCGGTTGGTGCATACTACCTACTTATGAAGGCGAAATAAGTGGCGCGTACCTCCAAACGCCCATGTCAAGGTGAGGCTATGCCGAGGACCGAGTCGCATCAGGGCTATATCTAACGTAATATCATGAGCGAGCAACTTCAGGACACCGAAGTGAATCTAGTCATATAAAGCTCTTACTCTTCTCAAAAAAAAACTGCGAAAGTATTAACAGGAAAATTAGAATTATGTTTGTTCCATTTTCAACCAAGGTGAGTGAGAATAAATTGAATAATTACCATTTATTGATTCAGCGTTTACATGAATAATCTAATCTAGTATATTTGGTAAAAAAAAGTAGATGATTCTTAGCACTTTAATAAAAAATACATTAATGAATACACTCATACAAGATTTCTTTATCATTAAGCCTTTTTTGTTATTTATAATACTACCCTTCCCTTGATCAAAAACATTGCGCTAGTCGTACCAGTCTGCAATAAAGTGATTGTTTAGGATCAACGTGAACAAAGACAAACTTCAAACTCATGAATTCCGAAGTAGTGACCAAATCAATATCAACCATGACTGAATCTAACTGTTAACGTAATATTGCAAAGCTTGATCGAAGTTTTTGCGCCATAGTGTTCGATATTTTAGCGTCGAGTTCGAATTAAATTACTTTAGACGTATTTTATAAAAGTTGTTTTTTTATTGCTTAGATGGGTGGACGAGCCCACAGTCCAGCTGGGGTGAAATGGTTACTGGAGCCCATAGACATTTACAACGTAAATGCGTCACCCACCTTGAGATATAAGCTCTAAGGTCTCAAGTATAGTTACAACGGCTGCTCCACCCTTGAAACCGAAACGCATTGCTGTTTCACGGCAGAAATAGGCAGGGCGGTGGTACCTACCCGCGCGGACTCTCAAGAGGTCCTACCACCAGTAAGAAATGGGATTGAATTGTTCCTCCAGTAAGCCTCCAGCATCCACGCTATAGACATTAAATGTAAATTCCGTCTTCCGCCTTGAGACATTAGATCGAAGTCCTAACTGTATTTTGTAAACGGCCATCTTATCGTTAAAGCGTTGATTCGTGGTTGCTTCACATCGGAAATAGTACGGATTCTGATAATCGTGTAGGCTCACAATACGCACAAATCAACACTAAGAACATATAAATCATTGAATATTAGGGTTTTTATGCAATAATACTTATGAATAAAGATCTGATTATTAATAACTTTACACAATGACGTACCGTTAATTCGTTTCATAACAAAATTGATATCTTAACGTGGTGTTCGAATGCCGCAGGCAAGTACCAATTTTTGTAATGAAATACGTACTTAACAATTGTTCACGATTGAGTTCCACGGTGAAAGAATAACATCGTATAATAAAAATCAAAATCGGCAAAATAATAATTTGGGTAATTTGCGTACTGGTGGTAGAACGTCTTGTTAGTCCGCACGAGTAGGTACCACCACCCTGCCTATTCCTGCCGTGAAGCCGTAATGCGTTTCGGTTTAAATGGTGAGGCAGCCGTTGTACTGTAAGAACTGAGACCTTAGGACTCATATCTCAAGCTAGGTTACGTCGTAGACGTCTATGGGCTCCGGTAACCACTTAACACCAGTTAGGCCGTGAGCTCGTCCACACGCCTAAGCAAAAAAAAATTAAAAAAAAAAAATGTTTAAAACAAAGTTTACTTAATTAGTAGTAGTAATTAAGTAAAGATTTTTGTAAACTATTTATTTTTTACGTTTTTTTAATCATATTTACGAGTATTATGTTAATTTTGTTATTTTTATTACTGTAAGCCGTTCGAATAAATATTCATCATATTCGATATGTCAGATACGTTTTCGTGGTCAAGGTGGACTATGCTGTTTATTATTCGAAATTTGAAAATTGCGTTAAATGTCGTCGGTTTTTTTATATAAATTTATAATTTAGGTTAAATTGTAAAAGTATTTATAATTATGTATCTCTACGAATCGGGAAAACCAAAGAAAATACTAAGGCATTTGCTCTTTAGCCTTGTGCCAATTAATATATTTATTTAAACAATCATCTATCTCTGACAAAAGTGCTCACCGTGTTCTTATATTCAGACTGAATTATTTCTATATTTTCTAATATTATTTCTAACCCTGGATAGCATCCTAATTTGAATTATAAAAATAAACAATACGTACGTACAAAAAATAACATCACATATTCAACATCACATGTCAAATTGACATCAAATGCTATTCATATTAAATTGCTTAGCCCTATAATGTGAGACATTCGATTTGCGTTATATCACGCCTCGCCAAAATACACGAGATAAACTCTATTGGAACCGCAGCTTACATAATTGCTTCATCCAAGCTCATTTGACTTCTTAGAACTTTCGCAATAAATAAATTAGAAACTAAGTGTATAATACAATTTGTTTTTTTTACCTACCTTATCGTTAGTAGCTTAAGGCACTATTCCAACTACGCGCGGGTAGGTGAGCTCACGGGCTCAACATGACAGAGTTGCTAGGTAGCACTAGCCCTAGGAAGATCAGAGTACTTCGCTGAATCTACCACAGGATCAGAACCGAGACCCTCTCAGGAGATCCGCCGAGAAACTCAGTGAGTTGTGTCTCTGAGCTAGTTCGAACTCTTCGTCGCAAACTACTGTGGCGGTAGCCATCATACAACACAAGATATTTGACAAATGCCTGAACTACGCTTACGACATTTTCAGGATAAGCAAATATATACAAGTTCCGAACACCAACATTCGGATCGTCGGTCTACCGAGAAATATCACCCGCGAGTTTCTCACTGAATCTTCTCAGTGGGTCGCGTTTCCGATCCGGTGGTAGATTTTGCGAAGCACTGCTCTTGCAAGGACCAGTGTTAGCAATACTCCCGGCTTGAGCCCCGTGAGCTACACGTCAAGAAGGAGCTGAAATAGCCTCTCAGGGCTATCAGCATAGGTAGGAAAAAAAAAGAAAAAGAAAAAACCATTCGAAAGATCGTCCTTTCGTTGTAAACCTACATGGACGAGTTCGACGAGCACGGTGAACGGTGTTCGAAGAGTCTTAACTACGATTTGCTTCACTTTTATGAATCTACACACAACTACATGTGACTACCGGTAAATCATATTTCGACTAGCTTGATTTCTGATTGACATTCACAATATTCACAAACCAAATCGTGCCGAATTCTCGTAGATTTTATTCTCATAGTACTAAATGTTTTTGTAGTATTTGACACGCGTATTTTATCAGTGAGAATTGGAGTAAGTGCATGAAAAAATTTTTACCGTAGAAGAGAGCTACAACAAA
This sequence comes from Bombyx mandarina, assembly GCF_030267445.1. Taxonomy (NCBI): domain Eukaryota; kingdom Metazoa; phylum Arthropoda; class Insecta; order Lepidoptera; family Bombycidae; genus Bombyx; species Bombyx mandarina. The sequence goes on along the minus strand of NC_143216.1, from coordinate 14,959,824 downwards.
CAAAATGATAAGGTGTACGGACACAGTAGTGAAGAAGCGAGCAACCGTATTCCGCGTGTCCAACGAGGTCATTTTCCATCGTCGCTCATGGTATGTTTGGGAGTTTCTTATTGGGGCTTAACAGAGGTACATTTTTGTGAGAAAGGTGTAAAAACGAATGCAGTTGTGTATCAAAATACAGTCCTGACGAACCTTGTGGAACCTGTTTCTCATACCATGTTCAATAACAGGCACTGGGTATTCCAACAAGATTCGGTGCCAGCTCATAGAGCGAAGAGCACACAAGACTGGCTGGCGGCCCGTGAAATCGACTTCGGAATCGATCGAATCGGCACGAAGACTGGCCCTCCTCCAGTCCAGATTTGAATCCGTTAGATTACAAGATATGACAACACTTGGAGGAAAAGGCGTGCTCAAAGCCTCATCCCAATTTGGAGTCACTCAAGACATCCTTGATTAAGGCAGCCGCCGATATTGACATGGACCTCGTTCGTGCTGCGATAGACGACTGGCCGCGCAGATTGAAGGCCTGTATTCAAAATCACGGAGGTAATTTTGAATAAACTTTAGTGTCATAAGAATCTATGTGTTGTTAAGTTCATTTTGGTATATGAATAGTTACATAATGAATAAACTTGTTTCAATTATTTTACATTAAACATGTGACAGAATTTATGACCTGACTAGGTATTTAGTTCAATTAAATGTACTTTATTTCAATTTTATGCATTGTATGCATAACAAATGTTTCAACAATGAATATAAAAAATTAAACTACATAAATGAAACGAACATTAAAGATTTTTTTTTATTGCCTTAATGTGTGGACGAGCTCACAGCCCACCTGGTGTTAAGTGGTTACTGAAACCCACGTCCGGTGCATTCGTATACAGCGATGCAACGGTGTTCGAATACCGCAGGCGGGTACCAATTTTTCTAATGAAATACGTAGGTACTTAACAATTGTTCACGATTGACTTCCACGGTGAAGGAATAACATCGTGTAATAAAAATCAAACCCGCAAAATTATAATTTGCGTAATTACTGATGGTAGGACCTCTTGTGAGTCCACACAGGTAAGTACCTCCACCCTGCCTATTATACTGAGCCCTTAGAACTTATACGTTGTAGACGTATGGACTCCAGTAACAACTTCACACCAGGTGGGCTGTAAGCTCGTCCACACATCTAAGCAATAAAAAAAATGTTTTTTTTAACGTATATACGATAGCCTCGATGAAAATCGTAGCAAACTTAGCGATTTATTTGGACATGTTATGTGCGCTGAACGTGAGCTGTCCCAAAAAAAGGTTTGTTAACACGTCGTAAATTCAAATTACGCCATATTTAAAAAAAGGTTGTGGCATTCCTAAAGTTCAGGTCACGTCACTAAGGTAAGAATTAATTTCTACATTTTATAAGAGACTAGCTGACCCGGCAGACTTCGTAGTGTCTCGATCGATAAATAAAAGACACATCAAGGGGACACATCAAAGGAAAAACAAAATTGTTTGTTTTTATATAATTCCGAGCGTTTTTATATTTTCTAAATTCAAGACCAAAATTAGCCAAATCGGTCCAGCCGTTCTCGAGTTTTAGCGAGACTAAAGACATATTTATATATGTATAGAGATAATTTAATTTTATATACGGATCCCTTTCATTGTTCAACATTTACTTCAGAATAATACAATAACCATCTAGAAAACAATGTGTTCATAAAACTATTTAGCGATAAAAATATCTAATGGGAAAAGTAAAATTTCATAACGTAGATGAGCAGACCAGATCCAATTTAGTTTCAAGTTTTTAATCTTATTAAAATAAAGACTATAATTCTGCAAACAAGAACCCTTGACGACACGACAACGGGTTTTTAAAAACAACGACCATTTTATCTTGAGATATATATTTACGTTTTGCATAAATCTCCACGTCTAGCTCAAGACTACACACTTTGCATTCAAAATGTACATTGAAATTTCGAAGGGACAGAAAAAATAAGAAAAACCAGTGTTTCCCAAACATTTAGCTTATCAATTTGGAACTCGATTATCCATTGTCCCTCGTAAACAATTATCACGTAATCTGTATTGCTTAGTGAATTGGAAATTAGCGGAGTTGTCAACCAACAAAGCTTTTGTACAGAATAAAGTCATTAGGGAACATGGGCGAGCGACACGTGACAACTTTATTCCAGGGTAATTAGGTCAATATATTTTTTTGCTCTAAATGGACAGATGGGCTTAGCCCGCCTGGCGTTAAGCGATTACCATCTAGTCATTATAGTTTGAATAACACCATCCAATTTGAGACATGAGGTCAAAATGTCAGTAGGATTGAATAGCAGCTTCATTTTCCTTAAAACTGGAAAGCATAGCTGCTTTGCGGAAAATGTAGGCACCTCGAAATAGTGTATGAAATAAATTCATAATTCATAATTTAACGTCCATCTGGTGTAGTGGTAAGTGACATGGTCAGTACACTAGGGGGTCGCGGGTTCGAATCCCGCCAAAGGAAGATATTTGTGTGATAAATATAAATGTCTTTTCCAGGGTTATGGATGTATATTAAATATATGTATGTTCATAATAAAAATCTTACATTTATTTCCGATATCTGGTACCTGTAACATAAGTTCTTTACGAACTTATCACGGGACCAGTTAACGTGGCGTGATTGTTAGTAAAATATTTATTTATGATGAATAAAGTAAAAAAATTGACGAACGCAATTCTTTAATTCAAAGCGAACGTTTCGTTCCTATTTTTATGAGGGAGTTTTGTAATCTTGACGCACGTACCTTTTTTATGTTATTTGCATGTACCTAAACACCGACCATAAAAACTTTTAACGTATACACGAGTGATTTTACTTTACATTGTAGGACTAATACGAGTAGGTACCGAAACATTTTTCTTCTTCATAATATCCTTCATTAGAGGTGACACCTAAATTTCACGCTGATGGGAACTTTTAGTGCGTGAGTAATTTCGCTGTATGTTTATTTTGGGTATAATTCACTAATGTGCGACTGTGCACATAAGCCACGCCTTTTACTTTCAGCTGAAACATTTTAATTCAAGAGCAGGTCTAGCAATATCAAAGACTGATACTATAAACTGTAGACTGTTTAAATTATATTTAATTCATGATCTTAGGAAAATATTTACAAGCAAACTGAAACTCTGAAAGTAAAATTCAACTATAAAATACACAAGCGTATGTTTTCTTTAGCGATAAATAAAATTTATAATTACATATCTCAAAAGTTGATATTCGCTATTCATTAATCAATTTTTTTAGAGAGTTTTAACTGTAACAATGTTTAGATCAATATTACCTCAATCTAGATAAAGATGTCTGTTTATTTTTATTTTTTTATTGAAGTAAATCTCATATATGAGATTCTTAATAATAATCTCATATATAAATATTCATATCTCATATATTAAAAAAAACCTCAAAATTATCAATTTTCAGAAAACAACTCACCTTTCAAATCAAATAAAGTAACATATAACCAAATAATCACCAAAACAATTAACAAACAACTTTCCACTGGCGTACGTTATTTTGAAACGCGAATAAAAAAAAGTTTAAATCTGTTCATTTAAACTATCACTCACTTTATTCATGAGCTACGGATAATTTGGCGATGCTGAACAGAGACGACGCGAAGCAAAGCGGCCAGTCGACACGCTCAAAATTTTCGTCTGTAATGGTTCGACCCTCGGGCGCTAAACGTGGAAACGCCGAGACTTGGGGCTGGCGCGCGCCGACAGTGCAATCTCGTCAAATTTTCACTGAAGAAAACGATAGTATGCATACACACGCGTATTAAATTATTTTATTCCATGTTATTCGAGTGTTTGAATTACATTTATATGATTATTAAATGTGAATACGTATATATAATTAAAAATATATATAGTATAGTATATAGAATATTATTATATATAGTATATATGATAATATACTATATATACATATAGTATACTAGCGACCCGCCCTCGCATCGCTTCGGAAACATTAAATTTTATTATTGATAGCCGAGTCCCGCGATGTTACCCGCGGTTATTTTCGTACCGTGGGTGACCCCGCGGGGCCAAGCTAGTCTAAAAAAAGTAGCCTAAGTTACTCTTTACATCATCAGCTACCTATCTGTGAAAGTGTCGTCAAAATCGGTCCAGCCGTTCCAAAGATTAGCCGGAACAAACAGACAGACAGACATACAAAAATTGTAAAAAATGTTATTTTGGTATATGTACCATATATATATTCACATGCATGTAGTAAAAAGCGGTTATTTCAATATTACAAACAGACACTCCAATTTTATTGATATGTATGTATAGATTATAATATATAGTATATAACTAGTCAGGTCATAAGTATTGTCACACAGTAAAAACTTTTCTTTTAGAATGCTGGCCACAAAAAAGTTTATTGAATTCGAATTTCGAATTGTTCATGAAAATAAAAATGTATACTTTTAGAATTTTACTCATTTTTAAATATGGAGTGGACGCTTAAAGAAGACCGTGTTGCAGTTATTGCGTTGCATCGTTGCGGTTACGCGCCAATTCAAATTTTTAACATACTGAAAATTTTGAATATAACCAAAAGATTCGTTTATCGTACCATCAAACGATACAAGGAAGACTCTAGTGTAGATTACAGGTCAAGAAGTGGTCGCCCTCGGTCTGTTAGGACTCCAGCAGTGATAAAAGCTGTGAAGGCGCGAATTCAAAGAAATCCCAAACGTAAGCAGAAACTGTTGGCCCTTCAGATGGGGTTAAGCGGAACCACGGTGAAAAGGGTGTTAAATGAAGACTTAGGGCTTCGGGCATATCGAAGAAAAATAGGACATCGTTTGAATGCTCGTCTAATGGACCTGAGGCTGAAGAGATGCCGCGCTTTGTTGAAGCGGTACGCGGGAAAAAAATATCGGGAAATTCTTTTTTCGGATGAAAAAATTTTTACCGTAGAAGAGAGCTACAACAAACAAAATGATAAGGTGTACGCACACAGTAGTGAAGAAGCGAGCAACCGTATTCCGCGTGTCCAACGAGGTCATTTTCCATCCTCGCTCATGGTATGGTTGGGAGTTTCTTATTGGGGCTTAACAGAGGTACATTTTTGTGAGAAAGGTGTAAAAACGAATGCAGTTGTGTATCAAAATATAGTCCCGACGAACCTTGTGGAACCTGTTTCTCATACCATGTTCAATAACAGGCACTGGGTATTCCAACAAGATTCGGCGCCAGCTCATAGAGCGAAGAGCACACAAGACTGGCTGGCGGTGCGTGAAATCGACTTCATCCGGCACGAAGACTGGCCCTCCTCCAGTCCAGATTTGAATCCGTTAGATTACAAGATATGGCAACACTTGGAGGAAAAGGCGTGCTCAAAGCCTCATCCCAATTTGGAGTCACTCAAGACATCCTTGATTAAGGCAGCCGCCGATATTGACATGGACCTCGTTCGTACTGCGATAGACGACTGGCCGCGCAGATTGAAGGCCTGTATTAAAAATCACGAAGGTCATTTTGAATAAGCTTTAGTGTCATAAGAATCTATGTTTTGTTAAGTTCATTTTGGTATATGAATGGTTACATAATGAATAAACTTGTTTCAATTATTTTACATTAAACATGTGACAGAATTTTAGACCTGACTAGGTATAATAATATACTACACGCATTTATAGTGTATTATTTTTATTGAGCAAAGTAGAAACTAAAGATGCTTATGGCTGAAAATAAACAGTTGAACGGCCACGGAAATTGTGAATAAGTTTCAAAGAGACTGAAAATTGATGATTTTTTTTTTCTAGAAGTCTCTTAATAAATTTTAAGGGAACAGTAAGTGTAGAACAAAAGAAATCAACTTTGTGTTTTACCTCAAAACCCGTCAAAGAATTCAATATCAATATCTCGCCCGATTGACTTTTCTACTCTATTCTCATCGTTTACTTGGAAAGATTCGGACCTTCAAACAAAATCACTATGCTTAGCCTTTTTTTCTCTAAAAATGATTGTACAGAACCTATTTAGAAGTTCTTAATTATTTAAGATTTTTTTAAAGCCATATTCAGGTAAAAAAAGCAATAGGCAGCGACTTGGCTGTGTATCTGGCATTGGTAACCTGCATAAGCCACGATAACCACTTATTGTCAAGTGGACTGTATTTATTTATTATTATTTAAATTTCATAATAAAAAACATCGATTTAAGGAAAACGATAACATTTGAAATACCTAAAGCATGTTAAAATTGTTAAGATCGAGAGGAATGATTTAGGATAGAGGAACTAATTTCATTTCCGACTTCCCCAAAGCAAATAGAATATAAGGAAACGTGTCATACAATTTGCAATCATACAATGTATGCAGTCAACCCTTAATCAAGTTTATCAACGACAAATATTGATTTATCATCTTCGCGTGTGTGACACCAACCTATCAAGGCTCAATCTCAACGCCCACTTGACACAGATTTATTTATCTAATCGAGGAAATACCACGGATAGTTAAGTCATTTTCCTGGTTCTCCTTTACCATGGCTCAATTTATTCACTATCGATTGGAAAATTATAATAATAGTTATCATAAAGTGAAGCCATTTAATTTTTTAAGTTGTAGTAAATTAATATGTCAGTCTGATGCAAATGAGGGGTTTTGAAACTGAAAATGCTTCAAGAATATTAATGAACATTAAGTGAAGCTTAACATTTGTGTACGCCTACTAGTTCGTATATTTTCACAAGCTATCAGCCCAACTAACTTTAAATAAATACTGAAGCCCGTAGACATTACAGCTGACTGTAGAAATAGGCAAAATCATGGTACATTCTCGTGCAATCACAGAAAACGCCCTAACGCCAGTTATTAAACTAATTATAATATTTATGATTTTTATTTTTATTGGTCTATGCTTTCCTTTACAGGGGAAGTGACTCATGAATATGCGATACGTATTTCACACGAATAATTGACACTCTCCTACAGAATTTGAATATCGCCATAGACCGCATACACGTTCTATACTAAATAACTAATTAACTATTATAAAATAACTAAATAATATTTAATTAATCATTACCTGTTTTTACGCTGTTACTTAGGAGTCTCTATATTACAACATTAATATGTCGCAAGATTCTATGCCAGTGTTCGAATCTCCCAAGCAGGCAGCAGATTACAATTTTATTTCATACTTACGAATGACTTCCACGATGAAGGAAAAATGTCGAATGATAAAAATCAAACGTGCAAAAATCTGTCTTGCATACTTAGTAGAGATAATACAAATTCAAATTAGAACGTAATAAATCCTCCACAAATAATATTTACTAAACAAGTCTTGTTTTTCGACTTTTCAGTGACTAATTATTATGATTTACAATAGAAGTTAATTTAAAGTATTTTTCCAAATATTTTTCGTTATAACTTTTCCAAAAGCGCTTGGATAAATAATCTTTTGCTGCAAACACAGATCGCCAAAATAATAAAATAACTGATGAAGAAGACAATAACTATTTGGACTAGAGTGTCATTTAAGATATTTTTTCTAATTTTGCATAATATTTATTAGTGAATATCAAGTTTAATACAAATAGAAAATAGTTGGCTAGAGTATTTATTGTAAAGTATCTTTAGCGATCATCGAAATACCAGTTACGAGTTGCTTGCACTGTTTCCTTCATCGTGATAATGTTTTGGGAATTTGAAGATAGAAATGCTTTAAATAACTTTCCAAATTAAAACGGGTATCGAACTACAAAGGAGTTGAACTTGAACGATCAAATTAAGAATCAAGGTTATTGTTTAAGTTACGATAGGAGAATTCAGAAAAAACACAAACTAAAATTAAATTGTCAATGTGGGAAATTCGTTTTAAGGTCGACTAAAGCTCGTAATTAGCTGTATTTAGCCATTGTCCTATCGGTACTATTAAATTTGCAGAAACCAGTCATTAAGCACGTTCCTTTCTTGTAAACTAGTAAAAACAAGTAATATAATTTATAAATAATATACCTAGTCCAGCCATTATTTCTGTTGCAAATGAAAATGCATATTTTTTATTGAAGTAATGTAATATTATTAAAATTTATACCTACATATTTATTAAAGTCTCAGCAAAAAATAAAAAATATTCTATTCGAAATGGCCACCTTTGGCTTTTACACAGGCCTTTAATCTGTTTGGCCACGAATCTATGGATTTACGCACTGTTTGCAAGGGAAATTTCGCCACTACTTGCTCCAAAGATTTTTTAAGACACTTAATGTCGCTGTGTCATTTATAGCAGATCATGTCGTCTAAAACTGACCATAATTTGAAGTCTAAACGGTTGAGGTCTGGGTTAGATTAGGGCCAGTCTCTTATAAAGTTCGGAGCGTTGGTTTCAAGCCAGGCATGGGTAGTTCGTGCCTTGTGACCAGGTGCAGAGTCCGGCTGGAAAGTTCACGGTATAGTTTTAAAAAGTGTATTGCTGAGAGGTTTCACAACATAATCCAAGGCTGTATCTTGATACTTTGGCTGAAGTTTTCACTTCTTTTTCAGAAAAATCTGTGACTCCTTGATAAGACACGCCCCGCCAAACCATCACTAACGCAGGATGAGGACCACGTTGTACCTTTCCGACCATTTGAACAGCTTTTTTAGAACTCTGAGCGTACACTTTATCATTTTGCTTTTTGTAGTGTACTTTAATCCTGAAAAAAATTTCATGGGTAACGAGGATTTCTGTCCTGTATATCGATGATAAGCACCAAGCTTCACGTCTTGTTTTATAAAACGCGACTTGATAATGAACACGAAAAAGTGAAATGGCGCAAAATCGAAAGAGGTTTGTAAAGTAATATACGTGTTCCAAATTCAAAGTAATTAAAAAGTTGAAAAAAAAGAAAAAGTAAAGTATTTTATGTAACAGTATTTATAGCCAGACTAGTTACGAGTATAGCAATATGATAATATTATGCACTTACCAACCAACCATTCCGGAAATACATTTAAATTTTATTCGCTAGGTACTAATTATTTCGTTGTAAAAATAAGATTTCGCAAAGCGAATGTAAGACGCAAAAGGCTAAATAAAAACCCTTTGATCTTGAAACGATAAGTGCCCGGTCGTTTTTGTGATGCAATGAAATTTTCGTGTAGGTTCGCAACATAACGGCGTTTATACACATTTCCTTTGATACTCTTGAAGGCATAAGCAACTCAAAGTAGCAAAATCGAAGCCGATATTGGAGTTTGTTATTGTTTTTAAATAAAAAGTCAAGCAATTTTCTTCCTTATATACTTATATATAAAACTCCATAGTACTCGTAAATATAGGGGGAAAACAAGGATGTTGGTGTTGTTATAGTTGATTTTATACATAATACTCTTGTCTGTATTCTAATTCTAGAACGTGTAGGTACAAAATTAAAATTTACGCGAATGAAATTCGACGGCGTTCCTTACATCGTGTTTTAAAACTTGCGTGTTTGGCTGCTGTACTTTAAGTCAATAAATTTCTTATTAATTTAATTAATTTTTTTCTTATTTTTAAGCTCAGTAATACGTCTTGCATAAATTTTTTTCTCGTAAAATTGAATCTAGTTTTGAATGATTTTTTTTATTACCCGTACAGGCATACGAGCATACAGCCCACTTGTTGGTGAGTGGTTACCGTCGTTTATGGACATACGGAATGCCAGGGGCAAGCCAAGCTGCTGCCTACCATAGACTGAACATTGTTTTTGGATTTGCCTATGAACGAAGACGCTTAAGTGACATAACACAAAAACAAACACGCTTTATTAAGTAAGTGAAACAAGTGTAATTAAGCATTTTTTTCTTGAAGATCCTGCACAGGAAGGTTATTGCACTGTCATTGCAATTTGATACGCGTTTTGAAAGTCGTCGTGGCCTAAAAGATAAGACGTCCGATGCATTCGTGTTGAAGCGATGCACCGGTGTTCGAATCCCGCAGGCGGGTACCAATTTTTCTAATGAAATACGTACTCAAAAAATGTTCACGATTGACTTCCACGGTGAAGGAATGACATCGTGTAATAAAAGTGAAACCCGCAAAATTATAATTTGCGTAATTACTGGTGGTAGGACCTCTTGAGAGTCCGCGCGTGTAGGTTAGGTACCACCACCCTGCCTATTTCTGCCGTGAAGCAGTAATGCGTTTCGGTTTGAAGGGTGGGGCAGCCGTTGTAACTATACTGAGACCTTACAACTTATATCTCAAGGTGTGTGGCGCATTTACGTTGTAGATGTCTATGGGCTCCAGTAACCACTTAACATCAGGTGGGCTGTGAGCTCATCCAACCATCTAAGCAATAAAAAAAAATGCGTGCGAAATTTTAATGTCTTTAAAATTGTTGAAAATTAAACGTTGGAAGTTTTACATATTATTTTGATAGAGAGACTAGAGAGACACAAGTCAAGCTTATATCAATAGACTAGCTAAAGAAGACATCGAATTTTTTTAAATGAATGGTGAATTTACCTTGTCCTCAAACTTCCACACCGTAATAACTGTCACCTTAAGTTTCATTGTATTGGCTTGTATTTCAAACCGCTTGGGAGTCCGCACGGGTAGGTACTAACTACCACATTGCCTATTTCTGCCGTGAAGCAGTAATGCGTTTCGGTTTGAAAGGTGGGGCAGCCGTTTTAATTATACTGAAACCTTAGAACTCATATCTCAAGGTGGGTGGCGGCATTTACGTTGTTGATGTCCATGGGCTCCGGTAAACACCAGATGGGCTATGAGTTCGTCCATCCATATATGCAATTATAAAAAAGTTTACTTATCTATTCTAATAAATAGAATAAATGGCTGTCCATTTCTTACATAAAATACCGTGTCCATTGTATGAATGAAAGTAACATTGAAAATGAAGAGACTACTTTTTAAAATAATACAAATAAAATCACTTAATAATTAACGTTAATAATTATTACGTGTGAAATCATGAAGTACGTAAAACCATTTTAATCTATTTTTCTACAAAATAAAACACAGCTGTCTTGATTCAATAAACTTAACCTTTAATAAAATCTCCACTTCACAAACACTTCAGAACCTCCGCAGTCATCGCAATTAAATAAAGGTAAGTCTTCAAGTCAGATCGCTTCCTTTAGATTAGAAGGTAGATTTTCTCCGATTTTATCTGTTGTAAATTAGAAAAGAATAAACGCGGATATATTAAAAGTTCTATTTGAAGGATGAATTTCTTCTGTTCATTGCCGCAAATTCATGATTTTTTGCACTTGACCGACAATACTAAAAGTTCGTGTGATAACAATTAGTTCAGGAGCTTATAGACATAAAAAAATGTCTATAACTTATTGCGAGACAGCCTTAGAAGTGTAAATTGTATTCATTAGTAACGTAAGTAGCTCGCATTAACAATTTGCATAATCAGGATTCGAACTATAATAATTGGATCTGTATGATAATTTAGCTTCTCACTTATAATTTGTCTTCGTTCATAAGCAAATTCAAAAACAATGTTCAGTCTATGCTAGGCAGCGGCTTCGCTCTACTCCTGGCATCCCTGATGTCGATAAACGACGGTAACTACTCACCAACAGGTGGGCCGTATGCTCGTATGCCTGTACGTGAAATAAAAAAAAAACATTCAAAACTAGATTCAATTTTACGAGAAAAAAAATTATGCAAGACGTATTACTGAGCTTAAAAATAAGAAAAAAATTAATTAAATTAATAAGAAATTTATTGACTTAAAGTACAGCAGCCAAACACGCAAGTTTTAAAACACGATGTAAGGAACGCCGTCGAATTTCATTCGCGTAAATTTTAATTTTGTACCTACACGTTCTAGAATTAGAATACAGACAAGAGTATTATGTATTATTAAACGTACAGATTCTCACAACAGAACTCGCCCATTAAACATGTTTTATGGCGATTAACGTCAACGGTGAATGGTTTATTATTTCTACGTTGGTTGGTTTCCTTTGACATGATACATGTTTTGTTCTCATAACATTAAAAGCAAATCTATCATCATCGATAACTTTCAAGAGAATGTTTAAGTGAATTAAGTCGTCGAAGTATCCGGGACGTAATGAAAGAAACGCCCGTACTATCAGTATCAAGAAGCGACAACTTTCCTTCAACATTAAGTTCGTAGCGTATAGTTATAGTTCCCTAAGTTTTCACGAGTCATAGATATGCTAAATTATTTACAGTTTTCAATGTTCAGTTCCCAAGCGGTTCTTTACAATTACATTTAAATCCTGCTGTATAACAATTTTATGTTCTGTACAATGGAGTGTTGACAAAAAAGTTTTTTTTTTACAAGCTGCCGATTTATGATTTCATTTTTTACCATTATCAAGATTATTTGCGGAACAACGATTACTGCTGATTTTTTAAATTGCAAACAAAAAAATTATTTCAATGCTGTTTTTTTGTGGCTCACCAAATTATATAATTGCTAAACATTAACTTCTCCTTATGAATTTTTTTTTTTTCGTTGTGTATTACGCACATAGAAACAATAAAGTTACAGATTTTAAATGTTTTTATTTTGTGATCTGTCTTCGCTTTCCTCACGCTTTCAAGGTGATTTCGTTTCTCGCAGAGGCGCAGTATCACCATCACGAAAATTTTCAATTCAAAACAGTGTTCAAGTAAAAAATCCCCTAGTATTGTATATGCATATTGTTAATAATCAAAATCCGCGCAGCTCGATACTTATTGTAATGCTCATTTATTTCGTATAGTTTATAGAGGATTTTCTGAAATCTGGATGGGCTTATAAAAGCGTTAAAGAAATTCGATCGTAACTTGCGAAATTTTATGTTCACTATATCAGTCAACACGTGTGAGCGATTTGGCTTATCGCATGAAAAAAACGACGATACTGCTGGCTCTACACATTTCATACACTTTTCCATAAAACCTACCTTTATAAAAATAAACTTGTTTTGTCATTCTCAATAGATTCGCATTTGTTCGAGTTAAGACTACTAGACCTAGTTTTCAAGTATAAAATAAAATTTTAACATGCTTAGATTTTACAAGTTCTTTTGACACAAGAGAAAAAACATATATTTAGTGAAAAACCTTTTTAGTTTATAACGAATTTATGTGCTTCGATTTAACATATTATGTATTTTATTGTGTTTCAATTCGAAAGCTTATTTCAATGATTACATTTATTTCGTGAACGCTGAGTCGGTGAATAATTAAATTGCGCCAAACAAAAGAAACTTTTAGATGCTTAAGTGCCTACACGTGATTTTTCAATACAATAGATTGACAGGTGAACTTATGGATCACCTCATACTAAATTGTTACTACTATGATGTCTCAAGTAATTGTCCTGACACATGAATTAGAAGCCTCATCAGTGGCTATTTTGTACAATTATTTATACAATGTCTGACTCTAGCCTAGCTTATCATTAACCTAAATTTTAACTTACCACCGAGTATTTTCTTCAAACCCTGTTTGAACAAGGATATGTTATTGTACTAATTAAACTCGGTGACTGACTCGGTGGTGTCAATAGTTGCCCCTGATTGTTGCGTCGAGGATTTGGTTTTCACATCGTGCAAACATTCGTGATATGAACAGGTTTGTTTGCTCTTTGTCTGGGTGTGTATTGTTTATATATGTATATATTTGAAACTTATAAAAGTATGTATGTCTGGTGACCATAACACAGGGAATTATAATATGGTCCCGGTGAATAAACTTATCTTATCAAGCCAGATAGTAAGAGACAGAAATTCACCCTGTATACGTATTATGATGGATGGTAGTGTGGGAGGCTTAAACGACAAAGGGAAGATCTTCCACCGAGCAGGTGATATTTGCTCGGTAGACCGACGGTTCGAATGCTGCTGTTCGGAACTTGGAAATATATGCGAGCTTATCTTGAAAATGTCGTAAGCGAGATTCAGGCATCTGTCAATTATCTTGGGTTCTATGATGGTTACCCGCCACAGTAGTAATAAACCATGCTCAGAGAGTTAATTGGAGATCGGACAATTGCGTTTTCTGAATGTTATAACAGCTTGCACCAATCGCGAACAGTAATTGCACCACTAGATAGGTAAACGTGAACGTGATAGTGCCGTCGCACGGTCTACTTCTGCCGAGAAGCAGTCATGGGTTTCGGTTCGAAGGGCGGAACTTCATGTTTCAAAGTGGTGGCAAAAATATTCTAATGACCATGGACTCTGGTAAATACTTCAAATCAGGTGGATCCTGAAAGCGTTCTTCCGTCTACGCAATCAATAAAAAAGTACAATAGGAAGTTGCTAAAGCTAGAAACCATTCACAGTCGAAATACCAAAATGATACGCTTCGGCTATTTCCAGTTTATGAATCCGCTTGTAAACTAAAAATACCATAGGCTGCTTAGCTCGCGTCATTGTTATATAATTAACATCGATTTGTTATACCATAAACCCATTAGTTATACAGTCATATTAGTGGAATGATAATAACCGTGAATACATTATTGACCTTTACTCGTATAAAAAGAGAGTGACAATTAAATCTTCTCTTCGAATATATTGAAGAATATACTATATATAATGAGACTATTAACTTTACTGAGCATTATTTTTGTTATAAAAGCTTCCGAGTTTTAAAGCTTTCGTATTACGCTTAAAAACAATGATATTTCAATCGGGAAAAGTTTTATTTCTAGCAAACCAAATTTTTAATCTACCTTTAGTCTGTTTAGTATTTTGATTGTTTTAAGAAAAGGGTTAAAAGGAAAGGGTTAAATTTACTTTTGAGAATCATGAGCGGCTTACCTTCTGAGCGTTTTGAGTCTGTGAATGGAAACTTCGAAACTTTTTCGTCATTTGTCGTCGAGTCTTTTCACGTCCCATTTCGAGGGCAGAAATCGGGCCTCGTGGCAACCCCTTCTGCCCGGGCGAAGGCCCCGTACCTGATAATGCAGGGGTGATGTGTTTTCTGGATTGTCAATATATACTTGTATAGCTTGCTCTTCGGATCTTCCCTTCTAGCCCTTCATTAGTGAAGTCTCTTAAGGCTTTTGTATATAATTGCGGCTCCTACCTATACATCCGCTCCGTTGGTGACACCAACATTAATTTAGATGTAGTGTAAGCTAGACGTTGTAACACCGGTATCGCTATATATCCAATTGTTTCTGAATTAAAACCACTGAATTCAGTTATTTAGCTACGAGTTTTTCGTCTATTTGATTTTAAAAGCACCGAAGCTCGGTTTATATTCGTTAGTGAAAAGTACAAGTGTAATGTGAATACATGTAACAACGCCAGAAGATTCTCATTTGTTTTTCTTCTGAAACCTTACATTCCTGAAATACAATACCTACTTGTACCCACACAGAAAACCCTATCGTATTTTGCTTTTTATTTTTTTCTAGCGTGTTCGTGCGGAAAGAGCTTGAAATTATTTTCCAGCCCCTTTTTTTTATTGCTTAGATGAGTGGACCAGCACAAAAATTGAATATACAATCTATTGTCGGTTGAATTAATCGCATAAAAAAGTAAATATACTTTTTCATACCAGAAAATATTGTTTTTCCAGCAATTTCATGTATAATAACTTTATTACTGGAGTATCTTTAAGTCCTCGTATCCTAAAGGATACGACGTCCGGTACATTCGTATCTTGCGATGCACCGGTGTTCGAATCCCGCTGGCAAGTACCAATTTTTCTAATGAAATACGTACTTCACAAATGTTCACGATAGACTTCCATGATGAAGTAATACATCGTGTAAAAAAATTAAACCCGCAAAATTATAATTTGCGTAATTACTGGTGGTAGGACCTTCTGTGAGTCCGCCCTACTTATTTCTGCGTAAAACAGTAATGCGTTTCGGTTTGAAAGGTGAGTCAGCCGTTGTAACTAAGCTTGGGACCTTAGAACTTATATCTCAAGATAGAGGGCGCATTTACGTTATAGATGTCTATGGGCTCCAGTAAGCACTCATCACCAGGGGGGCTGTGAGCTCGTCCACCCATCTAAGCAATAAAAAAAAAGATAAAGTTGATTTATTTGAAGATGGGGTGAAATGAAACGATCGTCGGCCTACCGAGCAAGGGCACCCGTTTAAGGAAAATCTTCCTTTTTTAGCTTCACTCTAAAACATCTTCCACAGTGAACATCAAAAGTACTCTGCCAAAGCAAACATCAGCAGCACGGAGCGGTTTGGCTGTGCCAATGGCATTATTAATGTCCATAGGCGATAATGATCACTCATTATCATATGGGCCGTATACGTATTGTGTACTATAGCAATAAAAATATTACTTCCAAATTTAAAATCTTTAGGTTCAACGAATTACGCAATTCCATTTCTCTCAGACAGTCACGGTACGATTTATTATATTTACTATTTACATTTGTCGGAGAACTAAATTATTAACTAGACCTGCTGGTGTTCATTGTGACAGTGTCTACTATTTAGTTTGGGTCGGCCGTGTAAATAATCTGACGTCATGAGCGTGACTTCTTTGGTGAAATAAGACGCGTAACTTAGGCGTTTAAAAGTCAATCGCAAAATTTGGTATCACCGTGAAAACGCTGAATCCATAAAGCATAAACCTGAAAATCGGACGACTCGTCTGATGTTAAATAGGTACTGGAACGAATACACATTTACCAATTCGAATACCATCGCCCACAGCGTATAGACGAAAGTAAGGTGATGTCATCTTGTATCAAAAATATGATTACATCAAACAATGATTAGCAATTCTTATAATACTTACAATTTTTTTTTTTTTTGTCAGGAGGAAATCTCCGGACTTCCGCCCTCCACTGGGGATGGAGGGTGGGGCATGTCGGAGTTGAACCGACTAAAACCTCCTGTCGCTCAACAACCAGTATCCAAACCTCGCATGAGACAGAACTCATGAAAAGGCAAAGGGGGGAAAGTGAAGCCTTTAGTGCGGAGCACATCTCTCCCATCACCCTCCCCCTCGGGACGCCGGACTGGCGGTCGTCGGCGCCATGACCACCAGCCCTCTCGGTTGGCAGGCTATCCGAAGCCCGCCTAGATGGCGCCGGTTAGAATGGTCTATCCTACGGAATACCCCGCTGCGTCAAAACCAGCGTGGGTCGAGGATAGCCGACTTCCATCACCCGGATGCTCTTGCATAGAACGCGTGCAGAGCAGCTTGCACGTCGTCTTCTTAGGCCCCCTTCGCCGGTCCCCAGGCCGATGTGAGGGAGACCCGAAACACTTAGAGGGCCAGGGCTTGGGCGAAATCTGCCTCCCTGGCCCCCGCTCGACGGCGGCGGGCCTGTGCAATGAGACGGTGCACTTGCAGAAGTCAAGCATCGCCTTCCACGACTCGTCGTCACCGAGCATCGATGCCACAACACTCGGCAACGACAAGTCATTTCCTATTTTTGCGACGAGGACACGGCGCCACCCCTCCCACGCGGGGCAGGCGACGAGCGCGTACTCCACCGTGTCCAAGTCGCAACCACAATGGTGGCACACTGCCGTCGGCTCGGCTCCGATCCGGTGCAGGAACTCACCGAAGCAACCATGCCCAGTGAGCACCTGTGTGAGCCGGAAAGTGAGGCCTCGACAGTCCTACGACCAGCCGAAGGATCGGCCAGCCGTCTGGACCATGACTCCAGCACGAACCGCCGAGATTGGGCCCTCCGCGCTCTGACCAAACTGGGGCTAGGACGTGCCATGCCCCGGACACGAAGGTCAGCCCGCCACTGATAGTCAGTAGCGAGCGCCTCCGCCTCCAGGACCCAAGGCGGCGTCCCAGCCAGTACACACGCCACCTTCGCCCACGATATGGGCATCGACAGGTGGCACTCTCCGGGGCCTGTGGAAGGAACCACATGGCCTCAGATTTACTAAGCGTCACGTCGAGGCCCAATCTCCTGATTTTGCCGACGACATGCGCCACCCTAGCGGTAGCAAGTCGGGCAGATTCAGCAAAACTCCCCCCCCCCCCCCCGGGCCACGATCAACGTGTCGTCTGCGTAACAGATTACGCTCAGGCCCGGGAGGAGGGCACCCCTCAGTCATACCCGATATGCCACAAAAGAGGGCTGAGCACCGACCCCTGTGGAACACGGCGCACGACCGGGAACCGGTGCACGATCCCACCGTGTCCGGTACACGCGACCGATCTGTCCTCCAAGTAGGAACCCACCAGCCGGCGAAGGTAGGGGGGGCACTCCGTGTCTTTCTAGCGCCGCCCCTATCACGGACCAGGGCAGGGTGTTAAATGCATTGGCGATATCGACTGACACCGCCAAAGCCACCCCGCCCCTGGAGATGGCCTCCTCCGAGAGGGCCCGCACGCGAAGGATCGCGTCCACCGTTGAGCGACCCTCTCGGAAGCCATACTGTTCCGCCGGGTCCCACCCTGATCAGATGCTGGATGATGCGGGCTGCCAGAATGCGTTCCAGCAGCTTGCCCACCTCATTCAGCAATACGATGGGACGGTACCCAGCGGTAGTATCCACCGGGTGCCCCTCCTTTCTTAAGAGCACGAGTCTGCCCGTCCTTCACGATGAAGGAAACCGTCCCAACTCAAGGCAGGAGTTGTAAAGCCTCAAGAGTCGGTCCTCCAGGGCCTCAAGAGCCAAGGCCCAAACCCGGCCATGGACGCCGTCCGGGCCGGGTGCAATGTCCTTCGCGCACATTTTGCGCACGGCCACGCGGAGCTCCGCCCCCGTTATATGGGGCACCTTGGCAGGGGCTTCGCGGTCGTATTCCGGCGGCGAGTCCATAGCGGGAGCGACAAATCCCTCCCGTTCCTGCGGGAACAGCGCCGAGACGATGTCCCGCAGCTGCTGAGGCTGGAGACGCTCCGTGATCAGGGGGGCCATGGGCGCATTTTATTGCGCACTATATGATAGGGCCGCCACCACGGATCCTCATCCAGCGTCTCCAGGAGACCCTCCATGTGCTACATACAATACATACACTTTTTTTTCTTATTTGCAAAAACCCCTCCTCGAGTGAAGCCATCCTCAGTTTGGGTCCTTGTAATGTCTTCTTGCCATCTTGTGTGAGGTCTACCTCTTTGTCACTTTCTCACTGGACCACTTCGCGAAGTACGAAGTAAGTTACAGAGAAATAATAAAAGTAAATAAAATAATAATAAATGACATGACACTTGCTTGTTTGTAGGTACAGCATGATGACGCAGTTGCCAAATTGTAATGCTCAAACTAAAATTATTTTTAAGTTAGAAAAAAAATTTAAAATATTATTAATTCGTTCACTCTATTCGCGTCCTTTGGTTGAATATCTTTTCACACTTATTATTCATGAGTTCTATAACAAGCTTGGAAATTGTAATTCTAAGCTCGTAGAATGAGTCACGTGTGTTTCATATTAAGGCATAAAAAGATATGACAAATTTTCGTGAAACCAAAGCATGGAATTTATATTATTACTGAATTATTTTTCGTTGTTTATAATCACTCACCTATAAATCATGCACAACCACAAAGAGAAACAGAAAAACAGCACCCTTGAGACTTCCACATCTAACAGCATCAGTAGAGCCTTCCTTTGCCAGCTCTTTTGCTTTCATAATTTTTTCCAAAACAAAACTTATGAAAATTTAAGATTTCAATTCCAACAGATGACTTTTATTACACAATGCTACCTCTGCATCATGGAAGTTGTTCATAGATACCTGTTCAGTAGTTAGTAGTTCATTAAAAAAATTAGTACCTAGTCGCATCCCTTTACACGAGTGAACTGATCACATTAGGCCACGACGACTATATTTATAAGAAAATTAAAATTGTATGTACTTAATTACAAAGTTCTTTATAGTCACACAGGGACCGGACAGATTGGTCTAGACATCCAACCTCATATAAACTTTACTTTCAGCTCTCAAATAAATGTGAACTTTATCATAATACATAAATATTTAATAGTTTATTTTGCTGAAAATGTAACTAAATATGTACTTTGAAGGAAGATAGATATATATTTCATCACCATTAACAAGATTCGAAATGGGTAAAACCAATCAAAAATTTTGTAATTTAATGCCCTAAAGGTATCGTGGTAAAATTATCTTTTAAATAGTTTTAATTTTATCATGGCCTTATGCCATTCTATTGTGTTATTTATGCCGATGTAACCGTCTTTCTTAAAGTTTTCTAAAAGTCTTACTTCCTTACGCTCTACTATTTTTAAATTTACCTATATACTTTAAGTTTATTTACTAATTTAATTGATTAATATGTTTAATGAGTGTATGAAAAATTATACCTTTTATATAATAAAAAACTTCCTTCTTGAAGAGGGTCCCCAGGCAGCACTGTGCTTCTTCGTTTTCATTCTAGACGCTTTACAGGTGGAACGACTTCTTGTAAGTCCGCACGGGTAGGTACCACCACCCTGCCTATTTCTGCCGTGAAGCAGTAATGCGGTACCGTTTGAAGGGTGGGGCACCCGTTGTAACTGTACTGAGACCTTAGAACTTATATCTCAAGGTGGGTTGTAGATGTCTATGGATTCCAGGAACCACTTAACAACCGGGTGAGCTGTGAGCTCGTCCACCCATCTAAGCAATCTAAGCAAAAAGCAAAAAAGGCGTTTTATTACTTATAATTAAATACTGATCCCTAATGAATTTTATGTTGGCTAGTAATTAATAATGGTGACTGTCAAAAAAGGGTATAGTTGGAACATTTAATAAGTAAATAAATAAATGAATCACAAAAAAAAAGGTAACTATAAATAGTTCTTCTGCGGTAAATTATTGAAAGAACTTCTAGTTCATATGTGGATCAACGAACATCGGAGCCCATAGCTTACATTGTCGATGCGAGTCGTGAAGTTCCAATTGTAACACCCAAAGGCTACTTACTATACTAATGTATTATATAGCATAAATAAAAATATTCTCTGGAAATATCGATTTCTCTGTTAGTACCTACGAACAAATTATTTATTCGTAGGTTAATACTGCTTCTTAATAAAGACAATTAGCTGTTCTCTCACTACACAATATTTCATAACATTTCGGTTAAATCTATACTAATATTATAAAGAGGAAAGATTTGTTTGTTTGTTTGTATTGAATAAGCTCCGAAACTACTAAACCGATTTGAAAAATTATTTCACTGTTTGGAAGCTACACTATCCCCGAGTGACATAGGTTACATTCTTCTTTTTTATAAATTAGGGATCCTTAATAAAACTCCAATAATGTAACCCAAGGTGTAAAAAAATTACCTAAAATATTCTTTACATCGCGTGCGTTGCGAAATCTATTGATGATAGAATAAAATAATGTACTATGACTTTGTAAAACACGTTATTATTTACAAAAAGTGTCGCAACAGTATGTCTGTCTATTAAAGTTATGCCACAATAAGTGTTCTTTTATTTAAAAAAATAAAACATCGTCAAATATCGTTTACAGGGAAGCTCTGACTCAATAAACTCAATGGCTTTTGTTTTGTATGTATGACCTTGTTACGAAAATTAGAAAAATAATAATATAAAAATAATAAAAGAACAGATAAAAACAAATATTATTTAAATGGAAATAAAAGTTCATTAAAATAATAATATTCAAATTATGTATCTTTATTATTTTCTATTTTTAGATATGTGTGTATTATAAGTTTTTATTTTGAAATTTGTTAAAGACCCGAGCGAAGCCGGAGCGGGCCGCTAGTTACATATAAAATACAATTTCGTAATTATTTCACAACAATAAAGTTGTAAATTGGTGTCCGTCGAGTTTCAAAAGTAATCGTGACTATTTTCCTTTCTCACTTCATTGCTCAATCTGAGATAATGAGACAAAGACACAAAGTTATCCGGTGAAGCAAATTAGAAATTCCTCATTGTAAAAAAAAAATTCAAAAGAATCTACTGAAGTTAATGCTTTTTTTTATTTTCACTCGAACGAGTTAGATTGAATCACGAATTATTCATTTGAATACCTTAATTACAATTGATGCCGTAACTTGACTTTATTCACTCATCATAATTAATTCATATCATATTTTAGTTTTTGGCACGATTGCTCAACATTGTTAAAATAGTGATATCTTTATTTTCAAACATGTTATTTAAAACATAAAAAGCCAAATATATAACGTATTGCTAAAATGGTTTCTTCACATATACGATGTACAGCACGTTCAGAGAATGTACACTTGTCTAATGTTTAAGAATCCTTGATCCTTGATAATCACTCCAGCGATTAACTTTCAAGCTTTCATCAATAATAATTCATTAAAATAAATCAATGGAATAGAAACGCTTCTGCTCCGATTGATTCAGTGACTATTAACTGAAAAATTCAATCTGTTTTGTCTGCAAACGATAAACCTCATGACCCATCTGGTGTTAAGAGGTCACGGGAGCTCATAGCTATTAAAACGCGATTACATCTATCCACCTTGAGTCGTGAGATCGAAGCTCCAGTTGTAAAATGGAGAGAGAAGAAGTCGAAAAGTACTTGTATTACTGGTGGTAAGACGTGTTTTGAGTCCGCGCGGGCAGGTATCACCACCCTGCCTATTTCTGCCGAGAAGCAGTAATGCGTTTCGGTTTGAAGGACGGGGCAGCCGCTGTACTGTTAAAAGTGAGACCTTACAACTCATGTCTCAAAGTGGGTGGCGGCATTTACTTTGTAGATATCTGTGAGGTAAGCACTTAACACCAGTGAGCTTCTCCATCCATATAAGCAATAAAAATAAATAAATAAATACTTGGATCATGTGTGAAAAAGGATATTATATGCGAGAGAAGGGTGCGAGTGCAGAGATGACGTATGAGAAGCATGAATGGAAAAAGGGCAAGAAGAAGATGAATCGTGAAAGTCGTGTGCACTCACATTGAAGATATACTTACTTATAAGAAGAAAAAAAAATCAATGGAAATCACATTAATTATTTGCGAAATCTGTGCCTTAAAAGGATACACGTGAATACTTTCACTGGTGGTAAGACCTCTTGGGAGTACGCACGGGTAGGTACCACCACCTCGCCTATTTCCGCCTTGAAGCCGTTATGCGTTTCGGTTCGAAGGGTGTGGTAGCCGTTGTAACTATGTATACTGAGACCTTAGAACTTATATCTCAATTGTAGCGCATTTACATTGTAGATGTCTATGGGCTCCAGTAACCACTTAACATCAGGTGGACCATGAACTCGTCAACCCAACTAAGCAATCTATATATATAAAAATGAATTGCTGTTCGTTTGTCTCGCTAAAACTCGAGAACGGCTGGACCGATTTGGCTAATTTTGGTCTTGAATTATTTGTCGAAGTCCAGAGAAGTGGTAACGATGTATACTGAGACCTTAGAACTTATATCTCAATTGTAGCGCATTTGTAGATATCTATGGGCTGCAGTAACCACTTAACACCAGGTGGGCTGTGCGCTCGTCCATCCATCTAAGTAATAAAATAATAATAAAAAAAAACTTAAAGTTCTTCCGCCTGACTCGTGCTAAATGTGACCTTCACGACTACATTTATTTTCCATAGATATTTTTCTAACGAAAAGCGAAACGTTACATCTGTCGAATGATTCTAAAAATTTATTCAATGTTTACCTTAATGTCTGGTAATCCATGCATATATTCATTCTATTATTATACATGCTCTAAAAATATTAATATGTATGGCAAAGATTGAGATTGTCTCTGTCGAAGATTCCTCCTCGGTTCGCTTTCCTCATTACTGAGAGTTGTGACTCCCCCGTTGCATCATTTTCTCACATACGATTTGTCTCCATCTACTGCGATTCTTGACTTCGTGAGGGGCAGCGTTGAACTTGGTGTTCAGAGAAGATCGATTTCGGTCCGAACCCACGAGATTGCGTCCTTCGGAACGTTTGCCATGACCCTGCCTATCACCATCAGTTACTTAATATTGTGACCCTGCTTTCGAATAACGTGTCAAAATAATTTCAAAGCATACGGTAGAAAGTCTAGTTTTAATGTCGAGCTCTTGTAGGGTTTACACATTGGTGCGAAAGTATAGACCTATTAGGCAATTCATAAAAGTCAAAGATTAGCCAAGAGAGAACTAATGCGATCAATGCAATGTGCATTAATAACGCAATGATAAGTATTCAAAAATAATTGTTTTAAATAAATTCAAACATAATTCAAAGAATTCAAACAATATCCATTCCGAGTTCCGTCAAAATCGATTCAGTGATTTAAACGAGAAAGAAACAGAAAAGAAAGACAGAGAGAGAAAGACAGTTGCTTTCGTATTTAAAATATGTACTATTAATGTGGATTGCCGGCCGCACGTAGTTTGAATAGCTCTGTATGCTACCAACTATTAATAAGGAGAAAAAAAATGTATTGAATTAAAAATATGAGGCTTCTTAGGATTTATTGCTCTGGAAGTAGACGACGAGCCCACAGCACACATGTAAGCGCTTATATAAACCGGGTTTCTTTTTAAATGGCGTTAAAAAGTACATGACCTACGAAAGGTCATCCAGAAATTGAAGAACTCAACAAAAATGTTGTCTAGACTACAGTTGTAACTATACTGTGACCTTAGAACTCATATCTCCAGGTGGGTGGCGGCATTTACATTGTGGATGTCTATGGGCTCCGGTAACCATTTACCATCAGGTGAGCTGTGAGCTCGTCCACCCATCTATGCAATAAAAAAATAAAAAAAAGTATCGAGCAATGCGTCTACAGCGTGTTGATAGCTACGAAATTATAATGAACGGAATGGTCCATATTTGTCAAACTGAACAACTTTATCTACTGATGGTACGAGTAGCGCGTAAGCTAAGCCTATACCGCTATCTCTCATCCTCCCGGGCTCAGTCAGTAGTTATACAATACACTTGCGATTTTGACTTGATTCCTCGGTGTTACCTGAGCGCCATGACGTGTCCTTCTACAAACGAGGCTTGCGAGAGGGTACCTAGTTTTCTAGTACTGTTTTTTTTTTTTATTGCCTTTGTAGGCAGACGATCATACGGCCCACCTGATGGTAAGTGGTCACCGTCGCTCATGGACGTCAGCAATGCCAGGGGCAGAGCCAAGCCGCTGCCTACCATGATTTCTAAGAGCAAGGATAACCGCTCATCAACGGTCGAAAGCTCGTAAGCATAACAAAGGCAATACAAAAAGAATGAGCTTTTATGTTATTGTGATTTGGGAATTCTCATTGTGATACGTACGTGATAGGTGTTCCAGTAAACCATTTAACATCGAGTGGATCGTGAATTTATTGATATCATATCAATTATGAGAATTGACACCTGACGTTGAGACTTGACTTCCGTTATAAAAGCTCATTAAGTTACTAAAGGTACCCTTACATATTTTAACGCAGCCTTCAGCGAAAGCTCCTCTCAAAGGTCAGGAGTTCTTGAAGCATAAAATAAGCAAATAAATTATTTACAAGAAGGTATCCGACACGAACTTGAGGGTTGACTTGCTCATGATTTTCACCATAAATATTCACAAAAATCTGCTTCGAAAATAAACCGAACGATAAACCACTAAAATTTTCGCCTTCGATTCTAATTCTTTTATTGTTTTTGCACTAAACAATTACACTTTAACGGTACTACAGAAAATATACCTAATGTAGTAATAGAAAAGACCATATGACAATTCCGAATTTCCGTTTTGCATGCGATTGCCACCATATACCTTGCAAGCCCAATGGGAAGGAGAAGAAAAAAAAAAAATCGATTATATAAAAATTCATACTTTGACCAAAGTCTGCGTCTGAAATTATAAATCGGTGTCCTAAAACTAGGATTTTAAAAAGTAAATCCTCACAAGGAACTTTTAAAATCAGAAGGTTTGGGTTTGTACTATTTCGCTGATTGTAGCTTTATAAGAAGAGTTAACATTCGCCTATAATCCGGTTACATTGTCCTCCCAAAGCAACGGCTACTTTGATGTTGTTTATTTTATTTAACGCGTCTGGTATCCCTTTTGTAAAATCCCCAAACAAGGTAAAACCGATTGACTCAGCAAAAAGGAATATTTTAAAACTCAGCTAAGCTTATATTTGGACGTAGTAGTACTATATATTATTATACTACTACGTAGTATTATAAGCTTATTGTGAAGATACTTAATAATGATAACTTCAAATATTTAAGCTTATTTCAACATAGCTGGCAAGGGCGGATCCAGTTTTGGCGCCAGGAGGGGGTCACATAGTCAAATTTAGATGCGTTGGTTCCCAAACGTTTACCATTATACAAAGTTATTATATTATATTAAATTAATTAAATATTGAAGGTATGTAGTTACATAAAATCTGTATGGTGACAAAATATATAAATAAAATCATTATATTCAATTAGTGGTCCACCTAAGTCCTGGACCCAGCTCAGGGGGTGGTCATGACCCCCATGACCCTCCCCCTGGATCCGCCATTGATAGCTGGACGGAGCCGGAGTAATCAAGAGTAAATTTCGATTAAAGTCTACGAAAATTCCGTGTAAGACCTTCCCGCTCGCTATAGCTTATAAGCTAATTTTATATTGCAAATGAAATATGCTAATAATAAATAATATATAAGCTGCGCGTTCAATATTGGATATTTTTCATATTACTCGTGCACTCATGTTTCAGCTATCTACGATGGCATGCCTTAAGTGGAACCAATATAATTTTCTTGAAATCACTCTCTTTTTTGCTGTGTCATAAAATCTATATACATTCAAATCTCTGGTATACAG